>NC_137894.1:131391656-132591656 GCF_963455335.1 Martes martes
TATCTGATGGGGGGTAAATATCCAGAATATATAAAAAACTCCTGCAACCCAAAAACAAAAAACAAATAATCTAATTTTATTTTTTATTTTTATTTTTTGAAAAAATTTCATTTATTTGACATAGAGAACAAGACAGCACAAGCTGGGGGAGCAGCAGAGGGAGAGGGAGAAGCAGGCTCTCTGCTGAGCAGAGAGCCCAATGAAGGGCTCGATCCCAGGACCCTGACACCACAACCTGGGCGGAAGGCAGAGGCCCAACCCACTGAGCCACACAGGCACCCCAGGCAAAGATTTCTTAAATGACACACACAAAAAGAACCACAGTAGAAAAAACTAATGAAAGAGACTTCCATCAATATCTAAACTAACCAGTAATGAAAATAAAAAGATAAGCCATAGACTGGGAAAACATGTTTGCCAAGCATACATATTATAGAGAACTTGTATCCACAATATATAAAGAACGCTCAAAACTCACTAAGAAAACAAACTACCCAATTTAAAAATTGGGAAAGAGATTGGAACAGACACTTCCCCAAAGATATTAGGATGACCAATAAGCACATGAAAAGATGCTTGCCATCATTATTCAGAAAAATATAAATTAAAACCACAATGAGATATTACTACATACCCTCCTGAATGGCTAAAAAATTAAAAAGACTGACTGCACCAAGTATACCAAGGGGAAGAACTACAACTCTTATACAATGCTATTGCAAAAATCTACAACCAATTTGGAAAACTGGCAGTATCTTAAAAAGTTAAATATATACCTATTACATTGGGTCATATTCTACTCTTACTCAAAATAAATGAAAGCATATGTTCATTCAATTATTTGTACATGAATGTCCATAACAGCCTTATTGATAACAACCTCAAACTGGAAACAACACAAATATCCATCAACAATTAAATGGTTAAAAAACTGTGATCTATCCGTATAATACAACTGAATCCACTGAATACAACTCAGGAGTAAAAATAAAATAAACAATTGATACATGCTATGCCATAAATGAATCTCAAAATAATTACACTGAATCAAAGAAGCCAGGCAAAAGAGTATATACCACATGAGCTCATCTGTACAAATGTCTAGGAAATGAAAACTAGAGTGTAAGGACAAAAACTTGATGGGTAGTTGCCTGGGGATGAGGAGTAGCTGGGGAGAGCCAAAAGGGACAGACTGCAAAGGAACATGAGGAAAATTTGGGGGGTGATTAAGTTCATTATCTTGACAGTGGTGCTAGTTTCAAGGGTATATATACAAATATCAAAACTTATCAAATCGTATACTTTATTTTTATTTATTTTCTATTTTTTTAAGATTTTATTTATTTGACAGACAGAGATCACAAGTAGGCAGAGAGGCAGGTGGGGTTGGGGGGAAGCAGGCTCCCCAAGGAGCAGAGAGCCCGACGTGGGGCACGATCCCAGGACCTTGGGATCATGACCTGAGCCAAATGCAGAGGCTTTAACCCACTGAGCCACCCAGGCGCCCTATTTTTATTTTTTTAAATCGGATTTGAAGATGTTTATTGCATTCCATTTGGTGAAAAATAAACATACATGTATTTAGCGTAAGAAATTGTATACTTTAAATATGGGGACTTTACTGTATGTCAATTACACCTCAACAATAACAACAAAAAACTAAAGTGTCTTTCTCAAAAGGGGTGTGTAGGTGCTTTGAAACTGTTAAAAAAAGGAGGATGACACTAGGGCACCAAGGTGGCTCAGTCAGTTAAACATCTGCCTTTGGCTCAGGTCATGATCCCAGGCTCCTGAAATCGAGTCCCTTATGGGACTCCTTGCTTAGCGGGGAGCCTGCTTCTCCCACTCCCTCTGCAGCCCTCCCTCCTCCCCCTACTGTGCTCTCTCTCTCTCTCCCAAATAAATAAAAAATAAAAAATTTTTTTAAAAAAAGGATGACACTAGAACTACCCAGAGATTTCCAAAATGAAAAATCCTGGCAGCTAAATATTAAGATGATGACTTAGCATTATTTTTAAGACTAATTTAAAAAACATTTTTTATTATGGGAAAAGTTCAGACAAATACCATCAGAAGTGTAAAATGAAGTCCCATGTACAGTTTACTCAGGTTCAATTACTACCAACTCATGGCTAATCTTACGCCATCTATTTTCCCATACACCTTACCCGTCTAGCATTGAGATAAATTCAGACATATCATTTCCTTTGTAAATATTTTAGCATATACCTCTAAAAGATTAAAAATATAAAGACATTCTGTGTGTGTAGCTTGGTAGGTCATTGCTAAAAAGACAGACTTTACTTTTTATAAGCAGTTTTGGGTTCACAGCAAAACTGAGCAGAAAGTACAGATTTCACATGCCCTTGCCCCCCAGCCTTCACCAACGACCCCCCCACCCCCGCCATCAACATCCTATACCGGAGTGGTACATTTCTAATCAATGAATCTATATTAACATGCCATTATCACCCGAAGTCCATAGTTTACATTAAGGTTCATTCCTGATGTTACACATTCCATGAGTTTTAAAAAATGTATAACATGTATCCATCATAGTACCATATACAATAGTTCTACTGTCCTAAAAATCCTCTGTATTCTGCCTATTTATATCTCTCTCTCTCCACTACAACTCTGGGCAACCACTGATCTTATTATTGCCTCCACAGTTTTGCCTTTAAAAGCTATTTTTAAGGTTTAGAAAAACAAGTGCTGTAACCATTATAAATGATTTCATTTCAGTGGCAGAAGGAAGGATTACTCACTATATAAATGTTGTAAGTGTCAGGGAGGGTGGAGTCCTAGGGGAAGTGGTAAGTATGTGGGAAGTGAATTCCTATGAAGCCAGACTCTCTGGGACTCCTACACCATTAAGTCAGAGGCTTCGTTTTAATTCTTTCTCCCTTTTTCTTACTTCAAAACGTGATGCAAGTACAACTCCAGCCACCAAAAAGCATGCAGACCCTCAAGCAAGGGAGAGTATTTCTCAAGCAGCAAAAATTGTGGAGGTATTTTTAATAATACAGTGTAGTGCCTGTTGTTTTTTTTAAGCCTTGTTTTCTGCCTGCCCCCCTTTTTTTTAAGTTTTATTTTTGTAATTAAAATACTATAAACAGGGGTGCCTGGGTTGCTCAGTCGGTTAAGTGTCTGCCTTCAACTCAGGTCACGATCCCACAGTCCTCTCAGATCACACCCCGAGTAGGGCTTCCTGCTCAGCGAGGAGTCTGCTTCTCCCTCTGCCTCTGTTCCTCCCCCTGCTCATGCTCTCCCTCAAATAAATAAAATCTTGAAAAAAAAAAAAAACTATACATAAACAAAAATGTTTATAAAGAGAAGTTTATAAACATTTTTTACAAGTTTTAAAAAGTGTTACAAACTTTTGTTTCTAACACAGAAAATTGTCTTCCCTAATCTTTGCCCCACAATATGAACATGGTGAACAATCTTAAGTACCTTTAGATTTTTTAATTTTAATTTTTTTAAGTAAGCCCTACACCCATCATGGGGCTTGAACTCACAACAGGAGGTCAACATGAGTCAGACGCTCTACTGACTGAGCCAGCCAGGCACCCCATACTTCTAGGTTTCTTTTTTTAAAGCCATATTCTATATTTGCTTTTGTCACCTAATAATGTATCAGATACCTTTCTGTGCCAGCAGATTACACCTGTCTTCACAAAAACAGCAGAGTAACGACACTTATAATAATTGCTAAGATTTAATGACCACATATGTGTGGGACACTATGCTAAGCACTTCAGGTGAGTAATAAACTCTTGAGTTTATTAATATTATAAACTTTATTATTTAACAGAAAAAGAAACTGAAGCTTCAAGGCCAGAAAATTAACCAAAAAATCAGTGCTAAGGAGGTCTAAAGCAGGGATTCTAATTCAGACAGTTTAGTCATCCTATTATTAACCATTATTTTATAGTACTGACTGGATTAACCATAAGGAATACATAACCATAAGGAATAATTTAAGATAATTAAAATTATCTTAAAATTCCCATTGTTACACATAATGTCTCATCAAATGTTTGTCTACATTTCTTGGCACACTTGTGCTAATATTTTTATAGGATAAATTTCTAGAAGTGGAAATCTTAAGTCAAAATGTATGTGCATTTTTAGGGGCACCTGGGTGGCTCAGTTGGTTAAGCGTCTGCCTTTGGTGATCCCAGGGTTCTGGGATCGAGCCCTGCATCGGGCTCCGTGCTCAGTGCGGAGCCTGTTTCTCCCTTTTCCTCTACCTGCTGCTCCCCTTGCTTGTCCTTGCTGTGTGTCAAATAAATAAATATATACATATATGGAAAAAAAAAAGGTATGTGTATTTTTAGATTTAATTGTCAAATTATTTCCAAAAGACCTCCACATTTGCAGACTTGACACCTTACCTCCAAATAAACACAAATTAAACTCCCATGAGCAGCACATGGGAATGCCTATTTCCCCATACCTTTAGTAGCACTGGGTTTTTCTTTTGCATTTTTCTTTTTAATAAATCTTTTTTTGAATGATTTTATTTATTTGACAGAGAGATCACAAGTAGGCAGAGCAGTAGGCAGAGTGGGGGGGAGCAGGCTCCCCACCGAGTGGAGAGCCCAATGTGGGGCTCGATCCCAGGACCCTGAGATCACGACCTGAGCCAAAGGCAGGGACTTAAGCCACTGAGCCACCCAGGCGCCCTGTGTTTTTCTTTTTAAGATTTTATTTAATTAATTTAAGTAATCTCTACATCCAACATGAGGCTTGACCTGAAACCCAGAGATCCAGAGGCAAATGTTCTACTGACTGAGCCAGCTGCAATGGGTTTCAATCCTTGCTCACTGGTAAGTTAAAAAAATTTTCATTTCTGTTTCTTATTATCAGGGAGGTTGATCAACTAGCCTTTTCATGTATTTATTGACATTTGTATTTCTTCTTCTTCCTCCTTATATACTGCTCATATCCTTTGGCAATACTCTTACTTATGTTCCTTTTGACTTCATAGGAATTCCTTATATATTAAGATTTACCTGTCATTATGCATTATAAGCCTCTGACAATTTATTTTTTTACTTTATTCATGGCAGTTACTGCCACACTTAAGTTTATAATTTTATATTGCTGCATATGAATGTAAATGATTTTATGAAGAACACTTATTCTTACTACACCCCCAAATCTACCGGTTTTCAACATACATACATATTTACAGTTATAATGAATGTTCACAAATATTGCGTTCTGCTTTTTTAATCTAATATTATTTCACATATGCATTTTCATGTAATAACAATCAACATGCCTAAAAAATTACAATGCATTTCATTATGTTGATGTGCTTACAGTCTGCATATTATTTACTTACTTAAAGTCAGTATTCATTTATAGCAAAAAGTAACAATCCTATAAGACTTTATGGAACTGTCTGGATTCCTACAATGAGAAATGTGCGGCTCCTGAGACTGCAGTATAGGAAAAACTAGAAGAGTAGCTTAACTGAAGAACAGGCAAGTTATGTGGAACACTTGAAAATATTTATTAATCATAGGCAACATGTTTCCAACAGCACACAGAATTCCATCCAGCATCTGGCCAAGATTCATGATTCCCTGAAGTCAGAGCTTTAACCATTACTCTAACGTGAAGGAAGGCTGTCATTTCCCTGAACAGTTGACGTAACTGGTTGAAGATAACATTTAATATTTATGGGGCTGTTGTGTTAGGCTTGAACCTAGAGGGGTTTTTTTTGTTTTGTTTTGTTTTTAACAAACTCTTAAGATCTGTGGCAAAGATCTCTGACTACTCTCATGCAGAAGGAAGCATGTTCCTCTGGAGGTCATCAAGACTAAGTTTTCTTTCTCCTTACTTCATTTTGACATAACTGGGAAAATTCATTACTATTCATTACTATACACTATAATAACACTGTCAAAGGCTTATTGGGCCCGGTTCAGTTTAAATTTAGATCACTCCTTTCCTTTATTTTCTCAAGGTCCTAAGTACTTAAACACTAAATAGCTTATAGGTCTGTCTGCTGTTTAATTTTATAGAATTTCTCACACTCAAAAATAAGTGACCATCATCATTTAGAAAACGAAGTTAGTTCTGCCAGTCTATGATTTGCTAACAACTTAATAAAGTTCTTTCCATTTAATGTTTTGAATTCAAAAAAAGATAATGCAGATAACCTTAGTTTGTAAGACTAAACGTACCTTTTTTACATACTTTTATTATTTTTTTTTTTATTAAAGTAGGCTCCATGCACAGCATGAAGCCCAGTGCAGGGCTCGAACTCATGACCCTGAGATCAAGACCCAAGCTGGGATCAAGAGTCAGAGGCTTATCAGCCCACTGAGCCATCCAGACAACCCAAGACTAAACATACTTTAATGTAAATTTAGCCGTTGAAGGTAGCAGACTTGTATAAGTGTTCTTCAGCAACTGCTTTATATAGAGAATCCTATTGATCTCTCAATGGATTACTACTTTAAGGCTTCTTTTTTAGTAAAAATGACTGATTTTTTTTTTCTACTGTAAATCAAAAAGGCTGTTGACAATCTCTTTCTTTAAGGTCTAGAAAATTTGGGTCAGAATAAACTAATATGAATAAAAATACTGAATATCCTATTTTTAAATCTAATTATTTTTCTCTGATACCACTCTCCCTTTATTTCTTCACCCAATAAATTGGTTCCTAAACCCTAAACCGAAAGTACCAACAAGATCTGGGAATGGGTCAGAAATGCAAAATTCTTTTTTTTTTTTTTTAAGATTTTATTTATTTATTTATTTGACACAGAGAGATAGATAGATAGCACAAGCAGGCAGAGAGGCAGGCAGAGGCAGAGAGAGAAGCAGGCTCCCCACTGAGCAAGGAGCCCAATGCGGGGCTCGATCCAAGGACCCTGAGATCATGACTTGAGCCGAAGGCAGCGGCTTAACCCACTGAGCCACCCAAGCACCCCCAGAAATGCAAATTCTGTGGTCTCATCTCAGACTTACAGAATCAGTAACTTTGGGTTCCGGGGCCAGAGAATTTTTATTAACAGTTCTTCCAGGGGATTCCAATGTACACAAAGGTTTAAAAAATCACTGCTCTAACACACATTTTAAAAGGGTCAATAAACAATATAAGCAAATCTTAGACTTACTTAAAAAAAAATTCAGTGGTTTCTTAGGAAACTAAGGTGTCTGCTAATCCTCATAAAAGATGCAAATCCACATCAAATCAAAACATGAATTTTTACTCTTCTGAAGTTTGTATTTTCAATTTCCTCTAGTTTTAGTATATTCCTATCATGTCAGCTGAAATGGAGGCTGACTTCTGGCAAAGAATAATGACTGGTCAAGGAAAAAGAGCTCTACCAATCAAAATTTTGCACCAAAATCAAAATAAAACCATACGAACTATTTTAATAGGTACAGTAAAAGTAAACCTAAAGATTATGATGGATCACAAACTACAGAAAAAGGCCCAGATAATGTTCTTGTTAGAGCTACTTTAATAACCAACCTACACAATACATTTAGGAAACCAAGAACTTCAACTATTTCACAACTTGTAAGCTTTGTGGCCTTTGTCAGAAATAGTTGTCATTAGTTTACCTTTTAGACTCCAGTCCCTACAGACATAGCCAACTAACAGCAAAACCAAACATGAAGTCCATGCTACCTTCCAGGTAAGGTGATGACTAGACTAATGGAAAGAAGTAACATTTTTGACTGAATGCCATCTCTAAGGAAGCAGGGACACTTTGTTGAGGGAAAAAGTATAGAATGAAGTCTCAACTTAGTTCTTGTGACATACTGAACTATTGTTTGAGCTGTTCTACATAAAACTGGAGCTCTGCCCCACAGGGTGACAGCAGCGCAGATGTAACATGGCGGCAACAGCCGAGATGTAAGATGGCTAAGGGAAGTGTGTCCAGAGACCACGAAGCCCAGAGAAGCCTCTCACACAAAAGGTGAACTAGTAAGATTCACCTCAGATTTTTATTCGCAGATACAAAACTTAAAAGTGTGCCTGCTAATGTAAGAAAAACTTGGGAGACTTGTAGGGAACTGGTTTAGAGATACTGGGTGATCAATAAACTCCAAAGGCAGAAACATGAACAAAGTTCTGCTTTTAGGGACTTTACAGACTAGATGGGGTCAACAAGCATCTGTTATCAGTAGCAATTAAGATGTTTTATATGGGTTAGTTTTGTAGATAAGCTTAAAGGTTAAATTCAAAAACATTTATTATTGTTGAGGAAAATATTCTAAAATGCATTATAAACATTTCAGTCTTAAGCTGGAGAATGGCTTAGCGGGAAGCCTGCTTCTCCCTCTCCCACTCCCCCTGCTTATGTTCCCTCTCTCGCTGTGTCTCTCTCTGTTAAAATAAATAAAATCTTAAAAGTAAAATAAAAGTTATCTTTTAAGGGGTGCTTGGATGGTATAGTCGGTTATGCATCCGACTCTTGGTTTCAGCTCAGGTTGTGATTTCAGGATTGTGGGATCAAGCCCCACGATGGGCTCTGCACTCAGCAGAGAGACTGCTTGAGATTCTCACTCTCCCTTTGTGCCTCCTCCCATCAAGCTGTTCCTCTAAAATAAATAAATCTTTTAAAAAAAAACCAAAACCCCTCCTCTGCCCTTCCCCCCAGCTTGCTCTCTCTAAAATAAGTAAATTTTTAAAAAATAATAAAAATTTAAAAATACAAAGATTTCTTTTAAAATTATGAGATAATTAGAGAACATCCAGAAAAATAAAAGGGAAAAATCACCAACATCACCAATATTCTCTTTTTATTTTTCTGATGCAGATGTAAGACAATGAATGGAACAACTAAACTAGTTGGACAACACTGCAGTGTCCTCTATGCTAGTTTAGTTCAGTCTTCCTTTGTAAGAGATGGAAAAGCTTTTATCATATTCAGGACTGATAATCTACACTGCAAATTTTTCTCTTACCATTTCTTTTTTTAAATTTTATTTGAGAGACAGAGAGAGAGAGAACACAAGTTGGGGGAGTGGCAGGCAGTGGGAGAGGGAGAAGTAGGCTTCCATTCACTGGGGAGCCTGATGTGGGGCTTGATTCTAGGACCCCGGACCAGGATCATGACCTAAGCCTAAAGCAGACACTTAACCAACTGAGCCACCAGGTGCCCCTCTTAAACTATTTCTAATTGAAAAAATACAAATAAATTTCACTTTTAAAAGGAAAGACTAATTCACCAACTTAAAACATTTCAACTACGCACCATAAACAAACTGAAGCTACAAACCTGGAGAAAATATTTCAGAAGTATAAAGCCAACATGAGATTAGCATTCCTCCTCCCCACCAAAATACACATTTCAAAAAAATCAGTAAGAAAAAGACAACCAAAAAAGAAAAAGAAAAGAAAAAAATGACAAAAGAGAAATGGGCAAACAACATAAACTGGCAATTCACAGAAAAGGAAATGCAAATGGGCATTAAGCATAAGGAAAAAAGCTCCACCAACCTTATTAGAAATTAGGGAAATACAATTAAAATTAACATGGTGGGGCAGGGGGAGGGGGCGCCTGGGTGGCTCAGTCGTTATGCCTTTGGCTCAGGTCATGATCCCAGAGTCCTGGAATTGAGTCCACTCGGCAGGAAGCCTGCTTCTCCCTCTCCCCCACTCCCCCTGCTTGTATTTCCTCTCTCACTATGTCTCTATCAAATTAAACAAATAAAATCTTTAAAAAATTTATAATAAAGTAAAATAACATGAGGGATCATTTCAAACCTATCCAACTAATACACACTAAGTCAGACAATACCAAGAACTAGCCAGGATGTAGAGAAATGAAAACTGCTGTAAGCTCTTGATATACAACCACGTTGGAAAGCATACTGGCAATCTCTAATGTAGTTTAAGATCCATATACCCAATGGCAGCAATTATCATTGAGAAACTCACACACGTGCAGGTTTAATGAATTAGAATGTCATTGAAACACTGTTGGTTACTGTGAAAAACTGGAAACTACTAAATATCTATAAACAAAAAAATACATTTTTACATATTCACAAAATAAAGAGAAAATAAAAAAACTAAAGCTATATGCATCTATCAATATATCAATTCCAAAAACACATTTTTTCTGTAATATGTACCTACACATTTCAAAAATGTGGTAAATTTTCTTCTACAACTTTCACACACAAACACATATACTTTATATACTTTCAAAACATGCAAAGTGATATATTAAATATCATTTATGTCCATAAATATAGTATGGTAAATACTAAATTCAAGATAGTAACTACTATTCTGGGAAAAGAAGGTGAATGTGGGAGAGGTGCTTCAATTTTATCTGTAATTTATTTTTGTTATAGAACTAGACCATCTGTTCAAAATTATTGCAAAATTTTGTTTTGTTTGGTTCAGATTTTGTTTCTGTAGATCAATATATAACAGAAGCAGAAAAAGTTTAGTGAAAATAATCTTCAAAAATAAAACATACACAGCAAAAAAGACAAGATGTTAAAGTTTAATAAAGTTGGGTGGTAGGTACATGGGTGCTTATTATATTATTTGTCATACTTTCTCTATATCTTTAAAATATTTCACAATAAAAATTTAAAAATTTTTAAATTTAAAAATTTGGACTTTTAAATTAAAAAAAAAACCACTATTTTTCAGCTTTCTAATCTCATCAAACTTCAACTCCCTTTACTGTGAATAGGATTACCCATAGAGCTTACAAAAAGAAAACATCTTTTCTGGGCTAAGGCAGCCTATCACTTATCTGCTAAGGATAAAAGAATGAAGCATGGGCAACATTTCACTTCTGGAAAGAGAAAAATATTTTATCTATGTGAACACTAACACTATATCACTGTAATAATGCTTGAAGTTACACAACAGAGTCAGCTAATTAATTGAGTTAGACTGGGTTAATCAGATCCAAAATGATTTCATTATACTTCTGATAGGGTAATCAACTTGATCCTATTTTCTCAGGACTGTCCCAGTTTTAACATTTTATTTATTTATTTGACAGAGAGAGAGATCACAAGTAGGCAGAGAGGCAGGCAGAGAGAGAGGAGGAAGCAGGCTTCCCACTGAGCAGAGAGCCCGATGTCGGGCTCGATCCCAGGACCCCGGACTCATGACCTGAGCCGAAGGCAGAGGCTTTAACCCACTGAGCCACCCAGGCACCCAGGACTGTCCCAGTTTTAAAAACTGAAAGTCTTGTGTTCCAGGGACCTGTCAGTCTCGGGCATACCAGGACAGCTGGCAACCCTAACTCCTGGTCACAACAGAACTGCTGAAAGAGAATCTATGTAGTAAACTATCTTAATTTTACAGATGGGAAAAATGAAGTACTCTAACTACACACAGCTGTTTCAAAGTACAACTGGATCAAAGTTAGTTCTTTCCTGTGAGGGATCTATTTGTACATCACTCAGCCATAACCCCTAAATGCCAATTCATTGATGTTGAACAGTTTTCAGTATCTGGTTATCCTCATATATCTTTCCCAAACTCAAAGGACTGCCTCATAAAAGGAATTCAAGACTAGGGATGCTCCTGACCTTGGAGGAAGATACTGAGTAGAGGAAAGGAATAGTAAGTCCATTTCTTGACACTGATATTTGAATAAATTCTGTAGGAAAGTTACTTTCTTTCCAGTTTCAGAAATATTTTTAAGTGAATGCTCATTTCTTTTTGTAATATTTAATGTAAAACTGCCTATTTGTATACTCTAGAGGATATATTCATATAGAGATGCACCTTATTAGACCTTAATAGCACTTTATTTTTTTTTTTTTTTTTTTTTAAAGATTTTATTTATTTATTTGACAGAGAGAGATCACAGTAGACAGAGAGGCAGGCAGAGAGAGGGAGAGAGGGAAGCAGGCTCCCTGCTGAGCAGAGAGCCCAATGTGGGACTCGACCCCAGGACCCTGAGATCATGACCTGAGCCGAAGGCAGCGGCTTAACCCACTGAGCCACCCAGGCGCCCCTTAATAGCACTTTAATTCAAAGAAGGGGACAACTGAAGGAAAATCTGCTCGCTTATGGTGAATGTCCCCAAAATGTAAGGCCCTAGAACTAATGTTTGTAACAGTACCTTGCAGAGAGTCCAACATATTGAAGACATTCAAGATGCTAGTTTCCTTTCCTGAGCAGTGTGGAAAGACTGCAACTTTCTCTATCTCTCAATTTCCTGGATTCCTCTTAACTAGCCACTGTGCAAATGAAGAAGAAATAAGCCTGATAAGGCTTTTTTATGCCTGCAGAGGCTTGTCTTCATGTGCTTGTTATTTAACAAATTCAGGATCCAAGAGGAGAAATAAAAGAGCTGCTTTCAATTAATCCACAAAAACAGGCATCTACATTCAGCTTAAATTTGGACTTACCCCCATTTTTTCATAACACTGAAGCATATACACAATGGCTTCTTTATAGCCATAAAAGCTAACAATGAGATTCTTTTCCTTTTTCTTTGGGTTTCTTTCTTTTTTTAAGTACACTGGGACAAAATGAATATACACTTAGTGCTTTCTTTCCACAGAATTTTTTTCATACAGTATCTCCTTTCAGTATTCTAACATTTTTCTGGGGTAAGAGATAGTTGGGAGAACAGAAAGAACACTGGAGGAAGTTTGAAATTAGAAAGTACAGTTTTATGTTCCAGGTCTGTCATTTAACTTTCTATGTGATCCTGGACAAGCATTTAAACTATGAAAGGGGAATAGGGCACCTAGCTGGCTCAGCTGGTTAAGTGTCTGACTCTTGATTTCAGCTCAGGTCATGATCTCAGGGTCCTGGGATTGAGCCCTGCCTCAGCCTCTGTGCTCAGGCTTGGCAGCTAGCCTGCTTGAGGATTCTCTCTTTCTCTGCCCCGTCCTCTGCTCTCTCTCCACCAATCCCTCAAATAAATAGATCTCTCTTTCTTAGTATTTTATTTATTTATTTGAGAGAGAGAAGTGAGAGTGAGCACGAGCGTGTGAGCATGCACAAGTTGGAGAAGAGGCAGAGAGAGGGAAAAGCGGACTCTCCACTGAGCAGGGAGCCTGATGTGGGGCTCAATCCCAGGACCCTGGGATCATGACCTGAGCCAAAGGCAGATGCTTAAGCAACTGAGCCCCCAAGTGCCCCATAAATAAATAAATCAAAATAAAATAAAACAGGACTAATACCTATCCAATGGTAACTGGAAAGTATGAGAATGTACACAGAAGATCTTTTAAGTTGTAGAAGACTTTTTTTTTTTTTTTTAGCTTGAGAGAGAAAGCAGAGCGTTCAAGAAAGAACACGAGTTGGGGTGGGAAGGGCCAGAGGGAGAGGGAGAAGCAGACTCCTCAGTAAGCAGGAGGCCTGATTCGGGGCTCGATCCCAGGACCCTGGATCATGACCCAAGTCAAAGGCAGACTCTTTTTTTTTTTTTTTTTTATTTCTTTATTTGACAGGCAGAGATCACAAGTAGGCAGAGAGGCAGGCAGAGAGAGAGGAGGAAGCAGGCTCCCCGCTGAGCAGAGAGCCCGACGTGGGGCTCGATCCCAGGACCCTGGGATCATGACCCGAGCCGAAGGCAGAGGCTTTAACCCACTGAGCCACCCAGGCACCCCTCAAAGGCAGACTCTTAATTGATGGAGCCACTCAGGCGCCCCTGTAGAAGTTATTTTTGAGAAGATAAATAAAAGATAAACCCATTTAATGTCACATTATCAAATGGCAGGGTTAAAATTAAATAAATCAGGCATGATATTCTGAGCAGTGATGCCCTAAGAGATCTGGAAGGTACCATTGAGAACATTAGCACTAAGACTTACTAATATTACAGAAGTACATGTAATTATCAATAAAAATCCTGTATCAATTGTACCTCCTCTAGAGCACCCTTTATTTTGATATGTTAGTCACTAAGGGGGGGGAAAAAAAAGGCAATCCAAAAAATTACCATGGAAGCCCCACAAAACCTGAGGGTGAGGGATATAAGTAACACTGCATTAATAATGGAGAGCTCGCTACATACCAAGCAGTGCTCTTGGAGCTGGGGATTCAGGTTTACACGGCAGAGGGAGGCAGACAAACACAAGACAGTAGACAGCATGCTAGAAATACTAGATAAGTGCTATGCACAAGGAAAGCAGGGACAGGGTGTAAGGGGTGGCAGGGAAGGGCGGCTGAGGAAGGCAAGGCCTCACTGATAAGGTGACTCGGGTGACCTAAATAAATCAAGTGAAGGTAGACATCTGAGAAGATTGGGAGAATAATCCAGGACCCAGAGACAGAACTGAGGAAGCAGTCACGGAGATAGAGGGTGCTGAGAGATAAAATAAGAGATAAGATAGACATGGGGGCACAGGATGGGGAGGTTAAAATAAGACCTCAGGGGCACCTGGGTGGCTCAGTGGGTTAAAGCCTCTGCCTTCGGCTCAGGTCATGATCCCGGGGTCCTGGGATCGAGCCCCACATCGGGCTCTCTGCTCAGCGGGGAGCCTGCTTTCTCCTCTCTCTCTGCCTGCCTCTCTGCCTACTTGTGATCTCTCTCTGTCAAATAAATAAATAAAATCCTTAAAAAAAAAAAAAAAAAGACCTCAGACCAGATTTTATTCTGAGATGAGACCCATGTGAGAGGTTTGGGACGCATAAGTGACATATACCTGTTCTTTTTTTTTCCCAAAATATGTTAGTTGTGGAATCTTTTGTTCAAATGGATCCACAAGATAAAAGATAAAACAGGAGCTGCTCTAGCTAAGGAAGGGGTACCCAGAGACTACGCTGGGGCTGTCCCCACTTTCCCTCTCTCAAGTAACAGTTTAAAGATGATTACAAAGTCTGTAGTATCCAAACTACCAAAAACTTGATGATCTGGCCTCATCCTAACTTCTCAAAAAGCTATTCCTAGGAAATAGCAAAAAGGAGCAAATCAAGCAACTGTTGCAAACGTGTCACCACAAAAACCAGTCTTTGTAACCCCCCCTACCCTCCCCACTCCCCCCCCCCCCCCCCGGCTGTCCACCAGGTACCAAGAAAGCAACAGCTCCTCTCCTCTCCCTTCCCCCACACACCCCTCAGGCTACATACTACCCTTTACAGCTTGTGTTCCCTTTGAGGGCTTCCCCCATAATCATTTTATCTTGATTTCACTTGATTAAAAATGTTTTGGCAGTACAGTGTGATCTGCCTCTGATGACATATCTCTGGATACAGCCTCCCTGTCTATTTATATTTTAGGAAAATTCTCCCTGCACTAGTGTTGTTTCTTCCATCAGTGATGACATCCCGGTATGCTCTATTCTAATCTTACCCATCCATCAAAGTCTACTTTGTGAAGTCTCTTCCTCACATGTTGACCCTTGACTGGAATCCTAAATATTAGTTTGAAGGGAACTTCCAGGCTATCCAGTTGCTGCTCTAGCTCACTGCTCATTTCACAGACTAACCAGACTAATCCTTTGCAGATCTGGTTGGCAGTCTTCCAGCTTCTGTGACTGCTTTTAGTGACAAGATAACACTACGCCACACCCTTTCATATGTATGGTAAATTGTGAGACAATTCTTTTTTTACTGACCCAGAACCGGTTTCCTTCCACCATTGGTTCTGCTCTCTGGTTCTAATAAAGGGAAGGGTGACTCCACCCCACCCAACCCGACCCCTCGCAGCCTGCATAGCTTATAGTTGGCCTTGTTGTTTTCCCCAATTCCGGCTCGACCTCTAAAAATCCTTCCCATTTGCCAGCCATCTCACAGGCAATTTGTGGGGTCTACATTCAATCGGTAAATGACTAGCTATCAGAGTTGCAGGCTGATTTGATGTCTGTGTCCCACGCCACTGGTTACACCCCCCCCTTTTTTTAAAGATTTTATTTATTTATTTGACAGAGAGATCACAAGTAGGCAGAGAGGCAGGCAGAGAAAGAGGGGGAAGCAGGCTCCCTGCTGAGCAGAGAGCCCAATGCGGGGCTCGATCCCAGGACCCTGGACTCATGACCTGAGCCGAAGGCAGAAGCTTTAACCCACTGAGCCACCCAGGCGCCCCTACACCCCTTTCTTGATTCTCTCCCTTGAACTCTCTTAGGATTTCTACACTTAGCCTTGCACTCATCATGTGCATTCCGTCAGTGAGCATTTACTGGGCATTGTCAGGAACCACGATAGGCACTGAAAAAATAAAAGCAAATAAAATGTCCTCAACCCATGGTAGAGTAAGAGCAATACAGGTGAAATAATAAACAGCTGGGGAAGCTGGAGAAGGCTTTCAATGGAGGAGGCAATATCCGAGGCAGGGAGGAACTGTATCAACACCCATGTCTCACACAGCCTTGTGTCCCCAGCACTAAATGATACAATGCTTTACCATCACTTTAAGTTCAGCAAATAGGGAAACTCGGAAAAGTAGAGAAAGTCTGCTCAGCCCCCTCGGCCTCTCTTGGACATGAGGGAAGGTGGTCACTAAATCCGTAGTCTGGCAAGGGCAATTTCAGAAGCTGACACTGTACCTGGCTACGTACAGTATTGCTCGGGTGGTTGTCCTCGGACATCTGTGCATTCTGGAAGTAGGACAAGGGTGCAGGTAACTCTGTCATTGGAGCAACCGTATAGAAATACTTTTTCACAGAAAACAAAGCCTCTTGGGGTTCTGAAAAGGGAAAAAGAAAATAATCCTTTGTGCATTACAATTATACTTTCATTTTTAAACACTTTTGTAAATTACATTCAACGAAAACAAACCTTTCTTTCATGTGTTCTTCTCCAGGCCAAGCTCTCTAAGGACCTCGCAGACTGTCACTTGTGGGCTTCCGGATTAGGTCTGAAATAGGATTTTACCAGGTCACCCAGAGTAAATCTATTCACACCAATCAAGTACTTAGAATATTTTTGTATTTGTAATTTGTAAGCCAGAAATGTATTCATCTGCCATCAACTTCAAGTGACAAACTTTTGTTAGCTCAAGATATCTCTTTGGTAATCAGTAGATCTACTTGAGAAACCAAATACTTTTAATCAAAAAATATCTAATGATTTCAGATTTAAAACAAACGGAGCTAAATTATATTAAAGAATGTTCTCATCAACATTCCTTTTTCTATGCTAATTCAACCTAAGCTTTCTATCTCCATAAAATTGTCTAGTGCTTTTACTTTGGCAAAATTTTGTCACGTCATTTTATCCTTACCAAAATGCCCAAGCCAAGGTAAAGAGGTAACATACCTGTTTTACAAAAGCAGAAGAGAACCTAAGTTCACTGACTTCCTTAAAATCACACAACTGGGCAGACCAGGACAAAAATCACAGACTCCTAACTCTGAGCCTTAGGTCTCTCCCTTGCATCCTGACACAGCCTTATGTACACACATCATTCGGTCTCCCAGAGTTCACTCTCCTGAACTCCCTGGTGGGGTGGGAGATGGGGGGGAACGACAAACATTCCCATTTGCTGTCTGCCTTAATTTCCATCAGCCAATTCTTTATGATTTCAACTTTCCTTTCTTCTTTTTAAATTCGTTTTAGAGGTAGAATTTAGTGATTCATCAGTTGCATATAACACCTAGTACTCATTACATCAAGTGTCCTCCTTAATGCCCATCACCCAATTACCTCTTCCCTCTAACCCCTACCTCCCTTCCAATAATCTTGTTTGTTTCCCAGAGTTCAGAGTCTTTTATGGTTTGCCTCCCTCTCAATTTTCATCTTATTTTATCTTTCCTTCCCTTCCCCTATGTTCATCTGTTTTGTTTCTTAAATTCTACACATCAGTGAAATCATATGGTATTTGTCTTTCTGTGACTGACTTATGTCACTTAACATAATACCCTCTAGTTCCATTCAATTTTCCTTTTCATAGAAAGTCTTCAGAAATACAGAAGGAAAGAAATCTGTTCATGTATCTAAGCAGTATTCTCATTCATAGTGACTAAAACATTACCACGTACACACTCACATGAAAGTATCTTGTCAAACTCCTATTTCATTTTCACTTTCAACTTCAGAATCCTTGATCCTCTAAATACTGTTTTTATATTCTAGTGATTTTTTTCATCAAAAACACAGAAAGCACGTTAAAAAACAAAGAAGGAAAGTAACTTTTTCTCTAGTATTGAATTTAAATTAACTCTTAATTACACATATATCTAGATCATTTAAAGCATGACAAATTTTTAATCAAGCTATGCTTCCCTTCTATCCCACATAGTTTTATATACCATGCCAACCTTTCTCTTCCCTTCCAGCTTCAGCCCATGGTTAACTGACATGGATCAAGGGATTGCAAATTAATACTAAGACACAATTAATGTAAGTTTGCTTTAAAATAAAGTGAATTAAAAATACAAATAGAGGGGGCGCCTGGGTGGCTCAGTGGGTTAAAGCCTCTGCCTTCAGCTCAGGTCATGATCCCAGTGTCCTGGGATCGAGCCCCGCATCGGGCTCCCTGCTCAGCGGGGAGCTTGCTTCCTCCTCTCTCTGCCTGCCTCTCTGCCTACTTGTGATCTCTGTCTGTTAAATAAATAAAATCTTAAAAAAAAAATACAAATAGAGAACACTTACTTTTATGGTAGTTATTTGCTCAAAGGGGGATGTGGGAAGCTTTGGGGGGTATTGGTAATGTTTTGTTTCTCAATCTGAGTGCTAGTTACACAGGGATTTCAGTCTGTGAAGATGCACTGAGCTGTACACCCACGATGTGTACCTTGCTATATACTTCAATTTTATACTTCAATTTTATACTCAGAGATTTTTGTAGACATAAACCTATATTTATGGTTATTCATACCATTGGTCCTAACTTTTTTCTCTTAAGATTTTATTTCTTTATTTTTTATTATTTTATTTTATTTTTATTATTTTTATTTTTTATTTTATTTTTATTTCTTTATATAATATAATCTGATTATATTACATATATATTTTATATATACTTTATATATTTTATATATACTTTATAAAATATAAAACATATATTTTATAAAATATAAGTCAGAGAGAGAGAGAGAGAGACTGAGCACAAGTAGGGGGAGCGGCACGCAGAGAGAGAAGCAGTCTTCCCACTGACCAAGGAGCCAGACACAGGACTCAATCCCAGAACCCCGGGATCATGACCTGAACTGAAGGCAGACACTTAGCCAACTGAACCACGCAGGCTTCCCTAGTCCTAACTTTCAAAATGAATAAAATTGAGTCTTGGCAGCATGTATATTAACTTACCCAAAAGACAGGTGGAATGCCAATAGAACAAATATATTTTCTAAGTACAACAGTACTGAGTGAGAGTAAATGTTCTGACTTATGCTTCTAACTTTTTTTTAAAGATTTATTTATTTGACAGAGAGAGACACAGCAAGTGAGGGAATACAAGCAGGGGGAGTGGGAGGGAGAAGCAGGCTTCCTGTAGAGCAGGGAGCCTGATGCGGGGCTCCCTGAGCTGGAAGGCAGATGCTTAACAACTGAGCCACCTAGGCGCCCCCCCCTTTTAAAAACATTTTATTTATGCTTCTAAGATTTTAATTTTAATTTAATTTTATTTTTTAAGATTTTATTTATTTATTTGACAGAGATCACAAGTAGGCAGAGAGGCAGGCAGAGAGAGAGGGGGAAGCAGGCTCCCCGCTGAGCAGAGAGCTCGATGTAGGGCTCGATCCCAGGACCCCGGGACCATGACCCGAGCCGAAGGCAGAGGCTTCAACCCACCGAGACACCCAGGCACCCTTATGCTTCTAAGATTTTTAAAAGTTGATTATCTAATTGAAATTTTGATATTGATGTAGCATTAATGGCCAACAAACAGAGCACATATTATTCCTTCTTTACCATAAAAATATTTAGGACAGTACCTACTACTGCAGCTAACCCAGAAATGCCATAGGATGGCAAACAGAAAAAGCTGCACTTGGTTCCTCCTACTGGCTGCCCTGAAGACTATACCGTATCATTTGAAGTACACCTCTATTACAGAAAAACCCTTAGAAATCTGTCATTAATATTCGCATTTGATCCCTTAGAAACAAAATAATAAGATAGTGTCAGCCAAATGAAACAAGCAAAGGAAGCAAGAAAGGGCCATGCAGGCAAAAATAAAAAGTAAATAAAGAAAAAAAAAGTAAACACAGTATACTACATTTGCAGATAAAAGAGAAGAAAAGTGACTGTCCATTGACTAAGGAGGAGTTTACAGGATGTCTATTTATATCAAAACTCAGAGACAGATACTGAGAGGATTTACCTAATCATATTCACTTCACCCACTTTCCATATGAAAACCATGTGGCACACAGAAGCTACTCACTTGCCCAAGGTCACATCCAGTGAGCAAAGGAGCGAAGTAAAGGCTCACACAGTATGCTATGTTGCCTCTGTGTAAAACCATCCCTGCTCTTTAGGAGTTTACAATGAGCATTAAGTTATACTGAGCTGGGAAGGGAAAAAAAAGTACATACAGACAAGAGAGCGAGGAGATTATTATTACTACTAAAACTGCTGCTTAGAAGTAAACATCTTTGAAAAAGTAGTAAATGAGATCTTAAACTTCAATGACTGATCTAACTATAAATTAAAAACTGAAGTGTCAAAAGCATTCCCAATATATAGTCCTAGTATTTACTTATTTATAGGATTTTATTTATCTATTTGACAGAGAGAGAGAGCACAAGTAGGGGGAGCAGCAGGCAGGGGCAAAGGGAGAAGCAGGCTCCCCGCTGAACAGGGCTCAATCCCAGGACCCTGGGATCCTGACTTGAGTTGAGGGCAGATGCTTAACCGACTGAGCCACCCAGGCTCCCTGACTAGTATTTATTTAAAAAAATAAGTTGTAATGAGAATCTGGTCATTTTAATTTAGTTTCCATTATTAGGCCTTACACTTACAGGATCTGTTCAGCTATCACAAGAAACCACACAAACTGGTTATCATACTGAAGTTTTCTCAAATTTTGGAAGAAATCAATTAATACCGTGGTCACTTTAGCATATCCTGATAGCATTTTCAAAGGCACATCTGTATTTACATGTGAAAACTAAGGGTCAGGAAAGCTGAACGAATTTGGCAGTGCTTGATTATGAGGCAAATAACATCAGTTCCAGAACCCAGGTGTTCTGATGCCCAGCCCACGTCTTTTCCAGTTCAATTAGGGAAAGCTCATGCTTCCACTAACGCTTTGAAGATCATAACACTACAGGGTGATCCTTTCCTTCCCCTCCAGGGAGGGAAGAGCTGCTCTTTACATGGAGCTTATTAGGAAGCAGAGGCAAGTAACAGGGGCTAGGTCTTCGGTCAGGCCTGGAACAAACAAACACTGTTGGTACAAAGAAAGGCACAGGCAAAGCCCGATTTGATTCTGGTCCAGTAACAGCTGAAAACAATTGATGACTGCATGAAGGAGGCCAGAAGGCTGTCTGTCCAGGCAGCACGGCAAAAGACACTCGTTGATTTTATAACATTCTTAGCATTCTTGCCCTGAAAACAAAAAAAAGATAGCTGCTGGGAAGTGAGGATCTTGTGACCTGGACTGCAAAGGGAGGAGGGACAGAACCAGAGTTGGCTGTTTTCTCTCTCTGGCCACCTGCTAAGGATTTTCTGAGACTGACAGAGCATAACACTTGAATTCACTGCCATCCATTTCCTTTTTGTCAAGACACTTGCTAAATCAGGTAAAAGGAAAAAGAAATCTTTCTCTGATGGGCAACTACAATTTCTATTATACACAAAGAAACTAAAAAAACCAAAAAACAAAAACCCAGGAAAATACAAATAATCTCAAGGCTTCAATGTGTTGAATTTAAGTCTTAATCTACGAAAAACCAATCCATCAGCACTTCACAAAGTATCAAAGGAGCAAAGCTCTCCCTCTGCCTGCCACTCCCCCCTGCTTGTGCTCAAGCATGCCTACTCTCTCTCTGACAAATAGATAAAAATTAAAAAGAAAACCACTAAAAGTATGTTTAAGTATCTTTGTATTGTGATGCTAAGAGGTTTTTAGGTTTCAAATGAACTTGTGATTTATTCTTTTTCCATGAAAGTTGATTTAATCAGCCTTAGTGTTACCTTGACAGCTTCTTCCTGCACAGGCAGCCTAAGTTCTGACTGCACGAATGGGCTGGGAGAGCCTCTATTTGAGTTTTCAAAAGCTCACATCCAATAATAAATGTAACCAATCCCCAAACTGCATTCATAGTTAGTTAAATAAAAATAATCTGAAATTAACTTACAACTTCGGGAATATATGCTGGAAAGACTCTGAATTTCAAGAGACTGGGGAGCAAGTAAGTTCCCCGGTCCTACAAGAGGCTCTGTGAAGGTGGTAGACTCTAAAAAGAGCAAGGATAGTGATCCATCTATTTGGTGATTTTTTTTCTTTCTTCCATCCCACTCTACTTCTGTGAGCCATCTGTGGTAGATTAGATTATTATTCAGCAAATATTCACTCCCTCCCCAGGCATCCCTGAGGGAGAAATATATTTCTCCACTCCAGTGATGTTGGGCTTGGCTCTGAGACTTGCTTTGGCTTCAAGGTGGGTGCAGTCCACTAGCCACCCCATGCCTTTTGGCACAATCATATGACTTGCTTTGGTCCAAGGGATCTAAGCAGATGTAGCACACCCAGACACCTGAACTGCGCTTCTACAGTTGGACTTAACTTCTTTTAGTTCAGCTGTCGCCTTGAGACAAGCTTACCATGGGTAGTCACTGCCCCTTCAGCCTGGGCCCCAGAATAAAAGATGCAAAACAGAACTGCCCTAGCTGATCCATAGTCCTATACCTTGAAGCAAAGCCCCGAGTCAGAACAAACACTCTTTAAGGCACTGGGTTTGGGGGAGCTCTGTTACATGGAATTACTGTAACTGTTTTAAAATAATAATGGTTACATGAGCTCAGAAGATGCAATGAAAATGAAGAAAGATGTACAAATCCAGAAGTCTTTATCTGAAACCCTCAGGACTAAGTGTTTTCAGAATTCATATTTTTCTCAGATTTTATAAAGGTATATATACTATGTTTCAAAATGCCCTCTAAAGGTCATAGATAAAACCACAAAATCAAACACATTAATAAGTATACAGTGAAACATATAAATAATCTTTTTTTTTTTTTTTTTAATTTATTTGTCAGAGAGAGAGAGAGCGCGGAGCACAGGCAGACAGAGTGGCAGGCAGAGGCTGAGGGAGAAGCAGGCTCCCCGCTGAGCAAGGAGCCCGATGCGGGACTCGATCCCTGGACGCCGGGATCATGACCTGAGCCGAAGGCAGCTGTTCAACCAACTGAGCCACCCAGGCGTCCCGAAACATATAAATAATCTTAAATTGCATTAATAGGTTCAGGTTAGAGTTTTCTGTCAAATGAATTACAAAAAGCCTTTCAGTTTTTTCAGCTGCATTTGGACTTCATAATTATAAATATGAGACTACGGTCCTGTACTATCAATATTTGTAGTAATTATAAAGAATCTTTCCCCAAGAAACCTTTACTTTTTTTTTTTTTTTTTTAAGATTTTATTTATTTATTTGACAGACAGAGATCACAAGTAGGCAGAGAGGCAGGCAGAGAGAGAGGAGGAAGCAGGCTCCCCGCCGAGCAGAGAGCCCATTGTGGGGCTCAATCCCAGGACCCTGGGATCATGACCCAAGCCGAAGGCAGAGGCTTTAACCCACTGAGCCACACAGGCGCCCCAAGAAACCTTTACTTTCAATAAGCCTACATGAAAGGTATGATCACTCCCAGTTTGTCTCAAATTCGCTGTGGAAATGGATTGAATACAACTAATCTTTAAAGGAAACATGACTACTCACACCTAATTAATTTATATATCATTGGTTATACTCAGCAATGCTTGCATTCGTGTGCTTTAGATCAGTTTAAGGAACTGTACAAGGCACTATAAAAAACAAATATTAAGGGGCGCCTGGGTGGCTCATCGGGTTAAAGCCTCTGCCTTCAGCTCAGGTCATGATCCCAGGGTTCTGGGATCGAGCCCCGCATCAGGCTCTCTGCTCCGCAGGGAGCCTGCTTCCTCCTTTCTCTCTCTCTGCCTGCCTCTCTGCCTACTTGTGATCTCTGTCAAGTAAATAAATAAAATCTTTAAAAAAAAACAACAACAAATATTAATACCCTTTAATCAACCAACACTTACTGGGTTTTTTCTACAAAGCCAGACATTGTGATAGGTGCTGGGGATGCTACCAGCAGGTAATACTTTTGTTTACTTAAGAAGCTTACTATCTAGAGGAGGAGTCAGACAAGTATTATTTATATTAATTACATGTTGAAATAAAAATATTTTAGATGGGAGTGCCTGGGTGGCTCAGCCAGTTAAGTACCTAGCTCTGGCTCAGGTCATGATCCCAGGGTCCTGGGATGGAGTCCCACATTGGGCTCCCTGCTCAGCGGAAAATCTGCTTCTCCATCTCACTCTCCCTCTGTGCTCTTTCTCTCTAAAATAAATAAAATCTTAAAAAAAAAGTAAAAGAAATATTTTAGATGTAGGGTGCCTGGGTGGCTCAGTCAATTGAGCCCTGAACTCCTGATTTCAGCTGTCATGGTCTCAGGATTGTGAGATCGTGCCCCACAGCTGGGCTCCCCACTTAACAAGGAGTCTGCATATCCTTCTCCTTCTGCTCCTCCCCTTGCCCGTGCGCTTTCACTCTTGCTCTCTCAAAATAAATAAATAAATAATTTGAAAATATTTTACATGTACTGGGTTACATAAATTATATTACTCAAATTAATTTCATCTATTTCCTGCCTTTATAAAACTTGTTTATTAAAAAGTTTTAAATTAACATTTGTAGCTCACACAGTTGGGGTTTTTTTTTAAGACTTTATTTGTTTTTGAGAGAGAGAAAGCAAGCACGAACCAAGGGAGGGGGGAAGAGAGGGAGAAGCAGACTCCTCGCTGAGCAGGGGGAGCCTAATGCAGAGCTTGATCCCAGGACCCGGAGATCATGACCTGGGCCCAAGGCAGATGCTTAACCGACTGAGCCATCCAGGTGGCCCACTCACACAGTTTCTATCAGACAGTGCTGCTCTAAATCTTCAACTCTTTCAGCTATACCCACCCAGATACTAAAAATCCCTGACAGTCTTTTCCTTCCCAAAGCTTCTCTTCCTTCCTGAGCCTTTGACACTGCACTATGGAGGTTTTCTTCCCATCACTAATTCTCCTTAGGCGGTTCCTCTCACCCTTCTCCCACTCCTTCACTGTAAGTGGTCTGCCTGGGCCTCTTTATTTCCTTCCTTTCAGTAGGCATCTCCTCCACTGCTCCAACATCAACTAGTAAGTCTATTTAAATTACTTATTTACAGTTCCAGGCCTGTCCATGAGACAGCTTCACATGCTGGCAATTCAAAAGTGATACTTCCAAACCACTTCCTCATCTTCCTCTCTAGACTAGTTCTTTGCTTCTAACTTCCTTATTTCTACAATCATCTCTACCATTCCTCAAACTTAAGCCTTCTAGCCAACACTACAGTTTAGCCTTTGCTTTTCAAATGAGCTGCCAAGTCCTGTTCATGGTTTTCCTGTTTTTATTAAGATTTTATTTATTTATTTATGCGGGGGGGGGGGAGAGCATGAGCAGGGGTGGGGGAGCTTAGGAAGAGGGAAAAGCAGACTCCCCACTAAGCAGAGAGCCTGCTACAGGGCTCAATCCCAGGACCCGGGATCATGACCTGAGCCGAAGGCAGACGCTTAACCAACTGAGCCACCCAGGTACCTTGTTTTTTTTTCTCCTAAGTCTCTTTCATCACCAAAGATCAAACTCTCATCTTATTTCACCTGAATTATGTAAAAGTCACCTCAATTCTCTCATCCATTCTAGCCCCCACTCTCAGATTAATGTGCCTAAAGTTCTGACCACAACAGCCCCACTTTTAACACACCTTCCAAATCTGCCTAACATCTATCACATGAAGGAGTAGTAGTATTAGAGTTTTTTGAAAGGTTTTTCAGAATATGTCGTAAAAAGGCTCCCCTATAATATGCAGTATTAGTGGGAAAGCAGGAGCAGAGAGCGCCGGCATGTGAGAGAAGAAGAGGACCACATATGCTATGGCAACAGAAAAATGCTGTATTTTCCTGCTAGGGTGGTTTTCAGAGATCAACTTCACTCCTCCAGTTCCCCTGAAATGGAAATTCATGCAGCAGTCTAGAACTAGTTGCAGCCATTAACTTAAAATTCAACAATAAATCACATCCATTCAGTAGAAAGTATACCCAGAACTGTGGGAACTGTCTACCTAAGGACCAGGAACAGAATGGAAAACCAGAGGATAGATGCCACTTCTGTTACCTAATGGGAGGAGGGGAGATGGGGTGGGAAGGAATCCATACACTCAGTAAGCATGATCCTTTTCTTGTAGTTAAGCGTTTATTAGATGGCGGTGGGAGGAACCTTAAGTTGGCTCAACTCTGCAAATGAATTAAGAAGTAAAATAGGCTTCTGCAGGTGACTGAAATTAGTCAAATGCAACTAGCTCCAATCTACTTTCCTGTTTTATTTTCCTTCATAACAGTTAATGTTCAGAATGGGTCACTGGACGCTTGTGATTCAGAGGGTCCCTGTTTGTAATACATCCTCTGATTATGATGCCCTATCCACTTCCACACCAGGGGTGAAAACCTTTCCACTGTAAAAGATAATTCCAATAAGATTCCCTGACCAGGTGTGATCTCTACCTGCCTCAAACGTCAGAAAATGTTGCGAGCTTTACAGTGTGCTCTGTCATATTGTCAGTATACATACCATAGTTTTTTGCACCCTATTCTTATCTCCTAGAGTAAACCCCGAATACTATATCCAGCTTGTCCAAGGTAGGCAGCAAATACTTTTAAAATTATTAAATTAGTCTCCTACAATAGAAAATTATTTATTTGAAAAGAACCTGAGCGGGAAGAAAACGCAAATATCTAAGACACATGCAAAGCACTGAACATCATGCCTCGCGACAGTCCCAACCAAGGCAAAAGCATCAGACCCTGTTCTCCGCCTCGAACATAAAAGACATAAGGGACTTAGCCCTGAGTGCCACTCACTTCCTCGGACAAGGACACACTCAGGGCATGCGGCGCGGAGTTTCACCAGTTGCTCAACCAGACCCAGGGCAAGGCGCTTCCTCTTTCTCCTGCTCCACTCCAGTCAAGACAGTCAGTCCCGGCCCCCGGCACCTGCGTCCTGAAACGTCTTCGGGAAACCAGCACTTCCGGACCTAGCCTCCGGAGGGGAATCGCTCTTTAACCCGATCGCGCGCTGCGCCGGGAGCCGGAGAAACGGGCCGCCTCTGCTCGTTCCCCACACGGGGTTCCCCGGTGTCGCCCGGCCGCGCCCCGCTCCTCATCCTCGAGGACACCAGCTGCGCGGCCCGGGCGGCGACAAAGGGCCGGGCCCTACCCGCGACCGCCCGTGTACACACCGAGTGAGGGGCGCCTTCCCCTCTCCCCGAACTCCCCATTACGCACCTACTCTTCCCTTGCCGCCGCCACCCGCCGCTCGCAGGGAAAGCTCCTTCCCGAGCAGCCGCTGTTTTGTTTCCGATGTGAAATCGCGGCCTCTAAAGCTGCCCGGCCCAGGCCCCGCCCCAAAAGCTTCGCTGATGTCGTCATTTCCGGCTCTGGCGTCGTTGGCGGTCGGCCGGGGGAGGGGCGGGACCTTGGGGAAGAGGGCGGAGCTTCCGGTGGCGCGCGCAGATTGAGGGGCAAACGCTGCGCTCGAGCGGCCCCGGGACCTAGACGAACTCGCCCAGAGTGCTGCTGTGAGTTTGAAATCGCGTGGGATTCGGGACTGCTCACGAGCTGAGGACCAAAGTTTCTACGTCACCTAGGCCCCGCGTTGCTTCTTCCGGCCTACAGGTGATGACATCTTAAATCTAACATTTATCTATTACTACCTATTTGTAATGTTTATCACTGCAGATCAGCTGTACGACAGTCATGAGGACTAATTAAAATTGTAAAGACCTGTGCCCTTCACATCCTACCCAATGAATCAAAACTTATGGTGGGGGGGGGGGACGGGAACCTGAGAAACTGCATTTTAAACAAGCATAGTCCAGGATTCTTAGGCTCCAGGTTTAAGATCTTAGATGGTACGCTTCCAGAGAGCATAATGTGTCCTATTTTTGAAATCCCAAAACCAGAGCAACTGGTACACAGTGAATTACACTCAACGATCACTTAATTTCTGCACCTGCCAGTTTTCCGTCCAAATTGCGGTAAAGACAGTACCAGTAACTGTCTTAAGATAGCACACTCATCAGAAAGCTAAAAGTAAACAATGAATACAATAATGTAAAACCAAAGTTGAAGAATGGAGAAATGTTCAAATTCACAGGTAACAGAAAACTGACAAATCAATGACGCATGGCATCTGGCCAAATAATATTTTTCTTTTAAATCACTCCCCCAAGATAGCCAGCCCTTCATATTCCCGCAGCACCAGTCCCCAGTCCTTCCCTCCTCTCCCAAGCCAATACATGAACAGATTTAAATGGGTTTTACATGCTTCATACTTAAGAATATCAGTAGTTTTTTCCATTAACAGGGAAAAGATAAATTGGGGGAATAAAAATGTTGACAGCCCACCGCAAAGATATTTTTAAAAGTGCTCATTTCCCCTTCCCTCCTTAAATTTCACAAGGGTAAGATTTTTTCCTATTTGTTCACTTCTATATTACAAGTGCTGCGAATTGTCTAGCACATGAAACAGTTAAATACATTTGTCAAACGTGCATAGCTAAATCCCATCTATTTGTGAACCGGCTCAATCTCTTTGAATACAACCTGGTAACAGGAGCAGAGTCTTAAAAGTGCTGGTCAACTATTTTGATACAATCTCAATACAAAATATTTGTGCAAAGATGTTCATAAAGTACAACAAAAATTGGAAAGCTAAACATCCTATAACAAGTTATTATTCATCCACTTCACAGAATGTTATTAAAATTATGAAGGTTGTGTGTAACATTCTTATTCTGTTAAGTTAAAAAGACGTGAGATGTATGTATATGTATAAATACAACTATGTCAAAACACATTCCTGCAAAAAGTAAACAAAAGGTGATAAAAAAGCAACCAGTGACTTTAAGTCACTGCACTACAGATAACTTTTCCACCAGTTTTTGCTATGTCTTCTCTTCTTAGAAATTCAAACACCTTTGGGGCATCTGTGGAGCAGGCGACTCTCTTGATCTCCAGGTCATGAGTTTGAGCCCCATGTTGGGTGTAGAGATTACTTGAATAAATTTTTTTTGAAGATTTTATTTATTTACTCTAGAGAGGGTGGGGAGGAGCAGAGGGAGTCTCAAGCAAAATCTCAAGCAGAAATTGGAATCTGGACTCCAAAGCAGGATTGATCTCAGGACCCTGAGATCATGACCTGAGCCAAAATCATTAGTCAGTTACTTAACCAACTGAGCCACCCAGGCACCCCATAAATAAATCTTAAAAGAAAAAAATTAAAAATTTTCCAATTAAAATAAATACAAATACCCAGGATTTGCTGAGGAAGAGCCAGCAAAGACACTGGGAAAGACACAGAGTTAAGACCAGGGCAAAAGTAATATCCTAGACACCGAACGGCAAATGTCCATGGTGTTAAGAGCTAGGGTTGAGCCTCTCACAAGGTCACAGTCTACTTCAGGCCATTACCAGCCGTCAGTGGAATGGTGATACAAACATTTGAGACTAGAGGCATGGAAGGCACATGTAACTATAAGCTACTCTTTGTGGAATCTCAATAAAGTAGCGGAAAGCAGATAGGATCCAAAGCTAAGTTTTTGTGTTCTTTAGTCCCGACTGAAGAATGAAGATAAGAAAACACTTGAGCAAGGATCAAGAAACTGAAAGTTAGAAACCAGAGCCAGTGGAATGGGGAGGTCTTCTGGATAGGATGGATGGAGTTATCTATCATTAACTATAGAAAGCAAAGTTTTAAGATGCATGTCACCATAAAGTGGAAAGCTAGAACTGGAGAATGTGCCTAATGACATTTTTTTTCTTTTCTTTTTTAAAAAAAGACTTTATCCATTTGTTAGAAAGAAAGCACAAACAGGGGGAGCAGCAAGGGAAAAGCAGGCCCCCCAACAAGCAAGGAGCCTGATGTGGGACGCGATTCCAGGACCCAAGCATAAGGCAGACCCCCAACCTACTGAGCCACCCAGGCATTCCACCTGATGACATTTTTAAAGTTAAGGTTTTGTTAAACTTGAGACATACTTGCTGGGGGGTAGGGAGAATCAAAGGACTTTTACTCATTCAGTGAGTATTTTTTCTACAACCACTATATAGCTCTGGAGGTTCAAAAATAGAAGCTAGAATGTGTGGAAAGGAGCTGGAGTTCAGTAAAAGAATGCGAAGTACACCACTCAAGAAATAAAGCACTCAAGGTCCAAAATTCGTGTAGTTGTAGTGGTGCATTTTTTATCTTCCCAAAAGTGTTTGGAACTTGGGAGCAGGAATGGAGAAACAAAACAAAATAAATGGTGGCAGAAGCCAATACTAAGTGGTGATAGATGAAGCAGATGGGAAATCCAGAATGCCAGACTTGTTAAGAGCCACTTGGAGGGGAGAGAGGCTGTCAGAGACTAAGGCTTAGCTCAGTCACTAGTCACTAGTATGTAAAGTTCAGACCTGGTCCATCAGAGAACCAAGGCCAGTTATTTACACTTGATTCCAAATCAGCGCAACTCAATACTTCCCACGTAAAAGCAGTCTACCTTCTTTTAAACTCTGACTACCTTTGGCCTTGAACTCACAACCCGGAGACCAAGAGCCACAGGCTCTATCAACCGATGCCCCTGCCCTTATTTATACATGATGTCGCTGCCCTGTTTCTTACAGGAATAAAGAATTGAACTATGACAATAAATACTGTCATCAGAGCTTGGTGCTTGGCCACTATCTTACCGGCTTTCACTTCGTTCTTCTTTGCAGGGATTCTCTTAGACTCGGACTTGATTAAAGTTAGTTATCTTGTATTTTTTGCTTTCAGTTCTGCTTGTCAATATTTTATTACATTCTAATTTCCTCCTTAACCAAGAAGTTGGGCCCCTCTTTCTAAAAAAAGTGCCTCAATAAAATACTTGAAAATGAAACTTTTATAGCTTTCTATAGTAACAATTAGTAACAATCCAATCTCTACAGTAACAATCCAATCTATTTGGTACGGTGTACTTCCTAATGTACTTCCTAGTACTTCCAAAAACCTTCAGTTTTTGGATTCTACAATGTAAAGTGTTCACTGGTCTTCCTTTTGTTATTAAAAAAAAAACAGGAATAGTTGTTTAGCACTATTTTTAAATTCACACCTACTAATTTTTGCTTCAACGAAGATTCACTAAAGTGCTTCCCATGAGATTTTATAAACAAACACTTCCCTCTCCCCTTGGGTTGATATCAACATCTAGACCAGACCTGTCCAATAACAGCTTTCTGAAACCATAATTTTTTCTTAAGATTTTAAAGTAATCTCTATACCCAATGTGGGATTTTAACTTACGTCCCTGAAGTAGATAACAGTCATGTGCTCTACCAACTGAGCCAGCCAGGCGCCCCAAACACAGTTATGTTCTATAATTTGCAATGTCCATATAGTATGGTTATGTTTGGCTGTAGAGCACCTGAAACTGGATTTTCTTAGTTGCATGACTTCCAAACATTTGAAATACGCTCATGTGTTTGAAGAACTGAATTTCAAAATTATTTAACAAACTTAAAACCTTGAGGAGCACAGATCTAGACCATGAATTAGAATCCAGTATGTATATATAGGCCTCCCGACACCCACCTGTCAAGAACACTGTAGTAGTGTTGCTTTGGGTAGATAAATGTGACCTCTAAGTTCCCTTCTACGCATTACTACCTCTGTTGAGAATCTTCCTACTGTCCCTTCCTGCTTGGCTATCAAATTAGCACAATCAAGTTTGACAGTTGGTAGAATACTTTATATCTATTAGTATTCCTCTCATTATTATTCCTCCACCATTATTAGACTATCAGAGCTACTAGAGGAATCTTGTCTTATGTCTATCCCTCTACCTACCATTTAACATGAATGCCACATATTAAGTGCTTCAATGGCTAAATAAAAGTTACACAAAAAAACAGAGGGGCTACCTTTTAACAATTAAGCTGCCACTCTGGGCATGAGAAGCTAGAATCACAAATCCAACTACTATGGGATGTGGCACAGTAGGCATACTTGGGAGTGTCATTTAATGAAAACAACATGGCTTGAAAAGAACTTTTATTTACTTTCGCTTATAGAAATTATTTTTCATTCCTGGGGATTTTAGATTGCTATTCTTAATTTGGCCTTCGTATGAGACAAGTGGTAAAATCAAAGGCAAAGATCCTATCAAATAAAGATGAAAATGTAAGCACTCATGCAAACAAATCATTTCAATAATTCAACATCATCAGGGGTGCCTGGGTATAGCTCAGTCGTTAAGTGTCTGCCTTCGGCTCAGGTCATGATCCCAGGGTCCTGGGATCAAGCCCCACATTGGGCTCCCTGCTCAGCAGGAAGCCTGCTCCTTCCTCTCCCATTGCCCTTGCTTGCATTCCCTCTTTTGCTGTCTCTGTGTCAAATAAATCTACCATTTATCAAAAAATTATAAGCTTACTTTGGTCTATAGTATGAATGCTGTAGTAATAGTTCTGGGGTTTGAAATATATGAATCTCCCAGTTTTCTTCCTGACACTCAGACTGACACTTTCTTTGCCTATTTGGGATTCTTTCTCATTCCCTTATATCCAGGACATTCAGACATCAATTTCACCATCTTTTACTGAGCACTGTAGGACTTCTCAATATTGGACTGTTAAAAGAAGGCTGAAATATCACCTGAAAATATCTGTAACCATTTTGACATAAAACCTTTCAGCGCTTTTTGGGTTAAAAGTGGAAACATTTATAGAGCTCATCAGAAAAAGGGTAAATAAGCCTCATATACATACTATTTATCACTTCTTTACTTCATATGTAAGAAAATATAAGTGTTTAGTTCAATTTGACTTTCAAGCAGCTTCTCCATTTGTCCACTGTATCTAGCATTTGTGCCTGATTAGTACCTGAAACAGCACTCCACAAAATCATCACTCGCCTCTACCTCATACAGAAGTGCTATAGTAAGATCCAGAATAAGTAAAAACAGAGTTCTCTAAGGAGAAAATGGCTCTGGTACTGGCTGGGAATAAAGCCTAGAATATTAGGGTTGTTCTTAGGCACCTTTTTTGGAAGACTGCCGTATATTCATGAACATACATATTATGCATCTATTTGTCTCAAAAAGTGCTCTCTTTATAATCTACTTAAAAAGAAAATTGAGCTGCATTTGTGTAGTATGTTAGGATAAAATACTAATACAGGCTCCCCTTGCTTTTCAGAAGTCAAGTTACTCCACTTTTACGAAAAACCTACAGTAGCACCTGGTTTTGCTAACCAAAAGAAAATCTGAAGAGGATTTTCACTTTTACAAAAAGGAAGGGAAAATACAGTGAAAACAGCTTGTCTTGCAGCAAGCCCTTATAAAAGCAACACACAGTCCATGCATGCATCTAGGGGTGCCAGCAAGTCCCTTCCCAGGGACTGCACTCAGCATCAAGCCACCACAGCTTTGAACTAGGTCTGTGAGCATCTGTGCTTTATCTCAATTTATTTCACACATCTGTTAGCAAGATGTATTCTAAGGTACCAGGTAAATCTGGGAGAGATTATTTTTTGGTGAGTGAGAACTCAAAATTCCCATATAAATTAATGGTTATTGTTGCTTTGCTTTTGCCATTTCAGCTTTCAAAACGTTTCACAGGGACACTCAACTTTTGGGATAGCACAGGAAACCTGTACTGGGTACATATGTTCAACTGCTAATCGAAGTGTAGTCAGTGCTTGGATCAGCTAGCAACTGGCTTCGCCTGGAAGCTGGTGAGCAATGCAATATGTCCAGTCCCACCTTAACCCTCCGACATCAGTCTACATTTAAGGAGACCCCCCAGGTGATTCAGGTATGTGTAAGTTTGAGAGGAACTTCAGCTTATCCTTCCTCCTGTCAACAAATGTACATATTTAAAATCATAAGGTCAAATGAGGAAAAAGTATATTCACTTTCTAACTGCCAGATCAAGAATGATTCTCAAGGGCCACCTGACTGGTTCAGTCGGTTAAGTGGACTCATGTCCTGATCTCAGGGTCCTGGGATTGAGTCCCATGCTCAGCAGGGCATCTGCTTCTCCCTCTCCTTCAACCCCTCCCTCTGCTCCTGCTCTCTCAAATAAATAAAATCTTAGAGGGAAAAAAAAAAAAGGCAATGATTCTCAAGACTTTCATACAATATTTTAACAACTGGAATGGGCAACAGAGATTAAGATTTCCACACTGAAATTAATCAATGGGCAAACGGTAAAGACAACCCAGAAAGCTCAAGCCATTTATTGGAAATTTCTTATGTGTATTCTCCCAGACGTTAGAATAAGCCAGTTTATGTATGTCCAGTTCGTTATATGCAAATCTGAAAACAAGAAAGTTGAAAACCTTAGAACTTTAAGCTTGGTAGCAAAACTGGTCTTGAGCAGATATGAAACTATTATAAATGGTCTTTAACCCAAGGGCTCTGATAATTCCTGTTCTGATGCAGACATGTTAAGGCAGGAGTTTGGGATCTAGACACAAATCTCACTGGAGGTGTGATGCCCTATATGTTATGTGCCCTCAAGACTTCCAGGTAAGGGTCCCTTAAGATACATACAGGAAAGAGCTGGAGAAGATGAAACCAAGTACCTGAATAAATCTTCATGCTTATGTTGGCTAAAAAAAAACAAACGAAAACAAAAAACCTAATATGATGCCTTAGAAGCAATAATACAGTAAGATAGGAGTAATAAATTGCTTGAACTTGAATTGTGAAGCTTGGTGGGGGGAGGGGGTGTCAATTTGTGAGAAGGCTAGTAAATGAATTTACAGATGGCAAGGAGCATGAACTTTCTGAAATTTTCCCGAGACCAGAACTTAAAAATGATAGAATATTAAAAGGGGTATTCTCCACAAATGAATGATTAACCCAAAGTAAGGTAAATGGCCCGTTTTGACCTTCGTTACTAACACTCATAAATATCAACTCCAGAAAAAATTAAGCCCATATCTTCAAGTTATGTTTCTAGTATGCACTGCACAATGACAACATGATGCCATTTATTTAATAAGACTCTGAAAGAATGGGTCCCCAAGATCAAATATATACAGTTTTAATATTGGAAATATTTACATAATGGAACCACCTCATGGTCCAATGTTAAGAACAGTGTTTCAAATTCCTTTCAAAGATGTAAAAAAAAAATCTGGTAACTCAAGCTCAATTATGCTTTTTAACAATTCCACTCCCCCCCCACCCCAATTTTGTCTTTCTTTTAAATAAATACTCAGACCTGGGCATAACTGCACCTAATTTATGTTAAGAACTGCTTAAAACCTGTTACATTTTCGGGTAGTTTTGCTCCCTGGTGAAGTTCTGTTACAATAAAGAAAGCCCCATGTATGTCTCTAAGACATTTTTAAACAATGATGAGCAGAGGTAAAAGGTTGTGTGCGTGCATTTATATCACTTACACTCATGAGATATAAACCCTTTAAAAACAAAAAATTAGTGGTAACTGCCTTAAATGATTTACTTTATCCTTAAAAATAAGATGTAAACTTTGCAAATTGCCATTCTGAATTCCTATTGTATTTTTTCAAACTTTCCTGGTCTGTATTGCCTAACTTTACCTTTTGTTTTTTAAAAATTAGTTTTTTCATTTATGCTTTTCAGATTAGGGTGTTTTTTTTGTTTTTTTGTTTTTTTTTAAACAAAGGAATATACCAAAATAAAGCTAAGGACCAGTTAGTGCAAAAATGCATCTAATAAGGCTCTCCAGAATCTAAGGATCTGCCTCATTTCTGAACAATGAAATTAAGGGGAAAATCATTATGATTCACACTCCCTTAAAAAAGAGAGGCTGAAGCAGCCAGCTATCAACAGGAAAGCCCCATTCCATTCACCACACTATTGCTTGCCACAAAAGAATACCATGCTCTGGGAGACTAATAACCTAATTATCCCAGATATTTGGGTTGGCACAACACCACGTTTCCTTTACAATTCTACTCTTCAATAAGGAAATGTTTAAGGGAGCCCTCTGAAGAAAACTAGGGAAAAGACATTTATACATACATTCACACGAACACATTCATACAGAGATGCAGTGGGAATGGATTGTCTGCTAATCTTAGCACTCTAATTTTAAATTCCATGCCTTCAAGGAGGGCTTGCCATTTCTGATCAAGGGATGGGAAGGGTAATAGGTATGATCGATATTCTTTCAATTAAAATTATTCATATAGGTTCCTATACAGTACAGTTCAACATTAAGTGCAATTCTGCAAAAGAATTGGGGAGTCATTTTAATATTTACAAGAAATAAATCAGCAGAACAAGATTATATCAGATAGGCTGTGTACAGTAGCTGCAGCTTATAAAACATACCAGTAATTTGTACCTGGTGAGTATAAAGAAAACCAAGGCAGGATTCAGATGTCTTTACAACCAAGGGAGTACACAGGGCATCAACAAATTAGAGGACAAAAAATTCACATTTTCTACATTAAAAAAAAAAATTACAGATCTCACAAATGTCTTTGAAGACAAAGAAAAAGCCAAAGTCCTCTGAAGGGTGGGAAAGAAGAAGAAATCTGAAACGGAACTCTAAATGTAAAAAGAGTTTTACTTCACAAGACCAATTTTCTTGGCTTCTGTTTCATATATCAATAATCTCCACATTTTGACTATAAAAACTTCTGCTTCTTCATCAAGTACCTAGAAAAGAAAATGAAAAAACTCAAAAAAACCAGTAACACATGTAAGATAAGCAATCATCAGCATCTCCCAATAGTGACTGGTATTTTATCACTCTTTGTTGTTGTTCAAGATTTTATTTATTTGTCAGAGACAGAGACCGAACCCAAGCAAGGGGAGTGGCAGGCGGAGGGAGAAGCAGGCTCCCCACTGAACGAGCACTGATGCGGGAGGATCATGACCTGAGCCAAAGGTCATGCTTAACCCACTGAGCCACCCAGACATCTTGTGACTGGTATTTTAGAAGGCTTTATACATTGACAATCATTTACTTTTAATAAAATGACTTGAAAGAAATTGGTCTAGTGTGAGAAATGTATTTAGTAAATAGAAATTACAAAAAAGGATTGTGGGATAAGAGAGAATGCATTGAGCCAAATTCCATGGCTTACTAAATACTGACACCAAAATATTTTATACAACTTTCATTCTTTTACTTTTAATTTTACAAATACATATATACATATATTGAAAAACTATTTCCTAAAGAAAGCACATGTTATAAAAAACATACTAATTTAGGCAGAAGTAGTTATACAACTGCATAATTATTTGAGAGTACCTTATCTACTCCCAAAACAGCCTTAAAATTGTAACACTTACCAAGTCCTTATTTTTTTTTTTAAGATTTTATTTATTTATTTGACAGACAGAGATCACAAGTAGGCAGAGAGAGAGGAGGAAGCAGGCTCACCGCCGAGCAGAGAGCCCGATGTGGGGCTCGATCCCAGGACCCTGGGATTATGACCCGAGCCGAAGGCAGAGGCTTTAACCCACTGAGCCACCTAGGCGCCCCTACCAAGTCCTTATTACATACATGACACTGAATTAAATATTAAGTGAGAATATATGTAAAGCATTTAACATTGCTTCTGAGATACAGTAAACACAGTATGTGAACACTATCATCACCAAAAAGGACATAAGGCTACTGAATAAATAAATGGTCTTCTCCCCTTGGGAAATTGGTAAATCATCTTCCTATCAACTTATGAGGTAGGGGAATTGTATTGTCCCCCTACTCCTGCCCTCACACTACATGCAGATTTGGGCCTCTATACCAGGGTTACAGTGAGGTAAAATGGAACAGCATGTTTCCTTCTATAGGAGGCACCTACGACTGAACTCCAGGGTATCGCTGCTGTGATGGAATGTGGCCTAGTGTTGCCAGGTCTGTGGAGCAGCAGATTAAGTTAAGCAAACCAGGGGCGTGTGGGTGGCTCAATCAGTTGGTTAAGCAACTGCCCTGGGCTCAGGTCACGATCCCAGGGTCCTGGGATTGAGCTCTGCATTGGGCTTGCTATTCAGTAGGGAGCCTGATTCTTCCTATTCCTCTGCCGCTCCCTCTCTCTCAAATGAATAAATAAAATCTTAAAAAAAAAAAAAAAAAAGTTAAGCAAACCAGATCTTTAGGCAGACCATGTGGGTTCAAATGCCACTTCTACCTCTTATTAGATATGTGTCCTTGGCTGAGTCACTTAGCCACAATGAACCTCAGTTCTCTCACCTGTAGAATGGAGGAAATATTAACTACATGATACTGTTCTACTGTCGGAATTAAGAGTTAATAGGTACAAAGTGTTTTGGAGAGTGTCTGGTACCTAAGTGATCAGTAAGTACCTAAAAGAAGCCAGAAATCTGAGGGTTGTTTTTGTTTTTGTTTTTGTTTTGAGAAATTTCCCTAAATTTCTAAACAATGACAAATAATTAAAGAATTTTAAACTCAGAATTCTATGAGCCAGACTTGAGCAGCAATTTGAGATAACTATTGCTGCAATAATATAGACCTATGGAAATAATATAGACCTAGGCACAAAAACCATCAGTTAGTTAATTCATGTAAAATGAGGAATTGTACAGTTTGAAAAATCAGATTTTTTTAAAAGAAAAAGTCAGATTTTTAACAAGAGCAAAGTACTACTTGAGCTAAATTTATCCAAATAAAGAAATATTTAGAGGGTGACCTTTTGTCAGAACTGGTTGACAAAGCTAGCCAACTGTCTGGTTTCTTCCCACTCTGATCAACAATGAGCCAGAAAATTAAAACAATATAAGTAATTAACCAGTAAAGAGTCTAACTATACTTCAAATATCAAAATATTTCCACAGATCAAAATGGATTAACAATAACACGTGACATCTTCACTGACAGAAACTGCAACTTGGCCAAAGCCAAACACTAGAGCACTGAGGGTCTGTTTTTTGTTTCAAATTTCTTAACTCAAGCCCAACTATAAAACCCTCTCTTGACCCAGGGATACTCTCCTAAAGAGATGGGAAGGTCAGGGAAGTGCAAATTCTACCCCTAAGGACCAGGATCTATTCACATTTCTCCTTTCATCCGAGGCTCAGCAGTATGAAGTCAACAAACTTTTCACAAATTATCAGAAATTCTAAAAAAGAGCTGCATCAGCCCGGCTGGGCAGCAGAAAACTAATGTCACCTGGCTTTAGACATCATATAGTGCCCAGACACAAGAAAGCTCAACCTTGGAGCTCCCTTTGGTTAGGCCCCCCGACTACGCCCCTCCCTGACAACTCTGCAGTGGGGAATGCAAGCTCTCCCAGGCACTTGTCATCTTATGACATGCTTGCTGTTTCTTCTGACTCATCTGCCCTCTGCTGCCTTCCCACTCTGCCCTCCATTACTCTCTTTAAGATTTTATTTATTTATTTGACAGACAGAGATCACAAGTAGGCAGAGAGGCAGACGGGGTGGGGCGGGGGGAGCAGGCTCCCCGCTGAGCGCAGAACCCGATGCGGGGCTCGATCCCAGGACCCTGGGATCATGACCTGAGCCGAAAGCAGAGGCTTTAACCCACTGAGCCATCCAGGAGCCCCCCTCCATTACTCTTTATACTAACCACCCTCAACTTCTTTAATCAGTTTTTTCATCTATTTACCTGAACTGAAAACTTGTGTCCCTGAAAGACCCTGAGACACTGTAGCCTACTCAGGAAGTTCCTTACTTTCAAAGCCTTAATCTCACAGGAGAGGGGAAACTGCTGGATCCTTCCTATTTCTCTTTGTGAACTGTATCTTCATTAAGATTCATGAGATCTCACGACACTCCCCTTCCACTCCAACAGCAGCTATCTAGCAAATACCTAGTCTTTCATCCACAATAGATGAGCACTTTGGCTGTTGGTTCTTCTATTTCTCTTCAACCCTGTCCCAACACACTGAAGTTTCCATTTCTATGTGCACGACCCAGGCAGAAAGTTTATTACAGTCTTAATGACATCAGCTCTACCCTAGAAACTTTCTCCCATGGCCAAAGATGCACCCCACCAACGTCTGGACAATCCACCACTTGTTCTTAAACATTCTACTCTCTCACTATAACCACTCTTTCCAACACACCCCCCCCCCACAGCGTCACTGGAACAACCAGCCCGATTCATGTAACCATGGGCTCTATTCCGACGTTACTGCCTTCTTTTCCTAACTTGGAGCTCACAGTACATTCAACCACTCTCACCTCTACAGTCAATTCTCTTCCTCCTTCCTTTCTTCACAAAATCACATTAGATAAATGCAACCACTGACACAACTCTAATATCCAAATTAAATGCAAGTGGGGATTTGACATTTACTCAATGGATACCTGTCCAAGTGACAAAGTTACGCAAGTCTCTTCAAGTCTCAGTTTAGATGGTAATTCCTGTGATGCTTTTCCTAACTGCCCTCCCTACCATCAGATACTCCATCTCCTCTGCCCTCTACATTTTTTTACATATCCCCATGACTGCAAGTATATTACAATACCAGTATTAGTATATCTGCCTCCCTGCTACTTCTTTAAGGGCAGATGTTCCACCTTTTCATGCTTCTAGCGCATTGTTCAACCCAGTAAGCACTTAATTAATGTTTTCTAAATGTATGAATAGATCCAGGATTTGTATTTATATACACAAACACCAAAGGCAGAATGAGAGTATTAATGTTGTCTAAGGACATCCTAATGTGAGTGCTTTTAACCTCTTTTAATGCAGATTCATATCTTAATTGGGGCTTCTAAAAAGAAAGATTCTGGAACCAACACGGGTAAAAAATTAACCAAACACAGATTAGTTTGTTTACAGATATTAGAATATTAGTAACAGTAAATTTCTGACTTACCATGGCAACGTCATCTAAGATGCTCTGAGGTGAACTATGAGCCATAACCTAAAAGAAACAAGTAACTGTCATTTTCAAAATAAATAAAAAATTAGCAATATAGCCAAAAAAGTTTAAAGAACCCTCAAACTAATATCGGAACTTCTTGTGGCTGAAGAAACTTGCTGTAAATTTCTTAATTTCCAGAATCCTACTCTCTTCAATGGAAGTTTAGACAACCTGGGATCTTAATCACTATACTATGTGCTCTAATTCAAATCCAGTTATAAATTCCAATGCTACAATAATTATAAGTGGAAAGGGCAGACCAAATTTGCTATTCCTAATATTAAAAGAGCAGTAGTGGTAGAAAAATAAGCATTTCCTTAAAATGCAATTAATTATTCCTTTACAGATACACAGTGCTTCTACTACTATTCTGTCTTATTAAAGGTAAGACTTTGCCTTCAGGAGACAATGGAAGGATGTGGTATACCTCAGTGATTAAGAGCACAGACTTAGCTTGCTCTTCTTATATGACTATGGTCAAGACCCAACATCCCCCTAGGCCTCAATTTCTACATGTGTAAAATGGGGATAATAATAGTAATTTACACTTGCTATGGTTGTTGGGAGGTTTAAAGGACATAAGATTCTATAAAATGCTTAACACAGTACCTCCCAAGAACAGAGCCTGGGCCACAACAAATTAATCAATAAAAATGACTATTATTACGCTGTGAAGGAAACTATTCTGCTCCTCTTCCAAAGGATGGATGACTGACAAATTCATGGGATAGGCTATCAGCTGTTTCCACAAAAACCCCTTCAAATGTATTTCAGCAGCATTCTAACCATTAAGACATGGGGTGGCAACACATTCTCAGAGGCAGGGAGAGAGCAAAATTGGCAGCAGGCAGCAAATCTGTCCTCCCTGACCCTCTGAAACGAAAGCATATGGCATAGGGGTCTTAAAGTGGAGGAGTTAAGTAGCCATGAAATCTCTTAAAAAGTGAGAGTTAACTATCACAGACTTGGCTCTGCAAGATCTTTTAATTTAGGAAATGTCTAGTATTTTAAAAATATAAAACAAATGTTGGAAATGAAAGGAGAAAAAGACTAACCTTAGAACAAACAAAATCAACTAATGTAGCTTCTTCTTCACCTATGTATTCTATAATTTTCTTATTAATCCATGGTCTAATCCGTCGTTCCATCAATATCTGCAAAATAATGCATGGTTATTAAATTAAAGAACTTTTTATTATATTTACCACTACGTCTATAGCCTCATGATTTTTCTTAAAACTAAAATACAGCATGTTCTCATTCACGAGTTGAACTAACACAGGTATGTATCAAGATACACATACTTGCTTCTAACTAATGAAGACTTCAAAGTACCACCAAGAATTTCCTCAATCATCTACCTAAATTCCCTAGCAGGCCAAGACCCCAGCCACATTAGCATCTCTACTTGTCATTAATAGAATCAGCTGACTTTATATGCTATGTTCAAAACCACTTCCAATAAAAATGATGAAATACAATTTGCTACTCACAGAATCCACAATAGACCAATCCAGGGGATAAGCAAAGAGCTCAGGTTTGGCTGTAGGAATTTTCTCAATGAGACTCTTAATGTGTTTGCGCTTTTCTTCAGTGTTTACAGTGCCTTTGGCAGCATTTTTATCATCTTCACCATAATCCAAGGGAACCAGTTTCCTTTTTCGGGGTACATCATCACTGTCTTCGTCCTCAAATTTGTTAAAGACACTATCTACGGGGAGTTTCTTTCTCTTCACAGAATTAGGCTGACCAGGACTATTGGAAGCACCTGTAGTAAAAATACTGTATTAGTATGATGACTTAATTTTCAAATGTTAATTACGTTTTACAACCCACCATCCCTCAAGAACAGTGCATAATATACTTCCACAAATCTCAGAGAAAGATCCCAACTGTAAAAAATGTCTCACTACTCACAAGTGCTAGAAAATTTAACTTTTCACTTCTTCTCAGAACTTGAGGCAGCTGCAGATATAGGAGCACTAGTAGAACTACGGAAACAATCATGAGCTAGAAAGGCATTTTTGAGTATTTTTCTATCTACCTACCAAGCAGCACATATTTATTTTTTCCTTAAGGCAAAATTTAAGTGTATGTAGGGGATTAAAATAAAGGAAAGTAGGAAGGAAAATGCTAACGTACCCAGTTTAAGACTTAGTCCTATTTTTGGCCTATGTTCCTCAGGCTGTTGTTGATCTGGTGAATTTTCGTGAGGAATAATAATACCACATGGAGACTCATCCCCAGGAGTGTTGGGGGTTGCATTGCCACTGGCAGAGGAAACGGATGGGGCAGAACTGATGGGCCTCAGAGTTGGTTTGAGACAGGGCTTTTGCTCTGGCTCTTCTTCCTCTTCCATGGGTTCCTCTCGTTTTTCTTCTTTTTCTTGCTTTTCTTCTTCTTCTTCCTCTGATTCAGGTTCTTGCTTTATTTGTGGCTGTCTGCGCCTTTCAGCCTCTTGTTCCATCTAAAATAGAAAAATAACATGATTAAAAGACCACAACCATACTCCACTCCACCAGCTTTCTGTTTTCCATTATCTTTCATAAAACCTTTATTTTTCATTAGGAATAATGAAATACTGCTTCCTTCTATAATCAGAAAGCTGAGTAGGCCTGTAGAGTATCTTAGGTACTCTGCAAAATGTTTTCTTACACTTTTAACATTTACATATAAAATTCATTAAGCTCTTCAGCTATAACAAAGGCAAATACATAATAACAGTAGCTAATTTAAAAGGAAAAGGTATGTTTTTATATTTTTATTGAAGAAATTATATCCCAAAGTTTCATTTTAAAGATTTTATGTATTTGAGAGAGAAAGAGGGAGAAAGGGAGTGCGAGCATGAGTGGGGGTAAGGGCAGAGAGAAAGGGAGAAGCAGGCTCCCCATGCAGCTGCAGGGCTCAATCCCAGGACTCCATAATCATGGGCTCAGCTGAAGGCAGATGATTAACTGACTGAGCCACCCAGGAGCCCCCCAAAATTTTATAGAACAGCATAGACAAGCACGTTAAGAGGTGACTCAAATCCTCAGCTTGGTCATCAACAATTATTTGTTCTGTAGTACCTGGCTGGCTCAGTCAGGAGAGCATGCAACCCTCAATCTCAGGGTTGTGAATTTGAGCCGAATGTGAGTGCAGCAATTACTTAAAAATAAAATCTTTAAAATGAATTAATTTGGTCTTTCTAGGTCTTGGCTAAGGATGGTAGTCACTTTTGTATTCATGAACAGGGAAAGAAAGAACTAGAAGGGAAAAAATTTTCAGAGTCAAAAGCCTGTACCAAAATGAACACTCTCCCTGAAATCATGAAAGATTAAAAAACAACAACAACAAATGACCAACAAGAGCATTATAAAAACTTGAGTAAATTAATCAACTTTTCTGAGCATGAAACAAAAAATGGAACAAAAAGATCCCGGGGGTGCCTGGTTGGCTCAGTCGGTTACATGTCTGACTTAGGCTCAGGTCCTGACCTCAGGATCCTAGGACTGAGTCCATCCTCAGCAGGGAGTCTGCTTCTCCCTCTCCCTCTGTCTGCCCCTCCATCCTGCTCATGCTCGCTCTCTCAAATAAATAAAATGTTAAAAAAAAAAAAAATCCAGAACTATGTATCAATTAAAAATTGGTGCATGACATGACTTAACCCCATCTATCAACTCACAACGTAGTATAATCTGTGAGGCCTTCAAACCAACTGTTAGAGAATTAAAACAAAAACACACCCAACCTAAATGTTACAATGGTAAGGATTTAAAAGACCAACCATATATCATGATAGTCAAGGTATGAAAAAAGACATAAAGCTATAAACTGGCCATATTCTGAGTGAAAGATTATACCCAAGTTAAAAGCACATCAGAAGGGGCACCTGGGTGGCTCAATTGGTTAAGCAACTGCCTTCGGCTCAGGTCATGATCCTGGAGTCCTGGGATCGAGTCCCGTATCAGGATCCCTGCTTGGCAGGGAGTCTGCTTCTCCCTCTGACCTTTCCCCTTCTCATGCTCTCTCTCTGTCACTCTCATTCTCTCTCTCTCTCTCTCTCAAATAAATAAGTAAAATCTTTAAAAAAAAAAAAAAGCGCACATCAGAAAAGAGCGTGTAAATTATAATCCCACTTACAAAATTTATGTGAGGAGGGTATACATATGCCTGTGTTATGAGATTTTAAAAATCACAAATCTCTAATGATTGTACCAGGCTGATAAGAAAACAGATGGTTTTCAATTTCTTCACTATTGTGCTGCATATTGTCTGAATCTTCTATTTACTCATGTAAGTACTTTATCAGAAGGAAAAAGAACACAACTTCATTTTGAAAAATAAAAGGGGCATGTAAGAAAACATGGCTTCTGTTGACAAATAGGATGTAACAGATTTTTTCAAGTTGATATAAAGAACTTACAATATTATTAGATTCACGATATATTAAGAACTAAAAACTTCTCTAAAATGACACACTACTCTTTTTTTTTTGACATACTCTTAAAAAAAGAATGGAGTATGCTATGTCCTATGCCAAAGTCCTTTCCTTTTTTAAAATGGCATGTTGCTCATGAAAACACCTTTATTTAGGAAATAAAAAAATTTAAGGTGGCCCCAAAAGTCATGAAATGTCAGAACACATTATAGGGGGGACAGGTTTCTAGGTAAGTTTTATTAGATGACATTCATTTAACATAGGTAGTATTTCACAGAAATAAAGGAATAAAACACAGAAGGATGTTTAGAATAATTAAAGCTGTAAATCAAATAACACTGATGATCTGTATAATAAAATAAAGAAAAACTACTAATATCCTCCCCCAAACAGCAAGATCCATGGAGTATAAACTGCATTTTCCTTATGAGAACATTGTTGTGGACTTGGGGTAACTCACCCTCTGGAGCTCTGCATCTGGATCCGGATGCCCTTCAGCCAGAAGGCGCTGCCTGATTTCCTCTAGCTCTTCCTTCTCTCTCTTCCTATCCCGTTCATCTGCTTCCATTTCCTTTTCTCTATCACGCAACCTTTTCTGAAGAGCGCTTCCTCTGAAAAAGTAAACCATAACAGGCCTTGATACTCAGACAACTATTACAACAGCTAGATTCTCCAAAAGTACCTTCTTTCAAAACTGAAAGCTGCACATTGAGGGAATGAAAAATGTCTTACTGTTCTGTATCTGAGAACACCGAAGACAGTGTGCTCTCTACACATACATGTTTAATAAGGAAGCAAGGTCTTGTCATTTACCACCACGCCTCATTCTCAAGTCATTCTAAGTAAGTATCTAACACAAGGAGAAAACAGTTCTCTGATGAAAGAAAGCTCTCATTCCACAGGGAAAGCCCAACACAGACACTGTGTTTTCTTGGATGTCAAGTTGTGAAAAACTACTACAAGAAGTAATAATACCACTAAGAACAGTTCTCTATCTTCAATTCAAAGCAATTCTTTCCCTTATGGAAAAAATCCTTGAAGGAAGTAGTGTATCATCAACAGAAAGCAGAGCTTCTCTCTAGCCAGCAGTACATCTCAGAATGCTGAAATTACGTACTACTACTGATTTTATGATTCAGTAATTTTACTTTTTTTTTTTTCATTTTCTACAAACTCAAAGCCTGGGTATGCTTTTGAAGTAGCTAATTCCAGTGTTTTGATTATGTGGGAGTACAGTGTATTAAAATTATATACTAAATTCCTTCACTACATGCCCTGGCTCATGTCAGATACATAAGGTTAAGAAGAGAAATAAAAATATTGTCCATATCTTTCCAAAAATTATAGTCTGGAATGGAGGAAGCAGAAAAGAGCCAGTAATTTTACCAGACTGCCAAGGTGCTAGAATAACAGTAGTTTAGAAATGCCATGCGAACAAAGACATGAGGGAAGGCAGGCTTTACAACTCTCACTTTACAATAATATATCAGTAGGGTAGGAGATGAGATGGCAATGGTTTGCTTTGCAACATTCTTGAACGCAAAAATTTTTAGACGACCTTGAATAGTTATCAAGACTAGTTATAACTTGTTACAAAAATTGGACCTCTACAAAACATGAAAAAAATTAATTTGTTTTAATATTATTATATGGACCACCACTCCACCAAAGACAGAATTGTTGATCCCTTTCCAACACTTCTCCCCCACACTCCCAAAACAACATATCAAATATGGAGGTAATTACAAGGTAGAATATTAAAATTTTCTTTCTGGGGCGCCTGGGTGGCTCAGTGGGTTAAAGCCTCTGCCTTTGGCTCAGGTCATGATCCCAGGGTCCTGGGATCGAGCCCTGCATCAGGCTCTCTGCTCGGCAGGGAGCCTGCCTCCCCCCTCTCTCTGCCTACTTGTGATCTCTGCCAAATGAATAAACAGAGTCTTTAAAAAAAAAAAAAAAGATTTTCTTTCTTACTCCAAACTTGCACCCTCTGGTAGAGAAAATACACCTAGTAAAATACTCAAAGTATGAGCTCATGAAGCAAGGGTTCTTTACCTGTAATATTTGGGATCATCTCTATCATCATCATAATCTTCTAAGAATTCTTTCAGTCTTTTAGCTTCTTTTGCCTTTCAGGAAATAAAAGACAAAGTGTGCAAAATTAACATGAAATTCATATAGACTATCCTCTCCTTCTTGGAGATAGATGTCTTATCCATACTACTTGAATTTTATAATTCTCATGTGCATTGCATATTAAATAGCATTAGAGATATTTTATCTTTTACTCATAAAACAAGCCAGATTTAGAACTTATCTCTGCAACAAAAAAAAACCGCATATAGTATTTCCTCTTTGGATATAATCTTCAAAGGACAGTAATGAAAACAGAGCATACCAAGAAACAAAACTGAAAGTTATTTTATTGACTCTATTAACTCAACAAAAATATTTTACATTTGTAGATAGATAATGCTAGAGAAAAGTTTTTACAAAACGCAGGACTGAAAGGTCAAGTCACAATCATGCATCAATCTAACTTTGGGTTCACAAAACATGAAAGTATAGGACTCTCTTATTTTCAGAATTTCAAATAACTATTATATTTAGTAACACTTATAGCTAACAATTACATACAAATATGCAATACATAAAAATAATTATTTATACTCTATATCCTTATCTATTCTACCAACTATTCTAGCTATTATACCTATATACAAAGGAGATAAGTTTCTGAATGTAGTAAAAATTTAGACTACAGTAAGATTTTAATATATTGCAAAGTTCAAATATTACCTCTCTGTAAAGACTCCCCTAATCTAACCATCTATTCATCACCAATTCCCATCCCCAGAGCTTTCTCTGCAATCCCAAAATACTGTGAACACACCTTTTCATATCTTAAACACTCATACACTACAGTAACTACCTATCTCTCTGACAATACCACCCACTTGTTTCAAGGTTAGAAGCATTTAGTTACTCCTGCATACCCAGTACCTAGCACAAGCATCAAGGCTAGGATATAACTTACACTCAAAATGTGTCCAACGAACGAGCACAGATTTGTTAAGTAGGAATGACAAAACTTACAAATATTTAAATAAAACACTGGAAGGTCCAGAGATACATACTAAAATATAAACATAAATTACCAGTCTTGAGGAGTAGAAACCTTTACTTTTTACATCATTTACTTCTGTTACTTGAGTATTTTTATAAAATAAGCAAGTTTAACTGCTTTTGTAACATACTTTTTTAAAGCTCCCAAACACAAAATAATAGGAAAATTCAGATTTGCATGTAAAAAGCAGAATCTCTTCAAATCTATCCCACTATGTTGTTCATGGCAAACAACTCTTCAAATAATCATTTCTCATCATATTATTCTCTTCCTATTTTCTAACCTAGGGATGAAAAAGAAATTCTACAATGGGGGCGCCTGGGTGGCTCAGTTGGTTGGGCGACTGCCTTTGGCTCGGGTCAGGATCCTGGAGTCCCGGGATTGAGTCCCACATTGGGCTCCCTGCTCAGCTGGGAGTCTGCTTCTCCCACTGACCTCTCTCCTCCCATTCTCTCTCTCAAATAAATAAATAAAATCTTTAAAAAGAAGAAGAAGAGGGCGCCTGGGTGGCTCAGTGGGTTAAAGCCTCTGCCTTTGGCTCAAGTTATGACCCCAAGGTCCTGGGATCGAGTCCTGCATCGGGCTCTCTGCTCCGCGGGGAGCCTGCTTCCTCCTCTCTCTACCTGCCTCTCTGCCTACTTGCGAACTCTGTCAAATAAATAAATAAAATCTTTAAAATAAATAAATAAATAAATAAATAAAAAGAAGAAGAAGACAATGGGAGCTATAATTCAGGGGAGTTGAAATTACTGTCAATAATTCTGTGGCATTATAGATCTGCTATACAGAAAACCCATACTATCTATCCAGTTGCTGCATGCACCCTCTTTTGGCTACTTAAAAAACTCCCTCTCTGTCTTATGTTCAAAAGCTATATGAAGATTCCTAACGTCAGTGAAGTTTTAGGAAGAATAACCTCCAAACTGGAGATAAAGAAACTTTCATGAAATTCTGGCAAAGAGAGAACACATGGAACATACAACTCAAGCAAACACTATGCTAAAATCTTTCTGTCATTCTTCTTAGTAACAACCTCTGCCAATGGTTTCACTATTACAGTTTATCAAACAGTGTAAACGCAGAAAACAAGGTTCACTTTTATGATTGTCAGGTAGTTAACAGGTAGCATAAGGAAAAACTATAATTCATAAATGTCATATACTGAAGACAATAACTGTAATTTATGAAAACAGTTCTTTACACTGTATGTTAAGTGGATTTAAATAAAAACATGAAAAACAAAAGAGGTCTTCTCATGACACTATTCCCATCATCCCCATGTGCCACACTAATACAGAACAGAATCTATTAATGCTTCTTCAAAATGTTACAGACTCTTAATCAAAGAACGTTTTACAAATTCTCATTTTATATATTACTCTATGGCAGACTTACTTCAATGGTACGCCAAGAGATAATTTTGTTTATAGTCAGCAAAAATGTGAAAATTAAGCGTAAAAAGAGATTCTGGTGTACTGGAATTGTCTGAAGATTACTTGAAATATATAAAAATTAAATTATGTAGGGTTCCGTGTCCAGACACTTGATTTCGACTCGAGTGGCAATCTCAGGGTCATGAGATGCAGCCTCACTGGGTGTGGAGCCTGCCTGGGACTCTCTCTCTACCCCTTCCTTTGTCCCTCTGCCAACAAATTAAATTGTCTTGAGAACTTACACATTTTAATGACAGTTACCTCTAATCTAGTTAGTGGTCAAGAATTTGACCTGATTTTTATCTAAAAAAAAAAATCACTGATTTATAATCTAGAATTATTACCATTTCTCTTCTTCTTTCTTCTTCTCTTTCAGCCTCTTTCTCATACTCCCGAGTTTTCTTCCGTTCTCTGATTTCCCAATTCTTAAGGCGCTAAAAAAGAAATTGTCAAGTTTAATAATACAAATGTATGCAAAGGGCTCTGAAATTTTTGACTAACCCACTGAATAGCAAGCTTTAATAAAAGCATTTCCTGGGGCATCTGAGTGGCTCACTTGCCCAGCTTAGATAAGTGCGCAGCTGTTGGTTTGGCTCAGGTCATCTCAAAGTTATGAGATCAAGCCCTATGTATTATGCTCCATGACCAGTGGGAGTCTGCTGGAGATTCTCTCCCTCACCCTCTCCCTCTGCACATATGGCTGCATGCTCTCTCAAATAAATAAAATCTTTAAAAAAAAAAAAAAAATAGGGGTGCCTGGATAGCTCAGTTGGTTAGGTGATTGCCTCCAGCTCAGGTGATGATCCCGGAGTCCCAGGATCAAATCCCACATCAGGCTCCCTACTCAGCAGGAATTCCGCTTCTCTGACCCTCCCCTCTCTTATGCTCTCTCTCTTACTCTCTCTCTCAAAGAAATAAAATCTTTAAAAATAATAAAGAATAAAAGCATTTCCTCAATTTACCTCTTGGTAAGCAGCTTCTTTCTCTCGGAGTTTTCTTTCAAGTTTTCTTCGTTCATAAGCATCTTCTTCATCCTCTTCTCGGTCGCGCTTCTTGTCTTTCTCTCTCTCTCGTTCCCGTTCTCTTTCTCGTTCTCTCTCTCGCTCTCGTTCTCTTTCTCGTTCCCGTTCTCTCTCTCTCTCTCTTTCTCGCTCCCGTTCCCTTTCACGATCTCTGCTCTTTTCTCTATATAAACAAAAGATTTTAATAATCTGTCAGTCTTTCAGTTTTCCTTTATAAACCAAGGGAAAGGAAGGCAACATATATTACAAAATAATACAGGAACTCATAGGCCAGAATTTAGCACCTGATTTCTGCAGAATTGTAAACTTCTCTATATTTATCAGGATGACACAATGTAACTCTAGTCTCAAATTCTGAATTGTATTTTAAATTCAATGTTAATGCTTATCGGTATCTCAGAAAACACACACACCTGGACGTAAGAAATACAAAGGGCTGACAAACATGTTAAAAGACAGCCTTCTTCACTAGTGATAAAGGAATAAAGGTGTTGGCAAAGGTGTGGAGAAAAGAGCATTCTGGCATGTTGCATGGATAAATTAGACCTATACTACTGGCAAGGAAAAGTTTTCAAATATTTGAGAGTGGTAAAACCAAATTGCAAAATATATGTAGTATGATGCCATGGATCTAATTAAATACAATACAGTGTTTATGGATTCACATCCATAGTAAAAGTATGCATACACTGATTGTATATATGTCAAATTCTTGATAATGGTTACTCAAGAGGGTAATAGCTATTCCAGAAGAGGAAGGAAGGGAAGGATTTTAATGCCCACTAAAGATTAAGGACACTGGATTTCTAGTTCCAGCAACTGATGGGACTGCCTAAAAGTGGACCTCCTTTCAGCTATAATCAGGTGAAAATTTGCAACACAGAAATGTATTATCTGAAAACCAGCCTGGGAGAAAAAGGTGAGCTTTTCTTCTTTCCACACTTTCTTCCTTTGTTCATTTTTGCTTTACTCCTTCCTGAGGAATTTGAGGTGATTCATCAAAGTCAATATAAGAAAGAAAAAACTTAAAAGCAACGTAAAATTACAATTACAATTAAAATTACAATAAAATTAAATTGAGAGCTAGGTGAGTCGTGGCCATATGGGCTATAGGACCAAGTAGTAAAGACAACCGGCTAAAAGCAGGGGTGCTAGAGATGATCTCCCAGGATGCAGGACCTCAATGAAATGGTAAATAGAAAAGATGCCCAACAACCCAGGGAGAAAAGAGGGAATCATGTCTGCCCAGAACACTGGGTGGACAGTGGCTGTGTTCTGGGTCTGTGTATAAACTAGCTTCAGCTAGGAATTAACCCTGAAGTTGAAAACTATTACTTGACTGTGGCTGAGGAAGTCCTCTCCTCACAAATATAAACACTGCAGGGACTGCCCACCTGCAGTTCTACTAAAGCATCAGTGAACAGTAACTTCCACCAAAGCCTTACCTTGATCGACTCCGATCCTTATTCCGATCCGAGCTCCTTTCCCGATCGCGGTCTCGGTCTCTCTCGCGATCCCGGTCCCGGTCTCTCTCTTTTGTCCGGTCACGATCCCTATCTCGTTCTCGTTCCCGCTCCCGTTCCTTCTCTTTTTCTCGTTCACGTTCTCTTTCCCTTTCTCGTTCCCGTTCTCGCCTTTCTCGTTCCCTTTCACGCTCCCTCTCTCTTTCTCTCCGTTCTTTCTCAATTTCCTGTCTTTCTTTCTCCTTTTTGCCTTTCTCTTCTTCCAGTTTCTAGAAACCAATAAAAGTACTTTTAGAGTTAACTCTGTAGCTCCAGTATTCAGTTATTTCCCGGCGCAATGCCCAATATAAGGAACAAAAACAACCAAACCACTGGCACTTTAATATTAAGTACTTGTGGTTTTACTGGACAAATTAAGCTGAAGCAATCACAACACTAAATAGATTGCGTGCAAACCCATATACTCTACACAGACCAGGAATCTCCAATCTTGGATGCTGGGAGATTGTGTCAAGTGTGGTTGGCCACTCAATGATTATCTAATAACTAAATGACCATGAGAAATGTGATGATTAGTAATAATTTCTAGAAATACAATCACTTAGCTAAAATGTAATTCCCCTCATTATGAATTTTCTGTAAATCAGTGTGACTACTGATTTACTATTGATACTAAATATAACCCCAGACTTCCCATTACCTACAGGCTACTACTTGAAGATTTCCAAGGGGAGGTGCGGGAGGAAGAGTCAGTTTGCTGTAATACAACTAAATAATCTTCTACCCACTGGTTTGCCCACCCTCCAAAAGATAAGCTGAACTCAGCCAATATTTGCCCTATTATCTAAATGGAAATGTTTACTCCCACCATTACAAGATGGATAGCCCACCAAATACAAAAGTTTGAAAATCACTCACTTCAAGCAAAAATGTACATAACTGTAATATTCTCATTTCATTTAATTTTAAAAGCAACGTATTTATGCCCATTATGCCTATAAGACAATAAAATATATCAACAGTGATAAATCCATCCTTGGAACGAACGATTGCATATGAACTTACAGATGCTGTGCTAGGACATGGATCGCCAACACTGGATTAACCTTGCCTACAAGCTATGTTTCTGGGAGGAAGAGCAAGTACATGGTTCACAAATAAACCAAATAACAAAGTCAGACCAAGTTTGTACCCTGACAAGATTACCAGTGTACCACACGGTTTCTACACAAACTCAGGAAAAAAAAAACAAAAACAAAAATAAACAAAACAAAACAAAAAAGCCAAACAGGAAAAACAAAACAAAAACAAAATACATTTATCCCTTTGGTTCCATGTTTAGTGTCACCGAAATGAAATTTAAACTGCAACAATAAAATGTGCATTCTTTTGTCTTTTCTCAGTCATGTAAAGCATTTAAAACAACTTTAAAAAGCAATCTTACCTGTTATACTTTTTCTCTTGTTCATGGCCCAGAGAACTGACAGAGGATTATGAGAGAAAAACTAATGCATGAGAAATCAATATATTCAGCTGCTGTGCCAGTCTATATCAAACGAGAATGTAGGCAAAGCCAATACTGAATACACCGAGGTTACAAAGAGAAGAGAAAAGAAATGACAGAAAGAGGACAGAAACTGAAAGCTATTCAAAGGGGCAAATTCTAATTTCTGAAACAGTTCTAAAGAACTATAAAAATTTGTATTGTAAAATGAGGCTAGACTACATAAAACTTACCTCAGTGTCATACACTTATAAAGAAATATTTATTTCTGAGATAATACTTACAGATTTATTTTAGCTGTTCCAATAATAATTTGTTTTATAGAATTTAATTTTTACTTTTGCTTATTTACTGTATTACTTATTTCTTAGTAGTGTATACTTCCACTTATGTAAATAATGTTTCAGAACTCATTTCAAAAGTTTTGTTCTAAATAAATGAACAAGTGAGTGAATCAGCCCACACTAAATGCATTTCTAAAAAAGACTATGTATGCGGTTAAGTAAATGCACACATACGTACATATATATATTTTAAGACAAAGACTAAAGATAAAGAAAATAAAGTGAGTCTAAAAAGATGTAAGGAAGTAATGAAATAATGAAGAGGAAAGGACAGAAAAAAAAATCATAAATCTTACCTTATTCTCTCTTCAGACTCGTCCGTGCTGTAAATGGACGCCCCCTGCCACGCTGATACCCTGACAGTCCGTGGTTATTTAATAAACTCATACCAAAACATGCAAAGGTTCACTGAGCTCATTTTTTGTTACTAGAGTTTCAAATGTTCCCTTTAACCGTACCACCCAACAAAAAGAACTGTTTTCATTTTCATCTTTTTTTTAAAGTACATTTTGGAAAAAACATCCCCTCAGCCCCCATAGTGAAGTAAGTCTAAGGCAGTCAAATGCCTGACAGCTTCTCAAACTCTGAAGCAATCATCTTTTGAATTATATTCTCAAAAACACAATTTTCTCATATACTTTACCAATGACATGACAGGGTTTAACAAATAACAACAAGGGGGTAAACCACACACACAACTGTATACCATTTTCAAGCTTACTCAGACCCTGAATTTGAGTACTGGAACCTAACCAAAAGTATTCCTCGAAAGTGACTTCCCACAGACTACCTTTTAAATTCAAAATTAATTTGGGAAAATTTCATTTGTGCTTTTAGACATACTTAATTCCTGAAAAAGCACTATGTATGTGAGCTAGGGCTGGGCATCTGGATAATAAGTGTTCAGCAGCACTGATTCAATGGCACTGTCAACTTGGGATTTTGAAAGCAGTAAGAAAAAGTTTAAGATTAAATAAAGAAAAAAGGAACACTTAACATTTCACTGAGTTAAAGATCACTCAGTCTTTAGAGTAAAAACCAGTAACATCTTATTATCTTTAACAACAAAATACATTTCATTTCATGCTGTGTTTGCATTTTACCGTTCATAAGCATCACCTTCAACACCAGCGAACATTCACAGATGCACTGTCATTGAGAGAAGCTTTCAATAGGCAAAACTCGTGAGTGGGATTTACTATGCACAAATACCCATTTCCAAGCCAGTTACCCCTTTGCATATTTTTCTGAGGGGGCATCCATAAATATAATAAAAAACAGAAGCTCATACTTACATCCTATTCCTTGTTACTTTCCAAGCTGAGAGTTTCATCTTGCATTAGTCACCATATGATCTCTATCATAATGGTGGGGGTCAATGAATAGATTAGCTTTATGGGAATTTACAGTTCTTCCATGCATCTAAAATTTGGTAAGTCTGGTAACCACTGACCTACTTTTTAAAATCTCCCCCTCTCAACTTAAATCTACACAAATATATACCTTAAATTTTAATCTCAGCTCTAAAGAAAAGATTTTCCTAAGATTAAGTTAAATACCTGCCCCAGAAATAAACTACAGTGTAGGTTATCCTGCTGCCCCACTGAATCTAATGTAAACCTGACCTTGATGTTTATGTTAAAATCTAAGAATAAAATTAACTTTTAATCATATTAAAGTGAGATGACTGCAGAGTAGTCAGTAACTGAAAAAACTAAGTACAATATGTCCAGGACCACTTTAATATGGTATTGCTCTTCTGTTTCTTTGTCTCTAAATATTAATTAACCTATAAAAAGCACTTAAATTATATTCTAATGTAAGGTTGATTTTTTTTTTCTTTTTGTCTGTTTGCTTTGGGTTCTGTAAAAAGTCTAGATTGGTATCAAGTAAAAAAACCAAGAATACTACCTTGTGTGTGTCTCTGAATTTGCTGATCTCTCGGGATATCAGGTCTCTTTTGTCTTCTTCCATTTCTATAGCATTTATATCCTCCTAAAAAAGATAGAAGGGATAGGAGAGGATACATTAAAGATTAATCCACATCAACACCAACATACTAAAAGATATTCTGTACCATCTTACAAAAAAGAAGTAAATAAAATAATTTATATAGTATAAAAAACTAATGATCTAAGTTAAATAGTGAGAAATCAGATGAAAAAGAATCACAAGTCTGGCCATTAGCAATAAACATTTATTGTCAGTGCCTTTTAATATAAACGAACCTTAGTGATGAGTGGGTAGGGGATCAGTGGGGCCACAGGAAATCTGCGGAAAATCTGCGGAAAAATCCACAAAGATTTAAAAAAGAGCAAGAGTTTTCATTATTCCGCACAACAACTCACTGTATGTTTATAATGTAAGCAAAGTAAGATTTCTGTGACATTTTCTTGATTTCAAATTACTTAAATAAATAAGATTTCACTTAACTCTCTTTAAAACCTCCTGTCACCTACCTCCTCACCCTCCAACTACCTCAGGCAAGGGAATAAGGAAAGTCTCACACTAGCTAGACATTTTCCTTCATCCTCTGGAAACAATCACACCAACAAAATTTACCCATAATTCCTGCCATTGAGCAGGAGCTCTTTGATCCTCTCCTCCAAACACCTATCAAACAAATACTCTAGCTACTTTCTCCTTTCTTGGTAATGCTGGGGAGGAAGAACGAGCTCTACAAACCTCAATTACCCTGTACCTAATGGACTACCAATTCCCATTCCCAATGACTGGCATTTTACTAGACAGGTTTTTATTACCACATGAGGAAAAACAAGCCAAGTAATAAAAATATATCTGGCCACAAAGGAAATTGAAGATAACCTAATAAGGCACTCAAATTCAAAATAAAATGAACCGTAACTACCCAATACTAAAAACCATACTATATGATTCATGGTACTTTTCATGGCACATAAAATCCATGCACACAACATATTCCCAATATTTTTAAAGAATATTCCCCACAATTTCTCCAAATTTACCCAAAAGAAATGAATGTAAACAAACAAACAAACACTTTGGGGGCACCTGGGTAGCACAGTCAGTTAAGGTTCAACTCTTGATTTCAGCTTAGGCAAGCCCTGCTTGGGGCTCCAAGCTAGGGGTGGAATCTGCTTGAGATTCTCCCTCTGCCTATGCCCCCCTCCTCAAGCTCAGGCACGCGCACATGCGCGCATTCTCTCTCTCAAATAAATAAATCTTAAAAAAAGTTTTTTTCTTTTCTTTTAACCTTGACTCCCTACTATTCAATTAGCTTAGGCTGGCAAAGAGTAATAAAATATAATACACTGGGGAGGAGTGTTTCATCTTGCCCTACTCCTCAACTGCCCTCCAATTGGAAGTTCAACTGCAGGGGCGCCTGGGTGGCTCAGTGGGTTAAAGCCTCTGTCTTCGGCTCAGGTCATGATCCCCGGGTCCTGGGATCGAGCCCCGCATCGGGCTCTCTGCTCCGTGAGGAGTCTGTTTCCTCTTCTCTCTCTGCCTGCCTCTCTGCCTACTTGTGATCTCTCTCTGTCAAAAAAATCAAATCTTAAAAAAAAAAAAAAAAAAAAGGAAGAAGAAGTAGTTGTTCAACTGCAGTACTGTCCATAGAGGGAATGAGATGTGGTTTAGAAGAAAAGATGGCAAGACTTAAAAAATGGGTGAAAATCTTCAGTGAAGCATATCTGGTGTGTTGCTTGAAGCAGAGACAGAACAACATCCAGGAGTAAGGCAAAACAAAGCCAGCCCCTTCATAGCCAAAAAAACAAAAACACAAAACAAAAACAAAACTTCCTTTGTCCCTTAATATCAGCAGCTACTTCGTGAGTCAAGGGCTTTTTCCTTATATAATTTGAATCCACAGATAAACATAAGGATCTATGCCAGTATATTTCAAACATATAAAACAAACAGTTTGGTGAAAAAAGTGAGTTACTTGATAAAACATGGTCAAATTAGGTTTAACAGTATATTGTGATAAATCTTAAGTCATTTTCTCCTTGAAAGTTGCAATGCAATGAAAGCACAAGAGTGACACCATAAAAAGTAAACCACAGAAAGGATTATTGCCAGAAATCAGTAACACATACGTCCTCCTTCTTCTCCTTCTTCTTCTTCCTTGGGTGAGAGTCAGATTCCTGTGAGGGGGCATTGAGCTCACTGGAGTATTCTCGTATTAAAACTTCAATGGCCCCTTTGATCATCTGATCTCTTCTCTTTGTTTCTTCATCTAAGGCTTCTTCATCATCATTAGTGACAGTTTCTGGTCTCGCAGTCTTTAAAAAAAAAAAAAGAAACAACCAAGGCAAGGTCAGGGGAGTGAAGAGGAAAAAGACATCCCAAAAAAAAGAAAGAAAAAAGAAAATCATTCTAAAATAAGTCAGCACACAAAACAAACATTTTTTTCTCTAAAACATCTGTGTAGTCCTATTAAATGCAGACTTGATTTTGTTCTTGACTTCACAAAACTACATTTCATTTACTGATTTTTCTTAGATACTGATACTTCATCATTTTCTTTACCTTTTTTCCTTTATTAGCTAATATTCTAACCTCTGACCAGTTACAGGGAGATCAAACCACAATACAAACACACTACACAACATACCTGCCAAGCTTTCGGTTTTTCAGATTCTTTCTCAAATACTTCCACAAACTAATGATGGTTACTAAATTAACCAAAACACAGCTGAAAATTTCATTATGTGAAAAAAGCGAAATACAGTTCTATGTACACTGTAACAGCCACCATTTAAAATTAAAAAAAAAAAGTATGTGTAGGTTAACAAATGTAAAACACAAGGCAGCTATATACAACAAAACTGCAAGCATCAAAAAAACACAAACCAAAAGGCCAGGGGTTTAGCCCCTGACCTGCCAGGGGCTGAACAATGACATCTTTTTCCTGCTCTGTGGGAATGTGGGTACACCACTTACAAAAACCGTATACTTATATACTTAGAAGGAACCAACTCTAAATACTGCCCAAGTATTTCTCCCATGACCTGCACATGTAACGTTATAGAAAATAACACGAAATTCATGTGGTAATGCTTCTCACAAGTAAGTAACTATTTGTAGGACTTTAGTTTGTTTTTTTAAAGACTAACGTAATTGTATTGATGTGAAAAAAAAAAATTACTGACTTCTGACATACTATACTATTATTCTTCCTTTTATCTTAGATTTATTTTAAGGCCCCCGGTTAAGTAATTAATTCAGTTCAAACTACACAACTTAGAGAATAACCTCAAAACTCTGGATAATTTCATTACTCTCAACCAGTCTTTTTTTAAAATTAGGAAAGATGGAAGCTTTGCGCAGTGGCAGTATCGTAGCCAATGAGGTTTATCCGAGGCGCGATTATTGCTAATTGAAAACTTTTCCCTAAAATTAGGAAAGATGGGAAAGTATTACAAGCAACAAGATAAAGACATGTACAAAACTTTTTGTAATTTAAAACTATACACACATACATCTTAAGGTACTTATCAGTTTAGTTGGTAAACATATGCCATTTGCATTTTCAGATATAAATAAGACAATGCTCTTCTGCATAAATACTGGCTGTTGCATAGCACAATGTATGCAACTATTTGAGGTAAGTTTCACACCTTGTGGCTCCTGAATACAACTTAGCAGTGATTTCATATTTCATAATTTCATAAGTGTGAAAGCTATCTCTAACAGATACTAATTCAACAGGTATTTATTTCTTGATTTGCAAGAAAATTTTTTTATTTAAAAATATTTTCTTGGGGCGCCTGGGTGGCTCAGTGGGTTAAAGCCTCTGCCTTCAGCTCAGGTCATGATACCAAGGTCCTGGGATTGAGCCCCACATCAGGCTCTCTGCTCGGCAGGGACCCTGCTTACCCCTCTCTCTGTCTGCCTCTCTGCCTACTTGTGATCTCTCTCTGTCAAATAAATGAATAAAATCTTTAAAAATATTTTCTTGAGTTGTCTTGGTGGCTCCATCAGTTAAGTGTCTGCCTTCAGCTCAGGTCATAATCTCAGGGTCCTGGGACTGAGCCCAGCATCTGGCTTCCTGCTCAGCGGGGAGTCTGTTCTCCCTCTCCCTCTGCCCCTCGGCCCCACTCGTGCACTCTCTCTGTCAAATAAGTAAGTAAAAGTAATCGCTACACCCAACATGGGGCTCAAACTTACAACCCTGAGATCAAGAGCTTCATGTTCTACTGAGCCAGCCATGCACCCCTGGCTCAACAAATTCTTAAGAGCCTACTGTGCGTGCAAGATACTATGCTAGAAGCCAAAAATAATTCGATATTGGAAAAAGAAATCACCTTGCCCCGAAGCATTTAGCAAATACAATAAGCACTTACGCTACAGATAACTTCGAGTCAAGTCATAATGTGCAGTATTTTAAAACTACTCTGAGTTCCTTACTCTTCATCTAATCTTTCTTTTTTAAAGTTAGCTCCACGCTGGGAATGGAGCCCAAAGCGGTGAACTTATATGTCCCTGAAAACAAGAGTCGGACACTTAACCAACTGATCCACATAGGCACCCCTTTATCCAATGTTCTTCTGCCAACTTTCTACTTGGTAACTTGGATAAAAATGAGCAGCTTCACCCAAGGACTGTAAATACCTGTTAAAATTATTTACCAAAAATACTGTAAACTATAATCGTGGTGATATGTTCTTTTTTTTTTTTTTTTTTTAATTTATTTGACAGACAGATCACAAGTAGGCAGAGAGGCAGGCAGAGAGAGCAGGGGAAGCAGGCTCCCTGCTAAGCAGAGAGCCCGATGCGGGGCTCCATCCCAGGACCCTGAGATCATGACCTGAGCTGAAGGCAGAGGCTTAATCCACTGAGCCACCCAGGCGCCCCTCATGGTGACATGTTCTTACTTTAAATCAATAATATATCCCAAGAAGGTCTTTGTGCAGCTTTTACGAAAATCCCCTCAGTAATACTATGCTTCTCCACAGGTTTTAAATGGAAAAATTAACCCGACATTAACTTGCCACTGAAACTCAGGTCCTAAGACATACATGGGCCAATTCAATCCAAACCCTCAGCTATTGATATAAATATAAATATTGATAATATTTCTTTATTATGAAAATATACTTTATGAGAGAGCATCAAGTCTGTCATTAGCATTTTCCCTACATGCTAAATTCCTTTCCATGAACCCTCAACATCTCCATGCTTCTCTAAGCATAAAGGCAGAAACCGGGTGGGGTGCCTGGGTGGTTCAGTCAGTTAAGTGTCTGCCTTCACCTCAAGTCATGATTCCAGGGTCCTGGGATGGAGTCCCAGCCTTGCATTCCTGCTCAGCGGGGAGTCCGCCTCTCCTTCTGCCCCTCCCCCACCACTTGTGCATGCACACGCTCTCTCAAATAAACTGTTAAAAACAAACAAAAAAAGATAAAAGTGGGATTATATAAATCTGAAGGCCTAGTCATTTAAAAATACTCATAAGCCCCCAAATTCACCATCACCACCATCTTAAATCAAATATAAATATCAGTACAGCTAGTCTCACCTAAATTAGAAATAAAGCAGTTGGAATGAAGGAATTCACATCACCTTCTGAATAACTATTGCCCCTTGATCCATTGGGGAAATGTACATTTTTAGAAGGAGAGCTTATTAGCCAAAGTCTCTTAACCAATTGTTAATATAAGAAAACCAAAAATAATCAGATATATCACAGAAGGAAAAGTTTGTGTTTCTTTTTTAGTCAAAGAGAACTGCACAACTACTTGTGTTCTGTGTTCTGACTGACAGGAAAATGCCTGACTCAAGCACCACACAAGCTCCTCGAGGTCTCTGCTCACATCATCCATCTTAGGTCACTGTTTTCTAGACTTCTCCCAACAGTCAACAATCAAGAAGAAAGAACAATACCCTCTCATATTTTATCTTGAAAAATAATGACAAATCTGTCATCTGTCCCACAACAGTTATATTTGCTCAAGTTATTTGAAAAATAATTTTTTTATCTGATAGACCAGCTAAACTTTTTCTTTTTACCAATATCGTTAAGTTAAATGAAAGTACCAGCAGATTACATCATTTCTGCCTTGTGGCTTCAAGTATCTCTGGGTACCATGCCATGCACACCCAGAAGTCATGTCTGTTAATGTTTTAAATTTCATCTGTTTTGAAATAATTGTTCTATTTTTACTGGAGGTAGCTCCAATTCCATTTTTTTCCCCCAATTCCATTTTTGAAGATATAAACAGATTTAAATCATGGTTCCCTTCACTAATAGTGATTACAAATTAAAATTACACAATTGTGCATTTCCCTGTTCACATATATAGTGAAGTCATTTACTTCATGTTCAGAGTACATTATTTGCAATGTTACAAATCAAACCACCTCACCAGTTGATGATTAAACAAAAGGGGGGGGAAAGACCCTCAGGGAATTACATAAAAACTGTTAAAACTTTAATTTCATTTAATTCCATCCTTTATTTTTTTTTTAAAGATTTATTTATTTATTTATTTGTCAGAGAGAGAGAGAGAGAGAGAGAGAGAGCGAGAGTGAGCACAAGCAGACAGAGTGGCAGGCAGAGGGAGAAGCAGGCTCCCCGCCGAGCAAAGAGCCCGATGTGGGACTCGATCCCAGGACGCTGGCATCATGACCTGAGCCGAAGGCAGCTGCTTAACCAACTGAGCCACCCAGGCGTCCCTCCATCCTTTATTTTAAGTAATTCAGCTACCACTGCAAGGAAAATCTGGAAAGTCTTATTTCAGACAGTTGTTTTTTTGACGTGACAGGCTACACTGCTCATCTGAGATAGAATTTATACTACACAGAAACTGCATTTTATTATTTCTTTATAAAGCTAGGTAAAGACAGTAAGATCATCAAGTGAACAATGTAACTGCAACTGATACTCAATGAAGGATCATTCCATTCTTGCTATGGTTAAGACACTGTCTTAGATTCTATGCAGGTTCAAGAGGAAGAGACACAGTCTGTGAACTTACTTGCCCTTTCTATCTTGTAATCAGAGATATGGAAATAAAGCAGGATGTAAGGGGTGTGAGAGACAGAGATACCAATAATATATGTTACAAAGCACTGACCTAACAGCAGTAAAAACCTGGGAACAAAGTGGAAAGAGGAATTTTAATTCTGCCTGAGAGAAATCGAAGGTAGGACTGATGACGGCTATTTGAATCAAATTAACATTGTAATTAGAACTATATGGACAGAATTGCAACAGGGAGCCTGAATGGGCACCAAGGACATGAGATGTCAGCAAAGAACGAAAGAAGTTTGTAGGGATACATGACTGACACATGCAGAATGACTAATGAGAAAAACCAGAAAGGGAGGCTGAACAAGCCTTGAATCCCATGCTAAGAATATGGCCTTTATACTCTAAGAAATTCAAAATCATTAAGGATGCATGAAAAGCGGGTTGATATCATTAGTTTTAGAAATACAGGCAGTGGGGCACCTGGGTGGCTTAGTCGTTAAGCATCTGCCTTCAGCTCAGGTCATGATCCCAGAGCCCTGGGATTGAGCCTCCTATCAGGATTCCTGCTTGGGCTCCCAGCTAGGCGGGAAGCCTGCTTACCCCTCTCCACCTCCCCTCTCTGTGTTCCCTCTCTGTGTCTCTGTCAAATTAATAAGTAAAACCTTAAAAAAAAAAAAAAAAAAAAAGGAAGCAATGCTGTAATAGATAAGAGAAAACAAAATGCAGAGAATCAGTTAAATTATTAAAAGGACAAAAAAAGAACTAAAAAAAAGCTAATTATAGAATACTTAGAACTCAATCCTGTATTTATGAAAGAAAAACAAATTCATATATTCCAATTAAAAACTATATTCATACACAGAAAAATCTCTGGAAGAATATGCAACAAAAATGTCTACAGTGGTTCCTAATGGTGATGGGATTACAAGTGGTACCTAATTTCTTCTTTATAGTTTGCTTTATAAATTTTTTACAAAGAATATACAATGCTATTTGTAAAGGTGGGAGGGATAATACCAAGAAAGGTGTTTCCGTTTCCAATGAGAATGAAAACCTGAAAGCAGCAAAAAGGATTTTGATTTTTTTGTAGAAACAAGAAAGTAACAATAAACCTACTTTAAATCCATTCTCAATTGAAGTTCCAAAAGGAAATAGGAAATACAACCAGGTTTTTATTTTTTGTTTTGTTGAAAAGGAGTAATGATATATACAAAACAACATGTAAAAATCTCTTTTACTTTATCTTCACTTAATACGGCCACCAATCTGAGGAAAGTAAAAAGACTTATTTTCATTTATTTTAGAACTTGTATACTTTTTTTTCAAGGATATACTTTTTTTTCAAGGCTCCACATCCAGCACTGAGCCCAACACAGAGCTTGAACTCATGACCCTGAGCTCGAGACCTGAGATCAAGAGTCAGATGCGCCAACTTGTGTACTTCTAAAAGAGAAGGCAACTAATTAAAATTAATGTGTAGGTTGAAATATATTTTGTTGTACTTACTTACAAAGCTGCCTTAATAAATTAGCTCTGTTTGGAATAGTCTGTACCAGTGTTTTCTCTGGCAAGTTAACCTTGTCCAGCCTCCCTCACTACCTTCATACCAACCTGGAACAAGCAAACCAACAGTCATCACCCATTATGGGTAGATAAAAGACTGAAAGTAACTATAAGCTATAAAACACCCTCCTGCATTTTAGCCACAAGGAAATATTATGATGAAGATGATGTTGTGAAGCCCCATAGCAGATTCACTTATAAGAAGTATTTACACTGGAAGAACACAGTTGGCCTAGAAAAGATAACACTGTAGAAACATACCCCATTAGAAGCTTTCTTCTTTGCTTTCCATTCATCTAACTGTGCCTTTGTCTTTGCATCAACTTTAACGAGGAGCTTCTTTTCTCCAATCTGCAGGTCATGCAATAACCTGAGTGCACGGAGGGTAGACTCAGGTTCCTTATACTCACAGAAGCCAAAGGCTAAAAACGGATGTAAAGAATTAGTGAAATATCAATACAGTTATGAAAACAAAGTATTTATGGAAAATTAAAATCATCAGAGACCAAATGTTCTAAAAGCAGAATTACTCACGTTGTCACTCCTCCCTTTCCTTCAATTACCCTTGATAATTTTACCTTTAGCACCCTCAAACCATGACAAGAAAAAAAGGAAACAAAAACAGGGGAAAGAAAGAAAAACTCTAATCAAGCAAACTGCTACCTATTAAAAGTGCTAATATTTACCAGAAGCAGCAAATTTCATAACTGAGTCTTTTATTTCCTTAATTCATTCCATCCAGACCTCCTGAGCTAGTGACAGCAGCCTCCTTAAACCTATCATAAGCACTTCCTTTTTCTTTTTAATAGGATACTTCTCCTGTTTTTTAAGATTTATCTATTTGTTTTAGAGACAGTGTGGGAGAGTGATGAATGCCTGTGAGCAGAGGAGGAGGGGCAGAGGAAAGAGAGGAGAGAATCTCAGGCAAACCACCCCCTGCCCTCGCTCAGTGAGAAGGCGGACACAGATGGACGCCTTACCAACTGAGCCACCCAGGCACCCCACAAGCACTTTTCAGTTCTGAGAATTAAACTACAAGTGTACTGACCTTTCATCCTAATAATAAGTTTAATTTTTCTCTCTAATTTTAATAACTAGTCTCACCATTATTACCATGCCTTTAAACCAGAGATAGTAGAACAAACACTTTAAAGGAGTAACCTAGGGGCACCTGGATGGCTCTGTGGGTTGGGCCTCTGCCTTCGGCTCAGGTCATGATCTCAGGGTCCTGGAATCAAGCCCTGCATCGGGCTCTCTGCTTAGCGGGGAGCCTGCTTTCCCCTCCCTCTCTGCCTGCCTCTCTGCCTACTTGTGATCTCTCGCTCTCTATCAAATAAATAAAAAAATTTTTTTTAAATCTTAAAAAAAAAAAAGGAGTAACCTAAAAACTGAAAATAAAACAAACGAATCCAAATATATATAGTTAAGGACACAAACACGCAGAGATGAACTATTCAGTGATTTTAAAACAACAAATTTGACCACAGGTTTTTTGACTGATGTATCTTAAGACAAAAGACTTGTAAATTAAGAAGAAAATTTCGATAATCATACTGTTGATCATTAGTCTTAAACTATTGTACATAAAATATGAGATTAAACAAGCCAGTAATTAATTTAATAGTCTATCATCCCAATGTCCTTGAAACTAAGGATTCTCAACTGAGGGGGGAAAAAAAAGATAAATTACAGAAAAGGTTAAATAAAAACCCTTAAGTCCCGAATGTAAACTAATGTGCACCGGAAAACGTAAAGGCAAAGACTAAACAAGTTTTTTTTTTTTTTTAATTTTATTTATTTATTTGACAGAGAGAGAGATCACAAGTAGGCAGAGAGGCAGGCAGAGAGAGAGGGAGAAGCAGGCTCCCCGCTGAGCAGAGAGCCCAATGTGGGGCTCGATCCCAGGACCCTGAGATCATGACCTGAGCCAAAGGCAGCGGCCCAATCCACTGAGCCACCCAGGCGCTCGTTTTTTTTTTTTAATATTTAAGTAATTGCTAGACCCAACCTGGGGCTCGAACTCATAGCCCCGAGATTGAGAGTTTCACGGCCCAAGATCAAGAGCTGCACGCTCCTTGACTGAGACAGCCTGGCCCGCCAAGACTAAACAAGTCTTACAACGAGTATACCTAATTCCCAGACTGTGGTTTTTTAAAGCATTTCCCACTAAAAAGAACCAGAATTCCTTAAAGAAATGGCTGATTCTAAGCACGGGACAGAAAAACTTCTACGGGTGCCTGGGTGGTTCAGTCCTTAGGCTTCTCCCTTCAGCTCAGGTCATGATTCCAGTCTTCTGGGATGAAGCCTCACATCAGGCTCCCTGCCCTGTGGGAGGCCTGCTTCTCCCTCTCCCACTCCCCCAACTTTTCTTCCCTCTCTAGCTGTCTCTCTGACAAATAAATAAATAAAATCTTTAATAAAAAGAAAACAGAAAAAAAAAGAAAAACTTCTAGATGACTTTACAGAATAACTTAAGACAATTTAAGCTTCACTAGCGAGAATGACAATTCTTATTAAATATAAGAAACTGAATATGCTTCAATCCTTAAGTTCAAATGCTTCTTAAAAAATGTCATTGCTGGGGCGCCTGGGTGGCTCAGTGGGTTAAAGCCTCTGCCTCTGGCTCAGGTCATGATCTCAGGGTCCTGGGATCAAGCCCCGTGTCGGGCTCTCTGCTCAGCAGGGAGCCTGCTTCCTCCTCTCTCTCTGCCTACCTCTCTGCCTACTTGTGATCTCTGTCAGTCAAATGAATAAATAAAATCTTAAAAAAAAAAAAAACTTAAAAAAAAAAAAAAATGTCGTTGCTGGGGCTCCTGGGGGGCTCAGTGGGTTAAGCCTCTGCCTTCAGCTCAGGTCATGATCTCAGGGTCCTGGGATCGAGCCCCCACATAGGGCTCTCTGCTCAGCAGGGAACCTGCTTCCTCCTCTTTCTCTGCCTACTTGTGATCTCTGTCTGTCAAATAAATAAAATATTTTTTAAAAATAAATAAATAAATAAAATCTTTTTAAAAAGTCACCAAAAAAAAAAAAAAAAAAAAAGTCACTGCTAAATGATGCTGAGGACATCAATTCATTCTTCTGAAAAATGAAAGAACCACAGCATTTACCCTGTTTTCCTTATATAAATTAATTCCGATAAGGAAGATTTGTACTTCAATGAAGGAAGTATTCTTCAAAATACACTAGCACATTCTGCAGCCCTCCAATGAATGAACCAATCCAGGAATATACAACAGCTGCTACTACAAAAATTTTAAAAAATTTTAAAAAACAGTGTCTCATAATGAAGAACAGTGCCTTTAAAATATTCTTACAAATGAAAAACAAAAGTAACACATGCAAACTCAAATCTGAGTCTGAAGATACAACCAGTTTACATAAAATACAGAGGACAGAAAAACAGTGGCACATTATTCTACTAGACCTGCAATCAGCAAATCCATACTCCAGAAATGCTACTGAGCAAATGAACCACTTTCTTCCACAAAGATTTCCAAACGAAAAGAACTTAAAATATTAAAAGAGACTCAAAAATATGCCAACCAATTGCAATGCGTGGACTATATACGGGTCCTCTATCAACTATTCAAAGACTTGACATTTGCAACAACTGGACATCAGAAAACTGACTGAATGATATTAAGAAAAAAAGTTAATTTTTGAAAGTCTTATAATAGCATTTTCAGTATGTTTTTAAAAAACTCATGTCTTAGGAACACATGCCAAGATACTTATAGGCATAATGATGGATGCTTGGGATTTCTTAAAAAGAATATGAGGAGGAAATGGGCAGAGTACAGATTAAGCACAATTGGGCATGAGTTGATAAATGTTAAAGCGAGGTGATAAGGATACAGAAGTTCATTGTGCTTTAATTTTACATATGAATTTTCCCATAAAAAATACTGTTTAAAGAATGCACTGTTTAAAGAATACTGAGCACCTGGGCGCCTGGGTGGCTCAGTGGGTTAAAGCCTCTGCCTTCGGCTCAAGTCATGATCCCGGGGTTCTGGGATCGAGCACCGCATCGGGCTCTCTGCTCCGCAGGGAGCCTGCTTCCTCCTCTCTCTCTCTGCCTGCCTCTCTGCCTACTTGTGCTCTCTCTCTATCAAATAAGTAAATAAAATCTTAAAAAAAAAAAAAAAAAGAATACTGAGCACCTGGGCAGCTCAGTGGGTTAAGCCTCTGCCTTCAGCTCAGATCATGATCTCAGGGTCCTGGGATCGAGCCCCACATCAGGCTCTCTGCTCAGGGGGAGCCTACTTCCCCCCTCTCTCTCTCTGCCTGCCTCTCTGCCAACTTGTGATCTCTCTCTGTGTGTCAAATAAATAAATAAAATCTTTAAAAAACAAAAAAAGAATGCACATCAAACAGGTGCTTTTATGAACAAGTATGAAAAGAACAATTTGCTTCTAAGACTAACAGGTCATCTCACCACCTGTTCTGCTTTCTTCCTAAGTCCTAATTGTTGACTGTTGATCATATACTCCTGCTCTGAGAAAAAAAGGACTTTTCAAAATAACACTGTAAAAAAATAGTCTGAGTAATTTGTCCTCTCCCACCTCTTTCCTGTTAATACTTTTCCACTTTCTAATCTCAACTCAGCTAAATCTTCCCAAATGCCTTTAATCCTATTCCAATAAGAAGGAAGACAAGAAGTGCTGACAGAATACTCCCATGGTTAAGCACAATGAGAGCAAAACATGTAACAAGTGACTTAAGCACACAGGTTAAAATGATCTCAGTAAGAAAAAATTACCTACCTTGAAGTTTTCCAGATGCACCTTGTACTCTCTTCCAGCTCAAAACCAAGCCACATTTCTTAAAGAGAAAAATAAAACAAAAAATGATCATCACCATTTGACAAATCAACTAATCAGTAATGAATGTAAGACCACAGCTGGTATTTCCACCAGGAAAAAAATATAAGCAAAAATTTGAAAAAAATAGTAACACCTATTTTTTTTTTAAGATTTTATTTATTTGTCAGAGAGAGAGAGAGAGAGAGCACCGGCAGACGGAGGCAGAGGGAGAAGCAGGCTCCCTGCTGAGCAAGGAGCCCGATGTGGGACTCAATCCCAGGACGCTGGGATCATGACCTGAGCCGAAGGCAGCCGCTTAACCAACTGAGCTGCCCAGGCGTCCCAACACCTATTAATTTTTAAAAAATTCCCTCAATTCCCACATATCTATTATATGAAAGAAATATATAATACATCATTTAAAAGAAAAATATAAACTCCTACAAATTCTTTTTTTTTTTTTTTTTTTTAAATTTTTATTTATTTGACAGACAGATCACAAGTAGGCAGAGAGGCAAGCAGAGAGAGAAGGGAGGAAGCAGGCTCCCTGCTGAGCAGAGAGCCCGATGCGGGGCTCGATCCCAGGACGCTGGGATCATGACCTGAGCCGAAGGCAGCGGCTTTAACCCACTGAGCCACCCAGGCGCCCCTCCTACAAATTCTTTTTGCAGAAAATTGACTACCTTTTAGATTTTATTTATTTTGGGGGTGGGGAGAGAGTGAAAAAGAATGAGAAGAGCAGAGAGGAAGGGGTAGGGAGAGAATCCCAAGCAGACTCCAAGATGGGCAAGGAGTTCAACTCGGGGCTCCATCTCACTGAGATTACAGCTTAAGCAGAAAACAAGAGTCAGAAACTCAACCAACTGAACTATCCAGGCACCCCTTGACTACCTTTTAATAAATAAGAAATTTTATAGCATTATTTATCCTACCCAAAATGTATACATAAAAAAACAAAATTACCAATATTATAATATTTACTAAAAAACTACAGTAAATTCAAGTAAATACTGAGTCCATTAAGATTATGTTTCAAAACATACATCTGTATTACAAAGAAATTTTTTAAAATATTTTTTTCTTGGGGCGCCTGGTTGGTTCAGTGGGTTGAGCATCTGCCTTCGGCTCAGGTCATGATCTCAGGGTCGTGGGATCGAGCCCCGCATCCGGCTCTCTGCTCAGCGGGGAGCCTGCTTCCTCCCCTCTCTCTGCCTGCCTTTCTGCCTGCTTGTGATCTCTCTGTCAAATAAATTAATAAAATATATTTTAAAATATTTTTTTCTTTTTTGGGGCGCCTGGGTGGCTCAGTGGGTTAAGCCTCTGCCTTTGGCTCAGGTCATGGTCTCAGGGTCCTGGGATGGAGCCTCTCAGGCTCTCTGCTCAGCAGGGGGTCTGCATCCCTTCCCTCCCCCCACCTCTCTGCCTACTTGTGATCTCTCTGTCAAATAAATAAATAAAATATTTTTTTTAAAGTCTTTTAAGATTTTTTTTTTTTTAAGATTTTATTTATTTGACAGAGATCACAAGTAGGCAGAGAGAGGGGGGGAGGAAGCAGGCTCCCTCCTGAGCAGAGAGCCTGATGCGGGGCTCCATCCCAGGACCCTGAGACCACGACCCGAGCCGAAGGCAGAGGCTTAACCCACTGAGCCACCCAGGCGCCCCAAGTTTTTTAAGATTTTATTTATTTGACAGAGTGAAAGAGAGAGAGAGACAGAGACAGAGCAAGCATGAGCAGGGGGAATGGCAGGAAGGGAAGAAGCAGGCTCCACACTGAGCAAGGAGCCCAATGTGAGGCTCGATCCCAGGACCCTGGCATCACAACCCAAGCCGAAGGCAGCCGCTTAACCGACTAAGCCACCCAGGTACCCCTAAAGATCTTTTTTTTTAAGATTTCATTTATTTATTTGACAGAGAGAGAGAGATCACAAATAGGCAGGGGGGGGGGCTCCCTGTTGAGCATAGAGCTGGATACAGGCCCAATCCCAGGACCCTGAGATGATGACCCAAGCCAGAGGCTTAACCCACTAAGCCACGTAGGTGTCCCACCCCTAAAGATTTTTTTTTCCCCTAAAGATTTTTTTAAAGTAATCTCTATACCCAACGTGGGGCTCAGACTCACAACTCTGAGATCAAGAGTCGCATGCTCTACTGTCTGAGTCAGCCAGGCGCCCTTTTTAACATGGAAAAATGCTTGACATGGGATGTAAAAATAACATGGGACACAAAATTCCAGATAATATAGTAATATAATATAGTAACACTTTAACTATGTAAAGAAAAAAATTTCCATAAATCAGAAATATTAGGGGCGCCTGAGTGGCTCGTTGGTTAAAGCCTATGCCTGGGATCAAGCCCCGCATCGGGCTCTCTGCTCAGTGGGTAGCCTGCTTCCTCCTCTCTCTCCGCCTACTTGTGATCTCTGTCTGTCAAATGAATAAATAAAATCTTTAAAAAAAAAAAAAGAAATATTAATAGGGCAGGTTGTCTGAAGAGTAAAACATTACATTTTGTTTACTTTTGAAGTTTTTAAACAATATTTCTTTGTTTCACTAAAGATATATTTACTTGAGAGAGAATGCATAAGCAGGGAGGGGGGCAGAGGGAGAGGGAGAGAATCTCAAGCAGACTCTTCTGAACAGGGAGACCAACACAGGGCTCGATCCTAGGACCCTGAGATTATGACCTGGGCTGAAACCAAGAGTTGGACACTCAACCGACTACACCAGCGAGGTGCCCCAAACATTATTTCTAATTATTAAAGTAAAAACTAGAAGGTTAACGAAAAAAGTTATTTGTGGGAAATGATAACTGAAGATTGCCTGTCAAAGCTTAGAGAATGCATGAATTTTTCACATTTCCCTTCAGAGAAACCAATAAAATGATGGTTATCTAGGAATATAAAAAATAAAAGATAAAAGATAAAAATCCATGAGGTCAAACATAATATGGGTAAACCACAGCAGCAGTCAACAAAATTTTGAAAAAAACACAAATGCAAGGAAGGGAACTCATTCAGTAGAGCAGAGAAGGCTATAACTCCCAAGTACCTACAGATGAAGATACTCGTAAGAATTAGGTTAATTGATTCCACAACCCTAAGCCATCTGGACTGGAGGTAAAATGTACACACAGCAGAAAATGGGGCTGAAGCACGAGGCTGAATAAAAACAGGTGCTTGTGGGGTGCCTGGGAGGCTCAGTCAGTTCAGTGTCTGCCCTTGGCTCAGGTCATGGTCTCAGGGTCTGGGGATCAAGCCACAGGGCAGGCTTCCTGCCCAGTGGGGAGTCTGCTTCTCCCTCTGCCCCCATCCCTCGTGCTCTCTTTCCCAAATAAAATCTTAAAAACAAACAAACAAATAAACAAAACCAGGTGACTGCCTGACAACATGAATATGGAATAATCAAAGCCTCGAGTTCTTTTCAAGCCAACGACTACTCCTCACCCCTCACCCCTTGAGAAGATAGCCTGCAGGCTTTACAGGCAACTATACTTAATCTCCACCCTCAGGAAGACAGAATGAAGTTGTCTGAAGAAAGTGAAAAGAACAGGCTTTGGATACGGAGCAGCAGATAGCTATGAAAGATCAGGATGGGACACAGAACGGGTAACAAAGGAATAAAGTAAAAGTAGACGATATACTTCAATGCAGTTCTTCCCCCCAACCCCATACAGGCACCCAATCATATACTCACTAGGCAGGAAACTGGAAGTTTTCTAGAGAAACCAATCAGCCCTCAGGAAAAGAACTCCGTATACTAACATTCAAAAGCTCTAGCTGCTGGCTAGATTACCCTACAACGATGCTCACTATTTTAAAAACCCACCTTAGGCCTACAAAACGTTTTTTTTTTTTTTAATAAATCTCTACACCCAAAATGGGTCTCAAACTCAACCCCAAATCAAGAGACATGCACTCCACTCACTGAGCCAGCCAGGTACCCCCAAAAAACTTCAATCCCTAACTCAAATCTGAAGACAATCCTTGATCAGACATTCAAGGAATGCCTTAAATGAGACATAAAGGGAAGCGATAAATTCAGGAATGAAGCTTAAAAACAAAACATTGTGCTGCAGATATGTCAGGAACAGGTTTAAAAAGCGGCTCTGCAGCACCTGGCTAGCTCAGCTGGTTAAGTGTCTGGCTCTTGATTTCAGCTCAGGTCTTTATCACAGGGTCGTGTGTTTGGGCCCAGCTGGGCATGGACCCTACTTAAACAAACAAAAAAGTGAAAAGAACAAAAAAAAGGGGGGAGGAGGGAAAAAGAGAGGTTTCAACTAGGAAATATAAATGTATATATATCTCCTCCACACACCTGCACACAAATATTCACAGCAGCATTATTCGTGATACCCAAGAAGTGGAAACAACTCAATTGTCCATCAACTGATGAATGGATAAATAAAATGTGGTATATCCATTAGAGAATATTTAATATATTAATATATTAAATACATTTATATTACAAATATAAATATATATTAATATATTAAATGTTAATGAAATTAAATATTAAATGGGGGGGAAGGCCATATATATTCTATGATTTTGTTTATACAAGATGCCCAGAATAGGCAAATCTACACTGACAGAAAGAGTGGTTGCCATATGCAATGGGAAGTGACTTACAGAACACAGGGTTTCTACCTGGGGTGATAAAAATGTTCTGGAATTTATTACAGGGAGAAGTTTGTACAAGTTTCTGAATATACTAAAACCCACTGAATTATGCATTATAAAAGGATGAATTTTAAGGTCTATGAATTATATCACAATAAAGATGGGTTTTTTAAAATGTTTTATTTATTTCTTCATGAGAGACAGAGAGAGAGAGGCAAAGGGAGAAGCATGCTCCCCGCTGAGCAGGAAGCCTGATGCAGGACTCAATCCCAGGACCCTGGGATCATGACCTGAGTTGAAAGCAGGTGCTTAACCATCTGAGCTACCCAGGTGCCCCACAATAAAGATGGTTTTTAAAAAATGTCCTCCCAATGTTCCACTTCAGGAAAAAATTGGCATAATCTTGTGAAACTGAAGAAAACATGGCCTAAGACTCAGAAATTCCACTTCGAAAAGAATACATGATAGAATTTTTTTCATGACTGAGAAAGACATATCACCAATAATAACACAACAAAACATAGTATCAAGAAATAGAAACAGTCCATCTAACCATCATTGGAAAACTGACAATGGTACATTTCTACAATGCAATGTTATACAGCAGTAATAAATAACTAGAGCTATACATATGTTAGGTGAAAAAAGCAATTATGGAATACAGAATAAAAACCTGTGAATTATGGATTTTTATGAATACATAAATATGCAATTAGAGTAAAAAAAACAGGGCCACCTGGGTGTAAGCATCTGCCTTCAGCTCAGGTATTGATCCCAGAGTCCTAGGATCAAGCCCCGTGTCAGGCTCCCTGCTCAGTGGAGAGCTTGTTTCTCCCTCTGCTGCTGGTGCTCTCTCACTCTCTCTCACTCACTCTACCTCAAGTAAATAAAATCTTTAAAAAAAATAAAAATTAGGTAAAAAATACACAAAGGAAATGATAAACACCAAATTTAGGAGAGTGGATGACCCTGATGATTACCTTTGTGGAAGAAAGAAGTGGGCATGAGGGCCAACTGTAATGTTTTATTTCTTTGGGAAGAACATCTGAAGCTAGTATCACAATAATGAATGCGACAAAGCTAGGTTTTGTGGTGGTTATTTTCTAAACATTTTTTTTAAGATTTTATTTACTTGAGAGGGAGAGAATGAGAAAGGGGAGGGTTCGAGGGAGAAGGAGATTCCCTGCCAAGCAGGGGGCCCAATGCGGAACTCAATTCTGGGACTCCAGGACATGACTGGAGCCGAAGGTAGATGCTTAACCAACTGGGCCACCCAGGTGTCCCTCTAAACATGTTTTTGGTTTTTTTTAAAGGTTTTATTTATTTGACAGAGAGAGAGAGAGAGTGCACGCACAAGTAGGCAGAGTGGCAGGCAGGGGGAGAGGGAGAGGCAGGCTCTCCGCTGAGCAGGGAGCTGGATGCAGGGCTCGATCCCAGCTGGGATCATGACCCGAGCCGAAGGCAGCCGCTTAACTTGACTGAGCCACCCAGGCGCCCCTAAACACGTTTTAACACAAGGATCATACAACTTACAAAACAGAAATAGCAAGAAAATCAAGATTGAAAAATAACTTCCCTAAAAAACAGTGGAGATTATGGAGAGAGGGAGTACCAGTACTCTTGTTTTTCATTACAAAATCATTCAGTGTTATTTCAGTTAATGCTCATTTGTCACCAAGGTAACAATTTTTCAATGAAGAAAAAAAGGAAAACCACTGACTTCATGAACTCAAAAGAACTTATTGTTTATCCTCAGAATAAAAACCTTAAAAGTAATTAATTCCCCACTAAATGCTAAAATCATTGTTTTAAAGGCTGCCGGGGAGAGACATGCAACAGGACACAACTCAAATGGTCTCAAAACATTAACCCAGAGGTTACTTATTAATGACAAAAGGAAACAAGGTAACCTCACAATAAAGAGATGGGACCCCCATGCATCTAAACTGAGCATTACCAAACACAGGACCAAGAGACACCATATACCTCTAATTATGCTGCACTGAGGACATCACCCATGAACCATTCGTACAAAAAAAGTTTACTCTGAATCTATGAGCAAATAGTCAAATTCAAATTGAGACACGCCACAAAAGATCTGGACTCTTCAAAAAATGTTAATGTCATGAAAAAGTCATAAACAAAACAAGCAAAAAAAAAAAAAAAAGGGAGCACCTGGCTGGCTCAGTCATTAAGCCTCTGCCTTCAGCTCAGGTCATGATCCTGGGGTCCTGGGCTTGAGCCCCACTCTGGGCTCCCTATTCTGCTGAAGTCTGCTTCTCCCTCTCCCACTCACCCTGCTTATGTCCCCCCTCTCTTGCTGTTTCTCTGTCAAATAAATAAATAAAACATTTTTAAAAAAAAAAGGTATTCTGTATTACAGAAGTTGTCTAAAGAGGTATGAATTCAATGCAATGTATAATCCTTGAATGAATCATAGAAAATAGGTATATTTAGTTAACAATACTGTATTGGGGGAAAAAAAACAATACTGTATCAGCCTTAAATTAAAATGTGATGATGGTTTTATGATCATATAGGAGAATGTCCTTGGTCTTAGGACACACAAGAAGTATTCACAGATGGAAATGTCATGTCACAACTTACTCTCCAATTACTGAGGAAAAAAAGCTTGTGTGTGTGTCTGTGTGTGTGTATGTAGAAAGCAAGTGGCAAAAATGTGTTACAAGAATGTTCATTTTACTATTCATTCAACTTTTTTGCAGAACTGAAATTTTTCAAAATAAAATGATCAAAATCCTCTTCCTGCTTTTTCATAAATCTGAAATCCATAACAATAAAATTTAAAAGTGAGAAACTGTTTAACTTACAGCAAGGAGCTGTCTTATAAGCATGTCTGAGGCTTTCTCAGAAATGTTGCCGACAAAAACTGTAGTAGTGGGACCACAATTTTCATCATTTTCTTTAGCCTTTAAGCCTGGGTGATCCTTTCTTGCTCCCAAATGCTTTCCAACCATGGACACAGTGGGTACTAAAACCTAGAATGAAAAAAAGCAATAAAATTAGAACTGGCAATTAAATTTCCTATCATGTTTAAAGTAACATGTTTTTAGCCTAAAAACAATTTTAAAGTACTAAATATATAGCACATTATTAAAGGTTCTACATATTTAATCTAAAGCTTCTATCACTTTTCATTAATGCAAATTTATTCATGACAAGTTCTACTATTAGATTACCTTTTTTTCTTTTTCTTTTTTCTTTTTTTCAACAAGATTTGAGAGCACACACACACAAGAGCAGGGAGTGACAGACAGAGAGGGAGAGAGAATCTCAAGCAAACTCCCTCTGGAGCCCCAATGTGGGGCTAGCGACCCCTGAGATCCAACAACCCTGATATCATGATCTGAGCCAATATCAAGTCAGACGTTTAACCAACTGAGCTATCCAGGCACCCCAAATTACCTTTTGAAAACATCTTGGAAAAGAAAATAAAAATAACTTGGATGAAAAATTTTTAATATTTAAGACCTAATTCTAAAATGTCTAAGACATCATAAATCATTTAAAATTATCAAATATATCCAGGAGCTTCTTCACAACTTTACTCTGTACTAATATAAAAGCAAATTTCCAGGGTACCTGGCTGGCTCAGTCAGTTAGGTGTCTGATTCTTGATTTCAGCTCAGGTCCTGACTTCAGGGTCCTGGGATACAGCCCCACATCAAGCTCTGCGCTCTGCCCCCATCTCCTTCTGCCCCTCCCCCACTTGTGCTTGCTCTAAAATAAATAAGCCTCCCCAAATTTTTTTAAGTAAGCGCAAATTTTAATTATCCCCACTAATCCTCCGATAGAGCATTTGAATACTCACAGCACTCTCCAACACTTAAATTTTACTTTTATCCGTTAATTACATTTTTATTTTCCCTTTTTAACTTTCAACTTCCCAGAGAAAGGAATAATCCTACTCATTTTTGTATCTGGAACTGAATTTAGCAAAACATGAACAGTAGGCCCTGAATAAATAACGGTTAACTGAGGGAGCCCTTCCAAACCCCAAGTCCCACCTTTTCCTATACTTAAATGCAAGAGAGTAAGAGTACCTGTCATGCAGAGGTTTTCCAAAATAGCCAAACAGTGGGTATCCAATGCAAGAAAAACTGGACTCCCCCTTGGTCTGCAGAACCATATCTTCTCAGTGGTCTGCCTCACAGCAGATTCCTGTTTGCCCACAGAGTTACCATCTCCTTTTTAAAATGAGTAACACTCCCTTTCCTCCCTTTTCAAAATCCATGGATAGAAAAACAATTAAAGTAATGAAATCTACGCCCCCCCATAGTGGAATTCCAGATGAAGTTTGATACTCTACCAACTTAAAGAAAAATCCTGGTTAAACAACAGTTAAGAGGGTTATTATTCATTCATGTGTTACAGCTTAAAGTATAAAAAAGCTTTGATGAATGTAAAGAATTAAGACTTAAGAAGACTGAATAATAGGGACGCCTGGGTGGCTCAGTCAATTAGGAAGCTGCCTTCAGCTCAGGTCATGATCCCAGGGTCCTGGGACTGAGTCCCACATCAGGCTCCTTGCTCATCACAGAGCCTGCTTCTCCCTCTGCCTGCTTTTCCCCCTGCTTGTGTACACTCTCTCTTTCTCTAATAAATAAAATCTTAAAAAAAAAAAAGAAAAAAGACTGAATAATAAAACACTTTAGCAAAGTAAAGACTTCAAGAAAACTTGACAAAGCTTAAAGATATCATACCAGAGGACAGAAAAAAATAGTTTGGAAGGGGCTAAAAATTTAGGTAGATGAGAGAAAAGAATGGAATACATTCAACACAAATTTCACTTCAAACTTTAAGTTTCTATAAGGATCATTTCTAGTCTTTTTTTCTTTTTTTCATTTATGAGATTAAACGTGCCTTGATCATTCTATCTCCTAGGACCAAGATACGAATAGGGAATGATGAAAGACCCAACGACCTAAATCTAATATAACAAGTATAAGAACAGTCTAGAGAATATAAGGTAAATCATAAAATGTTTAGGGACCCAATTTTATTTTTTTTAAGGACCCTATTTTAAAGGCAATTGCATAATATGCATAGCTGAGTGAAAATGATACTCAAGAAGTATGATATACATGCTCTCCCTATTATTCTCCTAAATACTAAAAATAATTTATTAGGTTTTTTGTTGGGTTTTTTTTTTTAGCTTTAAATGCACTAACACATGTGGCACATGGGTGGCTTAGTCCTTAAGCATTTGCCTTCAGCTCAGGTCATGATCCCAGGGTCCTGGGACTGGACCCCACATCAGGCTCCTTGCTTGGCGGGAAGCCCGCTTCTCCCTCTCCCATTCCCCCTGCTTCTGTTCCCTCTCTTGCTGTGTCTCTGTCAAATAAATAAATAAAATCTTTAAATAAATAAATGAATGTAGTAACACTACTGTATCTCCTTCTTCCTCCTTAAAATTATACTTACAGTTGGAGCAGGAGCCATAATGCTCATTGGTACAGGAATCATTGGGGTCCCTAAGAAAAAAGCACATTAAATCCTATGAATACAAGTATATATGACTATATTCTATATTACATGGCACATAAATAGGTATCCTCACTCACAGTTAATTTAAGTAGAAACATATGACTAATGAAAATTAGATTACTGATGAATGCCTTATTTTCAAAAGCAATGTGGTACAGGCTGGTCTATATAAACTTACACAACAAAAAACTATTCTAAAAGCAAGAACACTACCACTACAGCATAATTCTGTCTTAGGAGTTTAAAAATCTGGACAGATACTGATTCATGTTCATCTGATTCAGTACATCCTGAAAGCCAGTAATTTATGCAAATACAAGATTCACTAATGAGTAAACACGGTATTAATGAATCCTTTAAAAGTTAAAAAAAAAAAGTATCCAATGAGAAATTAATCTAGAAACCTTGAAAGAATCTTGTTATTGCTGTTTCTTTAATAGAAACAAAAATCAGGGGGTGCCTGGGTGGCTCAGTGGGTTAAAGCCTCTGCCTTCGGCTCAGGTCATGATCTCAGGGTCTTGGGATCGAGCCCCACATCGGGCTCTCTGCTCAGCACCGAGCCTGCTTCCCTTCCTCTCTCTCTCTCTGCCTGCCTGTCTGCCTACTTGTGATCTCTATCTGACAAAAAAAATCTTAAAAAAAATAAAAAATAAAAAATAAAAAAAAATTAAAAGAAACAAAAATCAGGGTGCCTGGGTGACTCAGTTGGTTAAGCAACTGCCTTCAGCTCAAGTTATGATCCTGGACTCCTGGGATCAAGTCCGTCATCAGGGTCCCTGCTCAGCAGTGAATCTGCTTCTCCCTCTGACACTCTTCCCTCTCATGCTCTCGGTCTCAAATAAATAAAATCTTTTTTAAAAATTTTTTAAATTCAAAAAAATTTTTAAAAATGCAAAAAATATGACCAGTAATCTCAGTGTCAAAGAAAATCTCTAAGACAATCATCTGTTGGATGCACTGAGGGTTTAAGAGGGGTCAATGGGGGACACCTGGGTGGCTCAATCGGTTAAACAGCTGCCTTCGGCTCGGGTCATGATCCCAGGGTCCTGGGATCCAGCCCCGAATCCGGATCCTTGCTCAGCGAGGAGCCTGCTTCTCTCTGCCTCTGCCTGCCACTCTACCTGCTTCTGCTCTCTCTCTCTGACAAAGAAATAAATATTTAAAATAAAAAAAATTAGAGGGGTCAATGGGCTAGTAATATCTACATTTTTGTTTTCAACTACACTGTTTACCAACCAGTGACTACTGTATTGAGTGTTCTTGTGTATATAACTAATGAAAACATCCTGCTATCTAGCACGAAGAAGAACGCAATGAGGGCAAAAATCAGTGAAAGATTTGTCTACTTTCCTAATATAAATTTTAAAATGCTTTTTTAAAAGTATATCTCAAGAAGTTCTGAAATTTCTCTTCAGTTCAAATTTAACATCAATTTAAGAGAATTCTCCAACTAAGCCTGGTAATAAATTCTTAAACATTTAACATTATTCATTTATTTTCCAATAAAACTTTAATTAACTTGGGCGCCACGCCTGGGTGGCTCAGTGGGTTAAAGCCTCTGCCTTCGGCTCGGGTCGTGGTCTCAGGGTCCTGGGATCGAGCCCCGCATTGGGCTCTCTGCTTGGCAGGGAGCCTGCTTCCTCCTCTCTCTCTCTCTGCCTGCCTCTCTGCCTACTTGTGATCTCTGTCAAATAAATAAATAAAATCTTTAAAAAAAAAAAAAAAACACTTTAACTTTTAAATGAGAAAAATCAGGATTCTTAAACAATGTAGTCAATAGAATATTGCACAAAATAGAAAAAAACACAGAGGTGCCTCGCTGGCTCAGTCAGAGAAGCCTATGACTCTCGATCTCAGGGTCATGAGTTCGGGCCCCATGTCAGGTGTAAAGATTATTTAACTCTTTACAGATGTAAAAATTATTTAAATCTTATCAGGTGTAAAAATTATTTAAATATGTACATAAACTTTTAAAAAAGAAAAGAAAAAAGACTTCAGAACCTGGGTACAACTTGGTTCTATCACATCTAACTATGCAATCTTAGGCAAGCTCTTTAAGTTGCAGTTCCCTCAATTTTCCTGAGGTAATTTCTTTGGAGCACCTATGAGACTGACTAAGATTATTTATATGTAGCACTTCAATACAATGGATGCTCAGAACTGTAATTCATCAACCCATGTATCTTAATTTTTCACTTTTAACTTTGCAAAACAAAAAAAGTCCTCCCCCCCTTTATCAACTGTAACTAGATGGCACCTTTTCCACAGGTAAAATTTCTACTAAAGAAAAATTCAGGGCACCTGGGTGGCTCAGTCAGTTAAGCACCTGCCTTCGGCTCAGGTCATGATCCCAGGATCCTGGGATGGAGTCCCACATCAGGCCCCCTGCTCAGAGGGGAGCCTGTTTCTCCCTTTCCCTCTCCCTCTGCTGGTACACACATGTGCACTTTCTCTTTCTCTATCCCACTCTTAAATAAATAAATAAAACCTTCCAAAAAAATAAAAATAAAGAAAAATTCAGAAAAAGACAGTGGGGAAAAAGTTTTTTTTTCTGTAAGCAAGCTCTACACCCAACACGGGGCTCAAACTTACAACCCTGAGGATCAGGAGTTGCATGTTGTACAGACTGAGTCAGCCAGGCACACCACTGCTTTGTCCTTTTTAATACTAAAAGGTTTTTTTTTTTTTTTAAAGATTTTATTTGTTTGTCAGAGAGAGCAAGTGAGCACAAGCAGGGGGAGGAGCAGGCAGAGGGAGAAAGAGGCTCCCCGCAGAGCAAGGAGCCTGATGTGGAACTCAATCCCAGGACCCTGGGATCATGACCTGAGCCAAAGGCAAATGCTTTACCGACTGAGCGACCCATGGGTCCTGACAGTTACTTAAAGTTTTACAGTTATGTTTCCTACCTCAATTTACTAATACCATACAATAGAGAATTCACAGTGGAAAATGTATTGGTACTCATTACAAAGATCTACACATGCTGAAGTGAAAAGAAGCAAAAGTGCACAGAGTGAACAGTGTAGTACTGGTTGAATTATTAAAAAAACAGAAGTGGGGAAAGGGTAAACATAAGCAAACACGCCAGGATATGTACAATGTGTCTCTGGACAGTTACACACTAGAAGCTGATAAGAAAGGCTATGTCTGGAGAAGGAAATTCTTAGGAACTGTATGGGAAAAAAACTTCCTTTTTCTATAAACATGTATTACGTTTTAGGGAAAATTTATAGCTCTTTTTCAAACCAATTTTCTAATTTAACATAGAACATGACCATCACTCTTAGAATTAATTGCACTAACAGGCAAAACAAGAAAATTACACATGAATATGGATATTATGGTCTTGAATTACTATCCTAGTTTACCGTATTATTTCATGATTTACCTTTTAAAGTATTAATGCTACACACAGAATGCAGAATGAACTGCAACTAAGGTCTGGTTTATCATCTAAATATACTTCCCTAAACAGAAATGATAGTATATGCTGCTGTAAACAGATTCAGAATTAACAGGTTACCATGCTGAATAAATGCCCACATTAGTAAGGCACTGACCAACCAAGAAGAGAAACTGACAATCTGCTTTTGGGGTCTGCTGTCCCAAAAAACTATGCAGGCAATAGTCTTAAGAAAAACAGGTTTCATTCTTTTACTTCCATTTAACAATTTGATATAATGTTCATCAGAAAATGTTAAATTTAGTGTTTGCTCTTTAAAAATTCAAACAGCTTTAGGGGCGCCTGGGTGGCTCAGTGGGTTAAATCCCCTGCCTTCGGCTCAGGTCATGATCTCAGGGTCGGGGGATCCAGTCCCGCATCAGGCTCTCTGCTCAGCAGGGAGCCTGCTTCCCTTCCTCTCTCTCTCTGCCTGCCTTTCTGCCTACTTGTGATCTCTGTCTGTCAAATAAATAAAGAAAATCTTAAAAAAAAATTCAAAAGACTTTAAAATCTTTTCTATAAAACCAACAAATCAGGAACGAACTTAAGGTACTGCTTTTTCACTGTCACCTTTCCTGATTCTGAATAAGTGATTAAGTTCATTCCCAATCCCTTAAATTTCTTCACAAAGAAATAAAAAGTAAACTATTCTTCCCTATAAAACCATAACATAAGGATTTTGTTTAAAAAAAAAAAAAAAGTATCATGGTTACCAGTAAGGGCCCATAGATTTTCTTATGAGACTACAAATCTATGAACAAAATCAGGATATATGAACCGCCCCAAAATTGTTGCCCAAATGAAAATGGCTCTGGACACTATCGTTCTTATGTTACTAATCTGTTAGGTGGTTGACAACTTTATTCAGTTTCTTATTAACATTATTCTCTCAATCACCCTATTCACCAAAAATTCCTTTATATAGTACATTACAGAAGAGCTAAATTACTGACTAAAATTCAGCAACTGGTCCACGAAATACTAAACTAGTTTTAATTTAAATTTTATTTAAATTTAAATACGTATTTCAACCTATACTCCTGGCAGCAGGTGGAAACAAATACACATCCATAATTACCAAGAAGGATATACAACGAGTTGCTACAAGCATAAATGCCTTAAAAATTTGTATAAATATTGCATTCTACTCCATGATATATATGCGTAAGTATTTGTTCCAATTTTAAAAGTATGATTTACCCCCAAATTCCTGAAGTGTTAAATAATACTCCAGAAACATTGCCATGTTTATCTTGTGGCTTTTCATACCTACTCCAACACTGCCATACACTTGACCTAGGAGTAGGAGGGCCCCAAAGCTGAGCCTCTAGAATATACGTGTTATGAATTAACAATCCATCTTAAGAGTCAACTTCAATGTACTGTTGATTTCTCAAGAGTCAAGCTCTTCCGAAAAACACTGTAATTTCAAATAGATCATCCAATGGTTAAAAACAGGTCTCTGATGTAAAGCTTTCCTCAAACAAAATATTTCTGGATGATTTACAGGAGCATTAACTGATTTCAGCCTGAATTACACAGGTTCTATGTGGGGGAGGGGCTTAACATACAAATTAAGAAGAGCTCTTAGATGTGGTCTTTTGGAAGGGAAATTGATTTCGTATAAAATGTTTTCAGTCCCACTAAAATATAAAAATATCTGAACTACCACCCATAAACCTAAGGAAAAACCTTGTTCTCCTAGGCCAAGCAATGTTAATTATGTACCCTAAGATAATGGTTCTCAAATGTGGGTCCTCTGAGCTATGCTTAAAAAGATGTTTAGGAATCCCCTGTTAAAAACTGTTAACTTCTAAAAATAAAAATTCCTGAGATGCCTGGGTGGCTCAGTCGGTTAAGCCAATGCCTTCGGCTCAGGTCATGATCCCAGCGTCCTGGGATGGAGCCTCGCATCAGGCTCCTTGCTCAGCAGGGAGTCTGCTGCTCTCTCTCTCACACGCAAATAAATAAATAAAATCTTAAGAAAAAAAAAAAATTCCTGGGCTCCAATATCTGAGGATCTAAATCTGTGGATTGGAGTGGAACCTAAAAATTTTTTTTTCCCTGAGAGTTCTGGAGAGAGGAAGTTTTTATATGGTAATTTGGAAAGCTCTCCAAGATATACTGTCAAGCATAAAAAAGCAAGAGGCAGGGCACCCAGGTGGCTCATTCAGTTAAGTGTCTGGCTTCAGCTCAGGTCATGATCCCAGAGTCCTGGACTTGAGCCCCACATTGGGCTCCCTACTCTGCCAGCTTCTCCCTCTCCACTCCCCCTTTCTCGCTGTGTCTGTCGAATAAATAAATAAAAATCTTTTTTTTTTTAAAATATTTTCTTTCTTTATTTGACAGACAGAAATCACAAGTAGGCAGAGAGGCAGGCAGAGAGAGAAAGGGAAGCAGGCTTCCTGCTGAGCAGAAAGCCCAATGTGGGGCTTGATCCCAGGACCCTGGGATCATGACCTGAGCCCAAGGCAGAGGCTTTAACCTACTGAGCCACCCAGGCGCCCCTAAATAAATAAAATCTTAAAAAAAAAAAAAAAAAATGAAGGAAAAAAGTAAAACAGTGGATAAAAGTATACTTAGGGGCAGCCTGGGTGACTCAGTAAGTTAAGCATCTAACTCTTAATTTCAGCTCAGGTTGTGATCTGAGGGTCATATAATCAAGCGCTGTGTGAGATTCTGCACTGGGTATGGAACCTGCTTGGGATTCTCTCTCTCCCTCTGCCCCTCCCTCCTGGCTCACCTGCTCACACATTCGTGCCCACTCTCCCTCCCTTTCTTTACGAGGGGGAAAAAAAACCAAAAACCAAAAAACACACATACTTACAGCTTGTAATGTACATTAAAAACTATCTGAAAGGATAAAGAAACCAATGAGCCTGTTTTGTTTCCCTCTTTTGCTAAGGGAATAGTAACAATGGTTATGTGGAAATATGAGCAAAATCTTTCACTGTATACCTTTTTAACGACTGAATCATACAAATTAGTATGTATTTATTGGAATATGCATTTCCTTTTTAAATAAAGGTGTTTCTGAAAAATCTTCACAGATAAATTTGATAGATATGAAAAGTACTGTCACAGGAAAACAAGGTATCACATTTACAGAAGTGTGCTAACATCTTTACTCTAAAACATAGTCATGTACGTACCATTTTCCTAAAGTTAACAGTATAATGACAAATGTACAGTTAAAAATAACAACAGTATCCACAAACTTACCTGGAGGTACAGGCGGAGGAAAACCAGGAAACTGTGGGGGTGGGATCCCTGGTGGGAGTGCTGGGATTCCCATAGGAGGGCGATTCAAATGAGGGGGGAAAGACATTCTTACTGCAGCGGTCTAAAGAAAAAAATCATGACAAATCATTTTATTTGAAAACTTTGCAATTTGATATGCCTGGTTTGTTGGCCTTCATTTTTAGAGTATCTGCAAAATTCTAAAGTTTTCTTACCCAAAGGAGTTGGCAAAGACCCTCTTTTCTCTGTCTGTCCATTGAGAATTTTTAAAACTTAGATCTTTTCTAAAATAAGTTCCCAAAATGTACACGATCTAAATTCAGGATAGACTCCTACAATCATATGGGAATACATATAAAGGAAGAAAAAAATTTTGAGGTTCAGTTAATATCCAAAAACTAAATACCAAACATCAATGAATTTTTTTTTAAACCAAATTCAGAATCCAGGAAGATTATTTAACAGTTTTTTTCTTTAAATGTTCTGATGCATTCATTTTTTTACATACATCAGCACCTTGAAAACTAAATGTACAAAGTTACACAGTATCTGTTGATTCAGTGTTGGCCAGTTCCTCAAGGACAAATGAATGTCTCAGTGAACTATAAACCTGAGAGAGAAGAAACCTCCTGACATAAGGTCACATACTAACCCGTACTAACCACTCAGATATAAACAGAACATACAAATTGTGACAGTAAGAAAAATGTCCTAGTTTGTGGTAAACTTAAAAGCAAACCTCTTAACCATTCTTTTTTTTTTTTTTTTTTTTTTTTTTTTAAATTTTTTTTTTTTTTAAGATTTTATTTATTTATTTGACAGAGATCACAAGTAGGCAAAGAGGCAGGCAGAGAGAATGAGAGGGAAGCAGGCTCCCTGCTGAGCAGAGAGCCCGATGCGGGACTCGATCCCAGGACCCCGAGATCATGACCTGAGCCGAAGGCAGTGGCTTAACCCACTGAGCCACCCAGGCGCCCCCTCTTAACCATTCTTGAATGATATTCAATGAATGAATGAAATTCAAGAATCAGAAGCTAACTTTCTTTTTTAGAAGCTAATTTTTTAATACAATAATACAATGAACTGTTTCATTTGGTTTGTGATATCACTACTTAAAATAAATTTAATTTTGTCCTTTAAACAAATATAAATATTTAAGACTCCCCTACCACCAAATCTTATACTTTCATGAACATACTTGAGTGTCCAAAACTATTAGAAAAAGTAAAAAAACTACATTAGGATGTCCTGGGAAGATTCCATGCACCAATTTTAAAAAGCGGCCAAAATAAGTGATCTCATACCAGTGATGGCACTAAATAGCAGTGATTTGATGAACAGGAGATATATCTGTCAGACACTAGGAAAAACTCCCCCCACACTCTTTGTAACTGAAGGAGTCTAGAGTTGTTTGAAGCTTTCAAAGAACATCTGTCTCTACTATTTTTTGTGTTTCATACATTGATTTACTCACCCTTCAGAAGAGAGAAGATAAAAAGTGCATGTCTTCCACTTCCTCGCCCCCTAATCCCAACAGTTTGGTATATATCGTTGTATTCTTCTAAATACCTTTCTATACACAAACTAATATATAATTATTTGTGTTTTTCTGCAAACAATATAATCATACTATGTTGTTAGGTGCATTTCTCCCTTAATTATCATTAACATCTCTTCATATCAGTTCATTAACTTCTATTCCAATCTTTATAATGCAGTAAACTACTATAACACAGACATATAATAATTATTTATTCAATATGGATGGTTGATTCAACATTTTGCCTCTTATAATGCTAAACATTCTTGGACATATAAATCTATGCACTGTGCAAGAAATCCTATTGTACAGATTAGTACTACATGTATCTACACTTTACCTCCAAGTCATCCTCCAAAGCTAGTGTACAAATCTCTATCCCCACCACCAATGTATGGAAATGCCCTTTGCTCAGATCCTCACCATTGCTAGAGTAAATCAGTGTTTAAATTATGACAACATAACAGGTAAAAAAAAAAAAAAAATGCTCTCACTTCAATGAGCATTTCCTTAATCACTAAGGAGGTTGAGTATCTTTTTACCTGTTTATCAGACATTTCTTTAAAATGGTCTTAGAAAAGCATGTCCTTCAGACTCAGAGCTGTTCTTCCTCAGTGTTTTGACTTAATTAGTTAGGATAATACAATATTCTATAAAATCTAAACTTCAATTTCAGAAAACACAGTACACTTAAAATACTTAGAAAGCTTTACAAATAAAATAAATTCCTAGGATTTCATACACTTAGAAAATAAGCTATTGCAAATACTTTAAAATATTAAGTATCAGCATAAATTAAAAAGGAAAAATGCATAAATTAAAAAGGAAAAATGCAACTAATTAATGACTGTAGAAGTGTTGAATTTTTAAATAATCTTTTTCTAAAACTTTTTGCCCAAAAACAAAAACAAATATTCTATATAAAAGGGGCAGGAGTGTATCTCCTTTTAACAGAGGGCTACTGTCCTACTTACAGAAACTCTTCTATTATCATTATAATACTCTATCTCAGCACTTTCTTAGGAGGGCAGCTGATATTAATACCTGTTGAATAAATAAATCAATGAATGAATCAGTAAATCGACTTATTAAGAAGCTCCCATGTGCCAATACTATGCTAGCAATGACCCAGTGCCTAGCCTCACAATGTTTACAAAGACTGGAGCATGAATTCATCTCCAGAATCATTTATTGTCAAATATTAGCTATAAGTATTATTTTTTAAAGACCTATATTCCTGGTGTTTAAATTCTATTTCATGACTTTTAAATGTATAATTCACTCCGTACAAGTTAACCAGATTATGTCTTAGTTTATGCCAATATATCCATTCCACTCACTTCTAATTTTTCTGTGTTCTATGGCCCTTTCATTTAGCACTGTTCACAACTTGCTTATTCACAGGCGAGCTTCAAAAAGTGAAGGTATTCTTAGAAAGATAATGGTCCCTCCTGTGGCCAGAAAACTAAAATTCTGGTGATCACTGATAAATATTAATGTTCATTTTAAACATCCTAAAATGAGAGTATCAATAGTTTTTACAAAATGAACTTCTGTTTTCACATGTGAAAATGAGAATAAACTTTTATAACCATAAGCAAAGTTTATCAGTTTTTACCTACAGTTGATAAACGGTAATACTCTCACTACAAATTATACAGAGATTCAAAGTTGGTAAGTACTTTGCAGAATAAAGTAGGGAAAAGACTAGGAACTACTAAAATATGGCGGTCAGGCCTCACCAAGAAGGTAGGCAAATTGAACAAAAGACTCCAAAGGGGCCTAGGCAGAAGCCTTGTATCTGAAGGTAATGGCCTTCCAAGCAAAGTAAACAGCAAATACGCACAGCCTGAGGTGGGCATGGAGCGTTTATGGGAGGAAAGCAAGGCCAAGAGCTGAAACAGATTATTTCGGAGGAAAGTCAAAGCCAACCAAGTATTACTTGGGGGAGGGGATCCAGAGAATGTAGTACTTTGTAGGCCACTGTAAAGGTTTTGATTTTTACTACGAATGAGATGGAAAACATTTGAAAGACTTTTGATCTGACTTAGATTTTAACAGTGCCACTGGCCACTGCGTTAAGACTGGAGAACAAGGTGTAGAAGCAGGAGACTACTGCCAATAACACAACCCAGAGAGGGTGGCCTGAAATAGGTGGAAGTGGTTAAAGTGTTCGATCCTGGATGCAATACTTTAAAGGTAGCCAACTGCTGCTGAGGGGTCATGTGTGAGGTTTAAGAAAAGAAATGCAAAGGTTATTCTATTAGCACTGAAATGCCTTAAGTAAGATTTTAAAATACTTGTATTTTTTCACTTTTTTCACTTTCACTTTGGAGTTGATTTCACTTTTAGAAGGCTCAAAGCATTTTTACCCAGTAGGTATAAAACCTTATGGCCCAAAGTAACAAAAACAAGCACCTATGATGCAAGTGTTCCTTATCTCTAGCGTGGCAGTGGTCATATGGGTTTATTATGCATTTGTCAAAATGAACTGAAATTAAAATGGGTGCATTATATTGCATGCAAATTTTATCTCAATAAATCTAGTCTCCTCCATCTAAAAAAACTTAAAAAAAAAAAAACCCTTGCAAATAAGATTTACCTTTACCACTCAAAATATGCATGCATTCTGCTTTTCTCTTTTTTTTTTTTCCACTTTACACTTTTAAATCACTCCTTTTTTCCTATACCACCTACTGCTTACAACCATTCCTCCAATGCACATTTACCCCAACAGAAAACAAATTATTTCACCAAGAGATACAGTGGCTAACCCCATCATGACACTGTGCCAAATTTCGAATGGTAAGAGGTAAATGAACCAACAGATTCTTCTTAGTAAATGAGTATACAACTCATTCATTCATTCAACAAATATCTAGCTCCAATTTTATGTCAGGTTCTTTTCTAAGTATTGGTTTTATTAGCTCTGAAAGAGCAAATTTAAGATATTATATAGTTACACAGCCAGCCCAGTGGCTCTACACTGAATATAAATGATCATGACTACAGAATGCATTGTTCACTTGTTTATAGCCTGCAGGGTACAATGGCCTGACATACCTGCCCCAGCCTAAGCAACCCAAACCCTTCAAAACATCATTTCTCAAACTGAATTTCTACAGAAGTAAAGTCTTCAGGAACTATTCCTAAGAGAAAGTGTTCCATGTCTCAAGAACAGGAAATGCTTGATTAACAAAAAATTTCTTTAGCAGGAAAACTTTTCAGAGATATGAAAATACTCAAGTCTCCAAAAAAGGGAACTGATCTTTTTCTGAGATTTCCACTTAGCTGTTTTACCAACTTCAATGATTAAAAAGCAATACTACCTACAGAGAAAAACTAGTGGTAGACTGGAGCTGAGGTGGGAGCAAGGAGTGGTGTGCAAAAAGGAAAGAGGAATCCTTTTTGGGGTAACAGATGCACAACTCTGAACATTTACCAAAAAAATCATCAAATTACACGTTACAGAGAGTGTATTTTGTACGTTAACTACACCTTAATAAAGTTGCTTTAAAAAAAAAAAAAAAAAGCAAGGGGCACCTGGGTGGCTCAGTGGGTTATAAAGCCTCTGCCTTCGGCTCAGGTCATGATCCCAGGGTCCTGGGATGGAGCCCCACTTCGGGCTCTCTGCTCAACAGGAAGCCTGCTGCTTCCTCCTCTCTCTCTGCCTGCCTCTCTGCCTACTTGTGATCTCTGTCTGTCAAATAAATAAATAAAATCTTAAAAAAATAAATAAATAAAATAAAAGCCTCTGCCTTGGGCTCAGGTCATGATCTCAGGGTCCTGGCATGGACTCTCTACTTGGCAGGGAGCCTGCTTCCCCACCCCACCTCTCTCTGCCTGCCTCTCCGGCCTACTTGTGATCTCTGTCAAGCAAATAAAATCATTTAAAAAAAAAAGAAAAGAAAAGAAAAGCAATACCAATTCAGGGCAATTTCAGGCTAAATCCAATTAAGACCTGTATATCAGACAATATTGAGTCAGTATTAATTTCCTGATTTTGTTCATTCTACTGTTGTTAAATATGAAAATGTCTTTATTCTAGGAAATATACCTAAAGTGTTTAAGGACTAAGGGACACCTCATCTGCAGCTTACTAGTAAAACATTTCAGAAGAAAACTATGAAGAAAAAGGAGAGGATAAAGCAAATCTGTGAAATGTTATCATTTGGGGAATCTGGGCAAAAGGTATTTGAGAATTCTTTCTACTATTCTTGAAACTTTTTTTGAAGTTTGAAATCGTACTAGGTTTTAAAAGGTAGTATCAACAATTCTGGTGGTGTAAATACTATGTTCTTTTCTGAAGTTTCAAAATTCAAAGGGTCAGAAAAAAGCTATTCAAAAACTTTAAGGGGGAATCAATTAAAACTCTTTTAGGAATGGCAGTGGTAGTTGTCAGAAAAGACTATCAAAATTAAAATACACAGAATGTTTTTGTAAGATACTGAACGACTCAATGACTACTTTTGCTTCCAAAGCTACAAAATAGTCAATATAATTTTTCTTTAAACCATACGTAAATGAGAGAAGTATACAGCTAATCCGTGACCCAAAAAGTTACTTGAAAATTCCAAACTCGAGGGACACCTGGGTGGCTCAGTTGGTTAAGCGGCGGCCTTCAGCTCAGGTCATGGCTCCTTGCTCAGCAGGGAGCCTGCTTCTCCCTCTGCCTCTGCCTGCCTCTCTGTCTGCCTATGCTCACTCTCTCAGACAAAAAAAAAAAAAAAAAAAAAAATCCAAACTCGTAATAGGTCTGAAGTAGTTACCAATGTTAAAATGAACTCATCCTATTTTAAAAACATATTTAAGGGGAGCCTGCGTGGCTAGGCGGGTTAAAGCCTCTGCCTTCAGCTCAAGTCATGATCCCAGGGTCCTAGGATCTAGCCCTGAAACAGGCTCTCTGCTCAGCAGGGAGCCTGCTTCCCTTCCACTCTCTCTGCCTGCCTCTTGGCCTACTTGTGATCTGTCTGTCAAATAAATAAATAAAATCTTAAAAAAAAAAACCAACAACCATATTTAAAGCCTTACCACAGTGGAATAAAAAGATACCAAACTACAAAATAAAAACACTTAATCCAAACTATTATTAATATATGGTGCCTTTTTTTTTAACACTGGAAAAATAAAAACACTTTCCTCCCAGAAGTAGTTTGGAACCATACCTAAGTAAGTAAATAAAGGGAAAACTACTCTGGGAATCCCAAATAGAAATTTGATAACCCCAAGGAGATTTTTTTTTTTTTTTAAGTGGGCTCCACACCAAGGGTGGAAAACGAGTTGAACTCACAACCCTGAGATCAAGACCTGAGCTGAGATTAAGAGTTGGATGGCTCAGGGAACCTGGGTGGCTCAGTCGGATAAGCATCTGACTTTTGATTTTGGCTCAGGTCATGATCTCAAGTCGAGACTCAGCCCCGTGGCAGGTTCCCTGCTCAGCAGAAGTCTCAGCAAGGAGTCCGCTTGAGAGTTTCTGTCTCTCTCATAAATAAATAAATCTTAAAAAAAAAAAAAAAAAAAGAGTTGGGACACAACTGACTGAGCCACCCAGGCGCCCCAAGTAGAGCAATTATTTAATGAAAATATTAACTAACATTTCAACTTATTTGTTTACAAAAGTCTTCCACATACGTTATCTCACTGAATCTCCCAAATTACTTGGCACCCATACATTATTCACTTACAGATGAAGATGCTACCCTGTCCAAGGGAAAACAGTAAGTGGGTGGGGACTCCAAAGTCCCCACTATCCTGAAATTACCAATCCAAAGGCTGTTTGGATTGACTGTTATCACAATGCCTCTTTCTAGTAACAACATACCAAGAAGAAACTTATTAAGGGTTAACTTTGATTTTATTTATAAAAACTTATTCAGAATACAGCAGAAGAAATGTTAAGAGTCCCCACTTAAGCTCTTAAATAACAGTTTCAGTTAACTTGGACTAAACACTATGTTACTTAGCCACTGCTCTAAGGATTTTAGGTGTTTTTCTCAGTCCCCAAACACAATAACCTACAAAGCGGACACTACTCTAATCCTCAATTTACAGATGAAGAAAACCAAGACTTTAAGAAAAGTTAATTAATTAGAACTGCATACTATCTGCTTGAATCATGAGGAACCAACGACCAACTGGATGCCTTTCAAGGCCTCTGAAGGTTTTTGGAAATCTTCTAAAAATTAAAGTCCCCAAAACAACATAAAAATTGTCTACTGCCAACTACCTAATTCAGGATACTTCATACTACAGCAGTCCGGTACAAGAGAAGTCCAATCTCTACCCTCCTTTTGGTCTGCTCCACTGTGCCCAGTACCAAAATGGCTTTTCCATGGCCATACAAATCCACATTACATAACTTCAAAATAATCTTCATATTCCGAGATCTACTTCGAAAAACGTATTTAAAAAGTACTGAAGACCAAAGAAGAGTAAGAAACAAGGAACGCATTTTAACGTGGCACTTGGGTCATAGCCTAGAATGAATGGGGATATAGTTTACTGCAACCTCCAGAAGAGAAAGGGGGCAGGACCACAATACTCATGACAATCTCGAGAGCGCCAGGGGGGGTGCTAAAAAAGGTGGGCATTAGCTGAACTCGGGTTGGGGGAGTGAGGGAGTCCACTCGGTGGCGGGCTCTGGATGACGAAAGAGGAAAGGAAAGGAATCCGTTGGGGACCCGGCAGCTCGCTAAAAAGGGTGGGTGCTCGATGGCTCGTAAGCAGAGCCTGGGGCAAGAGTGTCCTAGGCCCCGAAAATCTACAGTAGGGCTCCGCAAGCTCGGGTTAGAAAGGGGCCTCCGAGAAGGGCTCCGAAGGGGCCGACGGATCATTTTGTAGCAAACGTGAAGCCCAGAATGGGCCAAGGCGACTCACTCTGTGGCGGACCGTGGAGGGGAAAAGGAAAGTGGGCGACAATGCAAGGAGGAAAGCTCTGGCAGTAGGTCCGGCCTCCGCGGGCTCCTGATGGGCCCACTGGTTTTCGAGGCCTTAGAGAAGTGAAGAAACCCAAGCCTCGTGCCCGTCCCCTCCCCCACCCAACCCCCCCTTTACCCCCCCAATCCCACCCGGCCCTTTCGCAGCCTCCCTGGCTTCCCCTCCTCCCGCAACCGAGGTACCCGGTTTCCCGGTTCCCACACGCGTCCAGAGGCGTGAACTCACCCGCCGCTGAGGAAACGGTGTGGTCTTCGCGGTGTTCCGGGCTCCAGGTTACCAGCGGGCTCCACCGGTTCGAGGTCTCTGCGCGCCGCTCGCCGGGAGTCTGGTTCCGAAGCGCCTACTCGCACAGGCCGCAAACACAGCCGCGCTGCGCGGGGAGCTTCTGGAGGTCTTCCTCTTGCCCGGCGTGCACTGCGGCCGGGGAGAGTGAAGAGGAGAATCATAGAGAAGAATGCGTATAGATAGTCCTCTCTTTGGGCTCTGAATCACCACGCAGCGGCGCATAACCATAGAGAAGGAGCGCCTCGTGGGGACTAGAAAGGCTCAAGCTGTAAATTACGACCCACCCTGCCATTTTTGATTGGAGCTGATTAAATCTTATGACTACGAGACGCCATCTTGAGGTCAAGGTTCTGCTGCGCAGGGCGCAAAGGCTCTTAGAAATGTCTTACCTTTTGTAGTGTGGGTCTTGGGGTTTACAGCCTTCCTCTGTGGCTCGTTGAGGTTCGGCGTACTGCAGACCGGGCCTCACCTCACACCGCAGTGGAAACGGCGAGTGCTGACCTTTCCGTGGAAAACAGCTACCCTTGATACCAAGAACTAACTGGCAAAGGGCGTGGTAGTTTCCAGTGCACGCGCACACCCCTTGTGCGCGCTGGTAGGGCCGAAGAGGTGGCTGAGGATACTTGAAATATCTAAAACGGCCTGTAAAAACGTCTCACATAACTTTCATTCTATAATATAAAGGTGCCGAAAAGATCTTCACTTACTAGATGAACGGAAATAAAACAAGATTAATGGAAATAAGGGAAACTAATCACAAATGGTTCTTCAATTTATGAACATTTAGGGGCGGTATCTTTTCCCAGGCTTTTATTTCCCAACTGTTGCTTCTCGAAAGGCTTATCATTTTTTCAATATAAATGTATTGTTTCCGGGTGCCTGGGTGGCTCAGTGGGTTGAAGCCTCTGCCTTAGGCTCAGGTCACGATCTCAGGGTCCTGGGATCAAGCCCCCACATCGGGCTCTCTGCTCAGCCGGGAGCCTGCTTCCCTTCCTCTCTGCCTGTCTCTGCCTACTTGTGATCTCTGTCAAATAAAATCTTTTTTTAAAAAAAATAATAAAAATTAAAAAATAAATATCGTTTCCCTGAGTGCCTGATGCTGAGCTAAGTGCTTGGAGTATGAAGGTAAATGCAAGTGAGATTTTACCGTTGTTTGGGAAGAGCTGCAAACAACGCGGAACAGATGACAAACATACCATCGTGTATAAAACTGAAACATACACCCTTTCCTTATCTGCTTTTCCTACCGAATTTTACTCTATAGCACTTATCACTACTTACTGTACTATGTATTTTTTAAAATTTTTTAAAGATTTTTATTTATTTATTTGACAGAGATCACAAGTAGGCAGAGAGGCAGGCAGAGAGAGGAAGAGAAGCAGGCTCCCTGAAGAGCAAAAAGCCCTATGCGGAACTCGATTTCAGGACCCTGAGATCATGACCTGAGCCGAGGGCAGAGGCTTTAACCCACTGAGCCACCCAGGCGCCCCCTATGTATTTTTCTTACTCTATGGTTTGTCTTTCCCTACCCCACTAGAATGTAAATTTTTAGGGATTGTCGTTCTTGTTCACTGCTGTATGGTAGTGGCTAGGACAAGGCCTGGTACGTAGCAAATGCTCAATAAATAATTGTTGAATTAAAAAAATCATTATATGTGAGTACCAACAGAACATAAAATGCTGTGGGAGAATAATGGGAAAGGTTCTAACATTACTATCATTTGTAAAATTTACATCCACCTGTATTTCTTATTAGGTTTCCTTACCATTAAGTAGGGCTAATAATAGCTATTCCCCAGAGCTATTGCAAGAGTTAAATTAACTGGGTGCCTGGATGGCTCAGTTGGTTAAGTGACTGCCTTCAGCTCAGGTCATGATCCCAGAGTCCTGGGATCGAGTCCCGCATCAGACTCCCTGCTGCGTGGGGAGTCTGCTCCCTCTGACCTTCTCCCCTCTTATGCTCTCCCCTACTGTCTCTCTCTCAAATAAATAAATAAATAAATCTATCTTAAAGGGAAAAAAAAGTGATATATTTAAAAAGATGAATTAAATTAACTAATGCATGTGAAAGTACTTTGTTCAGTAAAGTGCTAGTCAAATGCTAGTTACACTTTTGAAATAACAGATTATGAGGGCATCTGGGTGGCTCAGTTAGTTATGCAGCTGCCTTCTGTTCAGGTCGTGATCCCAGGGTCCTAGGATTGAGCCCCCACATTGGGCTCCCTGCTCAGTGGGGAGCCTGGTTCTCCCTCTGCCTCTGCCACTCCCCCTGCTTGTGTTCTCTCTCTTGCTCTCTGTCAAATAAATAAATAAAATCTTTAGGGAAAAAAACAGATTATGCCTATTTTTTACAACTACCAGCATGAACACAGAAATCCTTTCAAATTACTCTGTATCCCTTTCCTTTTTAGAAACATTGTATAGAAATTCGTGTATTACTTTTATAAAAAACAACAACAAAAAAGAGTTGTCTTAAGTTTGCTAGCTTTTTTGCAGTAGGCATTTGTTGCTTATGTTGACCCTGCATCCATTCCTCTGCCTTTGGTAATGGCACTCCAAATTTCCTAAATGATCCTTCCACTACTCTAGATCTTTGTAGTTTGGGTGTAAACTCCTAACCCTAGCCAGACCCTTTAGAACACAGGGATAAAATTATAACCTAATCAGAGCCTGGTAATTGAGTATTTATGTTGTACCAGACACTATTTTAAGTATCTTACAAATATCAGCAACTTTAAACCTCACAGCAACCCACCAAAGTAGGAACAGTTGTGGTATAGAAACTAAGGCTTAGAAAGGTTAAATAAGGGACACCTGGGGGGCTCAGCTGGTTAAGCATCTGCTTTCCTGCATCTGGGCTTAACAGCTCAGCCGGGAGTTCCCTCTGCCATTCCCCCTGCTCGTGCTCTCTCTCTGTGCCAAACAAATAAATAAAAATCTTAAATTAGGGGCACCTGGGTGGCTCAGTGGGTTGGGCCGCTGCCTTCGGCTCGGGTCGTGATCCCAGAGTCCTGGGATCGAGTCCCGCATCGGGCTCTCTGCTCGGTGGGGAGCCTGCTTCTCCCTCTCTCCCTCTCTCTCTGCCTGCCTCTCTGCCTGCTTGTGATCTCTGTCTGTCGAATAGATGGATAAAATCTTTAAAAAAAAAAAATCTTAAATTAAAAAAAAAAAAGAAGAAGAAGAAGGTTGGATAAGTTGCCCAAAGTTGTAAGAACAGTGAGTGTTGGAGCCAATCTGGTTCCTGATTCCATGGTCTCAACCATTACACTCTGCTGCTTCATCTAGCAAGAATAAGGCTGAAAGAGGTTGAGGGAGGGGACTCTTTTTCACTTAACTTAAAAATGAAAGGATTTAAACTTAGAAGTCGTGGGGATAAGAATGAAACAATCACAGAAGAAAGCTGAGCTAAGAGAAGGTGAGAGATTTTTGACAGTATCATTTGTGAACACAGATTCAGCCATTCTTATTTATTTATCTATCTATTTATTTATTTATTTATTTTTAAGATTTACAGGGGTGTCTGGGTGGCTCAGATGGTTTGGCATCAGCTTTCGGCTCAGGTCCTGATTCCAGGACCCCAGGATGGAGCCCCTCACCGAGGGGGCTCCCTGCTTGGAAGCCTAATTCTGCTCCCTGCTTGGCTCCCTGCTTGGAAGCCTAATTCTCCCTCTTGCTCTACACTGTTTCCCCTGCTTATACTGGCTCTCTGTCACAGAAGTAAATAAAATCTTTTAAAAAGAAATAAATAAAAATAAAATGAAATAATAAAAAATAATAAATAAAAAAAGATTTACAGAGAGAGCTTGAGCGCCTGCCGTGTGATCAGTGGGGAAGGGGCTGAGGGACAGAATCTCCCAGCAGACGACCCCCTGCTGAGTGCATGGCCCAATCCACCCCAGGGCACTATCGCTTGATCCAGGAGATCATGACCTAGGCCAAAACTAAGAGTTGGAGACTTAACCAACTGAGCCGCCAGGCACCCTAAGATTTGGCCATTCTTTTTTTTTTTTTTTCTTAAGATTTTATTTATTTATTTGACAGACACAGCAAGAGAGAGAACACAAGCAGAGAAAGTAAGAAAGGGAGCTTCCTGCTGAGAAGGGAGCCGGATGCGGGGCTCGATTCCAGGACCCTGGGACCACACCCTGAGCCGAAGGCAGACACCCAATGACTGAGCCACCCAGGTGCCCCAATTTGCCATTCTTGAAGCCATCATGGTTCTGACTTCTCAGTATGTAAGCAAATATATTCTTTTTCCTAAATCAGTATGAATTGAGTTTACTATCCCTTCAACAGAAAGAGTCCTGAACGATACACCTGTATGTTACTTGTAGAGATAGGTTAAGCCATTCCCCTGCAGTAACAGGCATCCGCCCCTTCTGAGGAGTTTTTCTTCAGAGGCCCTTACTGAGGAAAGCGACTGTTGATAATGAATTTTGACACTGGTGACCACATTATGTGGATTCTGACCCTATTCCTATGGCCAAATCTGGTCAGCAACATAGCGTGTGACGTGTGTGAAGAACATTGTTCAGTTGACCCATGCAGATCCTGTCAAGAACTTAAACCAGAGATGTAGAGGATTCAGTTAATAGACAGCAAAAGAGAAATGCAGTGATGGGGGATAATGGGGGTGAGTCATCTGAAAAACAGAAGGTCGCTAGAATAGGCACCTTTGTTCCCTAGATCAGATCGGGAGGAGGAAATTGTTGGAATTCTTATCAAGCACCTGAACTGTCATCAGAACTGTTGGATTTAAGGCAAGATCCTGATGAGTATCTAGTCTACCTGAGACCCAGCCATGTAGCCTCAGTTCCTGCTTCATCATTCCAGGACATATGCCACTGTATGATAGTCTTTTTCTCACATAGTCTCCCTACTAGACATTGAGTTCTTTCAAGGAAGGGAGCACACGTTTATTCACGTGTTTATAGCACGTGTTTATTCACCTTTATTTTTATTTCTTTAATTCACCTTTATTTATTTATTTATTTATTTTAACAGAGAGAGAGGGAGAGAGAGAGAGCACAAGCAGGAGGAGTAGCAGAAGGAGAGGGAGAAGCAGGCTCCCCACTGGGAAGGGATCCAGATGCAGGGCTCAATCCCAAGACCCTGGGATCATGACCTGAGCCGAAGGCAGACACTTAACCAATTGAGTCACCCAGGTACCCCTTAATTCACCTTTAAATACGCAAGCTAGACACAGTGTTCACAAAATTAATGTTTGTTTGCTGTTTTGTCTTTTTTGTTTGTTTGTTTTTGTTTGTTTGTTTTTTTTAATCACAGCATATCTTTAAAATGTAGCAAAATAATTTTAAACAGCCAGATATGAATCAGCTTTTCTGTAGAGCTCCAATGTAGGCTACTTTGTTATGAAGATTCATACTTTATGTGAATTAAAACGGCTGCCACTTGGCATTATTAAAATATTTGTGTAGGGACACCTGGTGGTTCATTCAGTTGATCATCCAATTCTTGGTTTCGACTCAGGTCAATATCTCAGGGTCGTGAGATCGAGCCTTGCATCGGGCTCTGTGCTCAGTGGGGAGCCTGCTTGAGAGTCTCTCCCTCTGCCTCTCACCCTGCTCATGCTGTCTCTCTCTCTCTCTCTAAAATAAATAAATAAAATATTTTTTAAAAGTATTTGTGTAGTTACAGAAGACAGATACATTGTGTTAGACCTTCTAAAGTTACCAGAAAACAAGTAATAATATCAGGTCAAAGAAGAGATGGGTGTAAAGGGCAATTTTCCATGGACTATGCTTTGGCCTGTAAAGAAGAGATACTCGTATGTCCTTGAAAAATGGAGGGCTTGTTAAAATGTTATGATAGGAACGCCGGGGTGGCTCAGTGGTTTGGAGCCTCTGCCTTCTGCTCAAGTTATGATCCCAGAGTCCTGCTCGGCGGGGAGTCTGCTTCTCCCTCTGACCCTCTCCCATCTAATACTCTCTCACTCTCTCTGTCAAATAAATAAATAAAATATTTAGAAAATAAAATAAAACTTAAGAAGTCTGGTAATATAAGGATGTAGAATAAGAGGAACACGTAGGAATTTCTGGTAGAAGTGTGTATTGGCACAACTACTTTGGCATAATCTAGAAAAATAAAGCATGTGTTTACCCTATGACCCAGCCGCCCACTCCTACTATTGTTTGAGAAACCCTTGCATGCCTGCACCAGAACTATCCTCAAGAATGTTTATAAGGGGCGCTTGGACGGCTCAGTGGGTTAAGCCTCTGCCTTCAGCTCAGGTCATGATCTCGGGGTCCTGGGATCAAGCCTCGTGTCTGGCTCTCTGTTCAGCGGGGAGCCTGCCTCCCCCTCTCTCTCTCTGCCTGCCTCTCTGCCTACTTGTGATCTCTCTCTCTCAAATAAATAAATAAATTCTTAAAAAATAAAAAGAATGTTTATAACACCATGGTTCATAAAAGAAAAAAATATTGGAAATTACTCAAAAGTCTGGCAAGATGATAAACATGTTTTCAATGAGTCATATAATGAGAATTATATAAAAATAGAAAGAATAATTCAATTTTACAATTACACACATGAGATGCTGAACAACAACAAAAAGAAACAGGCCAGAAGTCTGTATTGTATGACATCATTGTTGTAAAGATTAAAAGTTGGCATTAACTAAAAAAAAAACCAAAAAACTGGCATAAGTGGTAATCTATTGTTCAAGGAAACAAATGTGTGGTAAAACCATATATTTTTTCTTACCATATTTTTTTAAAAACCAAAGGAATTGGGGTGCCTGGGTGGCTCAGTGGGTTAAAGCCTCTGCCTTTGGCTCAGGTCATGATCCTAGGATCCGGGGATCGAGACCCACATCAGGCTCTCTGCTCAGCAGGGAGCTTGCTTCCCCCTCTCTCTCTGCCTGCCTCTCTGCCTACTTGTGATCTCTGTCTGTCAAATGAATAAATAAAATCTTAAAAAAACAAAAAACAAAGGAATTGAGGAGCCTGGTGGCTCAGTCAGTTAAGCATCTGCCTCTTATTTTCCATGCAGGTCATGATCTCAGGATCCTGGGATCGACCCTCACATCAGGTTCCCTGCTCAGCAGTTGAGTTGGCTTGTGGATCTCTCCTTCTCCCTCTGCTCCTCCCCTACTCCCATGCCAGCACTCTCTCTGTCTATTCCCAAAAAATAAATTAATTAATCAAAAAAAAACCCAAAGGAATTATTAATTGAAAATTCAGGGTAGCAGTTACGCCCGAGAGTTATCATTCCCCTTTGGAGGGGGGCATGGTGATGAGAAACAGAACATACATGTAGCCTCAATCATTCTGGTAGTGTTCTGGTACACAACACAGTGGTGAGTTTACTAGTTTTCATTTTATTGTGTTTCCCAATTTTTTAAAAAAGATTTTATTTATTCATTTGAGAAAGAGAGCATAAGCGGGGGAGAGGCAGAGGGAGAGAGAGAAGCAGATTTTCTGCTGATTTGGGAGCCATGGGGCTAGATTCCAGGACCAGGAGGTCATGACCTGAGCAGAAGGCAGATACCCAACCATCTGAGCCACCCAGGCGCCCCTAAGCTTCATAATTTACATATGCATTGCATATATTTTCAATGCAGTAAATATTACAAAATTTTAAATTAAAAATAAATTATGCAATGATATCTGTATATACTTATAGAAATATTTAAATTTGCTTTTTAAAACTTTACATAAATGGAATCATATTTATTCAATTTTCTTTTTCTTTTTTAAGATTTATTTTTTTAAGAACATGATTCTTTTTTTTTTAAGATTTTTTGAAATTTATTTATTTGTCAGAGAAAGAGAAGAGCACAGGCAGGTCAAGTGACAGACAGAGAGGCAGGGAGAAGCAGACTCCCCACTGAGAGGGAGCCTGATGTGGGACTTGATCCAAGGACCCCAGGATCATGACCTGAGCTAAAGGCAGACTCTCAACAGACTGAAGCCACCCAGCATCCCATCTTTTTTTAAGATTTATTTTTTTACTTGGGGGAGGAAGGATGGAGGAGAAGGAGAGGGAGAGAGAGAATCTCCAGCAGACTCCCAGCTGAGCAAGGAGCCTGACAGGGCTTGATCCCCACGATTTGGAGACTATGACCTGTGCCAAAATCAAGAGGTGACATTCAACTGACTGAGCCACTCAGGTGCCCCTAGAGTTATTCAATTTTCTTTCTTTTTTTTTTTTTAAGATTTTATTTATTTATTTGACAAATACAGATCACAAGTAGGCAGAGAGGCAGGCAGAGAGAGGGAGGAGGAAGCAGGCTCCCTGCTGAGCAGAGAGCCCAATGTGGGGCTTGATCCCAGGACCCTGGAATCATGACCCATGATTCATGAAGGCAGAGGCTTTAATCATGACCCATGAATCATGAAGCCAGAGGCTTTAACCCACTGAGCCACCCAGACGCCCTGAGTTATTCAATTTTCTTTACTTTTATTAAAGTTTTTATTTCTTGGGTGCCTGGGTGGCTCAGTTGGTTAAGTGACTGTCTTCAGCTCAGGTCTTGATCCTGGAGTCCCAGGATCGAGTACCTCATTGGGCTCCCGGCTCCATGGGGAGTCTGCTTCTCCCTCCGAACTTCTCCCCTCTCATGCTCTCTCTCTCTATATCTTTCTCTCTCTCTCAAATAAATAAATAAAATATTTTTTTAAAATCCTTAAAAAAAAAAAAGACTTTATTTCTTTATTTGAGAGAGAGCACAAGCAGGGGAAGGGTCAGAGGGAGAGGGAGGCACAGACTCCCCACTGAGCAGGGACCCTGATGCAGCACTTGATCCCAGGATCCTGAGACCATGACCTGAACCAAAGGCAGATGCTTAACCGACTGAGCCACCCAGGCACCCCAGAGTTATTCAATTTTCACTCATGAATAAGGTGAGGGTTTTTTTTTTTTTCACATTAAATAAGTGTGTAGAAACGTACCTAATTTTAAAGATTGAGCTACCTCATTTTTTAAAGTTTATTTATTTATTTTTTCAGTCATCTCTACACCCAACAAGTGGCGCAAACTCACAACCGGGAGATGAAGAGTCCACTGAGGCAACCAGGTGTCCCCGAGCTACATTTTTAAAATTGCTACATTGTATTTCATAAAATGGTTGTGTCATAGTGTATGGGACTAGAAAGTTTTCAGAAGCAGGTAACAGAGCACCCAACTCAAACTGGCTTGAACACGAACAAAATGTTTTGGCTCATCCAGCAGGGAGACTAGATAGGACGTCCTTCAGGGTTCGGTGATCTAGAAGCTCCGTAATTTTATCAAGAACAAGGTTCCTCCTGAGGCTCCTGGGTGGCTCAGTGCTTCAGCGTGGGACTTCGCGGACTCAGTGTCCTGGGATCGGCCCCACATCAGGGCCTGCACTCAGGCAGGAGTTGGTTTCTGCTTCTCCCTCTCCCTCTGACCCTCCCCCCTGCTTCTAAGTGCTCGCTCGCTTTCTCTCTCTCTCTCTCACACACACACACATAAATGAATAAAATCCTAAAACAAGAAAAAAAAAAAGAAGAAGAAGAAGAAGTGGGGGGTGGGTGCCTAGGTGGCTCATTCAGTTAAGCATCTGCCTTTGGCTTGAGTCATGATCCCAGGGTCCTGGGATCCAGCCCCGTATCTGGCTCCCTGCTTAGCAGGGAGGCCTGCTTCTCCCTCTCCCTCTGCCTGCCACTCTCTCTGCTTGTGCTCTTGCCCTCTCTGTCAAATAAAATAAAGTAAAATAAATGAAAAGAAAAGAACTTTTTCCCTATCTCTTTGCTCTACCATCTACAATATGGGCCTTTTTTTTTTTAGATTTTATTTATTTATTTGACAGACAGAAATCACAAGTAGGCAGAGAGGCAGGCAGAGAGAGAAGGGGAAGCAGGCTCCCCACTGAGCAGAGAGCCCGATTTGGGGCTCAATCCCAGGACCCTGGAATCATGACCCGAGCCGAAGGTAGAGGCTTTAACCCACCGAGCCACCCAGGCGTCCCAATATGGGCCTTCTTCGTTTATTTTTTCATTTTTATTTTCTTTTAGTAATTTCTACACCCAACGTGGGGCTCAAACCCACGACCCCAAGATCAAGCATCATACGCTCTTCTAACTGATCCAGCCAGACACCCCAATGGGGGCCTCATTCTAAGGCCAGCTCCCCTCATGGTCATAGGGTGGGTACATTGAGCCCACATGCTTTTTGATTCAGGAGAAAGTCTAAATGGATTTCAGGAGCTCTCCCAGAAGATCAAGGAAGAATTTCCCACAATCTCCAGGAATCTGAATTGAATCACATCCTAAACTGAGTTTCCTGCTCTTGCCTGAAACAGTCTTTGGTAAGATAGATGCAATTACCCTTGGAAAAGCAGGCCTTTCCCTTGAGTTGAGAGTCATGTCAGCTTTCTCTGAAACCCAAGGTCTTGTGCTGGGTAAAGGTGAAACAAAATTATAATTTTGTTAGAAAAGAAGAAGAGAGGAACAGATACTGAGAAGGCAACCATCGCCCACTGTACAGTTTATTTATGAATTTCCTTATTTATGGACATTTATTTCTATTTTGTACATATTTTTAAATTTTTATTTATTTATTTTAAGTAGGCGAGCCCAGGGTGAAGCCATGTGGGGCTTGAACTCAGGACCCTGAGATCAGGACCTGAACTGAGATCAAGAGTCCAATGTTTAACCAACTAAGCCACCCAGCCACCTCTTGAGTTTATATACATTTAAACAATTATTTTAAAAGATTTTTTAAAAATTTATTTTACAGGGGTGCCTGGGTGGCTCAGTGGGTTAAAGCCTCTGCCTTCGGCTCGGGTCATGATCCCAGGGTCCTGGGATCAAGCCCCACATCGGGCTCTCTGCTCAGCAGGGAGCCTGCTTCCTCCCTTCTCTCTCTGCCTGCCTCTCTGCCTACTTGTGATCTCTGTCAAATAAATAAATAAAATCTTTAAAAAAAATTATTTTACAGAGAGAAACACAGCAAAAGAGGGAACATAAGCAAGGGGAGTGGGAGAGGGAGAAGCAGGCTCCCCATCAAGCAGGGAGCCCGATGCAGGGCTCAATCCCAGGACCCTGGGATCATAACCTGAGCTGAAAGCATATGCTTAGCAGCTAAGCCACCCAGGAGGCTCACATTTTTTTTATTATTTTTTTAAAAGATTTTATTTATTTGACAGAGAGAAATCAGAAGTAGGCAGAGAGAGGCAGGCGGTGGGTGGGGGGGGAAGCAGGCTCCCCACTGAGCAGAGAGTCCCATGCGGGGCTCCATCCCAGGACCCTGAGATCATGACCTGAGCCAAAGGCAGAGGCTTAAACCACTGAGCCGCCCAGGCACCCCCAGGAGGCTCACATTTAAACAATTTTACAGTCACCATCTTCATACATGTTTTCTTCAAAATACATGAAATATGTGTCTGTAATTCTCTAGAACTAATATCAAGGCAAGGTAGAAGGATATGCTAATTTCTAAAATTAAATAGGTACTACCAAACAGCTCTTCAAAAAGGCTATACAAATCACATTTCTACAAATAATTTAAACTCAATAAATAGATGTATATGTATATAACATTCTAATGGAAGACAATGATATTTAATTTAGTTTAACTATCATTTCTCTTCCTTGTTCTAATAAAAGTATCTTTTTCTACAACTGTTATCTGAACCTGGTTTCCACCAATCCAATGAAACTATTTCTATCTTTTTTTTTTTAAGGATTTATTTATTGGGATTCCTGGGTGGCTCAGTCAGTTAGGCATCTGCCTTAGGCTCAGGTCATGATCCCAGGGTCTGGGGATTGAGCCCGGTGTTGGGCTCCCTGGTCATCAGGGAGCCTGCTTCTCTGTCTGTCTGCTGCTCCCCCTGCTTGTGCTCGCTCCCTTTCTCTCTCTCTCTCTGGCAAATAAATAAAATAAAATCTCTCTCTCTCTCTCTTTTTTAAGATTTTATTTATTTATTTGACAGACAGAGATCACAAGTAGGCAGAGAGGCAGGCAGAGAGAGAGGAAGGGAAGCGGGCTCCCCGATGAGCAGAGAGCCCGATGCGGGGCTCGATCCTAGGACCCCGGGATCATGACCTGAGCCGAAGGCAGAGACTTTAATCCACTGAGCCACCCAGGCGCCCCAAAATAAAATCTTTTAAAAAAAGATTTATTTATTCATTTGAGAGAGAGAGAGCATGAGTGAGGGTGGAGGGGAGGAGCAGAGGAAGAGGGAGAGAAGTGGACTCCCCACTTAGTCCAGAGCCCTGACGTGGGCCTTGATCTTATGACCCTGAGATTATGACCTGAACCAAAACCAAGAGTGGGATGCTCAACTGACTGAGCACAAGGCGCCCCACTAAATCTACTGTTTTGCTAAGTCCACTGGACATTTCTTAGCCTTTATTTTATTTTAGTCTTCTAGCATTTAATGCTTCTGAGCTCTGCACTTTGACAAATCTTTCCTTGGCTTGTGTGTCCCACCGTCTTCTTCCCACTGCTCTGCTTCCTCTTGTTTAATCTGCTTAGGAGCGTCCTTTTCTTACACTCAAGTCTTAAAATGTTGGTTTTCCACAGACCTTCTTCTTCTTACTCTAAGTGATTCCACAGCTGGCTCATCTACTCTTAGGGCTTCAACAATCATCTATTCCCAGATCTATACCTGTAGCCTAGACCACCTTAGTTCCCTTCCATTATTGGCCAGTTTCCTACAAAGTACCTGCACTGGGATATTCCCTTGGCACTACTACTACTACTACTACTACTACTACCACTTCTTCTTCTTTTTAAGATTTTATTTATTTATTTGACAGAGAGAGAGACAGTGAGAGAAGGAACACAAGCAGGGGGAGCGGGAAAGGGAGAAGCAGGCTCCCATCGAGCCAGGCGCCGGATGCGGAACTCAATTCCAGGACCTGGGGATCATGACCTGAGTTGAAGGCAGATGCTTAACGACTGAGCCACCCCGGTGCCCCTCCCTGGGCACTTCAAATCCAGCATGGACAAAACTACACTTATTATTGTCAGCCATTTTTTATTTGTTTAAGTAAAAGTCACATAAAAGTCACCATTTTAACCATTTTTAAAGTGTACAGATTGGTGGTTCTCAGTATGAACAGTATTGTGCAACAATCACCACTATCCAGGACATTTTCATCATCCCAGATGGAAATCTCATACACATTGGGCGGTCACTCCTTATGACCCACTGGCAACCACAAAATAGCTTTCTGTCTCCATAGATTTGCCTCTTTGGGGCACTTCCTACACATGGAATCACAGAATATGTGGTCTTTGGTGTCTGGTTCTTTTGTTTAGTGTATTTTCAAGATTCATCCACTTGATACCACATGACAGTCCTTCATTCCTTTTGAAGCTGAATAATATGCTGATGTATGAATATGCTACATTTTCTTGATCCATTCACCAATGGATGGACATTTGGGTTGTGTCCACCATGAGTAATGGTACTATATACATGAGTGTACAAGGTTTTTTTTAGATTTTATTTATTTATTTGAGAGAGAGAGAAAGAGAGAGCATGCTTGAGAGAGACCATGAACCAGGGGAGGGGAGAGGAACAGAGGGAGAGGGAGAAGCAGGCGCCCCGGGGTCATGACCTGAGCTGAAGGCAGACGCTTAGCCGTCTGAGCCACCCAGGCGCCCCCATGTACAAGTTTTTGTTCGAATGTGTTCTCAATTCTCTTGTCTATATCACTAGAAATAGAACTGTGGGATCATATGGTAGTTCTATGTTTAACTTTTTAAGGAAATGCCAAACTGTTTTCCATAGCAGCTGTACCATTTTACATTCCCACCAGCAAAGTCTGAGGATTCTACTTGTGTACATCATTGCCAAAACTTGTTATTCTTTGGAGTTTTTTGCTAATTATACCTTTCTAAGTGGGTGTGAAGTGGTATCTCATTAGGGTTTTGATTAATATTCTCTAATGACTAATGATATTGAGGATGTTTTCATGTGTTCGCTGGCCACTTGTAAATCCCCTTTGGAGAAATATCTATTCAAATTCCTGTTTTTAATTGGATTATTTGATTTTCATTATTGTGCTTTAAGAATATTTTATATATTCTGAATATTACCTCTGACCAGATACATGTTTTACAAATATTTTTTTTCTATCCTGTGGGTTGCTTTTCCCCTCTTTTTATAGTGTCTTGATTCACAGAAGTTCTTAATTTTGATGAAGTCCAATCTACCTATTTTTTTATTTGCTTGTGCTTTTGATGTCATATTTAAGAAACTGTAAAAAAAAAAAAAAACAACTGTTGCCTAATTTAAGGTATCTTTGTCTGTTCAAATAGTATGGAGGGTCTCCCTAAAATTAAAAATAGAACTACTTGCAGGCCTGGGTGGCTCAGTCAGTTAAATGTCTGACTCTTGATTTTGGGTCAGGTCATGATCTCAGGGTCATGAGATCCATCCCCGTGTAGGGTTCCATGCTCAGCATGGAGTCTGCTTGAAATTCTCTCTGCCTGTCCCTCTGCCTGTCCCCTGGCTCATGCTCTTTCTCTAAATAAATGAGTAAGTAAGTAAATGAATGAATGAATAAATAAATCAGCATAGAACTGCCATACTATCCAGCAATTCTACTTCTGGATATTTATCTGAAGAAAATGAAAAAAACTAACTTGAAAAGATATATGTACCCCTATGTTCACTGTAGCATTATTTATAATAGCCAAGATACAGGGACGCCTGGGTGGCTCAGTTGGTTAGGCGGCTGCCTTTGGCTTGGGTTGTGATCCCAGGGTCTTGGGATCGAGTCCCGCGTCGGGCTCCTTGCTCAGTGGGGAGCCTGCTTCTCCCTCTGCCTCTGTCTGCCTCTCTGTCTGCCTGTGCTCACTCTCTCTGACAGATGAATAAATAAAATCTTAAAAAAAAAATAATAGCCAAGATACAGAAATAACCTACATACCATTAATGGATGAATGGATAAAGAAAGGGTGGCATATATACCCAATGAAGTATTATTCACCCATTAAACAGAATGAAATTTTGCCATTACCACAACATGGATGGACCTTAAGGGCATTATGCTAAGTGAAATAAAAAATACTGTGTATTCTCACTTCTATGTGGAACCAAAACAACCCTTGCAAAACTGATAGATATTGTGGTTGCCTGAGGTGAAAGGGGGGGGCATGTAAAATGGGTGAAGGAAGTAAAAAAGTACAAATTTCCAGTTATAAATTGATATTTATTTATCTTGATATTTATCAAGAGGATGTAATGTACTACGTAATGACTATAGTTAATACTGTATTAAACATTTGAAAGTTTCTAAGAGAGTAAATCTTAGAAGTTCTCATCATAAGAAAGAAAGTTTTATAACTATGTATGGTGATGAATATATGTTAATTAGACATACCGTAGCGATCATTTCATAATGTATATGCACACCTGACATAAATATAATGCCACATGCCAATTATACCTCAATAAAATAAGATAAGTTGGAAAGTGTTCCTTCCTCTTCTGTTTCTAGAAGAATTTGTGTAGAATTGTATTACTTTTTTTTCAATAAATGTTTAATAGAATTCATCACCAAAGTCATCTGGGCTTGGAATTGTCTTTCTAGGAAGGTTTTATTATTTTTTTAAATTTTCTTTCAAGGAAGGTTTTATTTTATTTTATTTTTAAAGAATTTACTTATTTATTTGAGAGAGAGAGAATGAGCAGGGAAAGGGGCAGAAGGAGAGGGAGAAGACACTCCCCACTGCGCAGGGAGCCTGATGTGGGACTCAATCCCTGGACCCTGGGAACATGACCTGAGCCAAAGGCAGACACTTAACCGACTGAGCCACCCAGGTGCCCCAGTACATGTATATTTGTGTAGTTTATTCAACATCTGAGTATTCTGCTTACATAAGCATTTTTAGAATATCAAGTCAGGGGGCCCCTGGGTGGCACAGTGGGTTAAAGTCTCTGCCTTTGGCTCGGGTCATGGTCTCAGGGTCCTGGGATCGAGCCCCGCATCGGGCTTTCTGCTCAGCAGGGAGCCTGCTTCCCTCTCTCTCTCTCTCTGCCTGCCTCTCTGCCTACTTGTGATCTCTGTCTGTCAAATAAATAAATAAAATCTTTTAAAAAATATATTTAAAAAAAATAATAATGGATGGTGTTTGAATGCTGCCCGAATTGCTATGGTTTTCTTTTTTTATTTAAAAAATAAGCAGGCTTCCCGCTGAGCAGGGACCCCCCCACCATGTGGGGGTTGATCCTAGGACCTCAGGATCATGACCCGAGCCGAAGGCAGACGCCTATTGACTGAGCCACCCAGGTACCCCATGAATTCCTATGTTGAATATAACTCTGGGCCATGATTTTGGTTTCTTTTCTCAACACATGGTATGGTTATCATGGGCCTTTTCACAGAGGAAAAGCTTTTATTTGATGAAGTCTGTCTCTTTCTTCCTTCCTTTTTTTCTTCCTTCCTTTCTTTCTCCCTTTCATTCAAGATTTTATTTATTTATTTATTTGAGAGAGAGAGAGAGAGAGAGCGCGCACCAGGAGCGTGAGAGGCAGAGGGAGAAGTAGACTCCCTGCCAAGCAGGGAGCCAAATGTGGGGCTGGATCCCGGGACTCCAGGACTCCAGAATCATGACCTGAGCCAAAGCAGATGCTTAACCGACTGAGTCACACAGGCACCCCCTATGAGGTCTTTCTCTCTCTCTCTCTCTCTCTTTTTTTTTAAGATTTTATTTATTTATTTGACAGAGACAGAGAGATCACAAGTAGTCAGAGAGGCAGGCAGAGAGAGAGGAGGAGGAAGCAGGCTCCCCATGGAGCAGAAAGCCTGATGCGATGCGGGGCTCGATCCCAGAACCCTGGGATCATGACCTGAGCCGAAGGCAGAGGCTTTAACCCACTGAGCCACCCAGGCGCCGCTGGTCTTTCTCTTTTAGATCAATTTTGTCTTTTATGAATTGTGTTTTTGGTATCATATCTAAGAATTCTTCACTCAGCCTAGATCTTGGATTTTCTCATGTTTTCTTCTGAAATCAGTTTTGCCTCTTGTATTTAAATCTATAATCAGGGGCACCTGGGTGGCTCAGTCAGTTAAGCATCTGCCTTCAGCTCATGTCATGATCCCAAGGTCCTGGGATTGAGCCCCACATCTGGCTCTCTGCTCCGCAGGGAGCCTGCTTCTCCCTCTGCCCTTGCCTCTCTCTCTCAATCTCTGTCTCTCATGAATAAATAAATAAAATCTTTTAAAAAAATCTATGATCACTTTTGAATTAATTTTTTTCCTGAAGATTTTATTTTTAAATAATTTCTGTACCCAGTGTGCAGCGTGGACTTATGACCCTGAGATCAAGAGTCACATACTCTGCCCACTGAGCCAGCCAGGTGCCCCCAGTTTTTAACTAATTTTTCTGTAATTATATATGAGTTTCAGGTTCAGGTTAATTTTTCTTTGTCTATTTTTTGTTCAATGGCTCCAGCACCATCCTTCCTCCAGGAAAGAGCGAAGGGTATTCTACCTATATTGAATTGCTTTTGCACCTTTGTGAAAAATTGTTTGGGTGCATGTCCAAAGCTGAGAACTAGAGAGGGAAACGAGGTCCTGAGCATGTTATCTGAGTCCTAGCCTGGGCTTTGGCTGAAACTGTAATTGGCCAGATTGTTCAATTATGTGAGCCAGTACATTTCTTTTATTGGTTAAGGCAGTTGGATTTGTGGTTTCTGTCTTAACTAATGGAAGAAAGATACAGCTCATGTATTGGCAGGACTGAAATATAACCTGATGAAATACGTTATCATATTTAAAGAAAAACCAGAAGTGGAGTAAGGTCAGCCCTTTAAGTATAGATAACGATAAAGCAAGGTGCTCTTGGCAAAATCCAGGATTGCCTCTAATTTGTTATTTTGTGGTCCAACATCCAATGTCCCTTTCGATCTGGGGGTAATCCCTCACCATTGGCATGCCTCCCATTCTGGAGCTCAAGAGAAAAGATCCTCCTTCTTTCCACTTTGCCTATATCCAGGCGATTGGGTATGTGATGTGTGTGAGACATTAGATTCTCCTGCCCAGGATTTTGAATCTTGAGAGACAAATATAAAAATGCAGAAAAGTTTAGAAATTACTTGTAGAAGTACTGCTGTGTTAGTTTTCTGTTGCTGCCATAACAAATCACCACACATTTAATGGGTTAAAACAACATAGATTTATTATCTTATATGTATAATTTTAAAGGTATTCTTATTAAAGCAAGGTCCTGTCCCTAGGCAGGAAGAACTGCCCTTATAGTTTTATGTGTCAGAAGTTGGATTCAAGTTCACTGGAGTAAAATCAAGGTGTTGGCAAGACTGTGTTCCTTCCTGAGTCTATAGGAGATAATTTGTTTCCTTGAGTTTTCCAGCTTCTAGCTACTCCCTTAACCCCCTTCCCCTGGTTTCCTTGGCTCTTGGTTCCTTTTCTCCATCTTCAAAGCCAGCAATTCTGACTCTTTCTGTCATCGTGTCTGTCTATGACTATGGCTGAGAAAGGCTGACTGCTCTGTGATTAGATCAGGCCCACTTGCATAACCAAGAAACTCTTCCCATCTCAAGATCCTTAACTATAGTCACATGGGCAAAGTCCCTTTCACCATGTAGGTAACATATCTACAGTTTCTGAGAATTGGGATGTGGGATATCTTTAGGGACCATTATTCTGCTTATCACCCTTGCTGTCATTGAGAGTACAGTAGTGGCAGGACCTTAGAGAGTGCAGTGGAAAAGGTATTCATTGGAGACAATGCTAATGATGGCATCCTGCCCTGACCTCACATGGTAAGAGCTTGATTGTGATTCCTGCTAACTTCCTCCCTTGTACCTAACTAGTTTTTAAGCCTGACATTCCAAACTTCTCAACAAGTCTAGGATACCTAATAGCTTGTCCAATCAATTAACTTTCTTTTTAAATACAGATTGACTTCTGAGTTCTGTCTTCACGGGTAGCCACATCATTTCAAAGAGAAACATAACTTTAGAATTTAATTATTCTGGTTCCTTGGGCAAAGACCATCTCTAATGAGAGTTCTACGCATGTTAGTCTTTTACCATAGATATTCAATTGCTCTGATTACCTTTTTATTGTTCTGATTCTATACTCACCAAGTAACCTTTTAAAAAAAAATTATTGGGGCACCTGGGTGGCTCAGTGTGTTAAAGCCTCTGCCTTCGGCTCAGGTCATGATCTCAGGGTCCTGGGATTGAGCCCGGCATCGGGCTCTCTGCTCAGCAGGGAGCCCGCTTCCCTCTTTCTCCCTGCCTGCCTCTCTGCCTACTTGTGATCTCTCTGTCAAATAAATTTAAAAAAAAAAGAAAAAATTACTTATTTGAGGGAGAGAGGCACAATGAGAGAGGGAACACGAGCAGGTGGAGTTGGAGAGGGTGAGGGAGAAGCAGGCTTCCTGCCAGGCAGGGAGCCTGGTGTGGGGCTCAATCCCGGGACTCTGGGATCATGACTTGAGTCAGAGGCAGATGCTTAACGACTGAGCCACCCAGGCACCTTTGACTAAGTACTTTTTCAATAGGCTTCTCCATAGGACTATTGTCATGAGAACTATTATCATGGGAACCAGTGTGTTAACTGTTAATTTTGAGTATTCGCATCCAGGTAACAGTAACATTTCATTGCGAACTATTGGATTGGCATCCTCAATCCGGTAAAATTGCTTCGAGAGAGAAAGATCTACTCTAGGTGGGTGATAAAAACTGTACATGTAAGCCTGAAGGTTGGATTCTGGGCTCTGGCAAATTTAACAAGGAAATGAATGTCATCTCCTAGCACCATTTGGGAAATGGATTTATCTTAATCCATACTGGATACCCAGATGTAGCCACTTAGAAATGTTTATTTTAAGGACACTTTATTTTAGGCTCAGTACGGAAAGTATCCAACTCTTGATTTCGGCTCAGTTCATGATCTCAGAGCCATGAGATCGAGGAGCCCTGCATCAGGCTCTGCACTCAGTAGCGTGTCTGCTTGAGATTCTCTCTTTCCCTCTCCCTCTGCCCCTGTCCCCTTCTCTCAAATAATAAATAAATAAATCTTTAAAAAAATTAAAGAAATGTGTGTTTTAGTAGCTGAAGACCAATTGTGTGTGTCTGTTTATGTTAAGGACTCCCTTTAAAGGGGAAGTTGAAGGGCACAAGCTTGCAAACCTGTCTTCTACTTGTTTTATTTTCCCGTTGTGGCTAAATATTGTTAAGATCTTTTTCTTCTTCCTCTTCTTCTTTTTTAATGTAATGTCTACCCTCAGTGTAGGGCTCAAACTCACAACCCTGAGATCAAAAGTCACATGTTCCACCAAGGGACCCAGCCAGGGGCCCTTGTTAAGATCTTTGTAATGTTATGTTGAACAGCTTAAGGAAATGATTCTATTAAGTCCAAGGCCTTGGTTTGCTTACCTCGTAGAATTTACTTTTTTTTTTTTTTTAAGATTTTATTTATTTTTTTGACACAGAGAGACACAGCCAGAGAGGGAACACAAGCAGGGGAGGGGGGGGGGAGCAGGCTCCCCACTGAGCAGGGGGCCCAACGCTGGGCTCAATCCCAGGACCCCGGGATCATGACCTGAGCAGGAGGCAGATGCGTAATGACTGAGCCACCCAGGTGCCCCTAGAATTTACTTTTTTTTTTTTTTAAAGATTTTATTTATTTGACAGAGATCACAAGTAGGCAGAGAGGCAGGCACAGAGAGAGAGGAAGGGAAGCAGGCTCCCTGCTGAGCAGAGAGCCCGATGCGGGGCTTGATCCCAGGACCCTGAGATCATGACCTGAGCTGAAGGCAGAGGCTTAACCCACTGAGCCACCCACGTGCCCCTAGAATTTACTTTTATTTATTTTTATTTTACTTTTTAAAGATTTTTATTTATTTATTTATTTATTTGACAGACAGAGATCACAAGTAGGCAGAGAGGCAGGCAGAGAGAGAGGAAGGAAAGCAGGCTTCCCGCTGAGGAGAGAGCCCGATGCGGGGCTCGATCCCAGGACCCTGGGATCATGACCTGAGCCGAAGGCAGAAGCTTAACCCACTGAGCTACACAGGCGCCCCTAGAATTTACTTTTATTTTAACTTTTACTTTACTAAGTTTTTCCTAATCAAAATTTAAAAATTTTATCTTTTATGGTGAGATATACAAATGGAAGAGTAGGAAAGACATATACATTGTCTAAAGCAAAATTATCAAGTGAGGATTAGCACAACTACCGTGGAGGTTAAGGGTTGAACACTGCCAACACCCAGAATCTGAACATGTGCCCTGATCATCAGTTCCTTCTCTGAGCGAACCACTAGCTTGATTGTTCCTTTTTGTTATATGACTCAGTATATGGCAAACAGTTCATCCTGCTGAAAACAACAAAAAGGTTGGTAAGATATTGAAGAGTCAACAAGAAGATATGTAATTATCAGACTAAAATCTAGGTGAAGGCAGGATTTAGAGGGTAAGCGAAACAATGACGTCACTTTTATCCTGGGGCATGTTCCTTAATTGGCAATTTAAGCTTGGTTTTTCTAGGCCTTATAGGCCTGGTGGGACTGAAGACAAAGCCCTGGGCTTGGTGGGAGCGGAAAGTCTAAAGCTGGGACTGCAGAGGGCTACGGTTTCAGTGTAACGCTAAATTCAGTGTAATTCTGTGTAATTCAGTGTAACGCTAAATTATCAACAAATAGACCATTCGACAGACTGGAAAGAACGTTGTCTTGGAAGAAAGAGTTTGAGGAGAATGGCAGGGGGGGGCACTGGACCCATAAGACAGCCCTCCCAGGAATATGTAACCCAATACGCATCTCCTGGTGATTAAAAAAAATTCCAGATAGTGAATATACCCTAACGTGGCCCCTTCCGGCAGAAAGAAAAGCAAATTCTCTTTGGAGCAATGAACCTTTATCCAAGGCCTCAAATAATTTTCCAAGTAAAATGTAGCTCATAGTAAAAAATAAGCACATGAAGAATGAAAATGAATAAAAACAAGCAACAACAAAAATGGGTCTCATAATTCCAATTATCTGTTAAATAAAAAGAGGTTTTTTTCACTATTATTGACATAACTGCACTTACATAGTAAAAAACTTCAAGAGTACAAATTTGTTTGGGGCACCTGGATGGCTCAGTCTATGGAGTGTGTGACTCTTTTTTTTTTTTAAAGATTTTTATTTATTTATTTATTTGACAGACAGAGATCACAAGTAGACAGAGAGGCAGGCAGAGAGAGAAGGAGGGGAAGCAGGCTCCCGGCTGAGCAGAGAGCCCGATGCGGGGCTCAATCCCAGGACCCTGGGATCATGACCTGAGCCGGAGGCAGAGGCTTTAACCCACTGAGCCACCCAGGTGCCCCTGGAGTGTGTGACTCTTGATCTAGGGGTTGTGGGTTCCAGTTTCACATTGGGTATAGTGATTACTTAAAAATAAAATAAAATAAAAAGTACAGGGGTGCTTGGGTGATTCAGCTGATTGAACGACTGACTCTTAGTTTTGGCTCAGGTCACAGTCTCAGGGTTTTAGGGTCATGAAGCATCAGGCTTCATGATCAGTGTAGGGTCGTGAAGCATCAGGCTTCATGATCAGTGTAGAAGTCTGCTAGAGGAGACTCTCTCTCTCCCTCTCTCCCTCTGTCCCTTCTCCTTTCCCCCTGCTCTTTCTCTCTCAAATAAATCTTTAAAAAAAAAAGTACAAATGGGGTGCCTGGGTGGCTCAGTTGGTTAAGCATCTGCCTTTGGCTCAGGTCATGATCCTGGGGTCCTGGGATTGAGTCTCACATCGGGCTCCCTGCTCAACGGGGAGCCTGCTTCTGCCTCTCCCTCTGCCCCTCCACCTGCTTGTGCTGTCAAATAAATAAATAAAATCGTAAAAAAAAAGTACAGATGGATTTACTTTTTTTTTAAATTTTATTTATTTATTTGAGAAAGAATGAGTGAGAGAGAGCATGAGAGAAGAGAAGATCGGAGGGAGAAGCAGACTCCCCAAAGAGCTGGGAGCCCGATACGGAACTCGATCCTGGAAGTCCGGGATCATGACCTGAGCCGAAGGCAGTCGCTCAACCAACTGAGCCACCCAGGTGCCCTGGATTTACTTTTTTAAAGTATTTTTTATTTATGTATTTGAGAGAGAGAGAGTGACAAGGGAGAGAGAGAGAGAGAAAGAGCACCAACCAGGTGCTCTGGCATGAGTCTGGCACGAGCCAGACGCAGGACTTGATCCCAGGACTCCATACTTGATCCCAGGACTCCATTCCAGGACTCCAATCCAGGACTCCATCCCAGGACTCTGGGATCATGACCTGAGCCAAAGGCAGATGCTTAACCAACTGAGCCACCCAGGCACCCCTTACGAATGGACTTAAATAAAGTCCCTTTTCTTCCTCATCTTATATTCCTTGGAGATAATAATTTCCCACAGTTTTAGGGTGCTTATTACAACTTTAAAAGTTTTATTTTATTTTAGAAAGATGTGAGCAGGGGGAGGGGCAGAGGGAGAGGGAGAAAGAATCTCAAGTTGACTTGGTGCTGAGCCTGATGTGGGGCTCCATCTCAAGACCCAAGTTCATGACCTGAGCTGCTCAACTGAGAGCCACCCAGGCACCCCCTCTAGGGAATTTTTAAAAGATTTTATCTTTTAATCTTTTTTTTAAAAGATATTTAAAGATGTGGGGCTTGGGACGCCTGGGTGGCTCAGTTGGTTAAGCAGCTGCCTTCGGCTCAGGTCATGATCCCAGAGTCCTGGGATGGAGTCCCACATTGGGCTCCTTGCTCAGCGGGGAGCCTGCTTCTCCCTCTGCCTCTGCCTGCCTCTCTGTCTGCCTGTGCTCACTCTCTCTGACAAATAAATAAATAAAATCTTTAAAAAAAAATTATTAAAGATGTGGGGCTTGATCCTAGGACCCTGAGACCATGACCTGAGCCAAAGGCAAAGGCTTAACCCACTGAGCCACCCAGGTGCTTCCTCTAGGGAATTTTTAAGAGCCTAGCTCAAGATCTATTCTCTTGACTTACTAAAAATCCCTCCCCCCCTTTAAAAAAAAAGATTTTATTTTTACTTTTAAAGATTTTATTTATTTATTTGACAGAGATACAGCAAGAGAGGGAACTTCACAAGCAGGGGGAGTGGGAGAGGGAAAAGCAGACTTCCCACCCGAGCTGGGAGCCGGATGCAGGGCTCCATGCAGGACTCAATCCCAGTACCCTGGGATCGTGACCTGAGCCGAAGGCAGGTGCTTAATGACTGACCTGAGCCGAAGGCAGATGCTTAACAACTGAGTCACCCAGGCGCCCCATAAAAAGGATTTTATTTTTAAGACCAGCATGGGGCTCGAACTCACAACCCTGATATCAAGATTTGTATTCTCTGCTGCCTGAGCCAGCTACGTGCCCCTAAAACTTCTCTTAAAAATTAATGGGGCGGGGCGCCTGGGTGCCTCATTGGTTTAAAGCCTCTGCCTTCGGCTCAGGTCATGATCTCAGGGTCCTGGGATCGAGCCCCACATCGGGCTCTCTGCTCAGCGGGGAACCTGCTTCCTCCTCTCTCCCTGCCTGCCTCTCTGACTACTCATAATCTCTATCAAATGAATAAATAAAATCTTAAAAAAAAACAACAACACAAAACAACTAATGGGGCACCAGGGTGGCTCAGTTGTTAAGCAGCTGCCTTCGGCTCAGGTCATCATTCCAGGGTTCTGGCATTGAGCCCCATGGCTGGCTCCCTGCTCAATGGGGAGTCTGTTTCTCCCTCTCCCTCTCCCACTGCCTCTCTCCCCAGCTGTGCTCTCTCTCTCTCAAATAAATACATAAAATCTTAAAAAGAAAAGAAAAGAAAATCTCTTTTCCTTTCCTACTTTGAAACTTTGAATTTTTTTTTAAAGATTTTGTTTATTTGATAGACACAGATCACAAGTAGCCAGAGAGGCAGGCAGAGAGAGAGAGGAGGAAGCAGGCTCCCCACTGAGCAGAGAACCCAACACGGGGCTTGATCCCAGGACCCCGAGATCATGACCGGAACCAAAGGCAGAGGCTTAACCCACTGAGCCGCCCAGGCGCCCCAAAACTTTGAAGTTTTAAAGTGCTATAGACAGCTTAGTTTTTAATAACCTTAAAGTTTAGTGATAAGCATAGGAAAAAAAAATTCTCAGTCATTTGTGCAGTTAGCACAACTGTAGGCGATCTGCCCAGTCTTGAAAACATAATTTTCAGCAATATAACCCTCACATGTGCTCACTCATTATTACATAGATTTGGTTTTACTATTGGTCAAATTATGTCCTTTGAAACATCACAGAGTATGTGACTAAGTGAGGAGATGGATTCTTGTTCCAGCTTTGTCAATAATTTGCTGTGTGACTTGGCAAGTCCTTTAACCTTAGATTTCTCTACTGGGTTAACAATTATCAAGATCGAATCATAGAACGTTAGAATTGGCAGAGACTTCAGAATTGATAAAGTATAATTCCTTTATTTCATGGAGGGGTTGAGTGATTTACCCAGGAGCTTTCTAGAACGAGAACCCAGTCTCTGGCATCTCACGCTAGTGCTCTTTTTATCACAGCAATCTTTCTTTCAGTGTCGTTCCAAGAAACAAACAAACAAACAAAGAAAACCCAAAACAAATATATGGCTTTTTAGAAGAGCCAGATAACAATGTTAACCATTAGCCTGTACGGTAGCCGGCAAGCTTGTCTGAAAATGAACTCCGTCTAACTTAAAGACGATTTAAAATTCAAAAGTTCTAAAACTAGGTAAGAAAAGGTCGGAAAGTAAAATGTAAGGAAAAAAAAATTCGGCTTCAATACCCATAAAGGGAAAACAAAACTCCCAACAGCAGTTATATTCTTTTATCAGTTCTTTCTGGTCATTTCCTAACTTGGGCAAGGTGAAATCAGGGAAGAGGAGATGGCTTGTTTTTACACATTTTTGAAGGTATGGTGTGCAATATGGGTTCGGCAAATCGAGTTATTTGCGTCAACTATACTACACATTACATCACTCGTCTAGTTTAGCGCCATTCCCTCTCCGGCCACTACCCAAAACAACGCGCTGAAAGCTCCGACCACCGCAGTAATGCAAAAACTCCAAGTCCCGAAATGCTCCACCGCCTGTCTTTTCCGCCTCCTCACAGGAGCAGCCTTTTTCGTCCTGGGAGTTGTAGTCATTTAGAGCTTTGACTTCCGGGATGTGGGGAGGGACGCACGTCCAGGGGACTACATTTCCCAGGAAGCTGTGCGCGCCCTTCTCCGCCCTCTCCGGCGTAGGACTCCACCCCCTCCCTCTTCTCTCTCCCTGGACTGCACTGCTCACGCCTTCCTGGTAGTCTGAGCTGGGAGAAGTTCACTCCGATCAGCTGATCCCAACTGACAACAGGAGAGGAGGAAGCCCGGAGGCAGAGAAGGAGGAGGGGGGGCGGAGATGGAGATGAGGATGGATCCTCCGGTGCCCTGAGGAACAGCTCCCGCCCCCGCCGGCGCCCTGCGGTCCCCCGACGCCACCTCGCCGCGGCCGAGCTGCTCGGTAGTGGGATCCCCGGGCCGCCGCGGGCGGGGAGGGAAGGGCACGGCCCAGCCGCCGGGCGAGGGATAGTCCTGGAGCTCCGGCTGCCCCCGGGGGCGGGGGGGGGGGCGGGTGCGGCTGGGGTGGGGGTGGGGTGGTATAAACAATGGATTCGGCTTTGGCCTCTGCTAGCGTGGGGGTAGATTTTGGGGGACCTTCTTTGTTTAGACTCTGCTCGTGCCCCTAGGGTTGTGGTGGTGTTGCCCGGGAGAAAGGAAGGGTGAGGAATCCCAGGCTGGAGAGAGGTGTCGAGGTGGGGGCCCGAGGGGGCAGATTGTTTGCTTGGCCGGTCCGGCCGTGGGGTGTTCTTTTGGAGGTTGATTTTATATTTTTATAAATTGTGGCTGATTTCGATTTTTGTTTCCGTTGCGGGAGCTGGGTGGGCATGGCTGAGGTTAGGGAGTAAATAAGGTCTCCTAGTCACTCCCTTGCCTTCCTGTTTGTCTAAAAATAAGATTGATAGATTGATTACTAGAGGGAGGAGTGAATATTTGTAAGGAGGATTTTGCATTTCGTTAGGGTATTAGAATGGAGGTCAAGGCTAAGAGGGGTTAAGAATATAATTGTGGAAGTGACAAAAGCCTCTTTCCTGCCCCAGTTATCTTTTTTCCCCCCTTTATTTTCCTTTTTGAAGTTATTTTTAAGTTAGTTTTTGAGTGACAGAGAGAAAAAATCATTTGTTTTAACTCATGCAGGGCTGGCTTTGCAGTGGGCCTTAGAGGAGAATTCTGTCTCCTGTTGCTCCCCCCCCCCTTTTTTTTTGCAGTTAGAGAAGGGACAAAAGGAAGTACAGTAATTGTCTTTTATTGTTTTTAAACATGACATGGTGGCTTTTGTTTCCAGGTTTAAGGTCCTTAATAGACATTTGTCTAGAGTTGAAACAACCTAACTAGACCTGCCAAAGACTTTAGTGAAGCTAAAGTCTATATTATTATCATTTCTTCAGGTTTTTTACAGGCCTCTTTATTCACCTCACAAGTGCGTGTTGCAGGTTAGGGGAATGCAGAGGGTTGCCCTTCCAAGGACTGTTTGCTTAATGATTTTGATTCTGAATTTAATACCTGGATGAAGAGAATTTCAGTCTGTGAAATGAAGACACAGTCTCTGAGATGGCCTTGGGCCTAGAGACAGTGGCAGTCTTCAGAGGGAGTAGCCTTGCCCATGATTTTGAGAAGAAATTTCCGGGGTCAGAAGTAGCCTGTGTAAGTTTTACAAGCAAGAATGAGATTTCTCTCAGGAGTTCTGGCGTCTTATTTAACCACATTTTTTTTTTTTTTGTCTTTCCTTTCTTTTTAAGGTGTACTTCCGTTTTTAGATCAGTGAAATCCTTTTCCTTCCTCTATTCTAGGTATCCCCTGAAATACTGACTTGAGGTTGGATTATATTGCAAAGCTCCTGACCACTCTCCTTCCCTACCAAAACCTCGTGGCTGAGGCCCAGCCCATGAGGTGCTCACCTTGGTGAACCTACCGGATCTCTCTCAGAGAGCCAGAAGAGACCCTTTCAAGATCATTTTGACCACAACTTTGGTTGCACTTTATGGAGGAGAAAACCATCAAACCAAATCAACGTTGCTGCCGATCCGGGAATCTTGGAGGCAGAAAATTAAAAATTTGAACATTTGTGAGCGGGTGAAGAATTCTGATAGGACACCGAAGGTCTGTTATTGTTTTTTTGTTTTTCTAAAGGTGTTCAGAATCCTGTGAAAGTTCTCTGCAGTCCTCAGGCTCAAAGCCTCTGTCTTCACTCCTGGGGCAAGCCCAGGGACCATTATATGGTGGGTGATTTCCTTGCCAACCTGAGTATGAGTGCTCAGACTTCCCCAGCAGAGAAGGGCCTGAATCCGGGGCTGATGTGCCAGGAGAGTTACGCCTGCAGCGGGACTGACGAAGCGGTCTTTGAGTGTGATGAGTGCTGCAGTTTGCAGTGTCTCCGCTGCGAGGAGGAGCTCCACCGGCAGGAACGCCTGAGAAACCATGAACGGATAAGACTCAAACCTGGCCACGTCCCTTACTGCGATCCCTGCAAAGGCACCAATGGGCACTCGCCAGGTGTTAGGCAGAGGGCAGCCGTGAGGTGCCAGACCTGTAAAATCAACTTGTGCCTGGAGTGCCAGAAGCGGACTCATTCTGGGGGTAACAAAAGGAGACACCCCGTTACTGTGTACCATGTCACTAAGGTCCAGGGCTTACTGGAGGAGGACGAGCTGGATGAGGAGACCAGGAGGAAGAAGATGACTGAGAAGGTTGTGAGTTTCCTCCTAGTAGATGAAAATGAAGAAATTCAGGTGAGCGAGCCTGTGGGTGAAGTGGGAGTCCTGTGGTTGAGCTGCCGGAGCTCTTGTCGGAAGGGAGCTCTGGAAAGGAAAAGTCCAAGAAGAGCTCACGTTTTGGTGGTTCAGGGGCGAGACCCAGGAAAGCTTAAGTTGCACGGAGTCAGATTTCGTCACTTACCGGTCGTGTGACCTCAGGCTGAATTACTTTCTCTCCCTGCCTTAGTTTTGTCATCTGTAAATTGGAGGCAGTGCCTACCTACTTCACCAGGCAGTTGTGAGGATAAAGTGGTACCGTGTTTCTAGAGCCTGTTGCATAACAGATGCTCACAACACGGTCGCTGTTGCCATTATCTTTATTGGGGTTATTGCGAGGGAGACCTGACTTAGATGAGCTTTTGGAGTGAGCGCTTGGCGAGCGATGAATAAATGGGGCTGATAGGGGCTGCGTGTGCAGAGTGGCAGACACAGTGGGTCCCCTGAGAGTGCCAGGCGGCAAGTCAAAAACCTGCTAGCTTAATTTAGAGACGGGGGTGGGCCTCAGAAAGTGGCTTTAGAGAAGGATAGCATTCTGCCCAGATGGCCTCTTCTTTTCCTGTACAGGCTGATCAGGAAAAGCCAGGGAGGGCACCTGCCATTACAGAAGGACCGGAGAATACCTGATCCGCTTCCAAGTTGGGGCAAGGGTAGCGTGCGATGGGAGCAAGCTGGGGAGATGGCGGCATGTGACAGTTAGGGGTGACTATGGGAGGGGTGGTGTGACGCTTATACTTTCCAGGGAAGGTAGTAGAATGTCCATGCTTTTGAGTGAAGACCGCTCGAATTCCACGCTCACTTCCCACCTCCTGACTGTGTAACCGTGGAGAGTGATGTGAGCTTTGTGCCTTCGTCTCGCTTGTACTTCCCAGTAGTAGTTGAGAAGATTCAGAGAGAGAGTAAGGAATGGAAATGGAAGGGCCCTTATCACAGGGCCTGGCACATAGTGTCCAGTACCAGCTCCTTGTTCCTGTGGGCGTCATGAGGTATTTGTGGTACATCAACTTGGTACTTTTCAGCTGTGATGACACCTCAGGTCTCCAGGTTGGGGAATAACCTTTGTAAATTGCTGTTCGACAACTCTCCAGTTGCCCACTAGAAATTTTTCAGCTCTGTCTCTTTCCTCCTTGGTAAGGTTATAGAAATGCATTACATCATGATTCCATTGTCAGCTAAATATTTTGCTAACACAGACTTCTTTATTGGCTGAGAGGGACTAATGGAGTTATGGGAAGAGTGACCCAGATCCCAGTCTGCCTCCCTTGTTAGCAGTAATGTCTTCATCATTGGTTATGCTCTAATTGGGTGACAGTGTGGAGTGAATATTTACAAATGGAACACTTGGGCTGGGTGATTCTTGTTGGTTTTGCCATCAGTTCAGCCTATGGAAAGTCAGTTTGGATGGCTGTCACTTTGTAAAGCGAGAGGGAGATTTGGGACGAACCAGTAATCTCATGGATCAGTTTTGGCACCAAAAATAATATTTTCTTGTGGGAGGAGGATGTGTATTTTTTCTTTTTGTGCCATTGATACATGTTCCTTAGTAGAGAATTCGGCAAATTTTTGGAAGTGTAATGAAGAAGACAAATCCACTACCTAGAGGTAGAGAACTTGTTCATCTTTTTTCTTGCAGTGTGTAATAATGTATGTGACTGAGTTGATTGTGAAGATTCCTCCTGCTTTGCTTTCCTTAAACACTGTCCACTGTCCAGGAAGTAACAATTTCTGAAGCTTAAGCAGCACTGGTTGGGACTAATGGACTAGACATAGAATGTATTCTTTTTGGGTGGTGACTTGTTCTCCCAGAGTCACAGTGGAAAAATACTTTGCGAGAATGTCTGGTTCTGTTTTCTAATGTGAATGTCCAAGACAATTAGATGATTGTCTAATATGAACGTGGATTATAAATTCAGCTAGCATGTGAACTCCTGGAGAGCAGGACTGGGTCTTAGGCCCTGTGTCATGTGCAGTGGTAGGCACACTGGGCCTACCTTTGATAGGTCGGTGATGGCATATCTCAACTTCAGCTTTTAAAAAATGGGGATCATGCACATTTCTAGTTAAAACCTAAAACAACAGCAAAGGGTATATGATAGCAAGGGCTTCCTTTCTGCTCCATCCCCCAATCTCCTTTAGAACAGTCCCCATGAACAATGAACTACCTGTCCTTTTAGAATTTTTTGACATGTGCTTATTAACATATGTATGTATCCTTTTTATTTTTAAACGGAAATGAAATCTGATACACTTTTCAGGCCCTGAGCTTTTTTTCACTAAAGGATACATCTTATTGATGTATCAGTACATCTTATCAGTACATTGAGGTCTACCTCATTATTTAAAGGCTGCCTACTATTTTGTTGAATGGATTTTCTATAATTTGAGCCTGTTAGTGGATATTTGAGTAGTTACAAACAATGATATGTTGAATATCCTGTGAATCTATTTAGAAATGGAATCTCTTTGTCAAATGATGTATGTGTGCATTTTATTTTATATATTTTATTTTTATTTTTTAAAAGATTTTATGTGTTACAGAGAGCACACATGCACATGAGCAAGGGGGTAGACAGAAGGAGAGGGAGGGGAGAAACAGACTCCCCACTGAGCAGGGAGCCTAATGATGATACAGGGCTTGATCCCAGGACCTGGAGATGATGACGTGAGCTAAAGGCAGATGCTTAGCTGACTGAGCTACCTCTGATGTGCGCATTTTAAATTTGGACAGGTATTAGTAGATTTCTAAACCTCATTTTCTTACCCTCTGAAGTACTTCAGTGAGTCCCCTGGGTTCTGATCTTGAATCACAATAGCTAACATTTAAAGAGGTCTTACTGTGGTTGTTAGGAACTGTTCTTAGCACTTTGCATGTAGAAGCTCATTTAATCCTGGTTATAACTATGTATTAGTTTCTTATTGCTGCTGTCAAAAATGCCCACACATTTAGTGGCTTAAAACAACACAAATTTATTTTCTTATAGTTTGGAGATCAGAAGTCCTAAAATGGGTCTGAATGACTGTATTCTTTGTGGAACTCTAGGGGAGGATTTCTTTGTCTTTTCTAGCTTCAGGAGGCCGCCTACATTCTTTGGCTCGTGGCCCCATCATCCAGCTTTAAAGACAGCGATGTAACATCTTCCAATCCCACTCTCTGTCTCTCTGCTTCTGTTGTCCTGTCTCCTTGGCCCTCTCGCCTCCCCCTCTTACAAGGACACTGTGATTCCATTGGACCAACTTGGATAATCCAGCACTGTCTCCTCTCAAGGTGTTTAATGCAGTCACATCTGTAAAGTTCCTTTTGCTACATACAGTGAGATATTCATAGGTCTCAGGGATTAGGAGGTGGTGGTAGGGGGTGCAGTTTCAGCCTACCACACCCTGTGAAGTAAGTTGTAGACAGTTTGGGCTGCTCTGTGTGATAGAATACCATATGCTGTTATCTTAGATACCATTCAGTAGCATATAAACAACAGAAGTTTTTTTCTTGCAGTTTTCTGAAGGCTAGGAGGTCCAAGATCAAGGTGCTGGCTGATTCAGTGTCTGGAGATGCCTGACTTCCTGACTCACAGACAGCCATCTTACCTTCTCCCTGTGCCCTCAGATGGTGGAAGGGAGTTCTGGAATCTCTTTTATAAGGGCATTAATCTTATTCGTGAAGACCTCACTTCATGACCTAATCAACCTCCCAGCCCCCCTCCCCCCCACCCCGTACCATCATATTAGGGATTAGATTTGAACCTGAATTTTGGGGGGACACAAACATTTCATTTATAACATTGTGTTTTGTAAGTGAGGACACTGAAGCACAGAGATGAAGTAACTTGCCAGGGTCAAGTTACAGTAAGTGGCAGAGGATTTGAACACAAGCATCTGGCTCTGAAATCCTTGCTGTGACCGTGACACTTCAGTTGTCTCTGACCAAGGCAGTTAAGCTTTCTGATTAAGCTTTATATGGCTGGTAGCATATACCAGCCATATAAAGCTTTATATGGCTGGTAGCACCAGTTCTTCCTCAGGGCTGCTGTGCGGAGCAAATAAAGCATGGCTTTGTATAAATGCCAGACAGGGTTATTATGCTTACTAAAAATTATTTTAAATTTTAAAAATGAAAAAAAAATTTAAAAATATTTAATTTATTTATTGGTCAGAGAGAGAGAGAGCGTGCGCGCACAAGCAGGGAAAGTGGCAGGCAGAGCAGGCGGTGGGAGAAGCAGGCTCCCTGCTGAGCAGAGAGCCTGATGTGGGGGACTTGATCCCAGGACCCTGGGATCATGACCTGAGCTGAAGGCAGACTCTTAACCGACTGAGCCACCCCGGCGTTCTGCTAGGCAGGGTTACTGAAAAACTGTTTACTACAATAGTAAAGATTCTGTGAGGTAGGCCCCATCTTTGTTTTTCCTTTTATGTTTCTAGCATTTGTGGGTTTTGACCATTTTCAGTTTTGTACATAGGAATTATTTTAGAAGCTTGTAGGCTATAACTGGTGTGTGGTTTTTTTCAAATTCTTTGGCCTAGAATCCCCTAAGATTTGTTGCTTACGGTTTGAGTATTACTCGGTTTCTTTTGGAAAACCTGAAAGTTCCTTTTAGAAACCAACAGGTTCCTTTTAGAAGTGTGAATTTTATCATTACCTTGTCATTTGCATGTGCACTGTAGTGCTAAATTTGAGGTGAGACTGGCTTTTGGTTTCAGAAGCAAGAATTCATTTGTGGCTCTTACACGGACCTTTAGTCTGTTACCCAAAAGCATTCACCGATCGATCATGGTTAATGAGCTCACATTGTGTGCCGGGCACTTTCGAGGTTCCAGGGATACTTGGGTGATAGGACCGGTCCATGGCATCGTAGACTTACCATTCAAGCAGGGAAAGCAGAGTTCACCCGCGTAAAACACATAAAAAGATGGTTCAGGTGTAGTATTAAGCAGGAATGTCTTGGAAGCTACTCGTGCAGGATGATCAGGGAAGGTTTTACTGTAGAGATGACTTTTAAGCAAAGACCTGATGGATACTACTGCCTGGGGGAGAGAGACCTCCAGGCAGAGAGAGGGCAGTGGGAACAAGTAGAAGGTGGTAAGCATGTTCGGGGTATAGGAAGAATGCCAGTGTTGCTGGAGGGAGCCGGCAGAGCGTGGGAAGGACAGAAGCACAGACGTAAATGGGTTCCAGAGCAGGTGGGGCCTTGCAGGCCATAGAAAGAAGTGTGGCTTTTAGGTGTTAATGGGAAGCACCAGACAGCGTTATGGTAGTAAGTCACCTGATCCAATAGTTTTCAAGAAACGGCTGCAGTGTGAAGACTAGGTTGTAGTGACTGGTTGGGACGGGGCAAGAAGAAAGGCAGGGAGACCACCTAGGAGGCCATTGTAAAAGATAAGGTGAGAGGTGGCTTCATTTGGGGGTTACCATTGACACTGGGGAGATGGAAAGACACTGATGGGAGCTTCCGGGTTGGTGAACACATGGCCATGGCGGAGGGTGGTGTGCCTGGAGAGGGCATGGAAGCTCCTCACCCTTTCCCCATACCTCTCCCTACGCATCTCCCCATCTGGCTGTTGATTTGTACCCTTTATCATATTCTTTAATAAACTGGTAAGTATTAAAAAGAAATAAAAGAAAGACTGATGAATTTGGGCCAAAATTTGGATGTACAAGAGGAATGCTCTTACAGAGAGGAGGGTGAGGAATGAGAACTCTCAGTGGTGACTCCTTGGCATTTCCTTTGTGCAGATCTCACTGGCTTAATACCCTGTATTTTATTGATTTGCTAACACTAAAAGTCTTCTAAGAACCTGATTTGTACAATAAGGAGTTAAATTAATCTCATTTGGTATTATCTAACGCAGTGGTTCTCAACCAGGAGTGATTTCGCTCTCCCAGAGGGCATTTGGCAATGTTGAGAGACATCTTTGGTTGTCACAACTGGGGGATGTGCTGCTGGCTAATGGGTAGAGGCCAGGGTGTTGGTAAATATGTTACAACACATAGGGCAGCCCCCCACAAAAAGAATGATCTGGTACAAAACGTCAGTTGTGCTGTGATTGAGAAATTGATCTAACGGATGAAGGTTTGATCTAATAGGAGATCTGTAATCTGGTGACATGGGAGACATACCAGGGACAAAAATTTAACCTATACACCAGTTTTGCCTCCCTCTCTTGGTTCTGTTTGCTCCCCAGAAGTAATGTAGCTGAAATCAGTATTCTCTTTTGGCATACTTGCAACCTCTCCAGTGAAATGCTTAGACTTTCTTCTGTGTAGTTTTCATTGATTTTTCTAGGCCTCAGTGGAACTGTGCTGGGAAAACCAAAGAGGACTTGCAGGTGCATTATTTAGGGTCCATAATAAGTAAATGATCCACACTTATAAGTCATCCATACGCTCTTGAACTTAGAGACAACACCCTTAGCAAATAAGTCAAAGGTTAGAAGAATGAAGTTCTGACAATTGGTTTTCTCAGTGGAGGAAGAGGATAGTATTTTCCTATCTGTTGTGTCTTGTGGGGGATTCAGACATGTCTTACCGGAATGTTTACTGGTCAGAGAAAAAAGCGAACCATGAAGTCTTTTTTTTTTTTTTTATTTGTATGTATATCTTTATTTTTAAAAAATATTTATTTGAAAGAGAGAGAGAGAGAATGAGAAGGGGGGTCAGAGGGAAAAGCAGACTACCTGCCAAGCAGGGAGCCCGATGTGGGATTTGATCCTGGGTCTCCAGGATCATGACCCGAGCCAAAGGCAGTCACCCAACCAACTGAGCCACCCAGGTGCCCCTTGTATGCATATCTTTAAAACCCATGTAAGTTTTTCTTTTTTTCATAACCACCCCATTCTCTTCTTTGTCCCTTTTCTACAAACTTCCTGTGGTTGTCTTCTTCCCCAGGAAGTAGAGCAGCAAATTGATGAGAAATTTCACCCGTTTCCCCTTCACGATCACTGACCCCTGACTCTAGGACGTGAGAGCTTAGGAGCTTCTCATGCCAAGTGGAGTCCTCTCACGCTGAGCCTGCAAGGTGATGAGAAAGCCCAGGGACCCAGGAAGAGTCCATGAGAAGTGAAGAAAGTGTCCACTGGGGCAGGCCTTCCTTGACTCAGAAATCTGCAGTCTTGATGCGCTCCGGAATGGGAGACCAGAGTGAGTCGTCTTCATTCCCTCTGCAGCTCAGTGGTGGACTTCCTCTCTCGGAGACCGTTCCTTTAAGAAGACCCATCACGTTGCTTGGCTGCCTCACTTGTTTACAGTCCCAGAATAGTGTGGCTCAAAATACTGGGACTTGGCTTTTTTTTTTTTTTTAATTGGCTAAAGGAGACATTATTCTTGTGATATTCTGGAATGGAAACCAGCAGAGCATGTTTTCATACTCTATGGGAACCCTTGACCACAAACTGGCTCTGCTGGTCTGCCCCATTTTTGTGCCCCTTGTGTCTTAGACTTAATCTGGCAGTGACCCCTGTGGCCTTATCCTCTGGTTTCTGGTCTGGGGTACCTTGTCGGGGCTTGGTCTTACAGACAGGCTGGCAGAAACCCTTGAGGACTTAATTCTGGCCAGTAGGTCATGAGGCAGGGCAATCAGTCTAAATTGTGGAACTTCTCCATTTTTGCCCTGCACATGGCCGAACCATTACAGTGTAAGGACTAGTTTTGGTGGTGTGGCTGGTTAACCTTTGGCAAGTTCTGGTCAGTATGTGGATGTATTTGCTGCAGTATTCTTGGGTGCCATGTAAGGAAATAGAACCAAAAAACCCAGATCTGCTTAGGAGCTGTCAAAATCATAAGTAATAATGGGCTGAGTAGCAGAGGCTCCCACCCCCATCGCTGCTTTTTACTCCTAGAAACCCAACGACAAGCCCCTTTTGCTTGGTAATAGTAGTCGGGGGAAGGCATTGAATGGAATTACTGGGAAATGCAGGGTTGAGGATGACTCAGGCAAACACAGGGAGGAAAGGGCCTCTATTATGTGCCTCCAGTTTCCGCTCAGCATCTTCTGAGCTTTCTCAGCCTTGGGCTCATTCAGTTCTAAGAGGCCCCTGGCTTTTAACTTGGGGAGGCTATTTTGTTTAATACAGGGCTTTTTAAAACTTGACCCATATAAGCCATCAAAACCACTGTGAGTCAGCTTTTCAGGGAACTTGTCTTTAACTATTTCAGGTTATCTTCTGTTTGTGTGATTCTCTGTTTTCTGGTCTGTTACTCCCTTGAAGTGATTGATTTCTCTGGAATTGGGCAAATATTTGGCTTTTCGAGCCAGGGTTAATACAACAGGCAGATTTCTTATTAAGTTGACCTTATATGTTTTTCCTGTGGATGCATCCCCTCTCGCTGCAGCATCCTTGAGTTTATCCTGGAGATGGCGTAGCACCAAGTGCTTCTGACGGCTGGTTAAACTTCCCTGGGGGGTGGCATGGTGCCTGCTTTGGGAGGAGCTCCCATGAGACTCTTTCTGAGGTTAGAACTGCTCAATATATTGATGAAGAAGAGAAAGAAAACAAAGGTATAGGGGGGCGCCTGGGTGGCTCAGTCGATTGAGCGCCTGACTTTGGCTCAGATTATGATCTCAGGGTCCTGGGATCGAGCCCCCCACTGGGCTCCCTGCTTAGCGGGGAGTCTGCTTGTCTCTCTCCCTCTCGCTCTGCCCCTCCCTTCCCTTGTGCTCTCTCTATCTCAGATAAATACATAAAGTCTTTACAAAAAAAACAAAAACCCCACAAGGATATAGAAAGTTCCAAGCAAGAAAGAATTGGAAGGACCTATGAGAAGGAATACAGAGGGACTTCTGGAGGCAGGAGAGCATGGATGTTTCCTGGGAGGCTGTTTTGTTCATTTCCCCATTTTTCCAGTGGCTTTCGTCCAGCAGTTAAGAGACTCTCTTTGATTGGTTTGTGTGGTCAGCTTGGTGGTGACTGGAGTTCTTGGGCAGAGAAGTAGGTATACCAGCCATGCAAAAGCACCTAACCTCCGGCTTGACCTCACTGGAGGATGATTCTACTTTTCTGGTAGCTTCTGAAATTTTTTTTCGCTTCCCAGTTTCCTTCCATTTGAGACTGAATTATTGCTCTCTTTCCCAGGGAATTTGAGTCTAGATGTTAGAATGCTAGAAAAGAACTGACAGCCTGGTTCCTGCACGTAGTCACAGACATCCTAAATTCTAAAGTTAAGAGACAGCATAAACCTGAGCAATTCAGCAGTCATAGAGTATTCTAGAAATTCCTCTGCTCTCTAGCTCAGTCCTTTCTGCCTGGTGAGTGTCATCCAGATGGCTAAACTTGTTTTCCATAATCTCTCCTAATCTTTTCTTTCAAAGTGCTCAATTCAGTTCATCTGTATCACTCACCCACAGTCAAACATTTATCGAACGTCAATTATGTGCCTTATTAGTTTGAGTAATCTCTATGGAAAATGTTTTTAAAATGGAAATTCAGAGGTTGAGTGAGTCTGGTGGGTGAGGGGAGGAGATCGCAGAGGGCTACATTCCCACGAAAGCTTAGCTCTCTTTTGTACTTGTCTGTGAGTAGAGGCTGTTTGAGGATCCCATAGTTCTTTTTGTACACCCTCTCTGGTCCTGCCTGGTGACCATGGCTTTAGTTTGCGGTCATAGGTCTAGGTGACTGCATAGGCACTGTTGCTTTTTGCCCTCATTTCTCTCTCAGTCAACTCTGTTGATCAGATCTGGACTATGAGTGATGGACAGATGGACCGGCAGACAGCCTGCTTGCCTGTCTTTCTTTTTCTGTCTTCTCTGTCTTCTTTCTCTCCTACCCTGTCTCCTCCCTAGCTCTCCCTTCCCTCCCTCTCTTGGTTCTTCCTTCCTTCTCTCCCCACTTTTCCTCCCCTCCCCCCTTGCCTTGCCTTCCCTCTTCCCTTCCCTCATCATTCTCTCCCTCTCTTCTTTCTTCTTCCCTTACTCCCCCCCCCCCACTCCGTTCATGAATTAAGAAGTTAAATCTGCCAGGGCCAGGGAAGAAAAGTTTTCTTTCTAGAACTAACTAGAAATGATTTTAGGTTTATGTTCTCTTTTGGATTGTTCATGACATTCCTCTTCCATTTTCATTACCACAGAAAATTGCGTTTGTTACACTTGTTTTTTTTTTAAGATTTTATTTTTTTTATTTGATAGAGACACAGTAAGAAAGAGGGAACACAAGCAGGGGGAGTGGGAGAGGGAGAAAAGCAGGCTTCCCGCTGAGCAGGGAGCCTGATGCAGGGCGCGATCCCAGGACCCCGGGATCATGACCTGAGGTGAAGGCAGATGCTTAACGACTGAGCCACCCAGGCACCCCATGCTACACTGTTTTTAAAAGAATTGACCTAAAAAGGCTTTGGCTCCCTAGTGCAGCCTTCCTTGAGCACCATATTTAAAAGAGCAACCCCTTTCCTGGCCTCATAGTTCTCATCTTCTCTCCTGATTCTCCTTTCACACCACTTACCACCTTTTGACATACCATGTACTTTTATTTATTTATTTATTTTTAAGATTTATATGTTTTAGAGAGAGGCACGGTGCCCACGTGCATGGGAGTGGAAGGAGGGGCCGAGGGAGAGAGTGTGGAGCTGAGTGTGGAGCCCTGAGATCATGACCCCAGCTGAAGTCTTGAGCTGGATGCCTAGCTGACTGAGCCACCTGGGCTCCCCTAATATGTACTTTTAAAGAGCAGCTCTGGTGTGATACAGTTTATACATGGTATAATATGGGCATTTTAAGTGTGAGGTTCTATAGGTTTTTTTTTTTTTGTTTAAATTTTATTTATTTGAGAGAAAGAGAGAGAGAATGAGAGAGAGAGCACGAGAGGAGAGGGGCCAGCAGGAGAAGCAGACTCCCTGCTGAGCAGGGAGCCTGATGTGTGGGACTCCATCCCCGGACTCCAGGATCATGACCTGAGCTGAAGGCAGTCGCTTAACCGACTGAGCCACCCAGGCGCCTGGTTCTATGTGTTTTAGTAAGTGTAAATCCACATGTACAACCACCACCACAGTTGAGATAAAGAACATTGCCATCCTCCAGAAAGTTTCCTCAGCAGTGGCTGATCTGTTTTCTTTCACTATGGATTTGGTTTTCCCCATATAAATAGAATCATGGAATGCTGTCTTGGGTGTGGCTGCTTTCACTCACAGTCATGCTTTGGAGCAGGGGATCATTCATTTGCATGTTCCAGGTCACCACTTTTTAGTGCTGGGTAGTATTCTGTTACATGGATCTACCAGTTTGTTCATCTCTTGATTTGATTTTTGGTGTGTGTGCTATATAGTTTTTAATTGTTCGAATATGGTCTTTCTTCCCCGTTAGGATACAGGCTCCACGAGGGCAGTTATTTATTTTTTTATTGAGGTATAATTTGCATCTCACGAAATGAACCATGGGAAAGCGAACGAGTCAGTGGCATTTAGTATATTCACAGTTTTTTGTGTGCCATCACTCTGTCTAGTTCTCAAACGTTTTCATCATCCCAAGTGCAAACCTGCTGTACGTTAAGCAGTTTGTTCCAGGAAGATGACTTTTTTGGTCTTTTTTTAATTTAACTTTTTAAATTTTCCAGTTATAAAAGTGGTAGGCTGCACGATAAAACGCCGAAAATACAGAACTACAGAAAAGTATAGAATTTTACCTTAAGTTTACAATAAAAGAAGGTCACTGCTGTCTTCTTTTTAATGTTGCATTTACCTTTTTTTTTTTTTTTACTTTTTTTTTTTTTTTTTTTGCATTTACCTTTTTAAAAAACAGTTCTATTAGGGGGTGCCTGGGTGGCTCATTCCATTAGGCGTCCGACTCTTTATCTCAAGGTCATGAGTTCAAACTCTGCATTGGGCTCCACGCAGGGGTTGGAGCCTACTTAAAAAAACCAAAACAAAACAGTTTTTTTGAAATGTATTTTTTAAAAAGAGTTTATTTATTTGACAGAAATCACAAGTAGGCGGGGGGGGGGGGGGTGGCGAAGCAGGCTCCCTGCTGAGCAGAGAGCCCACTGTGGGGCTAGATCCCAGGACCCTGGGATCATGACCTGAGCTGCAGGCAGAGGCTTTAACCCACTGAGCCACCCAGGTGCCCCCCAAAAACAGTTTTATTGATATGATTCACATATTATATGATTTACCCATTTAAAGTATATAGATAATTGGCTTTTAGTATATTCATGGCTATGTACAACCATCACCACAGTCACTTTTAGAAAATTAAAAAAAAACAAACACATTTTCGTCAGTGATTTTTGCCTCTTCTGTTCATCAGCATTTAGAATAGTGTTTGGCACCTAGTAGGTACTTGATATTTGTGAACGAATGAAATGCACTCATGAGAATAAATCAGTTTAATCATTAATTCAGTAAACATTTAATAAGTGCCTCCTGTGTGCTAACAACTGAGGCCAGTAGAAAGTGATACTCAGATACTGAGCTTGTCCTCAGGAAGAGGATAGTCCATTGGTGACAGAAGACAAATACATGGAAAGAAGATGGATGATGTCAGAGTGGTATAGAGAGGATGTTCTAGAAATTCAGAGGATGGGGCTGCTGCTGGAGGGGTTACTATTATTGACTTTATTTTTATTTTAAAATTTTTTTACATTGTATTTTGTTTTCTAATACATTGCTGCTTCTTTAATTTTTTTATTTTATCATTTTATTATTTTATTTTAATTTGACAGAGAGAGACATAGTGAAAGCAGGAACACAAGCATGGGGAGTTGGAGAGGGAGAAGCAGGCTTCCTGCTGAGCAGGGAGCCCGATGTGGGGCTTGATACCAGGACCCCGGGATCATGACCTGAGCAGAAGGCAGCCCCACGGGCACCCCTAATACATTGCTTCGAGTGTGAAAAATTAACATAATGTATTATTTCAGAAGTAGAGGTCAGTGATCAGTCTTTTTTTTTTTTTTTAAAGACTTTATTTATTTGAGAGAGAAGAGCACAGAGGGAGAGAGAGAAGCAGACTCCCCATTGATGGGGGCTCCATCCCAGGACCTGGACGTCATGACCTGAGTGGAGGGCAGACAAGACACTTAACTGACTGAGCCACCCAGGCGCCCCCTCAGTCTTACAAAACACCCAGTGCTGGTTACATGACGTGTCCTCCTTAATGTCCGTCACCGAGTTACCCCATGCCCTCTGCCCCCTCCCCTTCAGCAACCCTCAGTTTGTTTCCTATAATTAAGAGTTTCTTATGGTTTGTCTTCCTTTCTGATTTCATCTTGTTTTATTTTTTCTCTCTTCTCCTATGATCATGTTTTGTTTGTTTGTTTCTTTTTTCTTTCTTTCTTTTTTTTTTTTTTTTGGTGCAGAAAGTGATTTTATTAAAGCCCAGGACAGGACCCATGGGCAGAAAGAGCTGCCAGTCCTGTTTTGTTTCTTAAATTCCACATATAAGTAAAATCGTATGATGATTGTCTTTCTCTGATTGACTTATTTCACTTAGCATAATACTCTCTGGTTCCATCCATCTTGTTGCCAATGGTAAGATTTTGTTTTTTGGTGGTAGTATTCCACTGTGTATCTGTATAGATGGGCATCTGGGCTCTTTCCATAGTTCAACTATTGTGGACATTGATGTAAACATTGGGGTGCAGGTGCCCCATTGGATCACAGACTTGTATCTTCGGGGTAAATGCCTAGTAGTGTAATTGCTGGGTTGTAGGGTGGCTCTATTTTTAATTTGAGGAACCTCCATACTGTTTTCCAGAGTGGCTGCACCAGCTTGCATTCTTACCAGTAGTGTAAGAGGGTTCCCTGTCTCTGCATTCTTGCCAACATCTGTCGTGTCCTGACTTGTTAATGTATTGCCATTTTGACTGGTGTGAAATGGTGTCTCATTGTGGTTTTGATTTGTATTTTCCTGATGCTGAGTGATGTTGAGCATTTTTTCATGTGTCTGTGGGTTATTTGTCTGTCGTCTTCGGAGATATGTTGGTTGTTGTCTTGTGCTTTCTTCAATTAGCAATAATCGCGCCTCGGATAAACCTCATGGGCTACGATGCTGCCACCGCGCAAAGCTTGTCGTGCGCTTTCTTGATTGGATTACTTGTTTTTTGGGTGTTGAGTTTGATAAGGTCTTGGTAGATTTTGGAAACTAGCCCTTTATCTGATAAGACATTTGCAAGTATCTTCTCCCATTCCTTTTTTTTTTTTTTTTAAAGATTTTTATTTATTTATTTGACACAGGGAGAGATCACAAGTAGGCAGAGAGGCAGGTAGAGAGACAGAGAGGAGGGGGGAAACAGGCTCCCTGCCAAGCAGAGAGCTTGATGCAGGGCTGGATCCCAGGACCCTGAGACCGGCCCGAGCCGAAGGCAGAGGCTTAAGACACTGAGCCACCCAGGCACCCATAGCTTCTCCCCTTCTGTCCTTTGGTTTTGTCAACTGTTTCCGTTGCTGTGCAAAAGCTTTTGATCTTGATGAAGTCCCAATAGTTCATTTTTGCCCTTCCTTCCCTTGCCTTTGGCCATGCGTCTAGCAAGAAGTTACTGTGGCTGAGGTCACAGAGGTGTTGCCTGTGTTCTCCTTTAGGATTTTGATGGATTTCTGTCTCACATTGAGGTCTTTCATCCATTTTGAGTTTACTTTTGTGTATGGTGTAAGGAAATGGTCCAGTTTCATTGCTCTGCAAGTGGCTGTCCAATTTTCCCAACATCATTTGTTGAAGAGATTGTGTTTTTCCCATTGGTTAGTCTTTCCTGCTTTGTTGAAGATTAGTTCTGACCATAGCATTGAGGGTCCATTTGTGGGTTCTCTATTCTGTTCCATTGATCTGTGTTTCTGTTTTTGTGCTAGTACCATACTATCTTGATGATTACAGCTTTGTAAAAGAGCGTGAAGTCCAGAATTGTGATGCCATCGGCTTTGGTTTTCTTTTTTAACATTTCTTTGTTTATTTGGGGTCTTTTCTGGTTCATACAAATTTTAGAATTATTTGTTCCAGCTCTGAAAAATGTTGATGGTATTTTGATAGGGATTGCATTGAATGTCTAGATTGCTCTAGGTACCATAGACATTTTAACACTATTTGTTCTTCCAGTTCATAAGCATGGAACATTTATCCACTTCTTTGTGTCTTCCTCAGTTTCTTTCATGAGCATTCTATAGTTTTCTGAGTACAGATCCTTTGCTCTCTGGTTAGATTTATTCCTAGGTATCTTGCGTTTTTTGATACAATTGTATATGGGATCCACTCCTTAATTTCTTTTTCTTCTGTCTCATTGTTAGTGTATAGAAATGCAGCAGATTTCTGTGCATTGATTTTATATCCTGCCACTTTGCGAATTCCTGTATGAGTTCTAGCAATTTTGGTTTTTTCCGCATAGAGTATTACGTCATCTGTGAAGAGTGGGAGTTTGACTTCTTTGCTGTTTCAGATGCCTTTTATTTATTTTTGTTGTCTGATTGCTGGGACTAGGACTTCTAGTACTATGTTGAACAACAGTGGTCAGAGTGGATGGACATCCCTGTCGTGTTCTTGACCTTAGGGGAAGAGCTGTCAGTGTTTCCCCATTGAGAATGATATTTGGGTCACCTGGGTGGCTCAGCCATTAAGTGTCTGCCTTCAGCTTAGGTCATGGTCCCGGAGTCCTAGGATTGAGACCCTCATCCGGCTCCCTGCTCGGCGGGAAGCCTGCTCCTCCCTCTCCCACTCCCCTTGCCTGTGTTCCCTCTCTTGCTTGCTTTCTCTCTGTCAAGTAAATAAATAAAAAAATAAAAAATAAAAAATATTTGCTGTGGGCTTTTCATATATGGCTTTTATGATATTGAAGTATGTTCCCTGTATTCCTACATTGTGAAGAGTTTTAATCAAGAAAGGATGCTGTATTTTGTTAAATGCTTTTCCTGCATCTGTTGAGAGGATCCTATGGTTCTTGTCCTTTCTGTCATTAGTATAGTATGTCACATGGATTGATTTGCGGATTTGAACCATGCTTGCAGCCCAGGAATAAATCCCACTTGGTCGTGGTGAATAATCCTTTTAATGTACTGCCGGATCCTGTTGGCTGGTATCTTGGTGGGAATTTTGGCAACCGTGTTCATCATGGATATTGGTCTGTAATTCTCCTTTTTGGGGGGTCTTCGCCTGGCTTTGGGATCAAGGTAATGCTGGCCTCATTGAAAGAGTTTGGAAGTTTTCCCTCCGTTTCTGATTTTTGACACAGTTTCAGAAGAACAGGTATTAATTCTTCCTATTACTGACTTTAACTAGTTCTAGCTATGTTGTTAACTTACTAAGGGCTCTGCTGTTGTGTTCTATGTAGCATAGAAAACAGGCCCCATTCAGTCTCCGCCCCAGATGCCAAAGATCTCCTTGTAAGGCTGTGTCAGCTGTTCAGATCTTTGAGATAAAGTATGAGAAGAGCATTTTTAGTGAATCTGTGGTATCATAATAATTCTTGGAATCACGTCACATTCTTCGGAAGGCTGAATGCAATGCCTTCTTATGCATAATGCATGTTTTGTGTGATCTCATACAGCTTTTTCTTTAATTGAAAAGACAGATCCTTTTGAGGGAGGGAACAGTAAGTACTGAGTGAGGATCTTGTTCCAGTTATCTCTAATTCTTTAATGAGAGTGCACTGGAAGCCTTCCCTGGGAAGGGTTTTTACTTGGGATAATGGAATGAAAGTCTGTGGTGGCAGTGATGACTCTGGCCTAGAGGCAAACAGTGTAACTACAGGGATGATGTCAGCCAGCTCTTCTAGCATTTACTGCCTGATGGCCCTGTGCAGAGTGCTGGAGGTGCAATGATCTTGTTTAAGCCTCAGAGCAATCCTCTGAAGTAGACCATGTTATCCCCATTTTACAGATCAGAAAACTGAGGCCTGGGGAAGCTAAATAACTTCTTTAAGGGTATTCTAAAAACAGTGAGTAGTATCGAGGCAGGTTGGCTGAACCCTTCACGGTAAATCTATACATTCCCTTCCCCAGAGAGAATATAGCATTTAGATATTCATTCATTTATTTAACACATATATATTGATTTCCTGTTACGTCTCAGTCCCTGGGCTAGGGGTACAGTGGTGAACAACACAGAACAGACCTTGGCCAGCAAGGAATATGTTATAATTGGGAAGCTCAGAACCAGGAAGAACATGAAAATGGTAAAAAAAGATGGCGGGTGGGGAACGGAGACTTTGAGCAGAAGGGTTGAGTAAATTGCCCATGGTCTCATCCAGGTAGAGGTGGACCCGAACCTAGCTCTCTTGTATTCTTTCTGGCGTGGTACTTTTATTGCTAAGTCCCAGAAACTTTACCAGAGTTTATGTCTGTTTTGTAGCTGGCCAAATACAGGTATGCCATGGCACTTAAGAGGGGGCTGGGTATCCCATCTGGAAGCTCCTTGAAAGAGTCCTTAGGATGATGTGGGTCTTGAGGATGACTCGGTATTTCCAGTCTGTCCTCAGATTTCAGCTTTGCTTTTGGAAAGCTTTTTGTTCATATACAAAAGGAGAGCTGAACAGGTTGAGTTGGGTGAGGTCAAAGAAGCCGATCATGGAGCTAAAAATGATTCTCTTCAAAGAATTCATTTTGTGGATCATTTCTCCATACAGACACTCTCTTTCTTGCTGGAGTAAGAGGGGAGCTACAGGCCGAGTCTGGGAGGCTCTGTGTCAGAAGCATGGCTGGTGGTTTTAAGACAAGGGAGGAGAATTCCTGACCTCTCAAGTCATGGAACACTTTGGGGACAGTGGAGTGGAAGAAAGTGATCTTTGCCCTTACCAAATGTGCTCAATGTGTTTGTGAAGCTAATCTCATGACTTCAGTGGTCTTAAGAAAACATCTGATTGAGAAACAGTTGTGTTTTTGTATGAAATTCTGTGGACACATACGTGGATAAACACAAAGTTACACACTCCTTTTAGGATAGAACGAAAGTCAATTTTCTGGACTTGCTGGGTTGGAGAAACAGGTTTACTAGAACTTTCTGACCTCGGGGTTTGCTCTTGGAATGGAACCTCCTTATCATTTGGGTTGTAAAAACAGACTGGCTCCTGATCTGTTTGATACTGTTTTAGTAAAATCTTGTCTGAAAATTAGACCATGGATTTAAATCATTGCCTGGAGGGCACTGGGTGGCTCAGTTGGTTAAGCAACTGCCTTTGGCTCAGGTCATTATCTGGGAGTCCTGGGATGGAGTCCTGCACTGGGCTCCCTGCTTCAGTAGGGAGACTGCTTCTGCCTCCCACCCTTTCCCATCTTATGCTCTCTCTCACTCTCTCTTTCAAATAAATAAATAAAATCTTTAATAAAAAAAAAATCATTGCCTGGAGTTTTTTTCAACATGATGAAAGTGGCTCTGGATTTTTTTTTTATTTTTAAAATTTAAAAAATTTAAAATTTTTAAAATTTAAAAATTAAATTTTTTAAAATTTAAATTTAAATTAAAAATTAAAAAATTAAATTAAATTTTAAAATTTTATTTATTTATTAAATTTCTCTAATTTAATAAATTTAAAATTAATTAATTTTAATTACTTTAAAATCTAATTTCTAAATTAGATTTAGGAGAGCGAGCGAGAAACCACACATGAGCAGGGCCAGAGAGATGGAGAAGCAGACTCCCTGGTGAGCAGGGAGCCTGACTATCCCAGGACCCCAGAGTCATGACCTGAGCTTAACCATCTGAGCCACACATGTGCCCCTGTTTTTGTTTTTGTTTTTTGTTTGTTTGTTTTTATTAGAGAGAGAATGGGAAGGGGGCAGAGTGAGAGGGAGAAAGAGAGAATCTTAAATAGGCTCCTTTCCCAGCGCAGAGCCCTACACGAGGCTTGATTTCACTACCCTGAGATCATATAACCTGAACCGAAATCAAGAGTTGGGGACTTAACGGACTGAGCCACTCAAGCGCCCCGGCTCTGACTTTTCCTAGGAAGAGTTCTTTCACCTTCCACTTCTCCTTTACCTTCCCAGGAGAAGGAAGATGTCACCTAAGTTCTTTAACTGTCCTGGTCTAACATCATCAGATCAGTGGCAGACACTGGGTGACGCTCAGTACATGTCTGTTGATGAGAAGAAGCAATCAAGTTCTAGTTTCCTTTTGGGATGGTGGTCCCAGTTCTGGGGAGAGTGAGAATCTGGTTTGGTTTCTTTGGGTTCTGTCTCTTCCTCTGAACCCAGCTAAAAATCGAGTGGAAGTAAGATCAATCAGAGACCAACATGTTAAAGTAATTAGGATGAAGTTCCCTTTGGCAGTAACTATTGAACTAGGCAAGTTTTAGAATCTTGGTGGGGAGGTATAAAAGAATCTTTGGTTCATGGCTGGGATCTGTTACAAGCATTGGGTTGTGGTGGGTTGGTAGGAGCAACCAAGCTTTTCTTAGCTCTTTCTATGACTTGAGGGAAGGAGCTGGTTTTTGCCTTCAGCCACAGGGAACATCGTTATAAAAATTTAAAGGACTGTGTGATTTTAGTTGGCACAAATTAGATCCTTTTTGTCTCTAGAGGCCAGAACTGAAAGGACCTCAGTGCTGAGCTGCTTTCGTCTGTAGTGTTTTCGGGAGCCGTTGGGATTTCGCTTCTGTGGTCTCTCTTGCACTTTCCTCCTTCCAAGGCTCTTTACTTCAGTTCCTTCCTCATCTCAGCTTTTTCCCTTTGCAGGGAACAAAGCTGTTTTCCCTCAGAACAAAGCTTATATGGTTATTCTTTCTGGAATGATTCTCTAAGGGCTAAGAAGGAATTTCTTTTTTATTTTTTTTAAGATTTTATTTATTTATTTGACAGACAGATCACAAGTAGGCAGAGAGGCAGGCAGGCAGAGAGAGAGAGGAGGAAGCAGGCTCCCTGCTGAGCAGAGGGCCCGATGTGGGGCTCGATCCCAGCACCCTGAGATCACGACCTGAGACGAAGGCAGAGGCTTAACCCACTGAGCCACCCAGGCTCCCTTAAGAAGGAATTTCTTGATGGAGATTGTCATCATTCCCATTGCTTGCTTGGGTCAGAGGCTGGTTGCTGGATGGACCCTTTTCACTGCCATAAACTGCTCTGAATTCTGAGTTGGAACAATGGAGATCGCAGAATACTGTCAATATTTCATTTTAGAAACTCTGCTTGGAACTCTCTACGAGGGGAAAAAGCTTTGTGGGTGAGACAGAGAGGTGTACTGTTTGGTTTCTCAAAAGCTGTAGGTGTTAGACGACCTTGACTAAGAGTTAGCTGTAAAGCCAGTATTAATACCGTGTTGTGATGAGAGGGAGAGGAAAGGGGTTACCAGAGTGGCTCAGCGAGTTCTTAAATTTTCAGGTGGAATCAGTTTAGATCTTAGCACGTGGGTGATTTAGTCCCTGCACGAGCAACTTCTGGGCCCCAAAGGGGGGGCAAGTCAGGCCCGCTGCTGTTTTGCCCCTAGAAGTGTTTGCAGTGGGCTGGTCTTCAGATAAGAAGGGGTACTATTTAGTGAGTGCTTACTGTGTGTCACGCAGTGTGTCGTGCCCTTTCCCTGCTGTATCCTCCTCGGGATCAGTAGAGCTTGCGGACTCTTACTGTCTGTTTCCCTGACACCTAGGTAGTGACGTCACTTTTTCAAGGCCAGGCAGTGGCAAAGCCAGCAGTGGAATTTGGGTGTTTCCGCTTGTCTGATGTCCAAGAGGTGGTCTGGTGAACTCGGGGAGAGCAGAAGGGGGAAGGAAGCTGGCTGGGGAGGGGAGGCTTTGCTGTTGTGTAAGGGCCCAGAAGCATTTCATACATACAGAGCTGGGCGAAGAGTCAAGGAGCTGATTTCCCTCCAGGAATGGGGCAGAGTGGGGTCGTTGATGGCAAACTGGCAGAACGGGTAGAGCGGGAGCCTTGTTCCCTTCTGGCTCCTTCCCTCCCTCATCAAAGGGAAACTTCTTTTTCTTTTACCTTTTCCTCCCTTGTTTGGAAATCAGTCTCGTTGCTGTCTAGGCTGGTCTCTCCTTTCTGGCTCAGGGGAAAAGGCCCACAGATGAGGGTGGGTCGAGTAGTGTTAACTGGGAGCAAAAGAATGTGGAAGGCAGAGGAAGGAAGAGTGAACGACAGTGTCGGGTTAGGAGGCATTTTCTCTGTTTATCTCTTTACTTGACTAGCAACCCCCACCCAGTCAGGGGAGGCGGTGGAGGGTCAGTCCTTACTTTACATGTGAAAAACAACATAATCTGCGTGTTAAATGATTACCCGGGGCTTGTCCTTAGATAAAGCAGGCTAGGGCTTTGAACCCCTCCACCTAGAATTCTTTGCCTGGATTCACAGGCGGATGCCCAGCACGGGAACAGGTAATGTTCCACCTACCCCAGGACGCTGGGTGCCGGAATCCCCCCCCTCCCCATGCTGACAGGGAGTGTTTAATTTTTATCCCGAATGAGTTATTTCTTTTTTTTTTTTTTAATGATTGATTTATTTATTTATTTGACAACAGAGATCACAAGTAGGCAGAGAGGCAGGCAGAGAGAGGAGGAAGCAGACTCCCTGCCGAGCAGAGAGCCCGATGCGGGGCTCGATCCCAGGACCCTGAGATCATGACCTGAGCCGAAGGCAGAGGCTTTAACCCACTGAGCCACCCAGGTGCCCCCGGAATGAGTTATTTCTTGATATATGTTATGTACATCGCCTGGTGGGTACTTCATATGGATCCTGACACAGTTGTGTACCGAAAGGCCCCCATGGGCCCCTGTCCCAGGTGCCCGCTTTTTTTTTTTTTTTAAGATTTTATTTATTTGATAGAGACACAGCGAGAAAGGGAACACCAGGCTTCCTGCCGAGCAGAGAGCCTGACGCGGGGCTTGATGCCAGGACCCTGGGATCGTGACTTGAGCCGAAGGCAGATGCTTAACAACCAAGCCACCCAGGCACCCCAGCGGGTGCCCACTTCTGATGTAGCCCGGAGAACAGCTGTAGCGCTGTGTGCCGACAGATTCCCAGCAGAGTAGATTTCCAGGGGAAGAAATCTCTAGGCCTTGTCTTCTTCCCCAGGACTGTGTGAGAAAGGGCTGGCTCTCACTGCCACTCCCACCTTATCTGACTCCTCGCCAGGAGAGCTTTGATGAGCTTTTCTTTCTCTGGTGGCTAACTTAGCTGTTGGGGACCGGTGAGTGATACCTGTCCTAAGTGGACTGTCGCATGTAACTTCTTGTTCCTCTCAGTTGTCTGGGACAGTGAGCCCATCACTGGTTTTCTTGAATGCTGCTGTATGTGAAGCCCTATGGAGGATACAGGATGGAGAAAGTGATTAAGGCACCTAGCAACATGCATGACACTCATTCGTTTGTTCATTTATTCATTTGGTGCCTAGATACTGAGCTTTTCCTGTGTTCGGGTTGTGTCCCAAAAGCTAGGAATGAAAAGATAAGATAGACAAGAATCTGTCCTCAGCGATCTAGCAAAGGCACTGTTATGCAATGTTGTGGGCATTGGGTAAGTTACCAGCATTGTCATTAATATTAAGGCCATTAATATTGCAACAGCAGTGATGTTATTAATAGGATCACGAGTAGTCTACTATCTTGATGAGGTTTTGGGAAATGAGGGTTTATTTTATCCTACCCATGGTCTGTCTACATTTCCCTGATTGCTCATTATCAAACTAGCAGACTCTTGAGAATCAGGAAGCTCTGTGTTCTCTTGTGGCTGGAGGATACTAGGTATAAAGGTTCATCACTCCTTGCTGGCGTAGAACACTGCCTGTATGGATTAGGAGTTTTGGCTCTGAGGTTCTGTATTCTGAGATAGGGGCCCTGAGCATCTTTCTGGGGGTCCAGTTCGGGATCTCACTGGTACCAGTTCTCTTCCCGCCTGACCTGACTTTTCAAAGAATTGCAGCATTCTTTTAACTGTAAATAGAGGCATTATCGATGAATGAAGTTTGACCAGTGCATTTTTTAGTATAATCTCCATTTTATTTTTTTTCCCCAGAGAACAGTCTTTCTTCAGTCCTTAAGGACTTAATCCTTACATGGGTTTTGGTAGGAGGACGTGGGGCAGCACCCTCAATCGGGGTGGGGGTGTTTGGTCCGACGATGCTTCATGAGAGCGATTCCGGACTACCTCGCCGCGTGGATGTGTGTTTCACACACCGCTTGGGAAGCACAAAGGCATTGAAGACACTTGCTTTGGAAATGTCCTGATGGTAGTGGCCTCTACTGTGTTCCAGATAATGAACTTCTTAATGGCCCTGTTCTTGGGTATGCACCAGGCACAAATGGTGCAGCAAGTAGGCTGCCTGTGGCCGTGGCCCTTTTTGGCATGAATGACTGTTATTCCTTCTTGGTCATCTTAGAAGTGAAGACCCAAGAGAGCCTTTTTTTTTTTTTTTTTTAAGATTTTATTTATTTGCAGAGAGAGTGCGTGCTAGTGGGGGAAGAGGTTGGAGGCAGAGGGAGAGAATCTCAACCAGACTCCCGTGTTGAGTGCAGAGCCTGATACAGGGCTCCGTCTTATGACCCTGAGATCATGACCTGAGCCCAGATCAAGAGTCAGATGCTTAACTGACTGCACCACCAGGTTCCCCCCACACCCCCATTTTTTAGTAACAGCTTTATTGAGATGTAATTCATATACCATATATTTTACCCTTTAAGAGTGGATAATTCAGTGTTTTTAGTATATTCATAAAGTTGTGCAACCCGTAGCACTAATTTTAGAACATTTGTATCAACCCGGATAGAAACCGTATGCCCATTAGCAGTCACTCCCTAGTTGGTCCTTCCCCCAGCCATTGGCAGCTCCTCATGTACTTTCTGTCACTGAATCGGCCTGTCATGTATAATTCACATACATGGAATCCTAGAATTTGCAGTATTTTGTGTCTGGTTTCTTTCACTTCACGTGATGTTTTCAAGGTTCATTCGTGTTGTAGCATCCATCCATCAGCGCTTCATTCCTTTTTACGATCGAATAATACTCCATTGTATGGACGCACGTTTTGTTTATCTGTTCATCATTTAAAGCACATGTGGGTCGTTTCCACCTTTGGGCTCTTAGGGATCTCGCTGCCATGAACATTTGTGTTCACATTTTGTGTGGGCACGTTTTCAGTTGTCTTCGATATATACCTAGGAGGGGAATTAAACTGAGATACATGGTAACTCCGTGTTTAACTTTTTGAGAAGCTGCCATACTGTTTCCCAGACTGGCTGTGCTGTTGTATATATTCTCAGGAGTGTGTGATCATGGCAGTTTCTCCATACTCTTGCTAACATTTGTCATTATCATGAAAAAAAAATTTTTTTTAGTCTTTTTATTATTTATTTATTTTTAAAGATTTTATTTTATTTTTTAGAGAGAGCTCCAGGGAGCGGGTGTGAGCACAAGCCTGGGGGAGGGTGAAGGGGGAGGGAGAAGCAGACTCCCCGCTGAGCAAGGAGTGTGCCACAGGCTCAGCCCCAGGGATGACCTGAGCCATAGGCAGATGCTTAACTGACTGAACTTATCCAGGAGCTCGTATTTATTTTTTATTATTTTTTAATTTAATTTTATTTTTTGAAGATTTTATTTATTCATTTATTTATTTGACAGACAGATCACAAGTAGACAGACAGGCAGGCAGAGAAAGAGGAGGAAGCAGGCTTCCTCCTGAGCAGAGAGCCCCATTTGGGGCTCGATCCCAGGACCCTGGGATCATGACCTGAGCCAAAGGCAGAGGCTTTAATCCACTGAGCCACGGAGGCGCCCCATCCTATTTATTTTTTTTTAAAGCTTATTATTTAAGTAATCTCTACATCCAGCTCAGGGCTCCATCCCACAGCCCTGAGATCAGGAGTCGCGTGCTCCACGGACTGAGCCAGCCAGGCGCCCCCTACAGCTATGTGAAGATCTTTGTTGTTGTTGTGATCCTTTTGGTCCTACCCATTCTAGTGGGTGTGAAGTGAGACCTCATTGTGGTTTTCGTTCACATTTCCTGAATGACTGTGGTGGTGAGTGTTTTTTCATGTGCTAATTGAGCATTTGTAAATCTTTGGGAAAACGTTTATTCAAATTTTTGGCTTAATATTTAATGGCTGGGTTTTTTTTTTTTTCCTTGTAGAGTTAAAAAGAGTTCTTTACATACTCTGGAGTACTAGTCCCTTATCAGATAAATGATTTGCAAATATTTTCTCCCATTCTTTGGGCTTTCTTCTCACTGTCCTGATGGTATCTTTTGCAGAATACAAGTTTTTAATTTTGGCAAAGTCTGTTTTGTCTGTTTCTTTTGTTGTATTGCTTTTGGTGTCATATCTGAGAAGCGATTGCCTAGTCCAAGGTCACATAGATTTGCTCCTGTATTGTTTTTTTCTTCGTTCTTTTTTTTATTCTTTTTTTTTTTTTAAGATTTTATTGATTTATTTGAGAGTGAGAGAGCGTACATGATGGGGGGAAGGGCCAGAGGGAGGAAGAGGAGACTCCTCACTGAGCAGACAGCCTGATGTGGGACTCCATCCCAGGACCCTGAGATCATGACCTGAGCTGAAGGCAGATTAACTGACCGAGCCACCCAGGTGCCCCATGCCTGTGTCAACTTTTTAAAAAAAGATTATTTATTTGAGATAGAACAAGAGTGAGAGAGAGAGAGCGCGCGCATGCGCACAAGTGGCGGGGGTGGGGGGTGGGGGGAAGCAGCAGCAGAGGGAGAAGCAGCTTCCCTGCCAATCAGGGAGCCCAGTGTGGGGCTGGATCCCAGGACTCTGGGATAATGACCTGAGCCAAAGGCAGTTGCTTAACCAACTGAGCCACTCAGGTGCCCCTTCTGTGTCATATTCTAAGCGTTTTACAGTTGTAGCTCTTTCATGAGCACTAAATTGTACTGCCTAAAGCTTTGCAAGTTCCTCTTAGCTGTTTGCTGGGGGTTAGGCTGGGTGGGAGCCTACATCCTGGAGCTTCTTTCCTTGGCCACCTTGACAGTTCAGTCAAGGATCTTGACCTTGGGAAGTTTTCTTGTAAGTTTTCTAACTGTTAATGCAGTTTATATTTCTGTCTTTTCTTTTCTTCTTCTTCTTCTTCTTTTTTTTTTTTTTTTGAAGGTAACGAATGAAGAGGACTTTATTAGGAAATTGGACTGTAAACCCGATCAGCATTTGAAGGTGGTTTCCATTTTTGGAAATACTGGTGATGGAAAGTCTCATACTCTCAACCACACTTTCTTTTATGGCCGTGAAGTCTTTAAAACTTCGCCTGCCCAGGAGTCCTGCACCGTGGGGGTGTGGGCGGCCTATGACCCGGTCCACAAAGTAGCAGTGATAGACACAGAAGGGCTCTTGGGGGCGACAGTGAATCTCAGCCAGAGAACCCGGCTGCTGCTTAAGGTCCTGGCCATCTCAGACCTCGTCATCTATCGAACTCACGCAGACCGGCTGCATAATGACCTCTTCAAGTTCCTTGGGGACGCCTCAGAAGCTTACCTGAAGCACTTCACCAAGGAGCTCAAGGCTACCACTGCCCGCTGTGGGCTGGATGTCCCCTTGTCCACCCTGGGCCCTGCTGTTATCATTTTCCATGAGACTGTGCACACTCAGCTGCTGGGCTCTGGTGAGTAGACAGGGGACTGTCACGGATTGACCTTTCTGGGTACAAGGAGGCAGCCCTTGGGCTGCAGTAGTAACTTGGTGGAGGAGGGGGATGGCCCAGCAAAATTTCTGCCCGGGAAAGACCTGAGGGAGTGTTTGAAGAAGGGTGGGGTGAGCAACAGTGTTAAAATCCGGTCAAGATGGGGATTGAGGATCGAGGATTAATGACTGGCTTAGGCAGTATGGAGATCCTTGGTGATCCGGAGAAGACCTGTTTCCCAGGGGTGGTGGGCATGGAAGCCTGATGAGGATAGGTTCAAGAGAGAACAGGAGAAGAATGAAGGTTTTGTGTATATTCCAGTCTTTGAAAGAGTTGTATTATAAAGGGAAGCAGACAAATGAAATGATGGCTAGAGGCTGATGCGGGATTTCAAAGGGTTTTTTTCCCCCCCTTCTTTAAATGGAAGCTGTGAGGTATTGTAGATGGTTGTGTACTGGTGCAAAGGGAAGGGAACAAGGTGGCTAGAAGAGAGCAGAACCATTGGGGTGAGGCCCACGTGGGCGTGTTGGCCTCAGAAGCATGGACAGTCTCTCCGTAAGCACAGGGGGGGAAGCAGAGTGTGTGGACATGGTTGCTGGTAATTAATTGTCTTACTGTTTCTATTCCCTGAGAGAAGTAGGAAGCAAAATCGTGACCTGAGGGAGGATGAGGGAGCAGTACAGCAACAGTGATTGGACACCGGTGGGGACAGTAGTGGTAGCCCCTAACACAGTGGTGCCATTTACCTGTTCATTCAGTCAACGTAGTTTCTTCCTTTTTTTTTTTTTAAGGATAATGGAGGGAGGACAGAGAGAGAGAGAGAATCTGAAGCAGGCACCACGCTCAGTGTGGAGCCCCACATGGGCCTTGATCTCACAACCCTGAGATCATGACCTGAGCTGAAATCAAGAGTTAGATGCTTAGGGCGCCTGGGTGGCTCAGTGGGTTAAATACTGGGATCGAGCCCTGGGCTCTCTGTTGTGTCCCCCACCCCCACCCCGCCTGCCTCTCTGCCTACTTGTGATCTCTGTCTGTCAAATAAATAAATAAAATCTTTAAATTAAAAAAAAGGAGATGCTTAACCGATTGAGCCACCTTGGGGGTCTGACATCAGTTAACAAAGTTTCTTTCTTTTTTTTTTCTTCTTTAAGATTTTACCTATTTATTTGAGAGAGTGAGCAAGAGAGAGAGCATGAGCAGAGGGAGGAGCAGGGGGAGAGGGAGAAGCCGACTTCCTGCTAAGCTGGGAAGCTTGGCAGGGGCCTTGATCCCGGGACTCTGGGATCATGACCTGAGCCGAAGACAGTCACTTAACAGACTGGGCCACCCAGGTTCCCAGTCAACCAGGTTTCTTAAGTGGCACAGGGGCACAGAGCTGAGAAAAGCAATTCTCACCCTTGAATAGTTCCCTGTCTTGTTGGGGAGACCGCACGGGTTTTCTTCTGGAGCGGATGTGGGTCCGGGAGCTGTGGGAGTGCAGAAGAGGGACTCTCCACACCTCCTGAGGGGATCTGGGAAAGAGGAGGTGGGGCTTGAACCTAGGCATGTGGCTTGATAGGGCCGGAGAGGAAGGATGCCCTGGAAGGGGCAAACCCCTGGTGGCTTGCGGGGGGCAGGTTGTGTCCAGGAACCCGCAGGTGGTCCTGCCAGCGCCTCCGGAACTCGCTTCCAGCCCCTCCGTGCAAGCCTCGAACAGCAGCCAGGTGCTCCTTTCAGAAGTTCGCTTTATCGTTTAGATCATGCCGGACTCCTGCTTGTAAGCTGCCCGTGGCTTTCCCCACAAACTCATTACGATGTCCTCACTCTGAGTCCTGTCTGTGTCTCTGACCTCCTTCCCTTGTTACCCGCGTCCTCCCCTCCCATTGCCCCGCGTGTCCCCACCGCGTGCTGGTGCGCACCACCTCTGCGTACACTCCCGTCCGGTACACGCCAGCCTTTTTTGTGTTGCCGCCTTTGCCTATGCTGCTCTGTCCCCACCTTGGAGCCTTGGCTGATCATCCCCCGTAGAGTGGTCCTTTCTGCCCCTGAGTTTACACTCTTTCTGCATGGCTCTGTTCGTTTGCATCAGGACCGCTGTCACTGTCCGCAGTCCTCCCGTGTGTGCTCGCTTGTGTTTGTTTTGTTTCCGTTACAACTGGAACTCATGAAGGCGGGAACCTTGCCTGCCTTACTGCTGTGTCTAGAGCCTGGATGAGTGCTTGACACTCCGGTTTGTTGGTTCTCGCTGTGTCTGAAGCACGCATGGTAAGGGAGGGAATGCTGGAGATACTTGGGGGTCAGATCGTGGGTTGTCTTGACTCAGTTCTCACATAGGACAGAAGCCCCTGAAGGATTTTAAGCAGGGAGTTACACATCGGATCTGTATTTTCCAAAGATCGCACAGCAGCCTGTTGGAGGCTGAACCACGGAGGGAGGCACGCCTGGAGGCAGGGAGACCAGCCAGGACAGTTACCATGGTGCTAGAGCAGAAGTGATGGGGGCTGAGCTGGGGCGGTGACACAGGAGGGAAGTGGAAGGACCAGGGCCCTGTTAAAGAGTTAGAATCAGAAGGACCTGGCTCTCGTGGGAGGATGAGAAATCTAAATGTTCCAGCAGAGTCTCCGTAGCAGGTGACTCTGAGGTAAGGGGAGAAGGTTGGAAGTACTGACTTGAGGATGCCTTCTGTGATCTACATTTTTTTTTTTCTTCAAGATTTTATTTATTTCAGAGTGAGAGAATGAGAGACAGAGAGTACATGTGAGACCACAGGCAGGAGGAGGGCAGAGGGAGAGGGAGAAGCAGATTCCCTCCTGAGCAGGGAGTCTGTTGTGGGACTCGATCCCAAGACCCTGGGATCATGACTTGAGCTGAAGGCAGATGCTTAACCAACTGAGCCACCCAGGTGCCCGCTGTGATCTGCATTTTTATGCCACTTAGGATTTTTACAACCTTGGTAAGGGGAAGGTTTAATTTCTAGTTCAGAATTTTGAAATAACGAGCCCATCATAAATAACTTTTTTCTTTTCTTCTTCTTTTTCTTTTTCCTTTTTTGCGCTATATACCATATACCGTGATAGATGGTTTTTTAAAAAAATAAATGCTAACTTACTGTATCCTTGTTATTCAGCACAGTTAACGGTAGCCCCATTTTACAGATGAAGAAGCTGCACTCAGAGAGCTTGAGTTATGTAACCAAAAGTTTTCCAGGTAGTTGCAAAATTGGGGTTCAAAATAAGGTTTCCTAACTCATAAATCCAGAGCTCTTTCTGGAATACCGTTGCTGCTGCTTAAAACTTGAAGATGGAACCAAGGCAGCCAGTTTACACAGGGAAGGAGAGGAGGTGCCAGAATTGTGGGCAGATTGATAATTTGAGTTTTGTGTTTCAGACTTTCTGATTTTATATTGTTTAATTTTATTTTAATTTCTTTGTTTTTGGGAGAAGGAGAGTGAGTGAGCAGTGAGGAGGGGCAAAGAGAGGAAGAGAGAGAATGTTAAGCAGGCGGAACTCCATGTGGGGCTGGATCTCATGACCCTGATGAGATCATGACCTAAGCTGAAATCAAGAGTCCGACGTTCAATGGACCGAGCCATCCAGGCGTCCCGCTTTCTGATTTTATTTGATCCTGTTCTTTTTCTGGACAGAGGATTCTAGGTGGGAGTTAGTAGGCAAATGAATTCTCTGTTTCACAAATGAGAAGAACCTAGAACCCATAATCACTGGGGAGCAGTGATTGTATGTCCAGAGACCAGCTGTGAGATGATGTTGGGGAGGGATGGAGGGTGGCCAAGCTGGTACCTGGGCGGTGTTGGGGAGGAGTCACTCCTTGGTGATTGATCCTGGGATACCCTGGGACCCAAGTCACTGCCACAGGAAAATTCGATCAGGAGGAAATGGATTTAGGGATGAACTACAGAATTTTGGGCACTTCTTTTTGGTGACTGTACTTCCAAATTTGAGTAGGGCCATATCTCCAGTATTAATTGGAGTGATTTTGTGGTTGTTGTTAAAATACTAAAGGAAATTAAAAAGCCCTTCTAACATTTCTCTCCAGGGTATTTATTGAATTCATTTGTACTACCACCCCACAAATTTCTGCATAAAGATGGGTGAAACTACCCTCAGATACATTGGGAGCTTGTGTGTAGCTTCACCATCGGAAGACCAGCATGTTTGAAGTGGTTGTTTATTTCAAATGTTTCTTAGTGGGGGGGTAGGAGGTGGTGGCGGCAGAGGAAATCTATTTTTTTAATGCTTTGACCTGTTTGCATTTTTTTACAATTAAAAATTAAAAAAGACTTTCCCTTGAAGTACAGTGTACATATAGAAGAGTGCACATCATATCACAAGTGTATTATTGTGATGAATTTTATAGTCTGGATGTACCTGTGAAAGCAGTAGCAGAACATGACATGACATGCCAGCACCCACTTCATGGGGAAGCCCTGCTCATGCTCCCTTCTAGTTAACGGTAACCTGAATTCTAACAGCATAGATGAGTGGTGCCTGTTTATGTACTTTATATAGAGTCAGACTGTGTATTACTTTTATAATGCAAGACAGATTTTTTTTTATTTTTTTAAAGAAAGGTCATTGTTGGGACGCCTGGGTGGCTCAGTTGGTTAAGCGGCTGCCTTCGGTTCAGGTCATGATCCTGGCGTCCTGGGATCGAGTCCCGCATCGGGCTCCTTGCCCGGCAGGGAGCCTGCTTCTCCTTCTGCCTCTGCCTGCCACTCTGTCTGTCTGTGTTCACTCTCTCTGACAAATAAATAAATAAAATCTTCAAAAAAAAAAAAAAAAAGAAAAGTCATTGTTCATGTACCTGTTTCTTTGTCTAGATCATCCCTCAGAGGTTCCAGAAAAGCTCATCCAGGACCGGTTCCGGAAGCTGGGCCGCTTCCCTGAAGCCTTCAGTTCCATTCACTACAAGGGAACGAGGACTTACAACCCTCCCACCGACTTCTCTGGGCTGCGGCGGGCTTTGGAGCAGCAGCTAGAGAACAACACCACCCGTTCTCCCCGGCACCCGGGGGTCATCTTCAAAGCCCTGAAGGTCAGTGGGGCTCCTGCCCTGAGTGCTTCTCACTGGGGTACCGGTGGGTGGTAAGAACACTCAGCTCCCCTTTTGTTGGTGCTGGAGATTGGAAATGGTGGAAAGCAAGGTTGTGGGGAAGGGAAGCACCAGAGGGGAGTTCACACCTAATGAGTTAGAGCTCATCCTGCTAAGAGCACGGGCACAGAGGGATCTTGGGCTATAGTTAAAAAGTGACAGGTCCCCGAGTCAGAGAAACACCAGGCTTTCAGACAGTAGGAAGAGCATTCATTTCCACGTGGTGTGGCCCAGCCCTGGTTGGCTTGTATTGAGGCTCAGTTACCTGAACAGGACTCACCTTTTTTTTTTTTTTAATCTATATTAATTTGTTTGTTCAGGAGGACAACTTTTTGTTATCACTGTAAATGGAGAATCAGTATCACAGGTAGAAATTTCCCAAGACAGAAAATAACAGACACATGATGATAGTAATTGGTGTTTATTATATACCATCAGAGAACTCTATATGAATTAGTTCATTTAGTCCTTACACCAGCAGTGTGCCTGGCTGGGTCAGTTGGTAGAGCATTCAACTCTTGATTTTGGGATTGTAGGTTCAAGCCCCACGTTGGGTGTAGAGATTGCTTAAAAAATTTTTTTAAAGATTTTTATTTATTTATTTGATAGAGACACAGTGAAAGAGGGAACACAGCAGGAGGAGTGGGAGAGGGAGAAGCAGGCTTCCTGCCGAGCAGGGAACCTGATGCGGGGCTCAATCCCAGGACCCAGGATCATGACCTAAGCCAAAGGTAGATGCTTAACCCACTGAGCCACCCAGGTGCCCCTAAAAATAAAATCTTAAAAAAAAAAATCCTTTCACCAGCTCCATGTGTTAATTGCTGTTTCCCAGCCTCATTTTGCAGATGAGGGCACTGAGGCACAGGGAGGTGAAGTGATTGGTTACACACAGTTACTCTAAGTAGCAGCTCTGGCTGGTAAAGCCTGGCTGGTTACTCTAGAGCTCTTTCTAACCAGCAAGAATCTTCTGCCTCGCAACAAATAGAATAACATACTATTTCCTCTCTAGGGACTATTGTTCATGGAAGGTTCTGAGACTGGAGCTTGTTTTTTCTTTATTTAGAAGGGAGATGAGCAAGTGTTCAGGAGATGATAAAGATAATGCTCTTACCCAGTTGGGACTTTTCTCTTTAACAGAATCTGAAATTCTGAAAGTGAACTTAAACAGGAGTAATTTCTTCTGTGGAGCTTGATGTTCTTCACTGTATCACCAAAGTCGTGTCCCACGCCCCTAAAATTCATGTTGTATACACCAGTGATGTGAGGCTCGTCTTTTGGGAAGCATCTCCAAGCATCGTATCTTTGTCCTTTAAAATCAGGCAAATTGTTTTTGTTGTGTATCTCAGCGGCACTGTCAATATATTGTTTTGATCATCTAGTAAAATCCTGTTAGAAAGCTCCTGCTTTTGCACAGATTTCGTTTCCCCTGTCCTGGTGGCTGGTGCTCGGTTCTGTGTAACAGAGGGCCTGCCACCTGGGTGGGCTGCCAGCCCTCCAACCACAGCAGATGCTGTATAACCCATCTGGGGCCCTCAAGCGGTAAACCATTGCCCCTTCTTTGTCTTAGGGTTCACAGGTATCTGGGTAAGTGGGATCACTGTGCTAGGTCATATCACTTCCTTCCCATAGCAGTATGGCTTCTCCGCCATTGCTGTGTCATGATAGCCGTCAACAGGCAAGAAATCACTAAAACAGTAGCAGTGGGTGGGGGGCACAGAATGGATAATAGAAAAGTATAACTTAAAAAGTATTACTGATTATTGGAAATTGCCTTTTGAGAATTGACTAGGTAGTCTCAGCGATATCTTCATGTCTTATCACAGTGCACTGGTCAGAGCATTCCCTGGGCCTATTAAAAGCTGGGAAGAGGGTTCCCAAAAGGAATGTCAAAGTTGTTACTATCGTTATGGGAATAGGAACTCTTTTTTTTTTTTTTTTTTTTGATTTATTTATTTATTTGACAGACAGAGATCACAAGTAGGCAGAGAGGCAGGCAGAGAGAGAGGAGGAAGGCTCCTTGCTGAGCAGAGAGCCCGATGCAGGACTTGATCCCAGGACCCTGAGATCATGACCTGAGCCGAAGGCAGAGGCTTTAACCCACTGAGCCACCCAGGTGCCCCCCCGTTACGGGAATAGGAATTCTAAGTTTAGGGCAGGTTGTTCAGTGATCCAGTTTGTCTGAATTCATATCCTCTGGCTTACATTAGGAATACAGGTTAAGCGTAGAAAACGTTGGCTACTGCAATAGAGTTACAGTAAATGAAAACAAGGACCAACTACAGTCTTTCCACCTAGAAATAGCCATCGTTAACATTTTAGTATGTGCTCTTATAGTACGTGTTCTGAGTGTTAAAAAAACAGAACAAAACAAAACATGTCGCTGCTCATCACATTAAAGATGTAAACTTGTAATCCTTTCCCCATGAAACTTCATAAACATTTTACTATATTGTTGTTACTGTTTTTAGTGAGCGAGTGAGTGAGCGAGTGGCGGAGGGGCAGAAGGAGAGGGAGAGAGGGAATCTTTTTTTTTTTTTTTAAAGATTTTATTTATTTATTTGACAGAGAGAGAACACAAGTAGGCAGAGAGGCAGGCAGAGAGAGAGAGAGGAGGAAGCAGGCTCCCCGCCCAGCAGAGAGTCCGATGCGGGACTTGATCCCAGGACCCTGAGATCACGACCTGAGCCAAAGGCAGAGGCCTAACCCACTGAGCCACCCAGGTGCCCCAAGAGAGAGAGGGAATCTTAATCTCCACACCCATTGCAGCCCAGTGCAGGGCTTGAGCTCAGGACCCTGAGATCACGATCTGAGCTGAAACCAAGGGTCGGATGCTTAACTGACTGAGCCACCTGGTGGTCCCAGTGTTTTACTATATTATTATATGATTTTTATAAACAGTTTTAATAGCTGCACAATATTTCATTGTCTAAAAACACCCAAATAACAATTGTCAGACAAGAAATTATAAGTAAAATTTCTCTATTAAAAATAATGCCACAAATAAATATCATGAAAGCTCTTTCTATACCTGGAATTATTTTTCTCGGTTATATTCTCTTGAAGTAGATTGTGTTAGAGGGGTGTGTGTGTGTACATACAGTGAGTATGTATCGCATTTCTGTCATTTCACTAGTTGAACATGGAATTCTATTTAAGTACTTTGCTTATTTGGTGTCTCTTTTTTTTTTTCTGTTTTGCCTATTTTTAGTATTTCAGGGATTTTACTTAGACACAGTCTCTGATCTTTACTATGTATGTATGTATTTTAGCGTTTTTTTTTTTAATTTTTTTTAAAGACTTTATTTATCCATTTGACACAGAGAGATCACAAGTAGGCAGAGAGGCAGGCAGAGAGAGAGGAGGAAGCACGCTCGCTGCTGAGCAGTGAGCCCGATGTAGGGCTCAATCCCAGGACTCTAGAATCATGACCTGAGCTGAAGGCAGAGGCTTTAACCCACTGAGCCATCCAGGTGCCCCTATTTTAGCATTCTTTGTAATGAATTCCTCAAAGAGATTCCCTCGAATTCCTTCTTGCAGTCTGCTTTGTGGACAGTGCTGTGTTAGCATGCCTGCAGGCTTAGGATGGAGGAACAGGACGGGAGCAGGGCCTTTGGGGCAGTGCTGGGCATATGGGATCTGGAGAGAGGCTGGGAAATGTTGGCAAGATTGGATCTAGGGATATGAGGATGCCCTGAGGACTAGGGGATAGAGACTTGGGGTGGGGAGGGGTAGGAAGGACAGCAGAGGAGAAGGGGGTTTGGTATAAGATGAGGCAGGCTCTGGTGCACACAAGAACAGAGTTTGGGCATATGCCGATTGGCTCAGTCCATTGGGTTTTTAGAAGGTTTGTAGTGGGGTACCCTGTCACAATAAGTGAATTTGGGTAAATTGCACATGCGAGTTCCTTGTACCATTCTTGCAACTCTTCTACAAGTTCGAAATTCTGTCAAAATGAAAAGTTACCCTTTAAACAAAGCTTGTGGGTTTTGCATCGTGGTTGCTTTAGGCTGGATGTTTGTGTCCTGCCAAAATTCCTATGTTGAAACCGTAATGCCCAATGTGATGGTATCAGTGGGCCTTTGGGAGGTGGTGGGTCATGAGCATGGAGCCCTTTTGAGTGAGATTAACGCCCAGAGAGCTCCCTTGCCCTGTCCACCCAGTGAGGACACAGTGCAGAGGCACCGTCTGTAAACCAGGGAGCAGTCCCTCACCAGAACCTGACCTTGCTGGCGTCTAGATCTTGGGCTTCCAGCCTCCAGATGCGTGAGAAACACATTTCTCTTTAGAAGCTGTCCGGCCCGCGCTGTCTTATTTTAGCAGCCTCGATGGACTAAAGACAATGGTTAAAAGCTTGGGTTCTGGAGTCATACAGACTTGTGTCGGAATCCCAGTTCCTTGGTCTTGTCAACTTCCTTTATTTGTTCATTGGTTCATTCATTCAACAAATAAAAGAGCACACCCGCGTGCCGGGTAGAGTTTGAGGTGTGGAAGTACAGTAGAGAACAAGGTAGACAGTAACCTTTGCCTTCCTCCTAGTCCTTCTTCAAACCTTTTTCCTCATCTGTAGAATAGGAATAATAAGAAAATGTTCCTAATGAAGCTGAGCTGAGGATCAAATAGAATGGCACACTTGAAGAACCAAAGATGTGGCATATAGTCAGTGTTCCATGAGCATTAAATAGGGTGGAGAATAATAAGAAAAAAAATTGTGAAAAGTGATTGTATTTGAATAATTCATGAAATACATACTTCTGATTAGATTTGAGGTGAAGGTATACTTAGATCTTCTGGCAAATGTCCTTGAAATGGCTCAAAGATAGTCACAGTAGAAGATCACACTCCGGTATGGCAGACATCGTCAAAAGAAGCTGAGGCCATACCGTGGTACACCAAGGACTGTGAATCTGATCAGTATAAATTTTAACGAAGAGGCCAGTGGCTGTGTTCTAGAGTTTCCTTAGGTTTTCTCTAAGCTAATGGAGCTTAATGTTTAAATTAGATTGGCAGGGACACTGAGTGCTGTGGGCAGTAATTAGTGCTCAGGGATTTTACCCTCAGGGGACTTGGATATCCTCCTCCCGGCCAGTTTGTTAGGCAATTTTGAGAAAAATAGTTACACTATGCTTATGAGGTGGTATGAATCATGAAGTTTTCTGTAAATACACGGAGCCTGGTCAGCTGGAGTTGTGATGATTCTTGGTAACTGGTGTCCCCAGAGTTTCCCCTGGACCCTATATTTAGTTCTGTCCTCTGGGGCGGAGACTGGGGTGTGGGACCTGCTGCTTCTGTCCATGGAGTTACTCATTTCAAAACGCATGTTTTTGGCTCTCCCCAGGGAATTGTGGGGTTCTCTAACTTACTGACATCTTTGAAAAATTTGTTTTTATCTTTTTGGTTGTCACTTGGCTTTTAATCTCTTCTTTGAATCAGAAGTTTGTTAATTTCCTGGTTATCATTTTAATAGAAAACTACTTGTAAGGTCTGCATTAGGCAGATTGACCCACTAGAGTTTTTGTAGCTGTTCAGACACAGTTACTGAAGTTTTCATAGTTCACGGCAGTGTAGAGTAGAAAGGCTGTCTTTTTTTTTTCAGTGGTTTTTTTTTTTTTTTTTAATTTGACTTTCCTTTGTTTTATTTATTTCTACAAGGAGCCTTGAGTTCTTTTCGGAACAGAAGAAGGGGGATGGGCATAAACAGATACATTATCAGCGACAAACTGATGTGTTTGGCTTCCGGCTTCTCCCAGTTTTTCCTTTCTCTGTCTCTTAGCCTTGTCCAATTCCTCAAGAACTCACTGAGTAAAAACACTTTGTGAAGGCCAGGGCTATGTTCTGCTATGATAAATGTGATTTTTTTTTTTTTCCTATACGGTTGTCTTTTTATTTTAGATAATATATACAGGAATACGGTCAGGAAAAAGTATATAAACTTTCGGGAAAATGGAGAGACAAATCACCTAAGAGGTTTGATCAAAACTGTGATGCACAAATGAAGAAATCTCAGCTCTCTAGTAATCAAGGAAATGCAGATGACAGCCCCAACACTACGAGAGCAGACGTCGATAAGTCTGGCGCTAAAATGTCAAAAAGGATGTGAAGCCATGTAAGCTCTTACAGACGGCCAGTTGAAGTTCAGATCAGTACAACCACTTTGAAATGCCACTCAGAAATATCTAGTGTAGGTGAAGATATGCATAATATATATTCCAGCCATATCATTTCTAGAATTTGCCTTAGAGAAACTTCCCACCAGAACACAGGGAGACCTTTATGAGGATGTGATGACTTTTAAAGTAGGAATCATTACAAAGCAGCTTTCTTTGTAATGGTAAATTAATGCAAACTAAGTATGTAAAAAATGGGTAGATAAATGGTGGTGTTAAGGGATTCTTCGCTACTTACTTTATTTTTATTTATTTATTTATTATTTTTTATTTTTATTTTTATTTTTAAAAAGATTTTTATATATTTATTTGACACAGCCAGCGCACAAGCAGGGGGAGTGGGAGAGGGAGAAGCAGGCTCCCTGCGGAGCAGCAGGGTGATGTGGGGCTGGATCCCAGGACCCTGGGATCATGACCTGAGTCGAAGGTAGATGCTTAACTGACTGAGCCACCCAGGCGCACCTGCTACTTATTTTAAAGAGAATTGGGGTCATAGTGTGTGTATGTGCAGTTACATACTTCGCTTTTCTCATGGAACATTGAAGCCTAGCATTTTTTCCCACGCCATTAAATATTTTATAAAAATACCTCTTTAAAGTAGTTGTCTGCTTTTCGTTTATATGGATGGATCGTTTTTTACATTTAGTTAATTATGCCCTTGTTTTAGTAGTGGTTTTCATTTTTTCCTGCTTCTATTTTCCATATATTTAAAGGATTGGTCCACATTCTGCCTATTTCCTTAGGATCAGTTACAACTCCTAGTACTATTTTGGACTGATGTTTATGGAGTGCTTACCGTAGGCCATGTACTATGCTCGGCACTGCACGTATAATGAATTCACTTAATCCTCGTGCCCGCTCTACGAGGTGAAGACGGGGGGGGGGGGTAAAAAAAAGACGTGGAGGCACAGAGGAGTTAATTAATTTGCCTCCTATAACTCACTTAGTGGCGGAGAATTTGAACCAGCTAGTCTGGCTACCAAGTCTGTGCTTTTAGCCCAGTGCTGTATATTTCTTCTCAGTAGTTACTCTACTTCTGAGAAGGCCTGAGGGCGCAGCCATCTTTAAAGGTTCCTCATACATTTTGCCAGTTGCCTCTTGAAAGGGTATTCCCATAAATTGTATTTGTTTGGTTATTTTAATGTTTAAAATGTCATTCTTTAAAATACAGAAGCAGTATGTGCTCATGATAAACAATTCAATAGTACAGAAATGTGTAAGGTTCAAGTTAAAAGGTCCCTCCCCACCCTGGTCATAGCCATTGCCAATACTTGTGTATTAGCTACTTTGCTACTTAGCTACTTTGCTACATTGCTAATACTTGTGTGTGCTTCTAGAAATTTTTGGGCCTACATAAGTGCATACATAAGCGTATGTATGTGATGTATATATTTTTCTCCCTAAATGGGATCATATGATTCCTACAATTCTACAGCTTGCTTTTTTTCACTTAATTATGCATCTTGGTTATATGTTAATAAAAAAAGTTTTATTCATTTTGGTTATCTTTCTATTGTAGTACATAAAACATAACACATTCTTGGGGCGCCTGGGTAGCTAGGTCGGTTCAGTGTCTGCCTTGGGCTCAGGTCATGATCTCAGGGTCCTGGGATTGAGCCCCTCATTGGACTCCCTGCTCAGTGGGGGTCTGCTTCTCCCTCTCCCTCTACTTCTGTTCTCTCTCTCTCTCAAATAAATAAAATCTTTAAAAAAACACTACATTCTTAATGCTATTAGTATACATTAAAAAAGTTATGAGCGGTATCTTACTTACGAGGTTCCATCTGATTGATAGAGCACAGTTGGATTCAGAGGGAGCCCACGTGCTACTTCCCATGTTCATTATTGAATAGGAAATGTGATGATGAGAAGGAGGGCAGAGTTTGCAGAATGTGTGTGAGAGCTCGTTCTGCTGCCCTCTTCTCCGGTGGTCTGCTCAGTTGTTTCCTGATGGATCATGCTGACCTAATCGTGCTTTCTGCTAATCAGCCATGGAATCAGCCATGTTGTGGTCCAGGCTCCAATCTCTCTCTTCTAGCAGGATGATCTCCCACTTCGTGACCACTCACTGCGTTGCTCAGGTTCCAGGGGAGCAATAGCTCAGACACCTTATCAGTAGAGTATACCCTCCCTGAGCAGGTTAATCTGTTTAAAGAGCTGCTAAGGTTATATATTGATATTATATATATATATGTATATATATATACACACACACACACTTAACTGTTGTCTGTATTTACAGTTCTGAATACATGAGAGAAACATTTTATAGTTGAATTTGTATAGGTTTTATATAATACCTTTTTTAGGCTCTGATCTCTAAATGTAGAAACTCTGACTTTCCAATTCTGTCACATCAGGAAGTATCTATTTATAACGTTATTTTGTGGGGAGAGGTGGCATCAGTGATTACATAAGAGTCTCCATTTTGAATCAGAAAATTCCCCGCTAGCCCTTGGTGACTGGGACTAAACCTTACAAGTTCAGTAGAAAGGGCCATACTGTTGCCAGGACAACTAAAGTTCAAGATCGTCTGGTCTCCAGGCAACCTTTTCTAGAGTTGCCTCAGATGCTTTCCCTAGCTTTCTCCAGGGAGGGGTGGAGGGGTGTCCCTGCCTGCTTCTAACAGCTTGGGGACCTCAGGAGGAGGAGAGCCCAAGAAAACCTGGAATGATGTGAGGTTTGGATTTTTTTTTCTTAAAGATTTCATTTTTAAGTGATCTCTACACCTAACATTGGCTGGAACCCATACCCCGAGGTCAAGAGTTCATGCTCTACCGACTGAGCCAACCAGATGCCTCTGAGCTTTGGAATTTTGAAAGACAAAGACTGTGTGGATTAGGTGGCAGCGTCTACACTGGAAAGGAAGGAGGATAATTTCTCTTTCCCTCGTACCTAAAACACACTAACATCGGAATCTTTTTGTGAAGAGTTCTATTGTTACATTTGCATGCTCTGACTGATACCAGTCCTCCTGAGGCCTGTTAGGGTCGGAGTCATTACCGGCCGCCAGCGCTTCATTGGCTTGTGAGGGAAGTGAGATGCTTATCATGTTCCCCAACTGGGGAGAGGCCGGGGTGCCCGTGTCCGAGTGATGAGGCTGGTTAGCCTGGGGGTTCTTCTCTTGCTGATGTCATAAGAGGTTATGGCTGCCCTGGCCAGTGTAAGCCAGCAGCTTATGTGTCTCGGGCGGGCGACCCCGGGGGTTCTGTGGGCACATGTGCCATGGGAATCAGCCTGCAGATTGTTCCGGGCCGAGCTTGGAAATCTTTGCTGCCGTTTTTCTGGAGAACTTTCAGAGAATTGAGTCAGGCCACTTGGAGCAGAAAGAACCTGGAGCCGTCACGGTTCCTGGGCTGCAGTCGTGTATTCGCTGGGGAGTGCCGTCACCTCTGTCTTCAGCCCACCTGGTGACCTCCTGCCATATGGGCTGGTTTCCGAAGGGCGACTAGTACTTAGGTTAGCCTTTCAGTTACCTTTTTAAAAGAAAAAACCCTGGGGCTAAAAATACTCTTTTTTTTTTTTTTTTTGTTTCCCCTATAGCTTTTTAGTAGTTTCTATGTTCCTTTGTGATCTCTTTTCCCTTCCTCTGTTCCCCCATTAGATACATAAGCATCTTTTTTTCCCTTAAGATTTATTTTTATTTTTTTAAAGTTTTTTTGTTTGTCAGAAAGAGTGTGTGCACCCCTGTGTGTGAAGGGGGAGTAGCAGGCAGAGGGAGAAGCAGGCTCCCCGCTGAACAAGTAGCCCTATGTGGGGCTTGATCCCAGGACCCTGGGATCATGAGCTGAGCTGAAGGCAGATGCTTAACTGACTGAGCCACCCAGGTGTCCCAAGATTGATTTATTTTTAGAGAGCGAGCGCACTCGCGCACAGATGGGAGAGGGAGAGAGAATCTTACGCAGACTCTGCTGAGTGTGGAGTCCCACGTGGGGCTTGGTCTCATGATCTTGAGATTATGACCTGAGCCAAAACTGAGAGTGGGACGCTTAACTGACTGTGCCACCCAGCCGTCCCGATAGGGGAGCACCTTTTTGCAGCTGAATATTCGCCCACTGAGTTCAAGCCCCAAGGTAGAACTTACTAAAAAAAAAAAAAGTTCACCAGCAAATGCAGGTAGCTCTGAAGACCAGTGAGCTATTGTGGAATGGATGGAAAGGAGAGAGGTTCTTAATATCCTATCCCCTGTATTACATTGATTAGGTAGGAGGGTCTCTAAGGAAGAAAATAAAATTACCAGCATAAAAATCCAATGAAAATGATGTTAATAATGGCAGTGAATGTTTTCTGAGCTCTCAGTTTATGCCACGCGGTCTTCATATGTAAGTTGCATTGATCTTGGCCGTGTAATCCATGAAGATGCCTACTGAGGAAGGTACTACTAGCAGCCTCTTGTTACAGATGAGATAGAGGCACAGAGGGTACAGACTCGCCAGCGACAAGCTGAAATGACTTTGGTGGGGGTCTTACGTTTTATTTATGCAAATTGCCCATTCAGTTTCATACTGTATCCATGTCTGCTCTCTCTTGTCAAACTTAGTCCCGTCTTTCAGTAAATTGATGCATTAGGAAGATAATGCTCTCTTTGCCCACCAGCCAGTCCCAGACAGCTGTGCACCCACCTGTTTGAGAACGACAGCCTTAAGAGTTCTCAGTAATTTGGTCAGTCAGGGAGCAGCTAGCCCGATATTGGAGAGGGTCTGTGGGCATGGGGTGAAGCTTGGCACAGAGGCAAGAGCCAAGGTGAGGAGTGGAGGGCGGGCTTGATGTGCACGTGGGGGCTGGTGCTAGACCACTTCATTCCAGGGGTCCTAGCTGAGAACCCTTTAGGACCTTTGCTAGGAGCAGTGGAGGATACAGAGGTAGGAAACTACTTTCACAGCATGTGTGATCTTGTCTGGGAGGTAATACCCGTACAGCTGGGCCATGACTTTGCATCATTACCCAGTTATTCAACATGTACTTCAGGTATTGAATACAGTCGGTGTTCAGAGAAGGCCAAGTGTAGTATGTCTAGAGTGGTTGGGAAGGCTTCGTGGAAGAGGTGAGACCAAAAAAATTCCTGGAAGGATAGGTCATTTAGAAGTAGGACTGGCGCACCTGGGTGGCACAGTCCGTTGAAGGTTCCGACTCTTGGTTTCCGCTCAGGGCTGATAATCAGGGTCATGAGATCGAGCTCTGTGCCAAGTCTGCTTGAGTCTTTCTCCCTTTCCCTCTGCGCCTCCACACCCACCCCCGCATGTGCGCCCTCGATCTCAAATAAATAAATAAATAAATCTTTAAAAAAAAAATAGGACAGAGGAGGGCAGTGTAGGCTAGTGAGTGATTCTGCTTTTCAATTTTTTTTTTTTAAGATTTTATTTATTTACTTGACACAGAGAGAGATCACAAGTAGGCAGAGAGGGAGAGAGAGGGCAAAAGCACGCTCTCCGCCGAGCAGAGAGCTCGATGTGGGGCTCGATCCCATGACCCTGAGATCATGACCTGAGCCGAAGGCAGAGGCTTAACCCACTGAGCCACCCAGGCGCCCCTTGCTTTTCATTCTTATTTATTATTAACATTCCTCTGTATATTCATGTATGTTCTCAGTGTTTTCCCTAAGCTAGTCCTCACAAAATACCCCCAAGAGGACAGGACTTACATGTATTATTTGTCAGACCTTTTTTGTTCGTCTGAGTCAAGGATTGTGACCTGCCCGGCCATGGCTGGCAGATCCCGTGCGTGACCCACGCAGAAGCTGAGTTGGAACGTGCCTGGGTGTCACGCACCCTCACTTTGACACACTCCTTGCCATTCCTTCTGTCTTACGCCTGAGCTCACTCATCATTGACACCACGCGCCTTTGTCAACACTCGAGTTTGCACCTCGGGATATTAAGATTTCATTGAGAAAAGGAAAAGAAACTTCAACAAGTTCTCGTTAAGTGAAATTCCCTTCAGAGCCTGAGAACATAGGTTTAAAACCTAATCTGGGGGCACCTGGGTGGCTCAATCAGTTAAGCATCTGCCTTCGGCTCAGGTCGTGATCCCAGGGTTCTGGGATCGAGTCCCGCTTTGGGCTCCCTGCTTCTCCCTCTCTCACTCCCCCTGCTTGTGTTCCCGCTCTCGCTCTCTCTCTGTGTCAAATAAAATCTTGAAAAACAAAAATACCCCCCAAACCCCTAGTCTGCTCTTTTCCCAAATCTCCTCTTAAATTTTCTTTTGACTTTTTACTAAAGGAAGTAACGTGTTTCTGTTATAGGCCACTTTACTTTCTCTTACCCCTGAAGAGCCCATGGCTGCCTCAGAGTGGGAGGCTGAAACTTGCATGCATATAATGATATTTAAAGCCTGAAAAGGCCATTTCCCTTTAATTTATGTAACTTTTCCCCACTGCATATGAATAAGGGCCTGCTGGGAAGAAATCAGCTTGAAGGACACTTTCCGTGTATAAAGTAGTGAATGAAAACAGAGGTCTACAAGTGGAAGCTTTCTTTCAACATAAAATTTTCAGTTTGCTTTTGCAAGTACTTTATCTTTCTTCTTGGCATTTATTTTGGCTGTTTGCTGTCTTTTAGGGTTACTGTTGTTGATAAAAGGCTGCCAAACACTACAATAATTCTTCCTTGTTTGATGGCTGATGACTTTTTTCTACATCAAGTTAGTTCTGTGGCCCTAGTAAACCCCCAAAGAGCGCCTGTGGTTAGAACTGGGATAGAAGCCCGGGGAACTCCCATCTCACCATTCAGCTCTTGCCTCCCTTGGACTTAAGGATTAGGCTGGTCTCCAGTTCTTGGTTCCAGCTTCAAAGGACGAAATGGGCATGAGTCATTATCTGTGGTGGTTTTGCATGAAAGACTTGAGTGTGTGAGGTGTTTATAACCTCCGAGGTAATTAAGAGAGCACAATAATACTGCCGGCTTCCCTCTGACCTCCGGGGGAATGGGCTGGCTCTCCCTGAGGTTTCCTGTGGCGAGGATGGGTGCAAGTTGGGCCAAGAAGGTCACGGGTAAGGAGCAGAAGCGTTGAGGTGCCCCTCCCAGCCGTGGAGCCTGTAGGAAAGAAGCCAGCGCCCAGGGGACCTCAGAAAGGCAAATAGCGGGGGCCAGAGCACGGGGCTCTCTGCCAAGCACCTTCATGTGTCGCCTTCCCTCCTCGGCAGGCCCTGAGTGACCGCTTCAGCGGTGAGATCCCCGATGACCAGATGGCACACAGCTCCTTTTTTCCAGATGAATACTTCACCTGCTCCTCCTTGTGCCTCAGCTGTGGGTAAGTGAGGCCTGGCCACCTGGGGCAGAGATGGAGAATTCAGACTTCAGTGTGTGTGCAGATCCCCTAGGGTCTGGCTAAATTACAGATTCTGAATTAACAGATGGGCTGGGGTCTGAGAAGGTGTATTTCCAACAAGTTCCCAGGTGATCCGGGTGGTCGGGGGAACACACTTGAAGGTTGCAAGGGATTCTGGGAAACATGGCTATGAAGTGTTGTTCTCTGAAGATCCTGACCTGGTTTGGATATGAAATTGGCTGGCTTCTGGCTTGGGCGGTGTTTACTGCATAAAACCTTAGTTTGCTTTTTTTCCCGTTTCTCCTACCAAGATTTTGAATTGTAGTCATTCCGCCTGCTTAACTCAACATTTGCCAGCCTGGAGTGTACAAAGCTCTGTGGTAGGTGGCAGTCCTGGGTGATTCCTTTCACTGTGAGGGTTAGCCTCTTAGAGCACCTTTAGAATTCTCTCCAGGGAGCTTTCAGAACTCTCAAGGCCGGGACCTCAGCTCCAAGGATGCTCACTTAACAGAGCTGGGGTCAGGCCCTTGTGTTGGTGCCCTTGAAAGGGTCCTCGGATGATTCTCGTGTGTTGAGGACGTTCAGTTAGGGCCGTGCTCTTCAAGCCCTAATTTGTGTGTGCGTGACCTTGGGGTTTGGGTGAAATGCAGGTTCTGCATCAGCGGGCCTGGCTGAGCTAGTGTATTTTTGACAAGCCTCCTGGTGACACCGGTGCTCAATTCGATTCTCACCATTGAGCACGTGTCAGAAAACCCTGATGGATATGTTAAAACACGTCATTGGGCCTTGCCTCCCAGTTTCTGATTCAGTGGGTCTGATGTAGGGCCTGTGAGTTTGTGTTTCTGGTATGCTCCCGGGTAATGCTGATGTTGCTGATTGGGGCCACACTTTGAGGATCGCTGGATTAATTTGAGCTGTTGACGGTATTAAATCACAATCTGGTGGCTTGTCTAATGGAGCTCAGGGGACTTAAATGCAGTGTCGGTGAGATCGCGGTCTCTGGGTCCTGTAGACAATTCCCCACCCTGCAACCCTCTTCCCCATTGAATTGTCTTCACTCCAATCAGGACCGCTGCCCCACATTGTCCACATGTATCCTTCTAGAGCCTTTATTGTGAATGGTCTTTCTGCATGGAACCCTGTATGCAGGCTACCTGCTGGGCACTGAACCGCCACCACCTTGGCTCTGTATTTCTAAAAAGGATTTGGCTTTTAGAGTCTATGGTCTGGGCTGGAGAGAGCTAAGGATTATGTTGGAGAGGAAAGTGGGATATTAGTTGCCAGTGTGACTTTTTACCTTCCTTTTTTGTTTACCCCACAGCCCAGCATGAGGGGCTTAGGCCCTGTTGGATCGTTACTTTTCCATTCTGACAGCCTCACCAGGGTTTCCAGAACTTTCCCTTCTATCATAGCGAAATTCTAAAGTCCTGCTCTCTGTTTTTGCATTGTCAGGATGGCAGAGCGCACTGTTTATTTGGAAGGTTTTCTTGTTCAGCTTAAGCCTCCTCTTAATACACTGCCAGATTTTGGAGGCTGGTTTTGTTTTATATCTTGGCAGCCTGTTCTGGTTAAACTTCCCATTTTGTGCTTTTTTCGATTGGGGGGTTTCCTGAGCGCCATTCAGGTTTTCTCTCCTGTCAGGGTGGTGCCTTCTGGCTCCGGCATTTCTGCCCTGGGACCACGTGGTTTTTCCCAGGAAGAGAGTCCTCCCTGTCTTCTCCTTTCTCCTCACACAAGGGTAACAGTGGTCACGTCTCTGTAGTGCTGCCAGGTCTCATAGAAGAGAGGCATGTGGATTTCTGAGTCCCACACGGTGCCTGCTGTGCTCAGGATTTGGGGCCCAGTACATAACCCAAGGTCTGGTGTTGGGCCCCGTGTCCGGCTCAGGGTCCCAGTCCCCTGTGTCAGTGTCAGGGGCTCCTTTAGCCACCTCACTGTCAGCTTTTGGGCTTCACTCAGGGCTGGATGTAAGAACAGCATGAATCATGGGAAAGAAGGAGTCCCTCACGAAGCCAAGAGCCGCTGCCGATACTCCCACCAGTATGACAACCGCGTTTATACCTGCAAGGTGAGTGCTCTGCTCGGGCAGCTGGCCTGCTGCCCTGCTCTGCTTTTGGGAAAGACTAGGGGCCACCCTCTCCCGCTTCCCGAAGTATTTGATGTTTAGATCGAGTGTGTCTGGGACTTCGCTCCAGCTCTCACCAGAGGAACTCCCATGCCTCCGTTGCTGGGACGCCTTGGTTCATTTGTTAATTTCCCAGCCTATTTTCCCGTATTCTGTGGAGCCTGTGTGCCAGGGGCACGTACACTGACTGTTCGTTCTTCTCCAGAGCAAGCGTGCTCTGCGGGAACCCCGTCTAATGGATTCTTGGTGGCAGGCGTAAATTACAGCTCTGTTTCGGGTCTCAGGATGGGTTCACGTTCAGTTCATGATCTTCTAGGGCACTGGCTTTTTTAGGGAAATGACCCTTCCTCTGATGTGAACTCAGGGTCCGCAAACCTTGGTATGGTTTGTGGGGAGGGGGCTGGCCAGGGTAACGAAGGGGTCAGGGGGTCTGGTGCACAGAGAAGAAGCTGGCAGAGTGCTCCATGTTTCAGGCCTGCTATGAGAGAGGCAAGGAGGTCAGCGTAGTGCCCAAGACATCCGCTTCCACTGACTCTCCCTGGATGGGTCTCGCAAAATATGCCTGGTCTGGGTGAGTTTCAATGGCGACGATGTAGCTGAGGGTTGTCGGTGTGTTGGTCTGCCAGGTACCTGGCCGGGTAACATTATCTGTCTACTTTCCTTGTAGGTATGTGATCGAGTGTCCCAACTGCGGCGTGGTCTACCGTAGCCGGCAGTACTGGTTCGGGAACCAGGATCCTGTGGATACAGTGGTCCGGACGGAGATTGTGCACGTGTGGCCCGGAGTAAGAGCTGCTCCGTTTTTCTTCTTGTATCATTCAGTTATTCATGTGTGTGGAGGAGTGGAGCTTGTGTAGAATTAAGGTTAACCTTGAATTTTAAAATATGTTGGTGGTTTAGGGAGGCAGGATCTGGAGAGCCTTTTCTCGTTCTAGACCCTTAATTATTTTTTCATGCCTAAATACTAGAAGCACAACTTTATTTTTAATTTTTTGAAAATTTTTTTTTATTTTTAAAAGATTTTTATTTATTTGTTTAACAGAGAAATCACAAGTATAGGCAGAGAGGCAGGCAGAGGGGGAGGGGGAAGCAGGCTCCCTGCTGAGCAGAGAGCCCGCCAGATCCAGGGCTTGATCCCAGGACCCTGAGATCACGACCTGAGCCGAAGGCAGAGGCTTAACCCACTGAGCCACCCAGGCACCCCATAGAAGCACAACTTTAAATAAAACTAAAAGTTGACCTATTGTTATACTGCCTTAGCAAGTAAGATTTCTTCATATTCTTATTTCCACGTGCAGATTTTTCCAGTTTCCACATCGCTTCAGCTTTTTATTATCAAAATGCTACAGTGACATTCTTTATGTGAGAAATCCTGTTCAGAAAATTCTCTTGCAGTGTATTTAAGAAGTGGGATTACTGTCGACCGTTAGAATTTTTTAATTTGACTTTTGAATTCAAGAAACTGGAAAAACAAATCTGGAGGCACAGTGTGGTGCTCTCATTCTTACTGGTAAATCACAGCACACCCCAAAGCTTTTCTCTTTGTAGAAGAAAGAGCAGTGATTTTCTTGAAGGGACTTAACCTTATTTGGTGCTGTTCCCCTTGCTGGGTGACTCCTAAAGGTACCAGTCAGCCTGACAGGCCTACCTGCAGAACCATCTTGAGCTTTTCTGGGGCCACTAATTCCCATAAAACTGAAGCGTTCCGGGCACCTGGGTGGCTCAGTTGGTTGAGCAGCTGCCTTCGGCTCTGGTCATGACCGAGAGTCCCGGGATCGAGTACCGCATTGGGCTCCCAGCCCCATGGGAGTCTGTTTTTCCCCTTTCATGCTCTCTCTCTCTTTCAAATAAATAAACAAAAATCTTAAAAAAAAAACAAACCCAAAACTGAAGAGTTCCTTATTGTTTTGTTCTTCTCTCCAGTTTCCAGTCTCACCAAAATGTGTTTCTGTGCTATAGTCTCATTCTGGAGCCCACCTTGTTGGCACAGTGGGCCAGGCCATCCTGCCCCAAGGACTTAATGTGGTCTTGACTAGTATAATTTTCTCACTACACCTTTTCTGACTATGTCATTTTGATTTTGGGTCTGTGTTCTTTCTTGTGAATGCGGTCGTCTCTGTGGTTGGATAGTTCTAGTCCAAGAAAGCGGTGATATTCCAGACCCCTTTTAGGCCACGTTCCTTGTGGTCCTTGGGATTAGGGGCTGCAGGCCCCTCCCCTTCTGTTCATTCACTCCGTCATTATGTCAACCCAAGTATTGGTTGATTACTATGTGCCCAGAATTGAACCTGATGCTTTAAAAATACAAGATCAAAAAAGGTAGGTTATTATATTTAGAGAGCTTGTTCTAATAGCAAGTCGAATACATAAATAGGTGCTGTCTACACATGGAAACAGGATTCCTGACAACGTATAGGTACTAGAGGAACCCAAGAGGGAGGGCTCCTAACCCAGCCTGGGGTGGGGGGCTTCCTGAAGGGGCTGCCATTTTACTCGAGTAGCTCTTGGATTGTACGTCTCACTTACGGGCAGGTAAGGCCTGAATTGAACAGTTGGGCACCAGGTCTTATGGCCTCGAAGGGAATGAGTCAGTAATGTCTGGTTGGGTGTGATTCTGTCGAGAAGCCGGAGGGATTCTTGGTCTGTTCCCCTTCTTCTCTGCCAGGGAGTTTGTGGTTCTGAGTTGGCCATCGATGAGCATACAACTCACCTGAGACACCCTCCCGCCACATTTACTCCCTTCACTCAGAGCATGATGGGAACCTGTGTTTTCCTTTCAGACTGATGGATTTCTGAAGGACAACAACAATGCTGCCCAGCGCCTGTTGGATGGGATGAACTTCATGGCCCAGTCGGTGTCTGAGCTTAGCCTTGGGCCCACCAAGGCTGTGACTTCCTGGCTGACAGACCAGATTGCCCCTGCGTACTGGAGGCCCAACTCCCAGATCTTGGTACGGTGCGGCAGGATGCTGCTGCCTCCCTGGTGTGGCCTATTCTGCTGGTGCCATTTTGCCGTGTCCTAAGCTTGCTCTGTGAGGGAGGCCCGGGAGTTCTCTTTCAGTCAGGTTAGCTCCCAGTGCGTTAGAAAGGGCAGGGCACGAGAGGCAACCAGTGTTCTCTTGCCCATTGATTTCTCTGTGTTACTTTGTGGTTATTCTCTTTTTGGTGGGTTATAGTTCCTTTGCCTCCGAGGCCTAATTCTTTATTGGTCAGATGTCTGAGGTCGTAGATTCGCAGAATCTGGAGGAAATGGGGCATTTAGAGGGCATGTGTCTTGGTACATGAGTCTCTGCAGTACCCACAGCAAGGGAGCCCCCAGCTTTGGCCCACACGCTTTGTGACAGGAAGCTTGCACCTCACCAACTTCCCAAAGGCTCTTTCGAGAAGCCACGGAAAAAAGTGAATTCTCGTTGGTCTTCTGGCTAGACTTAGCATAGTCTTTTCTGAGAACGCTGTGACTCAGCCAGATAGACTTGAGGGGGCTTTCCAGGCACTTCTCAGAAGAAAATGGGTCACAGCTGGGCTTCAGCGGGTGCACTCTTCATGAGGGCAGGCCTCAGGTTCTCTTCATGACTGCTGTTGGGGTCCTGCCGTTCTCAGTAGCATTGGCGGGGGTGGGGGGAGGGGTTCCTCTGCCTGGGGCTTGCTGGCTTTCTCAGTCCGTAGAAATGAATAACGTCTGCCTTTCTGTTTGTTTTGGGCTGGGAACAGAGCTGCAACAAATGTGCTACATCCTTTAAAGATAACGACACCAAGCATCACTGCCGGGCCTGTGGGGAGGGCTTCTGTGACAGCTGCTCGTCCAAGACCCGGCCAGTGCCCGAGCGGGGCTGGGGCCCTGCGCCCGTGCGGGTGTGTGACAATTGCTACGAAGCCAGGAATGTTCAGTTAGGTAACGTGGGGCCCAGGAGCCTGCGGGGTGGAGGGCGCCCTCTCTCCTTGGCGTGGAGTCCTGGGAAGTGGACTCCCACTTGCCTCACCCAGTCACTCTAATGAGGGCACCTGCTCCGCTGGTCCTTGGTCGTCCTCTAAGCTCTTTGTTAACAGAGTCCTAGGGGTGCGAGTCCGGGGCAGGGGTTCACCCTGTCCTGTGTTAGCAGACATGGCTTAGACTGGGTCGTCTTTCTGGAGAAGGTTCTTGGTCACACTCTTGGAACCTTTCTGGCTTACCCTGAAAGGAAGGTTATAAAACAGCTCCAGAGGGTTGAGGTCAAGGACTGACACAGCTTACTTGGCATCAGGGTCTGACCTGACTCCCAGCCCAGACCCTTGCAGGGCAGCAAGCACCGGGTTATCCTGGGAGAAGAATCCAGAAGCAGTCTGCTTTGGCCCCTCAGTTTTCCATTTGGGAAATGACTCAGAGGTGATGGCTTTTCCTTTCTCACTGTCTACAGATGTGACTGAGGCACAGGCTGACGATGAAGGCGGGACGCTGATCGCTCGGAAGGTGGGCGAGGCCGTGCAGAGCACTTTGGGAGCCGTGGTGACAGCCATTGACATACCGCTAGGTGGGTGTAGCGTATGTGGGATGAGGGGTTTCAGAGTACCCTGGGCTGTCATTGTGTCAGAGGCTTGCTGACCGGAAATTTGTATTTGCTTGCTTTTGCTGGAAACCTTAGTGGTTTCATGTTTAATCCTGGAGGCCATCTGTTGTACTATCCATTGCTGCATAAGGAGCTACCTGAAAACGTAAAGGCTTGAAACAGCGTCCTTTTATCATGTCTCACAACTTCAGGTCAGGAAGGGTAATTATTCTGGTCTAGGTGGCGTTGCTGGAGTTACCACGTGATACTCCAGTATGGCAGCCTGACCTGTCTCGTGGGGCCACGCCAACCTTGCTTATTACATGCTGGGCACCCCTCCGTGTGTTCTCCAGGCCCCTCTACATGGTTTCTCCAGGGGTGGTTGGAATTGTTACATGGGGCTCAGGACTCTTAAAAGCTAATATCCCAGGAGATAGGAAGTAGAAGCCACCAGTGTCTTGAAGATCTGGGCCTGGAAATGGTACTAATGCTATAGACTCCTGGAGACACAAAGCCTGCCTGGATTTGAGGGAGGGGGCAGGAGTGTCAGAGAATTTGTGGCTGTCTTTAATCTGCCACACAGCCGCGCTGCTACTCACTGATCCTTATTCACCTCCAGATGTGAAGGTTGCTTGTAACTAGGAGGGCCCAAGGGAGGGGAAGGGAAACCCACCAGTGTGTGGAAGGCTTGGGCACTGTTGGCTGGGCCTGGGGTGTTTCTGCCCATTACAAGGGAGCAACCAGAGGCTCCCGGGTGGCTGGTGGTGAAAATCACTTGGATCCGATTTACCGTCCTTGCGGCTCAAGGGTGAGTAGATGATGAACTTTGGACTCAAGGGCGCAGGAATAGATTTGCCCAGGCTTGAAGCGCAGGTTGTATCTGCTCTCGGGGGTGCCTGATTCCTGGGCTCACCAAGGGGCTCACCTGCTCTGCGCTCGCTCCTGTTGGGTCCCAGTTCAGTGTGTTAGACTTGTCACGCTATTTCTTGTAATCCCTGTAACTGCTCTTGAATGTGAGCTGTTGAAGAGGAGGAAGCCAAGGCCCAGAGAAGTTAGGTAACCTCTCTTGATCCTGCAGCCGCTAATCAGCATGTGCTCTGTGGAACTGTGATTTGCGTGAAGAGATGTCCTGACTCCCAGAGTCTGGGCTGTTTTATCATTATTCCGGTGTTTTGTTTTTTTTTTAAGATTTTGTTTATTTGAGAGAGAGAGTGTGAGCACAAGCAGGGGGAGTGGCAGAGGGAGAAGCATACCCTCCGTGGAGCTGGGAGCCCAGGCCCCTGGGATCTCGACCTGAGCCGCAGGCAGCTGCTTCACCAACTGAGCCGGCCAGGTGGCCTGACTCCAGTGGTGTTTATGCAGCTGTGCTCCGGGATCGCCTGTGAACTTGATAGACACCCAGATCTCAGCGCGTAGGCCCTGGCTCCAGATCTCCTGACCTGCATGGCGTGGGGTGCAGGCCAGGTGTATGCATGTTTTAAAATCTCTGTAGGTGAGGGGTGCCTGGGTGGTGCCGTCTCCTGAAGACTTTCTCCCTCTCCCTTTGCCTCCCTCCTCCGCACGTGCTCTCACATCTTCACAAACCAGCCAGCCCTTTAGGCAGTCATGTGTGCAGGAGGGCCGCGAGCCCGTGAAGAGTCTGAAGGCGCCTTCTTGGCCCGAGGAGTGGGGGTTGGGGGCTCGGGGCGCACGGCTCCCTGCGGCGCGCCCATTGGTGTTGTCTCCACCACAGGGCTGGTGAAGGACGCAGCCAGGCCAGCGTACTGGGTGCCCGACCATGAGATCCTGCACTGCCACAGCTGCCGGAAGGAGTTCAGCATCAAGCTTTCCAAGCACCACTGCCGGGCCTGCGGACAGGGCTTCTGTGACGAGTGCTCCCATGACCGCCGGGCTGTCCCTTCTCGAGGCTGGGACCATCCTGTCCGAGTCTGCTTTAACTGCAATAAAAAGCCCGGTGACCTTTAACCCCAGCTCCCTCTCCGCGTCCTTCACAATTCCTTAGGTTCTCAGGGTTAGAAACAGAAGTCTCGTTGAGGTCGGCCCTCCTCTTGGGCACCTGTCACGGTGTGTGTCCTCTGCTCTTCCTGGGGTGAGGGGGTGGGGCAGGTGGCGAGCTGGGGTGTGAGCCTGGTGGCCGGAGGTGTGAACCCCTCAGGGCAGGGGAACCGAGCAGCTTATAGCAAAGGGGAATGAACCTGAATCCGTTGCATTTATTTCAGTTAGAAATAATAAAGATCTAAATATATGTGTAGATACACCTGAAGGGAACGTGGAGCATATTCAGGCTGCTGCCGGCTCTGACTTAGCACAGTCTGTCCCCAGCACAGGGACAAGGTGGCCGCGGCCGCAGGTCTTCCCCACAGAACAGAGCCAGGCACAGAGCCACTGTGTTGCTAGCCACCTTTTGCTTCTTCTCTGTGAGCCTTTGAAGCCTCTCCTCTCCTTGCCTTTTCCCAGGTACCTCTTGCTTGGAAGGGCCGGAAAGGAACCTCCGGGGGCCCCCTGGAGTAGGGTCCCTATCCTAGGCCTAGGCCGATGTCAGAGCCTACCCAACTTAGCGTGCAGGTCACCAGAGTGGGTGGAGGGTGAGGGGTAGGGTCCTTGGCCCCGAATACTGGGGAGCGCGCAGGAGGAAACCGGCCTTCCCCAGCTGGGTTTCCTATTTCTTGATGCTTCTGTGTCCGCTTGGCTTTCCCGGAGGCCGCCCCCTGCCCCCAAGTAGAGCACCTGCTTCCTTCCTCTCTGCCCTTGCGAGCCCACCATCTGCTTCTGAGTGTTGCACTAGGATTTTTATTGCTTATTTTGAAGTGTCTTAACTCTTTGTTCCCTGATACACGCCCCCTCTGGCCATCGGAGGGGCAATATGAGAATCTTCCAGGGAAACAGCGCACCGAATGGACTGTTAGTTGTTTCAAATGCATATAAATATTTCAACGGATCATTAAGAAAAAATTCTCTCTGGTTCTTGCAAGAGAAGTCAAGTGAACTTTGGTTTCTCACCAAGAGCCGGGACATCCATCTCTCGTGACTGGAAAGAGACTGTTGTGCTGATCCTGTCATCGGGGCGGATTTTATCTTCAGTGGCCAAACACGAAGAATTAAATGCGACCTAGGTCTTGGCAGAACTGGTGGGGGGGGGCTGAGCTTCAGGGAGGGGCGTGGCAGTCAGTCCCAGCATGAGAGTCCGTGTGTCGGGAGCCCTGGCACGCGCTGGTCCCTCGCAGACCTGCGTCTGTGTTGCCTCCTGTGGCCCAGGGACTCAGGCCCTACTCCAGTACTGTGTATTCTCAAATTCGCCATTATAAAGGAATCTTCCTGCTGAATACGGTCTGTGCTCTTTCCTTTAACTTCCTCAGTAGACCTTGCCTCTGTCTAGTTGATAGGAGAGTAGCTGGTGGCTTTGAGAGCAGAAGCCAAGTGAGAGGGATGTTTCTGGGGTGGTAATATTTGACCTTTAATACCTCAGTCTGTTAGCCTAACAAGAGCTTGGAAAAAAGCAGCTGTGATGGGGTTTTCATCTCACGATGTTGGGCTGTTTCCCCCCCAGCTCTTAGATCGCCTACTCTAGCTGTTTGCTAACTGGGAACTTGAAGGCTGTTCCTTTAGAGGGTACTAACAGATGCTCACAGAACTTTCTGGTGGCGAGGGCTCCATGCGTGGAGCGGGACCTGGCCATGCCGTGGTCCTGCCCTTGGGCTCGTCATCAGAGCTTTCCCCAGGAGGTGTGGCCACTGGCTGTGGGGCCGGGGAGCCATGTCAGCCTGGCCCTGAGTAGGGCTGCCTTGTGTCAGACGGCTGCTGCCTGGTGACTTGTGTGCTCGGTGTCACTGGGGTAGCTGTGGTGCCTCAGTCCATGGGGGGTCCTCACAGAAGAGTTAAGTGTTGTTACTGACCTAGAGGAACCATTGGAAAAAACTGTTCTCTACCTCTTTATCTGTTGGTTCCCTCTTCAATCCCTTGCTCTGCCTTCTGTTTGACCCCCTTCTCTATTTGACTATCCTCCATGGTCTCCTCCTCCTCGTGGGCACAGACACTCGTCTTCATCCTTTCCTTTCCTCCTTGCTCTGTCTTCCCCCCTGACTCTTCCTGTCCCGCTCCCATCCTGTTCATCTTTATCCCCTGCTCTTTGGGTGAGTGGAGCAGAGGGGTGTGTGCATGGTGGTGGCCTGTGTCAGACCGGGCCGTCTGTTCCATTGTCGTGTGGCGGCATCCCTGAGCACGAGTCTGCCGGGCCACGTAGGAATGATGTGGAACAGTCTTCTGCACGCCCTTCCTTGACACTGCACAGACCAAGAGAGTAAAGGAAGAGAACTGACCCAGGGTGGAAGTAACAAAGTTTGCTTTTCTTGCCCTACACATCCAATCCCAGCCTGAACTAAAGGGCTAAAACCCAGCTAAACTCAGGATGAGAACAATGGCTTAAGCTATTGAACAATGATAATATACATTTCCATTTGATGAATTTTCTGAAATTGAACGTAATCAACCAGTGCCCAGATGAAGAAACAGAATGATTGCAACCCCAGAAACTGCCCGCCCCGCAGGCCCCCCACCCGCAGAGCCCTCTGTCCTGACATTTAATAGTGCAGATTAATTCCCTCCCCGATTAAGGGGGTGGCTGCATAAAGGCTTTAATAAAACACCTGGCTGCCTCAGTCAGAAGAGCGTGCAACTCTTGATCTCGGGGCCACGAGTTTGAGCCCCATGTTGGGCATAGAGATTACTTAAAAAAAAAAAAAGAAAAATTCCAGTTTGAAAGACTTGCTCCGAGGTGGAGGAGGTCACTGGTGAAGTGCTCGGGGAGCTAGGACGGAAGGCTTCAGCTGGCTGAGAACCAAGCGGTCTCCTGAGTGATGGGACCCAGGGGGACCCTCATGTATCCACTGGGTTTCGCTCTGCTGGATTGACTTCCAACACATGGGTGCCAGGTACAGTGCTGGGACTGAATATGGTTGGTATTCTCACAACCACACTGGAAGGGAGGGAGTGGTGTCCATGTTTTATAGCTGAAGACACTGGCTCAGAAAAGTTCTGGAAGCCCAGGGCTGCCTGGCCAGTGAGACTCGAAGCTGGGGTTTGACTCCAGGTGAGCCTGAAAGCCGCACTGTCCCCTGCCCAGACAGTGCAAGGTGGCGCTTCTCGTAAATTTCCGTGGGTTGTGAATTCTGCATTTCCAGATACGGCACTGACCTTATCCTAAGAGAAAAAGGTACCTGCTCTGTTACATCAGGAGGGCTTAGCTTTTATACCTGCTCCTCCGGTAGACTGCTACTTCCCTTTCACTAAAACGTCACAGACAGACTGGCTTAGAGATGAAGCAAGTTGATTTCCCCTGTATCACTGGAGCTCAGCTTCTGGTTGTTAAAAAAGGATAATGTTTTCCACCATGTTTGCATTTTCAGTTTCAGAACTGCCATCAACCAAGGGGGCAGAAAACTGAACCCATATGGCCGCCTGCTAAATTACACCTAGTGCAACTTTTTCTTTTTTTTATACCTGGGAAACTCGGGCTTAGGAGCACCGAAGCACAGATGGTGTGGGGGTACATGGGGTTCGAGAAGCTGCAGTTTAGGGATCTGCTCATATGACCAACGCCATCTTTGAAGCTGCCATTTATAGACAACGAGCATATCTTTCTGGGTCTGGTGGACTTTGACAGAGCCCACCAGTCTGTAATGCCAGTCCGGGGGGACTTCATCCACTGCTGGGGGTTCAGCTGCTACCTTACCCTTAACTCCAGCCTGAATTGCTCTCGAGGCTCTGGCGCCTCCATCCCTGGACGTCTTGGTTCCATTTCCCAGACGCCATGTCACCTGGGTTCAGGCAGCCCCGGGCTCTTGGCAGCATTTATAGCTGGGTTCCTTTGCTCGTATTATGGGTTCTGCAGAGAAAGTTCTTTCTGCTATAGCTGCTTTTAATTCAAGTGCAGCCAAGAGTGCAAGTGGGTGGGTGGGTGGCAGGGACAAGCCAGGAGATGGAGCGAAGACAGGCCAACCAGTCCAGAGGTCACTTGTAGAACACAGAGTTGGCTAGTTTTAAGAGGACAGAAGGGAGAATTATGTTGAACTGAACCCAAGGCCTTAAAGTTCAGAGTGAAATAAAAAGCCCCATTCTGTCAAGCGCAAGAGGCCTGACAGATCACAAGAGTTGAACGGGAGAGGCTGCTGGCTTTCCCGCTGACTAGCAGACCTGGGCCAGTCCCTTTCCTTATTTCTTCTTCAGTATGTTGGAGTGACCATCACATACTTCACAGGGTAAGAATGGAAAGGCAATGACGCTGGCAAAGCTAAGCTTTCTGGAGGTGTCTGAGACTTAACAGTGGGACTTTGACAGATGGAAAGGAGGGGAGTCTGGCTTGCTTTGAGGCCCAGGTGAGGAAGGCTCTCGAAACATTTGTGTCCCGAGACCAGGCAGGAGGTGGAGATGGTCCAAAGGGGGCAAGGCACAGATGATCCAATCTCAAGAGGCCCCACATTTTATTCTGAGGCATAAGCCACTGAACACAGGGACCCAGGAAGATCATGGCAGTGGCCACGCGGTGGGTAGCCTGGAGAGGCAGACAGGAACGGGCCCAGACGCAGCGGCAGACGCAGAAGCAGAGATGGACTTTGGCCTGCAGGTGTTTTCAGAGACGGTTGTGGGAAATTTTGACCAGGACAGATCTAGAGCTCACAGGTAAGTGGGGCTAACTTGGTCGGAGGACACTTCTGGAGGTCCTTGTAGGTCAGGCCGGCTGATTTCTAAGGTGGTTACACAGCAAGATGGTGTGAAGCGGGTGTTTATCTTGTGGGCATTTGTGATAACCAGTGCTAACCAGTGCTGCTGTCCTCTCAGCCGTTTACAAGGCTACAAGCCAGCAAACACCAGGCCACCTAAGAAGAGTTCGTCATAGGTCAGCGCTGCTGTCCCATCGCCTGCTCATTCTCCACATTTTGTTCTCACTTGCGAACAGGGCAAAATGCCCTAATAGACGTGCAGGTGAAAAATGTTTCATCCAGACGGTGTAACATACGCATCTTTGGGACACTGTTAACAAGCAAACAGGCCAAAATGTTGAACTTCTCAGCTAAGTTTGACTTTTCTTACAACCTAGACCAGATGTTAGAAGTGACTGCTAACCAGAGATCAAGAATTTGCTCAGTTTAGGGGTTTTAAAGAACCACTCTCTCCTTTTTAAAAAGCCTAGGGGAAATAAAAAATGATTGACAACTGTATCTGCCGAACAAGGAACTTGGGCGAGGACAGAGGTGTTGAGGTTAGAGGGTATGTGGGGACAGGGCCATCAGGGCAGAACTCACCACTATTCTCCTGAGTAGTCCTTTTGCCTCCACTGTTTGGGGAGGGATCAGAATAGCACGAGGAAGCCACCCATGGGCGCTTAGCTCCATGGAAACAATACAGAACCATGAGGAAAACTGCATTAGGTGGTCAAGACTGGCAATTTAAAATCGCACATCCTGTAAAGAACTTGTACATCGTGATCACCTAGAACTTGTGGGGACAAAAGTGAGCAGATGTTAGGTTCATGGATCAGCAGTTCTGCTTGTGTCTTGGGCAGGGGCATGCCACCAGAGTTGATCCAAAAGACCCTGCAATGACAGTGGCCCCCTTGCTCCTTTGAGTATATGGGCATTTCCTGAGACCTCTGCACAGGCCAGGATGCTGGGGCTGCAGAGATACAGGGGCCGAGTCCGAAGACCTAAACGCCTACGGATCCTGGTTAATTAGTAAGCTTCTTAGCATCACTGAGGACCAGAAAGAGCACTTACCTGGTGATTCACCACCTGGGGCCGCTAGCACTGCGCACTTAAAGGCAGCACCAAGCCACTTCCTGACATCTCTATGGCACTCAACTGGGATAGCGACCGGAGGAGCAGGAGCCCCGGGGAACGTGGTCTCAGGTCTCTATGCTGAACAGGTCTGTGATCTGACACAAGTCAATGTCTCTGTGCCCAGCCTTCCCCACCTGTAAGGGGATGCTAATAATTTTTACATTACTCCTGCTGGGCCACCTTTATGGGTTGTTATAAAGATCAAGGAAGATGGGGGAAAGTTCTTTATAAAATGTGAGGCATTAAAAATATTTGCTAGAACGTGTAGCTCATCTATCAGATGACCAGTCTCATAGTCTCATCATTTTTGTTTTTGAATTTGGTTCTCTGTACATCAAGTTGTACTAGGGTTCTAGCAGGAAACTATTAACTACCACTCAAGGGAGTAACTCAAGTAGTTTAACTGGCAAAGTTCCTGGGCTAGTAACACTGAGATGCAGTTACTAGATCTGAAGGGACTAAAGAAGCCGCCGCCGGAACCTAGAGAGAGTGCGCTGTTCCAACAGGGGCTGTGGCCTTGGGTGGAGGAACCAGCAGGAGGGGGGCCAGGGAGTTCACTGTTGTCCATACAGGTCAGCTGCTTGGGGCGTGCACAGAGCAGGCAGGAAAGGGCACACTTGATCTGGAGGGTGGGTAAAGCTCTCTAGCAAAAGCCATTAAAACTGGTCTGTCTCTGTTACCCCGCGCCCAGGATCTGAGTAGACGTCACCGCAGCTGGTTTGTTGCTGTAGCAGACAAGGATCAAATCGTGATCTTCTGAATCATTAACAGAAGCAACGCAACATGCATGGTTCTTTCTAGTTTATTGTTTGGTAGAAAGACAGGCTCTTGAACGCTGTATAAACATCTTGCAAAGTGCTTCTGGTCGATTACAGAAAGTCAAAGCCGATTTTCTTTGAGATGGGGCCCTTAAATCTGACATTCAGGGCACCGTAACAGAACAGGAGCTGTTGTACGTAACATTCTGGAAGGCATCTCAACAAAGGCATGCTAGGACCTGTTTAAAACCTGTAGCATCTAGAAAGATCCATCTTTCCTTCCAATGCCTATGAATGGTGATAAAAGGAGAAAGCGAAGTCTGCTATGGATGTTGACTGAGTCTGAGAAGGCTTTTTAATGACTTCCAAAACCAGTCTCAATCTTTTATCTCTAGAGACTCAGAGAAATGACCCCAAACCCCTTCCCCGTCTCCCCAGCTGGGTTTCTTCAGTCCACGTGCATGGCTTTCTGGGACCTAGGCACCAACTGCATTAACAGCCTCGCCCAGGCTCCTCATTAGGCTTCTTGAAAGGGCTTTTCGTGGAAGCAGCAGCTTTAATTTAGTTACTGCCAATCTTCCGCCCTTAGGAAAGTATTTCTTGTTTAAAGGAAAAAAAAAAAAGGGAGGGGGGCCACAGACTAGTCTAAGGAGTTCAATAAGGAAATAAGTACCTTTTATGAAAAGGACTTTTGAGCTCCCTGAGCTCACAACTTAAACTGAAATAACTTTACTGAAGTGTCTCCACATAAAACAGCACCTGCTTCCTGGCAGCTGGTTGGATGGGATCTGTGTACACAGAGCAGCCGATTAAAATGCCCTCAGTGCAAACAGCAGTCGTGGCAGAAGTATGGCTGCTCCTTACTTCCTATGTCAAATCCACATCCCTCCCGGCCGCACCCTGTGGAATTAGGTGTAGGAGAAACAGTAAAGGTCCTGCTGGACAGCCATGAGCAGCCCTGGGGCTCCCCGGAAACCCCCAAGCCGAGAAGAGAAGGCCACACTGGGGATGTCAGCCTTGGAGGTGGGGTGTGGGGAGGGTATGGTTCTGAGCAGGCAGGCGTCGTGGAAGCTCCAGATTCTCGTGTAGCAGTCCTGGCCCACTAAGAAAGAGGGAAGACACGTGGCAGGTTAGGACACACAGTAGCCCCTGTGTACATGTGGGCATGGCTTCTCATTCCTAAGGGAATCCACTGGAGCCAGAACACAAACTCAAATGGAAATTATTTCTGCTGATAACATGTACTTCTTGAAAATCAAAGTCACAGGTCTCCCTGGGGTGTTCCAGAATCACAACCAGTCGCAGATGTTCCAAGTGACAAGATGCACTGGCTGGCTGTGTGACACCGTGGCCGGTCACCAGGCATCCTGGCCAACGGGTGGCCACTCTGCTTCCCTTGTGTCAAGGGCTGCTCAAGGGGGAGCCCAGCACCCCTGGTGTAGTGGACCTGCAGCTGATTTCTATGAAAGAGTAACCAGGCAGATCTCTTCCCTGAATTCAGTATATCCTGGGACACACTAGTGACAACTCTCACCAGAACTGTTTCTGGTTTGATGGCTCAGTTCCTAAGACCAAGTGAATCTTAGGGGCTCATAAGCTATGAGGGATGTGGCACTGGCTGCAGCAGCCCAGACGCGCTCCTAGAGCTCTTTAGAGGAAAAGGAAGTGCAGACCTCACGGTCTCACGGCTCGGCTGTGGGTGGCTCAGGCTGCGCGGCTCGCTGAGGACTGCACGAGGCCACCACCCACGTCTGCTGCTCAGTGGGCTCCTTGATTTCCTGTTCCCTAGAGCACAGAGGCTCTCCTGAGATGGAAACTAGGCTTAACCTAGTTCGGGTGAAGGTCACACTGAATGCTGACCAGGTGAACACCCAGGTCTCTGTTTTATTGCACGTAACTTGCCTGTTACTGAGGTGATGTTCTCCCACTAACGTGAGGGCACAGCGCTATCCCAACTGGTAGCTGCTTAACTGCGGTTTACCAGTAGGACTGTCCTACTCTACGTGCCACCTTGTGTCTCCTACCAACAAGTCCCACGTACAAGGTTCTGATCTGGAGTAATTTCTCCCTCTGCCATTTTATTTGATGGGACAGAAAGATCTGCCCTTCCCCAGGTACCTGCTACCACAATGCCTTCTTCCTCGTGCACGTGCAGGGGCAGGTAGGCATACTCGTTCACATGACCTTCATACTGCCTTATACATTTAGTGGTCCTCAGGTCCCACAGCTTGATCTGTGGAAAGCACAAGGGGCCGTTAGAGAGGGTCCGGCAGGTATGCCAGTGAACCCAGGCAGGACAAGGTGGTCTCCAAACACCTCTTAGGGTTAGGAAAATCTAAATTTCAAAATCAGCAAAACCAGTTTCATGTCAGTCTAGACCAGGCTGGGCTGCCAGGTGGAGAAAACAACTTGCCTGGTCTCCAGCTGCCCTTCCCCTGCTATTGTCTGGCACAAGGGTCTCACTTAGAAGAATTTACTTTAATCTCTACACCTAACATGGGGCTCGAACTCACGATCCTGAGATCGAGTCACACGCTCATCTGAATAAGCCAGTCAGGCGCCCCAACACGAGGGTCTTTTCTGAAGAGCCCATCACCTGCCAGAGCCCTAGGCCAGTGGCGCCAGTGGCCTGAGTCATCAGTGCTACCCCTACCATTCCCGCCATGTCAGATGCCATCAGGTTTTGCTCTTCTTGGAGGATCTGCACAGAGGTCACTGCTGAGTCATGGAAAAGGCGGGTGGCCTTCCAGCCCTTGCCCTGATTTCGACAACGCAGATCTATGGCAAAGATCTCTCCAGAACGACAGCCGTTAAATAGCAAAGGAGCCTATGGAAAGAGAGAATGGTTGTTGGCACCACCTCCTCTAAGGCTGGGAAGGGTGTTCCCTCCAGAACACAACTCCTGCTTCGCCTCCCCTCTCCCCGTCCCTGGGTTAGCGGTGGGGGTGATGGCGTGGTCAGGGCTTGAGCCTCAGTGTAGCTGGAAGGGTTCCTTATGAAAGGATAAAAGAACGGGACCCTAGGTGTCTTCTAGTGTCCTCCCCACCGGCTGCATTGGCCCCTTAGGCCTCACTCTGTGAAGCCCAAGTGATGGTGCCTTATCTCCACGAAGATCCTTGGTGAGAAACGAGGGGGAGGAGTATGGAGTAGGAGAGATCACAGGTCCAGGAGGGCAGACGGCTGAAGAACCCTGAGTAACACACTCTGGGCTTACTGCCGAAAGCAGATCGGCTCACTCTCTCCTCCACACTTTTAAAGAAAGATGGCCTTTTCAATGAGCAAGTCTCTGAAATGCAGTATTATCTAGCAGTATGATTTTTAACTTTCTCAAATATGTAATTTGAAAACTGTGTATGGGGGGCGCCTGGGTGGCTCAGTGGGTTGGGGCCTCTGCATTCGGCTTGGGTCGTGATCCCAGGGTCCTGGGATCGAGCCCCGTGTCGGGCTCTCTGCTCGGCGGGGAGCCTGCTTCCTCCCCTCTCTCTCTCTGCCTGCCTCTCTGCCTACTTGTGATCTATGTCTGTCAAATAAAGAAATAAAATCTTTATAAAAAAAAAAAAAAGAAAACTGTGTATGGACCTAGTAAGTATCATGAATTGAGACTTAATTTATGCATTAAAAAAAATTACTAGTCCTGCTGGCTAATCCAAGTACTCCAGAACTGCTAACAGCTCATTTAAATAGGAAGTTGTTGAAAGCCAGGTTAGCCAGACCTTTCTCAATGAGCCAACTTTCATCCAGTGCAGATATAATCACCAAGTAACCCACTAAACCTTTCTGATGCCCTCTTTTTTCCCCTGAAAAAGAGAGACGACCAGATGCCACACACAGGAATCCGGTTTCAGTCCAGCAAAACTTCCACCCTCGGGACACTTTACATCGCTCCCCTCCCCCAGTCCAACCAACCATGAGAGCAAACTGCTGGGCCAAGACATCACTGCTGGTCCCAAAGGACTGCCGGTGTCCTGTCACCACGTTGGTCACGAGGACCCGCCGAGACAAGCCTGGCAGAGACAGAAGGGGCAGAAGGCCAAGCATCACTCACAGTCTGGACAGGGGTTTGGAGCCTGTGAAAGCTTCCCCTGGGGACGCGCGGGGGCAGCCTCGGCTCACCTGTGCTGAAGCAGTTATTCGCCTGAATGTTGAGGGACCATGCACAGGACCAGGCCCCGGGGATCCGGAAACTGCAGAGCATGCCGGGCCGGTCTCCTGCGGATGGCAACAGTGAGCGTGAAAGGTGGCTGCTCCTGGGGGGCCTTCCCTCCATGCTGCCTGGTCAGTGACCACCTGATCTGGGGAACCTCCAGGAACGGCTGCTCAGAGATCTGTCTATACCTTGGCCCCATTTTGGCTTTTATGGTAACAAAAAAGAGACACTCAGCTGGGGTACCTGGCTCAAAAGGGGTTATTCTGGGAACAAGCACATGACTCTTTCCTGCCTTCCCAGGAGGAGTGTCAGAACTACTAACTGCTGTCACGGAGATGGTGTGGTTCTTTACAAGAGGGTTTCAATCCCACATCACACTATCTGATGTGTGAACCCAATCAAAACGTTTTTTATTTTTTGAAAGATTTTATTTGTAAGAGAGAGAGAGCGCGAGCGTGCGAGTGAGCACGCACAAGCAGGCAGAGTGGCAGGCAGAGGCAGAGAGAGAAGCAGGCTCCTCAGTGAGCAAGGAGCCCAATGTGGGACTTGATCCCAAAACCCTGGGATCAAGACCTGAGCCGAAGGCAGCGGCTTAACCGACTGAGCCAAGCAGGTGTCCCCCAAACATTTTTTAAATAAGCCTTTTAATTCATAATACATAAAGGGCACACACCCCAAAGAGAGTGCCACGAGTGATCACAAAGGAGATGTAGCCACGTGCCCACCACTCAGGTTAAGAAGCAAAACACTGCAATACCCTAATACCCTCCCAATTACGACCTCCCCGCTCTTCCCGAGAGGGAACCACTATCCCGGTCAGTTTGTAAGGCAGGTTCTGAACCTCTCTTTGCCTCAGCTTCCTCATCTGTGGAAATGGTGGTAACACGCACTCCCGCCACATGGGCCTGCTGCACGAGGACATGTCAGGCACCAGGCTGAGTGGGCGCCCCCCCCTCACTGGCTCCTCCCTGTAACCCAAAGAAGGGGCGGGGGTTCTCTTCACAGAAGGTAAGCAACCTGTTCATGCTGGTAAGGGGCAGAGCCAGGGTTTGTGCCAGAGGCTTGACCCTTGTCTGATGGATCCTAAGTCTCTCAAAGACTGAAAACGTAATGCCCAGAATATGCTGCCAGGAAGAAGCCCGACTGCTTCAGGCGCACAGACTGGAAGCCTGGCCACAGCGGGCGCCAGGCTGCGGCATCTGTATGGGTGGCCCAAAGAAATATTTCAGTCTCTCGCACTCTTAACTGTTCTGGCTGCTGACATGACCCCAGAGGAGGGGTATGTAAGGACATACATCACTTCTAGTACCAGTCCTGGGTCAGGTTTCGGGAACTCTCCTGCAAGCGCTTCTGCAGGCTGACATGGGCTCGCGCAGCCTGTGGCTCCCACCCCTCCTGTCTGAGCCCTCGCCACGGAGTTTACACCGTTGTGGGCTGCAGCTCCTGGAGGCAAGGACTGAGACCTCCCTCGGAGCGCCTCCTTCTCCAAAGGGAAAGGACCTGATACCTGGGTGACTACTGACGAACAGGGACGCTGGGAGCAGGGTGGCGCAGCCCGGAGTCTCTGCGATGCCCATGAGGCAGAGCCTGGAGAAGCTGTTAAGGACAGTCAAGTACAAGGGTCTCCTCCGGGAAGAGAATGGGCAGTAGTACCCTTCTAGAAACTACCACCACGAGCCACATTTTACACGTTTATATATTCCATATTTAGTTCCAGATTTTCTAAAAGAAGAAAATGTCATGAACACAGCTGAAGGCCTCTCTGACCTCTCCCCCACCCAAAATCACACTCTAAAACTGGTCAGAGTTCTGGGCCGTGTTCTTTTCTTTCCACAGAGCATCTCCTACCACTGTTCCACCTCCACTCTCTTCTAGATTGATCTGGCTTGATTTTGTAGCTCCAATCTCTTCACGTTCACGGTGGAGCATGCCTTTGTATGAATGTACAACTCCTCTGTCTCGTCTCCTGCTGATGGGCACTTACATTGTTTCAGGGTTTTTTTGCTCTGCTGCTGGAAGGAGCATCCCCTTCCTTTCTCCTGTCTTATACTCCATGTGTGGGAGGCTGCTTTAAGGCAGTTTTTTTTTTTTTTTTTTAAGATTTTGTTCCTTTGACATGGGGCCAGCGAGAGAAGGAACACAAGCAGGGAGAGTGGGAGAGGGAGAAGCAGGCTTCCTGGAGAGCAGGGAGCCTGACATGGGGCTCAATCCCAGGACCCTGGGATTTTGACCTGAGCTGAAGGCAGACGCTTAACGACTGAGCCACCCAGGCACCCCTAAGGCAGTGTTTTTTTAAACCCACAGTACAAGTTTAATTTTGCTACCACGCACTACATACACACAAAGAACTGCAACAAAAGTTTCATAAAACACTTGCTCTTACTAAATAGGAGACTCGTTATTTTCTAGTCTACTCCATTAAAAAAAATGCCGCTCACAAATGGACGTTAACGGCCCACGGATGGCGGTCATGCCGTGCAGTCTGGAAACAGCCTGACCTGTGCTCCTCTGAACGTGTATAAACCGACATGTCCACATTTTAGCTTCAGTCTCCCAACTGCAGCTGGGTGTGTGGCCGCATCAGACCACAGTCACTTGCGTTTCCTTTCCCCGAACCACCTCTGTCTGTGCCTTATCTGTGTGCCCGCGTCCCGCTGATCCGCTTCCGCTCCCTTCACAGCCGAACTTCTCTCAGAGGAGTCTGTGTTTCTCCCACTCCCTTGCCTTCTTCTCACTCTTCAGCCCACTGAAACCCAGTCATCTCCCAGGCAAATCTCGAGGTCTCCAGTGGACTCGGTTTTTCACACTGAGCGACACTTTCCAGTCTCGCCTGTGGCCACGCGGCACTGTTTCCAACGACACGCTCGGGGGTGACCTCCAGACCACCCTCTGGGAGGCCCCCCTCAGACCTTCTGTCACCTCCACTGCTTGGCCTAGATTCTGAGCCTCTTCCACTTGTGCTTCTCCTCCACCCCTGCTCACCCACCACACCCTCCCCTGCCCGCAGTCTTGCAGCACCCCCTTCCCCCCCTCCGCAATCTGAGGTCTCACCCTTGCCAGCCTCTCGTAAGATATGCCTCCAGGGCCACAGTCCTCTGGAACATCCTAGCACCAGGGGCCCCACCTCGCCAGAGACCTCACAGACACTAGACCCCTTACCACTGCCCCAGGAGCCAAGATCTCTCCTGCCTCTTCCTTCCACTGGGAGCTCCGTCCCCTCCTTCCCATGTGGGAGTCACCTCCAGGAAGGCCACCCGATCCCTCCATCCTGCTAGCATCCCACTGCCCCACCAACGTCACTGCGGAGACTGAGCGCCAGCCGCCTGCCACTGCCCTTTCCATCACTCGCACAGGGACGCATCCGCTCAATGGACTTTGTGGAATGAACACAGGCACCCTTCACTGAGAACTGTCAGCATCTGCAAAGCAATCAATCAGGCAACGTGTGACGTCATCTGAACGTGTGACGTGTGCACGTCACGCTGCCTCGGGCGGCAGGCCCCATATTACGTATCTCTAGTTAGATGCCGAAGCTGAAGCTGGGCAGCCCAAGGCCTTCCTGAAGAAACCTCTTTTGCTTCTGGTTTTAGAGGACGAGGATGTGGGGAGGGAGTCCCTGCCTAGGTGCACTTTTAATTACTAGGACGAAGATCCAAATTACTCTTAAACTTCATGTGGTACTCATGGGGCCAGTATCAGATCTGGTCCTTTCAGAGGCTGCAAGTGTCGAAGAGCCCAGGAAGGGCAGTCCCGGTCTAACTTCTCTGCGTTCTGTGGGGGGAAATGCAGAGGACCGGGCTCAACAAGGTGCTGTTCTGGTAAAGGGAGAAAGTTCCATGGCCTTCGGCAGAGGCAGTGGGTGCACAGAAAAGATTACCTGAAGTGACCACCAGAGGGCAAGCGGCTAACGAAGCTACCACAGACCATGCTCTTTAAACTCAATTATACGGGTTTTTAATCTCTCCTTAGTGTAAGGAGAGAAACATGGGAAAACGCCATCCTGTTTTAAGATCAGAAATGAGAGCAAGGTTGTTGTTTTCTCTCCTTTAAGATCTGGTCTCTTCTGTCATCTGGTAAGAGCATCACAATGACAGGTGGTCCTATCCCCCCACAGAATCCCACCAAATAAAAGCCACATAAAGTTTTCAATTTACAGAACACACAAGTTTTGTGTTTGTCTTACGTAAAATTTATAACCAGATCTCTAATGTCCTCTAGGCTTTTAAAAATAGAATGTCGTGGAACAAATTAAAAAAAACCCCAACAGGATCCAATTTAGCCATTATGTAAGGAGGACCAAGATGTGCCAAGCACTGTGTTAAGTGCATTCACCGATGTTAACTGATGTTAGCCCCGTGACAACTCATGAAGTATGTGTCAGGTACAATGAGTGATCAGAGTTTTAAGAACTCATTGGTTATAAAATTGAACCATGGACACGACTCATGAACATGCGGCTTTGGCTCAAACCATATCACTCCCAGAAGCACGGGACAGACAGCTGTCTTGTCCATCATCAACAGCCCCCAGGGACACCAGAGGAAGGGTCTAGCCAGCCTGACTCTGTGCTCCTGTGCTCTTAGTAAAAGAGCCCTGACTGTTTGCTGAGAGGGCAGACTAGAGTGAAGAGTGCTCTAAAGGCGACTGTCTCTGGAGGCACCTGGGGGGCTCAGTCGGTTAAGCGTCTCCCTTCAGCTCAGGTTGTGATCCTGGGATCAAGCCCTGCATTGGGCTCCCTGCTCAGCTAGGAGTCGCTTCTCCTTCTGCCTCTGTCTCCCCATCCCCTGCTCATGACCCCCCCCCCCCAATAAATAAATACATAAAATTAAGAAAAAATGAAAGAAGGTGGTCTCTGGTAGGGACCCTAGGCACTGAGCCCACACACTTATGTCCAATGCTGAAGGATTCCCCTTTCCCCTTTACTGATGCCCGCCCTCACCCTCCCCCAACAAGAGGCCCGGCCCACCCTCAAACTGCTTATGGCTCTGAGCTCGTCCTCCTTCACCTCAGGAGCATGTGGGGTTCCTGCCCAAGGCTTTCTTGTTCCTAACAGTGTCTGGCACATGGTGACATCGGTGTCACCCTGGGAACTCTGCTACTTCTCTGTGCTCCACGGCAAGCCTTGTTCTCTACCGAGCTGCACTATTCTTTCCTAACGGGTGAGATGTGCATACAAAACGGGGCAGACCTCTGGCCACTACGATGCCACCTTACACACCCCACAGATGCCCGGCTCTACACCGCAGCATGGCCTGCCCACCAAACCTCTTCGTCTGCCAAAAGATACAGAATGTGGGAATCCAGGTGATTCAGCGAGGCCCAGCACACCGAGTTCACCTGGGGAGGAAGCACACAGCAAGGCGGTCTGACTGCCAACTCGCGGAGACAGATGCTTTCCTACTGAGTAACTACTGGGATACCGACAAGGGACTGCTTTCTGCAGCTCTCACTTCTTTTAAGGGCGTTGGAACATCCCCAGGACAGGCAGGTCCCCTGCTCCACCGTTGTAGGGCCTTGAGGGCAACAGGGAGGAAGTTACCCCCAGACTTTGGTCCTTTGTCATCAGCATGGACCTCGCAGCGAGACCTGTGGTATACCCTGCGGTGTGGGGATGAGTCCCTGCAACAGGAGGGGACCGACCCAACCGAGAGGCGAACTGTATCTTCCCTTCCCCCCAGAGACCAGGTTCGACCTGTGTCCATGTTGTGGCTCAGGTCCCAAATGGACAGAATGTCACCGCTTCTTACACATGCACTCATCGCCCCAGTGGAATTTAAAGGTTGCTCCCTCAACGGCAAGCTGTGCTGTATTTTATTTATCTTTTTATTTCCATAACCTCTGTGTAGGCCACAGACTGGCTGAGTGACAGATGCACCCAGGACTGTCCACTCAGGCCCCCTCCGCCCGCGGCCCAGAAACTCCGAGCTGGGCAAGGGCTCCTTTGGGTTACTGTGATCCTCCCAGAGGGAAGGTCTGTACCACCAGTTAAAGAAGCTTTTCCAAGCCTAAAGAAGTTTCACATCTTCTCCCAACTACTGACAGTTACTTCTCTTTCAAGAAAAGAAACTCCTGAGGCCCCTTTCTTCCCCTATGGGTTCTCAAGATCTCTGACTCCATTCTCCCTTGGGAAAATAGGTACTCAAGCCCCGCCTTCTTCATAAAGTTCTCTCCTCTCCTCTGAATTAGGCCGACTAAAGCAGGGCCCTTGGATCCAAAGTGCAAAGGGAGCCGCAAGGCTTATTGATGGGAAAGGCCACGCACCTTCCGGTTGGTGAAATACAGGTTTTCGTGCATATGCACCTTGAGCGAGGGGGTCTTCAGACCTCGCAGGCTGATGATGCCATACTTGGAGCCTCCGACTTTGACATCATTCACTGTGAAGAGCCGGTCACTGTTGGTATCCGCCTGCAGGGGAAAAGAGGCAGGTCACCTCCCTGGCTGAGCCGAGGCAAGCTGCCCAAGGCCATCTGCCCCTCTCTCTAGGATCCCATGTTCTGTGCATTTTCACCTGGTGAGCGCTCCCACCCACGAGGGAGAGTGGAGCATGGGGGTAACCCACCTTGTCCCTACTCAGCCCAGCCGTCACCGGGCAAGGTGGACAGCTATGTGGTCTCACAATCAGGAACACGGATGAGGGCAGTGAGGGGGCAGAGTCAGGAAGTCTGAGGTCGGTACAGCAGCTCCACTCAGAACTGCATTTGGAAGAGTCCCAATGTCCACCCAGGTGAGCCGTTTGGATGGGCCACATGGTGACATGCAGCCATCGTGAAGGCCACACACAATGTGGAGAATGCTAGTTACACCCCTGTGAAGGGGGTGAAAGGAGAATACAAACTTGGATTCCTATTACACAGGCACTTTTCTCCCCACCGAGTAAAAGAAAAAAAAAAGAAAAAAGCAAGCCTACTACACTGAAAAAAAATTACAATAAAAAACACTACATTGGGATATAAGTTTTCTTCCCATTTAAAAAATGTGGTTGGATGGGGTGCCTGGGTGGCTCAGTGGTTAAAGCCTCTGCCTTCGGCTCGGGTAATGATCTCAAGGGTCCTGGGATCGATCCCCGAATCGGGCTCTCTGCTCAGCAGGGAGCCTGCTCCCCCCACCGGCCACCACCTCTGCCTACTTGTGATCTTTGTCTGTCAAATAAATAAAATAAAATCTTTAAAAAAAAATGTGGTTGGGGTGCCTGGTGGCTCAGTTGTTAAGCATCTGCCTTCACCTCAGGTCAAGATCTGAGAGTCCTGGGTTCGAACCCGGAATCAGGCTCCCTGCTCAGCGGGAAGCCTGCTTCTCCCTCTCCCACTCCCCCTGCCTGTGCTCCCTCCCTCGCTGTGTCTCTCTCTGTCAAATAAATAAATGCAATTAAAAAAAATATGTGGTTAATAATTACTTCAAAACAAAAACCTTAAATATGTGTTTTATATATATTTATAAATATAACACACACATAACGTGGGTTTGGATGCTGGTGAAAATGTATTCACATTGAAGTTTACTCAGAAACCACATTTCCCAAAGAATCATTACAGTGACTAGAATCAGAATGGAAGAACTGATCTCTGGGTGGCAAAGCACTCTTCCCAAAATTCTAGTCCCCACAGCTAGCCAACCATCTCTAACTCCGGGTGACTGGGGAGATCTCCATGTCCGTGCGAGGCCTATGTGAGACGCAGCATGAGGACTGGGGACTGAGGCCATACTAAGCAGCATGTGCAGGTCCACCAAGTTTCACCGAGAAGACCAGGGAAGCGGCTCCCAAGTATGTACCGCCATCAAGTATTCTACTGATTCAGGTCAAATCGTACCCCCAGGCCCTTGGGGGAGTAGAGCCACAGGAGAGAATGGGAGTCCTGGAATATCCCGGATGTATTCTCCTGTTAAGGTCTTCTGGGGCAAGACTTCAAGGGTCAGCTCTGTGGCTTCAGATTACAGTCCTGTCCAGCAGGCTGAGGCTCTCCAATTTTCCATCCTTCTTTCATTCTCTCCTCAGCCTTCCTCCGGCCTCTAGGAAGGACAGGGCTTGCCGGGAGGCCATGATCTCCTGTAGCCTCAAGCTTCTAGTCTAACTTCGGGGACCCCGGGGTCCTCTGATGACATTTCTCTGAATGCTGGGCTCAAGCAGTTGGCTCTGGCTTTATTTAGCCTTGGCTAGATTAGCCCGGGTCTAACCTAACATAGAGAAGACCCTGCTCCGTGTAAATGATGTGATAAAGGTGTGGCGGACACGCAGGCCCAGCGGTGCCACCCAGCTCGGAGTCAGCGAGCAAGAGGCGGCGCATGGCTGCTACGGAAGGATGCTGGAGCTTCAGGTGTGGCCGGATGACGCCCCAGTACAGGAAGGATTAGAAGCCCCCAGCCCACTGCATACCTTTCCGTCTGTACCCAACACACCCAAGGGAAAACTACTCTGTGATCGTTCTAGATGTGTGCTGGGGCCCTGCTGTCAGACCGAATGACAGAGCTGGAGTCGGGGCGAGCCAGGTCAGCACGGCTGGCCCTGCCGGCTCAGCACCTGCCAGCGGGGACACATTAGAACCGTGACACCAAGGGGACGCCCCCTGCTCTTGTGGCACAGGCCGTCTCGCAACTAGGCCTCATGAAAGCCAAGGTTAAGCCACGCAGGGTCAAGGGATAAAAGCTGTACCCCTGGCACCCACAGGGAGCTCCCTCCCACTCACCAGTATGAGGTTAAATCGGTCGCTTGCCAAAGCGGACGGATCCGAGCTCTGAATCTGGACCTTTTTCCTCTGCATGCAGCTCACTCGCAGCTCATGAGCTAAACTGCAGAGGGAAAGAGGGGCGGGGAGGGCATGGCCACTGGACCCAGACACCTGGGAAGCCGACTCAGAGGCTCTGCCCTGGCCCCCACCCTGGAGACCTCCCCGCGCCCCGCCCCAGTCAGCCGTGTCTCCTCCCAAGTAACTGTCAGCCACGGAGCTGAGCAGGATCCCAAATCATCTCAGTTACACAACTCGGAGGAAAACTAAGGCCAAGAAAAGGGTGGCCCCTCCACAGGGTCCAAGAAAGTTAGAACTAGACAAGGGCGCCCAGCTCCCTTTCCACATCAAGGAGAACAAAGCAGATTTTAAGGTGAAGAGAGATCTAACTAGACCTTAACTCTTCCTTCTCAGGAGGGAGATACAGGAGAGGCCTGCCCCATCTACCCTGGCGGGGCTACCCTGGTGGGGCTGGCCTTCCCTGAAGGGGGCCCTGCTCCAAGGGAAGTGCTGTGCCCCGCTCCAATGTTCCGTTACTGGCCCGTGCACAGGAGGCAGCAGAACGCAGGACTCAGGAGCTCAGGCAATAGATCAGACGGACCCCGTCCTCTCTAGCCTTACCTTGAGCCAGTTGTTCCGCTCTGAGCCTCAGTCTCTTCTGAAAACTGGGCAAGTACCAACCCAGCTCACAGGGTTTTAGTTAGAATATCAGACATCACAAGTATATGAGGTTTATTACGCATACATCCCTTTAAGGCTCTATTTTGGTGACAACTCATGGGGAGGGGAGGAGGCAGAAATCTCATGGGAATGACGTTCTAGGAGCTTCACTGCACTGAAAATGATTTCAAGTAACACAGAGGAAACGTCTTGAGAAATTTCTGCTGACTTTCTCTGCCTAGATTCCTTCTCTCTCCTTGGCCTCCTGCAGAAGCTTCTCCCCTTGTTCTATAGGGAAAATGATTTTCTCAGGGCGGTTTTAGCAGAAGGCAGGCTGTGCTCCTCCCCGCCCCCACCTGCCCCCAACTGTGAGGACTCCTCAGAGTGGTTACATGCTCTATTCTGATTGGCTTCTTGGACCATGGATATAAGAAACAGGAAGAGGCAAAAAGCTTAATGAGGCTTTGTCTTACCGGCAGTAACTGGTGACATTGAGAAAACCCAGCTTGCTTTTCTGTAGCAATGAAGATGCATTAAAGCCCATCCTGGCTATTTTCTAAAAGCAAGAACAAAAACAAAAACAAACCAGATTCAATGAAGTTTTAGGTTATGGGATAATGGAGAATGCTTTTAGTTTCACAGGATCTAACGAAGAAGCTGGTGTACTATGTTGGCAGAAATTGTATGTACAGAGATCTGACAGTCGCCTCTCCTGGGCAAGAGGAAAAGTCTGTCACAAGAAAGCACATGTTGAGCTGGAAAGCTGGCCTGGTCCCCATGTCTAAGCTCTCCATCAATTTGCCTGCGGAGCCAGGTGAGGACATGAGGCCACCCCGCTAGTGAGCACAACAATGGCACTGCTCGCTCAGGTCTTCACCGTGCTTTCCCTTTGACCTGGTGACCCTGGGGCTCCCATAAACCACGGAAAGGTCCTGGCATCTAAGCCGCAAAATGCAGGAAATCCTCATACCCAAACCACACACCTGGTTTTCTATTAAAGATACACAGTTACTGAAACTGTGTCATGCCATTTCCCAATTTCTCCCGGGAAGGACAAGATGTGAGAATCGCTGATGGAACTTTGCAGATAAGAAAAGAGGGGCAGTGGGAGATTTTCTGCCTGTTCTCACTCTTTTCATTGGATTCCTATGGGGGGAGCTCGATGCCACAAAGCGCCCCATGCTAAGTGTTACAGGAGCGTCTGATCGGCACCTCCCGTCAGCAACTGAGGGGACAGGGCGGCCAGCAGCAGTGTGGACAGAGCCCACCTTTTTCTGTTTGTCTTCTTCCTCCAGCAGCTGCAGCCTTTTGCTTTCCATCTCCTTCTGCCGGATGCCCTCCTTCGTGAGGGGGTTGCAGTTGTTATGGCCAGGGAGCAAGCGGAAATAGCGTTTCTTTTCAGGGTCAAAGTAATACCCCGGCAGATCTTTAGTCAAAAGAGAGGAAATCCACTTCAACTTAGAACACGGCACAAACCCACCTACGAAAGAACCCAGGGGCCTGTCCACACCACCCCTCACAGATGTCCGTCTGTCCTGAGGGGCAGCAGGAAGGCTAAGGCGGGCAGTCACCCGCCTGTGCCCATGGGGGGAGCCGTCTGCCTCACCTCCCTCCCTGCCCTGTTCCTGACACAGCCAGGATGTTTAGTTAGTGTTTCAATGTGCTCCAGAATTTCCCCCGAACCAGGAAAGGGCTGGTGACACACATGGAGTGTACCCGCATGCAGGCAAAGACACACAGGGCTAAGAAGGGCAGCCCAAGCAGACGTGACCAGATGATGGGGCAGGACAAGGTTTCATCCTTCCCCATAGGCAGGGCCACAGCAGGTCCACCGTCCAACAGACGGCCTCACCTGGCACGGAAGAGCTCCCAGCTGCGCCAGATGAGGTCGATGGGGCCTCGTCATCGCCGACGTGGCCAGAATCCTGAGAGCTTTGCTGTGCCACTAAGTTGCCCCTGTTGACACACAGTCATAGTAACTCGCAGTGAAGGGCTTGAGTCTGTCATTCTCTGACTGGGGGGTCCTGCAGGGGTCAGTTCAGGCAGTTCCACGGCCCTCACTCCAGCCCTCTGACCCTTCTGATTACTTGGAGAGCCCTCACCTCTCCCTTCTGCTTAAAGGAGTTTACCTACTACAAATACACAAAAGTTAGGACAAGCAAAGTTTTGGTTCCTCACCCTTAACAGGATGTGTGTCACATTAAAGTCCCTTTCCTTATCTCCTCACTTGAGCATTTTCTGAGGTCTTTTAGAAATTTCCAGATGAAAAGAGGAATAATCTTTGCCAATAAGAATATTACCAGCTGGGCTCATTTGTCAGTTCAACAGCAGCTACAAGGCCAGGTGCATTTTATTCTTTACTGGATTTAGTAGTACAAAGGGTTTAAATTTTACTTGGCCATATCACCTTATAGATGAAGAAACTGGGGTTCGGGGCACGGAGGTGATTTGCTCAGGTAATACTCGGATACAGCCATGGTTTGAACACTTGATTTGCAAAGCTACAAGCAGTTTCTGTGGCAATTACAGGCTGAAGGATATAATGACAGAGAAAAACACCTAATTTTAGAATCCTGACAAAATCTGCTTTAAAATCAAGAACTTCCTCCCCATCCCCCAAAGGAATACAAATTGAATATCCAGGCTAAAGGAATGAAAGAACTTTCTCTTTTGTCTGGAAATACTAACTATGCAGTTTCAGAGAAAATTATTTATTCTGCCTTTTTTATGGCCCGGAGCTTTCTGAGGCAGCTCATGTGTGATCAGGCAGCAAGAGGAGGAAGGACCAAGTGTCACGACAAATGTCTACATTTCTACTCCAAGGACGACTCCTCCATTCTTTCCGCACAGAGCCTGGAAGGCGGCTGCCCAGTGTGTTTCCACATGACTCTGCCAAGGCTGAGATGAGACTCTCTTCTTGCACAGGTCACATTTTGCTACACGTTGTACTCTTGTGGGAAGGCCCAAAAAATATCCATGGTTCTCTTTACAAAACATACAAACACTGGGCACTGTCCTGATCGTTCTACAATATGGGTCAAATCTGTGACTCTGGCTTAGAGTAATAGATTTTACCCTGCACTTAATGAGGCCCACCATATATGAAGGGGCTACTCAGAGCCAAGCAGCCCATCAGAGGCTTTCCATTCAGTATTGCAAACCTCGTTAAGTATTACGTCTCTTTTGTACAAGAGTGACTCAGAGTGACAAAGCGACTTGCCCAAATTCACATAGGAGAAGGCAGAGTGTGAAATCTGGACCTCCTGACTCCTTGGCCCTGGTTCTTTCCACGACATTTGGATGGTTTTTGTTACGGTTCAGGCTCATCTGTTCTAGAGAAGCATCTTGGTCTTTGTCACCATCTGACCCTGTAGCTAGAAATCTGTCCATTTTAGGAGGAGGTCTGAAGTGTGGAAAAGTGTGTGGAAAAGTTTTAAAATTGGCATGCGGGCCTCCTCTGGTGCAGAGACTTCTGCGCTAAGGAAATACAATCTAGTCCCAGCACAAGACAACCCGCCCACACCAGACGAGGACACCTCTTCACAGTTCAGGGCCAGCAGGACCTCTGGCCATAAGAACAGTAAGTTGGGAGTGGAAAATGTTTGCACTGGGGACTTCAACTCAGCATAGACTAGGTTTTACTTTCTAAGCTGGTACTGGGTACATGATGTTCACTGTACTATTCCGTATACCTTTTTGTGTTTATTAAACTCAATATTATATATATTTAGCCTTTCTAAGGATTAGGCTGAATTAATGAAATTAAGTCTCCAGAAAGCTATTTTCATTGACTGACAAAAAAGGGAGAGAGAGAGAAAGTCTGCAAAGTAGAAAAACAGCTCTCCAGTCCTATCTGATACCGTCTGCTTCTAAGCCTCTGGCTAATGCTCTGGCCAGAGGTCGTCACTCTGAAAAGAAGGAAAAGCAAGACCATATTGCCTCACTCCTCCAAGAGCGACAGGCAGGCTGACTTGCAGCAGTGCCCCCACCCCCCCCGCCAGACCCTGCATTGGGGTGACAGCCCCGGTGACTCCCAAGCATCTGAGGCCACCACAGAGCTCAAGTGGCCCCAAGCAGCAGCACTTGCCTCTCAACAGAACCCTGCTGTCTGAACCAAGGGTTCTGCTGGTGACTCCTTCTCCTACGTCTTCTATTCTGCCAGCTGTTTTTATGCATTTCTACTCCTAGAAGAGAAAAACAAGCAAGTCCACATACAAACGTGTGGGTGTGCGCACGCGCATGCACGTGTTTTCCTGTTTGCTTCTCGACAGCTCCTTCATGCTGGGAGCTAGGCAAGGCAATGGCCCGACCTGGCTTCTCACCAGAGCCACCACACCAAGCCTCGCCTGTAAGGGCTGCCTCCAGGCGGAGACAGCGATGAAGCACCAAGCTTCTGGAGCCACTTCTCCAGCTGCGGTCCTTACCTCACAGCGGACACCTGGCCTGCCAATCTGCCGACCTCTGGTTCTTTTGGTCACTGTGTGAGGTGATGACAGGGTCTTGCAATGACTTTAGGTGGCAGTTGAGGCTGGCATGAGCACTCAGGTTATTCTTCTTTCTTTTCTTTACCAGATGACACCAGGGCATATAATTTTTCTTTCAATCCACACACATCCCTGTTGAGAGAACAGCTGACAGTGAACACTTTCTCCTACACAATTCCAGCACTGAGCAGGGAAAACTGTGAACATGGTTAAACAAGGGCCAGTGTGTAGGGCTTCTCCACATGCTTTATAAAGGTTTTAGCTTTCTGCATGCAAGCTGTCAAAGGGACGGATGTGTACATGCATTTTTTTTTTTTGAAGAAGGAATGAGGTAAAAACACTTCTTACTGATATTGCCGTGATATTTGGGGAGGCTTTTTCTAGTCTTATCTTGTGGAGCCTGAATCTGTCACTTAACCGCCAAGTTTCCACCCTGGGGATCACATGAAGAGTTCTTAACAAGAGCAGACTATGGTACCTGGCCCAGCTGCTGTGAGCTCCACGCCTTCCCCAACACCTGATTTTTCCCCCAACTCATGGGAGAGAGTTGAGGCCATTTTACTGAATGTGCTTTTATTTATTTTTTACTGAATATACTTTAAAACCACATTCAAATGCCGTAACAAAATTAGAAAAAAAAAATCTTTAGGGCTGAATGAAACCAAAGAACAGATTAGAAAACTATTTGCTTTTATTTCCCAGCTTTTCCTTCTGAGTGGGGAAAGCCTGCTGGCAGCAGAGCACCACCGGTCTGGACTGCTGGTCCGGTACTTACCCAAACATTCTGCGAATTCTGTAACGGAGTCCTCAGTGTGCTTGCTTCGGGCAGTCAGTCGGCCTCCCCCATGGGGCCGCTCCGCAGCCCGGACTGCTGGCTCCAGACGCTCTCCAGTCCTGCGCCAGAAGGAGCAAGCGATGCTGAAGCAGAGCGTGTAGCCGCGCTCAGGGAGAGCCACGATAAAGGTCTTATTTTCATCCTCTGATGTCTTAAACTACTTTAATTATTCCTAGTCTGAGTCACTCCTGACGGCTCAGGCTGTTATCTCTGTCCTAACATCCCCTCCCACTTTCTTCCAGTCCTTTCTTGCTAGCATAGCTGCCGACCTCACAGAGAACAGAGAGGCTGCCACGTATGAACACTCCCAGCATCTCTCCCTTCCCTTCCACAAACATCTGCCTTAATATTTCCAGTGGTCTTCCCTCTTGTCTTCGAGAAACAGGTGTCCTTGTCTTTTCCTGGCAAACCCATCCCACCTGGCTATCGCTCTCATTCCTTCTCAGACCCTGCAGACACTTGTTCCCATATGTTTAACCAATTTCCGCAGCCTTATCTCGCCTTATGGACTTGCTCAGGTTTTTCATTTGTATGTGCTCCAACTCCGACCCAAGAGGAGGAGGTATTCTGCGCACGTGGTCTGCGCGCACACATCCCACCGCTTGTTTCCCAGTCACTCCTCAACCCACTGCATCACGCCTTTCTGCTAAAAAGCTCGTGACCTATTTAACTAATGATCCCCCTTGCCTGCCAAAGTCAGTGGTCTCTCTTTATTTAGCCCTTATTCCTAAATCATGTGATGCCACAAAGCTTCATTCTTCCTTTGGCTTCTGGAATATCTTTCTATTGGTTTTTTCTCTTACTTGTCAAACTCATCCTTTTCTGGCTTCTCTTGGGTCACCTGCCCTGTGTCTGTTTTCTACTGTTCTGTCCTAGTTCCCCTTCTTCTCATACTTATTCCATCTCACCCGCCAACACAGGTTCATCTCCAACCCCTAGCATCTTTCCTGGGCATCAACTTCTACCGCCACCTCTTACTTCCACAGTGACAACAGACTTAGCACGTTCAGAGCCCATTTCTCCCTAGTTCCCCGTCTGCTCTTTTACCTATCTATAATTCCCTCCTCTATAAATACCACTGCTGTGCTCACCCCTGTCCAATCGTATAGTAGCTTTATTCAGTTTCCTAAGCAACCCATGTTCATAGCTCCTGGACACCACATGCGTGGGTCTCCCTAAGGATCAATTACCTTAAACTTCATTTTAAAGAATAAAGTTGTATTTACTAACTAGTTAAGTTACAAGCTAAGAGGCACTATGCAGAGGAAGGGAAATAGGACCAGTGTTAAGAAAACTGGTAAGAAAAAGAAGCCATACTGACCTAAAGATTACCATTAGCAACTCTATCAAAAGATAAAAATTCCTCTAGATTGCACATTCTGTACATACGACTGCAGTTTGCTTTAACTATGAAATAATGCAGGACTACAGTGAAGAACATAGGTAATGGGAAGTCAAAGGCTTCAGGTGAGGAGGCAGGAGCATGGCATGCCTGCACCATTATCCTCCAAATAGGGGCGCAAAATCAAGGACATAGTAAACAATGAAATAAGTGGTGAGCATTGATTTTGGAACATTTCTAAATCACTATCTCACACAAGCACAGGGTCAGGTACTGCAGCACAAGGAGAGGCTGACAACATTAACTGACTTAATGAGCATGATCAAGCCAAAGTCATTTAAAAAAGTCATGATAAACAGAAGTTGGCTGAACACAGAAAGGGTTACAGTGGGATGAAATGATATTTTTTCATACTTATAAGAAGCCTATTTCAGGGGTGCGGAGAGTATCTTCCTCGAATGCAGCATAGTTCACTCTCAGTATCCACTGTATGCATTATGCTTGCCCTTATCACTCTATACTAAACTGTGTACTCCCACCTCGTATTAGATATAATGTGAATTCTCTAAGCGAAGATCTCGCCCTGTTCTTTCTGTTCCTAGCACCCATGACCTAGTTCGTTCTCAGTAAATGTTCCCTGAACTGAACAAAAAACAAACCAAAACAACCCTGCAGCCGCTTTAAAATCCCAGGTAGGGGCACCTGGGTGGCTCAGTTGTTAAACGTCTGCCTTTGGCTCAGGTCATGATCTTGGGGTCCTGGGATCAATCCCTGCATCAGGCTCCCTGCTCCGCGGGAAGCCTGCTTCTCCCTCTCCCACTCCCCTGCTTGTGTTCCCTCTCTCTGTCAAATAAATAAATAAAATCTTTAATAAAATAAAATAAAACCCCAAATAGCCCCTTTCTGCTCTAGGCATTTTCATTTGCTATTCAACACAGATTTACAGAGGGCCCAGTGGGCCCTAGGGAGCAGGCAGAGATAAATCGTGGTCCCCATTCTCAAGACACTTGCTGATCACCAGGAACACAGATGTGAATGAACCAATCCCTGCAGTGGCTCGTGAGTGAGTGAAGACCCAGGTCTCTCCACGTGTAGCAAAAGAGAAGAGTCATTCTTTGAGTGGAGGGGCTGGAAGAGAGAGTGAGTCTGAACTGCAGCTGGAAGAATGAGTGTCAGGCAAGGGGCCTGGCAAGCAGTTCTGTATGGCCAGAGCCTAAAGTACAAGGCGTTGGGTGTCGAAGCTGGAAAGGCAGAGCAGGGCCAGCCCATGAGGACTCTGACAGGATCAGACACGCATGCTGGAAAGGGCACTTTACAGGCAGCAGAGAAAATAAGCTAGAAGTTAAGGATCGGGGGCGCCTGGGTGGCTCAGCGGGTTAAGCCTCTGCCTTCGGCTCGGGTCATGGTCTCAGGGTCCTGGGATCGAGCCCCACGTCGTGCTCTCTGCTCGGCGGGGAGCCTGCTTCCCTCTCTCTCTGCCTTTCTCTCTGCCTACTTGTGATCTCTCTGTCTCTCTCTCTCTCTGTCTCTCTCTCTGTGTTAAATAAATAAATAAAATATTAAAAAAAAAAGAAGTTAAGGATCGCTGTAGCAAGCTGAGATGAGCCTGCCCACTGTGGAAGTGAGGATCTTGAATTTAGAAAGACTCAGAAGGTGAATTTCATGGGAGAGGTGGAGACAAAAGAAGTGAGGAACCAGTACATGACTGACAGGTAGGGTCTTGACCTGGGAGACCAAGATTAAGGATGAAGAGCAGTTTGGGGGAGAGAAGAGAATCAGTCTCGTTTTGAACAAACCAATCTCAAGATGCCTGTAGAACACCAAGGCAGGCAACCGTAAACAAGCTCTGGGAATCCAGCGAGGAAACAGGATATAGATTTGAAAGTCATCAACACATGGTGACAAAGACCCAGACAAATGTAGATCCAAAGCCAAATATAAAATGAGGCTTTGAATTCAGAATTGGAGATAATTTTCCTGGATAGTAATAAGAAATCCAGTATGCATCAGTTTTTAGATCAGTGTTTCTTACTTTTTTAAAGTTTTTTTTTTTAAGATTTTATTTATTTATTTGACAGATCACAAGTAGGCAGAGTGGCAGGCAGAGAGAGAGAGAGCGGAGGAAGCAGGCTCCCTGCTAAGCAGAGAGCCCGACACGGGGCTCCATCCCAGGACCCTGGGATCATGACTAGATCAGCGTTTCTTAATGGGGACAGTTTGGCAATGTCTGGAGACATTTTTGTTTGTCATAACATGGTGGGGGGGGGTGAAGCTGGTGATGGCTGCTATTGCCATTTAGTAAGAAGCCCCTGATGTTAACCATCATACAATACACAGGATAGTCCCATAAAATGAATTAATCCAGCCCCAAATAGTGGTGAGGTGGATAAACTCTATTTTTTAAATTTTTATTTATTTTTTATCTTGTAAAAAAGATTTTATTTATTTGACACACACACACAGAGCATAAGCAGGGGGAGTAGCAGGCAGAGGAGAGGGAGAAGCAGGCGCCCCACAGAGCGGGGGAGCCCGATGTGGGACTTAATCCTAGGACCCTGGTATCATGACCTGAGCCGAAGGCAGTTACTTAACCCATGGAGCCACCCAGGCGCCTGAGAAACTCTATTCTTGATAGAAATGCTAACAATTTGCTGGATGATATGCTGAATCCCAGCTCCTTTGGAGCTGCTCTGCCAGGCAGGTATTACGGGAGGTATTAAGTAAGATGTGCTGTGAAAGGCTGGCCTTGGCTTTGCCTTTCAGAGAACCTTTAAGTACTTGAAGGAGGAAAGAAAAATAATTTCTGAGAGACCCTTATTCTGAAAAGACAATATTAATCTCAAACAAATAAACATGATTTAACTACCATTCGTAGCAGCATTATTCGTAATTGCCCCAAAGTAGAAACAACCCAAATTTCCATCAACTGATGAATGGATAAACAAAGTATGCCACATCTGCACCACAGAGGTCGATCAGGACAAGACTGAAGTACTAATGCATGCTACAGTGTGGACAAACCTTGAAAACATTATGCTAAGTGAAAGAAGCCAGACACAAAACGCCACATATTGCATCGATCAATGTACGTGAAACGTCCAGAATAGGCAAATCCAGATACAAGGAGATGGGGAGGACAGAGGCGGAGGGAGAGGAAGTTTCTAGGGGGCTGGGAGGAGGGGCAGAGAGAAGGCAGAGAATGAGGAGTGACTAACTGGCACGAGATCCCTCCATCTCCGAATACTGTTTTTGAAAGAAGCTTCTTGGGGCACCTGGGTAGCTCAGTGGGTTAAAGCCTCTGCCTTCGGCTCAGGTCATGATCCCAGCATCCTGGGATCGAGCCCCACATTGGGCTCCCTGCTCAGTGGGGAGCCTGCTTCCTCCCCGCCTACTTGTGATCTCTGTCTGTCAAATGGATAAATATTTGACAGACAGAGAAAGAAGCTTCTTGGGAGTCTATTTTTCTGTTATGAGTTTAAGTGTTTTTCCCAGTTATCCCAAGTTAGCTGATAAAGCCTCTAATTAAATTGTTTTGTATTTTTAGGAATAAGGGTCACTGTTATATACTTCCATTATCTAGGTGTAGCTTAGTAAAATTTTTATAGAACTTTAAGTGATTTATAATGTTTCATGTGTACCTGTTTATGTTTTCACAGGCAACGCGCCACCAAATTGCTAGCTTTGGTACCCAAAGCAACAATCACAATATATAATACTTTAGTATGACAGCAGTTTTATTTTAAAACCAGAATCAAGTTGAATGTGACTTTTATTTTAACTAAGATTTATGCCTGCACATTCATAAAACAGTGATACACTAGTACCGTATTTCCTTTACTCTACTTGATTACACACTTACTGAAAGGTAAATATACAGATCGAATGATGAGACTTCATGTTTCAGTAAAAGTTTTTAAAAAAGAAGACCTGTCTTTTTACTTAATGCTTCAAGAAATAGAATTTTGTTTTTTTTAAGGGGGGTGGGGAGAGTGAGGGGCAGAGGGAGAGAGACAATCTTTAAGTAGGTTCTATACCTAGCACCAAGCCCGGTGCAGGGCCTGATCTCACGACCATGAGATCATGACCTGAGCCAAAATCCAGAGTTCGACAATTCATTGACTGAGCTACTGAGGTGCCCCATGAAACAGAACTTTTAAATCAGAACTAATAGGATCCTTTTCTGGAGTTAACCTAAAAGAAGTTAACTGGAATTGGTAGATTTTTTTGGTTTCTGTTATCAACTTACTATAGCACTCCCAACCAGTACCAGTGCAATAATGACACTTTGAAATCCGTAATCTTAAAAAAAAAAAAAAAAAAAGTGTGGTGGGGAGAGGATTATACAAAAAGATCACATATCACAAGAGGTTAAAATGACTGAGTATGTAATATTTTTTAAAGCCTTCATTTTAGGTCAGCACAAACTTCGTATTTTCCCCCTATTTTTAGTAGCATTTCATTTTGAGGTTTAACATAGCAAGCCAGTATAAAGTTTTACAGTTCAGTCCAGCAGACCCCCTGACCCACAGTTTCACTTTCCCTGGGTTCAGTTATCCTTCTCCAGATGTATCCTCAGGAGACCAGTAACAGCCTAATGCTGTGTCACATCTACAGGTCGTCTCATCGCACAGGCATTTTATCATCTCACGTTGTTGCAAAAAGGGTGAGTACAGTACAGTAATTTTGAGACAGACATGTTCACATAACTTTTATCACAGTATATTGTTGTAATTGTTCTATTTTATTATCAGTTACTGTTGTTCATCTTTTTTTTTTTTTTTAAGATTTTATTTATTGACAGAGAGAGAGATCACAAGTAGGCAGAGAGGCAGGCGTGGGGCGGGGAAGCAGGCCCCCTGCCAAGCAGAGAGCCCAATTCGGGGCTTGATCCCAGGACCCTGGGATCATGACCTGAGCCAAAGGCAGAGGCTTTAACCCACTGAGCCAACCAGGCGTCCCTGCTGTTCATCTCTTACTGTGCCTAATTTATAAATTAAACTTTATCACAGGTATGTCTGTATAGGAAAAAACCCAGAAAATAATACGTTTCGGTACTATCCATGGTTTCAGGCATCTAGTGGGGGTTCTGGAATGTGTCCCCCTGAAAAAGGGGTACCACTGGAATCCTGGATTCTGAGTCATTTTAAGATGAAAATGGAAAAAAGTACAAGAAAATTAATTTTCTTATGTAACATCTCAATCATCTGCTTGTTGACTCTTTCTTAGTGGACAGGTAGCTACCTGTCCTGTTGCAGATACACACTTAGCTGACAGTGATCTCTGGAAAGGAAACTGAATTTGAATTTGTCCTTGTCAGTGAGCCCTCTTGCTTAACTACAGATCCCAAAAGTTAAAACCAGAAATAGGAGGACTGCCTAACTCAAGCTCTAATTGAAACCTATTGTTCTTATTTCTTATCATACTTTCTTGAGGCATTGATGAAGAGGCTTTGCAATGACCAGAACATTGTAACTGCCAGGCCAGAAAAGCCCCCAAAACAACAGAATGCTTAGAAGGACCACATCCCACACATCCCCTCCCTGCCCATGATCATGTGATGCACACATACCCACCTGCCCCTCCAACCTGTGATCACACACTGTTCCTCGGCACGTACCCCTCTGCACCTCTCCCTATAAAACTCCAGGTGTCCAACCTGTGGGCTGAGAGGTCAGTTAAGGCTTGAGTCTGCCACCTGAAATAAATTTCTCTCTTTTCCAAGGCCGGGGTCTTTTGCGTTACTGGCTTCCCTTGGGACAAGTTTATCCGAGTTTGTTCGGCAACAGTGTTGGCAAACTAACCAGGAGCTGTGTTTTGCTTTGTCCAGCTCCCTTGGTATTCCTGCGAATGGAACACTTGGCCTTGCGGTGCATGAAAGCTTTCCCATCAGTTTCCGGAGTTACTGACTGAGATCGATCATTGGGTAACATTTTTACATTATCTAAATGAGGTGGATAATCTGGTGGATACCTAGAGCTTCTGAAAAACCTGTAAATCTTCCTCATCAATCTTTGGTGCATTTTGGTAGGCAAGTGTATGCCTCTAATGCTTTGCTGTGAAATAGAATTTCAATAGTGATAAAACTGAAATACAATACTGGTATCTTTTACTTTTTGCTTTTCAGAACGGTCAACAGCTTTCTCCAGATAAAAGCTGTTTGGGCAGCATCCACTGTAGCTGCCTGTAATTGGGTTCTGCCAGTGAAATAACATGCCTATCAGATGGGTTTGCAGACTCGCCCTTCCCAATTCAGTTTAGCTTCTCCATTCCTTGCTGTTACGGTGGCTGTGAAGTCATTCCGTTTCATTTTTACCTTGGTTGCAAGAGCTTTCAAAGGTTCACTTCCTTTGGCTCTAAGTCTGAACCTCTGCTTATGCATAATCCTGAAGTTTGGCAAATTCCTGTGTTTTTCAGGCCCTGCTTCAAATCTACAGTCTCTGTAAAGGCCCAGTTGTGGGATCTCACCTGGAAGCCGACGTGGCCTCGAAGCTGGGCAGTTGTCCCCAGGGGAACAGCCAAGATTTGGCACAGTTCTCCCAAAGGCTTACGGTTAGAACATCCCACAGTTTTTTGAATAACTGGCCCTCCCTCTCCCCCAAGACGCTTCCCTGGTACCCCAAGTCAGGGGGCCGTGGGGCTCTGCTCAGCAGGTGCGCTGGGAGCCTGCTTGCTTTGGGCTCTCCTTGCTTCAGCCCAGGGCTGAAATTCAGGGTGGGAGGAGGCTCCATCTCTCCCATCCAAGACCTCAGGTTGGGAGCCCCTGTCAGCTGGGCCTCAACATCTGGCCTTGAGCCCAAAAAAGCTCCTCTGAGTTGCCAGGGCCATAAGGTTTCTTTTTGGGGTGATGAAATGTTCTGGAGTAAGATCATGGTGACAGTCACATAGCCTTGTGAATATATTACAAACTCCACCAAACTGTACCCTTTAAAATGGTGGATATTAAGGCATGTGAATTATATCTCAAAAACAAAAAAGATCTATTACGGCAGAACTATAATATTTAAAAGTAAGAACATGGGGCGCCTTTAACCCCAGTGGGTTAAAGCCTCTGCCTTCAGCTCAGGTCATGGTCTCAGGGGTCCTGGGATCTAGCTGAGCCCCACAGCGGGCTCTCGGCTCCACGGGGAGCCTGCTTCCCCGCCCCCCCCCCGCCCCCACCGCCTGCCTCTCTGCCTACTTGTGATCTTGCTCTCTGTCAAATAAATAAAATCTTTAAAAAAAAATAAAAGTAAGAACATCCTAAAAATCCAACAGGGTAATTCCGATTACAGAGACCAGTGGATTGTAATATGGAAAATGCTAACGCTGAATGATCTGTAAAGCCGAACACAAAATGCCTCTACACGGAGCTTGCCATGCCCACCTTGAGTTGGTTTTTCTATTTTAACAAATGAGGAAACTGAGGCTTCCAGGACTAAGTATCTTACCCAGCAGGACACACAGAGTGGTGGAAAAGGAATTCCACCCCTGCTGGTCAGGCCCCGTGGGGGGTGGGGGGTTGGTTACCCACAGAACACGACCCCCGCTGTAATTTCCATTGTTATTTAAAACCAGACTTTGGGGTTTGGGAATTTTCGTTTGTTTCCTCCAGGAAGTTATCACAGTTTTCTTTCGTCCTTGCTGTTCCAGCCACAAGGCAAGGCCAGCAGACTACCCCACGCCCACTGGGGGGGTGCGGGCGGTATCAGGGTTTCCGAGGTCAGCGGGGGCGGGGCGCGACGAGGCTTCCAGGACTCTCAGCGCGCGAGTACGGAAAGGGGCTTTCTCGCTAAGGCCCACCTCGGTGTGTAGGTCAACCCGAACGCCTGGGTTCAAACCGGGGCTCTGCCACGGACTAGTTCAGTAGTTACCTGGGCAAGCGAAGCCTCACCCGGCCTCTTCCTGCGTCTGACAAAGGTACTCCTCCTACCTCCCTCACAGGGCTGCTGGCGGGGGGGAACCTAGTTAAGGCTCGTAAAGCAGTTAGCACGGCGCGGGGCACTCAGCACGCGCCCAGGGTGCGTTAGCTGTTCTCACAACCTGAACGTTCCGGGAAACGGCCACCAAGAGTCCGCCGTCCGGCCAGAGGCAGGTGTCGGGTGCCACCTTCTGCAACACGGCTTAAAAAAAAAAAACACTCGGGGTCTCCCCACGTTCCACCGTTTACGGCTGCACAACCGACCCGACAGGACAAGCCGGGCTGCCCACGCCCACGCAGCCGGAGCGCCCGCAGCTCGCCGGCCCAGCCCCCCACCCACGCCGCGGTCAGGCCGGCGTTCCACGTGCTCCGCCGCTCTCCGCCCCTTTCTCGGGCCTTCCCCCCCACGGCCCATCCCACGCCGAGCTCTGAGCGGGGAGCGGCAGCAGCCCCCGGACCGATGCCAACGGTCACCGCCGTCAGCAGACACTTACTTAGCAGAGGGTCCTCTCCGGCTTCCTTCAGGGCCGGGACCCGCAGGAGTACGAGCTGAGCGTGGAAGGACCCGGAAAGACCACGGTGTAGCATCTGCCAGTTAGTTGCGTCCGTTTTTTGTGTAGTCGCCGCGGATAGGACCAGGCGGCCGCCCGTTCCTTCTCATTGGATGTGGCGTCTGACTGACTACGCCAATAGGATGGATCTTAGGGGGAGGGCGGAGATTGGAGCGCGGCTCCGCCCACGCCAGGCGAGGAGGCCGCGTGTCGGCTAGGGAGTCTGGGGCGGGGCCGAGCACGTTTGGGGTGGGGCTGAGCGCGTTGGGGGCGGGGCCCGGCGCATTGGAGGCGGGGCCGGGCTGGGTCGGAGGCTGAGCTCTGATCCCGGAAGCTCGAGGACATATGCGGGCTCCTCCGAAGAAGTGGGTACCTCACCCAGCAACGGGTCCCTTTTCAGTCGGCAGCCAATTGGTCCATCCCGGTGTCGTCCTTTCGCCGCCCTGGGCTACTATCTTTTTAAACCTGAGACTTAGGAGGAGGAAAGATTTTACTGTGGGAAGGACAAAGGAGTCTCTGAGATGAGAGAGAGAAAACAGGTGGTGACGTCTTGGGCAGTGACTTCAGATGGCCGGTTTGCTGACCCTAGGCCTGTACAGCTCCAAGGTGCAGAGGAGCGTGGCCTGAAAGGCTGTCACGGAGGGTCTTCTAGGTCTAGTTCTGTTTTCCTGCCTTGCAGTGTGACCTAGGCCGAGTCTCTTCTCTTTTTTGTGCCTTCATTTCTTCTGTCGAACAATGAAGTTAATCTGATGTTCTCTCCAGTGCGAAGATTGTTTGTACGACTGATATTTCCAGAATGTTCTCTGTGTGCTGTGACTGTTCCAGATATCAGCTGACAGCTATCAGAACTTCTAGAAGACTGTGATGGGCACTTGGCCAGAAGTGACAGTTTGCGAGAAGATCTGGGTTCAAGTAGACCAGGCTTGGCCGGGGTGGGGGTGGGGTGGAGGGGAGAGGGAAGAAAGGAAAAAAAAATTAAACAAATATGCCAAGCTTGGTTGTTGCCACTAGCAGACCTGGCACACCACGTGCCTTGTTGACCTGGGTCCTTGTGAGTGACTGGACCAGTTAGAAAGTAGGTCATGTGGTTTATCAGTTGTATCTCAGTGTGAAAGCATTTCAATCAATGATAGAGAAGGTAGAATTTCCTCTCTCAAAGAGTTTACACACAAATGCAGGGTGTGGAGCACGGAGAGGTGGTAAGGGGAATGAGAAGTGAGCAGAGTCAGAATAAAGGACAGCTTTGTGAAGCTTGAGTGGCCCAGAAGAGAAGGCAGAGACAGACATTCTAAGCTGAACAAACACTGGAAGCCTGGTCAAGGAATAGTGAGGCATTCATTTTGGCTGCATGGGAGGGGAGTGTTGGAAGCAAAACTGGCAGGGTAGGTTGGGTCAGATGTCAGGGAAAGGAGCAGGCAGAGGGGACCTGGAAGGTTCGAGAGTTGGGGAGTGCAGGACTAGAGCTCTTGAAGAGAGATCACCCAGGCGGCACAGTAGGAAAGACTGGAGAGGACAGACTGTGGAAATCTGCAATTGGGGAGCCTCCTCAGAGGAGCTTATTGAAGCCACAGCCCCTGTGAAAGGTAGTGAGGGCTGAAGCGGAGTGGTGGTCGCTGGGACGGAAGAGAGGGCCGATGGGGGACACGCTTGAGAGGATGGAGGATCTGCAAGGTTTGGTGAACCCTGTGGGAGGAGTGAAAGGGGATTGCCAAGCTGGAGAGCTCGGGTCGCTGGAGGAAGTCAGGAAGGATGGCCGCCAGCCAGGCAGAGGGCTCAGATGCGGGTTAGGCCTTGGTGGTCTGCAGCAGGCACACCAGAGAAAAAAGATGAAAGAACATTTGCAAATCAAGGCACAAAGGCAGCTTGGTCTCAGGCGAGAGTCATTTGCTGTCTGTGAGCCTCAGTTTCCTCATAGATAAGATGAGGATGATGAGATGTACTGAAGAGGGTTATTGTGAGGAGTTGATGTGGTGGCTCTAGAGCACCTCACTGCTGGGTCTGCGTGCGCGTGGATTGAGCACCTGCCATTATGAGGAAGGCTGGATATCTGGACGGTGCAGTTACCAACAAAAGTAAAAATAGGGTGACGCCTGGGTGGCTCAGTTGGTTAAGCAGCTGCCTTCAGCTCAGGTCATGATCCTAGAGTCTTGGGGTCAAGTCCCACATTGGGCTCCCTGCTCAGAGGAGAGCCTGCTTCTCCCTCTGCCTGTCACCCCCTCCCCCACTTGTGCTCTTTCTCCTTTCCCTCTGACAAATAAATAAATGAAATCTTAAAAAAAAAAAAAAGAAAGAAAAACTAGGTGGTTCAGTTGGTGGAGGGTCTCTTGATTTCAGCTCAGGTCATGATCTCAAGGTTGTGAGATCAAGTCCTGCCTGGGCTCCACACTTAGCGTGGAGTCTGCTGGAGATTCTCTCTCTTCCTTTCCCTCTGCTCCTCTCCTCACTCATGCTCTCTCTTTAACATAAATAATTCTTTAACAAAAAAATAATTCCTTTAAAAAAAATATCTCCAGAATTTGAAGCCAAGGCAAATAAATTTTTTCTCTGAAATGGCATCTAAAATGAATAACATTAAATTTGGCTACGTTGAAAAGAAAAAGATATATGGTCCTTATCATGTGCCACATATTTTCTAAGCTCTTTCCATATGTTCATTCTTTTAATTACAACAACTGTGTGAAGTAGGTGCTACTCCTATCACTACTTCACGGATCAGTTGAGTCATAGGTTAAGTAATTTGTGCAGGGTCACACAGTTGGTGATTGGCAGAGCCAGGATTTAAACTCAGGCAGTCTGGTTCCAGAGTTTGTACTCTCAAGGCAAGAACAATTGAAAGTTCAAAGACACTCAGTTTGGTATAAAATACCTTCAACTCCTATCACAGAAAAGCGATTTTCTTAATATATAAAGTACTGCGAGTAAACACAGTAGAAAAATGAACTGTCTCAGGGTGCCTGGGTGGCTCAGTGGGTTAAGCCTCTGCCTTTGGCTCAGGTCATGATATCAGGGTCCTGGGATCGAGCCCCGCATCCGACTCTCTGCTCTGCAGGGAGCCTGCTTCCCCCACTTCTCTCTCTGCCTGCCTCTGTGCCTACTTGTGATCTCTGTCTGTCAAATAAATAAATAAAAATCTTTAAAAAAAATGAAGTGTCTCTACCAACTAGACAGAAAAAGAAATAAACATGAAAGGATCCTCACTGTCCCTCAATATAAGGAAAATGTAGTTTAAATCTCCTCTGAGGGGTGCCTGGGTGGCTCAGTCTTGATTCTGGCTCAGGTCAGCGTCTCAGTCGAGAGAGCGAGCCCTGCACTGGGCTTCATGCTCAGTGCAGAGTCTGTTTGTCCCTCTCCCTCTGCTTCTCCCCTGTTCTGTTCCTCCCCTGTTCTCCCTCTCTCAAGTAAATAAGATTTTATTTATTTAATGATAAGTAATAAACAATAATAAAATATGTAACAAATAAATATATAATATGTATAACATATATACGTTATATGTAAAATATATAATAAAAATAATAAACTAGATTTTATTTATTTGAGAGAGAGAGAGAGAGGGAGAGCACAAGATGGGGGAGGGTCAGCGGCAGAAGCAGACTCCCCACAGAGCAGGGAACCCAATGTGGGACTCGATCCTGGGACTCCAGGATAATGACCTGAGCAGAAAGCAGTTGCATAACTGACTGAGCCACCTAGGTGCCCCCTCTCTCAAATAAATAAACAAATAAATAATAAATAGATAAAATCTTTTAAAAAAAACAAAACAAAACAACTCCTCTGATGTATGCTTTTCCTTTTTCTTTTTTTTTTTTTTAAAGATTTACTTATTTATTTATTTGACACAGAGAGAGAGAGAGAGAGATCACAAGTAGGCAGAGAGGCAGGCAGAGAGAGAGAGGAGGAAGCAGGCTCCCTGCTGAGTAGAGAGCCCGATGCGGGACTCGATCCCAGGACCCTGAGGTCATGACCTGAGCCAAAGGCAGAGGCTTAACCCCCTTGAGCCACTCAGGTGACCCTGATGTATGCTTTTTCATAACCAGATTGGCAAACTCCAGAAATTTGTTAATGCTCAGTGAGGCTCTCATACAACCTCTATGGGAGACAGTTAGACAGCAGAATAATATTACCAAATAAAAAATGCCTATACCTTTGACCCAGCAATTGCCCTGCTATGGATTGATCAAAGAAATATGTTTGCAAAATGACTTAGGTAAATGGAACATTGTGTAACAGTGAAAGTTTTGAAGCCATCTTAATGTCCATTAGTAGGAGACTATTAAAGAAAATTATGGTACATTCATTCAGTGGAATACTGTGCACTAGAAAAGAAGGAAAAAGAAGGAGAACGAGGAGGCTCTTTGTATACTGATATAAAGTTAGATTCTTGGTGAAAAAAGGTGAAGAACAGTACGGTGAAAAGTGTGTGTGTATGTGTGTATGCATGCATGTACATGTCCCTGGAATTACACAGGAAACTGATAATATCAGTTACCTCTAGGGATGGGACCTGGATGAATAGGAGACAGGGATGATTTTATGTCTCATTGTGCCTTTTAAATTTTGACCATGTGAATATATTGCTTATAAAATAGAAAGTTTAAGAGTTAATTAAAGCAAATGAACACCATGTACAGCAACCAACAACAGAAGTTACTCATTTTAAGAAGTGACATATAAATGTGTTGCTAAAGGAACTAGAATGCCTGTCAAATCCCAGCATGGAGACTCTAATGCAAAATATAATCGATACAAGAGAAACAGAAATTAACATGTCTATTAAGTGATAACAGTCTGCTCCAAACCCAGGAAAAGTATCCTTTTAATCAGAATTTATCAGTGTTTATTCAGTAGTGTCCAATGTCTTGGTCACTGGAACTCTGGATCCAGAATAATTCTTCAGTCCTTTTTCATATCATACAAGACTCTCTGACACTCTTTGTATGATTACATGTTCACCAAACTCTACTACCCAGGAAACATGAATCTAGAAAGAAGGGAGCTTTGGGTGATGGGCAAGAATATTCTAGATACTAGGAATTTATATATTTTAGTAATAATAAATAATTAGTATTCTATGTACTTAGATGGACTGAAGCAGTTTCTTCCTTCCTTCCACCCTCTCTCCCTCTCTCTTTTTTTCTTTCAAGTAGGCTCCATGCCTAGCATGGACTCCAGTCCAACATGGGGCTTGAAGTAACAACCCTGAGATCAAGACCTCAGCTGAGGTCAAGAGTCTGACACTTAACCTACTGAGCCACCCAAGTGCCCCTGGACTGAAGCACTTTCTAAGGATCTAGTCCAAGTAATTGATAACATCAAATGTTGGAACCCCCAAACTCAAGGACAAGACTTGGGGTACTTCTGAACCTTAGCTAGGGAGGAGCTCGACCAATTCAACAATTAATAATACATGCTTGATGCAAAAATGTATGAAACAGAAAAGCACAAAGTAAAAAAAAAAAAAGATATCCAAATTACCTATGATAAATCCATGCCTTGAAAAAAACCACTGTTCATGTTTGGATGTCTTTATTTCTAAACACGTGTTTGTTGTGCTTGTTTATATAGTTCATTAATTCATTCAGCTATTTATTGAGCAATTGGATGGCCATGCCTGTTCTAGGTGCTGGCGATTAGTTGTATAGTTTTTTTTTTTAATAATTAAAAAAACTTCCTTTTGAAATAATCACAATCTAATAGAAACTTTCAACTGTAATACAGACTAATTTCCCACTGGAATACTCTTAGTTTGCACTTTGTGCAGTATAACCGTGTATCTATTTATCTATCTATCTCCACGATCTAACCATCAGAATCAGGAAATCAGCATTTTTCTACAATCCAGTCCAACCCATCTCAAGAATCACCCATTGTCCCAATAATTTTCTTTATGGCAAAAGGATCAGAATCACATGCTGTATTTAGTTATGTCTCAAATCTCCTTCACTATAAAACTGTTCCTCAACCTTTTTAAAATTTTCATGACCTTAACACTTCTGAAGATTACAAGCCAGTTAATCTGTAGAATGTCCCTCAGTTGGGGCCCTCATTTTAGATTCGTCTGCTGTTTTCCAGGATTAGATTCAGACTATCTTCAACAGGGGCGCCTGGGTGGCTCAGTGGGTTAAAGCCTCTGCCTTTGGCTCAGGTCATGATCTCAGGGTCCTGGGATCGAGCCGTGCATGGGGCTCTCTGCTCAGGGGGGAGCCTGCTTCCCCCTCTCTCTCTGCCTGTATGTGATCTCTGTCAAATAAATAAAATAAAATAAAAAAAGAAAGAAAAAACAGACTATCTTCAACAAGGAAGTCACAGAGGTGACATTGCATTCTTCTCATTGCATCCTATCAGGCAGCACAGAATTTGGATTTGTCCCATTACCAATGATGTTAACTTTCATTTTTTAAAAAAATTTAAGATTTTATTTATTTATTTGACAGAGAGAGAGGGAACACAAGCAGGGGGAGTGGGAGAAGGACAAATGGGCTTCCTGCCTAGCAGGGAGCCCAATGTGGGGCTTGATCCCAGGACCCTGGGATCGTGACCTGAGTTGAAGACAGACACTTAACAACTGAGCCACCCAAGCACCCCAACTTTCATTTCTTGATTAAGGTAATGGTCAGACAGCCTTCACTAATGTAAAGTTACTCTTTTTTAAAAATTAAAATTTTTGAAATAATTGTAGACTCACAGGAAGTTGTAAAAATAATACAAAGAAGTCCCTGTACCCTTCATATTATTTCCCCCATGGTAACATCTTACATAACCATAGCACAACATTACTTTTTTTGGTAATTGGTAAGTATTTGTGAGTCTATGTAAATATCCTATTCTTTACAAGTTTCATTTAATCAATTGATTAATATGCTCAGAGTTTCCTGCCTTCTTTGGTAGGTTAAATCCCGTCTCATCATTCTTTATTTTTATGCTAAAATGGTCCCATTTTGGCTAGTAGAAGCTTTTCAAACTGAGTTCTATGTCCTTTTGACATGTCCTCATTATTCTTTGGTCATTCTTTTCTAGCAAAAGATATTGTAGGCTCATCTTGTACTTCCCCGGCCCCAGGTGTGAATGAATTATTTCTCTAAGGGGTCCTAGTATCATTTAGTGGACAGTGGTACTTAGAAACCAAGATCTGAGTGCTAAGCATACTCATTGCTATTAGGGTGTCCCTCTTGCAAGGCCCACTCAGGGTCACAGTTGGGAATATACATCCATACATTTCCACACACAATGTACACACACATACACACATTTACATCTATATTTACTTGTACATCTATATCTATCCTCTCTTGATCTTAGCCAAAAGTCCAAGAAGCGATTTTCTATTATCTTGAAAACGATGACTTCACACCAATACCTCTAATTCCAGTCCATCACCACAGGGCTCATTCAAGTTTTCTCCCTTTCCATATTTGTATCTTCTCTAACAGTAAATTATACTTAAAAAAATTTTATTTATTTATTTATTTGAGAGAGAGACAGAGAGAGCATAAGCAGGAGGAGGAGCAGAGGGAGAGAGAGAGGCAGACTCCCCATTGAGTAGGGAGCCCGACACGGGGCTCAATCCCAGGACCCCGAGTTCTTGACTTGAGCCAAAGCCAGCCGCCTATTGACTGAGTCACTGGAGTGCCCCAACAGTGAATTATCTTTAATGTATTTACTTATTTGATCACTCCTTCCGGATGTAGCCATACCTATAGGAGTCTCTGCCACCATTGTTTTGTTTAAACAATTTTTGTGTACCATTTTTTTTCAGGTCAATATATATTCTTACACAATATGATTTTCAAAAACCCAGTCTGATCAGTTAAAAAAGGAAAACATTAGCCAGGTTTGTTTCTCTGGAATTGAGTGCGTAATGGATTACCTTCTTGTCCTGTCCCTGACCTGAGGGCTGAGTGGTTTACACTGTACTTTATTGGGGGAGTAATGCATCCTGTCTTGACTCTAGGCATCCAGTTTCTCCAGATAATTCCATTTTGGGCTTCTTTATGCTACAGACTGTAATTCCTTCATGAGGCTTCATCCTCAGCTATGCATTTCTCCACTCTCTGCCCCCTAGAGAGGGATCTCTGTCATTAGGAGTCAATGGAGGCCTTTCTTGGAAACACAGGTCCTTGCAGGAGCCTACTTTTCCCAACTTCTTATATATTACCCTGTCTACTTGGTGCCAAGAATTGTGCTTCCATTTGGGGAGTTCTTCAAATAATTTCTAAAACTTTTCTCCCCCTATGCTAAGCATTTGCTAGACTGGGGTCTTCCCAGGGTGGCCTGGATTTGAGAATGAGAAGGAAGAGTACTTTTTCATAGCTTCAGGGAGCATCATTCATTTTCTCAGCAAGCTAGAAGAATTTAAAAGGATGTGCCTTGCTCCCGGTGACTGGCTTTATCATAGACAACAGCTTTATAGACATAAGAACGTATAGATTGAGAGAAGGGGGAAAAAATCCTGCAGATTAAGAGCAGGGGAAAAAAAAATTGAGGCATATAATTGTTCCAAATCTTACTGCCTCCCTGGTTTCTTCTGCACTTGGATTTGTATTTAACACTGATGGGGGAGGGGATGGTCTTTAGGGAACATGCGGAAGAGAGCAGGGAAGCACTGGCTTCAGCTTAGCCTTAAGAGACAGTGAAAGACTTCAAGCAGAACCTGCTTTATCCAGATAGCCGTGGGAGCACGTGCCTGGGGAGGCTTTTAAAAAATCAGATGGGCATGTTGTTCCTGACCTCAGGAGAGGACATAAGGGACTGGATTAATAAGCTTTTCTGTTGTTTTCTGGGATCACGTATGTAGAAAATCAGATAACTCAAGAAGGCTAACGTAAGGGACCTCTTTAGTCCTCATTTCTCAGATGAATCCATACTGAAAGCCAGATGCTTTCACAAAATTAGTTTCTTCCTTGTTCTGTCCCATATTTCGTTACCTAGACCCCACCTTTCCAGATCAGGAAAGTATTTCACTATGGATAACAGTGACGACATATTTGACCGTGTTTTGTGTATTGGGAGGAAGACACCTAGTGTTGCCTATTATTGTTGATTATCACTTGAAATACAGCCTAGAGTTAAGACTGTGTGCTCTGAAACCCGTCAGACTCTGTCCAAATTCCTCTTCCTTTACAGTTTAGCTGTGGGCCCCTGGCCATGTTAATGGGCCTCTCGGAGCCTCAGTTTCCCTGACGGAAAAAACGGAAAAAACGGGGCTACCAAGGATATCTACTTCAGTGTGAAGGTTAAATGTCCTTGGATCCTACAAAGCACTTAGAACAGGGCTTGACCCCCCGTGAGCACTTGAGAACTCAGGGAAACTGAATGCAAACCTCTACCCCCACCCCCTGCCGCCCCCAAACTGAAAAACAAACCCTTCTTCTGAATAGTGGGAGCCCCAGCTGCTTCGCCGGACCTCCTTGAGGAAGAACTGGGAAGGCACAGGAGAATTGCAGAGGGAGGTTTTCCAGGCCTCTGTCTTCCCAATCTGAGGCATGGGTGTGATTTCCTACCTCCCCCTGGAGAGATAGCTCCTTCCTGCAAGGCTCGGTGTCCGCCACAGTGGGCTTTTGCTGCAAGGGCTTTAACTAACAGTGAAGGTTTCTGCAAAATAAGTTTCTGTGTCTGTAAATGGCTTCTTCCCACCTCGCCTCCATGGGCATTGTCTAATGGTGGGTCGGCTCATTTTCTGGAGCCAAATGAACATTTGTTCCTTCTAGCCCCACGGTGATAGTGCCACTATTAATGAGCGGCAGTGTTGCCCATTGCTTCCCGAGCCATTAGGGAAGCCCTAATAGAGTTCTGTTTATTGCCAGGGGAAGTGTGCGAGGCAGTCAGAAAGCACAGCTGGGGCTCCCAGTCCCCAGCAGGTCGTGCGGCGCGGGCAGCCAGAGCGATCATTCTTAGACTTGTGAAGTCAGGACATAAATTCCAAGAGGAGTAAAAATGAGTGAGATAAGGGAACTGGGGTCTATGACTTAGAGTCATCTTTCAGGTTTCTGAAATTTTGAGTCAGTTAAGGTAATATGGTAGTGCAAAGGAAAGGACAGTGCCTAAGGGGGTAGCAGTCTGAGCCGTGCCCTATTAAGGTACAAGCTCTGAGTAGGTTTCCTTGTCAGAGGATGCACTTGCCGGTGCTCCGTAAATATGCGTTGGTGGATGATTGCCTGAGCCATCATCGGGGAGGTCTTCGGAATGAATAGGGTCCATCGCACTGCGATATGCACAAAATATATGTTGTGACAAAATCCACTGGCTCCTTCACTAAACCAGCTTCTACAAACATTGAGACTGTGCATGGCTCGTTGGTTGGCAGAGTATACGGAATTTACATGAATGAGAGATCGCGACGGAAATAGGTGCTGCTCAGAATTCACTGAAAGCAGGCCAGACCATTCAGCACAAAGCATTTGTAGGCACTGGTTTTAGATGACGAAGCATTTGTAGGCGCTGGTTTTAGATGACGAGGTTTTTGGCTGGATGGACTGAGATTTGCACAAGAATGAATGTCCAAGACACACCTCTCTGTGCAAAGCCTCGGAATCCCAATCAGGCTAGCACAAGCTGAAGAAGAGTTTCGGGGAAGGATTCTGGGGGTATGTTGTATCTATGAGGAGGAGGCACTGGAATTAGAAACTAGAATGTCAGGAACCCAGGTGATTTTTTCTCCGCCCCCCTGAGAGCTATGTCATCTCTTAGCTCTGCTACTCTCTGCAATCTGATTGTTCTTGTTCTTTTTTCACCCCCTAAGATTGATTTATTTATCTTATTGAGAGAAAGAGAGCGTCCAGGGGGAGTAGTGGGGAGGGCCAGGTGGAGAGAGAGAGAATCTCAAGCAGACTCCCTGCTGAGCGCGTGGCCCAATGTGAAGCTTGATCCATGACCCCGAGATGACACCAGCCAAAAAAAAAATTGGTCGCGCAAAGCACTGAGCCACCCACACGCCCCTGCAATCTCTTTGTTCTTGACACAGATCTCTGCAGCCTCATGCCCACTCTGATGAGCTGTAAGATAAAATAGAAAAGGTGAAATAATGTTTTTAGAAATGAGTAGATATCATTTAAAAAAAAATCCAAGGAAAAGAGTCCTTTGCCCCAAAATAGTAAATCCCAGAATTTAAGGAAAATGAAAAAAGTTTCAGATGTCTTCAACACCAGTTGGCATCACCAGCACCTGAGAGAGAGGAAACATCCAGCACCACAATGGAGGGGACCAGGACTGTCAGGACCCCGAGTGAGGTACCAGGTAGGAACCTGGGTCGAGTCAGGAGACAGAACAGAAGAAGAGAAGAGAGGCTTTTATATCATAAAAGTATCAAACCAGATCTGTGTGCTCGAGAACTTGATTTCTGCAGGTCAGTCCTGCTGACTCAGGTCTAAGCAACATGTGTAATCAATGGGACACATCCATGCAGCCTCATCGGTTCTTTTAGTTGGCATCGATGCCCAGAGAAAGCTGGCCTGGAAAAGGTGAAAATATGTTAGAAGAATGAAGGTGAGATTTAGTCCAAAAGTCAGTGAGTAAGACTAAGCAAGGCAAACATCCGTGCGATGACGTCTGCGGCCTGGCACCAGATGTCAAGGCCTGAGTCGAGCAAGGGGGCGGTGGCACAGGGGAGGGAGTACATCAAGGGCTGTGGGGGTCTGTTATGGGGAATCAGAACAGGGGTTGGGTGAAGTGGGCAACTACATAGGGGAGTGATGTTAGTGACATTAGTAGCGGCAGGTCAGCCCGGTATGGGACATTGGAGCCTAGCGGGGTAAGGAGGGTACCCACTCAGCTGAGGGGTGGGCTGGGAGGATGTGAGGAGCCATGATGGGAGACTGGTTCCATATTGGGTGAGGGATGGAGGGAGGGAGGAAGGGAGATTGATTTGTATTAGTTTACTATGGCTGCGGAAACAAAATGCTACAGACAGGGTGGCTTTTTTTTTTCTTTTTTTTTTTTTTTTAATAAAGATTTTATTTATCTATTTGACACAGAGAGAGAGATCACCAGTAGGCAGAGTGGCAGGCAGAGAGAGAGGGTGGGAAGTAGGCTCCCTGCTGAGCAGAGAGCCCGATGCAGGACTCGATCCCAGGACCCTGAGATCATGACCCAAGCTAAAGGCAGCAGCTTAACCCACTGAGCCACCCAGGCATCTCAGATAGGGTGGCTTTAAACAACAGAAATTTATTTCTCACAGTTCCAGAGTCTGGAAGTCCAAGTTCAAGTGTTGGCTAGGTTAATTTCTCCTGAGGCCTCTCTCCTTAGCTTGCAGATTGCTGCCAGCTCACTGGTGTGCTCACAGGTCTTTCCTCTGTGTGCGCGTTCCTGGAGTTTCTCCATGTGTCCAAATCTCCTCTTATAGGGACCTCAGTCAGACTGGATTGGGGCCCAATCTAATGGCCTCATTTTATTTTATTTTTTCTAATGGCCTCATTTTAAATTAATCACCTCTTGAAGGGTTCTCTGTCTCCAAATACAGCCACATTCTGAGCTATGGTGGTAGTGGTGGGGAGGGGGGCGCTTAGGGCTTTAACATATGGATTCTGGGGAGATAGTTCAGTCCATAACATGATCCAGTAAATAAATATATTGAGACTGGGTTCTCATTGTCAAAGAAGGGAGCTAGCAATACAGGAAGAGAGAAAGCTAGATTGGAGGGGCTCCTGGGTGGCTCAGTGGGTTGAGCCTCTGCCTTCGGCTCAGGTCATGGTCTCAGGGTCCTGGGATTGAGCCCTGCATTGGGCTCTCTGCTCAGCGGGGAGCCTGCTTCCTCCTCTCTTTCTCTGCCTGCCTCTCTGCCTACTTGTGATCTCTCTCTCTCTGTCAAATAAATAAATAAATAAATAAATCTTCAAAAAAAAAGCCAGATTGGAATTGAGGTACTAAAATGAATCATGATTTTCAATAGAAAGAAAACAAATACAGACATAAATGTGTGTATGTCTACCTAATTCCCTCCCTTGGGCCCCTGAGAGGGTCTGGGAGCAGCAACACTGTAATGACAATAAGCTTACCTAATGTTCAGATCTTGGATGCTAAATACTATTTTCTAGTAAAAGGAACCAAATTTTTTGTAATTTAATTTAAATTTTTTTTTTTTAAGAAATGCCTGACTCTAGGGTTAGAACAGAGAAAGTTGGCCCAATCTGGGACTATCTGAGCACCTAAATGAATGTCAATATTAATGGATTCTAGTGCACCGAATAAGTAGGAGTTGTTGTGTCCATACTGATGCAACAAACTAAATGAATGAACAAATGAAGAGAGAAGAAAAACTTTTCTTCTAGCAGAATGCCAATGAATAGAGATGATGGGGTTAGAAAATCATGATTTGGCAACCATCACCATCATAGTTAACTCAGTAAAGAAATGCCAATGGATGATGAAACTAGGGGGCAAGTGTTTGATGAGGTAAGGACATAGACACAATTTCAAAAAACTCCTAAAAATGCTTATTAATGACAAGGAGAGAAAGAATAATTACACAGTGGAGAGGTCTGGAAGATACCAGATGGATCAAGGGACCAAAGTTAATATCACCAGTGATGACATAAATCTTGATTGGACACCATCTGATAGATGCAACGAGAAGAACCCACCATCACTTTTGTTGTATTCTTGCCAAAAACACAGAATCTAACTCTAACCATGAGGGAAATCAGGCAAACCCACATCTCCAAAATAACTGTCCTGTAATCTTCAAAAATTTCAGGGTCATGAAAGACAAGGAGGGTCTGAGGAGCTCTTCCAGATCGAAGAAGAGTAAAGAGACATGACAATTTAATGCAACATGTCATCTGATTGGGATCTTCTAGTTTTCCAGAGGGTATTATTGGAACAATTGGCAAAACTTGAGTGGGTCTGTAGATTTGGTAGTGGTAGTGTATAATGTTAATTTTCTGATTTTGATGTTTGTATTTTTATTATATAGGAGAATGTCCTTGTTGGTAGGGATTACACATTAAAGTGTTTAAATGTGATGGGGCATCACATTGGCTACTTGTTCCCAAATGATTCAGGCAAAAAAGAGGTTATGTTTATAAATCTTTCTTTCTTTTTTTTTAAAAAAGATTTTATTTATTTATTTGAGAGACAGCGAGAGAGAGACAGACTATGAGCAGGGAGAGAGGCAGAGGTACAAGCAGACTCCTTGCTGAGTGTAGAGCCAGCTGTGGGACTTGACCCCAGGACCCTGAGATCATGACCTGAGCCAAAGTCAGAGCTTTCTAACTGAGCCACACACCCAGGGGCCCCTAAAATTATTTATAAGTTACAGAATTATCTAGACAAAAAATGGGGATAAAATTAAAACAAATATATATTTACATAAATAAGTATATATAAATAAATATATATATATTTGACAGTCAAAAATGGAGAGAGTTTACTATCAGTGGACTCACTAAAGGAAATTTTAAAGAGCATTTTTTCCCCCAGGCAAAATGAAAATGATCTCATATGAAATGTTAGATATAAAGGAAGGAATAAAAAAAGGGGCAAATAAATTGGTAATCTAGAAGAATAGAAACTGTAGAGTCTTACAATAAAATACATTCTATAATGACATGTAAGTTGGGAGGGGGATATATATAATTTTCTGGGAAGAATGTAGATGTACTGATTGAATTAGATTTTGATAAGTCAAAGATGCATGTTGTAATTTTGAATGTGCCACACGCTAAAAGAATAAGATAATATAACTTCAAAGAATGTAAGAGAATAAAATGATAAAAAATGCTCAGTCAATCCAGAAGAAGGCAAAAAGGAGAGAAAAAGGAACATAAAACATATGGAACAAGAGTAAAGCTTGTTAACTGTTGGGGAAAATGCAAACTGGTGCAGCCATTGTGGAAAACAATATAGAGGTTCCTCAACAAATTAAAAATAAAACTACCCTACAATCCAGGAATTGTACTACTGGGGATTTACTAAAAATATACAAAAACATGAATTGAAAGGGATACATGCACCGCTATGTTTATTTACTTATTATTTTTAAAAAAAATTTTGTTTATTAATTGGAGAGCGAGAGTGAGCGAGAGTGAGAAAATGCATTAGTGGGGGAGGGACCAAAGGAGAGGGAGAAGCAGGCTCACTGCTGAGCAGGGAGCCTGATGAGGGTCTCCATCCCGGGACTCCCAGATCATGACCTGAGCTGAAGGCAGATGCTTAACCAACTGAGCCACCCAGGTGGCCCCCACCCCTATGTTTGCTGCAGTATTATTTACAATAGCCAAATTATAGAAGGTGCCCAAGTGTCCATGGATAGATGAATGGATATAGAAGATGTGGTGTACAGAAACATGGAATATTATTCAGCCATGATAAAGAATGACCTCTCATCATTTGCAACAATATGGATGGATCTAGGGACTATAATGCTAAGTGAAATAAGTTAGAGAAAGATACCATATGATTTCACTCATATGCGGAGTTTAAGAAACAAAACAAACAAGCAAAGAAAAAAAAGAACCCCCCCTCAAACAGATTCTTAATTATAGAGAACTGGTGGTTAACAGAGGGGAGGTGGGTGGGGAAATGGGTGAAATAGGCGTGGGAATTAGGAGTACATGTAGGAGCACTGACTAAAGTATAGAATTGTTAAATCACTGTATTTGACACCTAAAATTAATATAACCCTGTGTGTTAATTAGACTGGAGTTAAAATAAAAAAGAACAAAGCCCATAATATTAATAGAATTGATTTTATTTTTATTTTTTATTTTTTTTAATTTTATTTATTTTGACAGACAGAGATCACAAGTAGGCAGAGAGGCAGGCAGAGAGACAGGAGGAAACAGGCTCCCTGCTGAGCAGAGAGCCCGATGTGGGGCTTGATCCCAGGACCCTGAGATCATGACCCGAGCCGAAGGCAGAGGCTTCAACCCACTGAGCCACCCAGGCGCCCCAATAGAATTGATTTGAATCCAAATATATCAGAATTTACATGAACTGTATCTGGATTAAATGCTTCAGTTAAAGACAATGATTATTAGACTGGATAAAAAAACAAAACAAAACCCAACTATCAGTTACTTATAAGAGACACATCTAAAAACATAAGGATATAAAAATTTTGAGAGTCAAAGGAGAGTAAAAACCTCATGTGAGCTAGGAGAGACAGTTGTGCGGCTGTGTTTGTATTAAACAGCATGGATTTTAAGGCAAAACCATAACTAGAAATAAAATAGTCACTTTGTAATGATTACATGTTCAGTTTCCTGGAGTCATGGGAAGAATCTACCTTTGCTCTTTTTTTTTTTTTTAAAGATTTTATTTATTTTTTTGACAGAGATCACAAGTAGGCAGAGAGGCAGGCAGAGAGAGAGAGAGGAGGAAGCAGGCTCCCTGCTGAGCAGAGAGCCCGATGCGGGGCTCGATCCCAGGACCCTGAGACCATGACCTGAGCCAAAGGCAGAGGCCCAACCCACTGAGCCACCCAGGCGCCCCTTTGCTCTTTTTGTTTAAAAGGTTTTATTTATGGGGCGCCTGGGTGGCTCAGTGGGTTAAAGCCTCTGCCTTCGGCTCAGGTCATGATCCCAGGGTCCTGGGATCGAGCCCCGCATCGGGCTTTCTGTTCAGCAGGGAGCCTGCTTCCCCCTCTCTCTCTGCCTGCCTCTCTGCTTACTTGTGATCTGTCTGTCAAATAAATATATGAAATCTTTAAAAAAAATAAAAAAAAGGTTTTATTTATTTGAGACAGAGAGTGTGGATGTGAGCAAGGAGAAGGGCAGAGGGAGAGGGACAGAATCTCAAGCAGATTCCTTGCTGAGCACGGAGCCCGACACAGGACTCGATCCCACAACCCTGAGATCATGACCTGAACTGGAATCAAGAGCTGGGCACTTAACCAGCTGAGCCACCCAGGCACCCCAAGAATCTACCTTTGAATCATCTGATAATGAAGGCTTACAATGTATAAAACAAAAATTGATGGAACTACAAAGAGAAATGGACAAAATCTTTTTTTTTTTTAAAGATTTTATTTATTTATTTGACAGAGATCACAAGTAAGCAGAGAGGCAGGCAGAGAGAGAGAAGGAAGCAGGCTCCCCGCCGAGCAGAGAGCCCGATGTGGGGCTCGATCCCAGGACCCTGGGACCATGACCTGAGCCGAAGGCAGAGGCTTTAACCCACTGAGCCACCCAGGCGCCCCAGAAATGGACAAAATCTTAATAACAGGCTGGTTTAGCCTATGGCTCTCTATAAGTGATAGGATAAGAGGGCATACACTGGTAAGCACATGGGAGATTTGAACAATGTGATGAGCAAACGTGATTTAACGGACATATTAGTAGATAAAAATATATCCAATGACTGCAGAATACGTATTCTTTTTAGGGCCAGATAATATTTGTTAAAACCTGGATATATATTTGGCTATAAAGGAGTTCTTGACAAACTTCAAATGATTGGAATAATAGGGTGTGTGCTTTGTGACCACCATGCAATTATACCAGAAATCAATAGCAAAGAGATAACAGAAAACGAATCCCCTTGCATCTGCAAATTGTGTTAGTCAGCTTTAGTTAGGTTATTGTGCAAACAAGCTCCGTCCCTCCTCGACTCACAGCACATTTATTTCTCTTTCATGTTCCTGTTGTCCCTGATGTAGCTCTGCTCCAAGCCGTAGGCTAGTTTCAGGTCTCTTTTCTGTATCTTTTTATTCTGGGATTCAGGAAGGAAGGAGCAGCCTCCATGTGGGACATGGCTTTCTCGTGCCGTGGTCACTGGAGTGCAAACAGCCTAGCCAAACCACACAAGCGAACTTAAAACTGTGCTGTAATATAGCATACAGATCTCCCTACACTTATGGTGGGGTTATGTCCCGACAAACCCACCATATGTTGAAAACATTGTTAAGTTGAAAACACATTTAAGGGACACCTGGGTGGCTCTAGTGGGTTAGGCGTCTGCCTTCGGCCGAGGTCATGGTCCCAGAGTCCTGGGTTCAAGTTCCGCATTGGACTCCCTGCTCCTTGGAGAGCCTGCTTCTCACTCTCCCTCTGCCTGCCGCTCCCCCTGCTTCTGGGCACTCTCTCTCTCTGTATCAAATAAATAAATAAAATCTTTGGAAAAAAAAAAAGAAGACACATTTAATATGCCTAACCTATAGAACATCAGAGCTCAGCCTAGCTTGCCTTAAATGGGCTCAGAACACTTCCGTTAGCTTACCATTGGGCAAAATCAGCCAACACAAAACCAACTTTACAATTAAGTGTTAGATATCTCATGTAACTTACTGGATGCTGTACTGAAAGTGACAAACGGGATGGTCATATGGGTGCAGAGTGGTTGTCAGTGTGTGCGTTCTTTACCCTCCTGATCATGGTTGGAAGCTGTGGCTGGCCGCCACCTCCCCATGAGAGAGGATTCTACACATATCACTAACCTGGGAAAAGATAAAAATTCAAAATTCAAAGTACAGTTTCTACTGAATGTGTATGACTTTTGCACCATTGTAAAGTAAAAAAAATCATAAAACTAACCATCCTAAGTCAGGGACCATCTGATCTGCTCAATAGTCCATTGGCCCGGGGCGCCTGGGTGGCTCAGTGGGTTAAGCCTCTGCCTTCGGCTCAGGTCATGATCCCAGGGTCCTGGAATCGAGTCCTGAATCGGGCTCTCTGCTCAGCAGGGAGCCTGCTTCCTCCTCTATCTCTCTCTGCTTGCCTCTCTGCCTATTTGTGATCTCTGTCAAATAAATAAATAAAATCTTAAAAAAAAAAATAGTCCATTGGCCCAAGAAACCACATGGTCAAATCTGAACTCAGTGGGCATGTATTATCCTCCTGTGGGTGAAGAAGGAATTGAGAAAAAGAATATAGCTATATAACCCGTGGGTTGAGGGAGAAATTTTTTTTTAAAAGATTTTTATATATTTGTCAGAATGAGAAAGGGAGCACAAGCAGGGGGAGCGTCAGGCAAAGGAAGAAGCAGGCACCCTGTCATGCAAGGATTCTAGTGGGGGGCTTGATCCCAGGACCCTGGAATCATGATTGGAGCCAAAGGCAGATGCTTAACTTACTGAGCCACCCAGACGTCCCAAGGAGGAAATTACAGTGGGCAGTAGATTAATAAAGAAAAAACCCAACACATTACAATCCTAGGATGCAGTTAAAGCAGTTTTTAGAGGACAATTTATACTTAAAGGCATATGTTAAAAATGAAGAAAGACAGACAATTAGTGGGATAAGCGTTCATCTCCATAAGTGAGAGAAGAGCCTCCCTCCACTAATTGTGTCTCAGGAGGGTGCTGAGTGGCTGAAGGACATGAGCAGGAAGAGTTACTGTCCACTTTTTTTTTTCCTTTTTTTCCTTTTAAGTTTCATATCATATGCACTCACTTATCTTTAGGGAAATGCAGTATTGAATATGGCTTATAATGCATCCATTTCTTGTATACATTTGGTTTGAGGAGCTTGAAAGAAAAAAGAAAAAGAGCAAAAATAGACTGGTTTAGGAATGAGAGGGGAGACATAATCCTAGCACAAAACAGAAAAAGACTAAAGGAATTTTGACAGACTGTGACATACAACTCCATGGCGGTGAATTCGAAGTGGTATCTTACCAAAATGGATGGTATCTTACCAAAATACAAACTATCAAATTTGACCCAAGATGAAATGAAAAAATGGAATAGATTACTTACCAGAGGAGAAATCAGAAAGATTATTCAAAATATACCATTAAAAATGGGGAACAGGGGCACTTGGGTGGCTCAGTGGGTTAAAGCCTCTGCCTTCGGCTCAGGTCATGATCCCAGGGTCCTGGGATCGAGCCCCACATCAGGCTTTCTGCTCAGCGGGGAGCCTGCTTCCCCTGCCCCCACCGCCTGCCTCTCTGCCTCCTTGTGATCTCTGTCTGTCAAATAAATAAATAAAATCTTTTAAAAAAAATGGGGAACAGATAGATTCAAAACAGGGTTTTATCTAATCTTTAAAGAATGGATGATTCTGGAGTTATTTAATATATTCCAAGCTACAGGAAAAAATTAACCCTCCCAACTTGTTTTACAAAGCCACATAATTTTATAACCCAAACTGGGTAAAGGTAGTACAAAAGAGAATTCTAGAACAATCTCACTAATGAGTATATATTTGCAGAAACTCAAAATATCAGTAAATCGAATCTGGCAGAAACAGCCTAGAAGTTTATCAAACACATACACAAAACAAAACAAAACAAAACAAAACAAAAAAACAGCAGAAGTAACCCCTCCTCCTGATGTACCAGGGCCAGAAAGGCTTTCTTGAGATGATTCAGTCTCAGGAAACTTTGAATAAAATTCATAATAAGAAAAACTATATGATCATATAATAGAAACTAAAAGGTCTTTGATAAAATTCATCTCATTCCTAATAAAAACTCTAAGGAAATAGTAACAGAAAGAAACAAACATGTCAAAAGTTATTTACCAAAAACTAAAAGCAAATAATGCCCTGTGTGGTGAAACATGAAAATAATTTCCATTAAAATCATTATTATAATCTGAATGGCAAATTGGAAAACAACAGAAAAACTTTTTTTTTTCCTGATGATATGATTATATACCTAGAAAAACTGACAGACTCTAGTTAAAAAAAAAAAAAAAAGGATACAAGAATTAATAAGATAACCTGGGGGTGCCCGTGTGGTTAAGTGGGTTAAGCCTCTGCCTTCGGCTCAGGTCATGATCTCAGGGTCCTGGGATCGAGCCCCACATCAGGCTCTCTGCTCATCAGGGAGCCTGCTTCCCCCCACACCCCCCGCCGCCGCCTGCCTCTCTGCCTACATGTGATCGCTCTCTCTATCAAATAAATAAATAAAATCCATAAAAAATTAAGATAATCTGGTAATGGGGATGGAATTTAAATACTTGTAAGGAGCAGGGCACCTGGCTGGTAGAGCATGTGACTCTGGATTTCAAGGTCGTGAGTTCAAGCCCCACCTTGGGTGTAGAGGTTACTTAAAAAGAAAATCTTAAAAAAAAAATAAAAAAAGTGAAAGTGGAAAAAAGTATTACATTTACGACAACAACAAAAATAATGACATACTTAGATATAAATCTAACAAGACACGAGACTTATAAAGAAAGCTACAGAATACTATGATAAAAACACAAACGAAGATCTGAATGAATGCAAAGGCCTATCATGTCCTTGGATATGAAGACAATATTTAAAGTGTCATTTCTCCACAAAATAATATATACACCTAATGCAATTCCGTTTAGGATGCTTATAGGATTTTTTCTGAACCAGATAAAATAATCTCCAACTTTATAAAATAATCTCCAAGTGATACAAAGAATAACTGATTTGTCATGGGAAAAAAGCATATCAGCTATCAGAACTGACCGGTATAGGCATTGGTGTTGGGCTAGGAATCATTAGAGCAGTGGAACGGTGAGAATCCAGCCCTGGCACATTCGAGATTAGTATCCACAAAGGAGGCGTTTGAATTCAGCAGCTAGAGGATGAATTAGTTTTTTTTTTTTTTTTTAAAGATTTTATTTATTTATTTCACAGACAGAGATCACAAGTAGGCAGAGAGGCAGGCAGAGAGAGAGGGGAGGAAGCAGGCTCCCCGCTGAGCAGAGAGCCCGATGTGGGGCTCAATCCCAGGACTCTGGGATCATGACCTGAGCCAAAGGCAGAGGCTTTAACCCACTGAGCCACCCAGGTGCCCCAAGGATGAATTAGTTTTTAAAAAAAAGATGTATTTATTTATTTTAGAGATAGATAGGAAGAGAGAGAGCCTGCCATGAGTGTGAGCCTGGGAGAGGAGGGTGGGGAGAGGGAGAAGGAGAGGGAGAGAATCCACAAGCCAACTCATCAGTGAGCATGGAGGTGATGCGGGGCTTGATCTCATGACCCTGAGATCATAACTGGAGCCTGAGATTAGGACCTGAACCAAAATCAAGAGCTTAACCAACTGAGCCACTCAGGCAGCCCAAGGATTAAACCCTTTTTAAAACAATATGGGTTCAGGGCTCCTGGCTGACTCAGTTGATGGAACACGTGACTCTTGGTTCTGAATTCAAACCCCACTCACACTGGGTGTAGAGCTGACTTTAAAAAACACTTAAAAATAAATAAATAGAGAAAATGATGCGGGTTCAACTGGTATCCTGCTGGAAGAAGAAAGTAAGTTTAGACCTCCATCTTACTTCTTATGCACAAATAAATTCCAGATGGAAAAAATGATAAATGTAAAAAATGGAATAAATATTTTACAAGATAATTTAAGACATTACATGTATTTTCTAAGGATCAAAAATGTCTTTTTAACTAAGACTGGAAGCCCAGAAGTTATAAAAGAGAAAATAAATATATTTGATTAGAAGATTAGGGGGTTAAAAAAAGGGGGGGAGGGTTTAAAAAATGGATTAAAAAATTCATATCATAAATGGTACCATAAGCAAAGGGGCAAATGATAGCTAACATCTATATATTAGAGATGGTAGTCAAAGAATTAATTTCTATAAACTTAATCTTACAAATTGCAGTTCTTGTAAATGGACAAGAAAAATATTAAGTGATTTCATAGGAAAATGAGCAACTGATTATAAAGAGAAAATTCACAGAAGAGCAAGTTCAGATATCCTGCCATATACGAAGATGCTCCAGTTTCTTGAGGTCAGGACAGGGCTATTGGCAGTACATTCCTATCACCTAGAAAAGGTCCTTCCTCTGCACTGAACACAGCCAGGATGCTTGGTTTTGCAAGCCGTTTGTGGGCTGGATTTCAGCCCCTACAAACTATGCACTTTGAACAATGCATGCAGTAGTCCAGATTCAGAGAAATGCAAGTTCATAACGAAACACCGCTTTATACCCGTTAAACTGGCAAAAACTCAAAAAAAACCTGTAATACCTGTTGCCAACAGGGATGTGGGGGAAAGTGTGCTCTCGTATGTTGAAGTTGTAAAGCGTTCCAGCCTTTTTGGAAGGCAATCTGGCACTATCTATTAAAATTAAAAATACATATTCCCCTTGACCCTAGAATCCTACTCCTAGGAATCTATTCCATAAAAACAAAAGTGCTAATTTGTAAGGACATGTGTGCAAGAATGTTTATTGCAGGATTGTTTGTAGCTGCCAAGAACTGGAAACATGGTAAATGGCTGTTAATCAGGGAATGGCTGAAAAATTAAAATATATTACTCCATAGAATATTACATGGCCATTAAATGAAATGAATTATAGCCTTACCAGATGTCTGAGAGAGATTTCCATGAGATACCGGTGAGTCAGAAAAGCAAGATGCAAAATGAGTGTAATATGATTCCATTATGGCAAAAAGCAGAACAAAAAAACCCTCCCTCTATTTGTGGGTGTGTATGAATGGGAATGTGTGTGTGTGTGTGTGTGTGTGTGTGTGTGTGTGTGTGTGTGTGATAACGAAGGGAAATCTGCATGGACACAGTCTAGTTAATGTTGGAGGGAGGAAGAGTTGCCCACAATAAAAGCAGCAGGTGTGATATAATCCCATTCGTGTAAGATTGTGCGAGTATCCGTGCACAGGTGTGTGTGACTATGTGGGTCTCTCCTTGACTCACAACACATTTATTTGCACATTTATATGCACCCCTCCGTGTTACTGGCTGAGAGGGTGAGATTTCAGGGGACTTTCATTTTCACGACTGTTTCTTGTGTATTGTTCTGATTCTTTATAAGGGACATGCATTACTTTTATATCCAGGAAGAAGACGAACTTATTTTCATTTTGAAAATGAAACAACCACAAAAACCAAATAAACCCTGAATTCCAGCTACTAATATGACTCCGTGACACACGTACTCTTATTTATAGTTGGCTCGAGGGGGCTCACGTTGAAAAAGCGATGCAAAAGAATGAACAAAGCAAATGTTTGTTGCTCTGAAGTATGACCTTCATCACAAATTATGGGGCAGTTGGGAAAATGTTTTAAAGTTGCACGTATATTTCGTTACGGAACATCTTCTGGATGGTTTCGCTGTGTCAGCAGAATGATTCGCCGCCTTTTGTAAACTTTTAAAAACTTTTAGTAGATGTCTGATAGTTCGGTGTTTGGTTTTTCTTTATGGGAGGACTTGGAGGGGGTAAGGGGGAAAGAGCGGCATAGGGAAAAGGTGGGGTGGCCTGTCCAGCTGTGCGGGGTGCTAGCGCAGTGTTAAAACCATCAAGGTGTATGGTTTTAACCATTAGGAAGGAGGTTTCCGACTTACTTTTCAGAAAGGGCTAATGAAAATGGCACTATGTGATAGTACAAACCCAGCATTGCAGATTTTTAGATTTGGGAGAGAAATTCATTTTTTGGCGTTTTGGACCTGAGAGGGTTCTTTGCACTGGGGTTTAGAGAGTGGGAAACGCGTTGACCTAGTTTTAAGGCAAGGCCGCTAGTTAGTATGTGTTCGCTTTTACCCAGTTACCTCTTTACAAACCGAGAAAACAAGGGAAATCTTTCCTGCCTGGGGAACGAGGATCCTGAGAGTACATACATTTAAACAGCTAAAATGAAGACGGCGCTTTAGAACGGTGCCTGCACTTAGGAAGCGCTATGTGAGTGTTGCTCTGATTATTATTATTATTATTATTACTGTTATTAATCGTGTCTCATTGGTTGGGTTCGACTGCTTGCACAGGAAGCACTTATTTTGTTTTGGGAATGACTTACAATATAAAGCACTGATGTAGTTTAAGATTCTGCCGTGCTGCCCAAATTACTGTGTGTGTGATATTTTACCCAACGCTGTGAACTTGAGGGCACTCTCTTCTATTTGACGGCAGACTTAAATCAATAGTTACTTATAGTCACCTCCTAATGACATTTAGTGATTTAATAGGATATTAAAAATACTTCTGATTTTTTTAAAAAAAGATTTATTTATTTGAGCGAGAGAGTGAGTGTGTGTGAGAGAGAGAGAGAGAGAGCGAGCGCACACGAACAGGGGCAGAGGGAGAGAAAGAAGGAGAAGCAGACTTTCCTGCTGAGCAGGGAGCCCGATGCAGGGCTCGACCCTGGGACCCTGGGATCACGACCTGAGCCAAAGGCAGGTGCTTAACCGACTGAGCCACCCAGGTGCCCCAATACTTTTGATTTTTAAAGATAAATGTGTTTTTCAATAAAATCAGCTGTTGTCCATGCTCGGTTTGGGATGGGACACACAGAAAGTATAGCCTTATTGGGATATCCAGCAGTTTTCACCAAGGATATCTTTTTCCAATAATTAAAAGAAGAACCTTTGAAAACATCATGCGATGAGGATGAGTTAAGTTTTGCTTTTGGGTTTGGTGTTCTGTTTCATTCTGTTACACTGTCCCACCACCTCTATGACCTCTATAGTTCTGAGTGCAGTGTCTTCGAATGCTGTACTCTTTCTACCTCCTTCACCCTCCCCGAGTTCTAGATAAGCTGTTTTGACCCACCCACTGGGAGAGCACTCCTGGTGTGGGAAGGTCAGGAGCCCAGACAAGAAGCCTGGAGAAGAGAAGGCCTCATTTCTCTGTGTTAGCTGTGAGCCAGAAAAAGCAACCCCCTGCAGTTTGAAAAGTACCCCGGTGCCTAATGACAATCGTGGGAGTGCAGAGCAAATGCAGGAGGACTCTGCCCCTCTCCGACCTCATTCCTTGTAGTCCTTACTTAAAATAGTAACCAGTTAAATGTGGTGACCAGTGGTAGCCTGAATTTTTACTCCCAATGCTCACCTGCCTGCCTTACTTTTGGAAATGACGAGTGTAAGTGCCAGCCTGTTGGGCACCCTCTCCTAAGGGATTTTATCTGGGGAACAGAGTTATACCCCCTTCCCAGTGACACCCTGTGCTCTTGATGTATTTAAGGGATCTGCTTTCCCTTTGTCCTCTTGGTCCTAAAAAGAAGATTGGGAATGATCATTGGAGTTTTCATAGTTTGCGCTCTGGGCACCTCTCACCAGAGTGTCTGAGGCACAGATCTGTCTGTGACTTCTAGGCCATGTAGTTGCGGGAAGCATCACCAGGCAGGGCAGACCTGGTCTATAAGATAACATCTCAGGCAGTTCTGCTTGGATGTTCAATTTCAGGTAATCGACCGTTTCGGGGGACATAGGTACAGGCTAGAGATACAATAGGTAGGTATACTAGGCTGCCATTCACATAGGGAGGAAGGGGAGGTGTTCCAGATTTTATAAGCTAAGAAAGTAGCACGGTGCTTGTCATCATTTGCACTGCAGTTGCACGGGGCATGTCTTTCGAAGTTCTCTCCCAGCAGGGATAATGCAGGTCCCAATACCTTGCTGACTTTTCCAGAAATCCAGGCACTCTGATCAAAGTAGATCATTGCATGTCAGGGCTTCCGCCCCCTCCCCACAACCCCCCCCCCCCCCCAAGACTTGTGATCCTTCTTGGCAAACTTGGAATAGCCAGGAAACAGTTGTTCCATATTCTGTCAAATCTACTGAATCTAAGTTTCGGACAACAAAAGAAACTGGAATGGCGAGCAATTTGAGGTAAGGCCGTGTGGTTAATTTTTGATTCCCCCTCTCCGTGTAGTAACAGATCTGATGCCAAACAGCTTTGGCTATAGAACTGAGCGTGCTTTTTCCACCTGACTCAGCATGGGTGATAAATAAATCAAGTATGTTTTACAGTTCTAACACTATGTAGGATCATGGGTAAACTTTTCTCAGAGGCAAACCATGTTCTCCACTCCCCCCAACTTTGCAGACGGACTCGCCAGAGCTCAGAGAGGAAGAGACGGCTTGCTTTTATGACATGCACATTTTGGTTGACCCAGTGGGGCCGTTTCCTTAATTTCAACCAGGTGACCCAGCCGTAGTTCTTACTCAAGTGTGTCACTCAGAAAGTATCCTAAAGTCCAAACAGTCGAGGTTTCCATTGCTGCATCAGTTTGACAGGTGGTGTATTCACTGCACATGAGTGCCCTGGTGTGGCATTAATCCAGGACTGTTTGCCACGGACCTAATGCCCTTCACTCACTCAGCAAATATCTTGTGAATCCTGCTATGTTCCAGAACATCAAGAAAAAAAGGACCCAGTTGTCTCATACTGATGCCTTTTCACTTTTTTTTTTTTTTTTTTTTTTGCCTTTGAGGTCTCCCTGTGAACATTGCTGTGTTTGGCAGTTTCCTCCAGATTGGAACCCTGCGGGGTTTCCCAATTTTAGGACTTTTGAAGGGTGCCTTCCCCACTAGCTGACACTAGAGGGCGCTCAATCGCCAGTAACAAATTTGGACACTTCGATTTTGCTGACTATTTCAAGACTTTGGTTTTACTCTTTTCAGTAAAGAACAGTTGCACAACGCCGGTCTCCTCCTAATGGGATGTCAAAAGAGGGGACCTTCTAACGTGGACTACACGTTTCCATGAAGGCTTTCCCCCTTAAAATCCAGGCTTTGTAATATCCCTGTTAACCGTGGGTAACTTGCTAGGAACTGCGTGTCCCGCGCATAACATTCAGTGGCATCCTACTGCCATCCACCACATCCACGTGGGGTTCCATGATACGCCCAAAGGAAATTCTTGACAGGACGGACTCCTTTACGAACTCAAAGAATTTACCGAGAGGCCAATTCGGCTCTCATTTTGCTGTTTCCTCCAACGCCCTTTTCCCTTGAGCACAGGGAGTCTGGCCCGGGATTTTTCTGGCTTCAGCCGATTTAACGGATCACATTCTGTTAACCCTGGACTCCACCTAACTTCCCCATCCCGTATCTTCTTTTCTTTCCTTCTTTGTACCTTTCAACCACCAATCAGTCCTCAGTCCTCTAAGGAGAACATATTTATCAAATGCTCACTATGGGTCAGTTGCTTTTCCTTTATGTCCCTTACACTGTCACGTGTATGCCTCCCAACAACCCTCAGAAGCTGGTTCCAAGCTCCCCATTTTACAGATGAATAAACTGAGGGCCAGGATTAAGTCACCTGCCAGAGTTTGTGTACTTTGTAAGTAAGTAATCAAGCCAGGTTCCAGTTCTAAGATTTTCTGATTCGCTTTGTTCTGCACTGCCCTCCTTCCTCAGACTTTCACCCTGCTTAGCATTGTCATCAGTGGCATCCCCTTGTATCGTTCCTTGTCGTGTGCCTTGGTTTTTACCAGGTGAAAGTTGAACCAAAATTCACAACGCGTGATGAAAATTAGTGAAAGACAATGTAAAAATGAAAACAGACCTCAATTTGGATGAAATCGCCACTCCTACCCCCATGATAGTTCAGAATTAAAAAGAAGCCAAACTTGACATTGGAGTTGCTTTGGTCCTTAGGTAAAACGGGTTCTTGGTTCGGCCCTTCTGTGATGAAGATTTCACCTTAGGAGTCACCTTGGAGTGGCTAATATGCAAGTTTAAAACATTTGTATTTGAATGTCTAGGAAGACTTCCTAGAAACCCGAAAGCTTTCAGGATCTCTGTCAATGAGCTCATACGTTGGTCATAGTGATAGCTTTAATATTTTGAGTTTTTCAGGGCAAGGAGTTTCTGTGTTACTTAGTATGAAATGAGAGGCTAACATGAATATAGAATCACTGGGTTGAAAATTGAATTCCCTCCAACAGCGTATGTTTTCTACACATCTAATGCGGTTCTAAAGGAAAAATGGCTGCAGAAGTATCTGGGTTAGTGAGTGTTTGGCATTTATTACGAGGAGAGATTTTTAAAAGATGGTTTTATTGGGATATCATTTACATACCAAACAATTCACCCATTTAAAGTGTATGCTTGAATGGGTCTTAGGATACTCACAGCTACGTACAGCTATTGCCACATTTGGTTTTGGAAAATTTTCATCACCTGCAGGAGAAATCCTGTATCCTGTAGCTGTCACCCTCCTTATCCCTATACCAACCCCACGTCTAGCCCTAAGTAACCACTAATCTACTTTCTGTCTCTGTGGATTTCCCTCTGCTGGACTTTTACAGGCATAGAATCATATAGCATGTAGCCTTTCGTATCTGGCTTCTTTCACTTAGTATAATGTTTTCAAGGTTCACCCACGCTGTGGCATGGATCAGGGCTTCATTCCTTTTTTTATGGCTGACTAATATTCTGTTGGATGACACATCACCTTTCATGTATCCATTCATCTGTTGACGGGCGTTGAGGTGTTTCCACCGTTTGGTGATTAGGAACTTCCGTGTGCACATTTTGGAGTAGACATATGTTTTCCATTCTCTCGGATATCCACCTGGGAGTGGAACGGCTGGATCATAGGGCAACTTAGGCTTAATTATTTGCAGACCTACCAGATTATTTTCCAAAGCAGCTGGACAATTTTACAATCCCACTGGCAGGGGGTGAGGGTTCTGACTTCTCTCCGTCCTTGTCAACACCTGCTGTCATTTGACTTTCTGATTCTAGCCATCCTAGTGAGTGTGAAGTAGAGTTGTTTGTTTGTTTGTTTTTTAATAGGGTGGGATTTATGTTGCTATGTAGTTATTTATGTTTTTATTTATTATTTCCACTACCCTTTATGAAGTATTTGCTAGGCCTTGGGCCAGGCTCAGGAGATTTAAAGGTGCTACACCTGCCCTCCACATCTCCTGGGACAGGGAGACAAAAAATGGAACACACAACAATATAAGTGTTTCTCCTTCTTCTATCTGTTTTACTTATCTCCCCGGCCCCCTCCCCTCTGGCAACCACCAGTGTGTTCTCTGGAGTTATTAGTCTATTTCTGAATTGTTCATTTGTTTTGTTTTTTAGATTCTACATATACATGAAATCCTATGGTATTTGTCTTTCTCTGTCTGACTTATTTCATTTAGCATAATACCCTCTAGGTCCATCTATGTGTCACAAATAGCAAGAGCTCATTCTTTTTTATGGCTTAGTAAAATTCCATTGTGTGTGTGTATACACCACGTCTTCCTTATCTGTTCATCTCTTGATGGACACTTGGGTTACATCCATATCTTGGCTATTGTAAATAATGCTGCAATAAACAGGGGTGCATATATCTTTTCAAACTAGTGTTTTCATTTTCTTCGGGTAAATATCCAGTAATGGAATTACTAGATCATATGGTATTACTATTTTTAATTTTTTGAGGAACCAAGTATTTTAAATAGCTATGGATAAAACTCTGTGAAAGCCAAAAGTAACAAGTGACTAATTTGAGATCCATTTAATCTGCATAGGTTTATATTCAAGCTATGAAATAGAGAAAAGCATTTAATACCAGCTTTATGAAAAGCCATTCTAGAAACATGTTGGCTTTCAGAGTCATTGTCATTGAACCCACTCATGTCTAGAAAATAGCCCCGGTTTTCAGAATTGTCACTGAGAGCCAACTATTACAATATGGCAACGATACCAATTTTTGCCTGTTGAATGGGGATAAAATAAGTTGATTGGTGAGAACAGAGGACAAGGACATATGGTGATTTTGGGAATCCAGGTACCAAAATAAAATTCATTTCTTGCCTAGACCTTGATAATCCCATTTCATCGGATTTGTGCTTTTCTTCTTCACCAGAACCGGTTGCTTCCTTTCTGTCTTCTCTCCCAGAAGTCCCCCTCACTCATTTCCTTGCCCGGTTCCTCCGCCATTAGTTTGTTGGGGGGTTTTAGGCCGCCAAGCCTCTGTCCGGGAGTCCAAAGCCTTATCACAGAAGCGGTCATCAGGGTGTCTGGCGGTTGGCTTAGAGGCATTTAAAACGCACTGGGCCCACTATGGGCTTCAGGGACGTTTTCTTATCACCTCCTTCTCCCCTCTTGAGTCGATTAAACATGGAGTTGTCCCTTTGCGGCCCTGTAGACAAGAGTCCACCGCCTAGAGTTGTCAGAGAACAGAAACCACCTGCCGCAATTCAGGAGGGCTGGGTCCCCCTCTTGGCCAGAAAGTGGGACATTTTAGGTCCCTTGGCTTATCCCTCATCCATCTCTCCTGCTTGCAGACACCTGTTTTTCTAGGGTGGGGTGAATATTTGCAGTACAACCAGACTTCACATATTCTCCTGTTCTTGGCTTTCAGACCTCTCCTGGATGAGCCCTCACGTCAGAGGAGAAGCCCGAGGTCCCAGAAATGGTGTGAGTGCAGGAAACAGGTGCCTCAGAAGTGTCTCCATACTTAAAGCAATACCCCTCAGAAAGACCACTTTTGCAGACGAAAGGAAGTTTCTTTCCCTAAGAAATGGCTGAGGGAGTAAGTTTATTTCTTTATATGTGGACTCAGGCTTAAGAGAAATTGGTTCATGCGTGTCTTGGTCCAAACAGCGTTCTAGTCCCTCATCATGGTGGTAATGGTGGAGTTCTTTTTCCTTTTTCTTTTTTTCCTTTGCTCTGTCCTGTCTCTCTCTGGCAGGAGGACCTTGCCAGGTGCTTGGATTTTGGATGCAGGGGCTGCCAGGCAACGAGGCAGCTACGAAGGCAGCCCTGACCTTCCTGTCTGGTTGGTGCCAGCATTTCAGATGTGCTGTCCATGCAGACAGGCCAAGGGGAGCCTTGGAAAATGTGGATGGGCAGGTGGTGGGGGGGGGGGGATAAGAGAGAGGAATAAGCTCTCTTAGATAAATAGACACAGCAGAAGGTCTATAACCAGTGGCTCTACTGGGAGGAAGAAGCAAGGCCCGCTGTGGTTGTCTAGCATGAGTGCGGGACAACAGGGACTGGGCCAGTCCTCGGAGCAGACTGTGATTACTCTGTGTGCTGTGAGTGGAGAAAGCTCCGGTATAAAAATAACCCATTCGCTGTCTTTCCTGGTGCCTGAGATTCTAACCAAGCCCTTGCTTCTAGTGCCTGCGTGCGTGCGTGCATGCGTGCTTGTGCGCATGGATGTGCTTGTGCGCATGTGCGTGCGTGTGCGTGCGTGCGTGCTGCGTGTCTCATGAAGTCTTGAGCCCCTCCTTGTGAAGGTTTTGGGGCGTCCTAGAATCCCCTGTTAAGATGCAACTATCCAGGAGGGAGAGTCCGTTAAGCCGATTCAGAGCACGCCCTGAAAGAAAGGGTGGGGATTAGCAGGAAGGGATTTGGAAGAGGCCCTTGACTCAAGGTGGAATCCATACAGCAAGGAAGAGCCCGAGGACGGGGGCGTAAGAGGATCCCAGCCTGGGTCGCTGGCCTGCCGGGGGAAGAGACTTACACTGCTTTCAGGGGGGTGATGAGGGGTGGGGGCTAAGGTGTTCCTGTGAGGCAAGCCCTCTTCCACCGCACAGGGTCGCAGGGCTTCTATTGGCCTCCAGCCTTCAGGCCTTGGCTCTGAAGTCTTGCTTCTCCAGGCAAGTGGAGCTGACTGATGTCCATTCCCAGAAGCGCGAAACCTGGCAACATCCGGGACCTTCTCACGTCCCGCAGGCCCACGGCCTGCCTGCCACTATGGCCTGCAGGTTCCTTAGAAATCCCCGATTCTGCCCCTCGTCTTCTCCCTGATACCACAGCCTTCTGGCAGGTTCCCAGGCCTTCAGTTTACCCTCTCTCTCCAATTCATGGTCGCACTGCTGATGGAAAGGGCTTTCTGAAAAGGCAACCTCTTCATTGTCACCCCCAGCTTCAAAGTCTTTCCGTGTCACCTGGTTGCCTTCCAGGTGAAACTCTTCCTCTCAGCGTTGGCACCCACTCCTCGTCTCTCCAGCTTCTTGGGTCTTTCTCAGACCTCGGCCACTCCCTGCCTACCAGAGGGATCCTGGAGATCACAGCACTCTCTCTCTCACTTCCCGGGGGGGGGGGTGTTCTCCACTCCACGCTGCCACTTCCGTGGGGACATTTTTCCTCCTACCGTATTCCGCTCAGCTCAGCTCAGCTCAGGCGTCACTTCTATGAAGGCTGACCCTGACCTTCCCGGCTGGCTGTAGTGCCTCACCCAGCCCCACAGTGCCCCCTTTCTTCTGCTGCATGGCTCTGTGTTTGTCACTGCCTGCTTCTCCCTCCCTCCCCTTTAAAGGTGAGAACTGTCTTAGGTCTCTCTGCATCCCAAGACCCAGCATGAATGAGGCATGGTGGCACAGAGTAGGGAACCTACAAATATTTATTGGATGAATGAGTTGTTCTTAGATTATAGTTTGGGTCTGGAAGGCCTGTCCTTCTTTGGCTCATTTCTGAAGTCTACCCAACCAAGGCCCAAATTAAATGTGACCATCTCCATGGGGCCTTTCCCTTCCGCCAATGTTGGAGGTACTTGCTCCCTTCACAAAGGTTCCTGGACATATATCCCTTCTCCCCTGTTGTAGACCGAGTTGTGAAAATCTCAATACCATGAAACCTTGAAAACCCAAAGGAGTGAAGGCACTCCATAAACACCCAAGCATGCATCCATTGGGATTATGGGCACCATGCCAGGAAAAGGAGAGCCTGGCTGGGCAGGCTGCTTTTCCCTTTTAAGTCGCATCAAGTAATTACTCTGCTTGCTTGTAGGGTTGGGCCTACTATCTTTATTCTCTCTCCAGATGGACGGGAATTGCTTTTTGCGAGTTTTTTTTCCCTGTCTGGTTTATTTTTATATCGCCACCTGTGCCTAGCACAATGCCTCCCTCAAAGAGAGCCTCCAGTGGATGAGTGAATGAATGAACTGAGTTAGTGGGAAGCAGCAGGCATTGGTTTCTGTTTGGCTTTCCCTTGAAATAAGAGGTTTCAGAGATCCGGCCCTAGGAGCATCTTACATGCCCAAAACTTGACTTTTTTTTTTTTTTTCCTTCTGTGCTCTGAGATATTATGAAGGGAGTAAGACTTTTTCCACCCACATCCCCAAGAGGAGAGAAAATCAGATTATAGTTTTGGTGCCCCCTTTTTGGCTTAGTGTCTAGAACATACCAGAGCTGGTTCTGGATCTCAGGGAACCAGCGTGGCCAATCAGCTGCCAAAGCCATGACTTACTGTTTTGTGGATGGATAGAGGGATTGAGGGTGAGCTTTTTCTTATTTTTTTAAAACACCCATAGGACTTAAAATTCCTTCACCTCCTAGAGACTGTTGCATTTATTTTGGATGGCTTTTGTGGCACACTTCCTCTTTCAAATGAACTCTTTGGCTCTTGGTGATTTCTGCATCTCCTTCCGCCCTCTCTCTTATTTTGATGTGCCTCAAAAAAGGTCAGCCACAGAGGCCAATATTTGCTACAGAAATGCCATTCTTCCCTGCTTCTGCAGGGGCATCTCCTTACAGCTTTGACTCATGGTCTGCTGAAACAGTCCTCAAGCTTTTTAAAGGAAAACAGATTTGGAAGTCCCTAGTGGTTTGGGTACTTGGATCTGTCTGTGGTCACACCCCAAATGTTCCTTTGGTTGGTGGCGTTGGTCACATACTTGAGCTGGGCTGGGGAGTTTTGCTAACTGATATTAGCGCTGAATTTGTGGAGGGTCCACAAGATGGGTTAACATGACTGAGAAAGGCCTCACCCTCCACACACTGTCTGGAGCAATCCTGTATAATACAAACACAATACCAGTTGCATGAGTAATTCAAAATTTCCTAGTAGCCACCTTTCAAAAGAAACAGGTGAAAGGAGCTTTAATAACATTTTTTTTACTTAACCTAGTAAGTCCAAAATATTGTCATGTTAACATGTAATCAATATAAAAATCATTAATGAGCTACTTTACATTCTTCTTTTGATACTAAGTCTATGAAATCTAGTGTGTACTTAACAGTTACAGCCCACCTCCATTTGGACTTGTCACATTTCAAGTGCTTAGTGGCTACATATGACTCCCAGCTCCCATGTTGGATAGCACAGCTCTAGACTTTCCAGGTGGGATGGAGAGTGGTTATTCTGGGCCCGTTCTGACCTCCAAATTAAGCTACCCAACCAGCTAAATCATGATGAAAGAGATGGGCAACTAAACTCAACAACAACAACAACAAGGAAATTGAAAGAGATGGGGAAGGGATGGAGTATATTTCAATCTTTATCTATATATAGCTATGGAGTATCTAGAGCTTCAGAGATGGGGTTTTAAAAGTCTTGATATCACAATCAGCAAGAAGACATTTTTTGGTTTTAAGTAGTTATATGTTCCTAATTGAAGTAGTCTGATTTATTATTTTGCCCACATGAAAGTTGTTCTTTGTTCATTCTTCTTGATTTCATGAGTTTAAAAAACTAAACTTGATAGACAATTTTAATTTTTGTTGTGTCTTTTTGTTCAGATCCCCTACATTCCTTATGCCATCAGGAAAGAATTAAATATCTCCATAAAAATGATAACCAACATGTATTGAGAGGTTGCTATGTGCCAGACACTTGATGTGAGTCCTGAAAAAGAGTCCTATGAAGTAGGCTCCATCATTACTGCCATTTTTCAGATGAGGAAGCTGAAACATTCTAGTTGTTAAGTAAACTTGCCCAAGATACCCCAGCTGGTAATGGTGAACCCAGGCAAGTAGATTTTGAGGTCCACACTTCTAACCATATATACCACTTCTTTGCAAAATTAACGTGAAACTTTGCATTCTCCGAAACTGTTCAAGATTCCAGTCTCCTTTAAACATGTCCACTCTAAGTACCCTTGCTTTTGAGTGTCCTGGCAAAAAAAATATGTCTTTTTGTGGGCCGGGATCAGTACATCTTAAGCCCTATTTGGAAAATCTGGCCTCACTGCTGAGGGATCAGACCATTTGCAAATGGACAGAATCTGCCTTACCATTGGAAAAAACAAAACAAAACACAAAACCTTGATCAATGGTATAAAAACCAAAGTTAAGGTAATAACTCTTATATGTCTTAGAATTGTGAAAGGTGGATTCACAACAATTCCTGTTTACTCAAAAGTCATACCACTGATAGACTTAAAATGACATTCACTAGATTATAAAAAGCAAGAGTAGCCTACTTTAAAAAGATTGTCTTTAATTCATTATTTTTTCCAGTTTAGTCATTATAAGATGCAACTTAAGTGTTTAAGTTCTGGATAAAATTTCTCAAAGTGAAGACAGATCTGATCTGCCATTTTCAAGTGTGCCAGGTAGTTAGGAATTATGCTGGTTTCTGCATCTGGGCCTTAACACATAAATGATTATACATGTTCAGAGTCTATATATCTTTTCAGTTTGTAATATAAATTTGTCTTCCTTCTCCTATTAAACTGTAAGCCTCATTCAGGGTAGGCTCCACATTTCTTGCTTCCTTTATCAAGCTGCGTATATTAAAATATGCTGTTGTCTTCCAGTCTGAACTGCTGTGGTTTTGATATCTCAAAGAGGTTGGTGGGAGTTCTGGCTGATATTTAAAACTCATCATAGTTCTTGGGTCTGAATACAGTGCTTGCTTTTTAATGTTCTCAAACCCCATCCCAGGCTAAGAACCAGCTTCTGAACCATTCCTTTGACAAATTAATAAGAAAGGGATTTTTCAAACTTTCATTTTAGAAAAATGGATAATTTTTTCAAATGGCAAGATGCTGTGCAAGGGAGTGACAAAAAGTACTGGCCTATGCTATTAATTAGGCAGAAAGAAGGAGTTTAAATTTCAAGCCTTACAAACATACCCATTCGGCCCTGTTCTGTTTTTCTGTAACTCTAACAGTGTATGGACTTGAACTCTGAAAGTTCTGGAACTTTGTTGTTGTTGTTGTTGTTGTTGTTATTATTATTTTAATTCATTGACGTGAGAGGAGCCCTGAGAAAGGAAGTGAGAGGGCACAGCTCCGAAGAACTGGCAATTTGGCAACTCCAATCTTCTTAAACCCCTCTCCGCTATTTTAGCTATTTGACCTGATTAAACAACTTTGGGATGTTAGCCAGATTTCTGTATGCTAACGAGGCCCCTATTCATGATTTAGGGCGATTTCATCTACTGGGGAGCTTCCCCGGCTGCCCAGTGGAAGCCTGGCTTCACAGAAGTCTCCCAGTTTTGTCAGGGGTTCGCCAGTGAGGAGTTCAAGCTGACTTGGAGCCGACACAGACAACGAAAGCCTCGGGTCATAGCGGATTATTCAATAGCAAATTTTCCACCTTGTATCTAAATAGTGAAAAGTGACGCCAGAATCCCATGTGCTACTCCCCGAAAGAGACTCTGGCAATACCTTCGGTCTAGTTACTCTCTTTCCTAGTAGCAGAAAGCGTTTCCAAAAGTTTTCTTAAACCTTCTCTGTCCCTAAGCCTAAAGGTCAGAGCGCCAGGTTCCACTTGGCGGCCGGAATCTGATCGTTTCAGAAGTTTGGGGGGGGGGGTGTAGATGAGAAGAGGTAGTAGTGGGGAACCGCGCAGAGTGACCACCGCGCATTACGTAACGAAAGCCCTGGCTGCAGGAGGGAGTGAGCCTGACATTGAGACATTCCAGGGGGAGGGGAGTTGCTGTCCTGGAGTCGCCAGGAACGGCGGCTGCAGTTCCAAGAAACCGAGAGAGAGAGAGAGAGAGAGAGAGAGAGAGAGAGAGAGAGAGGTGGCCGAGATAAAGAAAACACTACGGGAATGAGAATGTTAAAAAGCCTTAGGACCCAGAGCGTTAGCAAACGGCTGGGCACGTGTAGTAATTTGTTAGACGAAACGGCAGCCTTCCAACTTCTACAAGGGAACAAGGGGATTTGCCCTTTGGGGGATTAGAAACGTTAACAGCAAAGCCAAAAGCTAATGAATGGGGTTCAGTGGTTTGTTGGCAATACTTAAATATTTCTGTCCAGGAGCGCAAACTCTCTGCAATTATTCAGAAAGTAGGATCTCAAACCAAACTAGAATACTCTCCCGTGCGTCTCCACTTTCCCCAATCCGAAAAGGAGCTGCTCGCGCGGTACTGCCCCTTTAAGACCTGCTTGCTCTCGGGCTCTACAAAAGGGAGTGACCTCTGGGCTTTGACAGCTCCCCTAATAACTACCACGGTGCAGGCCCCGCCCATCTGGCGACCAGCAGCGCCAATTGGCCAGCAGGCCGGTATCCCGTGCTCTGATTGGCTCGCCGCTTCCCCTGAGCGAACCTTTAGAACTCTGAGACAGACAATATTCTGTTACATTGTAGCAAAATGGCGACTGTCATTCACAACCCCCTGAAAGCGTAAGTAAGACTAAAAAATGTACATATTCCGCCTGGTTTCAATATGAAAAAAAAGGCGCCTTCCGCGTGCCGAGCGCTGCCAATGCACTGCGCTTGCAGGCGCCTGCAGCCGCGGCGGGGCTTCTCTTTTCTTTCAGCTCTTACTTCTTCATCTTCTTTTTTTTTCCCCCAACGCGCAGAAATGTCAAGAGATGCAATTAACAAGAAGAAAATTGTTACATTTGTGTTCTGCTTAATTGGAGGACGCACCGAGAGGGGTTTTCGGCAGGAGAGCCAGGCGCTCGAGCGCTCTACAGGGGGGTCGTGGGCAGCTCGGGGACAGCACGGTCCCCCGAGTGCCCAGCCTCGCGGGGCGGCGAGCGCGGCGCGGGGGGCGGCCGAGCTGGGGGCGAGCGCCGGGCAGGGGCCGCCTGGGTGCACTTGGCTGAGCCCCGCGCCTCCTGAGTCCGCAGCCCCTACCGGGCTGCTGGGTCCGCCGGGGCGAGCGGACCGTGGCACCTCCGGAGTTTGCCGGGCGCTTTACGCCTTCCGATCGCTTGCGGGGAGTTTGTGCAAACCTTCCGGAGTTGGGAGGACCGCAGGGGGAGCAGTGGGTCCCGGGAGCCCTGGGGCCCAGGTGGTTGCCCGGGGCTTTCCTGCCGGGGCAGCCCCCCGAGCGTGACGGCGCTCCGGGCGGTCACCGGTGTGTGTGTGTATGTGTGTGTGTGTGTTTGTGGGTGAGCTGGCTGTAGTATATTAACGACTCGGGTTAACTTGGGGTTGATTTGGAGGCAGGGAAGCTGCAGGTCTTATGAATGGTGTTCTCGCCGCCTCTGGGTGAAAAGCCGAAGCGGGCGGAGAGGCAGCTTGGGGCTCCCCGCCTGAGCGGGCAGCTTCTGCTCCCGGCCAGAGCGAGGGGCAGGTGCCTCTGGCCGCCGCCGGGAGACTTTGAGCGGACGCCCAGATCCCGGACGCAGGGGGGCGGGCTGGGCGAGGACATGCGGGGACCAGTCCCCGAGTCCGGCAGCCAATTCCTGCCTGCCTTCCTTCCTCCTCCTTTTCATCCTGGCTTCCTTCCTTCCTTCCAGTCGGTGGAACTGTTAAGCCGCCAAGTCCGAACGCGATCGCGGAGCTTCGGAAAACTAGCGTCGCTCTAAAAGGGGTGCTATTGGCAATGATGCTGGCAGAGGAGAGCTCCCCTCCGGATCGCCGCGCGACGTGGCTCGGGGGTCCGCGCCTCTGGGACCAGGACTTCCCAGCTGGGCTGGAAGCCGACGGCGAAGGGAGGGGGAGGTGCCGGTGGGAGCGTTTCATGCAGAATTCTCCCGGGTGTGTGACCGATGCCGGTGCAGGTTCTTTCAACTCAGCGCACCGCGTTGGCACCCCAGGCTCCTCCTGGAGTTGAAAACCAGGTTCGCACCGGGGGGGTGGGGGGTGTGTGGCGGGGGGGGGGCTGTTCCTAGCGCGAAGGAACGCGCGAGGGTAATAGCACGTGTTTGCACCAGCTTATCTCCCATCAGTAATAGGGAAAAAGGTAGTAATGTTCCCGGTATCGGAGTTTTAAATACACATATATATTAAAGCTGCCGTTAAGAGGACACTGGAAGATGATGTTGATCACAGAGCGGCTCCCGGCTTTAGTTCTCGCTCGAAGGCTCCGATACACTGCACTTGAACGCCACAGCGTTTCACCCAAGAAAGAAAATGTTTTATGGCAGAATAAATGGGCGAACTTCCCCGCATCCTCGCTCCGGGTCGCTCGCGCAGCCACACCGCTGATGCTGTGAGTTTCTACCGAACCTACAGCTGGTTTGCAGTTTCCCCATTTCCAGCCGAAATCACATAGGCGGGCCGATGCCACCTGGTAAACTCAAGTTAGAGAAATCAATTTCACATGTGCGCCAGGTTTGTTTCCTACTGGGAAAGCGGTACCATCGTTACCCTGGAGCCTGCTCACGCGCGGGCAGGCGCAGTATCTCTACGCTCCAGGGTTTCCCAGCTCGCTCCAGTTTTTTGTTTGTTTGTTTTTTGAACTGCAGAAGGGTGCGTGTTTGGCGAGGGTGTCTGAGTGGGGTGGCGTTAGAGTGGAGGAAGGGACGGAGAAGCGGACTGGTTTAGTGGAATTAGTTTTGAATTATTATACTCGTACTTTGTATAATTAGAGACAGTTGCAATGAGATGTTTTGTAATTCTGTGTCGCCACACACACACACACACACACACACGCACACACGCACGCGCTAGCATATACACAACACCCCTGCCTGCTTTTTCTAGATGGGAGTTGAGTGGTCATTTTTAGTTAGCCTCTCCTTTTTGCATCTCAAACCCTTTCCCTGGGGGTAAGGGGGTGTAAACAATACTCACCTCCCTCTCCCCGCGAACCAAGCCTCCTGCGCTCCGGACGGTTTTTAACTCCTAATGCAGGAGCACACACGTTGTTATTGGGAAACCTACACCATAAGCCTTTATTTTAGAAAACAACTTGTTTAATAAAACATCTTATACATTTCATTTGTTTTTAAAAGTTGCTGATCGGGGAAACAATACACACGTAAATAAATTATGCATAGGATAAATTAGAACAAAGCACAGAGACACATCCAGCTAAAGGGATGGATGGTGGTGTTGGGAGGAGGGGAGCAGGGAGAATGGTTTGGAGAGCTAGGTTTTTATCCTCTTGTGTCCCTCCTGACAATGAAACGGAGCTGAACGACATTAGCATTTTCTCTGTGTGCGTCGGAGTCTCTCTCTTCCTTTCCTAAAAAAAAGCTAACAACACGGACGCCCCCTACAGAAACCGTCACACAAAGGTTTCCTCTAGGATTGGGGAATAAAGTGGTGGTAGGTTAATATGCGGGGGAGAAGTAAGCTCGGGTTTCATGCAACACCTCTGTAGGGCTCTGCCTACCCTGAGTATGGACCATTTTTCATTATAGCTTTTCCATGTGGGACATTTAATAATTTAATAGCTCGGGTGACTGGATGGTACAATTTGAATCTCATTGCTTTGGGGTCTTCCTTAGGGTCCCAAGCTCCTTGGAGCCACATCTCCTCTCTTAGCAGTTTGGCTTTCTTCCTGCCTGTCTTTGATCTCCCCTCAACTCCCTTTCTTATTCCTCCTCCTCATACCCTTCACCCCCTTCCTCTCTGAAGCTGACAGTCTGGTTTCTCTCTGTTGGCGCCTTTAACATCTTATTACTGCCCAACAGGGTGTTAGAGGCAGAAACAGGAGCCGCCTGGACTGATCAGATCACAAAGAGGACACGGCGGGTGGCCCTACAACCAAGCAGTCACATCTGGACAAATAGAATTTAACAGCATTGATAGACTTGTATGATGTGTAAATGGGTATTACACATTATTTAATTTAGCAGCTACATTGTCTGAGCTTAGACTGTGAGTAACCCTCATTTCTTACATGGACAAGCAAGTGAAGGGGCCATGTAGTGAGGTAAAACCCATGCAGGTAACATAGATATGGATTTGGTAAAGGTCTGTGTAGAAGTAATAAGTCACATAGCGTATTCTGGTTGATTTCTGCATACCTAGGAAACATGATGCTTTTTTTTTTTTTTTTTTTTTTTTTAAAGATTTTATTTATTTACCAGAGAGAGAGAGAGAGAGAGTACACACAAGCAGGCAGAGAGGCAGGCAGAGGCAGCGAGAGAAGCAGGCTCCCTGCTGAGCAAGGAACCCGATGCGGGACTCGATCCGAGGATCCTGGGATCATGACCTGAGCCGAAGGCAGCGGCTTAACCAACTGAGCCACCCAGGCGTCCCCATGATGCTTTTAATATAAATTCTAATCTTACTCAATATTCTAGTTCAAGTAAACCACCCTCCCCCAAATCTGCTATCAACACTTTAAACAACTTACTCTTTTATTAAGTTATCAAAACCCTGGTTTGTATGCACTTAACTGGGAATGCCTGCCACCTTCTGCCAGACTTGATTATGCACATACGTATCTATTATTATAACTGCCTGCTTAGAAAAGAATAACTGTTATTATTATTTAATTATTCCATATAAACCAACAGGGCTTTTCCTCAAGTAACTATTTGTTTAAAAAGAATGAGACCAGCGAACTATTTCGTCATGCTTCTAACTGTGAACCTACAGATACATAATTGTGCTGAAACTCTCTTTTGTAAGGAGTTTCCCTTGCTTGGAGGTATGTGTCTATATCTGTTTTGTCATTAAGGACACAATTCTGGGAGAAGTAAATACACACTTCTTAGCCAAGGTCAAACAGCAGGTCATGTGTGTAGATGGGCTTCAAATCTTCATCTCTTTATACATCCTCGGATATGGATACACCGTATTCTAATCTAAAGTGGTTTCAGTGCTTGTGAATGTTGTGCAATTGTGGCCACTTGGAAGCCAGACCTCACTCTTGCTGTGACACTCAGTTTAGATATCAGGGAAGAGAGGGTGGGGGGAGCTGCATTCCTGGTTCTAATCTCCTCTTAGCTCTTTCTGTCTGAGTAGGGGGGACCGTGGGTAGGTACTAAGTGGGGGATATGGAGGTTGGGACTTTGTGAACTTGTTGCCTTTTATGGACATTATTTTAGCCCCTTATGAAAAAGGACCCTCAGATATTTTAAGCCAACAGATGCCTAAGAGACACCTTCTCCATCTACTTCTGGTTGCCACTCAAAAAAAAAAAAAAAAAATCCCTGAATTCCCCAAACTTCATTAGCACACATTATTTTTCAGCAGGAAGAGTGTCTGGTTTTGATGAGATACCCATAAAGGATATTAATTTCTGCCAGAACCCAAGTAGAGGTATTGTCCCAGGGTAAATCTCTGAAAATAGCCTGCCTCGCAGACCACCTGGGAGACCTCTAGAGATGGCTAGGAGAATGGACGCTGCTGAGATCCCCAAGGTGGACTGGCATTCAGAGGACACTTAATTGGACATCTCATCTTTCTCTGTCTTTATGCAATCATGCAGGGAGCTGGAATTTGGATACATCTGAGAAAGACCATAATATCTAAAGCTGCTTCAGGGCCCTCTGCTCAGATCAAGGCAAAAAATAAAATGCCACGGTCAGCAGACTTTGTTTTGCACCAGAAACAGAAAGGAAACTGAGGCTGACTTCTCTGTTTTCAAAGCAGAGCCTCCACCGATGGTAGTGGTGGTGGTGGTGGTGGTGGTGGTGGGTCATAAAAGACACCAGAATCCAGGTCTGTTTATTATCCCAACCTCGACAAAATAACTCTTGTGGTTTTTGAATGTTCTGAAAGTCAGTAGAAGACAGAAGTGTAGCCAAATGTGGCAAGCCCAGGGTCTAAGAAAGACTACAACCTGTTGAAGAAAGAGTTTTTGGGCAGCCTCGGGTTTTCCAGCAGGAGCCACTGTAAGTGTGACTCCCAGCTCGAGATAGTTTTTGACTATGTAGCTCTTTAACAAGGAAAGATAAAGTGTGGCCTGGGGCTGGGATGGGTGGCGAGTGGGTGAGTGGGTAAAACCTCAGTGTGGTCCAGAACTCTGAAAAGATGACTGTTTCACAGGCAGAGAGCCCGATATTATGATCTATTGCAAGTTCCAAAGTTTTCTTTAGTTGTGTCAGTGACTGGGGCGAGATGAGGTGTTGTGGTGTTTTTCTAATTTGTTTTTCTTATTGGTCCGGTTACTAGTGTTTCACAGTCTGTCAGGCCATATGGATGAATGGAGCTTAGCATCGTAAAACTGTCACCCAAGGAAGGTTTTTGAAGCCTGTGATTTGCATCAGAGTTTTAAAAGCAGTGGTTAGAAGGTGTTGGGTGGGGGTGGGTGGGAAAAGGGGAGAGGGCTGTGTTGGGAATTTCTAGGCTGTGTTTGTGAATAGTAGTGGTGTGGGGGGTGGGAAGGGGAGAGAGAAGCCTTGAGGAGGCTAAGAGTTAGGGGCTATGTTTGGAAGCAGGGAGGGCCGAGGGGATTAGACTCAGAGTGCCTAATAATGGGGTTCAAATAGCCCACGGTGAGTCCTTCTCCACCCCGGTCTTGGATAGGAGTCTGGGAAACAATGATGACACATGTCTAATCCCCCTTTCGCCCCCTCCCCTCCCCCCCACTGAATCCAGAGACTGTGGTCATCTCAGGTTGCTGTGACATGAGCGCATTTGTGTCGTTATTCACTTTGAAAACCTGCTGTGTGTATTAATTGCCATTGGAAGCTCCAGCAGAAAAGGTTTTGCATCTCCAGCTTCCCACCTGGCATCAGTGTGGCCCCTATCACGAACTGTGTCACTCTCCCACGTTCATTTCTCACCACTTGCTGGTTTCTGTAGCTGTGATGATTTCAGAGTCATGGAGGAGAAAAAGCTCTGAGAGAGGAATCCAGAGCCTTGAGCACCTGCTCCCAGTGGTGCCACAAACCCACCATTGAATCCTGGACACAGAGCTTCTCTGAGCTGCAGACCCCTTGTCTTTAAGACGAGGGGGATGCACCCAAATTCCCAATTGGATGCCCAGATTCCTTTCAGGTCAAAAGCTTGGTGGTAGCTCTTACTATGGTTGATTAGAAGAGTGGGGACGGTTAGGGGCCAAAGTTCAAATTCTTTCTCATTTTTAAAGCATGTTTCTGAGGGGGATTTGTTAAGACTGGGGAGTTTTTTGTTAGTTTCATCTTCTTGGGTCCAGTCCTGCCACATCATGCTACCGGTTGGGGTTCTAACCCGGGTGGCACCCCTTTCCCTTCTCGGCGCCTAAGGCTGAGGACCAGGTGGTGGGCCCTTTAGAAGGTGGGTTTTTTTCCTCATTCTCCTCTGTGAACACTTTTCTTCTCATTAGCACCTCAATCAGAGGATGGAGAGAGGAGAGAGAAGTGGGAAGACTTACCTGGCCTCTTTTGCTGTTTATTAGCACTCAGATAAAGTTTTTGGTGGTGGAAAAGACTGGAATTATTGACAACACCTGTCTCCCCTCCCCCCACCTACTTTTCTTTAAATATGTGGAGGGAGAGGGGGAAGCAAGCAGAAGATTTTTCTCTTTTGGATTTCGTTTATCCACAATCTCCCTGGACATGATCTCTCCTTCCCTATAGCACCCATTCTATTGACATGGAAATAAAAGTGCTTACTTCACTTCCATATGGGCAGCTGCAGACCCCTGTCTGTTTAGTGAGCCGAAGTAAGTGGACCTGTACTGATGTCTCACTGTGCTGCCTTTAGTGGACCCTGTGTTGCTGCTGAGGGAATGGAGGTGGCTAGCAGACTTGCAGGGGCTAGCTGTATCCTGGTGGGTATTAGCAGTTATCTAAATTGGAATTCACTGCCTCTCCTCTTCCTCCTCTTGCGATGTGCCTCCAGAATATCCCAGATTCCTCTGGGGGGGGGGTTATTATCAGGCTTTCCTTTGGTTGAAACCTCCCTTGGCAATTTTCTACAAGCCTAAAGGAGGAAGGGGGTTGCAAAACCCATCAGAGAATTCATAGAAGCCCAAATTGTGATTCTCAGGCAAAATAAGAGAGAAACCAAAATGGTTATTCTGACCTCCAGCAGACAGACGCAGCCCCTTAATTTTTTTCTCATTGTGGTAAAATATACATAACATGTATATTCAACATTGGTGACATATAAATGGGCCATTGGAGCCATTCTAAAGTGTACAGGTCAGTGGTATTAAGTACGTTCATAATGTTGTGCAACCATTGATAGAATCCATCTCCAGAATTTTTCTATCATCCGAAGCAGAAACTCTGTACCTATTAAACAGTAACTCCCCATCCCTGGTAACAGCCATTCTGCTTCCTTTCTTTGTGAATTTGCCTTTTCTAAGCACCTCTTGTAAGTGGAATCACACAATATATGTCCTTTTGTGATGGTTTATTTCACTTGACATCATGTCCTCAAGGTTCACCTATGTTGTAAAATGTGCCACAATTTCCTTCCTTTTTTTAAAAAAGATGTATTTATTTATTTTAGAGAGAGAGTGAGAGAGAGAGAGAGAGAGAGCCTGCGAGAGTGTGAAAGGAGGGAGGGGCAGAGGGAGCGGGAGAGAGAAACTTAAGCAGATTCTCCACTTAGTAGGGAGCCTGATCTGGGGTTCCATCTCACAACCCTGAGATCAGGACTGGAGCTGAAACCAGGAGTCAGACACTTAACTGACTGTATCACCTAGGGGCTCCAAGAATTTCCTTCCTTTTAATGGCTGAATAATGCTCCATGGTAGGTACACACCACATTTTGTTGATCTACTCCCCTGAAGAGGGACACTTGGCTTCCTTCTGTCTCTTAGCTATTGTGAGTAACGCGGTTATGGAGATGGGTGTGTGGGTAGCTGAGTCCCTGCTTTTAATTCTCTTGGGTAGATGCCCTTCATCTTTAGACTCTTTAAAATTTAGGGACTATCTTTCTAAATAGTAGAGGCAATCCCCACTTTGTAAACTTAGGGAAAAATACTAATAGTGTTGTAAAATGCAACCTCCTTATCCCCTCTCTCCTGTAGGAATGCCATAATTTTTTTGCCAGGTGAATCCTTTGAGAACCCAAAGACTCCCTACTTTTATCCCCAGCCACACAGATTGCATTCCCCTTGTCTCCACCGCCTCTGGAGGGCATGCGGTGTGTCAGGGTTGGGTGTGGGGAGGCTCCAGGACCTGGTGAGCCTTGGAGTGAAGGTATGGTTTGTTTCCTGGGCAGGGTGGAAGTTTCGTTTGGCAGCAGGGGGCCAAGGTAGCTCCGGGGAGCAAGGGACAGCTTAAAAGGCCAGAGTTTGTAAATCAGACCTGTCAGCTTCCTCAGCAAGAAGGGTTTGGGAGGTCTCCTTTCTCCTCCCTTCCCCCTGCACCCGGCCCTGCTTGGCCCCGAAGGTGTCCGAAAGAAACAATGGGTGTGAAGACATTTCTACAGGTGTAAAGTGCACATGGGACGTGTAACTAGGAGAACGGCAGTTTCAGGGAGCTGACTGAGGCCTTCTCAGACTCAACCATTCCTCCTATATTAAACGTTATTTTAATATATTAAAACTCAAGTAAATGAAATGAGTACGGCCTTACACAGCAAGCCTAATCATTGTTTCTCACGAAATGCAGAGCCTCACTCATCCAGCTGCGTGTAAATAGCCCTAGATCTCACTGGGATTTCCCCCATTGTCTGGGTTTGAAATAGGTGAGAATATGAGTTTAGGGGAAGCTCTCATTTCTTTTCCCATTGTCAGCTCTGAACTGAGTGGGCCCTGGCAAAAACAGAGGAAACATAAGCTTGGAGGGCAGAGGGGAGAACTTTCCGGGAGCTTGGGCTTCCGTCATCTGGCAATATCTGACTCCTTCTATCAAGTCAACTTTAAGGAAGAGAGGAGGAGAGGAGTGGTGGCGCTGGGGCTCGAGCTTTGGTCTGCTGGTCAACGAGGAGGGTGCACTTTTAACACAGGAGATCAGGTGCCCGACTAGATTCTTTATGTAAAAGTAGACCATGGGGCGCATTGTGGTGGAGGTCAAAATTCTAGAGAGTTCCATCTTAATCACCAGCCTTCAGATTCAAGCTTGCTGCAACACTCCAACATCCCTTTACCTTATAAAAGCAAATTAAGTAAAAAATGTCATCTGGGCTTCCATTATCCTGAACTAACAACTCTTTACATATCTTCGTTTGCTGCCCGGTGAACTCAGGGAGAACTGTCTCACCCTCTTCGGGGCTTTCTTCATCCTGTCCTGGCCAACACTGATGGCCAGCTTGCCCTTCAGAACTCGGGCAGCAGGGTAGCCTCCCTCCCTGCATCCAGGAGCTTCCCCTTCAAGGAAGGCCTCCAGTCTGTCCGTGTCTCCTTCCAGACTCTGGTTCTTTGGCAGGGCAAAGTAAGTCCTTGTAAGCCAGAAGGCGGGACTCCCCCCCAGGCTTCTCCTAGGGAAACCGCTGTGGATTGGGGGGTGGGGAGGGGAGGCAATGTGGTGCTGGGGATGGGGGAGGGCAGGGTGGATGGGGTAGCGGGAGTGGAGAGAATATATTCTCTCCTGCTAATTATTTTCCCTGAGGACTTAGCCAATGCAGAACCATCTATTATCGTGGGAGCGCTCTATGGTGGTTCTGCCTGTGATGAATGCTAAGTGGAAACAAGCAAGAAAAATTAACAGGCGGCTGCTTCTGTCCACCTAATTAAAATGCATATCCAAATGCATAATTCCTTATGTTTCCCCATGCACACACTCCCCTTCCAATCCCAGTTCTATGGAGGAGAAAAAACACTTTCCCCCAATCATTTCTCTTGATTATATTTCCATCAAGAAAGAGCTGGAGGGTTCCCTTAGAATAGAGAAGGGCTGTTCTTGTAACACTTTGAAAATCGCCGTTTTTAAACTTAGATTGATTCTGAAAATTCTGAGCTGTTTTTGTTTAAAATGAAAAACAAAAAACTTTATTGGACTGAAGAAAAAAGGGGGAAGGAAGGATGTAGAGAAAGAAAGGGGGGGAAAAGGAGAGAAAGCAAGCAAGCAAGAAAAAAGTTCCCGTCATTTTTGCTGACGTTTTTGTTTTGTGCTAAAAGTCTGTGTTTTCTGTTTTTTTGGAGTTTTTTTGGGGTTTTTGTGTTTTGGTGCTAAAAGTCAGCAATGAGAATTTTTAAGGTCTTTCCTATCTGCCCTCCCTCTGTTCCTTTCCCTGACTTGGCACTACCCCCCGCCCCCAGACATCACCCAGGGTTTTTTAGAGAGATCGGAGAAGGTGCCTCTATCTGTGATCAGGTAGAGAGAGAGAAAAAAAAAAAAGGCGAAAGCTTCTGCATTTGGGGCAAGATCGGAGATACTGACATCACAGTTCCAAGTATGTTTTGAATCAAACAAACAATACCTCTTCATCCATATCTTCTCCCCTCTTTGTTTGCTGATCATTTTCTCCCCATCGAAGAACAACTTTATTCAGTGGCCATAAAATATTTAACAGACACGAAACTTAAGTCGCGGGGTTCAATTTGACGTCACAGCTGTTTCCGCAGCAACCCCCCTCCCCGGCCGGTAACCCACCCCCCCGAAGCCCCTTGACTGCCCTCCACAGCAGCCCCAGCTGTTGATTTATCAGGGCTGGCTGGCTCAGCAGTGCATGGAGATTGCTTTTAATTAACTCTCTTCATTTTTCCCAATCTTCAGGGAGCAGCAGCCCTTTAATGATTTTAATATTTTATCTGAATTTATATCCGCCTTATTTGTTGTTGTTTGACTTCCGCATTTGGTCTTCCCAAATCTCTTTCAGACTGATGTATTTATGGGCCCTTTCCCCCAGCCCCCAAGACCTTTCTGGAGAAGGGATGACGGGTTCTAAGAAGGCCCCATCTACCCAACTTTTCTAGCACCTGCCCAGGGAGAGGGGCCGGTGTTGGCCTGTGTGATGGTTTGGGTGAGAGCCTTTTTGTTGGGATTCCCAGGCTCACCTGACTCCGCTGCAGGAATTTCTGAGCTTTCCATTAAAAAAAAAAAAAAATCGGAATTTTAGAAAGTAAGATCTCTTTGCCTCTTTCGGGCTTGCTGCTTCTGAAGGGGAGGAAGCTGCCTGCAGAGTTGGATAGAGGCTGCTTCCTGGGTCCCCAGTTAGCTGTAGGTGGAGGTCTGGATGGAGGTGAAAGTCAGATCTTTGCCGCTTGATGTGGCTTCCGATATGGCTGGGAAGAGCCCGTGCGGAGGCGCCAGATGCCTTCTCTACTCCGGCTGCCTTCTCCCTCAACCCTCAGTTCTGTGTTCCTGTGCCTGGATCCCAATGTGGGGGCAGGTGGGTGGGGGGAGACACACCATCACTCGCACACCTTCCCAGCTCTGCCTTCCAGCCTCCTTTCAGCTGCAAAGTCAACCCCTTCCCCCCACCCCACCCCCGCATCCCAGAGAGACCTGGCAGGCAGACTTGCGTGGGGGGCTCTTTTTCGGCACCAGCTTGTCCACAAAACGCCTTTTTGGCATCTCGGTTTGGTGATGTGTCTTCGGGGTGACCTGTTGCTAGGCAACTGCCAGCTAAAGTTTGAGCCTGATCTGGGGATTGCAGTGAATTGGCCTGGGTGACTCGTATTCACATTTCTGGACCTGGCTTAGCAATTCTAGCTCTGGGAGTAGGAGGCCGAAAAGACATATTTCCCCGGGTCTACTGAGAGAGGTATTGGTTTTTAAAACCTCGCCTGGCACCTGGCACACAGTCAGTATACCTAGATGTTGGTTTTGGTAATGAGAACGGTGATTTCTTCCCCTCTTCTTGCCCTCATCCTTTTCACTCTGCTACTTCTGAAAACCTAGGACATGTCAGAGACCAAACCCTGTGTGGGAGGCAGAGACAGAAAACCATGGCTTCCACCCCACGCTGTGGGGTTCAGGCTACTTGATGTCCTATGGAATGTCTCTTCCTCACCTCTCCTTGGCAACTGTAGACCTTTTTGAGACTCTTATAAATGTGGTGGATTGTCTTCCCAGAAAAAAAATGCATATAGATGTGAACATCTACATGTGGGGTTCCTGGACCTTGAGGAGTCCATCTGTGGATGCCCTGGGGGTCCAGAGGCTCCAGGTAGGGACCCCAGAATGCAGGGCATGGGTGAGCGTGTGATCTTAAAACGATGCTTCCATATCCCTGCTCAGAGGGACCGTGCCCCCCATCCTCTCCTATAGTCTTCCCAAACCGCTGTGGCTCCTCCAGCCCCTCCCTGCCCCAGGCACACTCCACGGGCACCTACCTGCTCAACTTCCAGGCACTTTGGAGGCCCCCCCTTTCTCCAGTAAAGTCCTCACAGACCCTCAGGTAGAATCGGCCACGCCTGCCTCAGCCCCATCGTCCCAAGCATACCCTTCATTCTTGGCCGCTGAACTACTCAACTCTGGTCAGTCGGAACAAGGCCCTGGAAGGCTGGGATGGTGGTTGCCTGTGCCTGTCCACACCCAGGCTCTAGCACAGCAGGCCCGGAAGAACTACGTGTGGAATAACTGAGCAAATGAAATCTCAAGCAGACACGCTGCCCTTCCTACTTACTTCGCTTCCAGCTCTGTAGGGTGGACGTGTTTCTCACTGTCTCCCTTGACTGCAGGAGTCTGGAAAAGGCAGCAGAATTCCTCTCTCTAAATTCTTCAGTTTCAGGAGCTGGGAAACAGGCACCAGCCTGGCCTTGCTTGCACGTGGCACGTTTGGCTCTGATGAACGTCGGCGTCAGTTATACCAGCCCTTTGTTTCTTCACCGCTTCATTTTTGTGGTGCTAAGACCCGCTTTGGTCTTGGGAAGCCAAGACAAGTCTTCTCACTTTGCTCCTTTCAGGGACGAAGTAAGTAACCTGAGGCTTGTGAACAGCCACTGATAAATCGGCCACGTTTTCCTTGAGCATCTACTGTGTGCTCAGCTATGTATGTATAGGATTTCCTGTAGCGTTATTTATTTATTTATTTATTAAAAAAAAAAGGATTTTATTTATTTATTTGACAGACAGAGATTATAAGTAGGCAGAGAGAGAAGCGGGGAGGGGAGGGGGCGGGGAAGCAGGCTCCCCGCTGAGCAGAGAGCCCCAATGTAGGCTCGATCCCAGGAGCCTGGGATCATGACCTGATTCGAAGGCAGAGGCTTTAACCCACTGAGCCACCCAGGCGCCCCCTGTAGCATTCTTTATATCTAGGACTTTTATGAGTTTTTAAGATGGAGGAGACCAGAAGGGGAGAGTACCATAATGGTTTAACCCAGTGTTGGGACCTGTCCCATTGAGTTTTGGAGGTAACGTGGCCCAGTCACTGTTTTCAGATGTATATTCTTGGAGACGATGCATTTTGTGTACTTTCATGGAACCAGCGTCTCCATGGATAAAGCTTTCCCTATGACTCATCGTCCCAACTACGGTCAATGCAGATAAATTCCCTTGACGGTGAAGCAAAAAATGATGTCCTGGAGATCATGTGGGGGCCTCCGTTTTTCATATCAAGAGAGAGAAAAATATCACTGTAACTTTTGTATGTACCCTTACTGTTTTTCCGTGCTCCACATCATTCCGCAGTGGGGCTCTTTGGGAGAAGGGACCACCCAGCAGAGAGGCCTGGTTCTGGGTCAGGAGTAAGGTGAAGACCAAAGGTGGTGATGGGCTCCTCGAGTCAAGTTTTATTTCAGATTCTGATCCACCAGACATCCTGGTGCAGGAAGCCAGAGAAAACACTGATGGTGCACCAAACTTAGGCTGTAGAAGCAGAATTGTGCAAAAGTGTTTGTCAACTCAGAAAGGTCACACTGCACCAGCACTTTCTCTCCAAGTGGCTATGCCTCAGTCCCAGCGTGTAGCCCTCGGTGCAGAGGGCTCGCACAGGGCTGGCTGGTTCCTGGTGCTCATTTCCTTTCTGGGCAGTCATCCCAGTATAACACATACTTATACATATTCTGTCCTCATTTTATCTAATTACACACATCTCTGGGGGATGGGAAACAGGTTTGGATCATTCAGTTTTAGGTCAGTGATGCACGGGGTGGCGGAGATGAACGCTCCTCCATAGAGTTCTGTGAAATTTGGAAAGTTCCCATGGTTCCCCGGTCCAGAGCACACCAGGGGGCATTGTTTGCCATCCCAGGGGCTGGAGTTCCCGGTCAGCATTAGAGGAGGGATGGAGCCCGACTGGTTCGTGAGGCTGAACCTTCTGAGACCAAGCTAGCCCTTGCTGTCCTTTGAGAGGTAGGATTCTTGTGTTAATATTTGATGAGCTGCCAAAGTGAGAGGACCCCATAGTATCGGTCCCTCTTCTGGCAATCATTCGTTCCCACCCATGACCTGCCCGGAATGGGACTGGTTTCCTGAGAAGTACAGAACAAAAGATGCTCTGATTGATGGAACCATCTTGATTATTGCCCCGTGGAGTTCCTGTCTCCTTTTCAACCCAGATGAACTACTCTGGACAATATGAAAGATCTGAAACGTCCCCACCCTTCTCCAAGACCCACATTGGGCAGCCTTGGGCCACTTCCTGGCCTCTCTCCTTCAGGCTGTAATGCAGCTTTTTGAAATCCCCCGGAAAGAAAAGTCCGCTGGTTACCCTTTTATTTTTCTTTTGCTTTCTGCTTCTTATTTCATTTCTTGACTCAGACCTAAGCCTCCCCAGCGTTCTCTGAGCCCTAGATAGAGGAATAATCCACTTAATGCCTAATATCAAGGTTTGTATCTCCAGCCTCGGTTTCTTTCTGACCCCTTGTCCCCTTTGTCCTTGCCCTGTTGACATCTTTCTCCTTTTCCTCGTGCATCGTACCTTGATCAAAAAGCCCTGAAGGGGCACAAAAAGAAGGGAAGAGTATTTGCTTTGTCCCCAGGAGGGTCCACTCCATCTCGTGCATGTGGGAGTGGGGAGAAGGAAGGAGGAAAAGGTCAAAGCTTGCACACAGCAAACCAGGTGAGAAGAAACACAGTGTGTGAGGTTACTCTGCACTAAATGAGCGGACCAGCCCCTTAGGGGTCTGTGAAATCAGAAAAGAAAAAGCGTGTCCTGTGGTTGGGGTGTCAGAGAAGGTTTCAGGGGGGAGGTGGCTTTGAGCTGAGTCTGGAAGGACAATGGGGTCTGGTCAGGCTTAGAGGAGCAGTGGAGGGCTGGGGTGGGGAAGGGCAGGCATGACAGGGAAGTGAACAGAGATTTGGGAAGCATTTGAGTAATTCCTTCTAGAATCCCCTTCCTTTCTAGGGGAGAAAAGGCCAGATGGGAAGGAATGTGTGGAGGGGAGCGAGTGGATCTGTTTGGCTGGATGGGAGTGGAAAGGTGGTCCATGAACAGAAGGTAAAAATGGGAAATAGCCTGGCACCTGGTTGTTCTGAGTGGAGTCCCAGTTTGGCAGCCAATTCCTGGGAAGTACTTGAACACCTCGGAGGCCAAGAGAGGCTTCAGGGGGAGGCTGGGCTGCCAGCCTCTATCCCCTAGCAGGGAGGATTGCCTGCCTCCAAAGACTAAGGTTGAACGGAATCCTCATTCTTGGTTTCCTTCGTAATATGTTCTGGGTCCTTTTCAGGGTTCCTCCCAGAGGTGTGGGGTTCAGGGGGCACACTGGGGGCCTATGCTGGTGTGAGCCCCCATCCCATCCACTATAGGACAATCCTGGCCCACACATGGGCAGATTTGCTTAATAGGGTAGGACTGTGGGGCACCTGGGTGGCTCAGTGGGTTAAAGCCTCTGCCTTCAGCTCAGGTCATGATCCCAAGGTCCTGGGATCGAGCCCCGCATTGGGCTTTTTGCTCAGCGGGGGGCCTGCTTCCTCCTCTCTCTCTGCCTGCCTCTCTGCCTACTTGTGATCTCTGTCAAATAAATAAATAAAATCTTAAAAAAAAGTAAATAAAAATAGGGAAGGACTGTAGGGTAAAGCCTGTTGAAGTGGTCAAGCTAAAAGTCTTTCCCCCTTTCTATCATTCAGTCACCATGTCTTTTCTTTCAAAATAACAGCAATAACCCATAAAGGGTTTAAATAAAATATACAAATGCGGTCAAGGGAGGAAAACATAAACGCTGACCCTCGTGGCTCAATCAAAGCCTGGTGCCCCGAGGACTAGTTTCATGGTTCAAATCGGGGGAGCGGGGCTGCCAGTCTCTAGGATGGTGTTTCCTTCTGGGACGACTCAGCTGGTTTACCCTGCAGGTCGTACTCCCTCAAAGCCACCCAGGCACATGGGCCCCCGTGGCCCATTCAGTCTGTGCACCCATGTGTTGCCCTCTCCCTCCTGCAGGAAGGCCTGGGGTGCAGGCAGCTTTCGGGGGAGGCTGGGCATCACACCGGTCCTTAGCGTTCCTTAGAGCCCTGTGCTCCGGAAGCCCCAGCACTGTCCTAGGGAGCAGCAGTGTGGCGGGGCAGGGGCTCTCTGGCTGTGGCCTGGAGCTCGGATGCAGGCTCTGGGGCTAGAGAGTCTGGGTTCAAATGCAAGGTCCCTGACAGTGGGCAGAATTCCTAACCCCTCTGTGCCTCCGTTGCTTCATCTGTAAAATAGGAACGATAGTTTCTGCCTTCTGAGGGTTGTTGGGAGAATTAAGTAAGTTAATACATGTTACGTGCTTGGAAGAGTTGGCCCATATGACCCTCTTACTAGATGTTCACAGGGACCCTGCTTTTCTATCTGTAAGATGGAAAGATGAACTAGCTGATTTCCCCCCACATGGTCGTCTTAAGGAAAATGGGATCTTAAGTAAGAGAGTCTCTGATTTCGTCAGAACAAAGAAGTTCTAGAACTCTATGGCATTATTATTATTAATTTATGTTTTACTCTTTGAAGAATGTGCGAGGGAACCTTGGGGAAGATTTCTCTGTGGGATATTTTGTCCGGGAGTTTTGATTATTGCGTGCTACTTAATCGGTGCCCACGGTGGGTCCTTCTGGGAAAGATCGCGAATGTCCCCGAAGCAGAAACACAACACGCGGAGGTGAACGGACTCGGCTGTGATTGAACTTTGGGCTCATGCTTCCATCCGCTGCAGCCTCTTCCACGGGGGAGAAAAGCCCTTCCTTCCCAGAGGAGCCCTGCCCCACCCACAGCTAGAAGAGGGCTTGGAAGCCCTTCTGAGTGAAGTGGGGGACCACGAAGAGTTGGTCAGCGCTCTAGTGCCGGGGCAGGCACCGTGCTGGTCCGAGGCCCTCCTTTCCCGGCGGGCGTGTGTAAGCATGTTCCTAGCACACGCTTGTGGTCGGCGGTGCTCTGGACTTGACAAGCTGGCATTCCACACTCCAGATCTTCCAAACACCAGACCCCTATGTTATTTTTAACCGTCCAAAGTTTTTTCCGCGTGGTGTAATTGATGGGACTCGGTAGCCTAGTCAGAGGACCTAAACTTGAGCTCGCCTCGCCTCCCTTGAATGGCCATGTGTCTGATGGCCCAGCAGAAAAACCACCCTGTTTTCTGAACTGACTGTTCTAAATTTCCCCACCTGCCCCCCCCCCCCAATTCATCTCTGGGGGAAAAGAGCGTGCAGATAACCTGAGCTCGCCTGTTTCTGTGGCTCCAGATAGGAGGGAGGAAGACCGGTGCTGTCTGTGACCTTCTCCTCCCTGTTCTCTCTGAGTCCCATTGCTGAGGGACGAAGTTCTGGGTCTAGAGAGGCGACACGAAGGGCACTGAGGAGGTTGGTCCTCAGTCTGCTACCTCCTCAGTCTGCTCTGACCTCTTTTCCAGCCCCTACTTTCCCTGAGGGCTAAGTCACATTCTCGCTGCCCTCTGGGGAGAGTCCTGGACAGATATATATATATTTTTAAAGAGCCTGAGATCTTATGGTGTCCGGTGACCACTGTTCTTGTGATAATGGAGAAGGTTCTCAGTTACCCACGTTCAGGAGAAAGTGCACTGTTTCACTGGCCAGTCATGTACGTCATGAATTTCTCCAGCTTGTGTCTTGTTTCTCTTTTTCATTCACAATCTCTCCAGACAATGGTGCGCTTGGCATTTATTTTATAGTAGCAGAGCAAATATAATGTGCCAGTTATTATGGCAATGGAAGCAAAACCGATTTGGACCTTATCTTTATAGAGCTTATAGTCTAGTTGGGGAGACAGACACTAATCATATAAATATATAAATAAAAGTTGGGTCTGTGTTGTGTTGGAAAAGCCAGGAGGATGTAAGAGAGTGTAGCAGGGAACACTGTTCTTGTCTAGTGTGTTGAGGGAAAGTCTCCTTAAAGAGGCAACATTTTATCCCAGGCAGAGGAATGGCACAGGCAAAGGTCCTGGGGCGTATTGGAGGAACCAGGGAAGGCTGTTGGGGCTGAAGTGCCATAAAAGGAGAGAAAATGGGGCTCATGGTATGGTGAGAGGTGAGGAGGGACCAGAACACACAGGCCTTGATGGGAATTTGAGAGATGTGTACTTTTCCCAAAGAGCAGGGACCAGTTGTAGAGTTTTCAAGTTAGGAAGTGGCTTGATCCAATCCACATTCTAAAAATATCGCCCTGGATATACAGGGAGATTTAGCAGTAGGCCATGGAAAGGGCAGGACAAGTGAGTTCTGAGGAAACTTTTCTGGGTAAAATGTAGAAAACAGAAATACGATAGGAGCATGTACATGATGGACAGGGTATTAACTGGAAAAGGCCGTGACAGTAGAGTTTTCCCTGTACCTGCTTTCCTCCTGCCTGTCATTCTCAGGCCCATCTGGTAGTGGAAAGAAACTGACGCCCTGTCCCCAGCCTTGGAAGCTTTTGATTCTGTGGCTAGATGGATTTTCTTCCCAAGTAGAGTTTGGAGCGGTTTGCCTCCCTCTGCTGTGCCTGAGGCTTGTTCCAAACCATTCCTTTGGGCTTCTCCAGGTTTGACTAGCTACCCGAGGCGCACCTGTGTGACTGATGGAAAGGTCGGCTGCTGGGCCTTCCCTTAGACCCATTGAACCAGAATCTTGGGGGTGAGGCTGTGCAGTCTAATTCTTCTGTCTTCTAAAGCTTGAGAACCACTGTCCCTCCAGCCCTGTACCTGCAGCAACAAATGTAATGAAGCTTTAACTGTGGGATTGGGTACATGTGGACCAAGGACTTTGGAGGCACAGATGGTCTCCTTTGGGCCAGGCAACGGTACACCAGAGCAGACAAGGATCTGGGGACCGTAGTATCCTAGCTGACACCATTACAAAGTGACGGAGCCCATGGGAGGAGGGGGCTCAAAGCTTCGTGGCTGTCCCCAGACACCCCACTGTGCCTTTCTTCACCCCTCTGTTCTCTAGTGTGCAAAGTGAAAAAATAGCAAATCCTTACAATTTCCAGATGTAGTTCTTTTAAAAAAAAAATTCAGTACCTTTTTTTGGGGGGGCGGGGTTCAGGAGATCCATCCAGAAAGTAAGTCTCTAGCACAGGAAAGGGTGGAATGAGGTGGGTTTTTCATTATTTTAACTTTTTTTAGTATGGAAGATAGCAAACCCCTATGAAAGTAGACAGACTAGCATAAAGAACCTGCATAAAGACATCACCCAAGTTCAACAGTGATAACGGGGCCGGGGGCGGGCGTCTTTTCATGGTTCAGACTTTGCCCCGGGATGCCCTCATTTTTATGTCTGTTGAATGAAATGCCTGATAGAATAAGCAGAAGGATCAGACAAACTTTTAAAGGACCCCTACGAGCTAATGACCAGAGAGGGAGAGAGCTCTTTTGACTCAGTCTGTCCCTTAACAGGACAGCTCATAGGCATAGCCAGTGACTGGAACTGCAGATCTAGGGAATATCTTCGAGACCACTGGTGTCTCTCGTACTGTCTGGACGTGGCTGCAGAGGCCTGGCAAGGTCTGGGCCGGTGCTCGGGCCTCACGTGGCTCGTAACGGCACAACACACCACGGAGGGTCTCGGCACTTTTTTTCCCACATTTACTTTTTTACTTTTTACTTTTTAAAGTTTAAAGATTTATGTAGCATTGAACATTATATAAATTTCAGGTGTACAACATAACGATTCGGTATTTATATATATTACAAAGTGATCACCACAGTAAGTCTAATTCACATCACCAGACATAGAATTTTTTCTTGTGATGAGAACTTTTTTAATTTTTAAAAAAATTTTTAGAAGATTATTTATTTGAGAGAGAGTGAGTGAGAAAGAGCGAGAAGGAGTTGGGGGACAGAAAGGGAAAAACAGACTCACCGCTGAGCAGGAAGTGGGACGCAGGGCTCGATCCCAGGACCCTGGGATCATGACCTGAACCAAAGGCAGACGCTTAATCACCTGAGACGCCCAGGTGCCCTGACAACTTTTTTAAAATATATTTTTAGAAGTTTTTTAATTTATGTAGGTAATCTTTACACCCCATGTGGGCCTCGAGATCATGACCCCGAGATCACTAGTCCCATGCTCTTCCGACCGAGCCAGCCAGGTGTCCCTATAATCTACTCTCTAAGTAATTTTCAAATATACCATTTTAAAAAAAAGATTTTATTTATTTATTTGACAGACAGAGATCACAAGCAGGCAGAGAGGCAGGTAGAGAGAGAGAGGAGGAAGCAGGCTCCCTGCTGAGCAGAGATCCCGACGTGGGGCTCGATCCCAGGACCCTGAGATCATGACCTGAGCTGAAGGCAGAGGCTTTAACCCACTGAGCCACCCAGGCACCCCTCAAATATACCATTATTAATTATAGTCACTATGTTGTACCTTATATCCCCAGGACTTACTTATTTTATAACTGGAAGTTAGTATCTTTTAAACACCTTCCACCATTTCACTCCCCCAATCCTCCCTCTGTTCTCTCATTCCACATATAAGTGAGATCATATAGTATTTGTCTTTCTCTGCCTGACTTACTTCTCATAATGCCCTTGAGGTCTATCCATGTTGCAAATGGCAGGATTTCCTTCTTTTTTATGGACAAATAATACTCCATTGTATGTATACATATGCCACATTTCTGTTATTCATTCATCCATTGATAAACACTTAGGTGGTTCCCATGTCTTGGCTATTGTAAATAACGCTGCAATGAACATGGGAGTGCAGATCTCTTTCTGAGTTAGTGTTTTCATTTGCTTTCGATAAATACCCAGAAGTGGGATTGCTGGACCATAGGGTAGTTCTATTTTTAATTTTCTGAGGCTTCCTCCATGCTGTTTTCCACAGTGGCTGCACCAGTTTACATTCCCACCAGAGCTATCCAGGGGTTTCCTTTTCTCCACACCCTGGCCAACACTTGTTCACTCTTGTCTTTTTGGTAATAGCCATTCTAATAGGTGGTAGCTCATTGTGCTCTAGTGTTTGTTTTCATTCTGGGCTCTGATGTTTTCCAGCACGGAGCCATGGGAGACAGAAGCCCTATGAAAAAGCTGTCCAGGGTCCCAGTGGTTGACATACCAGTATTTGGCCACCTCAACCTTTGCTTCCTCCTCATGAAAAAGACCTTTGGTACAGCCTGGCGGTCCCCCGGTCTGGTTAGAAAAGCACATAAAACGAGTACTGGTGAAAGCGAGGTGGACTGCATGTGTATTCCCCCTTAGTTCTTCCTGTCCTAAAAGTCTTGAAGTTCTAAGGCAACACAGGACAAGATATTGGGAGCCATAGACTTTCAGGGAAGGAAGCAATCAATTTCACCGGCCAGCTTCATGGAGGAGGCAGGGCTGAAGGGGGCCCTGATGGATGGGCAGAAGTTAGGGAGTGGAGGAGAGAGAAGCCTTCCCCTTAAGAGAGGGAAGCCATCTCTTAGCCAGGCACATGAACCAGGAATTATATAGCACTTCCTGAAGTGGAGGGCTCTGTGCTTCACACTGGCGGTGGGGCGGTGGTGGGGGGGGATACCAAGGAGCAGAGGATACAATTTCTGTTCTCCACGAACTTTCTGTCTAGCCGAGGGACAAGATGTATGTTGAATATTAATGTAAGTTGAAGACCTTAAGACTCTAAGCTGCAAGTTGACTTTTAAGATCAGCCCAAAGAAGAGTGCACTGGAAACCAGGAGGCGTGTCCAGAGCAGGAACACAATAGCAATGTTAATGGCCCGGGACCCAGTGTCTTCTGTGTGTGTGTGGCCCGTGTGCCGGTCATTCCAATCACAGCATCCTTCCACGGCAGCCTCTTAAAGTAATGCTTGTTCTAGTTCCAGCGACCATCTCTTAAACACCTACACTCTGCTCAGTGGTCCCGTGCCGCGAGCTTCACGCATATTAACTCATGCAGTCCTCCCGGGAAGCAGATAACAGTAACTATTTTATAGAGGAGAAAACTCTCCAGAGTTGAAGCAACTTGCCCAAGATGCCGAGGCACAGACCTGGGTCTGTTCATGCAAACAGGGTTGGGTTCAAAAAGGAATGGCAGCCAGACTGAGTAGTTGGGAAAGGGGAGGCTGGACCAGTAATGAAGCCCCCGGTTATAAGCATCGGTGTGAAAACCTTGGCGCTGATCCTGTAGGTGCTGGGGAGATCTTTAAGATGTGGCGGGATGGACATTGAGGGCAATTAATTTGTGGGATGGCTTGAGTGGGGAGGCTGCAGCAGGAACACAGACAGAAGGGACTGGACTCTGTGGCGGCGGTGGAAATGTGCCTGGTCAAACCAAGTAATGAAAACCCTCACAGTCCATCAAACTTGATTAAAATCAAATAAACACTCCAGCAAACCCATCTCGCACCAAGTTGGGGTAGAGATTCCAGATCACTCCTAGGGCATTAATGCTGGTTTCAATAAAGCTGCAGGGACATAAAGCTTCATCGATATATAATTTTTGTAAAATATGTGTATGGTCCTCATCGATAGGCTCCCTTACACATTTATGGTTTCGGTCCTCAGCTAGGTCCTCAGTGCCCAACCATAACCTCTTTCCTGAGCCTTTTTCATTTCTCCCCTGCAGCACTTGTTCCAGGATTTTCCATTGACCTGAAAACCCACGCCATCCTCTCGCTCTGAGCACATGATTGCACCACAGACTTGTGTAGGAAAATCAAAGGCACGAAGCGAGGAACTTCCTTGTCATTCCTGCCCTCCACCTCACTGTGGCAAAAGCCACTTCTTCAGAGGGGCCTCCCCTGACCTTCACACTTGAGGCAACAGTTGCCCTGGTATATTACCCTGGTATATATTTTTTCATAGTGCAGAAACCGTTTGAAATGACATATCTGCTCTTCACCTGTTTTTAGTCTGCCGTTCCCCTTGGAGTATAAGTTCCGTGAGAGCACAGGCCTTGCCTGTCTTGGGCACCGCAATATCCATAGCTCCTAGTACATACTAAGTGCTCGGGACATGGAAGGTGCTGAAAATAGAAATGAATGGGTAAATTCCCATGGCTTCGGCCAGTGCTCACAATTCGATCTTCTCTCCTCCTGGCTATCCTATTGCCTCCTCCATTTCTCCTGGGCGTCCCCCTTCAAACTTATATCCTAAACGAATTCTTCTTCTTTCCCTAAAGCTGCTAATTCCCCTTGGGGTTCAGTATTATTTAAGCAAAAATCTCAGGGTCATCTTTGGCTCCTCTCTCTTTTCACCCCCACATACACCTGGTCCCTGAGTTCTGTTGACTTAACCTTGGCAATGTCCCTGGACTCTGTCTCCTCCTCCGTTTACACAGGCAACAGTAGTGCTCATAGGGACACTGGCAGGAGCTTCCAAACTGACTTCTCAGCTGCAGTTTCTCCCATGTCAGGCTATCCCTAGTCATAGGGAGTTTTGCATAGTTCGGTTTCTTTATACTGTCAGTGGCTCCTAATGATAGTAGAATCCATCCATCTACCCATCCACCCATCCGTGCATCCATCCATCCACCCACTCACCTAGCCATCCCCCATCCACGCATCCATCCATCCATCCACCCACCTAGCCACCCCCATCCATCCATCCATCCATCCACCCATCACGCACCCATCTGCCACATCCACCTATCCACCCACCCACCCATCCATCCATCCACCCACCCATCCATCCATCCATCCATCCACCCACCCATCCATCCATCCACCCACCCATCCATTCACCCATCCACCCACCCACCTAGCCACCCCCATCCATCCGTCCATCCATCCATCCATCCATCCACCCATCTGCCACATCTATCCATCCATCCACCCATCCATCCATCATCCATCCATCCGCTATTTACTGAGTACCAACTTGTGCAGCTCTGTGTGAGGTGCTGCGATGGAGAACTGAGAGCACAATCTTTGCTTTCATATAAACTTTCAGTCTTGTAGGTGGGGGCAGATATAAATAGCCAAAATCATTCAAGTGTTACAGGGGCTTTGATTCATTCATCAAATATATATTGAGCTCCCACTATGTGCCACACACTGTGGGTGTTGGGGACACAGCGGTCAATAAAACGAAGTCCTTACCTTTGTGGAACTCACATTCTACCTGACAAATGCTATGGAGAGAATGGTGAAGCGAGGGGTATACATGTGTGGATTTGCCCCCTTGCAGGATTGTTCAGAGACGGCTTCCCGGAGAAGGTGACAGTTGAGCAGAGACCTGCAGAACTGGAGGGACTGGCCCTCGCAGATGTCTGGGGGAAAGGAAAGGCATTCTAAGCAGAGGGAACAGTCCACGCCCTGTGCTGATGCCCTGGGCTGGAAGTGGGCTTTGAGGAGTGCATACGGGGTGTGGTGGGGAGGAATCTGTTCTGCATAGAGGGCCTGGGGACACCCTTCAGAGGAGGCTGCCACCCATCCTAGCCTCACATTCACAATTCAGCCCCTTCCACCATGGGTCCGTGGACTCAGCTCAAATCATGCCGCACTACGGACTTCCCACCTCCCGGCCTTCGCTTCTCTGGCATTCTCTGCTAGGACTTCTCCTCTGACCCCCACACCTCCGCCTGGTGATCCCCTCCAGTTTCCACTCACCCTTCAGGGTCTGAGCCTCCTTCGGCAGAGCCCTTGCACTTTGTTCCTGCTAGCAGAGCACGCAGTGCGGGCCTCTGGTGGGCTTGTCTGCGCCAGTCCCCTCTGCCTGCCCGGACTCCTCGCAAAAAGGAACCACCTCCAGCCCTTTGCCCTGCGTGAGGCACACAGTAGGTGGTTTAATGTACATCCCTTGCAAACTTCATTGGAAAACAACCCATTTTATTACCAGACCATTCTGGATAGACATGTAGGCAGACGTACACGCCCTTCTTCTACATATGATTTGCCTTTTTTTTTTTTTTTTCTTTTTTGAGTCCTGCAGTTCCTAATGAGAGCAACAGGGTCATGAAATTAATTTGTCACTCTGGTGCCAGCTTCACTCAGCTGACTCATGGCCTGGGTTGGGATTTTTAAACACATGTTTCTCATCTATGTGCTAATTTCTCTTTTCCTTCTCGGTCATTTCTCTTCCCCGCAGATTTGTGGGTGGTAACTGCCTTTGGGTCTCGTGGCACCTACACCTTCTCCTGCATCTTCCAAACAGATGCTTGCCAGCTTTGGACTGAGAAGGGGGCAGGTGGGCCCTGACTTGGGAAGGGTCGGGAGGAGTAAAGACGAAATGAGATTCCCTTCCCTCTTGAAATGCATTAGATCATATTTGTTGGAGAAAGGCCTGAAAAAAATTTTTTTTTTTTTTTTTTTTTGCGAGGAACTGAATCATATGTCTTTCAGGGGATTCTGTGATCTTCCCTCCATGATGGAGAAATGAGAATATTTCCAGGTGTCCTGAGATTAATTTGTTAATTCAAGTATTTATGGAGCACCTGCCACTATTCTGGGTGTTGGACATAAAGCAGTGAACAAAATGGGTGAAATCCTTGCCTTCCTGGAGATTATGTTCTAGTGGGGCAGACAGAGGATGGCCTAAGTAAATAAATAAATGAGATGGTAATAACGTATGAGGGCAACGAAAGCAGGGAGTTGAGACAGGGAGTGTTGGGGGAGGACAGTTTAAAATAAGGTGGCCATGGATGACCTCCCTGAAAAGTGTCATTTGAGAGTCACCTGGGAGAAGCAGATTCAAGGCAGAGAGAATAGCAAGTGCCAAGGTCCTGAGGTAGAAGCATGGCTACTGTTTTGAAAGGCAGCAAGAACACCCATGTGGCTGGAGCAGGGTGGAAGAGAGGGAGAATAGTAGGAGAACTTTAGCTTATCTTTGTCACTGGGAACCCACTAGAACATTTTTTACAGGGTCTCCCTGTTTGCTGAGTTGAGAGTTTGTGGAGGAAAGCAGAGGCCAAATAGGGAGACCAGGAAGGAGGCAGTGGGTGGGAGCAGGGTGGAAATTGTAAAGGTTGTGAGAAGTGGCTGGATTTTGAATACATTTCATACATAGGGATGACAGCATTTGCAAAGGAATTGGAAGTGGGGTCTGCCAAGAGAGGCATCATGGGCGACTCCAAGGTTTTTGGCTCAACCAAGCAGATGAATTGGATTGTTAAGATGATGAGGACCATGGGGGCAGTGGTTGTGTGTGGGCTCAGCTCTGCCCTTGGTAGGCTTGAGATGGTGATTTGACATCTAGGTGGAAATGTCCAGTAGGCTGGGGTATTACTGGGCCTGCCTTTGTTGGACCTCCACCCAGGGAGGAGATTAGGAAACATTCCAGTGGGTCTTACTGGGACATGGATGGCAAACTGGTTGATCCAAAGGCACAGGGAATTATCTCTAGGCATGTGTCATTGAACTTAAAATTAAAAAAAAAAATCAGTTAAAAAAGCATAGTGGGATTCAATTCAAGAAATACTTACTAGCATCAACTATAGGCCAGGCATTTTGGTAGGTGCTGAGGATGTAACACAGGAGTTCTTAACACAAGGACTGAAATGAGTTTTGCCTCTTAGAGCCTATAGGTAATGGAGAAAGGTGTGCAAAGCCTGCATTTTTATTAGGACAATGGCAAATCCACAACTAATATGAGAATAGACCCTGTGTCTTGATGAGTAAATTAAAACCTTTACTCATGACACTCTATTTCCATTCTTGTGATAAAGCCAGAAAATTTGAAAATGTTTGTGGTTTTCCAAATGGAACTGTTTTTGCTGAGAAATTTGATTTGGAAGTCCTTGTGACCATGTGCAGGTAGAAGTGAGCGCTGAACAAGCCTAAACGCTTTTCCATGACCAAGCATTTACACTGGAGGCCCGTGGTGATAGAGATTAGATGAGTCATCCCCGGGTGGGAAGTTTTGTTTTTAAAAACTGCTATAATCATGCATGCCATTAAAGTTTTACTTAGTTGAGCCTCAAAAATGGATGAGAAATTTTTGTCGAAGTGACAGCAAAGGTGATAAAAATTCTGTTAGGAATATGACACCTGTGGGCCTGGAACATTCTGGCCCAGTTGCCCTATTGTTTGCCACCATTTACTTACCCGGGGTGGTGGTCTTCATCATTTTGGTCTTTGTGTCCCATGAACTGAGAATTGGACTAGGGTAAGGAGTTGGGTGGTATTCTCTCTCTTGGCATCAGTTCATGCCTTTCCTTATTTTGGGCAAGATCCCAGGTTGGGGATGTCTTGGGGAAGAGATCCCTGACCCTAAACTAAGTCTTGGAGGGTTGGGGAGATGACATCTAGAGTAGCTCCTTGTCTAGCATGAGAACTATGCAAAGGTGACAATTTTGTCTTGTTTACCACTGATCCCCAGCAGGTGACTCAGTGCCTGGTGCAAAGTAGGTGATTGACAAGTATTTGTTGAATGAATAAATTGGACGTGCCTCTCACCCCCCACCGGTCAAGCTGTTCTGTCTCTAGAGCAAACAGAGTCTGAGACCAGCTGACTTTGAACAGAGGTGCGTGGGAGTATTGCTCAGGTCCATACCCTCTGGCCCCTGGGCAAGGGTAAGGTCAGATAGAGTGGCCTGGGCACCAGAATATACCAACAGACTTGATGGATGATTCCAGAAGGTTTGGGGGAATGGTGTGGGGTGGAAGGAAGCCACAGATGACAAATGAAGTTAAACTGTGATAGTCAAAGGCAGAGTTAGCCAAAGATGGTAAAATGCTCAGGCAAAAGAGGTTGCCAGCTGGGGGACTTAGTTTAGCTTTTGGGACATACCCTCACCCTCCCACACCAGGGATTATTTTGAAATAAATCCCAGACAGCATTTATTTTATCTGTAAAAACTTTAGTATGTATCTGTAAAAATCAGGATTCTTTTCTTTTTTAAAAGATTTTATTTATTTGTCAGAGAGAGAGAGAGCACAAGCAGGGGGAGTGGCAGGCCGAGGGAAAAGCAGGCTCCCCAGTGAGTAAGGAGCCCCATGTAGGACTTGATCCCAGAACCCCGGGATCATGACATGAGCTGAAGGCAGATGCTTAACCGACTGAGCCACCCAGGTGTCCCAAAATAAGGATTCTTTTAACAAACATAGTCATCCAAGTTAATAATAATTTCTTAATATTATAAAATATCCAGTTAGTGATGAAATACTTGTCTGTATACACACCCACTTACGTATACATATATATACATACATATACACATACACATATATACACAAACACACATATATATTATAGTTCTAGCAGTATTTGAAAAATGACTTCATTGGTTTTATGGAAATGTGTATTTGTTACTAAAAATTCAAGTAAGACAAAAAAGTAAAAAGTTGAGAACAAAAGTGGGAGCCAACCCATTAGACGGACTTCATTTCAGCTATCTCTCCATGACTATGTTCACACAGGAGAATAAACAGAAGATGGCTATAGACACTGTCAGAAATATTTTAATATTTATTTTAAAAGTGCTAAGTATTATTTTAAGGATTTTATTTATTTGGGGGAGAAAGAGAACATGTGAGCAGGGGGAGGAGCAGAGCCAGAGGGAGAGGCGGGTGGAGAATCTCAAGCAGACTCCGCATTAAGCATAGAGCCCAGTGCGGGGCTTGATCTCGGCACCCTGTGATCCCGACCTGAGCTGAAACCAAGAGCCGGTTGCTCAACCCGCTGAGCCCCCCCTGCGCCCTGCTAAGAGTTCTTTTCGAGCTGAAAGGGCTCCTAAGGCTTTTGCCTAAGGCAGGGCTGGACTGTAGAGCCCTGGAGGGCCGGGCTGTGCCTCACTTGTGTTTAGACACCCACCTCCCCCAACATCGAGCTTGGCACCCAGTGGTCCATTCCAGTGGTTTGAATGGAAGAGGCGCTTGAGAAATCACTCAGCCGTCTTGTGGAATCGGAGGGTCCACGAGGTGAAATCACCTGCTGAGGTCCGACAGCTGGGGAGGCCACAGGTGGGGCGCGGAGCCCTGGGTCCTCACTCTTCCTTTGGCCTGGGATGGAGCCTTGTGGCCGTGTGGTGGTTACAAACCCCTGGGTTTGATTCTGCTCTGAATCTTGCCCCATGACTTAGCAGCGGTGTGACGTCTCTCTTTTTTTCCCTAAAGATTTAATTTATTTATTTGAGAGAGAAAGAGAGAGAATGAGAGGGGAGAATGTCAGAGTGGAGAAGCAGACTCCCCGCGGAGCTGGGAGCCGGATGCGGGACTCGATCCTAGGACTCCAGGATCATGACCTGAGCCTACGGCAATCGCTTAACCAACTGAGCCACCCAGGTGCCCCCGGTGTGACGTCTCTTACCCGCCCCTCATACCTACCTCAGAGGGCTGGTGTGAAGAGTCAATGAGATAATGCTTGGGAAGCTTCGGGCATGGTTCCTCGCCTAGAGCAGGGCCCCATCCACGTTGACCGTGATTGTTACGGTTCTGTGTAGGAACAGCAGCAGCGGTAGTAATAATCCCATTCTTTTTTTTTTTTTTTTTAAAGATTTTATTTATTTATCTGACAGAGAGAGACACAGTGAGAGAGGGAACACAAGCTTCTCCCTGGGACAGGCCACCCAGGCGCCCCTCATCGTACCGTTCTTGTCCCACTGGAAATGTCAGCTGGAACTCAAAGAAAGTGCAACCCTCCCCCTCTTCCCCTCCGCCTCCACTCAGGTTCAGAGGGAACCCAGTTTATAACTTTGACTTTCACTTTATTCCTGCCATTGGGAAGAAAAGATTACTGCGTGTGGGAATCCTTTTCCTGGATTGCGTCAGCTTCTGGCTGGCCGTTTGCGTTTAGGGGTCAAGGTTCACGTGTCTTCTGTCTATACGTAGTTCAGCCGTGCTGCCTTAACGAGAGCTTTGCAAATAATTATTCTAAGCTTTTCAAATAGAAATCCCGGGCAAAGGGCTGGGTGCAAGACGTCTGGCCTCCGGTCTGCTGAGTTAGCAGCCCTTCCAGGGACCTCCTCCAGGCCCTGAGTCTGTCAGGTCACTAATGGAATCTGCTGGAAGCAAATGAACTCCTGAAAAAAAAGGGCCAACAAATCACTCCGACGGCTGGTGTCTGCCCCAGGATGGCTGGCACTTCCCCGTCCGCTCATAAGTCTTCACCCCACATTTCGTACCTCTCTTGGGGAGTCCCACTTTTTCTTGTGTGGTTCCTGGGAGGCATGGAGGCTGCTCTGAAATTTCAGCCCCTGACAGCAGGGCTGTGGCCTGTGCACGTGTGAGGGCCATCTGTGTGGGAGGCCTGCGAGTGGGTTGCATATGTTATTCACACTTCTGGGTTGGGGTTGGCTTAACCATGTGCTCTAAGTCATGGCTGGAAAAAGGGGGGGGCAGGCTGGTAGGGGAGAAAACAACTATGCTTTTAAGCCTAGGCCTGGTCTCTTCTTCCCCAGCCAAATGTATGCTCTTTTAAGAATATGATCCCCTGGGGGCACCTGGGTGGCTCAGTGGGTTAAAGCCTCTGCCTTCGGCTCAGGTCATGATCCCAGGGTCCTGGGATCAAGCCCCGCATCGGGCTCTCTGCTCAGCGGGGAGCCTGCTTCCCCCTCTCTCTCTGTCTGCTTCTCTGCCTACTTGTGATCTCTGTCTGTCAAATAAATAAATTAAAAAAAAAAAAAGAATACGATCCCCTGGCGTGTAAGGATCCAGGCTCCACGTGGGTTTGCCCCAGCCCCCTGCATTTCTCAAATGCAGCTTTCCTCCCTAGCCACCTGCCGAGTTTGGGGGCCTTCACAAAGCAGGCTGGAAGTGCCAGGCCGCCACTGTGACCTCCTTCCTCCTCTTTCTTCAGCCCTCTTGGCTCTCCTGAAGTTGCCTCATGGATTCCTGGGTAAATTGTGGGTGTTCTGGGATGTGCGTGTGCGTGTGCGTGTGTGTATATGTTCTGATGGCTGTAACAGGAGTGAAAAGAGAAGAGGGAAAGATGCTCTCCTACTGCCTCAGAGAGGGGGAGTCCAGTGGGGAAGGGTTTTGTGGGGCCAGAGAGCTCGGAAGAGAATCTGAGTAGTGGAATGGGGGTGTGGTGGTCACTGGTGATGTGTCGGGGTTGGAGGAAGCGTAGACATCCTCTCCCCACGCCACAGGTGGAGAACGTTAGGAGAAGTCTTGCCATGCCTGAAGCCATCACGTCGAGACGAGCTATGTGAAGACCCAGAGGACAGGCCAGGCCATAGAAGACACTCATGACACACTTGTTTCTGTCTTTCATTTCAACTCACCCAGCTCTTGGAGAGCAGTGGGTGATCTAGATTCTAGAACATAAGTTACCTGACATCCCCTGCCCAAGAACAGAAATTATACCTGAGTACAGGTATCATGGTTTTCCTGCTGATCACTCATGTCTTAACAACCATTAAAACCTCCTGAGGTATGAAGTCCCTGCCAACAGCACCCAGGGGCTCAGTCCTTGGTGCTCAGTCCTTGGTGCTGTCTTCTCTCTTCGGCCAGGGACTTGGGGTGGCACATGTGTGCTCTGGACCACATGGACATTTGGGACACTACGCCTTGGCCAGTGGGACTCTGAGAGTGTCTTAGATCCAAGGCTCCCTGTGAGTTAAGCTGTGTAGAAGCAGGATGAGCCCAAGGAGAAGGTTCTAGGCTGATCTGGAGGAGGCCTGAGTTTTGTGTCTCCCAGGTGGCCAAGTCCTGCAGGCACCACCTAGAAAGGTCCTCCTACAGGCCAGTATCACTGAAATGCATTTCAATATGTTGAACTGACCTATGCTTTTTCTACAAACCACGCTGCCATGGTCAACTCCCCAGACTGTGCCTCAGTTGCTTTTTCTGTAAAACAGGGTTAGTAATAAGGATCTGTTGTTTCACCAGGGGTGATGAGGAGATGACGTGTGGGAAATCTCTTTAGAAAGAAGGCAGAGGGTGGGCTCATTTCCTCCTTCCAGCATTCGTGCTATTATTATTATTTTTGGTCATGGCAGATAACATTGGAAGTTCACTTCATTCATCTCACAGATAAAAAGGTGGAGAAGTAAGGATACATCGTCTTCGCTTCGTAAGTCAGAGCGACCATCACTGGCGAGTTGGTACTGGAGCCGGCAGAAGCTGGGCCTGGGATCTCCCAGTTTGGTGTCCCCGCCCCTCCCGCCTGTTACTTTTTCATATTCCATATCAAAGTCCCAGTGGTTCTTTCAAGTCCTGTGTAGCCTGGGCTCTGATCATCCGGAGACTGCACAATTCTTATTAACATTAAAGGGGAGGGTTTTCTTAGCCTGCTTCCCTCTTTTCTAAGAGAGTCTCGGAGAGGAAAAGGAAAAGTGGGATTGCAAGGACATCCATACCCCAGAAGGAACGCATCCTGGTTTGTTGCAAATTCGGGTTCCCGCGGGTGACTTTAAGGATTGTGAGGAGTGGAGCGTGAACGGGAACTGATCAGTGGCAGGACTTCCGTGACCATCAGCGGAGCTTTGATTTCAGGGTCGGGCTGGAATTGCCAGTTTGGTCGTGCGGCCCGAGAGACCCAGAACGTGCAGTCGCTGATTGGCGGATACCAGCTCTATCTAGCTTTACTCAGGCAAAAAGCAGCTGTAAGTGAACATCCTGTAAATGAACTGGATTTTCCTATTGACGTCATCACACCAACACTGTTTTTTTGTTTTTTGTTTTTGACTTCTTTTTTAATTACTTTGCAACTGGTAAGGGTCGTTGGAGGTTAGGATTCCATTTCTCAAGCTTCCAACGGAAATATTCTCTCAATAAACATGAAATCATGGAAGAGGTTGGTGTCACTTGAAAAGTCTGTTCTTTAAGAGAAGAAGATGGTCTTCAGATTTGGAGGGATTCTAGCCTATGGGCTGATTTTGTGAGTGTGTGTGTTCTGATCCGTTGGTGGTGATAGGGGAGCTGGAGCAGGAGGTATGTCCCATGAATGCAGAAGGACAGAGCTTTTCAGCCTGGTTTCTCAGGTTATCCTTAAGCCAGTCAGGTCAAGGAGCCTGAGTCATGGGGCGCCTGGGTGGCTCAGTGGGTTAAAGCCTCTGCCTTCGTTCGGCTTAGGTCATGGTCCCAGGGTCCTGGGATGGAGCCCCACATTGGGCTCTCTGCTTGGCAGGGAGCCTGCTTCCCTTCCTCTCTCTGCCTGTCTCTCTGCCTACTTGTGGTCTCTGTCTCTGTCAAATAAACAAATAAAATCTTTAAAAAAAAAAAAAAAAGCCTGAATCATTCCCCTGGTCTTGGAACTGTGTTTCTGACTTAATGTCCGCTTGAGGCAGCTTCAGACTCCTCTGTGAGGTGGGTTTCAAGTTATCGTCCTTTCTTAGTTTGGTACATTCTGGATGAAATGAAAGTTTGTAACTTTTTTGGGTAAAAGATGGTGAGATATTTCCAAAATCTACTGACTTATTTTGTACAAGCATCAGATCAAAATGCCACATGGGGCGGGGGGGAACTAAAGGATCTTAGAGTGACTTTTTCATTTTATAATTTTAAACATTTAGAAAGTAACACGCTGACTGTAAAAAATGCATAGAAGAAAAGGACGTAAAACAAGACAAAAGAGAACAGAAAAAAAAAGAAAGAGAAGGGAAAAAAAAGAAAAAGAAAAAGAAAGACTTCTTCCCTGACTCCCCATTTTGGTCCCCACTGTTAAGGACAACTTTTTGGTGTATCTTTCCAGATATTTTCCTATGATTCTGAAAACATACACACACACACACACACACACACACACACACAGCTATGTTAGGATAGTTGTTGGGTATTTGAATTAAAAAAAGAAAAAGTCAGTTGTAGGGTAATTTCCTTTATTTCTTTGACTGTGGTAAATTGAGAGAAAACTCATTCAGACCCTTGAGGAAAATCCTTTTGACAAATACTTAAAATCTCCAATCAGCCTATAATTTACACATCGCCTGGACTCTCTTTAGGCAAGCAGCATGTCGTGTGTGGCCACGAAAGTTAATCTAAGTTTTTTAACGAAGTGCAGGCTGACCATAGAGATCAGTGTATGAGGTAGTAACACCGCCTGTGTGTGGAGAAGAGATCTTGGGGTGTTTTTATAACATTTGATCAGTGGCATACAATTTCTGCAGGAATCTCAGAGCAAGATATTAAAGGTCGAGTAAATGCGTAATGTGAGAATGTGTGACATTTGTTGCCAACCACAGTGACAGGGGTGCCCCTCAGAGTGTGAGCTGTAGGAAGCCGTGGATGCGTTCGCTTAAGACGGAAAGACCCACCAGGCAGGGCATCCCCTTGGTTTACACACACAAGCCCCTTCTCCCCTTCTCAAGAAGGGGGGTGGGTGGGAATTACCAAAACAGGCTGTGTAGGACAAATTGGATCCAGATTTCAGTTTTTCCTTCTCCCACGGACTTAATGTCATTAGGCTGAAAGAGGTCCCATCATGTGAACTCTGGTTTGGTTCCCGGGCTGGTGCACACATAGGTCTCCCGCTGTGTTTTCACCTGTAGCCTGTTCTCGGATGGAGCAGTGGGAGCCTCGAGGAGAACCTTCCATCCAAAGCGGCAGCATCTCTGTTGCCTCCTTTGCCCCAGTTCTGTGGGTCCATTCTTCTCCTGCAACTTGACTCTCTCTGGAGAACCGGATCTGGGGCTCGGAGCCCAGCGCTGTTTACTCCCCTGCCCTCCCTTCAACTACCTGGCGCACCTCTTAGCTTCCCCATGCTCAAAAGGGATAATGTTCTCCTTGAAAGCGTCTTTTGAGGATTAATTGATGTTTGCTCTGTGCTTTGAAGAGAGAATCCTATCAAGTCTCTCTACTGTCCTCAAAGCTGGCCGTGGTTCCAGCTGGTGCCAGGCCTGGCCAATCGGGACGCAGTGCGAGCCTGCCTCTCATTGGCCGCCTTTCTGGGGCATATCTGTCGCCTGCTCATGGCCCACAGTAGAAGGGCGACTCTCCGAATAGGAGGCACAGACCCTCCCGTGGACGTTGTACATCGCATGGTTTTCGCTTGAAGTATTTGCCTCACTATGATCGTCCCTGGGGAAGTTAGTTTGTGGCTTTCTGTGACACTTCGCCATTTAGAAATTGTTCTCTCTTTCTCTTTGTAAAAGCTGTGTTAAGTGTAGTTGGACTCTGCCTTGTCTCAAAGAAGGGCCTTTGCCAGGCCATTTATATGGTAATTGCGTGTGGTTTGGGGAGGAAAAGGATGTTACCTGTTTGATGATAAGCACTTTTATATCAGTGACTTCTTTGTTGGAGTTGTTTAACCAAAGAAATGGAAGCTGCAACCTACTTATTGGGAAGATCTAGATAATGCAGTGTCAGTTAAGGACCTGAGGGTCCCAAGGAGAAGATGGTTGAGAAAAAAAAAAGGTTTGTTTTGAGGACAGACCAAACAGGGAATTAAAACAATGGAAGTCAAAGACATCTTTGTAGTTTTGTCATCAAGGAGGTCAAGGCTGGAGAGCAAAGCCAGCCAAGCACACCAGGGTCCTTTTCTGTGTCCTCAGATGGGCGTCAGGACGTGGCAGGGAATGGAGGACCTGCCGCTGACCGTTCCAGTGGGGAATTCCAAGGGGAGCCTTCAGATCCTGCCATTCCTATCAGCCCCCCAGCGTCAGAGCCCCAGGAAGTGTCTCAAGCACCTGGGGGCTTGTTTTTAGCATTGGGCTTATAAATAGACATCAGTGTTTCACTTTTCTAAATGATATTCCTGTTTCTTGCAAAATCCAGGATCTGGCAACCCCGAGGCTTCATCTCATCAAGGTGAATGTCAGCAGCGGCAGCCCTTTTTGATAGGGGCAGTGAGAAAGACACTGTCTGGTTCACTGACCAGGACACATGCTAACTTCTCACCTGTCTGCGAGGTTAGTGAAGGGATAGGGAGCACAGACATGGGAGCACAGACCTGTACACACACATGCACACACCTGTTGCCAGGATTCAGGCCCAGGAGGGATTACTTTATAGAAAGCTCAACTCTTCGCAGGTTCACGGTTTGCAATCTGGACAACAGATTTGAGAAGTTAGTCTTAGGGTGAGAGGAAAATAATCAGATGATCAAGGCACACAGGAAAAGAGATGCTGGTGTCGTGTGCATTGCAAAAAGCAAGTCTTTTCTCTGGTACACCCAGGTGTTTGGAGCAGCAGTGTGCTTCAGTGTAGGGACTAGGCAGAAGCAGGGGCAGTGGGCTGTATTTGAACCTCTGTGATGCTCTGGGTAGGGCATGGGGCACCCAGGGGGTTGATCAGTATTGGCTAATGAGAACCAGCCTTGGGTTTGTGGATGAATGCAATTTGGAGAACTGGAAGAATAATTTCTCTTCTCCTGTTCGCAGTGTGCTCATCACCATAGCAGGCATTGTGAACTCTGGTGCCTACTGTGGCCAGGCTTGGCGTGTGAGTGAGTGAAGGGATGTCTGGATGGGAAAAGCAGAATAAGGAGTGGAGAAGATGATGGTCAGCTGGAAGTTCATGCCCATCCAGTGAGATGTCCAAGTTCAACTCCAGCTTGTCACATGGGAAGGCGAGCCCAGCATTGCTCACGCCTGCCTTTTCAAGAGAGGCTTGAAATCTGAATTTGTCTGCAAACTCTAACAACTTTTGATGTGATGAATTTACTTTTTGAAAAGCATAGTGCAGCCAAACAAAACATACTTGGGGGCCAAGTTTGACCTGTAAGTCCTAGATTTGCAACCTCTGGGGTAAAGCCTGCTTGGTGTCTCCTTACCAACTCTACTGGGGACCAACTCTACTTTGCTGTGCTTATGGTATGAGGAGGAAGGAACTGTTGTAGATGGAGAATGGTTATGAGGACAAAGTTGGGGTGGAGGTGGGAAGGGAAACTTGGACCATAATACCATTACCACGCTAGACAGGCAGATCTGGATCCGGGTGTATGGGCCTCAGCACAGTTGCAAGGCCAGGCAAGAACTGTGCATGGAGGCAGGTGGGAGGGCAAATCCAGGGGAGGCCGTGAGTGGCAGTGGTATGGGCAGCAAGGGCGGCCTGGGAGAGAGCAAGAGCGAGAAGGAACTGGGTGGACTGTGAGGCTGAGGTAGTTTGCCCTCTCCCCTGCTCTAGCCTGGTGGGTGTGTGCAGCCCCTCGCCAACCACGCCCAGCAGGAAAGTGTCCTGGCCACACGGGAAGCTCTGTTTATTGTGCATCTCTTCAGAAAGACACAAAACTCGGTCCAGCCTCCCAAACTTATAATCATAGTTGGGAATATAACTACATGGAGAGGCGGTGTAGCATGCTGGGTGAGCAGGGAATAAGTTTAGGGCTCATTCAACTTGGGTTTGAATCTGACCTTTTTCATTTAGTAGCCACGTGGCTGGGGCAAGTTAGCTTCTTTTTGAGCCCACTTTGCTCATGTGGGGATAACAGCAGTTCCCACCTTGTAGGGTTGTTATGAGGATTGAGTGAACATAAATGCCTTAGTATTTGTGAAGTGCTTAGTACAGGACCTGGCACAAAGTAAGTGCTCCAACTGCGCTCATTGTTATTGTGAGACAAGCAATAACCTCAGCTACGTTGTGGTTAAGCACAAAATCCTTCGTCTCAGCAGAGAGTCAACAATAGATGCAGTAAAATTTGACTCCTCCCCTACTGCAAATGCTTCCCTAGACATAAACTCTTTGGCCTGAGCTCCTGTTTGCCAGAAAAGCAGGAGACATTGTACTCACCTGGATAAGGGTCATCTCCAGAGCTTAGGTAAGTCTGTTTGGCCCCAGTACCACCTGGTTTATATAATAGTGTTTTCATTCATCTAACAAATATTTGCTGAGTAACAACTATGTTCCAAGCGTTAAGAAAGGGTTTTGGTGATGCTGACTAGAGGAAGAGAAGGGTTGGCCCTGAAGGTACTGAGTCTAACATGTAGGGTAAGCCGGTGTAACACAGATCTCCAAATAGAACGGCTAAATAAGACAGAGGTTTATTTCTGTCTTGTGTAAGCCCCAGGGCAGCCACACCAAGCTGGCAAAGTAGGTCCATGAACTCATTCATGGACCCAGGTTTCTTACTATTTTGCATCTCTAAGTCTGTGTTTCAGGATGTGGGAAGTAGGTGATGAAATCCAAGGCAAGGAGCTAATAATTAAGAAGCATCCACTCCCATCCCAGTGGTTGGAGCTTGGTCATATGGCCACAGCTAGCTGCAAGGGATGTTGGGAAATGTAGTCTAGAGCAGATGACCAGGTGCCTATGCAAAACTTGGGAGTGGAGGTTATTATAAGAAGAAAGAAGGGAGAATGAATACTGGAGGGAAGCTGGCAGTTTATGATTCAGGAAGATAGGGAAGTAAAGGAATACTCTAGCAGACAAATGCTCAATAGCACCAGCTGTAATCCTTGTAAGTCCAGAAATATGTTGTAGCCCTCATGGGAGCCTGGGATTTGGAATCAGACTTTTGGGTTCAAATCCCAGTTCTGTCACTTACCACAGGGTTGGTATAAGAATGAAATAAGTCGGGGCACCTGGGTGGCTCAGGTTAAAGCCTGAGGTGGGTTAAAGCCTCTGCCTTCAGCTCAGGTCATGATCCCAGGGTCCTGGGATCAGGCCCCGCATCGGGCTCTCTGCTCAGCGGGGAGCCTGCTTCCTCCTCTCTCTCTCTCTGCCTGCTTCTCTGCCTACTTGTGATCTCTGTCTGTCGAATAAATAAATAAAATATTAAAAAAAAAAGAATTAAATAAGTCAACCCATATGGGGTGCTTTTAGGATATGTATGGTCTAGTTCAGAGCCAATGCTCAGCAAGTGTAGGCTATTACTGCTAGAGGGTGGGATGTGTCAAGAAAGTCAATGACTCAGGATCTGGGGAATTGCTCACGGATTGGCCACCTCCTTCAGTTTTATAGCTTCCCATATGCCTTGTCTCTCTGGATGCAAGCACTGGGCCTTGAACCCTCGGCCCATCTCATCGTGGAGAAATGTTAATGAAAACAAACAAGGCCATCTGATGGGGTCAGTGTTTTGAAAAAATAGAGTCAATTTATGTTTGCCTGGACTGGACCTAGGGGATGAATTTAGAGAGGATATTTCAAGGTCAGCTTTCTATTGCTTGAGTAGGAGCCAGTGAATTTAATACATGGTCTTTAAGCCTCTGTGGGAAAAATAAGAGCCCTTCTTTATTGGGTGTGTCTCCAGGTAAAGAGCTTGAGAAATTATTTTAAAATTTTCCTACGTAGCTAAATAAAAGGGATAGCGAACAGTGAGGCCTCACATGAGCTGGGGAAATCTTTGCCCTTGGGGAAGCCCCTGGTGGCCTGTCTAGGGCACCCCCCACCCCCAGCAAGAGGAGAAAAGTGGAAAAGCTGCCCCTGCTGGGTGCTGCACTGGCGGGAGTTGGGGTGTCCTCTTACTGGGAGCTGGTGTTCTATGATATGCAGAAGGTGTCATGTTTTCCATCTCCTGCAGATGTCATGTGGAAAGAGAACCTTCCTAGCTTCAGAACAAGAGACTTAACTTTCCTTGGCAACTCACACAGTGGGTAGATCTTAGCAGAAAAATAAACAGATGCTGGAAGATGATTTTCTACCAGTTTTCTGCACTGTCTCATTTTCAGAGGTTTGAGGAGGTTTTATACCCTTTTAAACCCCAGATTTGGAAATCAGACCACACACTACTCTGGAAAAAAGTAGCATTGGATGCTGTCTCACAATGGGTACCATTTTTGATACCCTAAAAGCATCTAATGGCCTCCCAGGCATTGGGGTGGACATACAGGAGGGAGCACATGTTGGAAGACTCAACATGTGTTTAGGACCGCACCTGTGCCTGTTGGAGAGGCCGGCGGAGGTGGGCCAGGGCTGAGAGGGGAGCATCTGAAGGATTGGGTAGGAGCTAGCTCACGAGCAAGTAGGCAGGTGGTTGTATCCCTCCTGCCTGCCTCTCGTAACCTTGGCTGACCTCCTGGTCTTGACTTCTTGGTGTCGTGAAGATCCTATACCTGGCTAGCCTGGGTCTGTAGGTGGTCATGGGCTTGGGTTTTCACCCACATTTTCTCCAGCTCTGTGAACCTCATATCTTGTCTCTCATCAGTTCCCAACTGGGCCTTCACTCTTCCTTACCACTGGGAGCAATCTTTTATTCTCTTTCCCTTAAGGAAAGCTTATCAAGGGAGTGGGGACAATAGTGAGACCTGATTCAACCAGGGTCTCCAGTCCTGCAGGCCCCAGATGAAACTGGGATGCTGTCTCTGTGTGAGATGACACTTGTAGTTTCAGGAATGTCCCTCCCAGGGCATCAGATGTATACTCTGTGCCTAGACCACACCATCCATAGGTGCTATGATTTAATATTAAGTAGAGTAGATCCTGTAATTCTCTTGAGAACAAAATAATTTTTTTTTAAAGATTTTATTTTATTTTTTTTTACAGACAGAGATTACAAGCAGACAGAGAGGCCAGGAGAGAAGCAGGCTCCCTGCTGAGCAGAGAGCCCAGAGAAAAAAATAATTTTTTAAAGAGATTTATTTATTAATTTTAGAGAGAGAGTGTGAGAGAGTGGGGTGAGGGTCAGGGGCAAACAGGGAGAGAGAGAAAGAGAGAGAGAGAGAGAATCTCAAGCAGACTCCCCGCTGAATGTGGAGCCCGAAGTGGGGCTTGACCTCACGATCCTGAGATCTTGACCTGAGCTGAAAGCAACAGTCACAGGCTTAACCGACTGAGCCACCCTGGTTCCCCTTGAGAGCATAAGAATTTTACATTGTATTTGGGTTTGTGTGCGTGCATGTAAAAAGTGTGCATTTATTGAGTGTGAGCCTTTCAAACGTGCCATACATGTTATAATCCTGCTTTGAATTTCTTCAGTTTTTAATCACCTGGGCACCTGGTTGGGGGGTGCCTCATGCTCTGAGGGACTCTGTATGCAGGCCTGCTCGAGCAGGGGTAAACAACCCTTCTTACACAAGAGGGCAATCCAGGAAAAATCAACAAACGTATTTACGGGTCATCTTTGCCCCTTCATCAACCCAAAGAGAGCCTTATGGAGTCTCATGACCCAGGGGTGGTTGGGGCATCAAGGAATGTTGATTCTTACAATTTACTCTACAGATAATAGTATCAGTGAGAAAAGGGGCACTGCTTTTTGAGTCATTGAAAAACGTAATATCCGGATGTTTGGAGACAGTTTTCCAACTTTGCATTCTGAAATTAGACGTGGGGGCCCACGTGATCGTTGTCGCTGCACGGATGCACCCCGGCACCCTCGGACTCGTGCTCTCAGTCCATCTCTCGCCGAGCATAGAGCCCAGTGCAGAATAGGTGCTTAATAAATGCCTATTGGGCAGCAATATGGTAGAATGGCTAAGAACGCAGACTTCACCAGACCACCTCCTTCTGTCACTTAGTAGCTGTGTGACTTCGGCAAGCTTCTTAACCTCTCTGGGCCTCTGTAGTAGTCTGTAAAGTGGGGAGGATATCAATCCCTACCTCATAGGTGGGGACTGAATGAGTTAATACTTGTGAGTACTTACAACAATGCCTCGCGTATACAAACCTGTGTAAGGGTTAGCTGTTGTTATAGATAATGCTGTTGAGCTCAGTGGAAACCCCATGTCTAGATAGTGCTAGAGCCTTACAGAGAATTCTTTCCAACCCTGGCTTCTGCTTAGTTACCGTTGATCAGATTTTCTCTCTAGTCTCTTGTCTGTGAAAATACATTTGATTTCCACATGAAATAACTATACCTTTTTCCTCACTCCAAACTTCAAAAAAAGTTGTATTTATGTATTAACACACAGAGAGAGAGAGCGAGAGAGTGAGAGAGAGAGAGCGAGAACACAAGCAGGGAGAGGGGTAGAAGGAGCAGGAGAAACAGGCTCCCCACTGAGGAGGGAGCCCGATATGGGGCTCGATTCCAGGACCCTGAGATTATGACTTGAACTGAAGGCAGCCACTTAACTGACTAAGCCACCCAGGCACCCCTTCAAACTTTTTATTTAAGGCAAAAAAACCCCCCAAAACAACCCCAAGTATTTTTGAAGCAGACATGAGTCCATGGCTAATAGATAGCGCCTTGGATTAATAACCTGGGTGGAGGCTGCCCAACCAGATTTGGGGAAGCTGCTCTTTTCCAAAGAAAGTGCTGGGCTCTCTGTTCCCCTTCCATCTTTCCTCACAGAATGCCCTGCCTGTTCCCTCAGCCACTGGATCTGGTCTTTGCATCAACAGGAGAGCTCCTGGGCATGAAGCATGCCAGATGCAGTCTGGCTCCAGGAGCCTTGTCTACCTAATGATTTTATTCATAACCACTTTATTTTCATTCATTGACTTTTTCTTTAAAGTTTTAAATATTGAAATACAGCATACACACAGAAAGGAGCTCATGCGTCCGGCTCAGTACATTTTGACAAGCTGAACTTATCTGTGTCCTCAATGCCCAGATTAAGAAACAAGAAGATGGAAACCCAGCTGTGGCTCCTCCAGTTACTACCTCACTCCTTACCGAACTCTGCCAAGGGAGATCATCCTGGCTCTGACCCGATAGATGGAATCTTCTAGAATTTTCACTCCGTGAAAATTCTTCCTTCAACACTATGAGAGTCATTCATAGGGTCGACTGTACTCGTAGCTTGTTCATACTTAGTGCTGTATAGTATGCCGTCGTGTGACTAGACCGTGATTTCTTTGCCATTCTACTCTTGATGGGCTCGTGGCAGTTTCCGGTTGGAGACTCTAGGAATTTCACTACCGGGAACATGGTGGCACGTCTTCTGGGGGATGACATGCACCTACCCAAGGATGGGCTGGCTGGGTCACAGGGTGGGTGTCAATTCTGTAAGTGCTTGCCAAACCCTCTTCCAGAGTAGGGGTGCCAGTCATCTGCCTGATTTTGATGAAGAAAATTATTCCATATTCAGATTTGATTTGAGATTTAAAGCAGAATATCACTGAACTGATTCTGTTGATTTCGTCGTTCCTATTTCTCCCCTCTCATGTGCGTGAACCGTATGGTAACCAGGCAAATTCACTCAAGTTGCTGTAACTGCCTTTTTGCGGGGGGGAGGCTCTTGACTTTTAGACCTGCTACCTAAAATGGAAGGTTTAAGATTCATCTCCCCCACTAAAATGTTTTCAAGAATAGGAAATACTGATTTATTTATTTTCAAGAATAGGAAATACTTTATTTTCAAGAATAGGAAATACTGATCGCATTCCCTGAGGGAAAAAAAATCCTCTCCCACCCTCCCAACCCTCCTTACACCTTTCATTGAATGAAATTTAGAGCTTGGGGAAGTTTTGAGGGAAAATCAAACACCAGTGAGATTACGGATTTTCCGGAACTTGCTTGCTAGATCAGTCCACTCATAACTTCAGTTACAGGTGCCCTTCTTTGGCATTTGACAAAGCCGGGCAAATGGAGAGTCAAAAGTCCCCTGGTCTAGTCCTGACTTTCAGTTGTAGACAACCGTGGTGCAAGGTGCTTTGCAGTGCAGAGAGACAGAAAGACTTCCTGTCCAGCCCCAGACACCTTATAAATAGGGACCTCTGAGTCCTAGAGTCCTAGAGGAACTTTAATTGAATCTGTTCATTTTGGTTTGCCCTCCCTTCCTTGACCCCCAGACAACAAGCTAGAAACCACATCCCAGAGAATAACAGCAAAAATACTGTTTGACACACTGCTTCCTCATAAAATCACTCACAAAACACTCAACTCCTGCAGCACCGGAAAGTTATTCTTTTATTTTATAGATGAGAAAATTAAGACCCACAGAGTTGACTTGACACTACAGGATCCTGGAAGAACGGGTGGTTGGAAGCCAGGCACGTGGCTTTGCCCTTCTAGGAACAGGGGAGTCTTTTCTTTTTTTTAAAAGATTTATTTATTTATCTGACAGAGATTACAAGTAGGCAGAGAGGCAGGCAGAGAGAGAGGAGGAAGCAGGCTCCCCGCTGAGCAGAGAGCCCAATGCGGGGCTCGATCCCAGGACCTTGGGATCATGACCTGAGCCGAAGGCAGAGGCTTTAACCCACTGAGCCACCCAGGTGCCCCCAGGGGAGTCTTTTCTAAGAGGAGTTTTAAGGATGTGTGGCTATGTCAGGAGCTCATCCTGAGGTCCTTTTGATGGGTGACCTTCACCTCCCAGAGCATTTTATCTGGTTAGAAAGTGGTCTTCGGTGAGGACATATACAAGGAACTGATTACTGGTTTGTTTGTAGTGGCCAAGAGTGGAAACTCAGTGAATACTTACGTCAGTAGGGAAATGGCCCTGTAGCTATGCTACCTTCGTACCTTGGATCGTTACAGAGCTGTTAGAAGGATTTTGGCAAAGTGTATCAGAATAAATAAGAGGGAGAAGAGCGTATATGTGATTCTTTTTTTTTTATACAAACAATAACCATCCTCCCCCAAACCATAATTAGTGTGTGTGTGTGTGTGTGTGTGTGTGTGTGTGTGTCTGAAATTACATGAGTCTGGGGAGAAGTGTGGATGGACACAAGCTAACATGTTAACATGGGTTACCTGGGGAAAGCAGGGCTGAGGATGGGAGTGCTGCTGTGGGAGAACAAGGTATAGCAAAATAGCATGTGATAAAATGTCATCTGAATAAATTATATATATGCATATATATGTATACATATGCATAAGGAAATGCATAAAAAGTACATGCATACATTTGAAAGGCAAACGAGTTGTTCCAGTAAGAACAAGGGTGTGAACCCTATATATGGGTCAGTTCGCTTGGCAAGGGCACGAGCTCAGTTCTGTGGCTGATGGCTCTACCCCCAGGTCGTTATGTTGTAAGCGAAGGACATTGGTCGGAAGTGGAATGGGAAAATGTGTGGGTGTCCGAGCACGGGCACGCGGCTGCATTCGGCAAACCAGTAATTGTAACTACCACCCTGCTGTGCCTACCGTGTGCTGGCATTTTCGTACTTTCTAGAAGTTAGACATTTTTATCTCTGTTTCACAATGAGGAAAGCTGAGGAGTGAGCACCTCAAGGCCACGTAGTGCGTGAGTGATGCTGAGGTTCAAGCCCAGGTCTGTCTGATTCCGGAACTAATGCATTTTAGATCTTCTCACAGCTCGGGGTTTAGTGGGGGTGGTTGGGGCTGGCCTGCTTTGCTCTACATAGAGATTTCTGTGAGGTCCTCTCTCACTGGGTCCTAATGGGTAGGTTTTGCTGTTAAACTGACCATGCTACCATCTACGGAATGTTTCCTGCGTGTTCTCGTTGGCCTGGTTTTGGATGGCAGAGCTTCTCACCTGGGTGAGGGAGAGCAGCCTGTTCGGGCCTCTGTCCTCGAGGGAGCAGGGCTTCATAGAAAAGTAGGGCACGTGGACACCCACCTCAGGACAGGTGAGAGACAGACTGGCTTGTTAAAAAGGAGGACAGTTTGATCACATCTGACTTTGGTCCCTGGCCCATCTCAACAGCCACTTTGGGAGTAAGTGCTTGGGTTTTATGGGGATCGCTCTCCCACCTCTCCTTGCCACCTCCCCCCCAGCCCTGCTAAACACAAAAGAGCAAACAGTCATGGCTTGTTTGGTGGCCTGGGAGTGTGACTCCAATCCGAAGCGCTGAGTACTTGCGCTGTCACCAAGGTTGCCCCAAAGTGAGTATTTAAGATAAAAATCTCAGATCTGCAAGTCCGTGTCACCTGTGACCCCCTTCTCTCTCCTTGGCTTTGCTTTCCTCATTCACCAAATGGGGGTCGGATTTTTCTCTTGCTTATGATTAAAAGACTAGGCGATCTAGAATCCATTTTGTTAAACAATAACCGTGCCGTCTGTTTAGAAAGGCAAGGCTGGTTCTGCGTCTTAGGTTGTGGCTACAGACAACAGTGCTGCCAACACCAATCGTCACCGCCATTTTTACAGAACAAGTCTGGGTGTTTCCAGTGCGGCAGGACCACTGTTTTCTACAGGGAGCTCGGTCTCATCCACAGTGGCACTGGTGACTTCCAGGAGCAGGGCTCTGGTGAACTGGCTGCAGAGGGTGAGGTGGTCACTGGGGTGGCCTTTTCTGGGCCCTCCTGCCCTCTCTCTGAGGCTGCTGGTCCCCTGGTGTGGCTGCTGGAGCCACTGCCTACTGTCTTCCTTCACTGTCAGAGGAAGCACCATGGGTCCCGGTGGCGGGGGCAGCGCGGGGGGGGGGGGGGCGGAGCGCATGCAAGACAGAATGAGGAGAGAGCATGCGGCAGGCTGTGGTCCACGCTTTCACTCCTGCCCACAGACTGCAGACTGAGCTCATTCAAAGGATTTTGCGCCACTGAAAAGAAAGAGGCCTTGAACGACCAGACAATTTGTTCTCAGCCGTGAGGCTCAGTCTGCATTCCTCTATGCATGATAAAGTGTGGGACTTGGACACCTTTTCCTCTATCCTTAATCCTCCTTGCATTTATTTTACTTAAAAAGTGATTCCCGGGGTGCTGGGTGGCTCAGTGGGTTGAGTGTCCGACTCCTGATTTTGGCTCAGGTCACGATCTCAAGATTGTGGGGTTGTGCATTGGGCTCTGTGGTGGGGAGTCTGTTTGGAATTGGGATTCTCTCTCTCCCTCTTCCCCTTCCCCCCCTTATAGTTGCTTGCACTTTCTCTCTCAAATAAATAAATAAATCTTACAAAAAAAAAAGATCTCTTTCTGACCAATTAAATAAAACTGATAGGACCTAATTATACATCCTTCTTCTGTTTGCAGTTTTGAATGGAGAAGGTTAAATCTGTGCCCTGCTTGATTCTGCTTAAATATAGGGATAGATGGAGCAGTTCGGGAGGGCTTTCCTGTATCCTACAAACTGCTCCTAACTCTTCCCTTTTCCCATTGGGACTACAGAGTCTCCTGAGGTCCCCAGACAGAGTGGTTTACCTGGGTCTAGATAGGACGAGGGCTGGAGTTCCCAGTGGGCTTCCAGGCACTGGATCGTAGGGTATCCTTTAGAGAACAGGGGAAAAAAAATCCACCCAAATGGGATGATAAAGGAATGACATCACAGTAGGCATAGCAACCGCAGGGTAATCATAGTCTCTGCACGAGGTGGTCAGAACCCCAAGGGAAGGCCTAGTTTCATTGTGTTCCTTTTCCCTTCGGAGCAGGTAGGAGCAGGGAGGCCCGGAGGAGGGTTGCTTATCCCATTGCTAGACCAGGCCAGAGGTTTGCTTCGCTCTCTCAACCTGCCTCCCCACTCGGACAGTCTCTCCTTGGGGTGGTGCTGTGCCGCCTTGAAGTGTTTGATTCTGTTACTTTATTATTATAAATTCCGAGGGTTGCCTCCAGAATTTGGCTAGAGAGGGGGAACAAAACCAGAGGGAAGCGCATCAACGGACAGGAAGGTCGAGGGGTGAAATTGTCATCAGGAAGTTTCGTGGAAGCCTGGAGCTCAGTCCTCAAGTTCTCCTGCCCAGAGGTGCGGTGCTCCCCTGACACACGCACACACGGTCCGCCTCCTGTCCCTTACTTGCTTCTTTGGGGCTTGGCTTCTGTAGCAGATGGTGCTGAGCTGGGTGAAAACCATTGAAGTTGTGCTAATTTCAAAGTCACTTGTGCCTAAAGCCCAGAGCGATTCAGAGCACCTTCCTGGGGCACCTTGTGGATAAGGCAGCTGTCTGTATATGGTGAGGGCTGACTCTCTGGGACAGCTTCGAATGTGGTCTCAGGAGGTCATCTCAAACACACTGCAAGGCTTGTAGGTGTCGAAGAGTTGATTAAAGGACATGAACTGGGGGACTGCTATGCTGGGGCTTTGGGGGTATTCCACGTCCAGAAATCATTTCTCCTTTCCTGTCATTGTGGGATGACTACAACGGGTCCTGCCTGGTTGCTGTTTCTTGGAGGTCAAATCATGGTTGTCTCTTTGTCTCCTTGTCACCCTTGGATTTTGAAATCTTAAAAGTGGGTGCGGCAGCCTGACCAACACAGGCGTAGCTATCATGAAGCTGAACGCACCATCCTTAGTCTTCAGCAGGGCTGCTCACCCCTAGCCTATGGACTGGGAGTTAAAGCCTTTTGGGAAGTATGCTCTTTGACTTCTTTGGTTAGAGTATCTGGAATTTTGTCTTCTTTATGCAGAACATCTGGACAAGCTGGAGAAATCACTTACCCAGCAGCTCTCGGCTATGGGTAACTTTGTAGAGTGAGCTAATTATTTGAATTTTTTATTGAGATAAGATACACACAACAAAAAGTTCACCATTTTGACTGTGCATGATTCCTTGGTTTTTAGGTTAAAAACATACGATTCAATGGTTTCAGTAAATCTAAATATTGAGCAACCATCACTACTACCTAATTCTGGACTTTTTTGTCACCCCCAAAATAAATCTTGCACCCATTAAGTAGTCACTCCTTATTTCCCCCTGTTTCCAGCCCCTGGAATCCACCAGTCTGCTTTCACTCTCTCTGGACTGTCCTACTTTGAATTTATCATATAAATGGAATCAGACAATATTTGTGGCCTTCTGTGTCTGGATTCTTCAACTTAGTATGTTTTCAGTGTCTAACATTATTGTAGCATATATATCGATACTGTCTCTTAAAAAAATGGCAGAATAATATTCCATTACATGGTATACCACATTTTATTTATCCATTCATCAGCTGATGGACATTTGAGTTCTTTTCCACTTTTCAGCAGTTACGAGGAAGCATTCAAAGACAAGTCTTTGGGTGGACATACGCTTTTAGTTTTTTTGACTGTATACCTAGGATTGAAACTGCTGGGTCAGATGATAACTGTATGTTCAATTTTTGGAGACACCGCCATCAGTTTCCACAATGGCTGTGCTGATTTACATTCTCGCCAGCAAAGTGTGAGGGTCCCGTCTCCCCGCTTCCTTGCTGACACTTGTGACTATCTGCCTTTCTGATTCTAGCCATCCTAGTGGGTGTGAAGTGGTGTCTCGCGGCTTTGATTTTGCGTTTCTCTAATGGTGAATGATGCTGAGCATCTTTTCATGTGATTTTCGACCATTTGCATACTTTCTTTGGAGAGATGTCTATTCAAATCCTTTGCCCGTGTTTTCATTGGGTCATTCGTTTTTTTGTTGTTAAGAAGTAAGTTTGTTTTAATGCATCATTATTCCTTGCTCCACTCTAATGTGGTCTAACCAGTCCATGGAGATGGAGGGGTATAGTGGGTCACTTAAAAGCAGCCTGAGGTCTCTGCCTCTTAGGCCACTCCCTGGTGTTCTTGGGGGGAATCTCTTTGTTGCCCACCCTTAACAGTGTTCTCCCCCAGAGCTTCAGTTCTTGAACCCATTCTTATTTTGCTCTCGGTTCCTTCCCTGTTGAGCTCCTCTGCACCCATGGCGTCTACTACCATATATATGTTGATTACTTCCAAATGCATATATCCAGCTTGGAGTTCTCTCTGGAGCTCCATATTTACATACCCACATGGAATGTCAACATGTCCCAAATCTATTACATTCCTCTGCCAAACCTTTTCCTGGGTTCCCTGTCTGGATGACTGGCAGCATCATCTACCAGGTCAGAAAAGCTGGAAGTCATCTTTGAGTCCTTTCTCTCTCTCTAGGGCACATCTACCCTCTTCTGTCATGTAATACGCATCGGTTCTCTTTAGTAGCTCTCTTTAACTTGTCTTCAGTTCTTCACTCCATGCCGACTACCTTAGTTCAGGTCTTTGTCATTCCAACTAGATTCCCTAGTTTTGAGTTGCTTCCATCTATCCATCCTCTGCCAGAATGATCCAGTTATATTCCTCCCATCTTAAAGTGGTCCCTTGTTACCTGAAGGATAAACTTCTTACTCCTTTGTGGCCCTCTTGGATCTGACCTCTACCTATCTCTCCAACTCCATATTCCCCAGCTCATTCTCTCCTCAGCCCTAATTTTAGCCATAAGGAGTGCTTTCATGTTTCTTGGATGGCTTGTGTTCCCTCAAATCTCCAATGAATTTTTCCTCTGTGGTCAAGGATAGATTTTTCAGGGCTGGATTACGGATCCAATATGGCTCCAGTTAAATACGACTGTGGAGAGCCAACATGGTGACTGTAACTTGGATGTAGATTTTGATTTAGTAATTTATTTATCTGAAAGGATTTCCCAACTGAATAGAAATTAAACTTTATTTATGAGCCACCTGTATTGCAAAGGGGATGGACTTTTTGGGAAAAATTCTGACATCTGCCCCATCTATCCATAGCCTGTTGTTATTTTAGTTAACTTTCTGAATCAAGAACACCAAGATACGTGATGTGACAAGTATATGCGTATTTTGGGAGCTAAGGGCACAAAATATTTGAAATCAGATTTGGATTCCAAGGTTGCCATAGCTACTGACTAGTATGAACACGAGCATCACGTGTTTGTTTGGAGCGCTATACCTCTAACCTCTGCGGCATCTTCTTGTTCTGAAGATGTTAGTCCTTAGATAAAGAAACTCAGAACTGAAAGAATGATTCCTGGTCCTTTCCAAATATTTTTATTTAAAAAAATTATTTATTAGATTTATTTATTTTTATTTTTTTGTTTTTTAAATTTTGTTTTTAGGTTTATTTATTTTTAGAGAGAGAGTGTGAGCAGGGGGAGAGGCAGAGGGAGAGGGAGAGAGAGAGAATCCCAAACAGATTCCCCACTGAGCACGAGCCTAACTCGAAGCCCAGTCCCAGGACCCTGAGATCATGACCTGAGCTGAAACCAAGAGTCAGATGTCCAACTGACTGAGCCAGTGTGGCACCCCTTTCCAAATATTTTTAAAAACTATTAAATTTAGTTTGGATTACTCTTTAGTGCTTTCTTACTCTCCCTCAAATTTTTTACTTAGAAAAATTTCAAGTCTTCTGGAAAGCTACAGGAAGAATACAGTGAGCATCACTGTCCTCTTTGCTCAGATTTGCCATTTCCTAGTAGTTTTCCACCTCACTGTCCCCTTTTTCCTCCCCTTTATGCACATGAGTGCACCCCCCTCCCCCACTTCCCCTAAATGGTCTTACCGTCCTCTTTGTATTTTGGCATTAGAAATAGTACCAATAATGGTCACACTTCCTCTCCTGAGTCAAATAGTGTCAAACAGTCTGAAGAAGACAGACAATGCTTGATGGGGCAGAGAAGTTAGTTGCCGCATTCCCCTGTGGATAGAGCTTTATTCTCTCACAGTTTCCAAACTGAAAGAGAAGCTGTGGGACTCGATCAATAGCTCCTTCTGAGAATTTATTAATCCTTCCTTCATCTGAAGCTGCAGATGTGATCATCTGTTTTTATAGGAAGATTGAGATTTAGTTCACAAAACACCATCTCTTCTGGGGATGGGTCTAAGCTCCCAGCAAAGCTGAGTGCCAGAACTGAAGCTCTGAGCTCTTGGCTTAGCTCTGCCACCAACCGGATCAACCCTTGGCTGGTTCCAAGCACGTTCCTTTCTTGTGGTGAGCCTCAGTTTCCCCATCCGTAGAATGAGAGTTTGGATTCCCTGCTCTTTAAGTCCCCTTCCTGTGCTCAAGCCCTACGACACTGTGACAGCCAGAAAAATTCAGGCCTTCGGGGGAAATTGCCACAGATACTCATCGTGCTTGTGAGGCCAACTCCAGAATTGATCGCTGGCTGGGCTTTGGCCGGGACCGTTTCTGCTTTTTGACACTCTCCCCTTGTAAGAACCACCAGTGCCCTTTCTGCCTGCTGCGGCAGGAGGTGGGCTTGGCGGGGACGGAGGAAGCTGCGGGAACTCTGACCCCTTGGTTGGAGCCTCCCCAGCTCCTTTCCTTTGAGGTTGTCTGCTTGTTTAATTTGTCGTTTGCCTGGCTTCCCACGCCCTTTTATAGCTACTTTTGTTCAAGGATATTGCCATCTCCCTTTCCTGTCCCTGGCCTACCTCCAGGTTAAATATCTAGGGAGGACCACAGCCACCCGAAGATGTGGTGAAGTGGGTGACGGTGGTGGTGGGTGATGGTGCACGCTCATTGGTGGAGTCAGTGTCATTTGAAGTCCAGAGAGTGGGTGGCGCGTTGATACTGTGCGCTAGACCGGTCCGCAAGGTTCCCCCCCACAGGGCCCCCCTGCAGAGGTCCTGGACTGGCCAGGCTTCTTGTATCATTTAATCCCCATGGATTGGGTTTGAGAAAGTTCTCGTAAAAGAGAAAAGGACTTAGATGTGGCAGAGTTGAAGAAAGGAGCTGGTGGGAGCTGGGTGATTAGGGTTCGTGTATTCATTCAATAAATGTTTATTGCGGACCTACTATGTTATGTGCAAGGTCCTTTACTCAGAAAGGCTTCCATTGTTCATGTGCTGTGTGTTTAGAAGCATTAGAAGTAGTACCAATAATGGTCATACTTCCTCTCCCGAGAATCATGTGCCAGGCATGTGGTTAAGTGGGTTACATCTATTCCGTCGAATCCTGTCAACCCCTCTGACAAGGTAGATGCTGGTAGAGCAGTCACTTGCTCAGGGTCAGGCAACGGGAAGGAGGTGGGGTTTGAGTTCAAGTCTGATTTTCAATCCTACCCTCTTAGCCTCTGTGCCTTTGGTTTATGGATGGATGCTAAAGTTTTCACTGGTCTTCAGGCTAAGGACAATAGGTTTTTAATAAGGCTTTATTTAATTCAGTGGCTCTCAACTGAGATGATTTTGCCCCCAGGGGATGTTTGGCAATGCCTGGAGACATTTTTTGGTGGTCACAACTTGGGAGGCGCTATTGGTGTGTAATGAGTAGTGGCCAGAGCTGCAGCTAGGTCCCCCTCTGTGTACCCCCTTGTCCCCCTTTGTTCCCATAGCAAAGACTTAGCGGCCTTAATTTTCAATAGTGCTAAGGTTGAGGAGCTCTGGTTTAATTTGAAGGATTGTTCTTAATCTTATATTATTCTGATTTTGGGGATATGTACTAAGTGTTTTTTTTTTTTTTTCTTTTAAGAAACAAAGTAGTAGTTAGATTGTCCTTATTTGGCAAAATAAAAAAAATTGGCAAGATTTTATTGATCCATCTAATTTTGATTGTTGTTACAAATTTCCTGGACTATGAAATCTGAACTTCTAGGAATTGATGTTTTACAAACACCAATTTACAATTTACAGTTGTAAATTGTAAATTTACAAACAATTCCTTGATATGTGAATCATGTTTTACAAATACTGCTTGTTGAGGATTGACAAAAGAAAGTGGCTTGAGTTGCATGTAAGGACAATGCCTAGGGTGCCCTTGGGCTTTTGGGGTTTAATAACAAACGTTTGTTGACCACTTAGCGCCTCCTACTTACCAGGCCCGATGAGAGGTCAAAAGAAATTTTGCCTTGATGAGTTTATAATCTTCTAGGACAAAAAGCGTATGTGCATTAAACAAGTAGGGAATGAGGAAAGAGCCTGGCAATCAAGGGCTCAGTTTAGTCACAAGTTGATGACAAAACCAAGGGGTTTCTACTGGAAAGAATTTTAGGTTTCTGACTTCAGCCTGCCATCCACTAATTTATGGGACCTTAGACAAGACACTTAATTTCTGCACCTCTTGCTTTCTTATTGGTTTCCTGGCTTGGATGAGGGCCCCTCAAGCCTGAGCGTGGACACCTCCTTTTCTTCCTATCTCCAGTGGGGCACCCAGTCCTGTGGATTCTGTTTTGGAAATGTCTCTTGAGTTTGCCCATTCTCTTCCGATTCCAGTGCATTCTCCACCCAGCAGCCGGAATAATCTTGCTAAAACATAAATCTGATCATGTCACCTGCCTCTGCTTAAAACCCTTAGTGGTTTCCTCATTGCCCATGGGATAAAGTCCAAACTCCTTGGCAAGGCTTTCTTGGCTCTGTGGTCTGGGCCCAGCCAACCTCTTCTGTCTCCTTTCTCATCCTTTGCCCTTCACCGCCACTCACCCCACGGTCTGGACGCGCCAGGCAGCTCATTCTTCTCTGAGCACAAATCGCGGACCCATCTCCTTGGAATCTCTCCCCTCTTTTCCACGTGGCAAAATCACAGTTACCTTTAAAGGTTTGTCTCCATCATTTCCTCTGGAAGCCGCTCCAGGTCCTGGAGGCGGACCACGTTTCCTCGGCTCTCTCCCACGCTGGACTGTGACCCCCGTTGAAGACAGGGCTTGCCTTTGTCTTGTTGTGTCTAGAATACTTCATACCCAGCATGGTTATGGCACATGGCTGCTGTCCAACCATTCTTGAGTAGAAAACAAATGGATAAAGGAGGAAAATTGGAAGCAGAGATGATAATGTTTTTCCTTTGTTTACCACCCAAGGTTGCTGGTGGCATGGACATAAAGTAGTGATTATTGAGGAAATGAAAAATGAGAGGCTACGCACATGCAGAACGTGGATTTGTCGTTGTTTCCAAAGGGAGAGGATGCTAACTTTTGAACCACGGATGGAAAAAACCTTCGAATTTTCTCCATTATATCACTGTTAGCATGCATGCTTATGCACACGGACGCGGTATTGCTAAGAGTAAAAGCACATGGTTGTCAGGTACTGCGAATTGGTATATCAGATAGAAAACTCCAGATGGCCAGAATTTTGTGCAATTCAGCAAAAATGTGCCTTGTTGGTACAGGAGCATACATGCCTCGAATCATGACTTGGTGGCCTGGACCTGCCTGGAGACCTCTAGTGACAATCGGTCCTTTGCTCTCCTGGAACTAGGGCTGAACTCAGAGCAGGGGCAGGAAGGAGGAGCTTGGTTTCCTTTTTCTTTTTGGTCCCATTTTTCTTTCTCCTCTTTCTGATTCCCCTGTTTTTTTTTTTTTTTTTCAATATTATCTGCCCCAGTCACCCAGATTGGCCATGGTACATCAAAGAAAGAAGCAGCAAAGAAATGAAAAGAAAGATCTAGACTTGTGTAGCTGTTTGCAAATGCCACTGTATTAACTTTTATTATCTATATCTGTGAATATGCCTTATTTCCAACACCACCTCTCAGACTGTATACACTTCCGTTGAAGGGAGGTATTTTCATTGTATACTTTTACACCCTGTACAGGTGTCTTGCCCTGCGGTAGGAGTACGTGAATGTTTGCCAAAGGAATGAGTGAATGGGTTCACCAAGTAGGAAAAAATTTCCCTCTTGTGCCAGTTCCTTAGGGCAGCATGTCTGTTGTTCTTCCTATTTTCTGGAGGGTGTCTTCTTCCTTTTACCCAGATCAGGTTAGAGGCAGTTTTTGTGGACACTCCGTCTGGGAGCCGTCTGTGTCTCCCACTGGTTTGACTCTCCTCTGCAAACCACCTGAGCTCTCAGAGACTTCGAGTCTCTGGGTTGGATCCCTCCACTTCCGGACCCCTGGAGGTGGCCTGATCTCAGAGCAGGGGCAGCGGGGAGTCAGCAGGCTGCGGGGAGGAAGCCCAAAGGATTAATTGGTTCAACTTTATTACAAAGGCTGGTTCTACTGCTTACAGGCCAGTAAAAACCGTGATCATCTTCCCAGGCTGGGCAGACAGCAGCTAGCTGCTTTGATGCATGTCTTAGAGAGATAAGGAAAATTTATCCCTTGTTTTGACTTCAGGATTTCTCTTTGGTTTGTTATTTAACTCACTGTTCAACTTTGTCTCCAAATGTCCCTGGTCTCAGACAACTTTTTCAAGTTGTTGGCAGGGGAGGTTCAGATTAGAATTCTATAATTTAGGAGTTGAAAGAGACCTGGGTTAACTGACTGTCCCTAACCTACCCCCTGTCTCTTCCCACACTCCTAGTCTCCCCCTAGAGCAGAGCAGTTCCAGGACACACCAGCTTCTCGAGTAATCTGCGCTTATCGATCCTGTCTAAAGGACAGGCTTTTCTCACCACCTTCAGCAGATGCTCCCCCATCCAGGACTACATCTGCTCTGCTGTAGACGACTTTCTAGAGCTCTCCCCCCACCCCAAGTTCCCAGCATTTGCCAGAGTCCATAAAGGACAGTGGCTTAATTCTGAACGGGGGGTTCAGGGGAGCTTTGGGGAGGGAGAAGATTTTGAAGGATTTCAATGGACAAGGAAGAGAGAGGAAAGGTGAAAGGCAGATCACATTGGTGAGCACCTGGGGCAAAAGTCGTGAGACGTGAAATTGTCCTCAGCTTGCCACAGACCAGTCCTGGCAGCCCCCATCCAAAGCCACATCTCTCATCAGCCAGGGTGGCTCCAAATCCATCTTAGACAACACCGAATAATCCCAGGAATTTTTTCCAGGCATCTGACCCTGGGGCAAGGCTTGGGGCAGACATTCCTTTCCTCCAGACTTTGCGAGGGCCCTGTGTTGCCGGATTTTGCTCTTCTGAGGGTACAGAGGACACAGTCAGAGATGGCCTGGAGTTGGTGAGGGGCAGATCCCTCAGTTTCCTTGAGACTTTTCTTCGCCCCTCCCCCACGTCATCCTCACCGCCAGGATAAGAGCTACACCTCTCCTGAGGCTTTGCTCATGCTCTTCCCTCTCCTCCCATATCTGTTCCTTCCTCCCGTATCTGTTGTCCAAGTGTGTCCATCCTTCCCCAGAGGTCCAGCCTCCTCTTGGAAGGAAGCCCACCTTTTCTGAGCGCCCAGAACCTACCCCCAACCCCTGGCTGAGGGCGGGGCCGGAGATGGGCCCCTCCCAGAGAGCAGAAAGGAGCTTCCTACTCTCCTCATTTTATTGCAAATCAGTATCCAGGGTCAACGTGATTTTAACACATTAAAAACTCATACCCAAGCCCCCGATTTTTCATGTTCTCAAGCTGTTTAGTTCCATTCCAGGGAGAGAGAGGCAGCCAAGAAGGAAAATTCTTAATCTTGGGGAGAGGACTGAGTGCAGAAATGTCTTGGAAATGGAAGAGTCCCTTGGCTCCTTGCTACGGCAGCACTATAGCCCATCTATAACCGTGGCTGAGCTCCCCCTCTCCGCGTCGCTTATCTCTGCCTCACATTCACAGACTCACCAGCCTGGAGTCTCTCTGGATGTTGGCCAAGCCAGTTGGGAATGCATAATAGCTGAGATATGGGATGGGGTGAGCCCGCCATGTCCTTGCCTGCCGCCGTGAAGGTCTTCCTTCTCCCCTACTTTCCCCCCTTCCGGCCTCTTCTCTGGCACTGGGAGCTAATCTTTGTGGTCCCACTTCCCTTGTATTTGAAAGAAGGGAGAGCCAGATTCCATGTCTGCAGGTGGCCGTGCTAGTAATTATGGACACTCCTTGGGGAACGGGGTGGGGAGTTTGGGTGAGCAGATTTAGACCAAATGGAGTTTAGCTAGCTGCCATTTTGAAACCTCAGCTAAAGGGGCTTAGGAGCTTAAAACCTTCCCTATAACCCCTCCCTCCACCTCCACCCCCTGAGCCTACTTGGTTTTTATGACCAAGATTTTGTCCTTCTGTTTTGCTTTCTGGCAGAAATAGGGATGAGGACGAGAAAGGCCTCTGGAGAGGAGTCTAGCCTGATGGGAGCAAGGGCTGCTGGGAACTTTGGTGAGGTCTTGGTGGGAATCCGGAGCCTGCCCTGGGGGTGCGGTGCCCTGCACCCAGGTGGCACAGAGTCCTGCTGTAAGTGCTTCTGCTCTGGGAGAGCCTCACGACCGTCGAGTGCCCCTTGAATCCCTGAGTGCCAGTAGAACGACGGTACAGTTGGGAAAACTAGAGCTTCCTTTTTGAAGATGCCTTGGGCGCTGACAGAATGGATCATTTCCATTGACAAACCAGAGTTACCAGGGGGTTTTCTGGTGTATTCTTTTCTTCCAGGGTCCTTAATTCAACACTATTCTCTGGGCAGTGGTCTCTTTCCCCTAGATGGGTGGTGCACTATTGATGCATGGGACTGTAATAAGGTCAGATGCTGTTGTTTTACTTTTTAAAATTAAGTGTGTGTGTGTGTGTGTGTGTGAGAGAGAGAGAGAGAGAGAGTGCACAAGAGAGGGAGAAAAGCATTTACTCCAGAGCTGTGGGGGTAGGAGTGGGGTTACATGATGGATTGGTTATGGGAGAAGATGCTAGTGATCTTTGTTTCTAGGATGGTTGGTTTGATCTTTGTGAACCTTATTATTTTTTTGGTTTGATTTCATGTTACTATTCATCCTACTATTAGTCTGCTTGGGTGGCTGTGGTACAGTACCACACACCGAGTGTCTTAAGCAACAAAAATTTATTGCCTCACAGTTCTGAAGGCCGGAAGTCCAAGATCAAGGTGTTGGCAGGGTTGTGAGGGCTGTGAGGGCTGTGAGGGCTGTGAGGGAGAGCTCCCTCAGCTTCTGGCGGTTTGCTGGCAGGCTTTGGGGCCCCTTGGCTGTTCGAGGCATCACCTCCATTTCTGCCTTCGTCTTCACATGGTGTTCTCTCTGGGTGCGTGCCTGTGTCCGAATTTCCTCTTTTTATAAGAACACCAGACATATTGGACTAGAGCCCATCCTAATTACCTCATCTTAACTAATTACATCTGCAGTGACCCTATTTCCAACTAAGATTACATTGTGAGACATGAGATGCTGGGGGTTGGGAAGTCATCAATGTATGCATTTTGGGGGAAACAATTCAATCCATAACACTCCCCTTCCTTCTTTTAAAAAAACTGCGAGTGTGTTTTTTCTTTTTTGAAAAAGACCCCTATATAATAAAAAATTCAAAAATTATAGCAGAGTAAACCAGAAGAGAAAAATAAATCTAAGCCTCCCTCCCATCCCTATTCCCCATCCTTACACCCTAGTTCTCCAACCCAGAGCCAACTATTGTTATTGTTTTGTTTTTTCCCCTCTATCTTTCTAGAAATGTCTGTGAACATAAATTTTTTATCTATCCTTCTTCCCCCGCCTCCAGATAGGTGTGTTCCAAACGCCCTGTTCTGCAACTTGCTTTTTAAATTTAATGATACATCTTGAGATTATTCCCTATCAACAGCCCTTTATCTCTCTTATTTTTAACAGATGCATAGTATTTCATTAGGTGGATTTACCTTGATTTATTTTATTTTAAGATTTATTTATTTGAGAGAAAGAGAGAGTGAGCGTGTGCAAGTAGGGGGAGGGGTGGAGGGAAATAATCTTCAAGCAGACTCCCCCACTGAGTGCGGAGCCCTGCTGGGGGGCTCCACGTAGTGCTCGATCCCATGACCTATGAGATCATGACCTGAGCCGAAACCAGGAGTAGGACGTTCAACTTGACTGAGCTACCCAGGCGCCCCACCATGATTTATTTAACTTCACCTCTTTTGACGGACAGTTAGGTGACTTCCAATCTTTGCCGAATGAAAAAAATTTTTTATATGTTTCTCTGCCCATCAGTGTAGGTCATCTGTACATCTCACTCTTTAAAGTTCTCATATAGTATATTAATTGAGTACATTTAAGAAATATTTGTTAAGGGGCACCTGGGTGGCTCAGTAGGTTGGGCCTCTGCCTTCGGCTCAGGTCATGATCCCAGGGTCCTGCGATAGAGCCCAGCATCGGGCTCTCTGCTCGCCGGGGAGCCTGCTTCCTCCTCCCCCCCCTCCGCCCCGGCCTGGCTCTCTGCCTACTTGTGATCTCTGTCTGTCAAATAAATAAATAAAATCTTAAAAAAAAATATTTGTTAAGTTCCCATCATCAACAAATATTTGGTATTTCATTATTTTGCTACATGCATATTTACTCAGCCCAATGGCTTGTTCTAAGTCAGTAATGAAAATTTTTACATGTAGATCTCTAATTTTGATAACTCACCTTTGATTATTCTTTAATGTTGGTTTCTAAAAGTGAGTCAAATAATCTGGAAATTGCTAAGGCTCTGAATCCGTATTGCCAAATTGTGTTCCAAAAATGTATCAATTTATATTTTTGCCAGCAGAGTACCCATCTTGCCCTACTAGTTTTATTACTAAAACAAACAAAAAATTTTGCTAATTTGGTATGTGGAGTATGATGTTTCATTGATTTAATTTTTTATTTGCTTGTAAGCTATTCTTATTTCCTCTTTTGTGGCTTATTTGTATCCTTTGGCCTCTAATTTATTAACATCTTAATGCTTTTTATATTTGTTTGTGTGTGCACTTTATATATTAAGGATATTGATTTTTTGTATCTGTTATATTGCGACAAATGTTTTCACCAGATTGTTTTATTTTTTTTAAGATTTTATTTATTTATTTGACAGAGAGAGAGATCACAAGTAGGCAGAGAGGCAGGCAGAGAGAGAGGGGAAGCAGGCTCCCTGCTGAGCAGAGTGTCCAATGTGGGGCTCAATCCCAGGACCCTGAGATCATGACCTGAGCCGAAGGCAGAGACTTAACCCACAGAGCCACCCAGGAGCCTCCACCAGATTGTGATTTGACTTTTAAAAAGTTCTTTTTTAAACCAACTTTACTGTGGCATAATTTATGTGCACTCATTTGTTAAGTATATAGTTCTGTGAATTTTAACAGATGTATATACTCAGGTAACCACAACCACAGTAGAATATTTCTCTTGTCCTCTTAAAGTTCCCCATGTCTCTCTGTAGCTCATTCCATTTCTGGTCCCAGGCAACCACTGATCTACCTTTTGTCACTATAGATGGGTTTTGCTGCTTCTAAAATTTCATGTAAATAGAATCACATAATATGTACTATAAAAAACACATTTATCCATGTTATTGTATACAGTAGTATTTTTTTCCTTTTTATTGCTGAGCATATGCCATCATTTGAATATACCACAATTTTTATCCATTCACCAGCTGATGGACATTTGGGTTGCTTCCAGTTTTTGGCTATTATGAATGAAGCTGCCACGAGCATTTGTGTATACGTTCTTTTGTGGACATATTTTTCCCCTCATTTCTCTTGGGTAGTTGCTTAGAAATGAAACTGCTCAGTCATATGGCAAGCACATTTTGTTTTGTTTTGTTTTTTATAAGCAACTGGCATACTCTTTCCTGAAGTGCTTGGCCACTTTACATATCCATCAACAATGTATGAATATTTTGGTTGCTACATATTTTTACCAGCATTTGATGTTATTAATCTTTTTAATTTTAGCTATTTTAGTGGGTGTGAGTGGTATATCATTGTAGGTCTTTTTTTTTTTTTTTAAGATTTTATTTATTTATTTGACAGAGAGAGATCACAAGTAGGCAGGCGGAGAGAAAGGGGGAAGCAGGCTTCCCGCTGAGCAGAGAGCCTGATGTGGGGCTCGATACCAGGATCCTGAGATCATGACCTGAGCTGAAGGCAGAGGCTTTAACCCACTGAGCCACCCAGACGCCCCTCATTGTAGTTTTAATGTGCATTGTCCTGATGACTAATGATATTGAGTGTATTTTCATGTGCTTCTTGACTACTTCTGTGTTTGTGAAAAGTCTGTTCAAATCTTTGCCCAATTGAAAAGGGGATTGTCTTCTTATTACTGAGTTGCTAGGTTTTTTTTTTTTTTTTTTAATAGATTCTGGATATAGGTCTTTTGTCATATATATGTACTTGTACTATTAACACTTTTGGTTGTGGCTTGCCTATTTGTGTTCTTAACAGTGTGTGTGGTTTTTTTTTTTTAAGATTTTATTTATTTATTTGACAGAGAGAGAGAGAGATCACAAGTAGGCAGAGAGGCAGGCAGAGAGAGAGGGGGAAGCAGGCTCCCCGCTGAGCAGAGAGCCCGATGCGGGGCTCGATCCAGAACCCCGGGACCATGACCTGAGCTGAAGGCAGAGGCTTTAACCCACTGAGCCACCCAGGCGCCCCTGTTTTGTTTTTAAATGGGGATAAAATAGGGGCACCTGGGTCTCTCAGTCGGTTAGGCCTTTGCCTTCGGCTCAGGTCATGATCCTAGGGCCTTGGGATTGAGCCCTGAGAGGGGCTCCCTGTTCAGTGGGGAGCCTGCTTCTCCTTCTCCCTCTGCCTGCTGCTTCCCCGGCTTGTGCTCTCTCTGTCTGTCAAATAAATAAAAAAATAAATTTTGATAAAATTTGTGTAAAAGTTGTCATTTTAATCATGTTAAGCATACAAGTCAGTGGCATTAATTACATTTACACTGTTGCACAACCATTAATCCTGTCTTTAGCAGTGTCTTTTGAAGAGTAGAAATTTTTAATTTTGATAAAGTCTAAATTATTTTTTTCCTTTTGTGATTCTTGCCCTTTGTATCTTCAGAGTCTTTGCCTACACCAAGCTCATGAAGACTTTCCCTTATGTTTTCTTTTGGAAGTTTTATAGTTTTAGCTTTTGCTTTAATTCTCTGATCCATTTGGAGTTTTTGCACTTGTGTGTGTGTAATAGATGAGGTCAAGTTTGAGATTTATTTATTTATTCCTAATACTGCTATTCAGTTAAAATAAGTACAAGTAAACGTAAGTAGATATTAACTATTACAGTTGACCTTTGAACAACATTGGGTTTGAACTACATGGGTCCACTTACAAGTGGGATTTTTTCGATAAATATACATATAGTATTATACATGTATTTTGTCTTTTTTGAGAATTTAAAAAAAAAAGGATTTATTTATTTATTTATTTATTTGACAGACAGAGATCACAAGTAGGCAGAGAGGCAGGCAGAGAGAGAGGAAGGGAAGCAGGATCCCCGCGGAGCAGAGAGCCCCATGTGGGGCTCGATCACCAGGACTCTGGGATCATGACCTGAGCCGAAGGCAGAGGCTTTAACCCACTGAGCCACCCAGCTGCCCCTTTTTTTGTGAATTTCTTTATAACATTTTCTCTAGCTTACTTTTTGTAAGAATATAGTATGTAATGCATATGACATACAAAATATGTGTTAATTGGCATTTTATGTTATTAGTAAGGCTTCCTTCAGGTCAACAGCAGGGTGATAGTCAGCATACCAAGCCCTGCATTGCTCAAGGGTCAACTGTATTCCTTTTTGTTACCCTCTGATTTATCCCATTGTTATTTAGCTTAGAAATTTCATCCTCCTAATTCAGCTGTCCTGTGGATATTCATCTGTGTAATCTGCTGGATTCTTTTTTTTTTTTTCCTCTATTTTTCTCCTCAGTTTTTTGATTCACTTAGAATAGGTTTGGGTTTAAGAGTTGAGGGCCTAATTTGATTTTCTTCTCTCTCCCTTCTTCCAGCTACGTGAATAGTGGGAAAGGGAGTTCTTAGTGGGGACATAAGGGGGAGAGATGGTAGAGCTTTTGGGAAAAGGGGGCCACTTGAACTTGGAGGGAGCCTGGGGAGGAGCATTTGTGGGTGACCAGCCAGAGAGGCTGGCTGGACCAGCCCATGGGGGCCTCGGGGGTCCCGAGTCATGTTAGCATTGTATAGTTTGGTTCTGATAGGGAAGAATCCGGGGCATGAGGACTGACAGTGGGTGCTGGCAATTTCTTGTTTAGGGAGGGACTAATGGTGCCAAAGAGGATGGGATAGGGTGAGGGTTGGGGGAATGGCCAGTTCTTGACTTCAGAAAGAGTGAAGCTGGAAGGAGGAATTAAAGATTACGCTTGAGGTTGATGTTGAGGGGCTGGCTAGAACTTCTGTACTTTGCCAGGACATAAAGAAAGCCAGAGGAGAATCTGGCTTTCAGAGGGATTAGAAGAAACTTTTAGAGAAAAATTGTGACTTTCCTTGAGAGGATAATTAGAATAGTTCCTTATATTTTGTACATGTCAAAGTTTCCAAAATGCTTTTACATACTATTTCTTCCTTTTTTTTTTTTTTTTCTTTTATGCCTGGTGTGCTAGGTAGGGTGGATATTACCCCATTTTCCATCTTGTAGATGAGGAAGGTGAGGCTCAGCTCACTTAGGAGTCTCGTCTCAGTTCTATTCTCTGAATTAACAGGCCCTTGTGGTGTGAGGAGGGGGAAGCCTGGAGAGGATTTTGATCTTGGTTTTGCCTCACTTGCTGTGTGAATATGGCCAGCCTGCGCCCACCTTCAGCACCTCTGCTTTCCTATCTGCTAAATGGGCTTGGTAATATCCGTGCCCTTAGCCTCACACAACGGAGAAGGCCAAAGAAAATAACCCAAGTGAAAGAGTGCTGACAAATAGAAAGCAGGATGCAGTATCGATCTTCTTAAGGTTGGAATTTCATCAAACTGGGGGTGGAACTGGCTAGTCGCAGGGTGGGGAGATGGGGAGACCCAGGGTCATGCCGCCTGCAGAGGCTGAGCTGCTGAAGAAGGAGTATAGAGGCAGGGACTGTCTCCGGCTGCGTGGGGAGGGCGTACAGGGCCTCTGAGTCATGGGGAAGATGCCCAGCCAGCCTCTAGGGCTGGAGTCTTTAAGGTCAAGGTGGCAAAGTCTGAGGGCTCATATACAGTGGGAAAAAGTCTGTATTTAGATTCAGAATGTGGCTTTTACCATGTGCAAAACCTGGGGTGAGACGACCTCTTCGAATCTCAGTTTCCTTATCTTCGAAATGTCACATGATACACCCTGGAAATATGGAACTGCTTAGAAGTTCAAACTCGCCATGCCTCTGTGCCTTTGGTCAAACAGCTCCTTCAAGCAGACTTGGCTTTGAGGAAGGGGCAGGAGCCAAGGAAGGCAGGTGGTCTCCAGAAGCTGAAAAAGATACGGAAACAGGTTTTCTCCTCGAAGCCTCCAGAAGGAACCGGTCCCGCTGACACCTTGACATTAGCCTGGTGAAACTGATTTTGGACTTCTGGATCTCCAGAACGATAAGCTAAATTCCGTGGCGCCTTAAGCCATTAAGTTTGTGGTAATTTGTTAGAGCAGCGATAGGACACGAATGCAACTCGCTGAAGATTCACTCCTGTTCTTGCCTGTATGGGTGCGTTCCGCGGAATGGATAGATCTCAGCTTGCTTATTCTTTTACCATTTGATAGACACTTGGGTTGTTTCCAGGTTTTGGCCATTATGAATAAAGCTGCTCTGCACACGCATGTGTACAGATCTTTGTTGGGACCTATGTTTTCATTTCTCTTGGGCAAGTGCCTAGGAGTAGGACTGCTAGGTCGTAAGTGTATGTTTAGCTTTGGAAGAAACTGCCACACTGTTTTCCGAAGTGGGTGTACCATTTTGCATTTCCCCCAGCAGTGCATGAGAGTTTCAGTTGTTCTATATTCTTGCCAGTGCTTGGCATTGTCAGTCTTTTTAATTTTGCCATCATAATAGATGTTTAGTGGTATCTCATTGTGATTTTAATTGCATTTTCCTGATGACTAATGAAGTTGAACCTTTTTTTCACAGGCATGTTGGCCCATCCGTATTACTTCTTTTGTGAAATGTCTGTTCAGTGCTTTTAGCCATTAAAAAAAATTGGGTCATTTGTCTTCTTATTATTGGGTTTTAAGAGTTCTTTATATATTTTGACTACATGTCCTTTATCAGATGTATGTTTTGCAAATATTTTCTTCCAGTCTGTGGCTTGTGTTTTTATTTTCATATTAGTGCCTTTCCAAGAGCAGACAGTTTAAATTTTGATCAAGTCCAGTATATCAATTTTTGGTTTTATGGTTTGAGCTCTCTGTGTCCTATCTAGAAAAACTTGGCCTGACCTAAGTTCATAATGATTTTCTTTCAGTTGTTCTTATAGAAGTTTTGTAGTTTTAGCTCTTACATTTAGCTGTATGACCTATTGGGAGTAAATTTTTTATAGGGTGTGAGGTTAGGGTTAAGGTTTTTAAAATTAAAAAAAAAATTTTTTTGTTGGGGGGCGGGGTGATGTCTTTGACTGGTTTTAGTATCAGGGTAATGCCGGTGTCACAGAATGAGCTAGCATTGTGCTAGATGCTGCAGGAATAGAAAAGGGAAGATCCAGCCTCTGCTAGAATTGTACACATACACAACCCCCCCCAGGAGGATAAAGGCAGAGTTTGATGAGCTCCAGAAGTACGGATGAACTGCCATTGGCATTCAAAGAAAGAAGAGGCAAGGAAAGCCTGGGAAAAGGCTTCCTGAAGGTGAGGACACTAAAGAAGGGCTTTAGTAGGGCTGTAACCTCGCCCGACTCTGGAGGCACCCCTCAAATGCTGGTCTGTTGAATAGGGCTCCCTTCAGGGCACAGGGAATAGAGCACAGATGGTGCCCACCTAGAGTTGTACAACATAGAGACCCTGTTAACAGAAGTCTAGCAGTTAAGGGACTATCAGCTGGTGGGGGTGGGGGACGATGGTGGCGGGGGTGGGAGGCAGGGACCCATGTTCTGACGTGGAGGGTATTCTATTAAACGCATGACTCGTTTTATATAAACATGGCTTTGTCCCCCATCTTTTAACTTGAGCTCCCACTGATCTACATCCTCCTCGCAGTGAAGGTAGGGCTGGAGGGCCCAGAGAGGAAGGTGGGAAGGAAGGGGGCCAGCCCTCACGGAGCTGCCCCTTCCCCCTCCCTGTGCTTGGCACCCTGAATACCAGATCTCCTTAATCTTCCCACCAGCTCTCCACCGGTAGCTTCCTTCTTGCCACTTCTGCAGATGGAAAAAGGAGACTTGCAAGGGTGAAATGCCTTGCCCAGGGTCAGCCCTGGGTGGGCTGTGGGGCTGAGAATGCCCCAGCCCGTCTCCCCTCTGCTCTGGGAGAACCATAATTTCTGAGGAAGGCAGCACCTAGAAAGAAACGGGAGCCAGGCGGAGGTCAGGACTAGGTATTTCGGAGTGGGTCCGTTCTGATTTAGCAAAAACACTCTCAGCGCCGCGGGATGGGCTGTGGCTGACGGGCTGCGTGGTCAGGGTTTGCAAAGCTTCCAAACATCCTTTTGCTAGAAGGGCTTTAAAAGCTGCACGCTCTCAGCAGTTTCCATCAGCCGGGATTCTTTCCCCTCCAGAGTGAATCCTGTCAGGGTTTTGCTGGCTTATATGTTCCCACAATGACCCCACCTCTCCCTCACCTGAGCAACACCCGCTTTGTCACCCACACCATTTCCTGTCACCAGATGGCTCTAGAAAGAATTCTTCCCCAGCGCTAAGTTTTGGCTCCTAACCTCCCCCTCTTCACTCTCTCAACACCCCTGGTCTCTCCACGGATGAAGGAACACCAGGACCTCACTTTGATTCCAGATTTGGGGGTTTGTTCCCCTTCCTGGTCTCCCATTTTGAACCATTTTCAAAAGAGCCCCTGCAGAACGGGGCTGCCGTGGAGAAGCTCACGCTGTGAGTGTGTCCGGGAAATCAGGGGTACCCTGTAGGAATGTTCTCATTGTCTCCGCCTCCAACCCCAGCCTATTGATTCCAGTCCTCTGGAACATTCCAAATGCCCTTGTCCTCAGACCCCTCTCAGGCACCCTTGCCTGCTTGCCTTTGGGTATTTGGCGTCTTGTCCTTTGTTTGGTCACCATGGGCCCGCCCCTGCCAACTCAGAGGCAAACAGAGATAGGGCCAGGCCCTGGCTGCCCAACCTCCTGAACAGCATTATACACTGCTCTGCGTCAGCAGAAAAAGTAGTCACCATAACTTGCATTCTAGAGGGCCATGTCCCCCACCACCCGGGAGTTCCCTTCCTCGGCCTTCAAGGCCTCTGCACCCGGCCAGCCCTGCCCACCCGGCCAGTAGCGCTCCAGGAATCCCAAAGTGCAGCTCGGGCTGGCTCTGGGTGACTTCGTGGGGAGGATTCTGGGTTGGTTCTCCTTGCCTCCACCTCCTTCGGGGACTGACTTGCCCAGGAGGATGACGCCCGCAAGCCCCTCCCAGCTACCACACCACCAGCCCTGCCTCCTGGCCCTGCCAGAAAATGCTTAACACATTAGCAAGTTGAGCTGCCACAGTTGTAGTCATTTAGAAGGCTGCAGAGAGGCACAGAGATTTCATTCTGGAAGTCTTTCCAGCTGCTTGCTATTTTGACAACACGGGGTGGCACGGTTACCAGGAACCTGGCCTGCCTGTGAGATAGCAGTGGTGGGGGGCCTGGGGGCGGGTTGGGGAGGAGGAGGCCAGGAGGCAGGTGGGGACAGCAGCAGCAGCCGTGAGAAAGGAGGGTGGAGGGCGCCAGTCTCTCTTCGCCCTGGCCGGCCTCCCTTCTTGCTTTCCCGAGCTTGGTTGGAGCAGATCTTGGATACTCGAAACTTCTTTCCAATTGCCTCAGTGCAGGGGCTTCTGCTTGCGAGAGAGGCGAGAGGCAAGAGGCTCCAAGACGGCCAGAGAGGCAGCAAGACAGAGAAAAGCAAGCAAGCCCGCCAAACATTTCCCCAGACTCGGAAGACCTCGCCGCACGTGCTTCCCTGCCGCTTAGTGGCCGAGCGCTCCAAGGCAAGTCCCCGCCTCTCCAGAACTCACCATCCTCATCCGCAGAAGGGGGATCCCAGGACTGACCCCCTCCCTCACTGCGAGGTTAGGGGCGGATGAGAGACGAGACATGTGGACGTGTTTCGTAAACTGTTAAGGGACAAGCATCTGCATACCTGTGCGCTAGACTATGTCTAGTAGATCTTTGAGTTCCTCCCGTGAGGTCTGCTTTGTTGGATAGAAAAGTAAATATAGTCACTTGCTCGAAGTTTCTGATTCTCCTCATTGATGATCCGTGTGGTGAAGACAAGTAGGGCTGTGAGCGTTTTGGGTTGTTAGGGTTGCCGTAACAAAGTACACACCGTGGGGTGTTTCAATAGCAGAAATGTATTGTCTCCGTTCTGGAGGCTGGAGGTCAGGGTCAAGGTGTCTGCAGGGTGGCTTCTTTCCGAGGGCTGGGAGGGGGATTCTGGCTTTTAGAAGCATCACCCTAAGCTCTACCTTTAGCTCCCCGTGGTATTGTCCCTTGTGCCTCCTCTGTATCCAAACTTTCCCATTTCATAAGGACACTAGTCATGTTCAGTTAGGGTCCACCCTAAGTGTAACTAATTACATGTGCAGTGACCCTATTTTCACGTATAGTGGGTGGGCGTCTTCTGATCCCAGGGGTCAGCTTCAGGTGAGCTGGGAAAAGAGAGTTCTTCTGATGCACACGTACGTGATAACTGGGTTAGGGACCCCATTTCCTACTACCGTTCCTGGATTTTGGGGGGTGTGTGTATCTTTGTTCCTAGAGTTAATTTTGTTTTTTCCCTTCTGAGTCCCTCCTGTTAAATAGAGTCACTCTGTGTGTGTTTTAGACCCCAATGCAGTGCCCATTCTCACTCTTCAAACCCCCTTCCTTTTCACTCACTCCACACAGGCGTGACCCCCCTCCTTTATAACTCTGAAGCCTGGGGACACAGCTGCCAATACAGGACACCTCTGGGGTGAATATGGCTCACCTTCTTCGTCTTCCTCCTCTGTTGCCATGCTTTTGGTCCTGTGCCACGGTCTCCTCCCAGAGCAGATCCCTGACAGGAGGACCCCCCCCCCCCGCCCCTCCTGCCACATGCGCCCCCCTTTGCCCTGGTTGCTCGCACATCAGCAAACGTGTTCTGAGTTGGCGGGATCCACGTCGAGTGTGTTCTTGGACCACAGCTTTGGCGCTGGTTGTGCACGGCACAGGTAGGCCTTGGGGGCGCTGCCTTCTGTACTGGCACCGCTCATATCCTCCCTGGGATGTGCTGCAGTTCAGGAAGGAGCTGATGTGGAAGGAGGCATTTACAAAAGCCATCCCCAGAATAACAAGAAGGAACCTACTGAATTCTTACTGCTCGTCAGGCTTGAGGCCGGGTGCCTCTGCTCCCCTGGCTTGTTCCTCCCGCCAATCCGAAGAAGCAGGTACTCATTTGCATTATCCTCATCTTCTAGATGGATGGTGGAGGTCTTGAAAGGAATAAAAGGAAATGGCAATGCTCGAAGTCGCTCAGCTAACGAGGGACATTGCACCCCTCTCTGGAACCTCAAATTCTTTGCTCTCCTCACAGCGTGGCTCTGAGTGTGGGTGGGAGCCTGCTTGCTTCGCCTCCCTGGATGGCAGAGTGTGAAGTCAGGCTCCTGCTCTCCACCCTGATGTACCGAACCCGAAGAGGGTGGGATGGGGCCGGGAATCTACGCTCCAAAGAACACTCCCCACCCCCAGGATTCTTGCACATGCCCCACTGCCCCAGTGCCTTCTCCCTGTTCCCAAGCAGGCTCAGAACCTGCCCATCCCCCACATGGGGTTCTGAAATGTGGGGCAGGCCAACTTCCCCTTTCCTTCCTGGCATAGAGTGGCCCCAAAGCTCTGGGAGAAGTAATGCGACTGGGCTGCATGTGGGTTGGGAGAGAGGGCTTGTGTGGACAGTGTCGACCCGTGGCCTCTTACCATTTCTGTGGCTCCCGTGTCCTTCCCCTGCAGCGCTCTGCTCAAGGTCCTCGTGGGAGGAACCAGGACTGTGTCCTCAGGCAGCAGCCAGGCCAGTGCTGGGTGGGCCCGAGCCCCGTCTGGTGATGGTGTTCAGTTTCCCTGTGACTGAAAGGGAGTCAGTATTTCCGAGTGAAATCTTAGCGTGAGCCCGGCGGAACATGGGGCCTCCGTGTAGAACCACACTTCCTTTCCCTGCTTTGTCTTCCTCTCCACTCATTCTGCCTACCTCACGTTCATCAGTTTCCTGCACATTCCAGCAACTGAACATAAAAAGTCTGAAGGAAGAAGTTCTGTTGTCCTGTTTACTGATGGGCAGCAGTGTCTTGGCTCACCCATAAGCTTTTAATTCAGATCCTGTGGACCACCTGCCGGGTCCCCGAGGTGTGGTCTTCCCAGACTCTTAGAAGTCATACAGTATTGGGGCTAGAATGTCAGCCCCACGAAGGCAGGAACCTGCCATAGGCCCACTGTCTAGAAGGGTGTCCAGCATGTAGTAGGTGTTCAGAGAACATTGCTTGACTGAGTTAATGTTAGAGCTGAAAGGCTGTGCTAAGTTAAGCTTGTCCAGAAGGACCGGGGGAGCGAACAGAAGCTCAGAGAGGTGAAATCACTTGCTTGAGTTGTCACAGCACGTAGGTGGTGTGGTTGGGGGCTAGAACCCAGATCAACAGGATTATTCCTGAATTGCCAAGAGTATTAAAATCTAAGTCATGGCGTTTGAAATGTACGTCCTAAAAGCCCAGAGACCTCTGGCTGGCTTTTTTTGGTGGGAGAAGCTGTTCAGACCCCACTCTTTTTCTGGGTCCCAGACCTCAGGGATCTGGACAGAATCAACACGCTGTTTTTTTACCCCCTCTCAGAATAGACAGCATCCCTGAAAATGCTAGTTTGGATTTTCAGGCTGACATTCTAAACACTACCTCATCCTAAAAGTAAATGGTGAACTATTTTCATACACTCTTAAAATTTTAATTTGGAAAACTCCTGTCCTTGGAATGCAAAATTCACCAGGCATTTTATATCCTGCAGGCTGAACTAGTTACTAGAACCTTCTTGCCAGTCCTGCCTGTGAGTCCCACTTGTGGAAAAGGACCAGGGGATTTGATCAGGATAGCGACTTACTCTTTGAGTCAAAATGTCTTGTTGGTTTAAAAATGTTCACTCAGTTCAGATTTCTTCTTTCTTTCCCTCCTTCTCTCCCCCTTTCACAAAGTGGGGCATTTTGATGCTGTGGTGGGGAGTGAGGGTGAAAAATTAAAATGATGAATGTGAGCATCAATCAGACAGTCCTAAATTTCGCCTCGCTTGAGCACCCTCCAACACTGACTCCATTTCCGACCTCCTCGCTTCAAGACCCTTCATCCAACTTTGGTGTTCCCCCTTCCTGGTCTTCTCTGAGCTTATCTTTCCCCATCCCCTCCCAGGTTAGGGTGGGGTGGCTTCAGGGAGGGAGGAAGAAGGATCTGTTTCTCACATTACCTCGGATTCTTTCTTTCTTTATTTATTTAATCTATTTTTATTTTTTTAAAAAAGATTTTATTTATTTATCTGATAGAGAGAGAGAGAGAGATCACAAGTAGGCAGAGAGGCAGGCAGAGAGAGAGAGGGAAGCAGGCTCCCCGCTGAGCAGAGAGCCCGATGCGGGGCTCTATCCCAGGACCCTGAGACCATGACCTGAGCCGAAGGCAGAGGCTTTAACCCACTGAGCCACCCAGGCGCCCCTCGGATTTTTTAAAAGCTGAAAGTCTAGTGGTTTGTTTTTGTTTTAAAGATTTTATTTATTTATTTGAGAGAGAGAGCATGAGAGGGGGAAGGTCAGAGGGAGAAGCAGACTCCCCACCCAGCAGGGAGCCTGATGCGGGACTCGATCCCAGGACTCCGGGATCATGACCTGAGCGAAGGCAGTCGCCCAACCAGCTGAGCCACCCGGGTGCCCCTAGTGGTTTGTTTCTGTCAAAAGGCCGTTGTGTCAGAACTAGCCAGTTCAGAAGGGCAGCATCCAAGTTAGGTAGGAGTCCATGTCATGCACCCTTTCTAACCTGTCAAGAACAATAATAATGATAAAGTTAATGAGGTCTTTATCAAGGTTCTGCTACGTAGTAAGCACAGCCTAGGCACTTCCCCTGGTGTGTGTTTGTCAAATCCTCCTACCAATCCCAGGAGGCCCGTACTTCTGATCTTTATTCTATTGATGGGAAAGCAGGGACAAATGTCTGAAGGAGCTTGCCCGAGGGCACGCAGTGACTGAGGAAGGCAATCACAGAATTACTAAGTGACACAAACTCATTTAAAAAAAAATTTTTTTTTTAATTTATTTATTTGTTAGAGAGAGCGAGCGAGCGAGCACAGGCAGACTGAGTGGTAGGCAGAGGCAGAGGGAGAAGCAGGCTCCCCGCGGAGCAAGGAGCCCGATGTGGGACTCGATCCCAGGACGCTGGGATCATGACCTGAGCCGAAGGCAGCTGCTTAACCAACTGAGCCACCCAGGCGTCCCTGACACAAACTCATTTAAGTTTGCACCCTGAGTAGGTGAAATGCTGGCTTCAGGGTCCTGCTCGGACGTCTTAATGTGGTGTGATGGCGGCCTTCGGAATGCTCACGGTCAGAGAAAACTCACCCCCTCAACCGTGTCGGTAGGCAAGACTTCCCACAGGCCATGCAAGAAATGAACCCGGGGATAGCTTCCCAAAGGTGCAGACCAGCCTGGGGGAATGGTGTAGAGGTGAGATTCGATGCAGAGTTTCTTCCTGCTCCTGCTGCATCTCAACAAATATTTAAGCCCTGAGCAGTTATGCGGACAAAAGAGAGACCAGCCTATCCCATGCCCTCCTGGCGCTCACAGCTTAGAGACGGGCGTGGTTCCCTCTGTGGTAAGGGACACACAGCAAAGCACTCAGGGAGAGGGGCCAGGTTGCTGAGCCCTCGGGGAAGGACTGACACACAAAATCATGTCACGTTTCCAGAGTCACTTAAAGGTACTTCCATCACAGGTTTCCCACACTGCCACAGTAGGGTCAGTTGCAAGAAAGGGCTCCTTTTTTTTTTTTTTCCCCCAGGAGAAAAATTATTACAGTGTGAAATGTTTTTCCAAAGTGTGCAGGACTGGACTCTGTCATCACAAAAGTTAGTGAGTGTGGGCGCGCTCTGAGTCCCTTAAAGCCCTTTGGCTGATGTCAGTAGTAGACGTGGAGAGATGAGCAGAAGGTGAGACCTGGCTCTTGTCATTGCCTTACCCCACCACCCAGCATGGGATGGAGGGAACGTTCGCTGAGGGAACTAAATGAGTGAGTAGAATCAAGGTTCTGAGAGTTCCCAAGAACACACGGCTAATACTGTCGATGTCGGTCAAGCAACATGATGACCGAGAAGTGGCCTTTGGGTTTGGCAAGAAAAGGAGGAAATTGGTTAGTATGAAATAGTGGCTTCTGAGGAAGGATGGTTAATGGTTTCTTCTTTTGTTTGTTTTTTTTAAAGGTTTATTTATTTTAGAGGGAGAGAGAGTGTGAGAGAGCACATGAGTGGGAGAAGGGGCAGAGGGAGAGGGAGAGAGAGAGAATCCTAAGCAGCCTCCGTGCTCAGCATGGAGCCCAATGCAGTCCAGGGCGGGGCTTGATCTCACAACCCAGAGATCATGCCCCGAGCTGAGATCAAGAGTCAGAGGCTTAACCAGTGGAGCCACCCAGGTGCCCCGGGTTAATGGCTTCTACAGGGAATGGACAGATGAGAATATTATGCATTTGAGGACAGCTTGTCCATAATGGAAGGAATGAGGTGGGATCCTTGCTAGGAGGGCCCTTTGACAGTTAATGGCATCTCCTGCAGTCCCTAGTTAGTGCGTGAAGGTGGAAGAAAGGGAGGCCTTTGAGGGAAGGAACGCTGGCCGGGTCCAGAAGAGGCAGAGTGCACGGGGCTGTGGTTCAGGGGGAGGGCTCCCCTTGAAAGAGAAGACAGACCTTTGCTTAGGAACTAGGGATGTGTTTGAAAAATAAAACATCAATTTTCCACACCCTACCTTTTTACGAGGACACACAAAGATGACCCCGTGTGCCCCTGGCAGGCGGCTTCTGCTCCTCCGCTCCGAGAGAGATCTGGCTTCACCTCTGTTTTAGAAGCGGCAGATCTCTCCTTCCTCAGAGACAGCCTGTGGAGATGGCCTTGGTCAGTGTGGCCCATGCCAGGCAGCCTGGGGCCGGCCCTCGAGTTTGGAAGTGTGCGTCTGAGCGTGAGTGTGCGTGAGTGTGTACACGAGTGCACCTGCGTGCGTGTGTGTGCACATGTGTCTCCAGGGCCGGTAGGTCTCTCGGTGTGCATCTGAGGAAACTGAGGCTCGGCGGGGAACGTCACTGTCTTTGTTAGTTTCCTCAGTGGCTGGCTCCGTGCCTCGCGTGTGGCATGGATGGAGCACACAGTTACTGACTGAACAAGGTGGAAGTGGCAGGGGGATGGGAACTCACAGAAACGGATTGTTATTTGGTCACCGTCTTTCCTGTGTATTCTACACCAACGTCCCCGGACACTGGTTCCGCTGGTGTGGCGGGAAGGAATCTCAGTGAATGGGATGGACTCCCCGAGTGGACTCAGACCCACCTACCTCTGAGGGCGGCCTGCGGGTCACACAGCCTGGCCTTGGCACTGTCTCGTGCCTTCTACTTCCTTTACTCTCTGCCCCCTTATTGAAAAAAAAAAAAAAAAAAGATACAACTTCTCAGCCCCTGCCCCCAGTACTCTCCCAATTCCAGTGAAAGAAGGCCTTGTGCTTAAATAATCATGTGAAAAGAAAAAAAAAAATCCCACCCTCATAGAACTGTGAAAGGGTACTGGTTCCGGGCAGCTTTCAGTCTTCATTTAAATTAGGGATTTTGTGGATTGTTGTTGTTTTGTTGTTGTTGTTGTTGTGGGATGGTATCCAGTATCCCAATGTTCATGTAATGCCTTGACTTCACTATCGCTTCTCCTAGGATAATTATAGGTTGGCATAATGTGCCCATTGTTCTCTTCCACAAAGAAGCACTGTTGCGGACCGGTGGAGGGGTGGGCGGGGGTGCAGTGTGGATCTGGAAGGAGGACCTTTGTGTTTGTGTGAGTGTGTGTGTCCTGGATGGCCACGCTGCATCTTAAATTATTTCTCGGGTCCCTGCTTTGGGTCCCTACCCACCTAGGCGCCATTCCCGTCGCTGTCTGTCCCTCCTGTTCCTCCCCACGTTCCTGGTTTGGGCTTCTCTGCACACTCGCCTCCTGGGGCGTCACCCGGGGCTGGGCACAGTCTGAGGACCTCAACGATGGCTGCTGAGCTGAGGTGTTGAAGAAAGCGTTTCACATTCTTTCAGTGAAGTCCTTTTCTTGCCCGAAGAGGACAGGCCCAAGGGCTCGTGGTAGGGCAGATGACCTCGGAGGTCCTTCGGGCCGGCCCTTATCAACTGGACATGTCTGTGTTCTTATTTGAGTTGTTCAGGGCCCTTCGGTCTACAAAGCTCATGATACTTTTTGGGACAGAGTGGATAACGTAGACGTTCATTCAGGCGTTCGACAGAAGCTCACGGAGGGCTCGCTGTAAGCCGGGCCCCGGACAAGATGGTGGCTATTTGGTGATGAGAGCCGTGGCAGCCGCTGTGGCCTCGTGACGCTTCCGCTCCAGCTGCCCAGCTCTGCGGCTCTTGTCAGACCCGCTTGACCGTTATGGAATCCAGAGCTGGGGGACGCGCTGGGCTTATCTCTTATAGCCAGAAACTAGAACTAGAAGTTCATGACCCATGTGGCAGCCATTGCCAGGTGGCACTTTTTTTTTTTTTAAATTAAAAGATTTTGCTTATTTATTCATGAGAGACAGAGAGACGTAGAGGCACAAGGAGAAGCAGGCTCCCCGCTGAGCAGGCAGCCCGATGTGGGACTCAATCCCAGGACCTCGGGATCATGACCTGAGCTGAAGGCAGATGCTTAACCCACTGAGCCACCCACGCACCCCCCCTTTTGTTTTTAAAGATTTTATTTATTTGAGAGAGAGAGTGAGCACCAGCAGGGCAGGGGCAGAGAGAGAGAGAGAAGCAGGCTTCGCTGAATAGGGCGCCAGCTGTGGGGCTCCATCCCAGGACCCCGAGATCATGACCTGAGCCACAGGCAGAAGCGCAACCAACTGAGCCACGCAGGTGCCCAGTTTTTTTAAAATGCGATCTCTTGGACTGAGATCTCCCCCCGCAGACTTCTATGGCAGTATGGATCTCATATTTCCTTCCTTCCCCACTTTCCCTGTCACCAGCCCCTTTTGCACTGGGCCTGGAAGCTCTGGGTAGAAATGTTTTTTACTTCGGCCATAAGCAGTTTTTTGACCAAGCACCACTGACATGGGAACTACTCGTGTTACCGTGAGCCTTGGAAGCTGTGGCCTTCACTCACCCAGAAAGAGGCAAAGGCAGAGATGTCAGCAAGGCCAGGGGACACGGGGGCCCCTGGGCTGAGGTTCTATGACCACAGGCCTAGAGGGACAGAATTTTTCTATCCTTGGAAGGAAACTGCCTCAGTTTTGCTGCCTGGAAAGGCAAATATTGCATAAAAATGTATGTCCTTAATCTAACACTCAAAATTAACTGGGATTCCTTAATTTTATCTGGTGATCTTACCGGATGGGGTGGATGGAAAGGTGGGCGGTGGGCAGGACCCTGCACCTCCGTGGGGCTGATGATGGCAGGATGTGGTCATTGGAGCCCCAAGGTCCTGAAGGATAACATGACAGTTGCCTCTGACCACGTATCAAACTGAGACAGGTCGGGAAATGAGAGATCAAAGATTCTGGCCATTTGTGGTCTTTGGAGAATTCACCATGGAGGCATAGTCCTCACACGAGCCAAGAGAAAAGGATGGTCTGTAGCTTTGCTCCTCACCAGTTGTACCTGAAAATACATCCTGCAAAATAAACAGGTGCATTCCCTTTGTATATATTTTACAGGAATCCAAATTCTTTCCTCCTGGTAAGTTAAAACAAACACCCAGGGCTGAAAATACGTGTATTCAGGGACATTCGAAAGGGTGTCTCAGCCTTGGGGGGCTTGGGGCCACGTACCTCGAGGTGTGCGCTGCCCTGAGAGGCTGAGGGCTCAGCATCTTTGCTCTCGTTCCCAGGAGCGGATTCTGAACTTTCGGTCTCAACCCTGGGCGGCCCCTGGAAGATCTGCTACTCTGATAACCAGGAATTCACCCAGCTTTTGAGCTGTGAGGGGTCTCACTTTACAGATGGGGAAACTGGAGGCCAGAAAACTCCATAGTGGGCTTCAAGCCCAAGGTCACGGAGCAGGATGAAAACCGGCTGTCTTGGCTCTAGGTCATACACGGTTTTCCTCTGCTCTATGCTCCTGGGTCTTGTTGCCTCTCTCAGAAGCATGTTGAGGGTAGAGACAATGTGTCAGTCTTCTGTAGTGTTCAGGGGGCTGGTGACTGTCCCGCACACCCAGCTGTTCCTGTTAGCAACAGGCAGGGGAACACTTGCTTGCTGGTGGTACTCACATTTGTTGGTCCTTTGGTCCTTGGCGGGAGTCCCTTTCCCATGACTCATCCCACACTTGTGTTTCCTCAGCTCTGGGACTGGGTCATCTGGCTAGTGGGTGCTTGGCAGGGACGCTGTCCACCATGAAGGCTGATTTCCTGAGGAAGCTGGTACTTCTTACCCCTCAGCATCTACCTTTCTTCTATGCCCGTGGGCGTCAATGCGTGCAGCTCTGTTTTCTCCCACTGTTATGTGCACTCGTTTCCTGGCTGTAAAGACAGACGAGGGGCAGAGCCCTCACATTTTGTGTTTCGTTCCTCACGTTTGGGGTGACATGGCCAGCATGAACGGGCCTCGTCCCGGTGCCGCTTAGCCTGAGTGTTGCTTTCCTGGTCTGTCCCAGGAAAAGAGGGATTCTTTGATGCCGAGCTGTGTGAGGACTTCACAGATAATGGAGGGGGAACACGCTTCACAGTGGAGTGGACGCTATGTAGTGTCTGAGGTGAGCAGTGGCCTGAGCTGTAGGCGTGCACAACCACAACGAATAGCTCACAGTGTGGCTCTTTGTGAATCACCAGCGACTTCCCTGACGTTGTGCGGATGCCTCTAGCCAGGTGTCCAAGGGATGGGCCTTGTCTTGGCTCTGAGCTCCATTGTCACTGTCTTTCTGTTTTTTCCTCAGTTCTCTGAGCCCCCTGGTGCCCCTCCTTGGTCACCCTGGACCCCTTAGATCCTTGTGTCAAGGCAAGAGCCTCATGGATCCATTTGTGGACACTGTCAATGATCACCCCAAGTCCAGGCACCAAAACAGTGCCTGCATTCTCTGTAGTTCCTTCTGTTTCTGTGGCTGGTGTCCGGGTCCGCGTGGATGCTGGGACTGGCGGGAGGCTACCTCCTCAGGCCAGGGTTTCTTCTGAGGGAGCTGCCTGTGAAGGCAGGAGTGGTTTCCCCTCGTGCTTCACGGTTGGTGGGATCGTGTCAACCACCTGGGGTTGGGAGGGAGGAGAACACCTGTGGGGTGTGTGCTGCCCAGAGGGGCATCCCCCGTTATTCCAGAGACCCGAGCTGTCAGAAGTCAGTCTGTGGCTATTTCCCCCCGTATTATCAAGTGGTCCCCTGATGGCAGCAGCCCGAGGTTTAATTGTTTCTGTTGTGCCTGTTTGTAGGCAGGATCAATGTACAAATCCATAACCACCTGCCCGTCTGCCCATCCACTCATCCATCCACTGGCTTATCCACTGGTAGATCAACGGATCCATCTACCCACCTGTCCTTTCCTCCATCCATGCGTAAGGGACGATACATTGACGTACTTCAAGGGACCAGATGAGTAAAGTAAATGAGGAGAATGCACTAGATGAAGACGAGAAGGAGTGGTCGGGGCTCAGGGGACAGTTTACTGAGCTGCCATCTACAACATTCCCCAACTGACCGCCTCTCAGGTTTGATAGGTGGCACCTGATGACCACAGTGACCCATCTTTATATCAAAGCCATTTGGGTAGCATTCGAGTAACCCAGAGGTGTTGGGGTGGGGCCGGGCCTGGCTCTTCAGCCTTGTGTAGCATTCGTTGGTAAAATTAGACTCTGGAACATGCATCGGTTTGGGCTTCTTAAGGTTGCAAATGGCAAGAAACCCAACTCAGACTGCTGGGGCACAAATGTGTGTAAGGGCTCAGGTAACCGAAAGTTCAGGAGTGCGTCCCCTTCACTTGGGCCTGGGTCTGGGTGTTCAACAAGGTCATCCGAACTCTCTCCACCTCCCCTTCCTATGGGTTCTGCTTTCCTTGACACCGGCCCCTTTGCAGACAGGGCTGCTTCCTGGGTGTCTCCCAGCAGCTTCAGGTAAACACTTTTTTATCAGCTTTTCCACAGGAAGAGAAAGAAGGCCCCTCTTTCCCCCAGAAACTCGAGGGTTGACCCGAGTTTGCCTGTCTTCTACCATGTGTTCACCCTTGAACCAATCACTCAGGCCAGGAGAGGTGGGTTTCTCCTGGGTCATAAGCCTGTCTCTAAAGCTGCAGGTTGGAGTGGGACTGGTTTCAGTCACCTGGTGGTGGGGGAGAGAGGGTTCCCTGGAGGAAAATGGGGGTATACTGACGGCAGCTCGGTAGGCCTGTGACGCCCACAGAAGGACTGGACTCTTGCATTCGCACTGTAAAGCAAGACCCAGGACGCTGAGCATGACGGGGGCTGCCCCGCTCCCCTTCCCGTCCTAGCTCCCAGCTGGACGTCTGTCTGTCCAGCTCCTGTGGTGCACAGGAGGAGGAAAGCACGGGACTAGGTGGGCCAGGCGTGGGCCTTGCGCTGCCTCCTACGCACGTCCCCGAGATGCTTGCCTCTGTGGAAACCAATATTTACTCCAGAGCGGAGACTTTCAAAGTGTCCGTTGTTTGGGGAAAGGACAGTCACCCGAGGGGGTGCCGAAAGGCTCAGAATGCTCCGTGAACTCCCACCCAGGTTCTGCCATTGTGGGAGGAGTTGCCAGGATGAAGGCCCCCCCCGAGTGGGGTTGACTCGGGCCCGGGACTCGGCTGCACAGATCCCAGGACTTGGCCCAAGGCGAGAACTGAGGCCGTGGGAGAGCCATGCTTGCAATTTGGAGCCTCTGGCTTCCACCCTGGGCAGAAGCCACCTGAAGGAGAGGGGGACCCGGCTTCATTCTCTGCAGCTGGCAGTCCCCGGTGTGGCCCGAGTGGGGACCCAGAGTCCTCCTTTGGAACTTTGGTCCCAGAGAGTGAATCAGGCAGATCAGGTCTGACCACAGTCACGTGTAATCCTCGGTGCCAGAAATACCAGCTCTCTCAGGGTTGAGCAATAGTTTTCCCCTCACCATCAAGGATGATCTTAACTGTTTCCTACCTTGGATTTTTGTTACTGTTGAAAATAGTTCCCAGAGAGCAGAAAGTTAAGAGGAAGATGGAGAAAAGGTACATGGAGATCATAAAAGGATGTGTTTATAAAAACACTAGAAGCTATCAATACATAAAACTCTGCTTCTAGGGGGAGTAGAATCACTCACCGTGGAAAGCATCCAAGAACCTTCATACCCTATCTCACTTGATACGACAACCCAGTGAGGTTGGTAGGGAAGAGCCATTTCCTTTTTGTATGTCTAGATCTCACAGATATGGACATGGTAATTAAGAGCATTTTTTAAAGCTTTTTTTTAAAAAAAATATTTATTTATTTGAGTGTGAGAGAGAGTAGAGTGAGAGAGATCGTGAGTTGGGGAGGCAGAGGGAGAGGCAGAAGCAGACTCCCCGCTGAACAGAGAGCCCAACGCAGGGCTCTGTCCCAGCATGACCTGAGCCGAAGGCAGATGCTCAACAGACTGAGCCACCCAGGCACCCCCATGAAGGGCGGTATTTTTAAGAGGATTAAGTTTTGCTGTCTCCTATCTATGCACCATGTGTAGTCCTATCTCCTACGTGCCTTACTTCTCTTGTCACTTTAATACCTCAGCGTACCCCGTGGGGAAGATCTGCCCTCTCTCTGTCGTCCATTTCTCCAATTCTCCCTACCTTCCAGATTCCACCTTTACAGAACCTTCCAGAATGATTCCAGACTCAACGAATCTCTCCATTCTTTTTATCAGCAACGGTGCTTGTGGATTGCATTTATTACTCTCAGCCTATTTGAGTTAGCGGCTGAAGATGCAAGAAAACATCCCTGCCCTTCAGAGGCCTACATTCTAGGAAAATGGCAACAATAAGACCTAAATGAATTTATATACATACAGTGCTTAGCATAGTGCCTGAGACATAGTCAGTGCTCCATAAATCAACATGCCAAGGGTTTTATGTGATATTTAATTCATGCAACCGATTTTCCTGTCTCCTTTCACAGATAAAGAAAGGGATGCTCGGATAAGTTATGCGTTTTTCCCGCAGTCACACAGCTAATTAGCAGGAGAGCTGGGCTTCAAATTCTAAAACTCTCTCTTTCAGTGATGAAGGCAAATGATGCGCAGTGTTGTTATAAGATAAAATCCTTTTTCCTTTGGTGCCTGCCTCAGTTTGCCCATCTAAGAAATGGGAGGGTGGAAAGATTCCTGTTGGGAACTGTTGACTGCAGCACGTAGCCCCAAGCGATCACAATACAATTTAAAATAGCTCCGTTGTCTGCAGGAGAAAGGCACATAGGGGAATGGAGCATGGGCTTGTGGAAGATTGCTGGGGGCTCCCACTTGTCTTCTTTCTGCAGAAAGTAAACTCAGATCCAGATCATGTCTGATCTAGGAAATTCTGATCACAAATCCAGAACTTTGGGTGCCTCTGGGGGTGGGGGGCTCTGCATTGGGCTGAATGGCCGCTCTGATTCCTAGAACCTGACAGGGCTTTGCTGGTATTTGCTGACTGACAGCTCCTGTCAAGCTGGTTTATTTAGTCACTGGGCCTGATAGAACCAAAGCAACGGGCTAACAGAACTAGGGGGCAGCTCGTTAGTTGCTTTTCCTGAGCACTGACTGTGTCCCTGGCATGAAGGGAAGGCTTCCGGGTGCATTTTTTCCCTTTATTCCTCATGACACAAGGACCCTTCAAAATTAATACTTCAGTTGGGGGAAACAGACACTCACACAGGCATGTCTCTTAGGTACCACACACTTTATACTTAGGTGGATTTTTTGCTGGATGTTTTCAGTATTCTTGAGCTCAGGGCACAACCTTATTTCCTACTACAGTCCCTCACTGTCGCTGTAACAGTTCTCAAGTGCATTTTGTAGCAAAACATACCTTTCTAGACAGAATAGAGGCCCCACAAGGAGGTCTGTGTCCTAATCCCTGGAATCTGTAAAAAGGTTCCCTTATAAGGTAAAAGGGACTTTGCAGATGTGATTAAATTAAAGGTTTTGAGAGGGGGAGATTCTCCTGGATTAAGTGGGTGGGCCCAGTGTCATCACAGGGGTCCCTATATGAGGGAGGCAGATGGGGTCTGGGCCAGTAATGTGACAGTGGGAGGTAAGGAGCCACAAAGTGACGACTGCAGGCACCCTCCTGAACCTGGAAAAGGCGAGGAGACACATTCTCCTCGAGAGCTTCCAGAAGCAAAGCAGCCTGCCTCGACCTTGATTTCAGCCCTTTGCAACTCATTTCTGACTTCGGACCTCTAGAACTAGAAGATAATGAATTTGGGTTGTTTAAAGCCATTACATTTGTGGGAATTTGTTACAGCAGCAATAGGACACCAACATGCCGCCTTTCCATGGGTCCTGCTGGATATTCTAAAGTTCCAGCCAACTAAGCTCCCCTCCCTTTGGGTCCCAGTGCCTTTTAATCAAAGGGGATAGGTGCTCTCCACCCACCACCGGGAGGGTGTATACTAGAGTTGGGTTTTTGCGGGTGGGGGTGTTTTTGTACTGAACCATCCGTGCACTCGCGGTTGTGTTTCAGACCACTGACCCTCCTGGCTAGACAGCTGACTGGTGGTTGGGGGCAAGCCGAGCCAATGGCATGGAGCTATTTTATTTTTTAATACATTCTGCTACTGCTCATCTGTGTGAGAAGCCAGTGGAACAGATGATACTGTCTGGGAGTTAACTCACGAGCTTTTCCTACTACTGATGATGGCTGCGAGTGGCAGGTGGGACCCCACGTCAGAGTAACAACAGCTAATATTTATCGATCACTCATGGTGAGTTTCTATCATTGGTTCTCAGTGATCTGAGGAGGAGGATGCTACAGTCTTCCCCCTTTACAGATGAGGAAAAGGAAGCTCAGGAGGTCAGGGGGTCAGACAGCAAGTAAACGAGGAGCCAGGACTCAAACCCAGCACCCTTGCCGCTCACTTGAATGGTGGGCCACCTCTCACATGTGTGCTAAAGCACGGACTAGGTGCTGCGTAAGTGCTTACTGGTTGAATGAATGAATGATGGCCATACGGGCCAGGAGCACCTTATGAACCCCATCCAGAGGCAGCAGGTAGACTGAGGGGCTGCTGGAAAGCCAGGTGGACAGCAAGGAATTTATTCCTGCAGGTGCAAAGATAGCATAGGCCTGGCTATCTTACTTAGCATCTCCCATCAAGACTCATGGGGAGGCCCAGCTAAATTCTTGTTGAATTTGTCGGCGTTTTCTATCCAGTGGAGCCCCAGGCGCCGAGCAGGAGGCGGGGATGGTGATCTCTGGAGATCTCCCTTCCCCTTGGGACTTCCCACACCCCCCCCCATCTTGGGATGCTCCAGATGGCCCAGCTGGTGATCCAGGGTGGATGTCGGGTGTAGGCTTGTTAACTTCCTTTCTTCCTCACTGAATATGGACGAGAGAGATGGGGAGGGGGCAGTGGTGATGGACATAAACTTGGTATGAAGCTGCAGGGGACTCCTACGGCCTTTGTCCGTCTAGAAATGACCAATGTCCCTAATATATGACAGCCTGTGTGGCTGCTTCTTCCCTTTTGCTTTCTTTTGTGTCTTGCTTTTGTGAGCGAGATGAGAATTTACCACTGATGAGCCTTGTGTTATATAATGAATAGAAGGCAAGTGACCCCAGCTGTCTCCCCCTCCTGTCATCCCCAGGAATGTCTTGTCAGCCTTAGTGGTCTCCGCCCGGCCAGTCCAGACAGGCTGCTGCTGCTCCGTTAAATGGCCTCGTGGCTGCCGTCTGAGGCTTTTGGTTTCCTTCTTCAAATCTCTCTCAAGTTATTAGTTCATCTGTAGCAGTGGTCGGAGCAAGGAAATCCTATTGATTTCCCTTCTTTGCTCTCAGTTTCTCCATATATTAATTGGGTCTAACCGCGTTCACCGTCCTCCTACTTTAGGGAGATTCAGATTCTGGTGTCTAATGGGAGGGACAGAGAGCGGTTTTGACCGGACCGAGGCTACGCCAAGTCCGCGAGGGCACAGATTTTCAGACGGAACTCAGTTTTGCATTTCAGCATGGTTTCGTTTTTGTCTTTGTTTTATTTCGAAGAACACTCTCCGTTCTGGATGTTTTCCAGTCTATCCAGTGCTGTGGGAGCCATTCACCTAGAGACGTCACATCAGTGATGGGAGATTTGGGGGGGGCGGGGCTGGGGGAGAGGACGTTCAGGACAGCTCTGGAGATTTGGGGCCCCTTTCATGCTGGGCCACTGGAAACGGCCTCGGCTAATTGGACCTCGTCCTGTCAGGACGCATCAGACAGGGCCACGGCCCTCCACCTACTGCCCCCTCCCCCCACCCCACTGAGCTCGTTGGGGGTGGGACCGTCTGCAGAAGCAGGTGTCACTGCTGCTGGGTCCTGGCGGGCTTTGTTCCTCTGGGGAGCAGTCCCGTGGCCCGAGGTTGGGAGGTTCTGCGGAGCTGGCTTCTCTGGGAGCCTGGGAGAGCCAGTGCTGAGGTCAGGGCTATGGGCGGGTCTGTGGGGCCAGAGCTGGTATGTGTGTGTCCTCACGAGTGAGGATGTTTGCCTTCGAGAACACTCCTGACACTAGAAATGTGGGCAGTTTTTTTTTTTTTTTTTGGCCATTGCCTTCTAAAAAATACAAAACAAAACCCTTTAGTCCTTGAATTATGTTAAGGTGAACATAAATTTTGGCTGCAGGGAGGACGGGAGGAAGCACAGTTGCGCTCCAGGTCCCGGAGCAGGAAGCCTTCCTCCCTTTTTGTTGCCGCCTGGTCCCTCTGGCCTGCCCTGCAGAGTTTCCTTGTGACTGTCCCCAGTGAGGGCGGGAGCGCCCAGGGCTGCGGGCATGTCTTGTTGACATGCTGGTGTGTGCCCAAGGACAAGCACAGGGCTCCCTGCTGGCTCTGTGGGAAGGAGATGTGGGGGCAGGTCCCAGTGCCCCTGGCTGGGCCGTGCCCGCCGTGGCCGTGTGGTGGGCAGAGTGACTCCAGGCGGCATGGAGCACGCCACATTCTTCTTCCGAGCCCATTCGCCCCTCCACCCGCCCCTGTCGCTGTCACGCGTGGCCAGTGTCTCTGAGCCGCCTGCCCGGGTGTGAGCGTGTGGCCCTCCTGCAGAAGGACGGGGCTGGCTGGCAGGCAGCGTGGCTGTGGGAAAACACGTCTGCGGGTTTGGGCTGAGCTGTACTCTCATCCCAGCTGCTCTGTGGCTTCGGTTGAATTCCACGTCCTCTTTGAGCTTCAGTTTCCTTATCTATTAATATAGTGACGAAGGAAGGCCCACGGCGCTTGGGGAGGGACCCGCCACCAAGCTGTGGCTCGACAGACTGCGCTAAGCTGGTCGAAGCTGCGACGTTGGCTTCGCTTGAGCTGACGGTCCATCACCTGTAAAGTCCTCCAACACCCTGCAGAGGACGAGCCTGATCCGAGCAAAGCAGACCCCATATTGGGCCTGATTACCTCTGGGTTCGTGCTGGTCACAGGCAGACAGCTTGTTGGGTCCTCACGGGGCTGCCCGGCGTACCCCTCTCTCCCCGGTGTTCAGTGGTTAGCAAAGGGGCTGGTGGGCCCTGGCAAAGAGCAGAGGCTGCCAGGGCAAACCTTCAAGCCAGCGAGTCAACATTTATTTATAGGTCTTGGAGGGATTCAACACCCCAGGCAGTGGAGGAGAGCCTGGCAGAGGCAGCTGCAGGGGACGGGGGCAGGGCAGGGGGCCGGGGGCTGTGATGGTGGGGACACGGCTGGAGGAGACAGAGAGGCCAGGTGGCATTTGGAGAGCCAGGGTTCCAGCAGAAAGCAGCACATTCCAACACAATAAACTGAGGTGTGTTTAAGAAGATGGCTATTTATAAAAGTGTGGGCAGGGAAACATCCGAGTGAGAGAGTGCAGTACCCGGGGGCTAGGTCAAGGGGAGGAGGTAGCTTACATGGAGAGGGCTGGCTGACAGGAGCCGTGACCTTCAGCTGACCCAGCAAGGAGGCGGCTGGGGGGGGGGGGTAAATGCCCCATCTTGCTCTCTTCCCTCCATCTCACCCGCTGCTGGCATCCGCCCTCGGCCCCACTGCCAGAGGCAGAGGGAAGATGGCCGATGGCTGACCATGTAGGACATGCTCCTGGAGGCCCGGAACAGGGAGGAGAACGGTGGAGAGAGAACCTGGAAGGGCCAATGGAAGAGAGCTGGCACGGAGAAGCAAGGGCTTGGGGAAAAGGAAGGCCGGGGACATTTAGGGATACAAGGGTGAGGAGAGCTGAGCTCCCCAGGGGACCCAGCCAGAGGCCCTGGGGCACAGTGATTAGTATCACTGACTCAGAGAGGCAGACCGAATGGGGACTGATTTTACCCTACTTCTGTGTGGAACCTCTCGAAGCCCGTCTCCTCATCCGTGAAGTGAGAATAATAAAGACGGTATTTCCTACTTCCTAGCGGGGTATAGTGCAATACTAGAGTACCCCGCGGGAAGCTGGAGACGTTGGAACCCGGTGAAGACAGGACAGACAGCGGGTTTTCCACGAAACAGAGCACCCCTCCGAGCAGGCCGCAAGGATTGTGTGAGGCCCGGTGGGGATATCATTTATCCAACTCCTGCACACCACGTACCTAGTTTGAATGCGGAGGTGGACAAACTAGGCCAGGCTTTCTCCCGGGGAGTATACGTGTCTAGTGTGGAAAGCCAGATAGTAAGTAAATATGAATACAATAATTTTTGATAATTTTTTATAGTTGGCAAAGTGCTCAAAAGACCAGAAACCAGGGTTTACCTAACCAGGTTGGGTAAGGAAAGAGTGAGTGCTGTAGAGAAGGAGTTTGGGGAAGGAGGCGGGAGTGAGCACAGGGCCCAGGGAGCAGCAGCCGCGGCCCTGTGACGATGAGGGGAGTGAGTGTCCCCATGACCTGGAGGGGGGCCAGCAGGTGCCAAGGCCTGGAGGAGGGGAAGGCCGGTGTTTCCGGGGCAGAGAGGTGGCTGGGGGGGATGCAGCTCAGCTGGTCATAGCAGCGGCCCCTGGGGGGGGACGTGAGGACTACGTGGAGAGCACCCATGTGTGCTCGAGGACCTTAGTTGTTCGCTGATATTGGGATTACTTTAATGGAAATTATTCTTTTAGAACAGGAGGGCAAAAGAAGTGCGTAGATACAGTATAAAATGCCCCAGTGGCTCAGCAGACATTGACTGCCAGGCAGTGCCGAGTGTCAAAGAGTCCACACTTGGAGATGGGAACGCCTGGTTCAAATCCTGGCTTGGCTGCTCCCTAGGTGGCCCTGGACCCACGACCGCAGCTGTCACAGTGTTCTCACCTGTGTCATGGGGAAGAGGAATAGAGGCTCTCGCATGGGGTTGCCGCAAAGATGAAAGCCCTTATTTGTTCTAATGCACTTAGAACATTCTGGAACCTGGCCTGCAGAAAGGGTGACCTGGTGGTATCGTCCCTGCTGAGGCTCAGGAGCGGACTCGGCGCCAGTGGTGGGCCAAGGGCGCCATCGGCAAGGAGCTCGTGAGGGGGTCTGAGATGTGTTCGTGGGGATACCGGCCATGCAAGGCGGTGCATGCTGATCACTGAATAAGCAGCCCCACTGGTGGGCGAGGGGGGGCATCATCTAAGGGCTGGAGGAGGGAAGGGAAGGCTTTCAGGGGGTTGTGGAGACAAGAAGATGAAATTACTGACCAGATATGATGGCATCAGGCGAAGCAAATATAATCAAAGCAGGGCTTCTGCCCTTCCCAAAGAGCCTTTTGTTAGCCATGTGCCCTTCCCCAGGCTGGGCCTCAACTTACCTCTCCTATCTGTCAGCAAGGCAGATTCCCTACCCCCTGCATCACCCCCAGGGGCCCCTAAATCTGATGGAAGGCGCTGAGACTCTTCTGCCCTCAACTTCCCCCAGGCCAGAGAGAGGAGAAGTTAGAGGTTAGAGGACGGGAGCTGGGGAGCTGGGGACCTGGAGGGGACAAGGTGGAGGTGGGCGGCAGTGTGGATGGAATTAACCAGAACCCTGTGCGTCTGGCAACCGGCAGATTCTTGTGGTAAGATAAGTGGAACCCTCTGCAAGGTAATTATTAGAGAGCATAAATTCCCCAGATAAGCTGTCCTCAGAAGAGATATTGATGGCTGTGGGCATGTGCGGGAGGCTGCCCTCCCTCCACAAATATTGACTCCCGTCCCCCACCTCCCCTGTCCCCCTCCTCTGCCTTCTTTGTTGCCTTTCCTCTAATCAGCGGCCCATCCGGCCCTCCTCCCCTACAGACCTCAGCCTACAGCTCAAGTAGGCTCTTCTGGGCCCTCCTTTCTACTTGCGTCTTAGCTTTCTTCATGATGGAGGTCCCAGGACACAGCACGCCCACCCGCACCCCTGCAGTTCAGCAGGGTTGGTGGACGAGGAGCAGCCCCCCGTGGAGAAGAGTTTCAAAGAGCAGAAGGAAGCCCTGAGCTTCCCCTGGGTCCGGCTCCCCAGAAATGCACTTACCAGGGGCTGTTGGGTCAAAGTCAGGATCTGAGAAGGGCCAGGGCCCTGCCTGGTCCCGGGGCTGAAGAGAAGGCCAAGCAGGTGCTTAGCACAGCAGCAGGCAGTGGGCTCCTGTTGGTACCTGTCCTGCTCCTAGCACTTTCGGAAGCCCCTCTTCTCTCTAAGCCGTAGGCCTCTTGGGGAACTCACACTTTGGCTCACATTCTCTAGGTATTTGTTTCACAACTATAAAAACAAGCAGAAGGTCTGACGAGGGTCAGCTGGAGGAACAGGACCGCCGGAGGCAGTCTTTCCTGTCTTGTCCCGAGTTCTGTTCTGGCCCGAGACCTGTACCCCAAGTCTTGACTAAACTGGACGTGACCTCCTTAGAAGCCCATTTATAGCCACCACCGACCACGTTCAGGGCAGAGGGGCCCTTACCTCTCTCTGACCCTGAACAGCTTATCACTGGAATGACCTTATCATGCGAACGGGACCCTACTGTGCAAGATGGGTCCTGTCTGTCAAAGCTCTCTGCCTGAGATAATGCTGTTAAGTAGAAGCCTTTCCAACTTCCATGATTCTCTGATGTTCTAATCCTGGTCAGACTGGACTCACCGCCTGGCTGGCTCGCCTCCCCTCTCCCCTGTGTTCTGACTCTGCGTGTTCCATCGTTTGGAGTAGGCGAGGATGATTCTCTCCACTTGACAGGTGGGAGCCTGGGGCTCAGCGGTGTTGAGAGACTTGCCGAAGATCCACAGTGACCAAATTCCAACTTTGACCTGGACCCAAAGTCCAGCCTTGATTCCCACATGGGCCTCTCAGGGGCCAAGCCCCATCCCTCCACTCCAGGGCATGACAGAATGTCCTCACTGCAACAGCCAAGGGCTGGGATGCCTCTGGGAGCCGAGTGCAGCCTCTGATCACGTTCTGGAGAGCAGAAAGGGGATGAGGGAGGCAGGGAGGCACCACAGGCAGGAGAAGCCTAAACATGATCCTCTCCTGTGCCTGGTGGTCCCTAACAATGTTACTGGGAAAGGGGGGCCAAGGAGGGTTTTGGCACCTTCCTGTTGGGCAGGGAGCACCCCAGGGAGGGGACAATGATCTCAATGCCCCCATTTTCACTCCACAGGAGGAGATGAGGCCTCTGCAAACCGTAGGGAGCATGCTTTGCCCATCGGCCAACAGCGCTTTCTAATGAAAAAGGGCTTTGGAGAGAGGCTAGAAAAAAAGGAATTTCCAGCGATGAGTTTTGCATCCTGTAGTTAACTATAATTATTAAATAGGTAGGGTGAGCTAGTGCTTGTTTTCCTTATTATTAGCGGTATTTATGGGTTTTTATTAAGTTGTGCCAAGCTGGGATAATTGTAAAACACTCTGCTTGAACTGTGTGACTCTTGGGCCTCCTGTGCTATTTTCTTTCATTCCAAGGGCAGAGTCTTTTCATCATTCGAGACTTAGGTCATAAACGAGGAGCTGGCGAACTTTTTCTCTAAAGGTCCATAAGGCTTTGCAGGCCACACAGTCCCTGTTGGAACCCCTCAATGCTGCCGTCGTGGTGGATGACAGTGCCTGGACCATATGTAAATGAATGTTCATGGCTGTCTTCCAATAAAACTTTATTTATAGGAATTTGTGGGGGCTCCCTTTGGCCCAGAGGGCGGTCATTGCAGACCCCTGCTGTAAACAGTGGAGAAATCCTGGGAGGAGGAGCGTGAGCATGGAGTATCTGATCTCAGCCCTGCCCTGGTGTGACTGGAGGAAATTACTTCCCCTCTCTAGTTATCGGTTTTCCTTGCAGGACAACAAGCGCTTTGGGTTAGACAATCTCTAACACCTGGGATTCTTATGGTAATCTGGCATTTTCCTTTTTGTCCCCTCAGTCAACGTTCAGGGAGCCCCAGGGCCTCTGAAAGCCCATTACCTCTTGCTCACCTTTGGGATGGATTTGGTTTCTAAATCACATAAAATGTTTTGTGTTTCTCTGATGGTATCTTTGCAGGCAGCTCCATAACCAACCTACTTCTTGAGTTGCTAAGAGGCGGCTCTGTGATACGCTCCGTGACTCAAAGTATCTCTGGAACTGTTTGGCAGTTTGGGAAACTGAGGCACAAAAAGAAAATGGCTAAGATTGCCCAGCCAATTGGTGATGCCCTTAGAGAAACCTGGCGCCTGCACACCCCCAAAAAAGATGCGCTGTTCAGCTTATGCCAGTTCCAGAGGCTCAGCTCTCGGTGAGGGGCAGCCGTGCATCTGTGAGGGGCTGGTCCTGCAGGGGCCAAGAACAAGGTTCTGGACTGAAACTACCTGGGCTTCTCGCTTCACAGCACCACTTGACAATCGAGGCAAATCACTGAGCACTTTGTGTGCCTCAGTTTCCTAATCTGTGGGAATCGGGGGAAATAATGAGATGGGGCCGTGTGAGGAGGAAATGACATAATCTGGCCGAGCACTTAGAACAGTGCCGGGCACACAGTAAGTGCTCAGAAAATGGCAGCCAGGCCACAGTTTTTGTGAGCGCCATCTTGTCACCTTTCTGTAAGTAGGTGGAGGATGTCTCTTCCTCATTTTTATATCTGACTCATCTTCAGCTTTGGGATTGGAGATGTGGGCTGACCTGTCTGTCAAGTGATTCTTGATGAGGTGGAAAGACCGGAGGGAGGGAACTTGGGAAATAGGTCCACGAGGAAAGGAGGGTCAGATTTTAGATACAGTCAAGTCCCCTTATGTTATTGGGTTGTCAAGAAAAATAGACCTCCTTTCGACAGTTTGGAGGTTCTGGTATCTTTTGTTCTTAGACCATGATGTAGAGGTTCTGAAGGAAGATTTAGGTATTTCTAGGGTACACTTACCTTTTGGTTTTGGTCTTCTTAGTTTCCCGGAATATTTCTGTCTTTTCTACCAGAGAGCTTAAGTTTGGCGACATGACCAGCCTCTTGGTCAACCTGGCTTTGTTCTGTCCTTATTAAAAGGTTTACAAGCATGTGCCTCCAAAAAACAGCAGGCCTGAGGCAGTTTTCTCAGAGGGCTGCCAAGAGAAATTGGGGTGACTCTCAACCTTGTGGCAGGTTAAATGAGACTCAGTGCTTCTTTGTTTGGCTTGATGTCCCTTAGAAGGGCAGCCTGGAGATCATTTGGTCTGCAGGGCGTTTGCTTCTCCTGGCTGATTTTAACCAACTCTGACAGGAGGGCAGAGGCCCCCAAGCGAGGTCAGGACCACAAATCCCATCCCAGCAGGTGCATGATGGGGAGACAGCGCCCTCCGGATGACCTTCAAGTTCCCATTGATTTCCCGTCAAGCTGTGCTTCCCCACCCCCATCCTGCTCCTGCCCCTGCCTCTACCCATAGGCTCGGCGCTCCGGAAGAGGACATGGATCAACTCTCTGGGAAAGAACATGCAGAGGAGGTTAATTCAGAGACGGGTCCTTTCAGGAAACTGGAGTGGGTACACTGGGGACCATCTTTCGACACTGCTAGTTTACAGTGCCAGTAGCAGGCCTGGAATGTTCTTTTGGGGCATAGAAAAGAAGAGCTGATGTCATGAAGGGCATCATTTATCCTCTTGGCCCCACTTCTCTACAGGTTTTGCAATATGTGGATGGCATTGTTGGGCCATGGGCCAGATTCATGTATGGACGGTGGAATGGGCTCCTAATCCACTGATGACTGTGTGGGGCAAGGACGATCAGAAGGGAGAAGGTGGCGGTGTCATTCTCATTCCCTGTGCTGGGGGCCTCCCCCTAGCGATGACTTCCTTGCCCTCTGGAAAGCCAGGCTCCCATACCTTTCAAGCTGTCTCTTGCAGGTAGCCTGGGTCTTTCTCTTCTTTGTTCAGTGTTATCTGTCGAGAAATTTCTTCTCTGCCAAATCCTGTGTTGGGTTCAGAGAGTGGTAGACAAGAGAAATAAAGACCTGGCTCTCATGGAGTTCATAATTTTGTTATATAGAGACAATCAGCAGGCAAAGAAAAAAACAAAAAGTTTGGTAGTGGTAAGTATACTGAAAAAGATAGAGTAGAATGGGACATAGCAAGGACTAGGGCAGGAGTGGAGTAGGGTGGGCTGCCTTAGGGTGGGTCAAAGAAGACTCTTCCAAGAAGAGCCCAGCCATGAGAAGACCTGGGGGAACTGGGTACCAAAAAGAGGGAATAGCACATGCAAGGGTCCTGAGGTGGGATGATTTTGGTATATTTGCAGGGCAGAGAGAAGTGCAGTAAGGATGGAGTTGAGCAGGCAAGGGCGGGTGCAGGGACAAGGAGAAGTAGAAAAGGTGGGCACGGCTGGACAGTCTGGGAGCCCATAGCGATGGGAAGGAGTTTAGATTTTATTTTGATTGCAGTGAAAGCTTTTGGAGGGATTTAAGGAGGAGAATGTCATGATCTGATTTCCATTTTAAAAAGATCATTTGGGCTGCTGCATTGAGAATTGACTACAGAGGGTGTGTTCTCTATGGCTGTGTTTTAAATGCCAGGCCAATGTTCTCTGTATCGGGGAGGGTAGCCTTGAGGCCCTTGTATTCTAGCCGCAAAGATGGGGTCTGAGGATATGTTCGTCCAAGAATTGTCTCTAATCAATCGTCCGCTTCTCCTGGCAAAGCACACCCAGGGGACAACATACTGGTGCCCGGCTCTTCTCTGGGGTATCAGAGAGGACTCGGTCTAGGAACCGGGAAAAGTAAAAATCCTCCCTCAATCAACGAAGTTTCTGTGATGGGTATGTGTTTTCTTTCTAGGTATGTGTTACCCTAAGATAAAGCAGTCTTTTTTTTTTTTTTTTTTCCACTTTTGAAAGTTGGTTGCATTCTACACATTCTTCAGGCTCCAGAAGGGAGATTTATTTTGTCACGTCTGGATGCCATTTGAAAGGCAAACCTTGGCTACCAGAAAAGCTACAGTCTTCTTCCTCCCCAGAGCATCCCTCTTTCCTGACCCCCCCCCCCCCATTATTTACTGGAAGGAATCATCCTTTTTCCCTCCTGCCTCCAGTCTCTTGTCCTTGGCAGCCCCTTGACTTCAACCCTGAGTTGCGTATGTCATCAGAACGCCCAGTGGCAGCTCAGAAATCACGGCCAGGTTCAACATAAATTCCGTCTTGCTTAGGCAGCTTTGCATAATAAGTCCCTGAAAAGTCTTCACCAGGGTAGATGCTGGAAAAGGGATTTATTGGGTCTAGCAGGCCTGAACATCAGACTGCATGGCATTTAAGTCATGATGGGAGTTTTAGGTTCAAATTCTTCATTGGACTTGGCTTTTGCAAGGCGATACCCTTGTCCCCAAGGTGCCTTTCCTGTGACGTTATGAAGGTCAGAGTTACTGCCAGAGAGACTCAAAGAAAGTCACCATCTCCTCCATAAATTTGCGTTCAGCAGGCCTCTTGGATGTTTTGTGAGGGGTGAGGATTTCTGTGGGACTAGTCTGCTATAGGTTAGTGTTGCTTTGTCCATGCCAGCTGCCAGGAAAAAAAAATTTTGGGAACAAACCCAGCTGAGTTAAAGTCAGTTAACTGGGCTTTCCTGCTCTGCCATTAGAACGTGGCCAAAAGAGCATCACAAGGCCCTCTTGTTCTTCCCCTTGCCTTGGAGGTTGGGGAGCCATCCTTAGGTCAGTGAGTCTCCTATGTCTTAGAATCACTGGGGGGTCTGTCAGAAACACAGATGTCTGGATTACACGCCAGACCAGCGGAAGCAGAATGTCACAGCCTCCCCCGCCCTCACCGATCCTGACACAAACCAAAGTTGGAGAACCACTCCCTAGACCGTTCTCCTGAAGAGTGGGGGGATTTCCTGTGTCAGCAGAGGAAGAGCTAGTCCCCCACCCCCCCGAGGTGGTCTGATGACAGCACAGTATTCAGTGAGCTTCTCGCAAAGTTCAGAGAAGGGGGAATATGCATTCGGTGTCTTGCAGAGTGCCATGAATTTTGTAGATGGAGAAATGAAAATCTTGAGAGCTGAAGGGATTTCTCTAAGATGCTAGGGAGCATTCAGGGAGATGGGAGCTTGCAGGACATCCGTTTTCAGTCGGCCAAGCTTGCGCTCTGGAAAAGCTGGATGACTTCAGGGTCACCTCGTCTGCATGTGGGGAGACATCATCCCAAGCATCTCAGCTGGGAAGCTTCCATTAGGATGGCCTGACATTTCAATCATGTAATCTGTATTTATCGTGCACTTCTATATCCCAGCACTGGGGTTGGTAGGGTAACGTGGACATATAGAACTCTTAGTTCCTGTCTTCAAGATTCCTCTATTCTAGTTGGGTGGGGAGAGAGAAGGAGGATGGTAGAGACTGGCCAAACTCAACTGAGACAATCAGGGAGCTCTGAGAGGGCAGAGAGAAAACACTTACGGGCAGGGGTAGCTGTGGAGGTGTCCTGGGAGAGGCAGGCTTTGAGCCAGCCCTTGAGCAGGTTAAGATTAGCCAGGCCAGGTGTGAGAGGCAAGAATTTCAGGTGGGAAGAAGAACCTGGATAACGTGTATGGTTGGGGCCCAGGGGGTAGGACTGTCTGATTCATCTACACAGGAAAGTCAGATGAAAATTCATTCATTCATTCATCGTTCCACCCAACATAGCAAGCTCTGTGTTGGACGTGGGGATAGAGCCACAGACAAGCTAGGGACTGGCTCTGTACTCGGGCAGGCTTTGAACTCCTGATCATCCAACAGCTCCCCAGCTCTCCTTGATGCCTTATGCTTGGCCTCAGCTACCCTGCCGCCTCAGGTCTTGGGACAGATGTTTGGGTTGACATCCCCCAGCCTCAAAGACACTGCGTTAGTGAGTGTGGTATGTGGGGTGTGTGTCGCGTGGACGGGGTCAACTAGCTGAAGCAGGTGGCGTGCCACAGACTGGCAGAAAATGCTCCTCTCTGAGGGGAGGAGAAAGGAGCCACTGTTGATGAAAGGGATTTCCCTCTGTGTGCCAGAGGTTCCTTGTCATTTAGTTCTCTCACAGACCTGAAGTAGGGGTTGTGGGAAGCAGAGCTGAGGCGTGGGGAGGGTAAGTTACCGGCCCCGGGGGGTTGTGTAACTAGTCAGTCTTGTTGCTGGGCTCAGATCTGCCTGATTCCACGTCTCTGTTCTTTCTGTTCCGCCCCAATCCCTCGGCTCTCCAAGGGCGCTGTCAGCCTCCAGAGGAAATTGGGCACCAGTGGGAGCCATCTTGGCTTCCATCCTGAGGCGTGAAAGACTAAAAACTGGGCTCCAGGGAGATTTCTTTTTGTCAGGATGGGTAGAAGAGCTGTCGTGATTACAGTCAGGGGACTGCTGCAGTAACCCAGGAGCCGGGTGTTGAGGACTGAACTGGAGTGGTTGCAGGCATTCTCTCGAATTTTTTTTTTTGGCAAGTTGTGACTAGACCTCCATGCAGTCTAAATCACCAATCTATAACCTATACGTGCAACAAATTGAAGACTGTCCAAGTGGAAACACCTACCGTACGTGTAGGAGTTGTTGAATGTGGCTCATCAGTGTGCTGTGCTCTGTGCTGACGGGGGGTGGGGGGAGAATAAGTCAGGAAAAAGGCCAGGCTTACAGGCTCACTGGAGCACCTGGGTGGTTTAGTGCAAAGCCTGGTGGCTGTGTGCGGCGGCCCTGCAGATGTGGTCTCTGCCCTCATAGGGTTTATAGTCTTGGAAAGAAGACCGACATTAAGCATGGCATGGAATTGAAATTGACCTCATGAAGACTGTTGCCGTCTTTGTTGGAAGAGGACAGAATGAGGGAGGAAGGGGACTGGCATCGTGCTCCTTCATCCTCTAGAGGCCTTTCCTCTTTTAAATATCAGAAATACCGTTTTAGCTTGGGCTGCTGTGACAGAATACCAGAGATCGAGTGGCTTAAACACCAGAGATTCATTTACTTCCCCAGATATTTATGTCTGGAGGCTGGGAAGCCCGTAATTAGGGTGCCAGCATGGTCTTGTTCTGGTGAGAAACTTCTTGACTTGTAGATGGCTGCCTTCTTGCTGTGTGCTCACATGGGAGAGAGAGAGACAGAGACAGAGGGAGAGAGAGACACAGAGACAGAGATGGAGGGGGAGAGAGAAAGAGAGAGAGGTTGGTCATTCTCCTGTCTCTTCTTATAGGGGCACCAGTCCCATCATAAGGGCTCTATCCTCATGAACTAATTACCTCCCAAAGGCCCATCTCCAAATATGAGAACTTTAGCGGGGGTTAGGGCTTCAACGCATGAATTTCAGGTGAAACAATTCAGTCCACAGCAAACACTCCACCTGGCTTTCTTTGAAGGGCAGCTCTGGGAACAGTATCACTGTGAGGAAAATGGAAAGCGTCTTCTGCCTGGCCAAATATTGCCTCCCACTAGCTAGGTTATCATAAAATGCTACGTCAGTGGGAGACGGCTTTCCGCAGCGCAGTTAGAGTTAAATGTATTTAAATGTATACAGGAGGAAGTTAGCATATTGGGTTCGATGAGACTTAATGTGCGTTTGTGGGTGGTGGTGGAAGGGTGGGCAGCTGGGTGAGACAGCAGGAAGTCCAGGTGCCCACAGCGAAGAGGAGGGGCCCATGGCGGGGAAGGAGGGGCCCGAGAGCTGCCACAGGCTGGGGCTTCTTGTTATCTCCGCTTATCTCTGTTTATGTGCGCAAATAGCAATGATGGGCCAAGGTCCTGTTTTCACAGTCAAAGGGGACTGACTGGCGGCTCTGCAGTGGGCATGGAGAAAAGAGGAGACTTCCTGAGAAATGAAAGACTCCAATGCCAGATGGGATGACGGAAAGGGAAGGGTCGAGGACACCTTGCTGGGGAGATACAGGAGCGGTGTTCTCTCGGGTTTCTCCCCCCCCTACCCCCAGCAGAAGAATGGAGACTCTGGGGAGGGAGCAGGCTTCTGGCAGGAGATGAGGAATTTGCTTCTGGACACATGTTTGGGCTATGGCAGGACACCTGTTCTTGGGCTATGGTCAGAACACAGGACCAGAGGGACGGGGAAGAGGGAGGAGCCCCAGATGTCTGGGTTGGAGGGTTGGACCAGAGAATCAGTTCAGGGCAGTGGATGTGGAATTGAAGAGAAGAGACAAGGTGTTAAGAGAGAGAGGTGGAAGCATGAGGCAGAAAAAGGAGCAGAGGGTTTCGGAGGGGCTGGGATGGGCTCTGAAAAGCACATCTGGAGTCCAGTTGGCAGTCATTTCAGAGAAGTCTTATTTATGCCCGTTCAAATCCTCTTTGGTTCCCTGGAATCCCTTTTTCCACAGATAGGCTCAAGGAGGGTCAGTGGAAAGCTCTAAGAACTATGGCTTTCTTACTCCAGATTTGATCGCTGAGGGATCTCACCCCTCACGGTGCCCCCAGAAGAGGACAGCCAGCGCTGCGCCAGGCCACAGGACGTGGGGCGGGGCGGGCTCCTGCTCTGGCAGAGAGCCCCGCAATTTGTTCCCCTGTGCCTTTCCTGCTTCTGATCGCAGCCTGGGGTAGCCCGAGCTAGGCTGTTGATGAGAACATCATTGTACTCTGCCTTGTGCCAGCTTCTCCCAGCCCAAGACATCTATCATCCCGTGGTAATCCAGCCCCCTTGGTTTGATGCAGACAGGTGATGGCTGAGGCTGGGCCGTACCTGACCCAGCCTGGGGCATCCTGGTCACTGCTCCACAAAATGAGTCATTCACTGCCAGCCTTTCCCCGCTCTCTCTGCCCCTTGCAACTTGAATGCAAATGTCACCCGTGGGACCCTATCATTGTGGGATGTTTTTTTTTTTTTTTAAAGATATCCCATATTGAAAAGGACATTTGTCCTCTCTCCTGTTTAAATTGCTTTCCACAGGTTAGAGAGACCTGGCCATCGATTTTCTTCTAGAGAACAGAACAAGCCCTGTGAAGATTTTGGCTAATTAACTTTTGGAGAGGTGCTGCTTGAATTTATCAAAAAGGCTGAAGTCTCTTTTCTCCTCTTGTATCTTGAAAAAGGCTTTAAACTTTTGTTTCCGAGTTGCTGCCAACGCCTGGTCTGTTTAAAAGTGACTTCCCTGGAGACAGAGGCAGGGAGGGTGTTGGATGTCACATTTTTGCAGGTTCAATCTTTAATACGGTTGTTCCAGTCTGGAGAAGGGTTTCTCTGTTTACGTAAGAGAGGTATCATTCACACAAAGATTACGTTTAAAAATACACATCTGCCCCCCAGCACGCCTGTTCCTCATAACATTGCATGTTATGGAAAGTGGAAAGTATTTAAGATGAAAATAATTTTCGCCCAGTGTACCACTTTGTTTGACTTTCTCGTTCCATTTGGTGTGGGGCACCAACTTGGCCAAACTCACTTTTCACTTTCAGCAACTTCCCTTTCTTGTTCCTCTCTTTGGGACCATTGGAAGCAAGTTAGGAGCGTCTCAGGAAAAGTCTAACTTGAGATCCCGCTGTCGTTTTCTTTTATCCCGGCTTCCAGAGTTTGTATTGAAGATGGAAACCTTCTCTCTAGTCCCCGAGTTCTAGGGTGCCATTTGCTTGGCTTACGGATTCTTCTTCAGCAGAATTTCTGGGGTTGGAAGAGTTAAATCTATATTGGCCATCTGCCAAAACGTCGTGGGAAACCAGATGACTGTTTCTCACATTGGACACCTCTCTGTTATGTGTTCTGGTCAGTTCTCATCGATGTGGTGCGGCTGGTCGCTGTTTCGTGAAGGAGCTGGAGAATGCAGGACTCCCTGGATGGGGCTGTGTGTCATCTTGGCTGGGCTGAAACTGTCTGGGAAAGTTCTGTCGCGCTGAGCTATGTTGCGTTATCAGTGGAGGCATTGAAGCCGGTGGGACCCAGATGTGAACGCTTTGGAGGAAATGGTTCTTTATTTTTGATCAATCTCATGATCCTTGTTACCATCTTTGATTACATCAGCTCATGTTCCGTTTTATAGCATTTTAATGGGCTTCCATCCCCCCAATTCATTTCCAGCTGTGTGGCTATTATAATTTGATTACAGTTTGGTTTTGCAACTGCTAGGACACTTTCTGAGCACATTATGCCTTCCTCGTGAGTCTGAAGATGTTTAGAGGGGGAAAAGGAGCAAGGGGCACTTTTTTTTTTTTTTTACAAGAGGTATGTCAATAAGTAATTTCCAAAAGATGCCTCAATAGCTTTCATGGTTGTATCCTCCCAGAATAAGAAATTTGTTTAAACTCTGACCTGATTTTTTTTTAAAGAGTATAGAAAAATTCCTCTCAAATTTTGCTTTCTTTAGTTCTCTAAATATTATGTTTAAGAAATACATTATTTTTAACTTAGAGACTTTCTCACCCTGATTTTGGCTTCTTCAAATCTATATAGAACCAAAACAAAAGGACATTCATAATATCACTTCAAAATGAGCTACTTGATTCTCCTCTGTGGCCCAGCAATCCCTGTGGCTCCTCTCCTTTCTGCCCCCCCCCCAACCCCCACAAAGAAGTGTAAGTCTACTGGCAGAGGTTATGGTATTACATTTGTATTTCCTTGAGACATTTATTAACCTCCAACATGTGCCTGTCTTTTATTTGTTAGGTATTTGATCTCCCTGATTTTTTTTCTTTACATTCAATCGGTTTTATCAATGTTGTATTTTTGGTCTCTGAAAAGGAGCCTATCTTAAAATTAGTAGCATCACCACATGTCCAAGGATACCCAAGATTCGAGAACATAAAATTTACTGTGCTTAATCTCATCACCACTCCAACAAACCAGAAAGGTCTTTCTCTTTGTGTTTTAGACCCCAGGGATTAAATTATCTTGAATTCAAAATTCAACTATTATTACAAATGCTCCCTTTGTTTTCAGTTAGAAAGTTGTTTTTCTTTAAGAGTGTGGTTTAGTCACCTCCTTTCACCATAACAGCTCTGCTTTTATGGGATGTTTCCTCAGTCTTTCTTGTCTGTGTTTATATGGTTGTTTCTCTTCTATTGTATTGGAAAGCCATGCGTCTATGCTGGTGTTTTGGGTTCATTTTAGAGTGCCTTTGCTGGCAATTACTGAGAACAAAGTGTGGCTAAGGGAGGGTGTGAATGAGGGGACTCTAGAAGCCTGAGCTCCCGGTAAACCCAGGTAGAAGATTGTTCCAGAACCTTCTATTCTGGAGCGGCACCTCATACTTCCCGGAACAGGGACTTGTCACTTGTCTGGGTGGTTTATCTAAGGGCCCTAGGCTCTTTGTTAAAGGGGATTCAAAATTCCCTGGTGGATCTGGTATGGGAAATAGAACCTGGTTGAGACCTGACACCAGCTTCGATTCTGCCCCTTGGCAAGGCTCTCGGTCTGAGTTGCCTGGGTCTTCATAACTCTGTAATGTCCCCAGGGAGGTAGGTGGGTAACATCAGTTTCCCTCTGGGTGTGTTTCCATTTTTCCCTGGCCTCAGTCCTCCTCTCTCCCTCTCCTGGGCAGGCTCGGGGACCAGTTCTACAAGGAAGCCATCGAGCACTGCCGCAGCTACAACTCGCGGCTCTGCGCAGAGCGCAGCGTGCGCCTCCCCTTCCTGGACTCGCAGACCGGGGTGGCCCAGAACAACTGCTACATCTGGATGGAGAAGAGGCACCGCGGCCCAGGTGAGCCACGCCAGCCTAGCACGGGAGCATGTTCTGGCTTACAGTTTGGGTGGAGGAGGACCGGACGTCACCCGTGAATCCCTGCGGTGCGGCTGGGGACGGGCAGGCTGTTCTGCGGGCCTGGGTTACTCTCTAGAAACTCAAGCGCTTTTTCAGTTCTTGGCACGAGGTTCAGGGATGGTGTGGGTCAGCGGAGCCACATGGTGGGGGAGACAGTGGCAGAGTGAAAGAACTCAGGATTTAGCCCCAAAAAGGGAAGACCAAGGACGCGACAGCCGTCTTTGTCTTTTGCCCTTGCTTAGCTGAGTGTTTATAAGCTGGAAATCCACAGTCAGATCTGGGTTTGACGATTGGCTCCTTCATCCAACCTCTCTCCCTCAGGTTCCTCACCTGGAAAGTGGGAATAATAATAGTATTGACTTTAGGACTTCATCAGGATTAAATGGAGATATTCCTAAAAGACGTATGAGTTTGTGCATAGTATGTGCTCCAAAAATGCTGGCTATAATTGTAGATATTACTATTATTGTTATTATGACACTAGTCTTCTAGGTGCCAGAGAATAGAATAAAGACCAGTGGGTGGAGATTAGGGAGGCAACCAAAGGGATGCAGTTTTCTGGCTGTTTATGGATATATTTAAAAACATTTTTTTATTATGAAAAATTCCAAACCCATACAAAAGTGGAGAGAATAGTAAAATGAGTGTCCATGTACTAATCTCCTAGTGTCAACAATGATCCACTCATGGTCAGTCTTCTTATACTCACCTCCCACGTCCTTCCTCGACCCTTGGTTATTTCGAGGTAATCCAAAGCAACAAATTATTTCATCTGTAAGTTTTTCAGTATGCATCCACAATAACTACCACAGCTCCAAGTTAATAATAAGACATTAATTGAATCAAATATTTGTTCAACATTTATTTCCCCCAGTAGCTGAAGTCAGAATCCAAGTAGGATCCCTACATTGTTAATTGGCTGATGTGTTTCTGAAACCATCTGAAAGTCTGTAGGTCTTGGTGTGTGTGTGTGTGTGTGTGCGCGCGCGCGCGTGTGTGTATCTGTCTCTCACCCCCTTGCCTGTTATTTGTGGAAGAAACTGGGTTGTTTGCACTGTAGGGTTTTCCAGAGTCTAGATTTTCTGATTGCATCCCCATGGTGTTATTCCTGTGAACTGGTAGTTAGGACTAGAGACCCAAGCAGATTCAAGTGCAATTTTTTGGGGGGAGCAGGAACAACTCCTAAGTGGTGGTGTATACTTGCATCATGAGGCTCATGTTGCCTGGTTATCTCTCTGTTACTGATGTTAACAGCCTTCGGTGATAGTTGCCTAGATCCTTTATTCAATTAAGGACTGCAAAAAGGTGACATTCAATCCAAGGGCTGTCACTATTTTTTCATTTATTAGCTCTGTAACCTATAAAGAGAAACATCTCCTCATCAAAATTTTGGTTATTGTGAGGTATAGTTCCCCTATGAAAGGCGGGATAAATAATTTGCCCCTTTATTTACCAGTTTATTTTATTGTTCATCATGGTAAGTGTACTCTTTAACCCCTGTCCCCTATTTCACACCCCCCCACCTCCCCTCTGTTAACCATCAGTTTGTTCTCTGTAGTTAAGAGTCTGTTTCTTGGTTTGTCTCTCTCTTTTTCTCTCTCTTTTTTTTCTTTGCTTGTTTGTTTCGATTATTAAATTCCACATATTAATGAGATCATCATTTGTCTTTCTCTGACTGCCTTATTTTAACTTAGTATTGTACTCTCTAGCCCCATCCATGTTGTTACAAATTGGCAAGATTTCATTCTTTTTATGGCTGAATAATATTCCATTGTGTATATATACTACTTCCTCTGTACCCATTCATCTATCCATGGACATTTGGGCTGCTTCCATAATTTGACTTTGTAAATAATGTATTTACCAGTTTTCAAAATAATGAGTTGATTCCCTAATATTCACCAAAGGTGATAAATAAAGTTATTATTTTGTTGAGTACCTGCATGGATTTACAGATTAAAACACACCGGATACATTTTAATCCATTGTAGCTATTACTCTTATTGATGCTTCTATTGTCCCATCTTTGGCCAGTAGGGGTTTGGGTTAGTGTTGGTGTTTTGAAAGAATACCAGTTGTTTCAGATAACTACCTTGCTATCCTAATATTAAGATGGAGGTTTTAGGCTCATCTCGTACACTTCCTGCCCGGACCTGGAACCCGCTATTTCTCTAAAAAATCCTCTTGCCTTTTTGTAGGAAATGTTATTTAAAGACCATAATCTGGTGGTGCTCATTGTTCCTGGGTTGGTTGCTATTTCTAGGACTTTTTAGGGAGCAGATCTAAGAAATATGATTTCTTTTCTGAAAAGAGAAAATACACCTATATTTCCCATTCATTTCAGTTTTACACAGTTTTTACTTAACTCTCTTAATTGTCTGTCTCCTTTCTCCCACACTGAAAAAATCCTGGCTCTTAATGATGCTAACATAATTACTTATTTGTTTTATCCCACAACATACACACCAGAGTACCAGAACAAAATGAGACTTCCAACGATAAAATTACTGAAAATGGTTTCTTCTCCTCCTCCTCCTTTTTGTAATTCCTTTTGTCCTTAACGTATTGCCCATTAAGGATGTAGAGTCCAATTACTGTGTTTTAAGGTCACTTGAAAGAGTTCCTCTGAGTGGTTGTGCCACTAACTGAATGCACAGTTGGATTTGTTTCATTTTGCTCTTATTTATTAGGTATTCCTTTTTAAAAAAGTTCTTATAATTTCTTTGTCTTTTTAAAATTAGTTTTTATTTTGAATAATTGTAGATCCACAAGATGTTGCAAACATGGTACATATGTTCTGTGTACTGTGGATACATAGTAGATGGATCCCCCATGTCCTCCACCCAATTTCCCCCAATGGATACATCTTATGTAATCATAACACAATCTGGAAACCAGAAAATTTGATATTGGTAAACATGTGTACATTGTTCAATGCCATTTCATTACACATAGAGATTTGTGGAACCACCTTTATAATCAAGATACAAAACTATTCCATCACCACAAAGATCTCCCTCATACTACGCTTTTATAATCATATTCACCTGCCCCTCTCATCATTTCAATACTTTTACAGTGTCTTAAACATTTCCTCTACATACACTGGAAACCTTGGCAGACAGAATTTTTGCTTTAATTATCAAACCGTTAACTTAGAATACTTAAGAAAATGTCTATTGTATTTACTCACATTTTTATTCTTTAATCATTCTTTCTTCCTTCCTGGTGTTCCAGGGTGCCTTCTTTCATAATTCCTTTCTCGATTAAGTACTTTCTTTAGCCATTCTTTTAAAGTAGATCTATTGGTAACAAGTTATCTTAAGTTTTCTCTCTTCTGAGAATGTCTTGATTTTTCCCCTTTGTTCCAGAAGGATATTTTTGCTGGATATAAAATTCTGGGTTACTAGTCCTTTTATTTTTAGCATTTGAAAAATGTTTTTCCTTTTGGCATGTGATGAGGTTTGTGATGAGACATTTGCTGTTATTCAAATTCTTTTCCTTTATAAGTGGGTTGTCATTTCGCTGTCACTGCTTTCAAGACTTTGTCTTTAGTTCTCAAAAATTTGATTTTGATGTGTTTTGGTGTGGATTTGTTTGAGTTTACCCTTTTGGGGATTTACTCAGCCTCTGAAATCTGTAGGTTTATATCTTTTGGCAAATTTAGGAACATTTCAGCTATTATTTTTTTGAATATATGTTTAACCCCACTCTCTTTCCCTTATTCTTCTGGGACTCTACTAGCAAAATTTTTTTATTAACATAAAATGTATTATTTGCTTCAGGGGTACAGGTCTGTGAATCATCAGCCTTACACAATTCACAGCACCCACCATAGCACATACCCTCTCCAGTGTCCATACCCCAGCCACCCTCTACCTCTCCTCCCACCCCTCAGCAACCCTCAGTTTGTTTCCAGAGATTAAGAGTCTCTTATGGTTTGTCTCTCTCCCAATCCCATATTGTTTCATTTCTCCCCCGCCCACCCCCCATGACCCCCTGCTCTGCCTCTCAAATTCCTCTTAACAGAGATTATATGATAACTGTTTTCTCTGACTGACTTATTTTGCTTAGCATAATACCCTCTAGCCCCATCCATGTCGTTGCAAATGGCAAGATTTTGTTTCTTTTGGTGGCTGCATAATATTCCATTGTATATATATATACCACATCTTCTTTATCCTTTCATCTGTTGATGGACATCTAGGTTCTTTCCATAGTTTGGCTATTGTGGACATTACTACTATAAACATTGGGGTGCATGTGCCCCTTTGGATAACTACATTTGTATCTTTAGGGTAAATACCCAGTAGTGCGATCGCTGGGTCATAGGGTAGCTCTATTGTCAACTCTTGGAAGAACCTCCATACTGTTTTCCATAGTGGCTACACCAGCTTGCATAGGAGGGTTCCTCTTTCTCTGCATCCTCGCCAACATCTGTCATTTCCTGACTTGTTAATTTTAGCCATTCTAGCTGGTGTGAGGTGGTATCTCACTGTGGTGTTGATTTGTATTTTCCTGATGCCGAGTGATGTTGAACAGGTTTTCATGGGTCTGTTGGCTATTTGGATGTCTTCTTTGCAGAAATTCCTGTTCATGTCTTCTACCCATTTCTTGATTGGATTATTTGTTCTTTGGGTGTTGAGTTTGAGAAGTTCTTTATAGATTTTGGATACTAGCCCTTTATCTTATATGTCATTTGCAAATATATTCTCCCATTCTGCCAGTTGCTTTTGGTTTTGTTGACTGTTTCCTTTGCTGTGCAAAAGGTTTTGATCTTGATGAAGTCCCAATAGGTCATTTTTGCCCTTATTCTCTTGCCTTTGGTGATGTTTCTAGGAAGAAGTTGCTGTGGCTGAGGTCAAAGAGGTTGCTGTTTGTTCTCCTCAAGGTTTTTGATAGATTCCTGTCTCACATTGAGGTTTTTCATCCATTTTGAGTCTGTTTTTGTGTGTGGTGTAAGGAAATGGTCCAGTTTCATTCTTCTGCGTGTGACTGTCCAATTTTCCCAACACCATTTGCTGAAGAGACTTTTTTCCATTGGACATTATTTCCTGCTTTGTCGAAGATTAGTTGAACATACAGTTGAGGGTCCATTTCTGGGCTCTCTATTCTGTTCCATTGATCCATGTGTCTGTTTTTGTGTCAGTACCATACTGTCTTGATGGTTACAGTTTTGTAATAGAGCTTGAAGTCTGGAATTGTGATGCCACCAACTTTGTCTTTCTTTTTCAACATTCCTCTGGCTATTTGGGGTCTTTTCTGGTTCCATATAAATTTTAGGATTATTTGTTCTCTTTCTTTGAAAAAAATAGATGGTATTTTGATAGGGGTTGCATTAAATGTGTTGATTGCTTTAGGTAGCATAGACATTTTCACAATGTTTGTTCTTCCAATCCATGAGCATGGAATGTTTTCCATTTCTTTGTGTCTTCCTCAATTTCTTTCATGAGTACTTTATAGTTTTCTGAGTACAGGTTCTTTGCCTCTTTGGTTAGGTTTATTCTTAGGTATCTTATGGTTTTGGGTGCAGTTGTAAATGGGATTGACTCCTTAATTTCTCTTTCTTCTGTCTTGCTGTTGTTGTATAGAAATGCAACTGATTTCTGTGCATTGATTTTATATCCTGACACTTTACTGAATTCCTGTATGAGTTCTAGCAGTTTAGGAGTGGAGTCTTTTGGGTTTTCCACATACAGTATCATATCATTTGCAAAGCATGAGAGTTTGACTTCTTCTTTGCCAATTTGGATGCCTTTTATTTGTGTTTGTTGTCTGATTGCTGAGGCTAGGACGTCTAATACTATGTTGAATAACAGTGGTGATAGTGGACAGCCCTGCCATGGTTCTGACCTTAGCAGAAAAGCTTTCAGTTTTTCCCTATGGAGAATGATATATGCTGTGGGTTTTTCATAGATAGATTTGATGATATTGACATATGTACCCTCTATCCCTACACTGTGAAGAGTTTTGATCAAGAAAAATGCTGTACTTTGTCAAATGCCTTTTCAACATCTATTGAGAGTATCATATGGTTTTTGTTCTTTCTTTTATTAACGTGTTGTATCACATTGATTGATTTGCGGATGTTGAACCAACCTTGCAGTCTAGGAATAAATCTTACTTGGTCATGGTGAATAGTCCTTTTAATGTACTGTTGGATCCTATTGGCTAGTATTTTGGTAAGAATTTTTGCATCTGTGTTCATCAAGGATATTGGTCTGTAATTATCCTTTTTGATGGGGTCTTTGTCTGATTTTGGGATCAAGATCATGCTGGCCTCATAAAATGAGTTTGGAAGTTTTCCTTCCATTTCTATTTTTTGGAACAGTTTCAGGAGAATAGGTATTAATTTTTCTTTAAATGTTTAGTAGAATTCCCCTGGGAAGCCGTCTGGCCCTGGGCTCTTATTTTTTGGGAGATTTTTGACGACTGCTTCAATCTCCTTATTGGTTATGGGTCTTCTCAGGTTTTCTGTATCTTCCTGGTTCAGTTTTGGTAGTTTATATGTCTCTAGGAATGCATACATTTCTTCCAGATTGTCAAATTTGCTAGTGTATAGTTGCTCATAATATGTTCTTATAATTGTTTGTATTTCTTTGGTGTTGGTTATGAGCTCTCTTCTTTCATTCATGATTTTATTAATTTGGGTCCTTTCTCTTTTCTTTTTGATAAGTCTGGCCAGGGGTTTATCAATCTTATTAATTCTTTCAAAGAACCAGCTCCTAGTTTCGTTGATTTGTTCTACTGTTCTTTTGTTTTCTATTTCATTGATTTCTGCTCTGATCTTGATTATTTCTCTTCTCCTGCTGGGTTTAGGCTTTCTTTGCTGTTCTTTCTCCAGCTCCTTTAGGTGTAGGGTTAGGTTGTGTACTTGAGACTTTTTTTGTTTCTTGAGAAAGGCTTATATTGCTATATACTTAACCCTTGGGACTGCCTTTTCTGTGTCCCAAAGATTTTTGAACAGTTGTGTTTTCATTTTCATTTGTTTTCATGAATTTTTAAAAATTATTCTTTAATTTCGTGGTTGACCCATTCATTCTTTAGTAGGATGCTTTTTAGCCTGCATGTATTTGAGTTCTTTCCAACTTTCCTCTTGTGGTTGAGTTCTAGTTTCAAAATTGTGGTCTGAAAATATGTAGAGGATGATCCCAATCTTTTGGTACCAGTTGAGACCTGATTTGTGACCCAGGATGTGATCTATTCTGGAGAATGTTCCATGTGCACTAGAGAAGAATGTGTATTTTCTGTTGCTTTGGGATGGAATGTTCTGAATATATCTCTGATGTCCTTCTGGTCCAGTGTGTCATTTAAAGCCTTTCTTTTCTTTTCTATTTTTTTTTTTAAATTTTTTTAAAGCCTTTATTTTCTTGTTGATCTTTTGCTTAGATGATCTATTTCAGTGATGGGGGTGTTAAAGTCTCTTACTATTACTGTATTATTGTTCATGTGTTTCTTTGATTTGTTATTAATTGGTTTGTATAATTGGCTGCTCCCATGTTAGGGCATAGATACTTACAATTGTTAGATCTTCTTGTTGGATAGACCCTTCAAGTATGATATAGTGTCCTTCTTCATCTCTTATTATAGTCTTTGGCTTCAAATCTAATTTATCTAATATGAGGATTGCCACGCCAGCTTTCTTTTGATGTTCGTTAGCATGGCACATTGTTTTCCACCCCCTCACTTTAAATCTGGAGGTGACTTTGGGTTTAAAATGAGTTTCTTGTAGATAGCATATTGACGGGTCTTTTTTTTTTTTTTTTTTATCCATTCTGATAACCTGTGTCTTTTGATTGGGGGCATTTAGCCCATTTACATTCAGGGTAATTATTGAAAGATATGAATTTCATGCCATTGTATTGCTTATAAAGTGACTGTTACTCTATAATGTCTCTGTTCATTTCTGGTCTGTTACTTTTAAGCTCTCTCTTTGGTTAGAGGACCCCTTTCAATATTTCCTGTAGGGCTGGTTTGGTGTTTGCAAATTCTAGTTTTTGTTTATCCTGGAAGCTTTATATCTCTCCTGTTTTCAATGACAGCCTAGCTGGACATAGTATTTTTGGCTGCATATTTTTCTCGTTTAGTGCTCTGAATATATCATGCCAGTCTTTTCTGGCCTGCTAGTTCTCTGTGAATAAGTCTGCTGCCAATCTAATATTTCTACCATTGTATGTTATAGACCTCTTGTCCCGAGCTGCTTTCAGGATTTTCTCTTTGTCACTGAGACTTGTAAGTTTTGCTATTAGATGACAGGGTGTGGACCTATTTTTATTGGTTTTGAGGGGGTTTCTCTGTGCCTCCTGGATTTTGATTCTTGTTCCCTTTGCCAAATTAGGGAAATTCTCTGCTATAATTTGCTCCAATATATCTTCTGTCCCTCTCTCTCTTTCTTCTTCTTCTGGAATGCCAGTTATTCTAAAATTATTTTGTCTCTTGGTATCACTTATCTCTTGAATTCTCCCCTCGTGGTCCAGTAGTTGTTTGTCTCTCTTTTTCTCAGCTTCTTTATTCTCCCTCATTTAGTCTTCTATATCACTAATTCTCTGTTCTACCTCATTTATCCTAGCAGTGAGAGCCTCCATTTTTGATGGTACCTCATTAACAGCTTTTTTGATTTTAGCTTGGTTAGATTTTAGTTCCTTTATTTCTCCAGAAAGGGATTATCTAGTATCTTCCCTGCTTTTTTGGAGCGCAGGTAGCACCTTGATAATTGTCATTCTGAACTCTAGTTCTGACATATTACCAATGTCTGTATTGATTAGGTCCCCAGTCATTGGTAGTGCTTCTTATTCTTTTTTTTTGTGGTGAGTTTTTCCGCCTTGTCATTTTATCCAGATAAGAATAGATGAATGAGAGAACAAAATACTAAAAGGGTAGCAACAACCCCAGAAAGATATACCCTAACTAAATCCGAAGAGACCCAAAAATGGAGGGAGAAGAGAGGAGAAAAAAAATTACATATATATATATATATTACATATTATATTATATTATTATATAATACATATATAATACATATATATTACATATATGTGTATATGTATATACATATATATGTATATGTATATATGTATATGTATGTATATGTATATATAAATTACATATATATGTATATGTATATATGTATATATATGTAATTTTTTTCTCCTCTCTTTATGTATATACATATGTATATATATGTATATATATACACACATGTATACATGTGTGTATATATATGTATATACATGTGTATATATGTAATTTTTTTCTCCATATATATATATATATATATATATATATATATATGACTGATGAATAGAACAGAGTCACACACTAAATTTTGGGTTTATTTTGGTCTGTTAGAAGAAACTACCTCCCTCCCAGGATTTTAAAGGAAAAAAAAAAAAAAATATATATATATAGATATATATATAATAAGGGTAAACACGATGAAAGGATGGAATGTGGCTCTAAAGATGAAAAGATTCTAAAAAAGGAATTGATAAGAAATTGGTTGAAAAAAGAAAAAAAGAGGAAAGAATGTGATCAGGCTGGAGACTAGAACAAAGCCATGTGCTAGATTTAGGGTGTATTTTGATCTATTAGAAGAAACTGTATCCCAAAATTTTAAAGAGCGAAAACCCTATATGTATACAACAAATAAATTTAAATACTATGAAGTGATAGAATATGACTATAACAATGAAAATTAAAAAAGATTTTTAAAAAAGTTATTGATAAGATAAAGTAGTTAAAAACATTAAAATAGAAAGGAGGAAAATTTTTTAAAAGTAGAATAAGAAAAAAATAAAATAAAAAAAAATTAACTTTGAAAGACTAAATAATCATAGGAAAAAAGCCATGAATTCTATGTGTTGCTTTCCCTTAGCTCTAGAGTTCTGCAATTCTCATTGATTGGTGAACTTGGTCTTGGCTGGATGTTCTTGCTAATCTTCTGGGGGAGGGGCCTGTTGCCATGATTCTCAAATGTCTTTGCCGGGGCCGGAATTGCACCACCCTTGCCAGGGGCCAGGCTAAGTGATCTGCTCCAGTTCGTTCTTGGGAGCTTTTGTTCCCTGAACACTTTCTGTACAGCTTTAGTGAACGGGAATGAGGATAGCGGCCTCCCATTCTCCGGCTGTAGAAGCCAAGAGCTTGGGGCCCCACTCCTCAGTGCACCCTCAGAGAAAAGTAGTCAATCCCTCCCGTCTCCTTGGTTTCCGGCGCACTCCGTGCTCACCGGGCCTGTGACCAAGTGTTTATATCTGTGGCGCACCGCCCCCTTTGGAATCTCCAAACCCAGCAGACTCCTGCGGCCATTCCTGTGCCGCTCCTCCTGGAGGGGGAAGGAAGGGGTCTCCCTGGATCTGCCACTTTTGGGGTCCCTGCTTGAAGAGCGGTGGTCCGACTGCAGCTTGGGTTATAGTTTAAGGTAACCCCGAGCTGAGAGCCCCTCCTCCACTCTGTCTCTGCAGCTGGCTTCCCGCTCCAATACCTAGGAGCTCTGCCATACTCAGACACCCCTGGTCTTTCTCTGACCCCACAGGTCCTGAGACCACACTGTCCCTTCAAGGGCTCCAGCACCCGCCCCCGCCCCCCAACTCCGCTTAGCCTTTGGAGTGACGTCTTTCAGTGGAGCAGACTTCTAAAAGTTCTAATTTTGTGCTCCACTGCTCTACTGCTTGCTGGGAGCTGGCACCTCCCCCCCAACCCTGTCTCTTTTCTTGTATATCACCTCAGATTCACTTCACTGCATGTCTTACCTTCCAGAAAATGGTCGATTTTCTGTTCCTAGAATTGCTGCTCTTCTTCTCTTCAATCTCCTGTTGAGTTTGTAAGGTGTTCAGAAAGGTTTCATAACTATCTAGCTGAACTCCTGGGACCTGATGCTACTTAGGTCTCCTGTTCCTCTGCCATCTTGCTCCTCCCCACTTCTCCTAACAAAATTTTTAGATTTTTTTTTGTTATACCTCACAAACTGCCCAGGCTCTGTTTGTTTTTGTTTTTAGTCTGTTTTCTATGTTACTCAGGGTTATTTCTATTTTTCTTTCTTCAAGTTCACTGCTTCTTTCTTCTATTCTCTACATTTGTTATTGTTGTTTTATTGTGTTTTTCAATTTTTCAGTTTCCATTTGGTTCTTGTTTATATCTTCCATTTTTTTGCTGAGACTTTAAATGTTTTCACTTGTTTACGATTATTTGTTGAAACATGTTTATGATGCCTCCTTCAAAATCTTAATTCAGATAATTAGGATTCAGGATTGGTATTTCTAATAATTCTATCAGAATATTGTCAGATAATTCTAGTATTGGTGTTGATATGTTATCTTTTATCTTATTCAAGTTGAAATTTTTCTGGCTCTTCACATATGTGGTTTTGATTGAGTCCTGGACATTTTGGCCATGATGTTATAAGACTATATGTTCTTTGGTAAAGTGTGCAGATATTTTAACCATTTAAAAATTGGATTTTTTTAAAAATTGAAATTCATTTGACATAAAACAGTGTGTCAATTTAAGGTGTAAAACGTGTTAAATTTATACATTTATATATTATAATGTGATAGCCATTGTAGTGATAATTATCAGATCTGTCACATTACAAAATAATCTTTTTTTTTAGTGGTTGGAATAATTGAGTTCTAATCTCTTAGCAAATTTGATGGTTATAATATTGTTGTCTGTTTTCTCTATACTCTCTTTTAGATCTCTAGAGGGGAATTGTTTGTTTTCTTATTATCAAATTTTGATAGTCCTTTTTATATTTTAGATTCAAGACCTTTACCTGATATATGTTTTGCAAATATTTTCTCCCTGTCTATGGCTTATATTTTCATTATCTTAACAGTATCTTTCAAAGAGCAGATACTTTAAATTTTGATTAAGTTCAAATTTATCAATTCGTTATTTTATGAATTGAGATTTTGTTGTTCTATGTAAGAAATTGATACTTAATCCAAGATCAAGCAATATTTGTTTGCTTTCCCTAGAAGTTTTATGATTGTGGGTTTTATACTTGGGTCTATGATCCATTTTGAATTAATTTAAAAATATAATTTGAGGTACAGATTAAAGGTTATCTTTTTGCAGATAGCTATCTAATTGTTCCATCATAATTCGTTGACAAGACTAGCCTTTCTCAACTGAATTACCTTTGTACCTTTGTCAAAAATTGAATGTTCATATGTATGTGGGTCTATTTCTGGACATATAGTTTCATTTCATTGATCTATTTGTCTATCCTCACACTAATATCCTACTGATTTTGTCATGCTTTTTGAAATCAGGTAATGTTAGCCCTCTAAATTTGTTTTTATTTTACTAAGTTATTTTGGCTATTCTAGTCCTTTGCATTGTTGCATGAATTTTAGTCAGTTTGTCCATTTTTACAAAAACTCTGCTGGGATTTTGATTGGGATTATGTGGAATCCCTAGATTAGTTTTGGGGAAAATGAACAATTCTCAATCCTGAGTCTTCCAATCCCTGAATATAATATGTCTCTCCATTTGTTGTCTTCTTTAAATTTTCCCATTGATGATTTTTAGTTTTTCATGTACAAATATTCCACATTTTTGTCAGTTTTATCTGTAAGTACTTAATATTTTTGACACTATTGTAAATGGATTTAAAAAAATTTCAATTTCTGATTATTATGATTATTTAGTTTATTATTATTCTGATTATTTAGTTTACAGAAATACAGTGGATTTTGTATGTTCATTCTGTATCCTACAGCCTTATTGTACTCATTTATTTTTCACATCTTTCTATGGATTCCACAGTATTTTCTACATAATTGATTGTTAGTGAAAAAGAAAACTTTTCAATATGGATGACTTTTACTTATTTTACTTGTCTGTTGCACTGGTTAGAATGTCTAGTATAATATTAAGATAAAGTATTTAGAGAGGACATCCTTATGTTGTTCCTGATCTTAAGGGAAAAATGTTCATTTTTCCATTATTAAATATGATGCTAGCTGTGGGCATTTTATGGTTGCCTTTTATTAGACTGAGGATGTACTTATTTCTAGTTTGAGAATTTTAAATCAGGAACTGATATTGGATTTTATGAACTGATTTTTCTGAGTCTGTTGAGATGATCATGTGACTTTTCTTTTGTGGTTTGTTAACATGATGGGTTACATTGATTGATATTTGAATGTTGAACGTTGTACTCCTAGGATAAACCCCACTTTGTCATGATGTATTACCTTTTTTATATATCATCAGATTCACTTTGTTAAATTTTTATTAGAGGTTTTGCATCTATGTTTATGAGAGGTATTTATCTATAGTTTACTTCTTGTAACACAACACTTGTTATGTCTGGTTTGAGTGTCAAGATGATGTTTGCCTCATATAATGAGTTGGGAATTTTTGTATTTTCAGTTTTCTGGAAGAGTTTATGTAGAGTTGGTATTTTTTCCTTAAAATGTTTTGTAGCATTTACCAGTGAATTCATCTGGACCTGGCAATTTCTTTGTAGGAATGTTTTTAAAACTACAAATTTAATTTCTTTAACAGGTATTTAGGTTATTCATTTTATACTGAGTGAGTTTTGGCAGTTTGTGACTTCAAGGAATTTGGCCATTTCATCCAAGTTGCCAAAATTGGTTGTACAATGCTGTTCATACCTTTGGTGTATTATTCTTTTAATATCTATAGAAACTTGTGATGTATTCTCTCTTATTCCTTATTTTGATAATTTGAATTCTCTTTTTGACCCAATCAGTCTAACTGGAGGTTTATCAATTTTATTGATCTTCTCAAAAAAATAGCTTTTGATGTAATAGATTTTTCCCATTTTTTTCTGTGTTCTACTTTATGATTTCTGCTCTGATATTTATTTTTCTTTTATTCTACTTGCTTTGGATTTAATTTACTCTTCGATTTCTTCCATTTTTTCTTTAGATAGAAATTGAGGTTATTGATTTGAGACTGTTATTCTTTTCTACTATAGGTGTTTTCTAGCATAGTTTATCCCCAAATATAAATACTGCTTTAGTCTCATTTTACAAATGTCAGTATCGTATTTTCACTGTCATTTAATTAAAAATGTTTTCTAATTTGTCTTTCAAGTTCTTCTTTTACCTATGGATTATTTATAAGTGTGTTACTTAGTTTCCAAACATTTGAGGGATTTTCCAAATACATGCCTGTTACTTATTCCTCATTCCTATATGATCAGAGAATACTTTGTATGACTTGAATCCTTTAAAATTTACTCAGACTTGTTTTATGGTTCAGAATATGGCCCATCTTGGATAAATTTTCTCTTTGGTCTGGAAAAAAATGTGTATTTTCTTGTTGGTGGTTGGAATGTTCTATAAATATCAATTAAATCAAGTTGGTTGATAGTATGGCTCAACTCTACATCTTTATTGATTTTTCTGTTGATTCGTTCTATGAATTACCAAGAGAGAGTATTGAAATTTCTATATATATTTGTGACTTGGTCTATTTATCCTTACAATTTTATTAGTTTCTGCTTCATATGTTTTGAAGCTCTGTTATTAAGGGAATACACATTTAGGGTTGTTATGTCCTCTTGATAAATTTGTCCATTATCATTATGTAAGAACCTTCTTTATCTCTACTAATATTCTTTATTATTCAGTCTGCTTCCTGTGATACTAATATAGCCACTCCATCTTTCTTTTGATTAACGTTAGCATGGCATATCATTTTCCATTCATTTACTGTTAATATATTTGGCTCTTTATGTTAAAAGTAGATTTTATTTTTTTATTTTCTTGGTAGACACATATAGTTGTGTCTTGCTTTTTAAATGCAATCTGACAGGGACACCTTGGTGGCCCAGTCAGTTAAGTGTCTGACTCTTGATTTTGGCTCAGGTCATGATCTCAGGGTTATGGGGTTGAGCCCCATTTTGGGCTCTATGCTGGGCATGGAGCCTGCTGCAGATTCTCTCTCTTCCTCTCCTTTTCCCATCCTCCCCCACTCATGTGCGCACTCACATGCACTCTCTGTCTAGGAAAAAAAAATAAATGCAAGCTGATGATCTGTGTTTTTAAAATAGGGATATTTAGATTCTTTACATTTAATGTGATTATTGCTATAGTTAGGTTTAGAGCCATCATTTTGCTATTTGTTTCCTATTTATCAGTCTACTTGTTCCTTTTCCTCTCATTTTTTTCCTTTTTGGGAATTAATTTTTTTGTGATTCCATTTTATTTCCTTTCTTGGTTTGATAACTCTTTGTTTTGTTATTTTAGTGATTGCTTAATGTTTGTAATCTCCATCTTCAGGTGATGCTTTACTACTTCATGAATAGCATAAAAAGTCTACAATACTATTTCAGTAAACAGAATAATGCTATCCACAAAGACGTCCACACCCGGAACTCATGGAAATGTTACCTGACATGGCAAAAGAAACTTTGCTGATATGATTAAGTTAAGGACCTTAGATGGGGAGATTATTATTAATCAGATGTTGTCAATATAATCATAAGGGTCTTTTAAGGGAGAGGCAGCAGGTCAGAGTCAGAGCAGGAAATGTGACAACAGATGCAGAGGTTGAAGTGATGCCATTAAGGAAGAGGCCAGAAGCCAAAGGATGTGGGTGGCCTGTTGAGCCCATGGAGAGAAACCCTGCTGAAATCTTGGTTTTGGCTCAGTGATACTGATTTTAGACTTTTAACCTCCAGAACTGTGAGACAACAAATTCGTGTGTTAAGGCTCTGAGTTTGTGGCACTTCGTTATGGCAGCAGCAGGAAACGAATACAAATGTACTTTTCTTTCTTTCAAGATTTTATTTATTTATTTATGAGAGAGAGAGAGAGAGAGAGCGAACGAGCATGAGAGAGGGAGGGTCAGAGGGAGAAGCCAACTTCCTGCTGAGCAGGGAGCCTGATGTGGGACTCAATCCTGGGACGCTAGGATCATGACCTGAGCTGAAGGCAGTCACTTAACCAACTGAGCCACTTAGGCACCCTACAAGTGTACTTTTGTCTTTCCCTTACTGACCTTTGTGCAGTTGCTGCCATTTATTTTAGTTTTACATATGGTATAAACCTTTTTACTACATTATCATTATCTCTATTTAGTTAGTCATCTTTTAAAGAGTTTTTAAAAAATAAGAAAAGAAACCTTACATAATTACCCTTGTATTAAACCATTCCTGATGCTTTTCATTTCATTGTGTACATCTATATTTAGAGCTGGTATCACTTTCCTTCTGCCTAAAGGACTTACTTTAGTATTTCTTGTAGTGTGGGTCTGCTGATGATTAATTTTTTCAAATTCTATTGGTCTTGAAATATCTTTAGTTTGCTTTAGTTTTTTGAGAGATATTTTTATGGAGTATAGAATTTAGGTTGACAAGTTTTTTTTCCCATAGTTTTTCCCAAGTTTTTTCCCTCTTCATATAATATGGCTCCTTTCTCTGGCTGCTTTTAATATTTTCTCTTTATCCCTTTTTTTTGGTTTGGTTGCTTGTTTTTTTTTGTTTGTTTGTTTGTTTGTTTTGTTTTGTTTTGTTTTTGTTTTTGGCTCAGTGGCTGCGGAGACATTTCAAATTATTTATAATGTTAGCATTTAAGTATTCATGTCTATACATTAAATAGCTACATAGACTATCACTATTTTGAACAATTTTGTTTATGATGTGCTTTGTTATTATTTTCTTCATTTTTTTAAAGATTTTTATTAATTTATTTGACAGAGATCATAAGTAGGCAGAGAGGCTGGCAGAGAGAGAAGAAGGGAAGCACGCTTCCTGCTGAGCAGAAAGCCTGACGTGGGGCTCGATCCCAGGACCCTGGGATCACGACCCGAGCTGAAGGCAGAGGCCTTAATCCACTGAGCCACCCAGGCGCCCCTGTTTTCTTCATGTTTCTTGCCCTTAATTTTATTGGATTTCTGGGATCTGCATGCTTGTAGTTTTCATCAAATTTTGAAAATTTCTAGCCATTATTTCTACAAATGTTTTTTCTTCTGCTTCTCCTCCTTGGGGTCTCCAATTACACAAATATTAGGCTGTTTGAAGTTGTCCCACAGCTCACTATGCTGTTCTTCTTCTTCTTTTTCTTTTTTTAAAATATTTTTCAAAGACACATAAACATTTATTAAATAGACCACATCCATAAAATAAACCAAATGTACATATATATAATAACTGAAACCCTAATAATGTGTCCTCTTGTAATAATTACATAAGACTGGAAATTAATAGCACACAGATTTAAGTATTTTAGAAAAATCTCTATTCATATGGAAATTAAATGTACTTCTTGACTATGCTGTTCTTCTAAAAAAATTCTTTTTTTCCCATGGTTTTCATTTTGGATGGTTTTTATTGTTGTGTTTTCAAGTGCAGCATTTTTTTTCTTCTGCAGTGTCTAATCTGACATTAATCCCATTCAGTATTTTTTATCTCAGACATTGTGATTTTCATTTCTAGAAGTTAAATTTGAATCCTTTGCTTCAGCTCTTTGAAAAATGCTTGTAGAATTTTGTTTGGACTAGCATTGAAAGTATAGATTGCTCTAGGCAGTATAGACATTTTAATAGTGTTTATTCTACTGATCCGTGAGCATGGAATGGTCTTCCAACTTTTTGTGTCTTCTTCAATTTCTTTCATGAGTATTCTGTAGTTCCTTGAGTACAGATCCTTTACCTCTTAAAAAAAAAAAAAAGAATAAGGCAACTATAAAAAAAATTTAAATCCTTAAAAAAATCAATTTTTTACCTAACTTTTGGACATATGGAATATAAATGATAACTGTTTTAATGTTCTTGCCGCTAATTTTACTGTCAGTATCAATTCTTGGTTGGTTTTAATCAATTCTTTCCTCCCTTATTATAGATCATATTTTTTTGTTTCTTTATATATGCCCTGTAATTTTGGATTGGATGCCAGACATCATGAATTTTACCTTGTAGGTGCTGTCTATATCATTTATTCTTGTAAATATTCTGGAGCTTTGTTTTGGGACAATTTACTTGGAAACAGTTTGATCTGTAGGTGATACTAGAGCAGTGCTTAGTCTAGGGCTAAATATTCCCTTTCAGAGAGATAAGCCCTTCTCTGACTATATCCAGTACCTTATGAATTATGAGGCCTAACAGCTGGTGGGAACAGACTCTTTCCTGTCCCTTTGCATACCAGGCACTCTTATTTCTATTCTTACTGGGTGGTTCTTTCTTCAACATTGAGTAGTCCTCATAAGCATGCACTGACTAGTACTGAATTGAATACTCAGTGGGGACTCTCCGTGACCTCCAAAGTTCTTTCTCTGTGCAACTCTTCTCTGTTTAGTATTCTGTTTCTTGAATTCTAGTCACCTTGGTTTCCCCAGACTCTCAGCTCTTTCTTTTCACTCAGTCATAGAGAATCTCTTGGTTTCTACCTAAGTTCCTCTTCCATGTGCTGCAATCTGGAAGTTCTCTTGAGGTAGTGAGGTGGGGCAATCACAGGGCTTGTCTTGTTGATTTCCAGTGTTTCAGGGATCACTGTCCTTCATTTCCTGATGTCCAGGGTTTTGAGAACTTTTGTTTTGTATTTTCACTCTCTTTGGTTCCATGTGGGAGAGTAATTATGATCCTGATACTCCCATCTAGCCAGAAGCAGATGTTTGCCTTTTTAATTTAACTGTATAAAATATTCACATGGTTCTAAATCATGCCAATAAAGCATGGTGTAGTCAGAAAAAGTCTTGTTCTATTTCTGTCATTTTACTCTGTCCCTTTCCTGTTTCTATAGGCAACTTCCTCTTCTCCTTGTTACTTTTATTTTGCTCTTGTTCTTTCTCTAAGTAACCTTTTCCTAAGCTTTTGGTTTAAAAAAAACTATGTGAACACATGACATATATATTTATGTATATATATGTGTGTGTGTGTGTGTGTGTGTGTGTGTATCCCCTTTTGTTAGACAAATGATAGTATGTTATACACACTGTTCTTCACCTTGCTTTTTTCACTCCATTGCAGTGTATACTTCCCTCCTTCTATGTCTCAACAGCTTCATAATAGTCCATTGTGTGTATATCCTATTGTTTATTCAACCAGTTCCCTATAGATAGATATTGGATTATTTCCAGTCTCTTTCTAGTATTAAACATGATATAATGAATACATATTTTTGTATTTTTGCATCTGAATCTGTGATATAGATTCCTGGAAGTGGAATTGCAGGGTCAAAGGGCAAATACATATGAATTTTGCTAGATATGCTAAATTTCCTTCCATAGGGTTGTACCACTTAGCATTCTTACCATTCTTACCATCTGATTTTTGGATCAGATTGGTAGGTATATTTCTAACAATATTTCAATAGCACAGTAGACTGCTTCATGAAAGAGTGAGGACTAGAATTACTGAAACAAAGGCCAGGATGGAGACCCTTGTCAGGGATGTTCGAGAGGTGATTCTTGTATCAGGTAAGAGTCAGACCCAATAACATTTAAGCTCCCTCCTCATATTATAATGCTATTCTTCTTCTTTTTTTTAAATTAATTAATTTATTTGACAGAGAGAGATCACAAGTAGGCAGAGAGGCAGGCAGAGAGAGAGGGGGAAGCAGGCTCCCCGCTGAGCAGAGAGCCCGATGCGCGGCTCAATCCCAGGACTCTGAGATCATGACCTGAGCTGAAGGCAGTGACTTAACCCACTGAGCCACCCAGGCCCCCCTATAATGCTATTATTCTTAAAGTTTCTTTTTCTGATGAATTTAGAAGGTATGTAGTGGTTGTTTTTCTGATTCCCCATACATTTTCTGTGCCTCTCAACAATGCTTTTATATTATCAGGATGCATTTCTCCATGAGCTATTTCAGTTGGTGATGTGGAAGGAAAGGAATAATAAATTCCATAAGAAGTGGCTTGATGGAGGTGGGTGGGAGGGCTGGAGGATATTTTTCTGATAGTTTTGGTGTGAGGAGCTGCTTTCCCAAGGGAAGGACTCTGGGCTTCAAGCATGCTGTGTGTGGAGCAGTAATGGGATGGCTTGGCGGGGAGTTAGGTTAGTGGAGAAGTTTTGAGTGTGGGCTGTGGACTATGTTACCCTTTGAGTTGTATGGCCCTGTACCAGTTACTTAATCACAGTTAGCCTTACTGTCCTTGTCCTTTAAAAGTCTCATTGGGTTGTTAACAGTGAGTGTGAGGTACTAGCCTAGGACAGTGTAAGAGCTCAGCAAATGTTAGCTCTTGTTACTGTGTCAGTTTTTGAGCGTAATGGGACTCGTGAGGGGCTTAGGAAGCTCTGGGCCAGAAGGGGCAGGCAGCAGACTGGATTTGAGGCCTAGCTTGCCCGTGTAGTCTTGGTACATGGGACATTAGAATTGAATGTTAGAGAGAGAAGCTTATGGAGAAGAATGGGAAGGGTGGTTGGAGGGGATGGTTGGTGAGCCAGATAGAGAGCTGTGCTGAGGGCTGAGGTGGGGTGTCTAGTGCCCAGGACTTCAGGCTTTTAGAGAAAAGAAAAGGCACTGTGGCCAGGGATGGTTCAGGGGGGCTTTACTGAACAGGTGGTCCCCAGAGTCAGGACAGCTTTTAAATAAGCCGAGAGAAGAGGGGAGGGCAGAGAACCAGGAAATATCATGGGTGTAAGTGCTTGTGGAATACATCTTGTCCATTCCTCAAGACCTACCTCTGGAGTTATGGCTCATCCCTCCAGCTCTGTAGAGTTGGACCAAGTTGGACCAACTTAATTAATGTCCACAAGCATTAATGGAGTACCTGTTATGTCCTGGGCCTTAGAGTTGATCTAGTAGCATCCTCATGTAGGAGTTTTCCAAACAACAATGGCCTTCGTTATCTCTGATGTTCTGATTCAGTAGGATTGAGCTGGAGTCCAGGCATCTGTCCGTTCCAATAACTACTTGTGCCATTCTGATGCCCAGCCTTGGTGAAGAACCCCTGGCTTGTGTCATTATCTGTTTAGAAATATGGAGGCTGTTGGTGACCCAGTGTGGAGACATTCAGTAGGAGCAACATGCAGAGGAGCTCTTTAATGGCAGTGATGTCTGAAGAGGAGCCTGCTGTTCCATCCCATTCCTGTCCAATGCCAGGTGGGCACAGGGGAGATGATGAAAGGAAGCAGTGTTTGGATTCTTAATTTGGAACCTTGAATCCTGTTACCCCGGTTCTGAGCAGGTGCGGTCACTGCCTCTCTCCTGTAACTCCCATGCCCTCTAGTTCCTCGGCCTCTCAGTAGGCTGTCCTTCAAACCTAAGTGAGTGGACAGGAAGGATGGTTGAGATACAGGTGATCCCCGTGTACCCTGGGGACAGAGAGTGGACAAATTGGCGTAAGCTACAGGAAGGTAGATTTTGATTCAAAACAAGGGTGAAGCGAAACAGTTTCTCACAATGAGAGTTGACCAACCACAGGAAGTCTGTCCAGTGAAGCAGTGAGGTTTCCATTACTGGGAGTGTTTGGCGGTGGCGGCCTGCTGGTCCGCCTCTCTGAGGTGCGGCAGGGCGGGCTTGAACTGCCACCATGCAACCCTGGCTCGGGGAAGAGGAATTATTCCAGTTCTCTTCTTTTTCAAACCCTGTTCCTAGCTCCTGTCATCCTGCCTTCTCTTTTCTATCCCACTTTTTCTTCTGATTTCTTAATAGCTTATGCTGTGTCTGTCAGAGATAACCATGACACTGAGGATGCCCCTTGGTGATCTGGTCAATGATGGTAGCAAGTGACTTGTCTGGAGTCTGCTGACCATCCAGGCATCAAAGCCCACCCTGCTGTTTTTTCCTGTGGAGACAGCTCTCCCTCCAGCAAGTGTGTGAGTTCCTGTGTGGGTATGTGTGTGTGTATGCGTGTGAGAGATGTCTGTGCTGGCACATGAGGACGAGTGGTGTAGCTGGACTTGCAGCTCAAAGTGACAGAAAAGCAGTTTGCTTAGTGAAGGTGGCTGTGGCCTTGGTTACCCAGAAAGACTGGTCCCCCTCTTGTGTCCTGCCTCCTTTCCTCCCTCCTCCATCCTCCCCCTAGCCCCAGGCTCACTCCTTCAGGTTAATTTCCCTGGCTGCAGCTGTGACTCCCTCCTCCTCCTCCTCCCCCTTCCCTCCCTCCTCCGTCTTCCACACACACAGGCTGTGAGTTATGTGCCTCCTGTTCTAATGAGATAAACAACATAACTCTCACGGGGCTCTGCTCGTCCCTCTATAAGTGGGACTCCAGGGCTGAATGTGTTGGCCCTATAAAGGCACCCTGGTGCTTGTCAGCCTAGGGAGGAGGGCAAAGAAGGGGGGCTGGAGCCCCGAGAGAGTTCTTGGGGCCATTTGCTTGTTGAGATGAGGTGGAGTCAAGGCAGACATCAAAGAGAAACACGCGGGGTGGAGGCCTTGTCATGCCACACGGCCATGGCGTCTATACTCATCTAAGTCAGCTAACTCATGATAATTGGTAACTGACATTTGCACGAGGCTTCCTGGTTACAAAGAGCTTCTTCTTGAATTTAAGCTAATCCCCACAGCAGCCCCTGTAAGGTAGGTATTATTAACGTTCTTATCTTACTGGTAAGGAGACAGGCTCAGAAATGCGTGGTGATATTTCCAAGGTTACAGGAGTGGTGGTATGAGGACTCATGTGCTCTCCCTCTGCCCCGCGGGCCTTCTGTAATCCGTCAGAGAAAGTTAAAGAGTGGTATAAAAATAGTCCCCTCTTCTGGCCATTTAGACTACCCACTACTAAGAGAGGGAGTGGGTCTGCGGCTAGAAAGTGAGTGGCCCGAGGCTGCCTTGAGGCCGCTGGCCAACAAGTGCAGTGACCAGGGTTTCAGGGAGGGCAGAGGCCCTTGGGCAAGTGTTGACAATTCTGACCTCTTGTCATTTAGATCTTTTGAAAGTGCTGTCTGGACTAGTCCCTTCTTCTTCACCTGCCCTTGGTCAGGTTGGAAACACCATGAAGCAGAGTGTGGGGCAAGAAGGAACTTAAGGCACAGAGACTGCCATCTTGGGTTGAGTTCTGTACTCACTCCTGGGCCTGTACTCACTCTGGGGTCCCTCTTGGATGGTTTGGATGTGGGTGGATGAGTCTCCTGGAACCAGGAATAACAGGTCATTCACTTCCTGCATTTCTGAATCTGACTCAGTTCTGGTTGAATTCATTTGATAAGTACTTCTTGATATATCTAGCAGGGATTGTGCCAAGTATTAGGGATACTAGAGATGGACATAGTTCCTGTCATCCTGGGTCTTATAAAGCCGGTAGGGGAGATAGTCCAGTAAGCTGGAAATTAATGACAGCATGTTGGGGGAAACACTGGAACCTTGAGATGATTTTGGGAAGGCCATGAAACCAGTCTTGGTACATCAGAGAGAATATCCAGGCAAGTGACGAGATGATGCTTAGACCTCCAGGGGTTCTTGTCCAGACATTGGAGAAATCTATAAGGTTCTTTAGAACATAGTTGGCCTAATTCCTATATCCATTTACACTCAGAGTGGGTAGTTCTGGTGTGGATTTTTGGCCTTGCTATTATTAAGAAGTTCTCCAGGTTCAGTCTAGATTTTTAGGTTCAGTCTGGATGAAGAATCACTAACCCAAGATGAGTGGGGGTTTGTGGGGCTGGTTCTGGGTTGTAGAGTACTGGCTCAGCCCTTGTACTTGGCCTCTGTTGGGATCCTGGGGCATACCAGCCCCAGAGGTGGCTCAAGGGACCAGAATCAATGCAGCCATTCAGGAATTCTAGGGTCAGAGATGAGATGGTCCTGGAGTGAATCACATCAGAAACATCAAATTGTTCCCGGTGATGCCTTCCTTCAAACATAGGTCAAAACTGGGCCTTCTGTGGAAGGGAGAGCAATCTTACTTTGATTCATTTATTCTTCTCCAATCAACCACAAGCCTGCTCCTCAGAGCACAGGGAGCTCAGAACTTTGAGATCTTCCTACTATGCAGAAGCTATGAAGCTAGCAACAAAATTAAGTATTAGGATGCCTCTCGGACATGAAAAGCCATTAGTGCATGACATCAGAGATTTTTCTGGAGCCTCTAGGTTCCATGACCCTAATGGTTTCTGAGAACCCAAATGGGGAGGGGGTAGGGGACCTCCAGCTTTTTCATTGCCTTGCAACCTGTGGGAGCAGCTATGTGGTTAAAAATGAAACTTAGCACAGAAAGAGTATTTGAAAATTTTGCTTCCTATAGTGCTGGAATAGTTGTCTCTGCTTTGGATCCAAACCAATAAATGGGTAGAGAAGACTAGTAAGAAGGAAAAATGAATAAAAGGGTATACAGCAGTGAGGCTTTTATAGATCGTCTCGGCAGAAGGTCCCCAAATGGCAGACAGCAGATGGAAACAGAGTTGTGATATTTTCTATCTCTGTGGTCCTAGGTCTAGGAAGTGACCTTCCCACGTGGGTCTGATGGTGGTCATCACATGCCCCATTTACCTACAGAAGACTGAGTTGTGACTGATCACAGTGACGTGAGAATGTATGCGTTTACTCATTCATTCAGCAGATGTTTAGTTTGATTCTTCTAGGTGTCACGCAGAGGGTTCTGGGGGTTCTGATGAGGATGAGACTAAGTCCCGGTCCTCACCAGACTTCTGACTCTAACAGGAGTGGATTGCTTGGCTTCCACTTGTTTCTTTCGGGGTGCGCCAGGCAAGTCTTTTCAGTCTGCACACCACCTACCCAGTCCTAAGCCCCTCTCCTTCTCCCCTTAGCCTCTGCCCTCTGCCCCCTTTTTTGGAATAGCCCGTGGTCTGGAGTGAAAAGTCCACCCACATTCCTCCACGTCCTCTGGCTGCCACACTAAGTGCCCCAGGAGCCGTAAGAATGTTGTCTGATAAGCAAGAAGACTCCTCCCGGGGTGGTGGTTATGAAGATGACGCTGGTGTGGAACTTCGTTGCTGAAGGCCAAATCGAAATGGAGACTCTGGAGAGACAGTTTGGTTGGTGTATCAGCCCAGCCGCTGGACTCTTGCCCATTTCTTTCTGTAAGGCCCAGGCAAGGGGGCAGGGATGTAGAAGGATGCTGGCTCTGCAGGCCGAGGAGCCTGGTCCCCAGAGTAGGCTTCTATTCCTCTGGAGGTTCTTGGGGCTCCCACTGGCTTCAGTGAGCTGCCAGCAGCTAACAGAGGGTGGAGAAAGTCAGTAGGTAGGAGATTTGGCTCCTTGATCCTGTTTCCTTGAAATGCTTCCCAATCCCGGCCATCTGTAGGTAGGCAGACTGACTTCTGCTGCTTTGCCTTGAAGAGAACCTGCTTAACCCACACCTGTACAGAGGGGCAGTTGACGAGTAGAAGCTGGAGGTCCACTGCCTCGGAAACACTGTAGAGAGGTTGAATCTGGAAAGGTCCCTCTGATCTCCCCAGACCAGGAGAGGAGAGCTGTCTTGGTCATGGTGATGATGGTCACGGGCTTACAGAGACAGCATGGTGGAGCAGACAGGGCAAGGGTCCTAGGGTCAGATGAACTTGATACTGCCTCTGCTCTACCGTTGACCAGCTGCATGACCTTGACAAGTCACATTACCTTTCTGGACTTCAGTTTCCTCTCACTGTGAGTGAGAAGCTTGGACAGGAAGGTTTCCAAGGCCCCTGCTAGCCTGAAGCCTTTAACCTTTATGCTGTCTCTGTCCACAGGCCTCGCCCCGGGCCAGCTATACACATACCCTGCCCGCTGCTGGCGTAAGAAGAGACGATTGCACCCGCCTGAGGATCCAAAGCTTCGGCTGCTGGAAATAAAACCTGGTCAGTGCCCTCTGGAGCTGGTGGGAGAGGTGGGGAGGTCTGGGCTGGCCCATGCAAGGTTGCTTTGCTCCTTTGTCTATAGAGCTGAGTTCCGTGGGAGAGTGAACCCGGCCCATGGTGCCCAAAGGTGTGCCTCTGTGCGTGTTCTCCTGTGTAAACACGTCCACGTATTCTCCCAAGCATCTCTTCCCTCTGGTGTCTTGTGGCTTCCCTTTCCTCTCATCTCCCTCTTGACACCCTGTGGAGTAAAGCAAGCAGGCAAGGGTGGGAACAGGCCCAGGAGGAATGGTTTTCTGGACAGGGCCCCAGGAGCTGTAAAAAACAGAACCCATCTTGGGCATGGAAATGGAAGAGTCTGAGTTCAAAATTTGCCTCTAGGTGATGCTGAGTGCTTTGTGGCCACGCGGAAGGAACCGGTTACTTTTCCAGACCACTGACCTGTAGAACACTTCTGACTCGATGGCTACCTTCAGACCTGTGTCTGGGTTGTAGTAAGGCCAAGTGATCGCCCTGGGTCTTCATCTTTCAGGGAGCCTCTGATTTTGGGGGTGCTACTAGGGCTGGGAGGTGACTCAGGGTGGTGGGAACAGTGTTTTTAAGTGGAACAAAGGTAGATCTGACATGTCCCCTCCCACTGTCACCAAACAACACAGACCTGACTAAGGAAGGCTGCCTGGCAAGGTTCCCTCACGCTTACCTTTCCATGTTGACTTCTTAGGCTGTGTCTTCTCTGCAAAATCTCTGTTCACAATTGTTTGGGATGCTTTCACTCATGGTTCTGTGGTTAACCTGTTTCAATTGTTTATTTTAACCCAGATTTCACTCGTCATAGAAGTTTTATTTGTGGCGCCTGGGTGGCTCAGTTGGTTGGGCGACTGCCTTCAGCTCAGGTCATGATCCTGGAGTCCCAGGATCAAGTCCAGCATTGGGCTCCCTGCTTGGCAAGGAGTCTGCTTCTCCCACTGACATTTCTCCACTTATGTTCTCTCTCTCAAATAAATAAATAAAATCCTTAAAAAAATTTTTTTTATTTGTTGGAGATGGGTGGGGGCTGGGTTTTTCAATGAGCTCCATCCAAGTTCTCAATGGCCCTGCAGAATTTTCAGATCCTTGCAAACACTTCTGGGTGGTGACTGAGATTGTTCCAAACTTTCCTCTTAAGATGGAGTTTGGGGGCGCCTGGGTGGCTCAGTGGGTTAAAGCCTCTGCCTTCGGCTCGGGTCATGGTCTCAGGGTCCTGGGATCGAGCCCCACATCGGGCTCTCTGCTCAGCAGGGAGCTGCTCCCCCCCCACCCCGCCTGCCTCTCTGCCTACTTGTGATCTCTGTCAAATAAATAAATAAAATCTTAGAAAAAAAAAAAAAAGAGTTTGATGGAGGGCCAAGTCTCCCTGAGCAGCATAATCCGGTAGAGATATAATGCCAGCCACAAGTATCATTTTATACTTTCTGGTAGTCACATTAAACAAGGGGAAAAAATCCAGGTGAAATTAATTTTAATTATAGATTCTATTTAACCCAACACAGCAGTAATATTATCATCTTAGCATGTAATCAATATAGAAATGATGAGTGAGATAGTATACATTCTTTTTTTTGTATTGTTTTTTAAATTCCAGTGTGAATTTACACTTTTAGCCCATCTCCTTACAGACTGGCCACATCGCAGGCCCACACGTGGCTAGGGGTGCCCATATTGGTGGGTGTGGTCTTGACCACACAGGCAGCCCCAGGGAGCTTGGTGGAGATGCAGAATCTTGAACCTCACCCCAGACCTGCTAAGTCAGAGTCTGCATTTTACCATATCCCCCAGGACTGCATTCCCCACGATGCACACTAAAGTTTGGGGAAACACTGGTTTTAAAGATTCCCACGTGGCCAGATCAGCGGAAGTCCGCATGGCGTGTCACCCCTGTTTCTTTATTAAACATGAGCAATTATCAATATGAGCAGTTTATCTTAGAGGTGGGGACTTCCTCCTTCTTTGTTCCAGAATCATTGATCCTGTTCTTTTGGAAGAGCCATGGATGAGTGCGGAGGTAACCCCTGGCTCGATCCTTACTGGGACGGGTTTCGTTCTACCCCTCCCGGGGCCCTGCAGGAGGGGCTGTAGTGGGAGGCTGACTCCATGCTGGGTCTTCTGTGTGGATTTTGAAGGGAGGGTATCACTGAGGTGTCTGTCACTAGCTCGGTGTGTCTCTGTGGTGGAGTGTGCGAACCCTCTGGGTATATTTTCCCATCTATAAACAGGCACAGTGGTACTTGGGGTTTCCTAGTTGGGTTTCCACTTAACCATGAGGATCACCTAAGTCATAAGTAATAGTATTTGCCTTTTTTTTTTTTTACCCTCTCCCCCCTTCTTACTCTTTTAATTAAAATTTTAAAAAATTTGAATAACCGACACAGTCACAAGTTTTGACATTCCTAGGATAAAAAGCATATATTGTATGCAGAGTGAAAAATGAGACCTAGTCCTCAAAGACGCAATCAGGCCCATCAGTGGCAGCAGGTTTTTCAGATCCTTCAAGAGATTGTCTATATGCACACCAAGAATTACATCCATATGACCTTTTCCTCGTCTTTTGACATAGCAGGCCACCTTGTGTTTTGCCCGTTCCATTGGAAAATGTGCCTCAGGCATCGGCCCTATCAATATATAAAGAATTTCCTCATTCTTTTTTTACAGTTACACAATATTCCATTGTATGAATGTACCACAACTATTTTAACCAGATTGTTCCCAATTTTTGTCTCCGATCTTTCCAATTTGCAGTGAATATTTTAATATTCATATATGAATTCATATTAACTTTCATAGGGGAGGACATCTCATACGCAACTTGTCAGTTTAAAAGATTATAAGTACTTGATGCTGATTTTAAATTGTTAATCTTTGTTCTTAACGTTTATACAGAAAGTCTTTTTTTTTTTTTAAAGATTTATTTATTTATTTTAGAGAGAGAGAACAGGAGCAGGAGGGACAGAGAGAGAGGGAGAGAGAATCACAAGCAGAACCCACGCTGATCTCAGATGGAGCTTGCTCTCACGGTCGCAGGACCCGGAGATCATAATCTGAGCAGAAAGCAAGCATCAGACGCTTAACCGACTATGCCATCCAGGTGCCCCTAGAAAGTCTTTTTTTTTTTTTTTAAAGATTATATTTGTTTATTTGACAGAGAGAGAGGGATCACAAGTAGGCAGAGAAGCAGGCAGAGAGAGAGAGGGAAGCAGGCTCCCTGCCGAGCAGAGAGCCCGATGCGGGGCTCGATCCCAGGACCCTGAGATCATGACCCAAGCCAAAGGCAGAGGCTTAACCCACTGAGCCACCCAGGCACCCCTAGAAGGTCTTTCTTAAGAACACTTTGTATTAGACTAATTGGATTGTCTTTTATGGAATTGAAGGCATTTCATGCTGTTAAATACCTTAAACATCATTAACTCCAATTCCTTATTTTATGAGGTTCAGGCAGGTTAGGACACTTATTTAAAGTCACACAGTAATTCCTGTGGGAACAAGCAGAGAATCCATGTTTTTTAATTTGTCTGTTCAGTGCTTTTTCTGCTTCTTTGCATTGTTCATAGGTATACTAACTTAAAAAAATAAACTTTAACAAAGCTTTTCCCTTAAAAACTTTATTTTATGATTGGAAAACTAATATTTAAATGATTAAAATGCACCCAAGAGATACTTGGAATTCCTTTAGCTATAAATGTCAAACACACAATCCAACCAGCCTAAGGTAGAAAGAAGGGAAGTTGGTTCATGTAATGGTAGATCTCAGAGTTGCCCTGGTTTCAGGCCTAGCCACACCCAGGGGTTCAAACATTGTAGTGAGGGCTCTGAGCCTCTTTCCACCTCTAACTCTCTCCTCCTTGTGGGGCAGACAAGGTGGCCATCCGGAGCCCCAGACTCAGCGCTCCTTGGACTTAGCAGAAAGCAGCAGTCCTCTTCGAAAGCTGTGGCAGAGAATTCCTGGGAAGGGCTGATTAGCTGGCTTGGGTTTGCGTCTGCCCTACCAATCACTGCCACCCAGGGGATGGGGAACTCTGATTGAATCATCATCGTCATCATCATAACCAGTGTCTGAACAGCACACTGTAATTTACAAAGCCCTTTACAAAGCATTTTCATTTATAGCATTTCCTTTGGTCCTTACCATAGCCCTGGGAGGTAGAACAGGAAGGAGGGATCAAAGTGGAATAAGCCCACTTTATATGTTGGGGAAATCAGGCTTCGGACAGCGCCAAGCCAAGCAAGGTTTACTGTGCTGCTCACATATCTGGGAACTGACAGTCTCATTGTTAGTGAGACTGAGGAAGAAGTTATTTTATGAGCATCTTGCCCTCTTGTCTATAGACCCGTACTTTGAGCACACTGGCTTCCCTGTGGCTGAATGTGGAGCAGCTGTCATCACAGCTGGCTTTGGACTTGCCCCATCCTTGGACCTGTCATGGCCTGTGGGAGGTGGGAATGGGAAGAGCCCCAGGGTTGGGAGTTTGCTGGAGCCAAGTGCCCACCAGCCCATCATGCTTCTATCTGTGATCCTTTGAAAGGTTTCCTTGGTCTCTGCCCTTGAACTTGGGGCAGAGGCTGAGGTAGATGTTCCAGGTCTCAGGCTAATAAAGACCTAGCCCCTGAGATGTCTAGAGTCCTGGGGGAGGACCTTTCTGGGAAAAGTGAGTGCCAGCTTGTTGAGGATGGGCAGTCAGAGGCATATCTGTGTCCCAATGTGGCAAAAGATCTTAAGTTTGAGGGTGCGTGGTTGGCTCAGTCAGCTAAGCAGCTGTCTTCGTCTCAGGTCGTGAGCCCCGAGTCGGGTTCCCTGCTCAGTGGGGAGCCTGCTTCTCCCTCTCCCTCTGCCTGCCTCTCTGTCTACTTGTGTTCTCTCTCTGTCAAATAAATAAAAACTTAAAAAAAAAAAGATCCTAAGTTTGTTGGGCTCACCCAAGGCGGGCTCATTCCTCTGTGCCAGCATCCAGGCACTGAGAAACAGTAAAAAGCCAGGCCTGGAATAAATAGCTCTTTCTCAGGTGAACTTGTTTCTCCTCTTTGGGGAATCAGATCTACAGCTAAGCCTTCGGAAAACAAAAACCCCCAAGCCGTGGGGCAAATGCGTGTCATTTCCATATGCCATTCTGAGTTTGTACTGGGGACCGCGTGCTCAGGCTGCCCCTCACACTGGCGGCCTCCGCAGAGCGTCAGGACGCATCTAGACAACGCAAAGCAGCACCGTCACTCTCTTCCTGGAGGCGCCCGACGTTTGACGGTGACTTTTTCACACAAGCCAAAATGTCAGAAAAGGGCCCTTCCTCCAGGGCCTTAGCTAGCCCAAGGGGCGCTTTTGTGCGAGAGTGGGAGACGCCCCCTCTGGCTGCATGTTTGCAGAATGTTATCCCTACTGCTGGCGGAGTAGAGCCCAAGCTGGCTCTCAGCCACTCTCTGTCCCCTTGGCACGTCCCCACCTTTCAGCGGCTCTGCCCACTTTTGAGCGTGGCTCAGGGTTAAGTCAAGGCGAGGGTCCCTGGAGCATTTGCTATAAACTCCTAGGAGGTGGCGACAGGCAGTTGGAGGAAGGAAAGCCCGCCTTCCCAGGGATAGAGGAGCAGCTGAAGGAAACGGATGCGGGGAGACACACTGCCGTGGGATCGGGCCTAACCTTTTGGAAGGTTGGCGCTTAGTACCTATCAGTATTTAAAAGACACATGACCTTTGGCCTAGAAATTCTGCTACTAGGAATTGATCCTACAGATAAAACATATTCTCCAGATGTGTGCGGTCATCCGTTGTGACATTGTTTGTAACAACAACAACAACAACAAGAAAGAATGGGAACAGCAAGAATGTCCGTTGATAGGGGACTACTTAAATATATAGTACATTCACCAAATAGAATACTATTTTGGCTTTTAAAGAAATGAGTAGAAAAAAAATGGAAAGATGTCTAAGATATATTGTTAGGTAGAGAAAGAAAAGCAAATTGCACAACATTATGTATAATCCTTTTTGGGCAAACCTTGCTGAAAATCGATAATCAATTTGTCCAACCTGAGCTGAATCTCTTCAAATTTATGGAAACTAGAAGACTAAGTTTATGTTGAAAGAAAACCAATGAATGAACCAATCAATCCTTGGCACCCCTCCACGACCCAGCGCCTAGGATGCCATGCTGTCTTCTCTCTTCCCTCCCAGGCTCCCGCCGTGAGTCTCCTGAGGTCCCTTTGACAAGCTCCAGGAATGTAGTTATGTCTGTGATGTTCGGAGCCTCCCCTGGGCTTCACCCTCAGCACCCTCATTTCCTCGGGGGAGAGGGAGAGGAGTTCCCCTGATCCGTGAGAGACGGGGGCACTGGCCCAGAGCAGAATTGTCTCAAGGCATGAGTTTCCTTCCATGTCAGGCCCCTCCATGGATAATGAGGAGACGCCACAAGCAATTTATCACGCCAACACCCAGTTTGTACCTTCTGTCTTCCTTTGTGTCCCTGCCTGGATCCAGCCAGTGGTAGGCAGCTTTTGGCAACAGCAGCCATCAAGTAAGAGTTGTCCTTGACCTCAGGTCTGCAGAGCTGAGGGCTCTGTCAGGAAACCAGGTCAAGGCAAGAGGAAGGGGTGTAGATTAAGGAATCTCGAGGGATCTTGGGGAAGGTCTGAGGACAGGGCTGCAGAACCGTCTACCTCTGGTTCAGCCCCCGAAAGGCGCAGAGCTGGTCTGGGTTAAGGACGTGTCTCGGGGTGGGGAGAGGGGAGGCGGGATCACGGCTGTTGCTCAGTCATTGTTCAGGGCTAGATCACACACCGCTGGATTACCCCCCATCCTGCTTTCCTCATCCCATCTCCCTCACTGTGACTATGACATCCTGCCTGTCTTTCTGTACTACTTGCTGAACATAAAAATATGTCTGTGTGCGGGTGGGATGGGGCTGAGAGCTGGGGAGAGCTCTCTGGGTCCCGAAAACATTCTGTGTCCCCGGACCTATGTGTTTCTCACGCCTAACATCGCCCCTCCAATCTGTCTTGAATAAATATCTTGCAACCTCCTACTTGCCTGGGCGTCTGAAGGACAACACATACAACATTATTTCTCTCCGCTGACTGACAATGGACTTCAGTGTTCCCTGCAGCTTGCACTTGGCTGCAGAGGGGAACGCAAGGTGTTTCAAGATGCAGCCATCACAATTCAGGCAACATGAAGCCTGGGGCAGAGGCCTGGTGCCAGAGAGGGGCCTCCCCTGGACTGTTTCCCCAAGAATGGAGCTCTGTCCTTGCGAAGGGGGAGCCGAGCTGGCAGGAGAGAAAGGTGGATAGTAAATATCCACTAGAACGCCCTGGAGCAGGGCAGATGTTGGGCAAAAGCCAGCTGATTAAAAAAGAGGCCTTTAACTTCACTTTGTGTGTGTGTGTGTGTGTGTGTGTGTGCGCACGCGCGCCCCTGTGTTTGAATGAAGAAAAGAAAAAGGCTGGGAACAAACTTTTCCTTGTGTCTCTTTGGATTAAATGCTTGGATGGTCTGCCTAGATCAATTTAGCATCTTCCAACCCCAGACCTTTTGGTACCCCAGGTCTAGGGGAGACTTTATCTTCGTTTTAGAGGTTGGGGAACTGTGGCACTGAATTAGGAGGTTAATTTCCCCGGGGAGATCAGTAGTGAGGCCAAGGAGAGAACCCTCAGGGAGAGCCTCTTGGAACGGGCGCCATGTTGCTCCAGGACCCAACACACACATTCACGGTGGTGTTCCCGCACCAACAGGACCTTTATAACAGATGTTCTTTCTGCTCCTGGAATGTACCTGAGGCCTTGTAAATCCCTTCTGCTCCAGGATACATGGGGAGCAACCCGGCTCTTTGCCACCCTTGCCGAATTCCAAGGGTGGTGGGAGGGAAGGCAGCCAGGAATAATAGGGTTCTGGTTCTTTCTCTAGGGTTTTTTTTTTTTTTTCCTTTTTCTCCCCTTTGGCAGCCACTCAATGACTGGGGATGAATGACCCGGATGGTCACCACCCACCTCACGTTGTTGGGGGAACATAAGCAGAAGGGCAGGACCCCTGAGGAGATGGTAGGCTAGGGTGCCTCAAAGCAGAGGGTGCCCCAGCGGACCAGCAAGCGGGTCATGGGGACCCTCTGAAGGGTGCCCATCCCCCAAGGGGCGGTCCAGGCAGAGAGGCTTGAGTTCTGCCTGCTTGGACAGGGGTGGAGAGGCCCGTTTCGCTGGCCTAGGGTGCTGTCCCCGCCGCACCGAACTGCCAGCGCTCCACAGATGGGAGCAGGCTGCGGCCAACTTCCCCGGCTTTTGCAAATCCTGCATCTTAATTAGTTCCCTACTGCTTTTGTACATGGCCCACATTTTAATAGTCTCCAGGCTTCTTCCACCATTTGCTCTCTGATGTTCGGCGTGATTTCTCTTCTCCTCCAGACAGTCCCCTGACTCCTCCAGCACCCTCCCAGTCCGGGAACAACTTAAGGGACGCCGATGTGCCAAGCGTGTAGCCCGAGATTGATGAGCCTGTCAGCGGGCTCCCTCTGCCCCTCGCCCTCCGCTTCCCCCGGGTGCTCCTCCCGGGTTGAGCCTGCGGGGGTGTGGGGGGGGTGGTGAGAGTGGGCGAGGTGGGAGGCCAAGGAAGGGACCCATGGAGCCTCCAGCCAGGTGTGAGCCAGTGGACACCGTGACCTTCTCGCGGCCTGTGGAGGAGTCTGGCTGTGTCCTTCTGAGGGGGAAGGACACTCCGGCTCCCGCCCGCCTCTGTCAGTGCTTATCTGGCTCGGCGCGGGGGGCTGCCTGAGCTTGGTACAGCTGGGAGAATGGATGCCTTCAAGTGCATCAGGGGGAAATGACCAGTCATTTATCTCCTTCCTGCCGTGTCACAGCCCGCAGCCATCCATCCTGGAAGCTTGCAGCAGCAGCTTCTTCAGCTCTTGTTGGCCTCAGGAGCAGGAGAGCTGGGGAGAGGCGGGCGGGCCCCTCCAGCCCCCCGCTTCATGCTGCGACCGTTCGTGCTCCCTCTGCTTTCCTGGCAGTCTGGGGGACCGGGCGGGTGCTGTCTCAGGCCTGCTGCAGCCTGCAGGGCTCCAGGAGCTGGGGCTGGTGGAGGACACGGGTGGCCGCCGGCAGTGAGCAGGGCAGCATGCCCAGCTGCTGCCGAATCTCCATGTGCCGTCCCCCTACCCCCCCGGTGACACCACCTTTAGAACAGGGGTCGTCAGCCCGAGGAGCCACCCTGTGACACCCTGCCCATTCGCTGGTGTCTTTCCCCACTGGGAGGTACAGTCCACACTTTAAGGGCGGGGACCCACCTGTTTCTTCATCTGTCTCGCCAGCACCCGGCAACAGGCTTGGCACGTAGCAGGTGGACAGTAAAGATTTATGAAAGGGATGGAGGAAAGGTGCCAGTGTTTGTTCTCAGCCTCGGAGAACACGGTGTATCAGACAGCGTGCCCGTTTCACAGGTGAGGGAGACTGAGCAGAGAGAAGCCTGTGGCAGCTGACCCCTTGGGCTTCCTGTCCGGTTCTGAGCCTGGGCTGTGGGGCCTGTCCCGGGTTTGCCATCTTGCCTCTCTTCGACTTTAGGTCCTAGGGGCCTTTCCTGTGCCTGACTGCTGTGCTCTGCACCAAAGGATCCCAAGGCCTGGGTTCAAGTCCAGACCCCTCCCCCCGGGGGCTGTGTGATTTGGGGCAGTTACATAACAACTCTGGCCTTGGTTCTTTGTCGGTGAAAGGCGGACCCTGGCAGCTGCTTTGCTCACATCGTAGGGCTGTTCTGAGAGTCCCCAGGGAGGGCGGATCTGGAGGGTTTCCACGGTGATGGTGTCACCATGCTGTGCTGCTGGGTGGGCCGCGGGGGTCTCGGCTAACGCCGTGTTTGTCCCCTGCACAGTGAAGAGTGTGTGCTGGCTGGCCTGGAATGGCACTGCATTCTGCCTTTGAGTCTTTTAAAAGCCCCAAGTCTGGAACCTTCTACACTGAGGAGAAAAGACCTGGCACCTGGCTGTGGGATCCATCTCTACCAGGCCCACAGCTTAAAAAAGTCACCTCTTGTGTCCCAGAACTCTGGCATCCATTGCCCAGGGCACAGAGGTCAACTTGGAAGGCTTCCTTCCCACTTTTACTGACACCTGTCACCCCATGGTGTGGTAGGCCAGGCCTGTCTGACTGGCGTGGCAAGGCCGTGTTTGCCCATGGCCTTGGCTGGTCTCCCTTCTTCTGGAAAGCGCTTCCTCTGGGGACTTGCTCTAGTGTCCATACCTCTGCCCCTCCGTGCTGGGCACCCGGCCTCCGCGCCTGCCCTCTGTCCTGGTTCACTGTGTGGAGATGCCCCTGCTCAGGGGCCAGGGGCCTGCTCCAGACCCCTACTGCCCTCTGGATGTTTCTGGAAACCAGGATGTGAGTGCCATGAAGACAGGGCTCCGGTGGGTCATGCCCAGCCCAGTCCTAAGCACCGGGCCCATTGGTGGGGTCCCACCCACATTGTAGGAACTCCTGATCGCTCTCCCCACTCTGCCTTTCCTCCTTCAGCTGTTTTCATAGTGACCCTCTTAAAATACAGTCATTCTTTGCTTGAAACTTCCAGTGGCTTCTGATCATACTCACAGTGGCAGTCAGCCTCCTCTCAGTGGCCTGCATGGCCTTTCCAAGGCCCCTGTAACAACTCTGGATTGGTCTCCAGGCAGATGGGCCCCCCGGCTTCAGGCCATTGTATTGATGTCTCCTTGGCCCAGCATGTCTTTTCTAAGATATCAGCGTGCCCTTTTTCCTCTCCTCAGGTTTGTGTTTTCCTGGCCGCATTTCAAAGTGTAACAGCCCTCCCACTTCCCCCAATACTCCAGCATCCCCTCCTCTGCTCTGTTTTCGCTCAAAGCACTGATTATCATCTGTCGTGCTCTAGGTCTCACTCATTCGATTTTAGGTATTGTTCCCCCCACCTCCCCATATCTTCCCTACTAGAATACAGTTTCTATGAGGGCAGGACTTTTCCTCTCTTGTGGAAAAGTGTCCTCAGCACCTAGAATAGAACCTGGTGCATAGTAGGTGCTCAGTAATGGTTTGTTCCATGAATGAATAGGGCAAGGAAGGCATTTTCCATGAAGTTCTGCTGTGACTTCCAAATCTGCAGGATGGTGCCCACTCTGGACCTGAAGCAGGGTCGGCCTCTGGCCTTCGAGCTGGGTCTCGCCCGTGGCCCCCTCCGTCCCCAGCACAGCTCTGGACTCAGCCTCTTCACGGCTGCTCTCCCTGGGCCCACGCCCCAGCTGGGGGAAGCTGGGCCCCACTGGTTCCGATGGTTGAGAAGATCCGAGGGTTAAGACCTTGCTGGGAAGTGCCACAACTTTGTGGAGGCAGAAAGGAGGGCGCTCGCGTTGCTTGAACATCATACCCCTTGTGCAGACACTCTGTGTCCCTTGGCTCTGTTGGCCCCACAGCAACGCTGGGAAGTGGGGTTTGATCCCTTAGCTTTACATACAGAGAGATTAAGGCCCAGTGTGTGGTGTTGGGAACTAGAGCCGAGCTTCCACTCCAGAACTCTTGCACTTTCTGGTTATCTCTACCCCTTGGACACAAGGGAGATATCACTCTTGCACGCGCGGTCACCATTCCTCCCTTCCCCCACCATCCTGCTAAGCTGCGTCGACCTGGTCTGCCAGCCAGCCCAGGGGTGAGCTTCCTTTGGCCGTGTGGGTGTTTTTCTGGGTCTCCGGGGTGGGGAGACGCTTATCTGAGGTGTTCACCCCTAGGAGAGAGGGTGCACGAGGGCCCATCCTTGCATGCGGGCTGGGCTGTGAGTGGATAGGCGCACCAGGAAATGGGGGGTAGAGGCCATACGGGGAGACAGGCAGCCCTCCTGCTGTGTGGCTATCCTGGGATTCTAAAACAGGTGGTAACACGGGCCTGCAGGGTGCAGCCTGGGTGATGGGTCCTCAACGGGAGCCTCATCTATTTTGAGCTTTATGAATCACAAAACAGGGAGTCAAGAAACAGGGTGCCAAGAAAACAGGGTGCCAAGAAAATGGCACCCCCTGAGGAAGGAGCAGATGGCTTCCTGGGCCTACCACCGTCTCAGGAAACCAGGGCTTCGGTCTGTCCCCCACCCCGATCTCTTCCCCCCATTCTTTCTCCCCATGAGTCTGAGAGTCTGAAGGGGATAAATGAATTAATGACTCTTAAGCTCCTGGCTTCTTGGTGTAAGTTGATGTGTAAATCCAAGGAAATAGGATGAGCTTAACTCCTTACACTAATAAGCGCTCGGAAGCGAAAACTGCGCATTTGTATTTTTTTTTTTTTAAAGATTTTATTTATTTATTTATTTGACAGACAGAGATCACAAGCAGGCAGAGAGGCAGGCAGAAAGGCGGGGGGGGGGGGGGGGAAGCAGGCTCCCTGCTGAGCAGAGAGCCCGATGCGGGGCTCGATCCCAGGACCCTGGGATCATGACCTGAGCCGAAGGCAGAGGCTTTAACCCACTGAGCCACCCAGGCGCCCCCACATTTTTATTTTTAAAGAAAAACTAGAGGCAGGTAAACAACAACAACAACAACAAAAAACCCCACAAAAAAACCAAAAACAAAAACAACCAAAAATCTGAGCACTCCTGATGTAGTTGGAGGATTGTCTGCCATTGTCTGTGGGGTCTCTCCCTCCTTTTTGCTCCGTTACTCTGTCTCCAGGCCCCTGCGTCACGGAGAACCCGTGATGGATGGACGGATGGATGGGCCTTGTCGGGGTGTTTCACCACTATTTCCCTCGGGGCAGACTGTCTGTTGGCGGAGCACAGCCTCCCGAAAGATGGTATCTCTTGCAAACTCGACAGCTAGCAGACAGCTCCTCTCTTTGTATATTTCCCCAAAGAAGAACTGTCTTAATCTGTTTTTTATATGGCATATTTTATTATAATCCATATATGACTTGCAGGTTCCCAGTCCTCCACCCTGAGCCAAAAAACGCATGAGGAGTCAGAGGCTCTGGGAGCCTGTGACATCCAGGCGTTTGCATTTTTAAATGGCCTGGGATTTAATTACTCACTGTGCTCCCATGGTGCACTTTCGGGCTCATCTCGCCTGCATCCTGTTAATGAGCTCCAACAACCCAGCAGAAGCTCTGCTTTCAGTGTGTTGGGTGGCAGGCTTGGGGCACCTGTGTCAAAAGCCTGTGGCTTTGATTTCCACCCGAGAGGATGGCTGCCCTGTCCACGGCCCTAGATAGAAGCCACTGCTCTCCTCTGACATTTCTTCTTCTTCTTTTTGCTTCGATTTGTGCATTTCTTTCTTTCCTTCTTTCTCTTCTTCTTCTTTTTAAAAAGGCTTTCTGTGCTTCAATCCTTGTTTGTCTAAGAGGTTTTTTCTTATTTGGAAACCGATTTGCTTCGGTTTGCACAGAAGCTGTCTCTGGTGTGATGGATCGTGCTGGAAGTCACCCAAGGAGTATCTCTGTTCCCAATTAGAAGTGGAGGTAGAGCTGCTTACGGGGGCCCAGGGAGGCGGCTGGCTTGGGTGACAGCTGCTGCCGCTCTGGAGAGAGTAACGATCCGTGGGTTTATATCCCTGTGTATAAAATCAGGCTAATTTAAAGATGAATTATGTGTGGGTTTTGGACCATTTTCTTTTAATGTTAAATGTCTGATGGCTCTTGTCAGGTGATGTGGTCCCCAAATTGGTGCGAGGGTCAAAAATGAGTACGGGTATAAAGAATGACTAAATCCTATGTCTAGATGGAATGTATTAGAATAAAACAATCAATGAAATCCCTAAGGGCTCGATAGGGAGCATGCCTAGGATTCACGTTGTGCAAGAGCTTGGACCTGTTACCTTGTTTTTCCCTTCACTCTCGGACCTCCTGTGGTCAGGGGCCAGGGAATGTACCCTCTGCTGGTTTGCTGGGAGGGCACTGGTTAGCCTGTCATTCTGACCTTGCAAGCCTTACCCAGAATGCTTTGAAACCAGGGTTTGCCAGTGGTCAGCTAGAATGCTGTCCTGGAAGGGTGCTCATCCGGGGATGAAGAAGGCAACATTAAGAACCATATCCTTCCATTTTGGGGGAAACAAAATCATAGTACCTGTTACTTTTAAGGGTAGAAACCTGCACTGACATGGTAGCCACTGGCCACATGTGGCTGTGGAACCCTGGAAGTCTGGCTAATCTGAATTGAGAGGCGCTGTCATTATAAAAATAAACACCAGATTCTGAAGACTCAATGCAAATCAAAGAACGCAAAATATTGAATTAATTTTTTTATACTCACTATATGTTGAAATGATAATGTTTTGGATAGAGTGGGTTAGAAAAAATATATTAAAATTAATTGCACCTGTTGCTCTTTTCAAAATGTGGCTGCTGGAAAGCTTAAAATTATGTAAGTGGCTTGCATGATGTTTCTATTGGACAATGCTGCTGTACCATTAAAATTAGAATTATTCTAACTTCACACTAATAAACGGTAGCATTTATAGGGCACTCGGACCATGCCAGGCTCTTTACATATTCGATCTAATTTCAAATTAGGAGTTTTGAAGAGAAGAACCAAAACCCAAACAGAAATTGATATACTCCATTTTCCGCTCTGTTTCCATGCTTCTGTGCTGGTTTTTTGTGGGTCATCCAGTTTCTTTATGCAGTGTATTTATTACCTTGTTTCATTTTCCCATCAGTATTATGAAATATTGTGGCCATCCTCAGTTACGATGTAGGGAAACAGAGACTCAGGCGTCTAAGGAACTAGCCCTTTGGCTAATGGTCCTTTGACCAATACATGGCTGGACTAGAGCTTGACTCCAGGGCCATCTGGAAGCAGCACTTCTATGAGCCCATCAGATATTTTGGTAACGAGGCAAGGATAATGCCACGGAGTTCCTCTGTGACCCTGAGAAGGGCTCCTTATCATTCTGTGCTACACTTTCCTCCCTGAGGGGTTGGACTCTAGATGCTTCTGGAAGTCCATTCTGGCCCTTTACCTGGAGAGAGCCCATCTCACTCTTCCTAATTTGGTTCTTTTGTCTTTCTTGGTGCTTCTACTGTGCCCATCTGGGAAATGACCAGAGGACCCAGAGAGTGGAATGAATTGCGGGAAAACAGGATGGAGGAATATGGAGCAGAGGAGGAAGAGGGAGTTGGAGGAGGAGGAGGAAGTTCACAGTGGATGGAGAGTTCCGTGGGGGGGTCAGTACTGTTGCAGAAGGGGTGAACCCCACATGGGATGTTCATATATAGCAGAGCCCGGAACCACGACACAGACCTCCCTCAGCCTCCGTAAAGGACTGTCTTTTATCTTGAAATATGAGGTCTATGGAGAGAGTTTGGGGTGCAGTGGAAAATGCACAAAGGTTTGGGAAAGGACTTTTTGAGGAAGAACCAAAGAGAGACAAAGCAATGTCTGTACAAGCTAGAGAGTATGTGAACGGGCTGGCGGGGCAGATTGGGGTCAAGGCTGGGCTTTGCCCCCAAACAGCTGTGTGATATTAAACAAATTCCATACCTCCCTAAGCTGCAGTGTCCTCATCTGTGAAATGGGATAGTAACTGTGCTCGCCTCTTGGGTCACGGTGGGGATTAAGCAACACACAGCTAGGAACAGCTACCGCATATTGAATGGTTCGTGTGTGCCGAGCCGTCCGCGTGGACACAAGCATATCAGTGCCCGCTGGGGCTCAGCCTGGGCCTGCAAACTGCTGATAAGGATGCATCAAGTGGGGCCCCCATCCTGATCTTAATGGCATCTAGGAAAGATCACTGGGCTGTGTTCTTGTTCTGCTGTGTGGCTTTCTGTGAATTACGGAACTTCTCTGAGCCTCGGATCCCTCATTTATAAAATGAGGTGATTAAAGCCGATGATCTGTAAGGCTTTTTTTCAGCTCTCAAATGTTGTGTGATTCTGGAAATAGAATTTTTTTAGTGTTGAGAGGCTACCGGGAATACTAAGATGCGAACTTAAAATATATGGTATATATGATTACTGTAAGTTAAGAGGACGGTGACCAGCTGTCCTCTTCTGACTGAAGGCAGGACATGAGGCAACATGCTTTAATTGTTTTATAAGAGACGTTTGGAAGCCTTTTTTTTTTTTTTGACTTGGGAGAAAGAGTGATATGTCATCAGAACAGGCTCTGGGGTCCCATGCTCTGAACTCGTTAAGGCAGACAGTGCACTATTTTCCCGACACTCAACTTCAGCGTAACTGAAGTTCATCACCTGCGTCTTCCCTGACCCCCTGATCTAGAGCAAGCCCCCCGCTGTATTCTCCCCTCACACCGCACTCTGTTGTTTTCCTCCGTCGCCCGTAGGACAATTTGTCATTCCATATTAATTTTGTACGCAGTGTTTAATGTCTGTCTCTTTGGACTGTAAACCCCCTAAAGGCCAGGACTGTCTTTATCTGCTACACCTCCTGGGTGCCCAGAGGAAGCACCGTGGTTCTTTGTGGAATGAATATGTGTGTGGATGAGTTCCAGGGCTGGTTGATTTGGTGGTAGTATTTCTTTTCTTTTATTTTTAATTTTTTAAAAATTTTATTTATTTATTTGACAGACAGAGATCACAAGTAGGCAGAGAGGCAGGCAGAGAGAGAGAGAGGAGGAAGCAGGCTCCCTGCTGAGCAGAGAGCCCAATGCGGGGCTCGATTCCAGGACCCTGAGACCATGACCTGAGCCGAAGGCAGAGGCCCAACCCACTGAGCCACCCAGGCGCCCCTGGTGGTAGTATTTCTTGATGGAGGTGGATGGAGGGGGATCCTGGGTTTGCCGAAGACCTTGTTGTCTCTCGAGTGACTTTAGATACTGTTTCTCCTTCCCACCGGCTTCTTCTGGGGGCTGGTCACTTGTAGGTGTGGATTTCTTCCATTTTAATGAGATGTCCTAGTGTCCCTTTCTTGTGGACTGGCCAGCCTGCCTCTGGTTCTGGGGAGACGGAAGGGGTAGGTAGAGTTCCATTTGAGTCACAATGAAGCCCAGCAGAGCAGGGTTTGATTTTGCCAGTTATTTCCATTTCTGCCCTCTCCCCCTGCCCCCACCCCACCCACTCTTCATCCTGGGGCCCTGGCTTGGGCCCCAGGAAGCTGACCTTGGTGTACTGTGTCAGTGAGGCTGCCTTGCCCCCTGGTGTCTAGTTGAGGTTGGCCAATGGGAAGGCAGAGCAGGAAGACAAGGGTGGAAAAAGAGAGCTTGGGCCATGCACCTCTTTTCCTTGGTTCTCTCTTTCATGAGCTCACTGAGGCTGCAAGCCACAGATCCCTCCGGGTTCTTGCAAATGCTCTCCCTCTGTCCCTCCAGGAAGAGCGGTGGTAATGGCGCCCCACTGCTAACTCCCGGGGGTGCTTCACCTTTTCGTGTAGTTCCCTCATTCCTGCACATACCGTTGTGAATAGTCCTACACTCCACTCTCAACTCCCCCACGCACATGGGCCATTCCCTTCCCTGGGCTGCTTTCTAGGGCACCAATCCCTCATATTCTTGTCTTCATCTTACCTGATAACAGGACAGGGGCCACACATCTAATTGCCAAGGGGGGGTATGAGGTACAGGATCAGAGAAGAGATCAGAGGAATGTTTCTTGGCAAATCAAAACAGGATCCCCTGTACCTGAGGCTTCTGCTTTTAGTTTAACAAAAGCAAAAATAATATCCCTGGGGCGCCTGGGTGGCTCAGTCCTTAAGCAACTGCCTTCGGCTCAGGTCATGATCCCTGGGTCCTGGGATCGAGCCCCACATCTGGCTCCTTGCTCTGAGCGAAGCGGGCTGCTCCCTCTCTCACTCCTCCTGCCTGTGCTCCCTCTCTCGCTGTGTCTCTCTCTGTCAAATAAATAAAATCTTAAAAAAAATCTCCTTTTGGGTTAAGAGCTTGGGGGGTATCTTGAGAAAGGAGTTCAGCTTCTTTCTCTGGTCTCTTTCAAACAGGGCTGACTCTGGCTGCCAGGACTCAGCTGGCCCCATGACCTCAAGCCCCAGGTAGCCGGCCAGACTCTGACCTTTCCAGAAAAGGTGCCCTGCTGTGCAGGCGCTGCAGCTCCCAGCCACGGAGCTGGGGTCTGCTAGACATCTGTGCTCCCTATTCTCTGACCTTGGCTTTGGTGGTCTTTGTATCCCTTGAGGGGAACAGCCTCTCTGAGGTCGAAATAGTTTTTCATGGAGCAACCTGGAGCTGGACACGCAGCATGGCTGAGGGGAGGTCATGGAGTTGCCAGACGAGACCTGGGGTAGAGGGAGAGAACACTAAGATTTGAGGCTAATGTTGGTGTATTGCTGTCGAATTTTCAAAGTACTTTCACGGAAGGGGCACATCTATGCCCCACAAAATGGCCCTGTGGGGGTACTGGCCATCGTTGCCCTCACTTTGTGGATGCAGAAGAGGGCTCCGGGGTGGTTGAGTGTCTTGCTCACAGTCAGTGTCTGTCTGGTGCCCTTCGCCCTCCTCTGCTGTGAGGCTACGGACAGGGTTGCCATTTGTCTTTGGGGCTGGAAATCGGAGACGGGAAAGCCAGACCCAGCTCCGGGGTTCCCGTTCCACCCAGAGGTGAGGGCACAGGCTGCCTCTAGCCCTACCCACAGTGCCGGTTCCTGCGTGCTCTCCGGGACCACCCCCTGTCCCTCCTGGTCCTCCTGTCCCCTCTGCTTCTAACGGCCTGACCCCCGCTTCTCTGCCCTTATTTTGCAGAAGTGGAGCTGCCCCTGAAGAAGGATGGCTTCACCTCGGAAAGCACCACCCTGGAAGCCTTGCTGCGGGGCGAGGGTGTGGAGAAGAAGGTGGATGCCAGAGAGGAGGAAAGCATGCAGGAAATACAGGTATTTCTGCGCCCGCCGTGAGGGGCGTGTCCAGAGCGCGGGTGAGGGGCTTCCTGGAGGCCCGGGCGGGAGGCAGCTCCTGCTCCCAGGCCGCCGGGTGCCCGGCTGTGGGCAGACTCACTCTGCCTTCCTCCCGTAACCCGGCCTCCAGAACAAGCCCTCACCCCTCTCTTGGTGTCCCCGTGTGGCCGTTCAGAATATATCTTTCCAGCCTGCTCTATGCCAGGGGCTGGGCTAGGTCCTGGGGACACGATGGTGAGCAAAACAGACGGGAGTCCTCACCCCTGGAGCGGGCAGTCCAGAATTCAGGCTTGAAACCTCGGGGTCGTCTACACCAGCTTGTCCCCTGTGAGCCCCCGCCTTCCTCACACCCCGTCCTCACATCCTGTCCTCAGCTCTAGTTTTCAGCACGGCCCTCTCCTCCTTCAAGGCCAGTGTAGGAGTCACACTCCAGGCGGGGCCGGTGGGTCCTGTCCCTGCGGGTTTCCCGCCCACTCTTCCCAGTCCTGTGCAGGCTCTCACTACCCAAGATCGCCGTGGTGCACTCTGACCGGTTCTCATTCCTTCGTCTTCAGTCTCTGTTGTCGAATACGATGGTTGGCATGGAGTATTGTAGTAATATTAATTAATATAAATAGAAAACAATAGTATTAATAATTAAATACAATTCAATTATTAAAATAAAATTACATTGATATTAAATGTATATTTTATGATACTTTATATTTTGTGTGATACTTACCGCATATTACATATTTATTAATTGCACATCCAACGTCATGTTTAGTGTTTTCATATTCATTTACTGACGTTACAATTGAAGTAATAGCAGTTACACGTCTGGTTTGCCTCTTGAGTGCCACCGGTCAGTGAGTTCCAAGGACTCGGGGACCATGCGGTCGTGCTCACCGTTGTCCCCTTGGGGCCTTGCCTGCTCCCACAGAGCCGAGTCTCAACAAAGATGCAGGAGGAGCCGAGAACTGGCCTCCGCTCCTGCCATCCCTGTGTGCAGGTGGGCCGTCCATTCCTGTCCCTGTCACAACACGGCCTCTGTGGGTTGCCTCTGCTCCTTAGGGCTACAGCCCTCCTGAAGGTCCTTAATCGCTATGACCTCCACGTGCCTAATGCACCTTGGAGTCATCTGCCACCCCCGTCTTTCTGTCGCACCCAGCGTCTGGTGCATCGGAATCCAGCCCACTGTGCCCGCAGCCAGAGCACAGGCTCCTCTCACCATGTGCCCCCACGACTGCCCCGGTTCCTGGCCGCTGTCATCTCCTGTCTGAACGGCTGCAACAGCTTTCTAAGCGGTGCCCCTGCTGGTGGCTGAGAGGGAGCCCTTTAACCCGAAGTGGGATCCTGTTTTTCCCGTGCCCTAAACCGGGCACAGGCTCCCGTTCTCCCCGAATACAAGTCAAGGCGCTCTTACCTCTCCGACTCGGTGTCTGGGCCTCTCCCTTGCTCGTTTCTGCTGCCGGCACACTGACCTCATTTTGCTCCTTCTAGAACACACCAGGCCCTCTGTTGCCTCAGGGTTTTGCTCGGCCTGTCTCCTCTGCCTGCAGGTTCCTCAGCCCAGGCATCAGCTGGGGCCTCACCCTCACCTTCTTCAATCTGTGTCTCTTCCTCTCTGCGAAGCTGACCCGACCCTGTGGGTACTACCGCATCCCGTGCCCTCCCTGACCTCCAGATCTCCCGATCCCCTAACTCTGCTTTCCTTTGCTTTTTCTTTGTCCCCATAGCTTTGATCACTATCCACCATACTTTGTAATTTGCTGATTTATAATGTTATTGGGTATTTTCTGTTTTCTTCCAATGGCATGTAAACTCAAGGGTGGGATGATTGTCTTGTTCACTAATATACCTGAAGCAGACAAACAGTGCCTAGCGCTTGGTAGGTGCACAGTAAGTATCTGTCGGGGGGATGTACGAGTGAACAGATTCCTGAGAGTCGCCCCAGGGGTCAACCTGTCCCTTCTCCGACATGTCCTACTTTGCTAGCTGATCTTTCATCCTGAAAGAAAGCTCTGCTTGTGCCCATCCCTTGTTTAAAAAACTTAGCTGAAACGCTTGTATCCTACTGGGTAAATCCAAAATGGTGATTGTGGTCTTTTTGGGCCTCCTCTCTCTGCTCCTAAGCTAGTTTTCAGGCTTATTTTCTTCCACTTCTGTGCTCCCCCTGTCTGCAGTCTTCCTTCTCTCCTCTGTTCCTGTGGTCATGTCGTGTCCTTTACTTGGGGAATCTTTCCGTCTATTCTACATGTACAAATTCACCCATTGGTCAGGCTCAGCCCCAATGCCACCTTTCTTGATGGTCCCACAGCCAGAGGGATTCTTCTTGTCACTGGCATTTAGGGTGACTCATTTTCTTCTTTGGTTTTTTTTTTTTTTCCCTATTCACATTCCTCCCACCTTTCCCCAGTTTTTGGAATTTTCAGGCCTTTGAAGTTAAGGCATATCACATCTGTGTTGTGTAGTTAGTATAATTTCACTGAATCAGTGGATGGAGCAGAACCATTGCCCAGAAACCCTGACACTCTAGTGACAGATAGCCTCTTATGCTTTCAAGCTGGTGGGTTCAAGGTCCTCTCAGGCAGTGTCGGGCTAATCTGTGGGCCATTGCTATGGAATCATCACCATCCCCATCCTCCCTGATGTGAATAGATGAGGAGAGCATGAGCAGAGCATCGGTCTACCATCTACCGTGCTAGAAGCGGAAATCAGGACCATAAGCCAGATGAGTTTATGTGTTCTTATCAACTTTGGTTATAAAAATAAAGTACGTATGTAGTAAATGGGTTATATTTGTTCATTTTTCATTCATTCATTCAACCAAAGTTTATTGAGTGTCTCCTCTGAGCAGGTACTATGCTAGGTTCTGGGGGGGACAGAGAAACCAAGAGAGAGCAGTCCCTACTGTTCATATTTATATTCTAGTAATGACAGACAGAAGACAAGTACACAAAGGAAATAAATGCATTTCAGGATAAATGACCATGAAAAGAACAGAGTGTGAAGATTCAGTATAAGAGGAGGGACAGATTCTAGGTAGTGTCCTAAGTGAGATAAGGGATTTAACCTCAGTCCTAAGGGATGAGAAGGAGCAAGCAAATCGAGAATATGGGGAGCAGATTTCTGGGCAGAGGAACAGTACGCTTGAAGGCCTTGAGATAGGTCTGAGCTTATAATTTTGAAAGAACAGACAGAAGATGCAGAACTCATACAACTCAATAACAAAAACCCTCCAAAATTCAATCACAAAATGGGCAGAGGACCTGAACAGACATTTTTTTTCCCAAAGAAGACATGCAGATGGCCAACGGGCACATGAAAAGATGCTCAACATCACTCAGCATCAAGGAGAAGCAAATCAAACCACAGTGAAATCAGCCCACACCTGTCAGGATGGTTATTATCAAAAGACAAAAAACAATAAGTGTTGGTGAGCATGTGGAGGAAAGGAAACCCTGATGCACTGGTGGTAGGAATGTAAACTGGTGTAGCAACTATGGAAAAATATGGAAAAGTATGATGGTATAGAACCATCATATGACCCACAATTCCACTTCCAGGTATGTATCTGAAGAAAATGGAAACACTAGTTCAAAAAGATGCATGCACCCTTATGTTGATGCAGCATTATTTACAGTAGCTAAGACATGGAAATGATCTAAACGTCCGCTGATGGATGGATAAAGAAGATGTGGTACATATACACAACGGAATACTACTTAGCCATCAAAAAGGATGAAGTCTTACCATTTGTGACAACATGGATGGCCCTAAGGACATGATATTAAGTGAAATAAATCAGAGAAAGACAAATACCACATGACTTCACTTATTTATAGAATCTAAAAAACAAAACCAAACCCAGACTTACAGATACAGAGAACAGATTGGTCGTTGTCAGAGAGGAGGGGGGTTGGGAGGGTGTGAAGTGGGTGAAGGGGATTATGCAGAATGTAGTCGGTAGCATTATATTAATTTTGTAGGGTGACAGATGGCAACTAGCCTCACTTGTAATGACCATTTCGCAGTGCCTACAAATGTCAAATCACTGTGTTGTTCACCTGAAACTGATGTAATATTGCAGGTGTATTACACCTAGATAAATGAAAAGAAAAAGGAAAAAAAGAAAGACAGAAGGTTCATGTGGCCAGAGCAGAGTGCCGGGGTGCCAGGGAGAGAAGGGCCTAGGATGGAGTGGGAGGGTTGGGCCGTGTCTGACGACTCCGGCCTCTCAGGACATGGAGGAGGCACTTGATTTCGTGGAAATGAAGAAGGAAGCCATTTTATATATATATATATTTATTTATTATTTTTTAAAAGATTTTATTTTATTATTTATTTGACAGAGAGAGATCAAAAGTAGGCAGAGAGGCAGGCAGAGAGAGAGGGGGAAGCAGGCTCCCCGCTGAGCAGAGAGCCCGATGCGGGGCTCAATCCCACCCAGGACCCTGAGATCATGATCTGAGCCAAAGGCAGAGGCTTTAACCCACTGAGCCACCCAGACGCCCCTGAAGGAAGCCATTTTAACGAGGGCAGCGAATTCATGTTTCCCCAAGATCCCCCTGGCTGCTGCCTGGAAAAGGGACTGGACGCAGGGCTGTGGAAGAAGGAGGGAAATCAGTTAAGAGGTTTTTGCAGCGTTCCAGGCTGGAGATAATGGAGTCTTTTAAAGGCATTCCTTCATCTTTTTTAACACAACCACAAACAATTGTTATCATCACTGTGAAGACTGTTTAGAGTAACAGGGAGAAAAGTTATTTTAAAATGTGTTTATTTTCCAGATAATGTCCTTGGACAGGGAATGCAAATATGTTAGTGGGGGTTCAGCTGCATCTTAGTTGGACCTCTGCCCTTGACTCCTCTGCACAGGATGCCCCCTCTGCTTCCTGAGCCCTGAAGGCACGCTTTGTTTGTTAGGAACTCCTGGCTCCTCCCTGGTTATGTAGAGAGGCTTTTGGGTGTCCAGGTCACATCGTCGCAGGAAATGCAAACACACTGGAATGGCTGCTGTCACATCAGAGGTCTGGGGCACAGACTAGGGGTTCTCAAGATGCAGGGAGACCAACAGGAAAGGGAGGGAGAAGTCCATTTACTTCTGGACATTGAGGCAATGTGGTGGGCAGTGCTGGAGACTAGCTCAGTCACCTTCACCAGGTTTCACTTCCAACCTGGGGTTCAGCTGGCAGGTCAAAAATATCTGCATGACAAAAAATGAGGGTGGAGTCAGATTGTACGGCACGCCAGAGGCCATGAAGCTTAAATTCGAGGTCCTTGGAACTCACCATGATTAAATGACTTCAAGACCCAGAAGTTGGCAAGACAGCTGTTTGAACAGCCACAACAGTCATAACAACAACACCTCATATTTATACCACATCTTTTCACCGAAGTCTGCCGAGTGTTCGACTTGTCATCCTCTTGCCTTCCACTTGTGTTCCCACCTATGGTTCAGAAAGCCAAGATGCAGACAGCCTAGGAGTCCTGATGGGGACCTGGACCAACTTTTCCTTGCTGTGGGCCAGAGGGCATGTCTCATAGACAGCACTGCTTCTGTTAGATGGCTGCAGTGGGCCCAGAGACCCCGCGTGCCGTCAGCTGATGGCTTCCCAAGTAAGCCTAGTAGAGAAGCCAGAGGAATATTTACAAGACCTGTTTTGAGCTCTGTGTGAGGATTTGTAATCAGCAGTGCTCTGACACCTGTGGCTGGGAGCGAACTCTGATGAGAAGGCCGTGGAAGAAGTTCCCTAGAAACTCATCCCTGGGCTTCCTACTTGGAGGACAGGCTGGAGGCATTGTCTGGGAGGCCAATGGAGCAGTGATGATGATTCCATGTGTCTGTAAAGTGTGTGCTGCCTCTAAGCCTTTTCATAGTTTGTGTCATTGTCTTGCCATCACAGGGGTGGATGCTGATGCTGTTATCCTGTATAATATGGTGCCTGCCCTCCTTTCTAGACTCTTCTTATGCCAAGCTCTCCTGAATCACTGAGCTCTAGTCGCCCTGACCTCTTTCTGCAACATGGACAAGCCATGTTTCTTTTCCTGCCTCAGGGAGCTTGTTCATGCTGTTCCCTCTGCCTGAAACACTTTTCCTTTCTCCCTGCCCTTGGTCTTCATTCCCAAGGCTAGTCTCTGCTCATCCTTTATATCTCAACTCACTTAGGTCACTTCCTCAGGTAAGCCTTTCCTGATGCTCAGATTAGGTAAAATTCCCTCTAATAGCCTCTTGTAGCAGCTTGTACTTGCCTGTCATTGTGTTTATGGCAGTTGTAACGATGTGGTTGTGGATGTTGTTTAAATCTGTCCTCCCTTCACTATACTGTAGAATCCTTTTAGGGCACCGACTGTAGTTATTCCGTGGCTTGTCTAGCACAGTGCCTGCCATATAATCAGCACTAAACAAGGGTTTGTTGATCAAATGAATGAATGAATTCCTATTTTATAATTGGGGAAACTGAGGCATGAAGAGGTGATGACTCACCCAAGGTTGCACAGTGAGTCCATAAAGAGGTTTCTAGGGCTCGTGACATGGAGTCCAGTGAGCTCCATGCCCTTTCTCCTTATCCCACTTTCAGTCTGGGGAGCTGGGTCCTCTGCCACTATCTTTCATTCTGCCCTTAAACCTAGAGACACACAACTTACCTGCCCTCCACTCCCTACAAAGGGAGTGAAGTGTTCGGGTTCCTACAGAAAGGGTCTACATAATACACCTTCAATCTTCAGACACATGGCTGAGAAACGACCAGGAGACTCTGAGCTGATGAATCTGACTTTGCTTTGGCCATGGCTTCACTGTATGACCTTGGGCAATTAAAACTGTTTTTAGCCTCAGTTTATTCACCTGTAAAGTGGAAATTGGATTCTCTGCTGCTGTGTGAATCACAGATCTGTTGGAGAGAGATAATTAAATTCATGAACTTTAAGCTTCATTACAAGTAATGTGCTATAAATGAAAATCCATTTTCTTTAAAAAAAAAAACAAACAGTGGGGGCGCCTGGGTGGCTCAGTGGGTTAAAGCCTCTGCCTTCGGCTCAGGTCATGATCCCGGGGTCCTGGGATCGAGCCCCACATCGGGCTCTCTGCTCGGTGGGGAGCCTGCTTCCCCCTCTGCCTCTCTGCCTACTTGTGATCTCTGTCTGTCAAATAAATAAATAAAAACTTAAAAAAAAAAAGTGGATGAGTAAGAACAACACATTAATGTCAAATTCTGGTCAGATGAACAGGAAGTTACTTGTTTTCATCAAATAGGGCAGGGTCCCAGAATGGCAGAGAAAGGAGGAATGTATTTTCATATTTAGGAACCAAAGGAACATTATATTTAAAAAAGTAAGTTTTGAAAAACATCTTGGGTCCGTGTAGAAAAATGCCCCTACCAGAGTATACTCTTTTTAGAAAATGCTTTCTGGGTAAAAAGAGTTGAAAAAAGTCAGTGTTCTGGGAGGACCAGGCTGGAAGGGGCCCAGGGGTTTGAGAGACTTGTTATGGCCAAGAGCTTGGACTCTGGGCGGCCTTTTGGAGGCCCAACTTCCCCAGCAATGGCAGCATCTTCACCTTGTTGGAGCACAGCCACAAAACAGACCTCCTGGCCCTCCCTCACTTTACCCTCTGATGGCTTCCTCCTTTGCATTTTATTTCTCAACCCCTCTGTTCATTTTCTTGTCATTTCAGAGGGTTTTGGAAAATGATGAAAATGTAGAAGAAGGAAATGAAGAAGAAGATTTAGAAGAGGATATCCCCAAGCGCAAGAACAGGACCAGAGGACGGGTAAGCTGGGGACGCCATGAGGGAGGGAAGAGTTAAGGGAGGCGGAGGCCCGGAGAACAGTTTGTCCCCAGACCCAAAGTCCCAGTGCATATCCTCTCATACCCATGGTCTCCCTTGAATACACAGAGAGGAGGAACCCACCCCAGGTGGGAGCCTCTAAGAGCCTGTAAGAGTTTAGAGCTGGCCAGAGGGAGAAGAGGAGAGAGAAGGTGTCCTGAGGGGACAGTGAGGGTCCTGGGAGGGTTGGGGTGGGGGTCCGGGGAGGGTGGAGGAAGGGGAGAATGTGACTGCTGTACCCATGACTTGGTCTTAAAAGAAGGCTGCATTTTCCTGTCCCTGGGGCTGCCCTGGAATCACCTGCTTTGGGGTGTTCTTCACTAGGTGGAGAGTAGGATCACTCTGGGAGAGCGTGGCCGCCGAGGCTAATGGTTTCCAAGTGGGTGGGGGATGGGCTTTTGGTGTGGGGCCCCGGATGTGGCAAGAGGAGGCCAGAAGCCTGGGGCTGGCCCGGGGGGAAATCTGTGGTGGAAGGTATACAACTTATGGGAGCGGTGCTTGAGGGGAGGGACCCAAGGCTGAGCGGTGGTGCTCTCAGGCATGCGGGTTGCTCCTCCAGGTTCCTCGTGTTCAAGCCCAAGGGGCTTTTGGTGGTCACCCTCAGGGGTCTGCAAGGACATTTGACAATAAATAATAATGAGGTGGAGACAGACCTCTGGGGTAAACTTGCTTGCTGTCTAGAGAATTAGGATTAGGCCTTCTGGCCCCTTTAGGCTGTAGGCAGGACCCTTAACCCTCTTATCCATGGGTGCCCTGCGGGTTGGGGTCCAAGGCCAATCGTGGTCTGCCTCCCAATTCTTGTGCTTCTTGGGCTTCAGTATCCATCAGAGTCACCAGGAGAGCCTATCGAAATGCAGATTCCCAGGACCCGCTCCCAGAAGTCCTGATTTAGGAGGTTGAGGTTAGGGTTCAGAAAGCTGTATTATAAGCAGATTCCCAGGTGGCTGGTGTAAGCAGCGGTCCAGTGCTGCCCACATTGAGCTCGGCTGCTCTGGCTTGTTGGCAGGGGCTGGCATTTCTCAGGCCGGGCAGGGCAGCCCTCTGATGTTGGATGCCTTCTCTAGTGGCCAAGCAGCTTCAGCTATGATCTTGTTTTATTTGTTCTTTACTCCCACTTTTTGTTGGTTCGTATATTCGATTTTTGGGAGAATATCTGAAAGGAAGTCCTAGACATTTTATCATTTAACCTGCACATACCTTAATGTATTTCTCTAACAAATAGCGCTATTATACCCAATAAAAACAACGACACTTCTAATATCTATGCTCTAGTCCCTGATGATTTCCTTGGATTTTCTCAAAAATGCCTTTTTACAGTTGGCTTGTTTGAAACTTAAGCCTCTTTTATTCGAGACATACCTCTTCCCTGCTCTACCCCCCGCCCCCGCCCCATGCACACACATATTTTTTTCTCCATGCTATTTATTTGTTGAAGAAGTTGGGTGGTTTTTCTTGCAGAATTCCCCACATTCTAGATTTGGTGGATGGGTGGTATTTAATGTATCCTCTTTATTTTCTGGAAACTTGATTAGGCTCAGACTATTTGAATATGGGTGTAAATTCTTTTGGGGGGGCACAAGGACCCTTCCTGTGCCTCTTACTGTATCATGTATCACATCACGAGGTATGTGTTGTCCAGCTGTTCTGCTCTCAGGGCTGGGGTGGGGCTGGGGAATGGATCAGTGGATTCAGGTGTTGTCAGCCTGATCTCGCCCTAGAAGTTTCCCCATCAAGTTCTCATCTAGCTGTTTCAGCAACCAGTGATAATGCCCAGACTCATGACTTCATTGCAGGCCACAAAATAGTGAATATCTAATTCCATCCTTAGAGGAGGTTTTAGAATTTCTGGACCTTGTGTGAACTCCAAGAGCTGTGTGCCACCAGGCCTGCTTCCATCCCGTCCCTCAGCCCAAACCAAAGTTACTAGGGTAGATTGTGGACAATGGTCCTCTTCACATCTTCTCCACTCCCATCCTAGATCTAGATGATTGATCTCGGCAGAGCATGGGTATGAGCTGGGTGTCTCCCCTATAAGAACATGGCAGTGGTACTCGCTCAATGTGCTTCCTGGCCACCAGGCCATGTGCTGGGGCTCTTTACAACAAGAGCTACACATCGAGGGTGATGACTATGTACTTTGTCCTGCACTCTTGATTTCTCCCCTGTTCCTCATAGGGACATGTGGTGACTGAGCACTTAAAATATTGCCAGTTCAAATTACAATGTGCTGTAAAGGTAAAATACACACCAGATTTCAAACACTTAGTATGAAAAGAATGCAAAGCAGCTCATTAATATTTTTTATATTGATTATATATTGAAATGATAATAGTTTGAATACATTGGGTTGAATAGATGATATTATTAACATCCATTGTACCTGTTTCTCTTTTTACTCTTTTTAAAAAATGTGGCTACTAGAAAATTTAAAATGATGTGTGTGGTTCACATTATGTCTCTATTGGCCAGCACTTCTTGTTTCATTCCCAGATTCTGGGATTATTACTCCCAGACAGATTATGGAACTTGCTCAAGGTCATCTAACCTAGTAAAGAAGAAGTCAGGATTCGAACACAGGTCTGTGCTTTTGTCATGGAGTCATGCCTGGCCCAGTGCCCATCATGGGACTAAAGAACAGCTTGTCGAATGAATGACTGAGTGTTAGGAAAGAAAGAAAAGTTCTGTTTCAACTTTCTGGGAGTGGAGAGAAGGCCTGATCACAGTGAGGGAGCTGGATGGGGCTTCGCCTAGCTCAGGGCCCATCTGATGTTGGCCAAGAGCCAGCTGAATGGCTCTATGTTGGGTAGGGACACTGTGGACATGTCACCCATGGTGGGAGCCATGGGATGACCTAGAAGGGCGTGAGCAGACCTGCTGAATATAGGTGTGAGGCTGCTTCACCCATAGCCTCAGTTAAGCTACGATTTTAAGTGGTATATTCAGGCTGCGGCTGGTTCCCGGAGAGCGTTTCTGTTGTCCGGACTGATAGGTGGAACCTCAATGTGTGGTCCCTGGACTTCAGCCTCAGGACCACTTGGGGGGTTATCAGACACACAGGACCCTGGACTCCACCTGAGATGGACCAAATTAGAGTTTTCACTTTGACAAGACCCCTAGGTGCTTTGTGCACTCATTAAGGAAGTCAGGGTGAGGTAGTGATTCCAAGAACAGCCTCTGCCCTGTTTGAACCATGAGTTCAAATCCCAGCTCCACTATTTACTAGACTTTGGGTAAATTATATAACCTCATCTTCTTGATCAAATTATAGCAATACTCTGGGCCTCAGTTTTTCATCAGGAAAATGGGAGTACTAATACCCAGCCAATTCTGAGTGCTTAATAAAGTCTAGACATTGCTCAGAGGGTGCAAAGGGAACAACACTTGGAGTTCTGACGATCAGACCCAACAATTAATAATTGCATCTATGCTAACTTTAGCCCAAGGAATCCAAGCTCTTTAAAATTCATGAAATCCCTGGAAGTCATCCATGTGAACATTATCAATCAGTCAATCAATCAATCAGGAACTGTTTATTGATGTGCTGTGGTGCAGTCCCATGCTTCTCAAACTAAGGTGCATGAGAAGCTCGTGGTGATTTTGTTAAAGTGCAAATTCGGATGCAGTGGGTCTGGGGGTGGGGGGGGCACTGAGAGTTTGTCTGGTTAACAAGCTCCCAGGTGATGCCCGCACTGCTGGTCTGAGGGCCACATTTTAAATAGCAAGGATGGGGGTGGGCGCTTGGGTGGCTCAGTCTGTTGAGTGTCTGCCTTCGGCTCAGGTCATGATCCTAGGGTCCTGGGATTGAGCCCTGCATCCAGCTCCCTGCTCGGCAGGGAATACGTTCTCCCTCTCCTCCCCATTCATGCTCTCTCTCTCAAATAAATAAATAAATATTCATTAATATTTATTAATATTAATTGTAATCAATTAATTATAATATTTATATAATATAATATATAATTATAATATTAAATAATTAGTAAATATTATTAAATAAATATTAAATAAAATATTTTTAAAACCCCACATAAATAAATAAATAGCAAGGATAGGAAGCTATGGTTCTCGTTTTTTTTTTTTTTTTTTTTGTCTCAGGAATTCTTTACTTAAAAATTACTGAGAGCCCCCCTGAAAGCTATTGTTCTGGTGGGTTATAACTAGTGATACTTACCGTATTAGAAATTCAAGCAGAAGAAAATGTTGCTCTTCAGAATACACCAGCACACAGAGTGAGGACATCATCATGTCAGGGAGCCTCTGGAAAATGCCACGGTGCACTTGTGAGAGAACGAGAGTATAAAGTTTCGAGGAACATTCTCGGACTATTCAAGTGCTGTGAGGCAGACCCCCTTGTGAGCCGTTACTTGAGAACAGCTCCCGTAGAGGAGCTAGCTCCGGGAGCCCGAGTCAAGGGTCTTTTAATTGCAAGGAACTCCACACTTCAGCAAAAGCGGGGAGTATTTGAAAAGCGGCTGGGTTATTGCCCCAAATATGTACAATTTTTGAAGTTTCAACTCTCAGGAAGGGCAAGAAAATGGCAGAGACTTAGAGGACTGGGAAAGAACCTAGGCCGTTTGTGGCCCCTGCTTCTTCCTTCTTTGTTTTTCTGTCAGAAGACTGTGTTTCCTGCTTCTCTGTGTCCTTGGCTCCATAGCTCCCGCATTGATGGGCTCCCAGTTCACGTGCCTGTGTTCACTGCAGTCATTGCCCCAACGCCAGGTGCTTTGGAGGTGGAATCTGATTGGCCCAGCTTAGGTCATGTGACCACTTTTGAGCCAGCCAATCAACTGAGGCCAGTGGGGCCGGGCCACGTGGTACAATCAAGGCTGTCTTAATCAAGGCTTACCAGTGTCTGAATGGGAGGTGGTGTGGGGAGGAGTGGAGTGGGATGGACAATTCTCAGAGAGGGAGGACTGGTTCCTTTTGGACAGTCAGCTTCAAAGTTTTGCAAAATAGATTCTGGATACCTAGGCTGTGCTCCTTCTACTGACTCTGTGACTGTGGATGAGTCATAAAGCTTAGAGCTGGTCTCATCAGGTGCCGATGGGAATAGTATTACTTTCTGTAACTCACGGTGTCTGGTAGGAATGAACTGACCTAATACATGTAAGAGAGCTTGGGATGCTATGTGCCCAACATCGATCTAAGTGTTGGGTGTTCATACCAAAATGTGAAATGCCGTCTTCGCTCTTAAGGACTTTGGGATTAAATTGAGGAGAAAATGCGAATGACCATGATACAATTAGAAAACAGCAGGCTTCTGCCTGTGCACTAACCAAATGCAATAAAAGTTCAGAGGAGAGAGAAGAGATCAGCTTGGGCAAGAAGGGGACGTAATTTATCAAGCACTTCCTGTGGATGTGGCTCTGTCCCCTGTGGTTTCACACACTCTTAGCTTGAACCCTCTCAGCAACTCTGCACTAAAGGTGTTGCTGTGCCCATTTTACAGCTGAGAAAATGAAAACCTAGAGAAGTAACTTGTTTACAGACACATGCCTGGTGTTTAAACCCATGCCTGTCTGACTTTAAAGCTGATGTTCTTTTTACTCCTTGGTCTGGCAGGAGGAAAGTTCTCACAGGAGTGGAATGTTAGTGGGGCTAAACCATGGAGCACTGTGGGTGGCAGAGGAGAGGCTGGTCAGTGGCAGGGATCATACATGAGCACGAGGGGAACCTGATGAGACTGGCACTAGGTTGCCGTTGGGTGTGTCAGTGGGTGTTAGATGGCAATGAATGAATGAGTGACCCTAACTGATCTGGGAGTCCCAGGGTGGACTGGGAAGGCCGGTGCAGAGGTAGAACCCCAGCTGGTGGGTTCTTTGAGCCACTCAGCGTTAGTGGATGTGCTCCTGGATTAAAATGTGGAACAGAAGGGAAATGCAAAGTCTAAGATGGCCTTTGAAGGAAGAAACAACAGCATTTTGATATAAAGAATGAAGGAGAACCAAAGATGGCCGACTCGCTGACCGACTGATGGACCAACGGATTCAGCCCAGGCTTAATAAAAGTGTCTTAAGTGGCAGGCCCCGTACCAGGTTCTGAATATAGTGTGGCCCAAGTAGACGTTTTCCAGCCCTTATTGGGGAGACAGAAGATCAACAAGTACAGCAACAACCTGTATAACTAAGTGTTGGGACTAAACATACAGCCAGGCAGGGGAAAGAGAATGATGGAGAGGCTATATGAATGGATCTAGGTTGGTCAGGGAGGGCTTCTCGGGGGAGGTGACATCTGAGCAAACCAGTGGGATTCTGAGTTTCCAAGTTTGAGCGATTCCCTTGCGTGTGCCCATTTTGCAGTTGAGGAAACCAAGGTGCAGGGAGAGTGTGGAAGCCACAGTGCTGGTCTGTCCTGCGGGGTGAAATCCAGCCCTGGCTCTCAGCGGGGGAGTCCTTCCCTTTCCGGTGGCGGCTCCCCAACGAGTGCGCGCTTCCCCTCCTCTTGGCCCAGGTGGTATTTTTAGTCTCAGAGCCCCTTCCCCGCGTCTGCTGTTGGCTCGTCATTCTGCTTGACTTGCTTTCACCTGCTGCAGGCGGCTGTGACAGGGCTGCGGGCTGCGCACGTCAAGCTGTCCCTGGCTTCACCATGGGGGCGTGGGGGGGTGCAGCTGAGTGTGACCACCCTCCCTGTCGTGGTCGTTGTCGTCGTCGCGGTGGTAGGCAGGCGGAGAGGCCTGTCTGTGCCCCCGGGGTGACCGCAGCACCTCACAGCTCCCCCTGCAGGTCATCTCTGAGTAATGAGGGCCGGGGTGGGGGGAGGCTGCTGGGGGCGACCGGCTTGGGTGGGGGCTGGGGAGGCAGAGAGGCAAAGCGGTGGGAGGGAGGGAAGCAGGGAGGTGGAATTTTGTAATTTGTTTTGGAGCGAGATGAGCTGAGGAGGTGGCGGAGGTGGTAGCTTGGCAGGTGGTGTTGATTGTGAAGAGTGCGTGTTTTGTGAGAGCGTGTGAACGTCGCAGGCCTGGGGTACAGGCCTTTCCGCTGTGAAATCCCCCGCAAGTGAGTGAGTGTGTGTGTGTGCGTGTGTGTGAACATCACAGGCCTTTTGGCACTGAGGTCCCCAGGGCCACTTGTCCAGGCCCAGCCCCTGGGACTGCCCCGTTTCCCCTGCACCCCGGGTGGCTGCCATGTTTTATTTCTCATCTGCTGCGGCACCTTCTCTGTCCTCAAAGCCCTCAGCAGGCCCTTTCCCTGGTTGGGAGTTTACTGCTACTCATTACCAGAGAATGACCTGGAGGCGGCCGGGGTGCTACCCACGTGACCGTGTGGGACTTACAAAGGTTTAAAAATAAACCTTGCCGCGTTCTTGCAGCCGCTGTCCCGGGGCTGCCGCGCTGCCAGCACCCTCTCTGGCTGCTCTCCTCCACCCTTGGAGGTGGAACTCTTCCCACCCCCACCCCAGGCTGGGCTGGCTCTTTCTGGAGATGCCCGCAGGGTGGTGGGATCAGGAATCCGGGCCCCAGGAGACTGGGAGGTGTCAAGGCCTTTGTTACTGGCCAGAGGCCTGAGGCAGGTCACACCGGGAGGCCTCGGCTGACGCTCACCCCCAGGAGGGGCAGGGGAGAGGGGTGAGGAGAGCTCGCAGCCATGCCCGGGCTGGATTCCAGGCCTGGCTGGCCCCTGAGAGACTTGAAGAGGACTGTGTGAGCCTGGGGCGAGAGCCCGGGGTGATGACTGCAGTCACCCTCCCTGCTCCAGGCCGCCATCATCCGGTCAGCTGAGGGGAGCAGGGTGGGCATCTCCACGTGGGGCCGATAAAGCTAGAAGGCCAGGCAGCGGGAGGAGGAGGTCCCTGTGGCAACCACAGAGAACAGGGATGGGGAAGATGTAGGCTTTGCAGTCCAGGCTGTTGTGAGTTTACGTCCTGGCTCCGCACTTCATAGCGGAGGGACCCTGGGCGAGCTACTTAACCTGGGGTTGCCTCAGTCTCCCGATCTATAAAATGGGGAGAAAAGTAGTACCTCTCTTGGAGTTGTGAGCATTTCATGAGATGACGTGGGTGAGTCGCTGAGTGCTCTGGAGCAAGTTCCCTGACCTCTCTGGGCCTCAGTTTCCAGACCTGTAAAATGGGGTTGGTATTGCTTCAAAGGCTGTGAGGAAGACCAGAGGAAGAGATGTAGGTGAAGTGCTCGGGGCCTCACAGAGTACGTGCTCAGGAGCCGTAGTGAGCATCACCATAACAGGCATCCCCGTTCCTTGTCTCCCCAGGCCCGTGGCTCGGCAGGTGGCAGGAGGAGGCACGACGCTGCCTCTCAGGAAGACCATGACAAACCTTACGTCTGTGACAGTAAGTACGGCCCAGGCCGCCTTCCTGACCCTGCCTCTGCCCCCAGCACCCCCTTCCCTGCGCTTCCCTGGCTGTCGTGCCCCCAGCCTCAGCCTCGCTGGCTCCCCCTCTTGGGCCTGCCCCCAGCTCGCAAGTCTGCCGCCTCTGCAAAGGCTTGTTGCCAAACCTCTTGTTGCCAAGGCTTCGCCCACCCAGGTGTTTGTGCATGAGGGAGAAGCCAGCCAGGGGCGCCGGCCTCCTGTCTCTGGCAGCTTCTTCTGGCGAGCGCTCGCTCTCTCTCTCTCTCTCTCTCTCAGATTCATCCTCTGTTTCTTTCTCTGTTTCAGAGAGTTACAAACAAAAGCATAACTCAAACTCCCCCTACAAAGGTACTTGATTCTTTTGGCTTTTCATGTTTCGCTTTCATCTCCTTCTCTCTCTCCTGTCCCAGGTAGGGCAAGTTACGAATCTTCCTCGGACGACGACTTAGCTTAATCAATGGCCCACGGTCCATCTCCGGCCTTTCTTGCCTGCTTCAGAGGCACCTCTTGGGCAAGGACTGGCTGGTCCTGGTTTAGGGGGTGCGGACGGAGCTGGGGCAGGGAGCAGGGATTGCTGTCGGCCTGAACACTGTTGTCTTTCTCACCTACCCGAGCGTTGGGCGGTGGGTTTAAAATCCTTGCCCTAGATATCGCTCACTGTATGGGGCGCCATCTGCTCGTTCCACAGCAGGGACTGCCCTAGAAACCACACTCCCTGACCATCTTCCCCTCCTGTCTTTTCTGCTCCGAGGACGCAGAGCTGGGCCACGGGAGAAGGGCAGCGAGGTGGCTCAGGCAGGGCTGTGGCTCGGTGCTTCCTTCCGCCGGCATCTGGCGGTGTCCGCATTCGCTGTGGAAGCGGAGGGCAGATGGGGAGATGGGGCTCAGGGAGCACATCGGGGGTGGTACTCCTTTCCTCCCTCTTCACTGGCCTCTTTCGATTTCAAAAAGTTGCTCTGTGCCCGGTGGGGTGACAGCTGGTTGGAGAACATTTTGCTAGAAGAACTCAAACTCCATGACCCCCATTTGGCTGCTTAATACACCGTACCGATGGCACTCACGAGACAACTCTTGCAGGTAACAGCTCCGTCCCACAGCGGTTTTGTTCCAGGACCGGGAGGAGATAGGGCACGGGGGCTGGTGTCTCTTGGCGAAGTCAAGAGGTCCCTGCTTTGGCCTGAGTCTTGCCTCCCGGAAGGGCCTCTGTTTTGTTCAGCTGCACTGAAGCCCTAGCACGGGAGCCCTCTGGGGACTGATCCCGGACTGGGAAGGGTCCTTCTGACCCCCGCAGAGCAGACTTTCCAGCTGTGTCTGGCTGGAGCTGCCCAGCCCCCAAGCGTGCCGACAGCTGCTTTGGGACTGGGGCACCGCCATTGGATTTCTCTTTTACATGGCTTCATTTTTGTGATCTGATCTTCTGCCCCATAGCCCGCGGGGTTACTTTTTTGCTCTGTCTCTTCAGTTTTCATGGGATTCGCAGCCCATAAGCCCCTAAATTCCCAGACACCCCTGACACGTCCTTCTTCACCCACCTCTCAGTTCCTCTCTTCACTCCTTTTTCTGCCGTCCTCCTCCTCACCTGTTGCTTCCACGGAGCACCCTCTGTGGGTGTCCCTCTCTTGCCCGGCCCCCCTCTTTCTGCAACGAGTGCTCACGTCCTTCCTTCCCCCAACTCCTGTCACTGTGATTAGGAGCTCCCAGGGCCATTCGCTCTTTTTCTGTCCCCTTCCCCGCAGTCTCTTCCTCCTTCTGTTTACCCCTTGATGCTCGGGAGGGCTATACAAAGGCCTGATGTTGGCTTTCTGGAAGTCTCAGTGGCCGATTCCTTGGCTCTGCCCACACAGCCGCTGCCTCCCTTCTCCTCCCTTGGGGGACCATGGTCTACCGTAGATTGCCTTTCTCTCTCCTGGCTCTCGTAGGGAATTGTGTGGCAGCTTGGTGATGAATAGACTTTATTTTTATCTGGTGCCCTTCAGACACGTGATCCTTTGGGATAGGGATGACCTTTGCAGAGGTCGTGAGGCCCACCCTCCACCCCCGAACTGAGCAAGGAGTGCTTTTAATAATCTCTAATGGATCCTAAGTAGAGAGGTGTCCGGTCACCTCCTTGAGTGTCCCCAGGGATGGTGTTACCATAAACTACCCTTTCTTTCATGATTCCAACTGTGCTCTGAATGATTGTTTTCCCTTAATAGGAGCTAAATTTTCCATTTTAGCAGATTTTGTCTTTTGCCCCCTTATCTTTTGCACATCGTTTCCCCAAAAATAGGCACATTGAGTATTTTGCCTATTCTGGGGGTGCTTTTCACATCCCCTTGTATTCTTGGTTTATTATCTAGGGCCACATCCCATAACCTCTGTGATGGCCCGCTCTAAATTCCCTTCCAGGTTTACATTTAAGTTCGGCACTCCCACTGGAAGTAACACCAAGGCCAAGTAGCTCAGAGAGTAACAGACACACTTCCCTGTTTATTTTACACATCGGCTCTTAATAACAGCCGGCATGTATAGAGAACAGAAGTACTTGGCCGCCCCCATTGCCCTGTGCACCATGCCCACGACCTCCCATGCCGGGCCTGTCCTGACCCCATGCCTCGCCAGGTGCGTGCTCTTTTCTACTTCACGCATTTGATTATTCTCTCTTCCGTAAATCACTCTGCATTTAGCCCTATCGAGTCTCAATAAAGAGATACAATAATATGTGACTTCAATATATAAGATTCAATAAAGGCAAATTTAAAGACATTGCCCCGTAGTTGAATTTCATCCTCTGCAGATTTACAGTCCCTGCCATTGTTGTGTTGTCTATGGTTTGATTTGCATAATCCCCACTCCATCTCCGGAGTTCTTTATGAAAATATTAGGCCACCTTGTACCCCGCCACCTCTTCCTGGGTTTATATGTGGAGTAGTAATAGCTATCTTTCAGGTGCGATTATGTTTAACCCTTCTTGGTTTGTATTCCTAAATGTAGTTGTCCTATTATGTTCTTGGTCCAAGCATCCCTTTCAGGATGGGTGGTTGAAATATTATCTTAGCTGCTAACTTCAGGTGATAGATAGTTTGCCTGTTGCCTTTCACTCAGCCATCGAATTTATTCCATCTCAGAGAAATACTAAATCATCTGAACATAATTTATTTTTTTACCCAGTCTGTGGTATGTGTGTACATGAATACTTCATTTTCCAGCAAGTAACCAATCCCTGTTAATTATCCTTAATGTGTACCAAGCTTCAGGAGTAAAATTCTGGTTCTTCTGCTTCAACCTCTTGCCAAAGAAAAGTGTTCCTTATCCACAGAGCAACTGAGTATGACTTTGTGGGGAAGGCTGTCGGTGTTTGTCAAAGTGTGGACCTGGGCCGTCTGCACAGAGAGAACCGAGATGCTTATTAAAACGTGATTCCTGGGCCTCATACTGGACCTCCTGCATCAGAACCACGGGGAGCAGGCTCAGGAACCTGCATTTTTTTTTTTTGCGAGCTCCTCAGGGGAATTCCTTCTGAATTTTCAGAGTGACTGGTCTACTTCATTCAAATTTGAAGGCTTCTAGCCTTTTTATTGTTCCCTGCTTTTGGCATCCGGAAGTTCTAGAGTCTTCAGGAATTCTCCAAGCCAACTGCCATAGGCTTGCTGCACTGTTTTAGTTGGTCTCTTTAGAAATTTTCCTTTCCTGTTTTTTTCCAAGCATTGATCTAAAACTCAGCAGTCCCATATAAAGCTCAGCAATCCAGCACTTGGCCTTAATTTACTTAATAGCTTTAAATCCTAACAGTATCATTAGCCCCCTTTTAGAGGTGGGATGATAACTGGAGACAGACATACGAAAGCAATCCTTGGGTTGGGCTACTGGGATGTTTTAAAAATCATTCTAAATGTTTATCTCATCTCTCTCCAACCGCTCCCAGCCCTGAATTTTCTATTAGCATCACTGGGACTGACTCTGGATCAGACCCACTTTGCCATTGTCTTTGTTCAAGTAGCATCATAGGTGTGAGGATGGTGGCGGGGTGCGGGGATGATTTTCAGGTGGGAGAAAGGGAGAACATTGTGTCTCTAAGCAGCAGCCATGTAGAGTGGAGCAAAGCCCCCATTTACCCCTTTCCCCGGGCACAATGGAAGTGAGTTGTGGAGGGTTTTTTTTTTTTTCTTTCCCAGTTTTTTTCTTTTTTCTTCCTTTTTTTTTTTTTTTTTTTTAAGATTTTAAAAATTTAATTGCGAGAGTGAGAGAGTGCAAGCAGCGGGGAGGGGCAGAGGGAGAGGGAGAAGCAAGCTCTCCGCGGAGCAGGGCTCCATCCTGGGTCCCCAGGATCATGACCTGAGCCGAAGGCAGACACTTAACTAGCGGAGCCATCCAGCTGCCCATTCCCAGTTTTTTCTTTAAAAATTAAAAAAAAAAATAAGTTTATTTTAGTGTAGAAAGAATACTTAACACCTACCTTCTTAATACATTTTTAGTGTACGATAGATATTGCTGAATACAGGCACAGTGCTGGGCAGAAGATGTGTAGGGCTTATTCATCTTCCTCGACTGAAACCTTCTGCCCATTGCTTAGTGATTTCCTAAGCCCCTTCTCCGCCAGCCTCCGGCAACCACCACTGCCCCCTCGGATGCCACGAGGTTGGCTACTCATGAAAGTAGAGTCACGCAGTATTGGCTTTGCTGGGACTGGCTTATTTCATTCAGCACAACGTCCTCGAGATTCATTCATGCTGTTGCATATTGAAGGATTCCTTCTTTTTAAAAGATGAGAAATATTCCGTTGTACGGATCTACCAAATTTTCGTCATCAGTGCATCTGTTAACGGACAGTTAGGTTGTTTCCACATCTTGGCTATTGCGAATAGTGCTGCCACGAACCTGGGAGTGCTAATATTTCTTTGAGATCCTGATTTCCATTCTTTTGGACAAATACCCAGAAGTGGGATTGCTGGAGCCTGTGGCAATCCTATTTTTAGTTTTTTTGAGGCACCTTCGTACTGTTTTCCAGAGCAGCTGCACCATTTTGCATTCTCACCAGCAGCGTCCAAGTGTTCCAGTTTCTCTACAGCCTTGCCAGTGCTTGTCTTTTGTTCCCAGTTTTTTCGGATCGCGGTGATAACGCCTGCTCACGGCGCTTACGGCGTGCGGAGCGTGGTGCCGAGCCCGTTCCGTGCATTGTCTCTGTAAGTCCTTACCGTAACCTTGAGCGGCGGGGACGGTTGACCTCGCTTTAGTATGAAGAAACTGAGGCTCAGAGAGGTGAGGGGATGTGTCCACACGTGCTGCCGGGAAAATATGCCCTCCTACCCTGGAGTTTGGCTCTCCTGAGCATTGAGGAAAAAACACGTTTTAAAAGTGAATTAGGGGTGCCTGGGTGGCACAGCCAGTTAAGCGTCTGACTCTTGGTTTTGGCTCCGGTTGCGATCTCAGGATTGTGAGATCGAGCCCCGCATTGGGCTCTGCACTCAGCCTGAGGTCTGCTTAAGATTCTCTCTCTATCTCACCCCCTCTACGCCTCCCCTGCCTCAAATAAATAAATAAATAAATAAACCTTTGAAAGCAAATTAATGGAGCGCCTGAGTGGCTCAGTTGGTTGAGTGTCTGACCCTTGATTTTAGCTCAGGTCATGATCTCAGGGTCATGAGACTGGGCCCCGAGTCGGCACCTCACTGGCCGTGGAGCCTGCTTAGGATTCTCTCTTCCCTCTCCCTCTGCCCCTCCGCCCACCCTGTCTCCCCATCTCTAAAGAACAACCAGAAGTGAATTAATGATCACATACATCTCACTGACGAGATGAAGCCATGTCCACTGGTAACAGATGGCTTCTAGGCGTCAGGCTGGTGGGAACGGAATAGATTATACACGTTTAAGCCTTTTACATTTAAATCTATTAAAATCACCCTCTCCCCCAAACTGGGGCATTAGGGTGGATTAGTGACAAAAGGCAAATAGACATGGTCAGAGCCCTCCCGGGAGCATGACTCAGCTCTGAGTGCTGTCTGGTACTCACACACCAGGAGTGAGTGCGGCCAACTCAGTCTCCAGATCAGTAAAAACCTTGGTCTCCACCACCTCTCCCCCCATAGGCATGTGTTTTTGATTGTGTGGCCCGTGACTGAAAACACGGCCACTTTGCAGTGTTGCCTCCCTTCTAGAAATTCAGTGGGGGTTAACTATGTCCAAATGGGGCAGTTTCAGAATAGGGTTTGGGGTTCCTTCCTGCCATTCTTGGTGGTGGAATCCTGGAGGGAGAAGGGTATGGGAGGAAAAGCAAAAAGTCTGGGGTCTCGTCCTGGTTCTGCCAGGGGCTAGGATGTCACTTTCCCGATTCGTCAATGAGGGGTCTCCTTTCTTGAGTATCTTGACCTCCCCTATCAGTACCCCTTCCCCACGCCATGGGCTCCTTTCTTCCCAGGCAGTGGCTTAACGATGAGTCTCTTCTCCCTGGAGACAAGATGTCAGACCATCACGTTCGCAGGCTGAGAGGGGCTGTGGGCTGGGTGGACTGGCATATGGGGCAGACGCAGCTTGCACCCAACGTAGTCTCAGAAAATCTGCTTGACCTCAACTTCCTAAAATTACTCTGGATTCCCCCTTACGTGAGTGTACCGGGAGAATCAGATGACTATTGCAGTCTTAATAAAAAAAAATTTTTTTTTTGAGGGCATTAAGGCCCCACATTCTCTAAGGCTCATGTGCTTTTAGCTTGGAGCTGCAGTGGAAAAGCCAATAACGCGGCCTTCAGGCTGGCTGCCCTTGTCACTGAAGGGAAGCCGGGCTCATCACTCAGTTGTCCGCGCTATTATCTTGCAGGTCCTTGCATGGGGTGCGGCGGGGGAGGGTGGGGAAGGCTCCGTGCCCCAGAAACTTGATTTGTGGAGCAGGGCCAGTGGCATGGGATTGATCCCTGGAGATTGAGTGCATTTGTTCCGGCAAAGCTGGGTCTGTTTAAATATTTAAATGCCATCCCGTCGCGGACACAGGTTGCACTGTGTCCCAGCAGGGCAGTCCTGCAGGCAGGGCTGAAGAGAAGAGGCCTGCTTCTCTCCCTGCTCCCCTCACACCTGCATCTCTCTCCTTCCTTTGCTCCTGCTGCCTGCCCTGCCCTCCCCTCCCCTGGCCCGCACCTCTGGCGCTCTCAAGGACTTGGTTTGCCTTTTCCGAGCTGTAGCCCATGACCTCTTGAATTATTTTGTCCTCCAGGCTCTGGCTAGCTAGCTGTTTCTGAGTGCAAACTTGGTGGCAAATAATTCCTACCAAGATGCAGAGGACTGGTAACAGGGTAGATATGAACATGGGCAGCAGTTTGTTTTTTTTAAATGAACTTTTCTGTGGAAATAATACCTATTCATTGCAGAAAAATCAGAAATCACAGATACGCATAAAGGAGAAATAAAAATTAACCATAAGCTTTCTCCTGAGAGATAGCTTCCGTTTTGGTTTTGTCTACCATTTGAGGATTCTGTCTCCGTCTCTCTCTGTACACACCCCCCCACAGACATACACACGCAAACACGTGTGTGCGCATGCATGCGCACCATGGTACAGACCGCTTTCACCCATCCCCCCACTCAACAGTACATGGGGAGCATCGCTTTACCTCAATAAAGGCATGTTAATGACATTGGAGGGCTATATGGTGTCCCATCACGTGGGCACGCCCCAGTTTGCTCAAGCCGTGTTCTGCTTGTTGGACATTTAGGCAGTTTAAAGTTTGTTCACTATTGCCAACAATATTGAGGCTGTATCTTTGCATAATGCTTTCATGATTTCCTAGGAGTGGAATTGTGAGGTCAAAGGGCCTGGGGCACAGCCTTTGATGTGTCTCACTTCCAGTCGCAGTGCGGGGTAAGGGAAGTGGGCGACAAGGTCAGGGCCGCCCAGGTGAGAGAGAGAGAGAGGGAGAGCTCTGTGAAGAGAGACGTGACCTGACTTTGGAGTGAGAAAAAGCCGAGGTCAGATGGCGGTTCTGCTGGTGGTTCACTTGTTACCTGGGGCCTTTTGAAATAATCGTTTTGCTGCTGGGAGGCTCCAGGTCCAGGTGTGGAGTGGGGATGGTGCATGGTCGGGGAAAGGCACGTGCGATGATGTATATAAAAATGTTTGCACCTGGGATCTGCTTAATGAATGTTTCTTCCTCCTTCGCTGGTTCCTTCTGTCCTCCATCTCCAGTGGAGTTGGAAAGATAAGGCCGCTATCACAGAGATAACACCCGGCCAGGTATAGTTCACTGAGTAGATAGAGAGCGCTGTCGGGATTCAGGGGAGGGAGTGGCGGGCGGGTGGCAGGAGCTGGTGTGTCGGAGGCTGCTTCCCTAGGAGGCCAAGCAGAGCTTGCGTGAATGTGTGTTGAATTGACTTTACTCTCCCCGGAGGGAGGGGTATGTGTGGGAGGTGGTGGTGGCAGACCAGCGGGGTAATAGCAATAATAGCAGAAGTTCGTTGACTTATATTATGGGCCTGGAACGTTCTGTGGGTTTTAGCTATATTAATTCTTTAACCCTCACAGAAGTGCCATGAGACAGATGGTATGGTCACCTCCATCCTACAGATAAGGAGACTGGGGAGAAGAGGGGTTAATTAGCTTTCCTGAGGTCACCCAGCAAAAAAAATGGTGGAGCCAGGACTGGATCCCAGTCGGCAGTGCCTCCCTCCCCCCCCCCTACAGTGTCTCCCACCTCTCCTGTCACTCACCTTTTCCTGGGATCTGCCTTCTCTTGTGTAGGCCACCACCTGTCACACTGGATGATGGCAGTCTGTCAGTTCTTTGGGCTGGACTGTGAGCCTCTGGAGGGCAGGAGGTACGCTACATTCACCCTGCACCCCAGCCCTAGCACAGTGGTTGCTCCCAAAATGTGGAGGAGTGTGGGATGAGAGAGGAGGATGTGGAGGAGAGCAGGATGGGGAGAGACCGGCTTCGCCAGAACAGAGCACTGGGGTAGGAAGACTGGGGAGTTCAGCATGGGAGTTCAGCATGGGACAAGGGTACTGGGAATGGCAGGCTGATTTGCTTAGAGGTGGGCCTGCATCATCGGTTGTGAACATGTTGATCCCAGAAAGGTGTGTTCTGGAAATGTGTATTCAGGGCAGAGAGCCTGCAGCCTGAGGGCTGAGAAGGAGATAGGAGAAGATGTGAAGTCTGGATGATGGTGACAGCAGGGACAAAGTAGACGGGGCCAACAGGAGAGACTTTATGAGTGAAAATCCTGCAGAATGGGATGTGGGGTCCAAGCGAGAGGGAGGAGCAACAACTCTTGAAGTCTTGAGCTTGGGTCGTGGAGACATGAGGGAGGCTTAACTGGAATATTCTAGAGGAGAAGTTAATTTTGGGGAATGAGGAAACTTTGACACAGGAGTATGTGGAACTAGTAGGACATCCAGGCAGCAATATTCACCACACACTAATGGGCATTTGGTCCCCCAAGGGAAGTGAGGCACTTACGTGGATGCTGTAAGCGGATGGGGGTCTACCTCAGGGAAAGGCCAGTGGGACACACTGGGTAGATTGGGACTCCCAAATAAAGCCCCATCTGCATCTGAGGCAGAGCTGATGGCAGATGTTCACCTGGAGAGCCTGAGGGAGAGCACCCTAGCCACATTTCCAGATCTGGGGCTGCCATACTTTATGGTAACATGTCTAATTTTTTTTTAACCTTTCTTTGTTTATTTTCCCCAGAAATGTTGACATTTACATTTATTATTTAGATAATTTTAAATGTGGGATTAAAAACAGAATTATATTTTGCCTTTTAAGTAGATTAAGGACGTGCCAGGGTAGGACACACCAGATTAAGGACTAAAGATACGGTCTCTGCAAGGGGACCCCAGAAGGCGGTTCTCGAGTCAGAACTGCAGGATTTGAATCTTTGCTACATCACTTCCTGGCTGTGACCTTGGGCAAATCCCCAAACCTCTCTGAGCTTTGCTTTCTTTTTGTGTCAAGTGAGGACAATAAGATTAACCTTAGAGGGTTTCCCAGAGGGTTAAATGAGACTGTGTGCAAAAACAGTCAGCTCGCTGGTTCATGGTTATGCTCAATAAATATTTATTTATTTTTTTTAATGCCAAGTTAGGAAAGTAGAGCTTGGGTCCCCAGTTGTGTTCTGTGCCCTGGCTGCTGGAGGTGTCAGGCACCAGAGAAGCTAGCAAGCACGCCTTACGTTGAGTGGGCGTAAGGCCGGTCACTGTGTTGAGTACTTCCCAAGGAGGAGCTCTTTCAGTTCTCATAACACCCAGGTGAGATGTGAACTGTCATCAGCCCCATTTTCCAGACCAGAAAACCAAGGTTTGGAGAGATTAAGTAACTTGCCCAAGGCCACCCAGCCAATTACCTGCCCCAAGCAGGCAGATCCCAGAGTTCACTAGAGTTCTGCTACCCTGCTTCTCAGCAAGGCAGGAAAGAGTCCCACTAACACACTTAATGCTTTGGTTTTGGGAGTTTCTGCATTCTCTGCTGGGGATCTGAAATCGGGTTATATAGTATTTAGAACTGAAAGGCTTGTTGCTTATCTCCATTCTTCCTGTTTTTTAAAAACCAGAGTCACATTCAGTATATAGCAAATTCCTGAAATAAGCAGAATGCCCTCCCTCATTGAAGACACAGGACTTGCGGATCACGGGCATTTGATAGATCCTGTCTCTGGGCTCATTCCTAATACATGGGTCCGTGCCAGGCCCCAAGGAATGTGGCTTTGAAAAATCAGGATGTTACATCCCACCCTTATTCCATCCCCCCTGTGCTTCTGTCCGGAAGAATTCAGTTTAAAATAAGCACCAAGTGTGGCCTGGAAGAAGAAACGAAGCCACAGGAAGGCAGCTGCTGATCTGGCTTGGTTGGGGGAAGGGGAGAGGGATGTAGGCAGCCCTGGTGGGTCCTAAGGCCGGGAGCTGACACTGGTTTTCTCTCAGGGTCCAGGGACTAATTGCTGAGGCATACAGGCCTCAGAGAGCCCAGAGAAAACAGAGAATCACCAAGTGCTAGAATCAAAGGACTTTGAGATCATTTGATTCAACTGTCCTGTTTTACAGTTGGGGAAACCAAGGCCCAAAGAAGTATGGGGTTTGTCCACAGGTGCATAGCTGGTGAGTAGAAGAGCCAGGGCCAGATCCCCGGTCCCCAAAGGCCACCCACGTGTCTGGGCCTTGGACATCTGGGTCAGGAGGAGAAGCCCACTGGGACTTGCCCAAGTGGAGCCTCTTGGTGCCAAGACACTGCAGGGCCTGGGCTACCCTCCTCATTTGGGTCAGTGGAGCCATCTTTGGCTCTTTAAGGCCTAGGCATTAAAAATAGTCGTAGGGATTAATACCCCACCATGAGCAAGTCTGCCCTGGTGGCTTTTTGAAGTAGCCCCCGAGTTTTATCCCACACTGAGTCCCGCAGGGCTTTCCTCACTGGGGCTTCTCCCTACCCGGGGCACTGGTTGTAGGTGCTCCTCCATCCCCCACATGGTTCTTCGGAGAGAAGTCAGGAAGGTATGGGGAGCCCCAAACGTCTATGACCCAGTCTGGTAGGGTATGATTCCATTGTCAGATTGGCCTCCTCGTGTATTCATCCTGGGCCCACTGGGACATAGGATTCTACTCAGAAGGGAAGAGAAGCGGCTGACAGGACGATGTGGGCCGGATAAAAGTGCCGGCAGGGAGAGGGGGAGCCCTTCCATCTCGAGACACACGGTGCCCAGGACACGGGAGGGTGGGGTGGTGCTTGTGCCAGCACACTGCCCAAGCAGGGAGGGCAGGGCACAAATTCCCATCTTCCTCTTCTCACCCACCATTCTCCTGTCCGTGCCTCCTGCCGGCCAAACCAGAGGCAGAGGGCAAGGGGCCGTGGAAGTCAGCCCTAAGCCGTGGGAGGGTGTCCCAGTGGAGGATAACACATTGTTCAGTCACGTGCTTCAAAGCCAGGCAGACCTGAGTTCAAATCCTGCCCTGCCGTTGAGGGAGTTGCTTCAACACCCTCAGACTCGGTTTCCCCACCTGTAAAGTGGGGCCGACAATCCTTATCTTGTGCGCTGCCATGAACTCCCGCGCGGGACCGTGTGCCTGCCTCGCAGTCTGTAAGTGTGACGGTCTGGAGGTCTCGGCAGCCGACAGGCACTGCTGGGTCGATTTTACAGACTGAGGACGTGGAGCTGCAGAGAGAGGGAAGTAGCATCCTCGGGTCGTGTGAAAAGTGCCACAGGGCAGAACTGGGAATGAGATGCAACCGGGTGACTCCCAAGGCCCAGGCTTTGTCGTTGGACGCTCATCCTGTAATTGCTTTCAGTCTCTCGGAAACCACTGGCTCAGATACCCACTGCGTGCTCCAAGTTGGGCTGATGAAAATGTGCCAGAGTCATTAAGTTATCAGTGGGGAAGGCGGCTGCTTCTCCCCTGCAGGAAGGATTCTGCTGTCTGCCGCAGCCGGCTTTGTTCGCAGAAACTGCCCCTGATTCCCCGCCCTCCTTCTCTGCCGCCGCCTCCTCCCTGCACCCTGCTCCCCCCAGACAGGGCGCCAGGGCTTGGAGCGGGGAGGGGGGCGCTGTAAGTATTCTGGGGCAACACTGAAGGTATTCATAACTCCAGGCAGGAGGTGCTACCTGGAGAATCCAGCCCCTGGATGGGGAAGTGGGCAAGCACTATTTCTGCAACTTGACAGATGGATGCGCCCCAGGGGAAGGAGAGAGAGGAAGGCAAGCTGGACCTTCCTTACTGTCACAGCCGGTCCCCTCCGAGCGCCATGCCAGGAACACAAATCCAGGTGCACGCTTGCCAAGGTGAAAAGAAGGGCCTCGGGCTGTGCCTGGACTGGGCTGACCGGTCCCTGGGGTGATGGCTTCAGAGGGCCAGGACGCAAAGGATCAGGCTCCGGGGACAGAGACCGGGGTAGGAAGATGGGGCGCAGCCGTCTCTGAACGCTTCAGCAGTCCTGGGGCTCGGTGGGATTCTGCACGGCAGAGAATTCCAGAGTGAGGCTGCTGACGTGATAAAGGGATAGCAGATGGTTCTAAGACTTTATTTTCAGTGTACTTTCCCCACCCTCTTTTTCTTTTTTTTTTTTTCTTTTTCTTTTTTTTTTTTTAAAGATTTTATTTCTTTATTTGACAGACATAGATCACAAGTAGGCAGAGAGGCAGGCAGAGAGAGAGAGGGGAGGAAGCAGGCTCCCCGCTGAGCAGAGAGCCCGATGCGGGGCTCGATCCCAGGACCCTGGGATCATGACCTGAGCCGAAGGCAGAGGCTTTAACCCACTGAGCCACCCAGGCGCCCCCCCACCCTCTTTTTCTGGCGACTCCCTCGCCCCCGTCTGCAGAGGAGAGATGACTAGCTACCCCCTCCCCTTTTGGGTTTATTCCCTTTGCTTTGGTGGCCGTGGGGCTGATAATAGCGGACAATGGCTGCCCCTCCCAACGAGCCAGGCACTGTTTCATTTCTTAAAATTTATTTTTTAAAAAGATTTATATATTTATTTGACAGGGAGATAGAGGGAGAGCACAAGTAAGCAGAGCGGCAGAGGAAGAGAGAGAAGCAGGCTCCCTGCTGAGCAGGGAACGCCATGCGGGGCTCGACCCCAGGACCCTGGGAACATGACCTGAGCCCGAGGCAGACGCTTAACCAACTGAGCCACCCAGGTGCCCCTAGGCACTGTTTTAAATGTGTTTCTTTCACAGAGCCTCAGACAAAGAGAGGCAGATAAGCTGTGGTGATCATCCCTGTTGGCCCCAGAGGATGCGGAGGCACAGAGAGGTTTAGCAACTCAGCCCAGATCACACAGGTGGTCGGTAGCAGACTTGGCAGGACTTTGAGTCCTGGCAGTTCAGACCCAGCCCACCCCCTTACTCACCAGCCAGAAGCTGCCTCTCTGAAGGGTGGCACAGGCATGCCCGGGCCAGACTTTCAAGGTCACTGCAGAGGGCGTTTTACTCCCAGCTCAGGGCTGCTTGGGGCCTGTGTTCCATGAGGCAGAACCTGCGTATCAGTGCTGCCAGTTTCTTTGTTTTGAGTAACTTATTCCCTGATCTCTGACCCCAGCCCCAACAGGTTTCCAGGACCAGATACACAATTTATGGGGCCCAGTGCAAAATGACAGTGAGGGGCCCTTTATTCAATATGTGTTAAGAATTTCAGGATGGTGACAGCAAAGCCTTAGGCCAAGCGTGGGGCCCTTCTGAGCATGGACCCTGTCTGAAGGCGCGGGTCCCATGCCCGTGAAGCTGGTCCGTCTGTGTTCGGTGTGGCAGGGAGGTATCATTAAATAGCACTGGGTTTTCCTTTGCTTCCAATCCAGTCAAAGTAGGATTTCTAAGGCATTTCTTTCCATCAAAACATAGCAGTCTGATCCAGGTACAATTCCACCAAGATAAATCTTAGAAATCTTTTGTCCCTGGGAGGAAGTCATTCAAAGGCCTGGTACTTGGGTTAGAAGCTTTATTTTGGGGTCAGACATCTTGCTGTATTATCTCCAATTCCTCCTAACCCTGCCGTTTAAACTCCCTCCTGCCTCCTTCCTTTTAGCCTGTGAGCCTGCTCCGGGGTGTGCCCTGTTACAGAACAAGCCCCACTCAGCCTCCCCGACCCCCGTTCCCATCCGCCACCCAGCCTCACTGCTGGAAGGAGTGGTCTGTCAGCCCTGTCACCACTTGCTCATTTCTGGGAGCACCCTAGGCCTCTGAAGTCTTGCTTGTCCTCCTTGAGGTCGTGGATTCCCTTCTCATGAGGGTGGCCTCCTGTGACATCCACTCCTGTCACATCTCTTTCTAGTCTCCGTGTCTTTCTTGACCCTTCTCAGGCATCTGGCGTTCTCCTGGCTCTGCCGGCTTCTCATCTGTAAAATGGGGACTTGGGTTGCTGTGAGCAGACTGACTGGAAACAAGAGAACAGGTCTGACACTTGGTACACAGTAAATAGCTGTTCACCGTGGCCATGACTGGTTGTATCCTCGGTCCGGTCATCTGGAAATCCTACCTCTTTAAAAAAATTTTTTTTTTGAAAAATTCCAGTATAATTTACATCCCAGTATAATTTCCTACCTTGAATATTAGTTTCAGGTGTACAAGGTAGTGATTCAACAATTCTATATACTTTATGCGGTGCTCATCGTGTTAAGTATACTCTTGATCTCCATTCTTAAGATACTGGTGTTTTCTGAGTTCTGTCCTCTGTCCACATTTTTTCTCTCTTTCCATCATCTCTCTTTCTTTCCATATCCCTAACTCCCCCTGCCGCCCTTCCAACCTCCCACATCCGCGTCTCTTCCCTAAGCCCAGGGTGTGCAGGGCGACCCCAGACTGAACTCATTCTCTTCCTTCTTTAAATCTGGTTTTCCTCCTCCTTTGACCTATTGCTCTGTAGGAACCTGAGTGTTTTTGTTGTTTCCCTTAACTGACCTCGCGTGCTGGCTGTGCTCTTCCCCGTGCTGGTCTCTGGGGATGCAGCAGTGTGCAAAGACACAGGGGCTGCCATGCTTGCTGCCGGTGGGGGGCACACGTAGTGACCCATGATTTGTCCTAGGAAGGTAACAAACTGGGGTCCTAATTTTGACTGGAGAAGGACATTTGAACTGACATCTGAAGAATGATGAAGTGTTAATTAGGCATCCTGGGGCTGGGGACCATTGTGGGCCAAGGGAAGAGCTTGTGCAAAGGCTCTGTGGTAGGAAAAAAGATGTTTATGGAGTAGAAAGACAATGGGGCAGAAGGGCAGAGAAGGTGGTAGAACGTGGTGTCAGGCGAGGCTGGGGATCTAGGCAGGGGCTGGATGGGGCATGGCCAGGAAGACCAAGTTACTGTCATTCTCGGTTCCTCCTCGCTGCTTATACCCACCCCTTGCCACCAGACTCTGTCTCTTTAACCCCGCTCCCATCCTGAAATCCTCATTGTTCACACATAGAAAATTAAAATAGCCTCTTGCCAACTTCAAATCCGTCTTCTGCGCTATAGTCTTAAATAGGATTTCTAAAATGTAAATCTGAGTAAGTCGGTCCTCAGGCTACAATCCTTCCCTGGTTCCCCATTTTCAGGACAAAGTCTTGCCCGGCTTCCTTGCTCATTCACTCCTTCACGCTTCACCCCTGCCCGCAGTGCCCCAGAGTTGGGTGGAATGTGCTTTGCTGCCTGAATACCTTTGCCTCCTTTGTCTGGTAATATCTTCTGCTACCTTGCAAGCTGCAGCTCACTCACCTCCTCCAGGAAGCCCTCCCTCCACACTCAGGTGGGTGTGCTGGCCCCTCCTCTTTCCTGGGTGCCTATGCACACTGGTGGTTTGTCCATCTCCGTGTTTGCTTGTTGACTCGTACATCTTCTCTGCCAGGATGGGAGCTCCTGGAGGGAGGGCACTAGGGTTCCTTTATCTTTGTCTGCTGATGCCATGGGGCTGGGCACATATGAGGTATTAAATACATGTTTTCTTGAAGACCTGATGATGAAGGAATAAGATGGTATAAACAGGTGGTGAAAAAGGCAGCTCCATCAGGAGAGCTCTGTAGTTCTGTGTATGGGGATGATGGGTAAGACGTCTGGTTTCCATGACCTCCCTGTACTGTCTGCTTCTGTTTCCTCTAATGACTGAGCATGAGTCTCACTGTCCCCACCTGCCACTTCCACCATCCCAAAGGGCAGGTGCACCAGGGTGAGCAGAGTCAAGCCTAAATCTATTCATTCTTCTAGCAGAGTGGTTCTTAGACTGTGGTGTGCAGCAGAATCACCTGGAGGGCTTGTTAAAACAGAGATTTCTGGCCCCATCCCTGGAGTTTCCGATTCGGTAGATGTGAGCGGGAGCCCAAGAACATGCATCTCTAAGCTCTTCACAGGTGACGCTGACGGTGCTGGTCTGGGGACCACTCTTCGGGAATCTCTTTTCTAGCAAAAGGATTTGCTTTAAAAATAATTACTCTCTATGGTGTTGGGGAAGGAGAGGTGGGAAGCTTTTTGCTTGGGTTTGGTTTTGTAGGTTTAAAGACCTATTACTATGAGATTAATGTGGATAGATGGATCAGATTCTACACACTTCCCTCCCCCCCAACCCCCCCCCCCCGCCATCTCCTGGCTTTCCCACAAAGTACTTCCGTGTTCATTCATCAGTTGGTCAATGGATGCGTTCTGAGGCTATGATATTTGCATGGCAACACAAGACATGGAGTTGTTGTTATTAAGCCGAAACTGGTATGAAACTGTCCTTAAGAGACATACATAACTAGGACAGACATAACTAGGATTCAAGGACATCAAAGAAGAAACGCCTGTTTGGGTGGGTCTTGATTCCCTGATCTGTGGAATTGTCCCAGGCATCAAGCATTAGTGGGAATAAAACAACTGATGAGTGAGACCACATTACTTTTAAGACCCTGGAATTCTGTGATTAAGGAAGACGGCGGCAATTGACATGACAAAATGGTGCAAACGGAATGCTGTGGAGTTGGTAGTAGGGAGGTCTGCAGACTGGTTTCCCGAGTCAGTGGAGGCGTCCTCATGGAAATACTGAGATGACTGTCCTGATCCTTTTTTTAAAAGGAATTCTCAGCCATTTCTTTCTTTCTTTTTTTTTTTTAAGCTTTTATTTATTTATTTGACAGAGAGATCACAAGTAGCCAGAGAGGCAGGCAGAGAGAGAGAGGGAGAACCAGGCTCCCCGCGGAGCAGAGAGCCCAATGCGGGGCTTGATCCTAGGACCCTGAGATCATGACCTGAGCGGAAGGCAGAGGCTCAACCCACTGAGCCACCCAGGCACCCTGATGATGCTCCTGATTCTTAGTAAACATTTAAGCTTGGTTACTAAGTGGATTTATAGCCTATGACCCCACGATTCGCTGTTTATTGACCTCAAATTGTTGCAGATGTTAAATAGAAAAAGCCACAAGCAGGCCCAGAGTGTGCCTTGGGGGCCTCTTTAGGTCCCATTTCCCGAGTCAAATGGAATTGAGATGTGGAGTGCCGTTTTATTTTTTGATATATTTACAAGAGAGAGAGAGGGAAAGAGAGAGAGAATGTAAGTAACCAATTGTAGGACTTGAACTTAGAGCCACTGGGTCACCAACTTGGATTTCAGACTCTCACCTTATTAAGAAAGTCCAACCAATTGCTAAATTCCATTGTTTGAGGCCGTGGTCAAAGTCCCTCTTTCAGGAGGGCCCAACACTTAGCACTTGGCACTTCAGGCTAAGCTGAAGCCCCTCGCCCTGGCCCCTCACCCCTCTTCACCATTTATCAGCATCTGTTATGTGCGGGGTACTGAGTGAGATACAGATATTATCTACAACCCTTCAAGGTAAGTAGTACTATCATCATTTCCAGATACGAAAAAAGGCTCAGAGAGGCTACGTAGCTTGTGCAGTTTCACACAGCAATTTGCCTCAATTCATTTTTGGAAGTCGATATAACCATAAAATCGAAACGTGGTAGAAGATAGGTCAAAAATTCAAGCTCCATCTCAGATCTGAGTATAGATCCAAAACACAAGATTAGAAAACAGAATGCAGCAGTTTATGAAGTGGATAATGTACTTTTGTCCAATGGAGAGCATTCTAGGAATATAGGAATGGCCCAATAAGAAGAAACATTAGGAAATCAACATAATTCACCGTACCAACAAACTGAAGGAGAGTCATACACTAGTAGATGCTGGAAGGCTGATCAGGTTTTCCTGTAATAAAACTCTAACACAGGGATAAGAGGAAATACTTAAATTTGATAAAGACTAAACATTAGCCGCACGTATCATTCTAAACAGTGAACCACGAAATCCAACTTCATTGACAGTGGGGGTGGTCTGGTCTTCAGCCATTTAGCTGGGTTTCTGCTTCTGAGGTACTGGGCAGCCAACCAGCCCTTTCTTCTTCTGTGCCCCAACAAAGCTGTATTTATGTGGCCGGGTGTCCTTGTCTCATACTGTCCACATGAGAGGTCGTGCTCGTGAGGACACAGTCCTGGATTTTTGGGTACCAGAGGCTTCCTGGGGCACCAGGGGCACAAGCTTTTGGTTGTCACATCTACCAGTGCTGGCTTGGATTCATGGTTTTCATGGCAGGAGTGGGATGTGTTTTTCTAGCACAGATCACCATGTGATACATCAAAAATATTATCAGTATCAGCTTTTGTACTTTATACAGAGTTAACCACCATGTGGTGGGGAAGGAGCACTGCATGGGGATCCGGGAGACCTGAGTTCTAGTGACTCTGCCTCAATTAGCTGTGTGTTCCCAGGCAAATCACTTAGGCTTGCTGGGCCTCACTTGGCTCACCTGTGCCGTGGGATGTTGGACTGGATGAACTGCCAGTGCTCTTTGTCCTCAAAGTTGTAATCATCATACCCTTACCACGTGCCCCACACTGTTACAAGTGTTCTGCATAGAGCTGAACTCATCCCAGCAACACTATGAGTTAAATACTATCATTATTCCCATTTTCCCTCTGCAGAACCTGAGGCCCAGAGAGGGTAAGTGACTTGCCCAGGGATAGGAAAGGAGCTCTTGCACAGTTCAACTTCCATCCTTTACTTTTCTGCTTTTTCTTATCCTGGGCCTGTGCTGGGACTGGGGTGTTGGCTCTGTCCAAGAGTGGGAGACACTTCTCGAGGGAAACGCAGCTCCGGGGCAGACGGATGGGAGTCGCTGCCTGGGAGAATGCTGGCAGTGACTGCAGAGGTTGCTCATCTTTGCTTTTTCCCTCTTCTCTTTTCCTGTCTAGTCTGTGGCAAGCGCTACAAGAACCGGCCGGGACTTAGCTACCACTACGCTCACACTCACCTGGCCAGCGAGGAGGGGGATGAAGCTCAGGACCAGGAGACCCGGTCGCCGCCGAACCACAGAAATGAGAACCACAGACGTGAGTTTCCAGTGGTTGGGTGGGGGCAGTGATGATGTGGGTGGGCGGGGTGAGAGAGTTTCTTTTCATCTCTGGCATGTTTGGTGGCCCCCGTGGGTTGGTTTCAATGTCCTGTGGCGACTTGGCTCTTTTAATGTAACCCCAGCTTCCCCGTGGGTCCTCTGAGCCCCAGGCTTAGAGTGAGCTGGGCCAGGTGGTGACCCCAGTTCTGTTCCCAGAGGAAGGGAGGTGAGTGTTAAGCAGAGGGGAAGCCAGTTATCTGGCTGTTGCCCAATGCCAGACCTGCTCCTCTCCTCCTCTCAGCTCCAGAAGTTCCATTCACAGGGGCTGACCTGACTTGGGCATAGCCCTTCGGCATGTCAATTCAGATGGACATTCCAAATGTTGCCTTGGCCACCAAGAGACGTAGAATATTCTGGATCTTTTGCCTTGGCTGGTATAGGGGGTCACAGTTTTGGTTCAGGGCTCTCCTGCCTTAGAAATACTGCCCTTGAGCCTCCATGCTTTTCACTAGAACATTCCCTCAGCAAGCATGGTGAGTGCACTTGTCAAAAACTCAAAATGGGGTGGCGTGATGGAGTCTTAAGAGCTTGTTTCGAGGTGTGGGTCATTCTAAGATCATTAGGTGAAGAATAATTGTGGACATGCCATCTATTTTTTTATTTTGTTCCCAAGATTTTGTGGTAGGTATTCTTAAGGCGAATGGTGCAGTGTAATGAAAGGGATCAGACTCTAGGATCCGGGGGTGGCTTCTGCGCATTTTAGTCCATCAACTGAGCCAACAGATGTCCATCGGCTACTCATCAGATATTTGAAATAATAAGCATACTCTGGCCAAGACCTTTCTTGGGATTAGTGTCAGTGTTGCCTAACCCCACCCTCCTTTCTCCTTGTGACGTTGCCTTCTGAATTAGTGTGCTCAGGCTGCCGTAACAAAATACCACAGACTGGCGGCTTAAAGACCAGAGATTTCTTTTCTTGTTCTTCCCTTTTCTTGTTTCCTCAGAGGCCTCTGTCGTGGACTTGTAGGCGTCTGCCCTCTCTCCGCTTCTTCGCACGGTGGTCCGTCTGTGATCACGCACCCCTGCTGTCTCTCTGTGTGCCCAAGTCTCCTCTTAGAAGGATACCAGTGACTTAGAAGGATACCCACCGTAACCCAATTACATCTTTAAAGGCCCTATCCCAGAAGAGTCACGTCCTCAGGCCTGGGGTTGGGGCTTCAACATACACATTTTTGAGGGGACCCAGTTCAGCCCACATACCTTCTTTAGTTCCTACTCACTCACAGGGTTCAAGCCTTTCATGTGACAGACCCTTATTTCCTTGCCTGCTCTTATCATCTGGACAGAACCTGGGAAGCAGGACAGGGGCGTCTGACAGAGCTGGCCCACGTCCCCGTGCCAGCTTCTGAGTCGTGCTGAGCTCTCTCGCTCTCGCTCTCTCTGTCTCCTCCCTGGGGAGAGGTTCCCGTGGTTGAGCGTTTCAGAATGGAAAATGTACGGGGCAGCTGGCATTTGCGTCCCTCTGTTTCTCCTCTTATCCCTTCTCTGATCTAAGTGGCCTAGGCGTACCTATTGTCTCTTCTGGCAAAGGAGGCCGAGAATGATCTCTTTTGATTTGGGTTGCTCTCTGGAAAGTATTTATTAGCCATGGTTGCTCTCTCTGAAGTATTTGTTAACTCGGTATTATCTCCCAGTCCCCCCAGTGCTGGCTTATCTTCTTTACATCTCTTCTCAAATGTCAAGCCATTTGGTCCCTGTGTTGTGCTTTACTCACGCAGTAGGGTCTGGAATGCTTCTCTTTTGTCTGTGTCTCTTTTGTGTGTGTGCACGGCGATGGCCACAGTAGAGGAAGGTTCCTTGTGGTCCCCCAGGTACGCTGCGGGCCCGAAGCGGATCAAGGAAACCTCTTCCTCAGACATCCCCGCCGGCTCCCCCACACCTGCACCCACACCCGCTGGCTCTTGACTTCTGGGGTGTGCGCTGGCCCATTTCCCTCCGTCTACCAGGATCTCCTTGTGTTCGCTCGTGACTCAGCGTCTTCTGTCTCCTCCTGTCTTCACCGTGAGGCCAGATGGCCTTGCTTAGTCAGGAAATGGTGTCTCTCTTCCTCCTGGATGGAGATGCGTCCCGAGTCTGGCTGCGAGTCCTCTCTCCTTCCCCTCTCACCTGCTGGTGACAAACTGAATTCTTCAAAAAGCCTCATCGGACTACCCCAGGGTTTTAAGCTGCATAGAAAGCAATAGCTGTCCCTGGGTTCATCTGGGGCCTCCTTACATGAGGAAAGTTCCAGAACCTTCACAAACATCTTTTTAACAACATCTGCTCACAATGCCTCTGAGAACTCTGTGATTAACTCCAGTTTTGCTAGCAAGGAGGGTGTGGCAGGAAGGCCCCTGGGTCCACAGAAGCCATTCCTTCCCTCTTGACCAATTTCTCTGAACAAATCTAAGAGACAGAAGCTCTTCCCAGGTTCTCTGCACCGTGCATGCCACCAATCTGTCTGCTGCTACGAATGTCTGCTCTGTTCCCTCCCACATTCCCCTGGTGAGCGGCCCCCCAACCATTTTCTCGTGAGCGCTAATTGCCGGCATCATTAATACCCAGTCATTAGCTGCTCCCACTGTTTGGGGTGGGGGTGGGATCCCATCCATCCTGCCCCTAAATGCCACTGGGGCTGTGTGGTGAATTGAACGTGACAGCTCTGCAGCCTCGAAGGTCCCAGCTTTGTGATCCTTCCTTGGCAAGGCTTCTGGGCTGGGGGAGGGAGGCAGGAGAGCTTCATCCAAGAGGCTGATCTGCAGTTTCCCCCAGGAAAAGTTCTGGACGCCAAAAAAGTGGGAATGCTGACTTCTCCCTCTTTAGCAGAGCCGCAGGGTGGCCCAGCTGCTCGTGAGCACACGCAGGCCTCCGGGAGAAGCAGCCCTACCAACTCAGGAGTTTTCTGTGGCTCAGGCATCTGTGCTCGCACCACCTGCAGCAGGAGAGACCTTTTGACTTTGGTCTGTCTGCCGTCCCTCGCCGCACCCTCCGACTGTGCCTCCAGCCAAGCCGATGCTCATGCCTGTGCCTGCTGCTGCTTTGGGGCAGAGCGGACTGCGGGAGCCAGCACTGACCTCCCTCCCCGCCCAGCCCCAGGCTGCCCCAGGCCGCTGGCTCAGCAATCCACCGCCCCTCCCACCCACATTCTCCTTGCCTTTGTTCCTCTCCTCGCTGCTCCTTTTCTCCTGAGGACACCCTTCTTGTCCCTTCTGTAGGTTGTCCCCTTTCCTTCATGCCCTTGACTCTCTGCCTCCACTCTAGGCAGCGCTGGGATGCTTGGAGCTATGTCCTTCACCTTGGGGGATAGTACTTTTCTGATGGTGTCTTCCCTACCTAAGCCGTCACCCTTCCCCTCCCTCCCTGTGCGAGGCCAGATTCTTCTTCCTTCTTGCATTTCTCTGAGCACCTTTGTTGTACAAATGAAATCACCGTGTGTGTGTGTGTGTGTGTGTGTGTGTGTGTGTGTGTTTGTGTGTACCGGTACACACACATGTAGACTACATGTGTATGGTGGGGGGTGGACTGGGCAGGTTAGGACTCTGTGGTGCCACTCAGAAGCATTCTCTCTCTCTCCCTCTTTTGGTAACGATTTATTTATTTGTAAAAGATTTTATTTATTTGAGAGAGAGAGCGTGCTCGCTTCGGCAGCACATATACTAAAATATTTGAGAGAGAGAGCAAGCAAGCACGAATGGGGGAGGGGCAGAGGGAGAAGGAGAAGCAGACTCCTGGCTGATCAGGGAGCCCATGGGGCTTGATCCCAGGACCCTGGGATCATTACTTGAGCCTAAGACAGACACTTAACCAACTAAGCCATGCAGATGCCCCTATTTATTTATTTTAGAGAGAGAGAGAGAGAGAGAGAGTGAGCAGGGTGAGGGACAAGAAGAGGGGGAGACTCTCCAGCAGACTTCCCACTGAGCACAGAGCCCGATGTAGGGCTCAATTGCGTGACCTTGAGATCATGACCTGAGCCAAAATCAGGAGTCAGATGCTTATTAACTGACTGAGCCAGCCAGGCCCCCCACTCAGAACCATTCTCTTGTGACTTCTGAAATGCCACTTTGGTAAACAGTCCTGGGGTACCAGGGTAGCAGAGAGAACTGGATTAGAATTCCGAACTCTTTGACCCATGCTCACCATGCCGCAACTCTTCTAGAACTTCCTTTTATCTTCCACGCACAGTGGGAATCTACTAAAGTGATGATTTCAAGGTAGGGAGGTGGGGTGGGTGTGAGCACTGATGAGGTCCTGTACCAATGCAAAAGCTGTGTAAATAAATTCAGTCTAATACATGCATCTGTCTGTCCATCCATCTATCCATCCATCCATTGGCTTCATATCCCTGTGCTAGATACTGTCTTAATCTCTGTCCTGAGAAGGAGCGTGTAATGGAGTGTGTCTAGAATAGTGAAGGGACAAGGGCTCAAGGGCACGGTGCGCTTTGTACCCCTTCGGGCAGCCATGCTCCCAGTGTGACGTCAGAATCCCCTGGGAACTTGTTGGAAATGCAGATTCTTGATTCCGCCAGACCCGAGACAGAGACTCTGAGGGTGGGGATGGCAATCCGTATTTTACTGGGCACCCTGGGGCACGCAGAAGCTTGAGAACCACTGCATTGGGGATTTGTGAAGACTTCACTCAGGAGGGGACATTCAAGTTAACTCTGGAAGATTCAAGAGGAACTTCTCAGGAGGGAGAGGGCTTCCCAGGTAGGGGCAAAGGCAGGGCGGTATGAAATAGCACAATGCCCCAGACAAGGGATTGTCGTTGGGTCTGACGGTAGCATTGGAAGAACGGTGGGAAAGTGAGCTGGAGCCACCATTGGAAGCATCTTCTATGCCAGGCTGTGTAGCTGGCACCCTGTATGCAAAGGAGAGCCACAGTAGCAATTACTAGAAGGCAAGGACAAATGATTTATAAAGAAAGTTGTTTGACATAGTATTAATTGTCCCATGGTATATCTCTTTTACCTGGTAGCGTAAACGAGTAGAAAATGTTCTCTACGACGCACTTGGAGCTTCTAAGAGGGAAGTGCTTTTTAAAAATATGGATCTATAAAATTTATGTCAAGCCTGTGTCTCAGGTCCCTGGAATGGAAGTCGGGCTGTCCTGGGTCCTGAGAGGTGTCTGTCTTCTGCCCAGTGATGGTGTGCCTGGCACATAGCTAGGCTTTCGGTATCTGCCAAGAGAAGAGAAGGCCCCACACTCGCACGCCTTTGGAGGGCATATTGTACTCTGCAGGACTGGAAGAGGAGAGCTGAGTTGATTAAGGGTAATGTCGGCTGATTAGATAATCTGAAAATTAGTCTGATAATGTGCAAATTACCTAAAAGAAGCATATGATGTCATTGCTACACTGATGGGAAAGATCTAACAGACGTTAGTCTCCTGACATCTCTGTCCTCTAGCATATGGCCCGGGGGCAACGAAGAGAGCTTTAGGAGAGAGAGTGAAAATTGCCTTTGACACAAGCTTAAGGATTTTGGATCACTCTGAAGGTGCCTGGGAAACCATAAAGCACACACAATCCACCACTTACCAACCTTGACGCAGGAAATTCAGGCTTTGTTCCAGGGGAGAGAGAAGAAAATTCAGATATAGGGCTCTGTCTGGAAAAGCGAGCTGCTTCTCACTTCCTGAAGAATGAATTTGGAAACTAACCACAGGTGTTCTTCAGGTGAATTATGATTTAACTAAAGAGTTTACAGATTATGAAGCAAGTGAAGAACAACCTGAGGGCTCCCTCTGGCCTTGAGGATAGAGTTGGAGTTAATTTTTCAGGGCTTTTGGCTGGGAGAATGGCCATGGAATTGGCCAGGCCAGAGTCTGAGTTCCGACCTTGCCACTCCGCCATCTTGTGCCTGTGTGATTGTGGATCAGTCACTCACACTTCTTTGCTCCTTTGTTGCGTCATCTGTAAGATGGAGAGTAACTGTACTGACCTCCTGGGGTTGCTGACTGTCTTTGGCGAGACGACGTGGGTGTTTGGCACCATGCCTGCCCACTGCGAATACTGATATCCCGTCTCCGTGCCATTGGGACCAACGGAGCATGTCTATGACCACAGATGGCTAATCTGAATCAGGGCTCATCTGTGGCTGTGTGATACCGGGAAGCTAACTGCCTGTGGGGGTCTCACTGGCATCAGGCATACCTACCAGAGCCCGGCCCGGCCCTGGTGCATCCTTTGCTAAACCATAGATGGAGGAGTGCAATCCCACACAGGCGAAACATGGGTATTTATTGAGTACTTAGTGTGCATATGCCCACATGTGGGACTAAGTATAATTGGGCCTTTAAAAAAACAGAGCACATGGTCTTAGCCCTAGGACAATTTCTGGTTTAACTGGGGAAGTAAGATGGATGCAGGAAACCCAGCAGGAGAAAGCGTGGGGCTGAGGCGAGCCAAGTAGCATCCCCATATTTACTATCCCATTTCCCCATCCCCCTTACCTTCCCGGGAGCCTCTTTGATTTCTCTCACATTTTGGCCCAATTACCTAGAAGATCCTGGATTGAAGAGTTTCACGTCCTGAGTAATGACCATGACAGTAATACTTCCTGACATTCCTTGAATGTGTCAGACAGACACTGCGCTAGGCAGGCCACGTTTCTCTCATTCCCTCTTCGCAGCAGCCCTATAAGGAAGGTGGGTGCTGTGTCCCCTAGAGGACACCAAGGCACACGGACTCCAGCCGATGTGCTTATAGACATGGTGCATGAATGTGTGAATTCTCCCATCATGTGCCACTTCTTCGGAAGTGTCTTTAGGCCTTTGATTCCCCCTGCCCCCTGCCTTTATCAGAAATAAAATTATTTCACATAAGAGAAGAAAGAGGGGAAGAAAGGACAGAACGCTTACTAGGTGCCGGGCACTTTGCACATATTGTCTCATATAAAGTTCACAGCCCATGAAGCACGTGCTAGGACTGAGGCTTGGAAAGGTGGCATCGCTTGCCCCAAGTTACATGGTTAGCAAGATGGGAAGCTGAGATATGAATGTGCTTGAGCTGGACACCATTCAGTTAAGTCAGGACATTGGAACCCCAAGTGATGGCTCCTAATCTTAAAGATGGGATCTTTGTCCTAGCGGTATCTCTTAATTTTTACCTGTAGGCCAATTGTGGAGTGCATCATAGCGCACGGTGGCTTTTCAAAAGAAACAAACGTATTAATGGACACTTCTCTTGGATTGCCTAGCAGAATACCAGAGACTAAATGCCTTAAACAATAGGAATTTATTTCTTACAATCTTGAAGACTGTAAGTCCAATATGAAAGTGCTGCTGCGTCTGTGTTCGGTGAGGGCTCTCCTCTTGGGTTAGAGATGGCCACCTTCTTGCTGTGTCCTTGCATGGCTTTTCCTTGATACAGGATGGTAGAGAGAAGTGAGCTCTCTGGTGTCTTTTCATATAATGGAACTATTCCTGCCGTCCTCATGACCTCATCTAAACCTGATCACCTCCCAGGGATCCTACCTCCTAATACCATCACCCAGAGGGGTAGGGTCTCAACATAAACATTTTGGGGGAGATGCAATCTAGTCCATGGTAAGCATGTTTAATCTTCAAAACTAACTTTAGCTGTTTGTGGTGTGATGTGAAACTCCCCCCATTACAAGTTCTGCCCGAGGTTTCAATTCGTAAATGAATCTCACTCTAGAAAAAAAATCGCACATCGCGTAGTTCAGTAATTTTCCTGCGTCTTCCATTTATGCCTCTCGTAGTCTTTCCTGTCTTAGCTCTCGTATATTTCTCTTTCTGACCTTGTTCTTGAAAAACCATAATGCTGTGCCCAAGGTGAAAACCTAGGGTTCATCCTCGGCTTTATTTTCCGTCACTACCTGTATCAGCTTCCCCTCCAAAACAGACTCCAAGGCCATCTCCCTTTCTTCATCTCCTGGCCTCCACCAGCTCCTGCTTGGAATCCCTGCAACTTCTTGATTGGTCTTTTAGCCTGTTTTACTCCATGGATTGGCCAAAGTGGTCTTTTTGTTAATTTTTATTTAAAGGTATATTTTTAAAGTAGGCTCCACACCCAGCGCAGAGCCCAACGCAGGGCTTGAACTCACAACCGTGAGATTGAGACCTGAGCCGAGGGCAAGAGTCAGAAGCTCAACTGACCAAGCACCCCCCCCCCCCCGGTGCCCCAGGTCTTTTTAAAACACAAAATAGATTATGCCATACTGCACTCTCAGAACTTATAATGCATTTAAATATGATCCAGACTTTTCACCTTGCGGGTCTGCGTTATTTCTTCTCAAAGTGAGATCAGCAGCTTCAACATCCGCTGGGACCCAGGTGGCCAACTCCTCCAGGTTTGCCCAGGACATTCCCAGTTATAGACTGAAAGTCCTGTGCCCTGGGAACCCCCCAGTGCCAGGCAAACCTCGACGGTTGGCTACCCAGTGGGGGAGCTTGTAAGAAATGTGGAGTCTTAGGCCCTAAGCCAGACCAATGAATCCTAATCTGAATTTTAGTGAGAAGCCTACCTGGTTTGTTTGCACAGCACTCACATTTGAGAAGCCCTGAGGCCTGCCATCCACCCTGACTTGACTTCCCTCAGGTGTGTGGCTTCTGTGGCCAGGGGAGGGTAGTAGCTGGTGGGCCTGGGAGCCCATGTAGCCGCTTGCTGATGTGACCCGAGACAGCTACCTCGCTTCTTTGTGCCGTGAGAGTCATCTATGTAAAATCAGAACATCGATGCGTCTATCTCACGGGGTTATGTGAAGATTCAATAAGTCAATTCATATAAAGCTCAGCATGAACAGAACATGTATGGGACACGCGTGTGATCATAGAGCAGTGATTCTCAAGCTGAGCCCATCAGAATCACCCGTTCCTTAGCACAGAGACTGCTGGGGCCCTCCTACAGGAGTTTGGACTCGGTAGGTCTGCGGAGGGACCTAGAATTTGCATTTTTAACAAGTTCCCAGGTGAACCACTGCCTTAGAGAAATCCAGTTTTTGGAGACTGATGTTCAGTTTGTTTTCTTTTTTCTTGTGGATTCACCGAATTAAGATGACTGACCAGGAACCAGGTTGTACTGTGAAACCCAGGGGACAGACTTGGTTTTCACTCTTTTCCTCAAGTTCTGTCCTAGGATGGCAAACGATGTGTCTGTGGCCCTCAGCAGTGGCTTCCTGGCTTGCTTTCTGGGTGTGTCCCCCATCTGGGCCCTCGTTCCTGGGCTGGGTTGCTCTTCTGCTCTGTGGTCTCTTGACTCTGTCCTAATCCTCAGACCTGACACTAGAGGCATATCCTTTTCATTTTCTTGAGTACTGCTTTTCAGTCCAAAGGACCTAGAAAATGCTGGTCCATTGTGGGCTGCTGGGGTTGACGAGGCCGAGTCCCCTGGAGGTGGTGGTGAGGAGGGGTGGAGAGAGGCAAGGCTGAACAAGAGACCGAGGGGCTTGCTGAATTCTAATACCACAGTAATAATATCCTGACAACTTATACGGATGAGGCTTATCCTGCTGTAAAACGTGGAGATGTCCTGCAATTCTCTAAGGGGAATGACTCCACTTTATTCAGAGCCCCGTTGACACAGTTACTCTGAGATTAAACGTTTCTCCTTTCCCCTAACTCATTTGGTGGCAATAACATGTTGCTACGCCAGGGCATGAACTGACCCACATGACCTTCCACTGGAAAATTGAAATATCTTCTCGTGCTTTCCCTAATCAGCCCTGCAAAAAGTCATCAGCTCTGCTTGTTTTTTTTCCTCACTTCTCTGAAGCCTCAGTGACAATCCCAAAGTTGCTAAGCTGGGGCTGGAGCACAAACGACACGGCCCATGGGTCACATGACCACCTAGGCCCAGGATCGGGGATGTGCTGTCCGAAGTCCCGGCAAATCGCAGCTCTAACCAAGGAATGTCTGTCAGGACGGAGACATCGATGTGAGCGGACATGTCTTCTGTTGTCACGGCACAGTGTTTAGGAGTCAGTGTTCCCAAGGTGTGTGTCTAATGGTGTGAGTTTTGGACTCCACAAAAATGGAAGAGAAGCAGTAGATGCAAGGATGAGTGGGGTGACTGACACCACATTTAGAACTTATGTATAAAGATTCTGCAGCCCCTCAGACACACAATAAGACAGCCTGTTTTCTCTCCAGCTCTGTGGGGTCCCTCTCGAGAGGCCTTCGAGCATGGGGTTCAAGGGGCTCTGAAGCCAACCGAGTCTGGGAATTCTTCACTCCTTCCATCCTGGTTTTCCAAGAAATGTCTCAGGGAGAGGATTCCTGAGGGAGGGAAGACTCACTGGCTTTCTCCACCACAGCTTTCTTCTCTCCGATGGGTCCCCAGTGACTTCTGCTGCTCCCTCTCTCTGTCCCTGTTATGAACAGGTCTGATGCCGGCAGTGCCTTAGAATGGTCACTTGGCCCTCACGGGACACTCGACACCCACTCGACTCCTAGTCTTTGACGTCCCTTTGCCTCAATGTTTTCTTTGTCCAAAGCGCCTCTGTGAAGATTGTCCAGCCTTCCCTGAAGTATGTGCTGGCCAGCACGGCGTCGGCCACGGTGCCAGGTGCTGGGGATTCCATCATTAAGGCCACTGCTCCTGCCCTCAGGGAGCTCGTGGCAGACAGGGAGAGAGACGCGGCCATGCACGTGACACAGTGATGAGAGGCTGAGGTCCCTCTGGGTTTGGAAGACCTCACTCTTCTGATTCTCCCTTCGCCCCATTAGAATGATCGAATCATAGGCCGGAAAGGGACCTTACAGTGTCCCCTAGCATATTCTTTCGCCTCTAGCCAGGCCGGCACGCCACCCCGGGGCCCAAGGCCTCTTCAGAGAAGCCCGCTCCTCCTCCTGTGCCTTTGTCCGATTGGCTCGGCTCCCAGCTTTCCTGCAGGTCTCTCTGCCATTTCGGCCCATTCTTTCTCGTGTCGTCCTGAACACCACGGACTGTGGCGAATTCAGGCCCATCCGTAAACTTGAAGACACCGAGTCAGCCCTTGGCCTTAGTTTCCGCCGGGGGACTGACCTCAGGGCCTGGCATCACTCTGCCTTGGCAGCCCCTCTCAACGTCACCTACATTCACTTTGTCCCCAGCGCTAGGTGGCAGAACGGCCGGTGAGGGAGAGCGAGTTCTCTGCCGGGGAGGACTCTGGCGGCCCGACGGGCGGGTGGGCAGTGGCCTCCAGCATCCGTTTCCCTGCCGGGATCCGCAGTCCCCTTGCCTTCCCGCACGGGGGGACGTCGGCCTCATCTGTCTTCCTCCTGGAGCCCTGGGGTGGGGCCTGAATTAGTGGCCAAGAAGAACGGTCCCGAATGGAATCCCAACGTTTTTATTCCTTGGATCTGTAGGATTTATTTTTTCATCAGTTCTAGGGAAGCAGTGAAGAAAGGTGTCAGGCCTTGGGGATAATTTATATGAGTAAACACGTAAGGAGTAGGGTGAGCAAGAGCATGAGAATTAAGGCCATTTATCCAGGCTTTGAGGCTCTGTTTGCCCTCTGGTCCAGCCTTCCCCACAGTCTTTATCTTGCTCCTTTAACCCTCTCCTTGCCCTGCTCCGCTTGGGCCCGCGCAGAGCTGTGTGCAGCCGCCCCGGCGCCCGCCCGCTGCCCGCCCCTCCCACGGCCCTCATTAAAGGCTGGGTACAAGGTAGCGGGATGTGGTGGTGGCCTCCAGCTGAGGCCTGCTCGCTGATTCTGCAGGGAAGGCACGTTGGCGTCCACCCTCCCTCCTCGCCTTCCCTTCCTCTTCTCGCCGGGCCTGGCCCGTGTGCGTGTCCTGGGTGGCCAGCCTGGGGCTGCCTCTCTGCGTTCCCTCTTTCCTCGGCCCCTTTCTTTCCTCCGTCCTCTGAAGACGCGCTCTGCACAGCCAAGTGGCCCTGGCTAGGATGCTTTACACTTGAGAGATGAAGTAATAACAGGTGGCAAGACCAGAGGCTGCCGGAGCCCAGGATTCCGGTTGCCATGGAAACAGGTCAGCCCTGTGGAGGGATGGGAACTGTCAGCCAGGGAGGGTGGTGGGGGAGCCAGTGAGAAGGGCGAGGAGAAGCAGGGCTCCTCCTGGAGGGCTCTTCTCACTGCCCCCTGGTTCCCCAGGGGCTACACACCCCAACTCCCAGGCCCGGACGAGAGAGCTGCTGGGCGGCGGGGCTGGGCGGCGGGGCTGGGCAGCAGGCATGGAGCACGGCCGCGTGCTTGTGCGCACCAGGCCCTGGCAGGCGGTCTGAGCGTCTGCTCAGAATGTGAAGTCATGCTTTTGTGGACGGGCTGTGGGGTTGGGAGGGCGGCGCTAGACTTCTGGCTTGCTTCCGATTTCTCTAGGACACTTGGGATGCAGCTTCCGTCTTGGCAAGACCGGATGGGGGGCTGTTGCTGGTGGCCAGACTGTCCTGGCCACGCCTCCCATTTCTGGGGTGGCAGGCAGGTCGCCGCAGAGATTGGACCCAAGAGGGGAAAGACAACCTTGTCTGGGTGGTAGTTTTAGAGAAGATTTGGGGCCTCGTTAGCCAGAGACATGTGGCCTGATGGAAGTGGACTGTAAATACCTTTCCAGAAGGACTGCTCACCCTTAACTGAGTGTGGTGGTGGGACTCTTTGGGGCTTGGCTTTTCCTTTTGGTTTGATTGGGAGGCTCCCTCCCACCTCCTATTTATTTATATATGTGTGCGTGCGTGTGAGTGTTTCTTCATGAACTTTGTTCTTGATTTCCATCCCTCCCCCCTTGAGCTTTGTAGAGTTATCCCCCCCAGGTAAATTCCTAAAGTCTCAAGGCTCACTTTATTTTCTTGGCAGCTTCCTTGTATCTCTTACATGATCTCAGCCCATGAACATTAATCAACAGAAAACCAAATCCATCATTATGGACGCTGCCATCGAGAAACCACTCGGGTCTTTGCCCTCCCGTTGTCTTATTCTATGAAGTGGGACTCAATTTCCCATAAGCAGAAGCAGAACCTCTATTTAAATCCCTCTTGCAAGGTCTGTGTGAGCTTCCTATTTATAGTAAAATCCTTTTTATAATGATCTCATACACGGTACCAGGAAATTGCTCATGGCTGGGTCAGGCCATAGGCCAGTAGAGCTGTGGTGTGAGCCTTACTTTAAAAAAATTCCTTCCAGAGTCTCTGGAATTCTCCGGAGAAGTGTTTTCACAGAGAATGGGACAATAAACAGGATCGCCCAGTATGGATTACGATGGTAGGGACATGAAATTTAAGTTCAAAGGGAATTTCTGCTTTTATCAGGCCAATCTCAATCATTTTTATCCCTTTGGGCTTCCAAAATGACGTATTGGGTGAGTCAAGTTGAGTCTAAAGAGATTTATGAAATGTTTTATATGCAAGGTGTGGCCAGGGAGTATTTGCCTCTGGACTTTCCAGGAGACAGAGTCTCTGGGGACATAGACGACCCAGGGGTGACGCCAAGACCATAATCTCTTTGGGTTTCGGTGGTTACGTCATCTTCAAATAATCCCCGTTTTACCATGTTTTTGTGAGAATCAGTGAAACAACGTACGTAAAACCTCCAGTGGAAGATCCGTCACGGTTTTATAGCGTAATAAATGTCTGCTTCTTTTTCTTTTCAAGAAACTGTTTAACAGGAGGGGAGGCGGCATGGGTAGGAGCAAGCTGGCGTCCCCTTCTCAAGGACAGTGAATTGTAGTCTTATGCTTTCTTACATGTTTGCGTACACGATGGTGTTTCCCCTCCCGTAGTAGGGGTGTGTGGGGTTATTATTCCAGCAACCCAGGGCCCTCAGCCGCCCACTCTCGTTTACTGTGGGAGCTAGACCTGACACCAGGCCAGATGACTGACTAATCCATCCGGACGCGGACCAGCACGTCTCTCTGAGGACTTGGGAAATAAGTCGTGTCGTGAATGATATTCAGAGCGACAGATAGCTCTACCACAGGGAAAACAAACACAGTGCTCTGTCCCCACTAGGAGGATGTCCCAGGGGTGTCACTGGGCTGTCTGCTCACATCTCTGCCATCCTTTTCTAAGCCATTCGTCCTCTGCATTGTGGTTAACCATTTCCTGGGTGCAGGGCCTATAGGTGTTTCAGTGATGAGTTAGACATGGTAACTGACCTGAAGGAGGAGATCATTCAGTACAGGGAGTTGAGGCAGGTGCACCCACGTAGAAAGAAGAGAAGGGTCAGAAAGTGAGGTCAAGAGAATGGCCTCCCCAAGGCCTGACGGGTCCTTCTGGCTGGGGACCTGGGAGAGCTCTATGGGAAAACCCTCACCCTGAAACCAATCCTAAATACCCAAGAGTATGAGAACCAGAACCAGAAGCTTTGGCTTCGTCAATCCTACACCATTTGACTACGATGAAACGAGGCTCTGAGCTCACTGTTACGAGAGGAGTGTAGGATTTTGCCAAAAATGAAGCATGGGTATTCACTGTCACTTTCTCTACTGGGTCACTGCTAGACTAAAATGGTACCCCTCCCCTCCCCCAGCCCTGACATGTCACAGCTCCACACAACAGGGCCTTCAACTGGGGTCTAGCACCTTCTTTACGCCCTTGGCCAGGCACTTTGTATGGCCAGCAACCAACACAGATATATGTGGGGATCCTGCTCTGATTCAGCCCTCTCAGAAATTTCTCTTCATTAGATGAATTAAATTCTGTTCCTTTGTTCTTTTTTACACAGGACCAATTTCTCTATCACCATCTGCTTTGCCCTACTAGATCATTTCTGAATTTTTAATTTCTTGCAGTATTGGAGCCCCTGATTCAATGAGGGTATTCTACCCATGGTCTGTTGGTGGGAAAGGCCGTGAAGAATCACCCAGGTGTTCTTATACTCTATTCTACTTCATCCTCATAAATCACAAGGCATACACTGTGTTGCAGAAAACCAGATTCTTTGGTTGCTTAAAGATTTTGTGAAAGGAGAGAAAATCTGACATAAGAGGAAGTCCCTAAAAGAACAGGAGAGGTAGATGGTGAGGCTGGGGCTCCTGAGATTTTTAGTGGGATGATACACATGGACGTCTTTGATCTTTGATCGCTTTTCATATGGGAAGCTACCTGAGTTGTGACTGGCATCTCCATATTTTCTTTCTAGATCCTATCACTCATGAAAGTTAGCTCTGGCTTACACTCAGCCCCGGAATTTCATACACCCCACTTTTTCCTGTTCCCCTTTTGATTGATTTCTAGGATAGTCTCCTAATGAGAAAATCCTGAGTTTATTTGCTTCATAGACATGCTTGGATTTTCTTGAGAGTTCTAGAAATGTTGAAGATGGCAAATGAGAGAGAGGGATGAAAGGAGCTTGCTTCTGGATTTGGGCAATGAAAATTTTAGAGGACAATTTTTGCAGGGGTACTGATTTGGGAGATTATTTGCAAAACCGTTTTTTAATGACCTGTAGTGTCTTTGAGATGCAGTGAGTGATAAAGAAAAAATCCACACCCAAGAGGCCGTAGGGTGTGGCCAGCTCCTCTGTCTGCCCCCAACAGCAACACCTTTTTTTTGCAGAGAATTGTCTGCCTCCCTGAAGATGAAAATCAATGACTTAGAAACTGATTAAACAATCCAAATAGCAACTGATAAATGGATTAACTCTCTATAATGTAATTCTGCGAGCTTTTGTCTTCTGCCTTCCCCAGGTAAGTTTTTCTATTCCTGGAGGCAAAGCAGAGGCATGGAGGAAGCGAAGGCCAGAGGGAATCATATTAAAGTGGGTGAATCCGTTTATCACTTACTGTCTGGATGGTATTTCTGCTCACATATCTGCTTCCTTTTACAGATTCGTACCCTACGGGACCCTGATTAATGTTAGCCAGTAAATAATGAAAGATAGCAGCAGACATTGGGTATAGCGAGGAGGAAGATACCCCCGTGGTTTAGGCCGATCCCATAAACAGGCAGACTTTTCTTCTTAGTTGCAAACAGGGAGTGTTCATGTGACAAATGAATCTCCACAATAGGGATCAAAAAACAGGAGAATGGAGGCATTTCTCCCCATGCAAAGAAACCTGTCCAAGCTTTTTCAGCCAGCCCCTAGAACTGAGAATGATCTCAGTGCTCGAGAATGTGCCGTTCTCACAAGCTTTGTTTTTTAAGATCATGTCCCAACATTTTTCTTTGCCTTTGGATAAGGACCTCGGGCAGGGGTGGCTTAGGAAGGTCTTGAGCCTCAAGGCGCGCTCACCAACTCACCATTCAACTTACCTTTGGCAAGAGGCTGAGCTGAGTGCCCAGGTCTGGTTCTAGGCTCTTGAGGTTTGCTGGTTAACCAGTTCTGGTTTCTCTCCACACACATGAGTCTGGACTTCAGGGAGATGAGGCTGAACAAGAGTGGACCTTTGTGTACCTGGCAAGCTGTTCATCAGAGTCCCCAGAAGCATCTTCGGTGTCTTTCCTGGAAATGACTACCATCAGTGCTTCTTTGTTTTCATTTTCAGGGAAGAAAGGAATATCTCCCAAATAAGAGCATCTTTCCCAAGGGCAAAACCTAGACATTGCCCATTCTCTCTCCCACTCATCCCACCACTGTCTATGGTTGCTACCTGCTGTTTGAGGTCTGAGCCCTGAGGGCTGGTTGTTCAGAGATGAGAGAAGTTGACTTGACTAGTAGGCCTTCTGGATGCTTTGTTCATCCAGGAAATGCGATCAGAGGAGCCAGGTAGTTTCTGTAAAAAATATTGCACATATTGCTGAAGTTAAACTAAACTCTGGATAGCTTGCAAGGGATTAAAACTATTGAGTTGAATGTGTGCCTGGGTGGCTCAGTTGGTTGAGCAACTGCCTTCAGCGCAAGTCATGATCCTGGAGTCCCGGGATCAAGTCCCACATCGGGAATCCCTGCTCAGTGGGGGTTCTGCTTCTCCTTCTGACCTTCCCCCTCTCATTCTCGCTCTCTCTCATTACCTCTTTCTCGCAAATAAGTAAATAAAATCTTTTAAAAAGAGGAACTATCGAGCTTAAGAGGATCAAAAAGAAAACGTAGCACAAGGGCCAGTAGAAACGCATGTCAGCCTAAAATCAGATTTTTTTTTCTTTTAATGTTTCTATAGCCCAGAAAGGACCGGATGGGACAGTCATTCCCAACAACTACTGTGACTTCTGCTTGGGGGGCTCTAACATGAACAAGAAGAGTGGGCGGCCTGAAGAGCTGGTGTCCTGTGCAGACTGTGGACGCTCTGGTGAGTGTGGCCCCTTCTTGCATCTGTGCCTGTAGAGCGGGAGCTGTTTCACTTGTATCCCTCCGCCATCTTGTGTGAGGGCTGGAGGGTGGAGTGGAGAAGAGGTGGTGGTGATTCTGAGTGCAGAGGAGTTTTCAGGTCATTTTGATATTTTTCTTCTTTGAGTCTTAAGAACCAGAAGTTGTGCCCTGGGATGTAGGAAGAGGGGAAAGGAGATTTTGGCTCGTGTCTGGCCTCTCCATGAGGTGGATATTTCTTTGTGTGTATTGTCGTGGATGGCAGTGAGGGAAAGTCTGAGAAACACCTAGAGACACAGGCAACATGCTTCCTTGTATCGATGGTGTGTACCTAACACAGAGATATGTGTGTCCTATGGACGTGCCTGGGGCAAACTGGAAGAGTATGGAAACAGAAATGTAGGGAGAGCAGCTATGTCTTGAACTGTGGGAGTCTGAAACCCTGGGTCTCATGGGCAGCTGCGTAAAGACCACCTCCATTGGCCGCACATCCCATTTTCTCATATAAAACAGGCAAAAGAGACCCTGATAGACCAAGGGGGCCAAAGGTCAGATGTTCTCAGGGCTGATCTGGAGTTGACTTGGTATGTTTTGAAATTTTCATCTTTGACTTCTCCAAAGACTCAAGTGACAAAACAGATTTAGAACTTATTCTCTCATTCTTAAACTGAGTTCAGGCCTTCAAGTTTTGTTTAAGATGTTTCATTTTGCAATTCTAACCAAACCATTATCTTTGGCTGGTTGTGGTTGGTTGGTGCGACCTACTTTTCATATTGTTCGATGTGCTAGTGAAGCCAAAAGCACAAGGTAGGGAGGAGAAATGATCTCAGGTTCATCTTTAGTCTGACCCAGCGCTGACCAGTGGGTGAGATGCTGTTTGGCTGGGTGGCTGGTGTAAGCAGTGAGAAGCCACTTCTCCTTCCCTTATTTCTCCCTAAGGTCTTTTCTGCTCCAAGGCCCGGGAGATGGACCAAGGTGACCACACCTGGGTTTACTGTAACAACTCAGTTCTTCCCTTGCAAACCTGAACTTCCGTCCTTTTATATTTGATGTTGGAGTTGTTTAGGGTTCCAGACCGACTTGAGTAGCAAATCTGTAATTGGAAAAGGACTGTGGTCTCTATTGCACATGCCCTCAGCACTGAGCTCTTAAGGACCTGACCAGGTGCCCATCCATGTTCCTTTGTTTTCCAAACATGATACCTCACATTAAACTCTTTATTCTGCCGGGGCTAGCTTAGAGGAGAGGGCTCACGTGACAGTGCACTCTGGGTTTTAAATACTTAAAGTGAATAGTTTGAGAAATAAGTAAAGAAAATGAATCAAGTGAAATTCAATTCAGTGTTTTTTAAAAGCAAACGATCAGACAAAGTCTCTATCGCCAGAAGCAAAGTCACCTGGCGGAGCGATATTCTAGGCAAAGCGTGATGGACTGTTCTGGTTTGGGGTGCATTAGAAAGGGCAGCTTCAGAATGCTCACTGCAAGCTGCTTGAATCTTCCCTTTTTCTTCCCTACGAACAGTGGGGTACTTGGATCTGATCCACAGGGGACCAGAAGTGGGCAGTTGGTATTGTCTATCCAAAGCCCCTCTCCTCCCAGCCTTTATTCAGCATTCCTCCACCCAACCCTCCACCCCCGCCACCCCTCTCAACCCAAGATCTGTCTGCTATGTGACTCAGGGGCTATTTGATACCAGCCTAGGTGTTCTCATTGCATTTGCCGATTTTGGTGGATGATTTAGTCAAGGTCTAACTCCGATGCTCCTGAAATAGCCACCACCTTGGGAATAAACAGGTGGCATTAGCCCATGAGACATGCTTGTGAAGGCAGGTGGGCGAATACTTCTCTAGGGCCTCCTTGGAGTCCTTCCAAGGAAGAGTGTGAAGCTCAGAAAAACTGTCTTTCCCTTCCCATCTTCCCCGCTACCTCTGTTTCCTGGGGAGAAAATGAGATTCTTGAAATTGACACCATAAGTGAAACACTGTGACCTCATTTGGGGGTGGTCCTGGGTCCCATTTACAGTGTGAATAAGTTTAAACCTGAGTGTTCTAGATTTCAGGACATTATATTTTATTAGGCTTTTGCAACCCCTAATTCCTGCTTTTTTGGTGCTCTGAGTTAGATTGGACAACTCTGGACTTTCTGGAGTCACGAAGACCTGGGTGTGTTTAGTGGCTGGAGTGTGTGTGTGTGTGTGTGTTTGTGAGCGTGCACGCGTGCATGTGTGTGCACACAGGTGTGTATGTGCACCCGGGTGCGCGTATGCGGGTGCAGATCACTGAAGTTTCCTCCAGTCGTTAAAGAAAACGAGAGACTCTTCTATTGCCTATCGCTTATCAGACTTTGCAACTTCTCGCTTTCAGTGCAAATGAACTACATGCTCTAAGTGCAGAACTGAAAGGGTACCATAAGAATGGGATTAGAAATGGGTACAAATAAAAATAAAACGATGGAGGCTTAACCATCTCGAATGGGTTATCTGACAGTAATACCTTTGTAAAGCTACTGTCAAAGCGAAGGACAAACAGTGTTCAAAGAAACACCAACTGAAAACACCAAAGAAATACCAACCAGGCTTAAAAACCACTAAGGCAACTCCTTATCTGGGGCGGGGCTGAGCGGGCATGCATGCGTATGTATGCGGACAGAAGAGGAGAAGGACAGACTGCGGTTGAATCTGTCGCTGTCAGAGCTGTGGACACATGCATTATCGTAGAGATGGTGCCTTTCTGGGGCGGGAGGAATCCTTTCCCCCTGAAATGTTGGTTTTGTCCCGTGACCCTGAATCCCAGTCGCCGGGTGATGCACCCAGCTAATCCCTTTTGGTGTGAAAGGGTTTTTGGTCTTGCTATTAAGAGTAACGTTGTAAGAATGTAATAAGAATATTAATAATGCTGTCTGTTGCTTAACCCATGTGCTGATATATTCATCATACATGTCAGCTCATTTGGGAGGAGAAGGCAGGAAGGAGGAGGCAACGGCCGCAGCACGCACCACGGAGGACTTATTCGGTTCCACGTCAGAAAGTGACACGTCAACTTTCCACGGCTTTGATGAGGACGATTTGGAAGAGCCTCGCTCCTGCCGAGGACGCCGCAGTGGTCGGGGTTCACCCACAGCAGATAAAAAGGGCAGTTGCTAAACCCACGGAACAGACTCTCTGGGCGACTAGCCGTCGCCCTCTGACTTTGGTCACTATTTTGGGTCTGATATACATTTTTTTTAATGAAAGTCAACTTTAGGTTTTCCCTTCATCCTTGCTTTTTCCCTCTCTCCTTCCACACGCATCCTTCCCACCCCCTTGCCCCCGTGTCTTGGGTAGGTACAACAGAAGCACAAACTACTGAAACAAAACAGAACAAAAGAGTAGGATAACAGTCCTTCAGAGAGATGCCATCATGACGTGCTGTTCATTTTCCGTAGAAATGGGAAGTTAGGTGGATTGTCTCTCTTTGGGGGAGGTGGGGGGGGTGGGGAATCTTTTTGACATGAGCAGAGTCAATTTCCTCAGTTTTCCTATTTATTGGCAAAATGAAGAGAGGAGGAACATTGGGTTTGGAAACAAAGAATGAATAACATTAAAATGATTATTTATGTGTTCTAGCTATTATTAGAAATGGACCTTTTTTTCTTGAGAGAGAGAGAGAGAAGGGAAATCAAAGCCATGGACGCGATATCCTGCTTGGGAGAGAGCCGCTGGGGGAGGGATTGATTCAAAGACACCTAGTCGGGAGGATTTCCTCGCTGGGAGATGATGGCACTTTTGTACCCCACGGAGTGTGTGGCTCCCTACAGCAGACCCCCTCCCCATTTCTGCTCCCTGACCTTTCCATCTTCCTCCCTGCTTTCGAGAAAATGTCAGCAGCTCCTGGGAAGTCTGGGCCTCCGTGTGTGGCCTCCCTCCAGTGCCTGGGCCCCGACTGCCAGCGCCTCCTGGGCTCCTCCCGGCACCGGCATAGCCGCGGTGGCGTCGTCCCTGGGCTTCTCCTCACTTTCCTTCTGGTGAAGAGCAATTTCCAAACACAAGAACGGAATACAAAAGGAAAGTCATGGACTTGGTAGTGACAAAGCAACCCGAGGCCACGCTCACGGACAGAAGAATGATACCTCACAGTATACGTCCCTCTCCCCTGGCCCCTGTTGACAAACATAAATTCCCGTTGGACGATCAAGTCTCCCGTGTTTCTTCTTCTATTTTTTTTTTTATAGTGCCCTCCAGGCACTTTGTTTTATGTTTCCAATAGCACCTCCTGAAATAAACCAAAGCAACACTTGTTCAAGGTCCCTGGGGCGATGGAGAAGACCGTTCACCTTGTTGGCAGTCCCAAGAAGGAACAGCTGTGCAGTCCTAGTTCAAAGGTACGTCTCAGCTGGCCTGTCTTACAGGGAGGGCAAAACCATCATAGTTGTTTTCTGTTGTTGTTGTTTTTTGTTAGTTAGTTTGTTTTTTCTTTCCTTTTTTCCTTTTCCTCCCCTGGCTCGTCTTTTGTTTTCCTGGGCTCACACCCCCTTGTTAGTATGGGCCTGGCTATGGGTGTAGAGTGTCTTCCCCCCGGCCCTCTGCGTCCTGTGCGTGCATGCTTCCCCATGTGGGCCTGGGCCTAGTGTGGCAACTGAGGCTTGCTTGGACTGTGGGAGGGACCCCGTACGGAGAATGGTGGGCTTGTGGCTTCTGGCTTCAACCGTAAGAGAAAGTGGCTGGGGAAGTGCTTGGCTCCCTCTGCCTTCCTTGGCTGCACCTGGTGGGTGGAGACCAGGGATCTGAGGCTGGGGCTGGCTGCTGTACTTGGGTGGAATGAAAGAGTGCGGCCACCGGGGTCTGCATGTCTAGGGCGGTGTTCCCTGCTCCACGGACCGACTTAGCTGCCAAGGGGATGAGTCCACATTAAAGAGGACGTCTGATTAGGAAAACACTGAGCTGCTGATCTGAAGATCCTAAACTTCCACTAAGTGTGGTCAGGGTCTCCGGCCTCCATGAGAGCACAGGTCCAGAGACACGGGTATTGCCATGTGGCTTGGGTTGGGAGAGCCAAGTAGCCGCCACCCAGGCAACAGGCTGCTTCTAAGTGTCTGGGAAGATCTACTTTGACAATCCAGACTTTGGGAATCTTCATGAATGAGACCTCTCCTTAAAATAACAAACCCACCGAACAAAAGCCAAGACTAAGCAAAGAAACCCACGAATGGACACTTTGTGCTCCCCTGGTAGCCTGAGACAGAAAGAATTTCTACTTTTCTCCTGCTTGAAGTGTGTAAGTGCTGGCCTGGGCATTTGCTCTCAGTCGTGAGAGAATGAAAGGAACAACCTCATCCATTTTTGGGATGTCTTGCCTAGTCTCTATGTGGCCCTGCTCCTAGAGAATATAGGATAAACCCCCCATGTTGTAATATTCCTGTCCTGCATGCTCACCTGTGTGAAAAAGCCCACCTAGTTGGTTCCCGTTGACTTCTGCTAAGGGGGTACAACCCGTTCTTGCTGTCCTCCTCCTCCTTGTCATCTGTTCTGTCGCTTTGACTTAGATGTTGGATTCATAGCATTGCGACTTGCTCTCATTGGTGAAGTGTGAGCTTCTATGTTAATAAAAATATGTCCAACCAATCTATACGATCATTTGAAATCTGTGTAGTGGTTTGTAGTCATAACATTTTCAATGACAGCTTGCCTTTGAACTTGAAACTAAACAAAAAACCCAAAACTTAATTTAAATTATAAAAAGCCACCTAATTTCAGAGTCTAGCTTGGGGTTCTAAAGGAGAACCCCAAGGAAGACCTAACAAGGCAACGTCCCATGGAAAGATTTATCCAAGGGTGGCTGTTGCTTCTCTATTTTAATTTTACGAGCAGAGCCTGATCTTCAGTTTCTCCTTTTGGGGGTAGTAGACGTTCTCATCTTTCTCAGTTGGTGTGACCAACCGAGCATGGTAACGTATCCTCGCATGGCCTGAGTCCCTGGTCTCACCTTGCTTATAGTATCTTTCAACAGACTCAGAATTTACATCTTTTCAAAAAAAAAAAAAAACCAAAAAAAAAAAAAAAAACAAGAAGAAACCAGAGAGGACTTTGAAGATGATCAAGTTCAAATTTTCCACTTTTCAACTGGGAAAGATCAATCCAGAGAGGTTGAGTGAGGTTTGAGGGAGTGGAGTGAACGTGGCTTTGAAAACAAATGTCTTAAGGTGAAGGAAGGGAACTCAGAGGAGGCACAGGAGGAGGAAGCTGGCTGTGGTGGGTTTCTGAATGCCTGCACGGTTGATGTTATACCTTTGTCCCCCTTTCTTTCTATAACAACCACTGACGTTTATGTACCAGGCATTGTTCTGAGTGCTTTCCCTAGGACAGTTCCTTTGAGCCTCATGATTAACCCAGGAGGTAGGTGCTTCTATTAGCCCCAATTTACGGATACGGAATCTGAGGCTTAATACTAAGGTTCAGGGATGTCCTAAGGCCTCACAGTTAATAAGGAGCCAGGTTTTGATCCCTGGCAGCCTGACTCCAGGACCTGTATTCCTTTATTATTGTTCTGTGGTACCACTTTCATGGTCCTATATATGGAATATAGGAATATATGAAATACATCCATATATATTTTTTAATTTTTTATTTATAAGTTTTTAAAGTTTGGATGTCATTAGTTTATTATAAAAGAGAGACATGGAAATTCTTTACATGGTGAGAGCTTTCAGAGTTCAGTGGAATGGGCGGCTTCCTGTGATGCCTTTTCAATAGTGATTTTTTTCCCAGTCTACGTACGTCCCAACAGTGTCACGCATCACCTCTAAATAAAAACGAATCCTTGTCATCTAGAACTACTTCCGTGCCTCTGTGTCTTGGGGGAAAAACTTTATTTCCAACTTTCACGCTGACTGGTTGATTCTTTCCACCCCTTCCTTTAGAGCCTGAGCCAACAAGCTAGTACAGTTGATGATAATACTTTTCCTTGATTTTTTCTGGAATCAGAATGCCTCCTTTGGTTATGGTTTTGGCTGCACTTCTTTCAACTAATGCTCCTTTTCCAACTACTACTTGGTCAAAAAGGGGAAGATATAGAAAGGTAGGTAGGTAGATAGAGAGCCCTTGTTTTTTCTCAGGTCCAATCAAAGAAAGGGGTGTTGTAATGAATATAGCTTTGAAAGATAACCTTATTAAAGACAATTTTAAAATGGAAGAGTAAACAATTAGATCCCCCCAAAGACAATTTCAATTAAAATTCAGTGCAGAATATTGCAGAGAACTCATCTTCTTTCTAAACTATCAATTCTAGACATTTCCCCCCTGACTGACGTCTATTAGGAACAAAGCCCTTTTTTTTTGGTGACCTCAGGAGTTGCAAGAGCTGTGCCAGCAGTCAACACATCTATCATTTTGTTGTTGCTCTTGTTAAATAAGTGTCACTCCTCAAATTCAATATAAAAGAAATTACGATCATTAAGATGAAAAAGATCTGACTAGCATCCTTTGTCCTCAGCTCAGGAAAACACCACCGAAAATGCTTCAGACACGTCACCAAAGTTTCTGAGTCTTAGCTCAAAAATAGGAAAACCAAAGATACAGAACTTTCTAAATTTGTTACAACCTTCCAATCCCCTGGGGAGAACTGTTGATGTAAAAGCGATGACTGTTGTTGTCTATCTGATGTTTTTTTCCCACCTAGAACAATCTAATCCTTTATTTCTGTTACTGAGACTGTGTTGAGATCAGGTTCTCTATCCTGTAACCCTGGGAGTGAGAAATACGCTTTTAATTTTTTAAAGGTACTTTAAAGTCAGTAAGGCAATTTGCTACTGGTATTTTAGAGAGAAGGATTTAATAAAAATATGATGTTCACATCCATTGTACCCCTTTAAACCTTCCTGCTTACTTTGCATCTCTCTACGCACCTAATGGGCTGCGGCCCGATATTGCCTTTAGATAGCACTTGAGGGAACACAAGATCATTACTCGGGGAGAGAACTAAAAGCTGTTTGGAGGTACTCACTTCATGGTGGAATAAAATTAATTAATATTATCCCAGTATGCCCCCTGTTACATCTGATGAATATGATCTTAAACATGTACTTAAAGTTTGAGCAGCTTCATGTAGTAGGAATTTTTCTGCAGGAGATTTTGTTTAGCTTTTGGACATGAAGTTAATTGTGTTGTAAATTCTTGGAGTGAGGCATTTTTGATCCCAACGAGTAGAAACCTAGAGTAGAAATAAAAAGTTCTGGGTTCCGGACCCAGTCCCTGTGTGATTTTGTTGCCATGAACCTCTGCCTCAGTTTCTCTATCCTCAGCATGTGGATGTTTCTTACCCTATCATAATATATAACCAAGATTTTCTCATGACGATTCTTAAAACCACCACGTGGGATAGGATAGATGTCATTCGTTCCCATGTTACTGATGGGGAAACAGACTGACCACATTAGGTAACTGAAGTTCCAGCCTTGGTAAGCGGTGTTTGGATCTTCTGATAATCTTTTCTCAGTCTATACTGACTTCTCCTGTAGATCATAGTTTTGAGATTTATTGAGTAAAATCAGTAAAGCTTTTGCGGTCTTTCATTCAAGACCTCATCGGATTGAGAGGAGGTATTTGATGCTATAAAAACAAAACAAGACAGAACAGAATCGCATTAGAGTCCTGCTGAGACAGAGCAACGTTGAAGTTCTTGTGAACTTTCCCAGGGAACTGAGGTCGAGCTTCTTAAACGGGCAGTGTTTTGGTGGTGACATCGGGGAAGGGGTGAGGGTGGGTGGGATGAATGGCAGGGAGTAAACACTTCACAAGCCCAAGTGCTTCTAACACTGAAGAATTGAATTATATGATACTGTTTTGCTCAATAAAAGTGATTTCTGACCATTTTCTCAAAATGGAAAAACCATTCTGATTGATTGATTTACAGAATACCGAGAATGATGGAAGAACACTGTCAGAACTGAATTATTAGCTAAAAAGCATTGTCAGTTAGGTTTTCAAAGTATCTCCATACTGGCCTTCAACCAATGACGAAGGCCTAAAAATTGTTAATTTTGAAATAATTTCAGATTTACAAGGAACTCACGCAAATAACACAAAGATTTCTTACGTACTCTTAGATTCTTCAAATGATCTCAATAAACAGATCGCGATCAGGAAATTAATATTGGTGCAGTACTAATAATCGCACTAATAATGTCCTTTTTCTGGTCCAGGATTCATGTAGGATCACATGTTCTATTTAGTTGTCATGTCCTCTTAAAGTCCTTTAATCTGGAGTAGTTAGTTCCAGAGTCTGTCTTTGTCTTTCATACCGTGAAGTTAGTCAATTCCTAGGAAGTCCTTCTCTTTGGGATTGTGTATTGTTTCCTAAGGGCTACAGTCGGGTTATGAATTTGGATAAGAGTACCGTAGAAATGGTGTTGCATCCTTCTCGGGCCTCGTGTGAGGGGGCACATGATTGATTTATCCCATGATTGGTGACTCAGACATTTGTCCTTTCAGCTCAGGTTCAGGCTAGTATATTTATATACTTTGCATGATAATATTTTTATTCATATATGCCTTTGTTTATTTGGCGACTAGCGGCTGAATAACAGTGGACTGTGTATGACTCTTCAGCCCTGTGAAGGATAGGCTGAAGTTAAACATGGGACCAATGGATTTGGTGTCCTCTGGAGTTTTGGCAATCCAGGTGGGCAGAGCAGATAGTCACAAGTAGTTAAAAAATGAGTGAGAGCATCGTGGGGTGATATGTGATTTTTTTTTGCTGGGGATCACAGTAGCCAGGGAGATTTTCTTAGAGTGCTTATTACAACATGACTGCAGTCTTTCTCATCAAACAGATGGTGTGTTCCTTGAGGGCAAAGATGATGTCATTCATGTCCCTTGGACAGTGCCTGACACCATTGTGCCATAATTATTTGTTGAAATAAACTGAGAACTGAGCAATGTTTCTGAGCTAATTAGTGGAAGGGTTTAGTGTCTCATTCCATACATGGTGGATGTTCAATAAATACCGTGGACAGACAGGTTGGAGAGGACATATCTGGACACAGTATCTATTGGTCACGTCAGAGGGGGACTCGTTCTCCAGGAACCAGTGAGGTAGTGATGGGGGGTGGGAGGTCAGGAGGGAGAATGAGGGTGTGAGGACAGGGGTAAGGGGAATGTTGAAGATGTATGTAGGGATGGAAAGGTAGCCTCCTTGAAGCGGATTGAAAGCAGAAGACTGAGAGGCAGTGAGACATTTTTGATAGCCTGCATTTTGCCCAGCCAGAGGAAATGAAGGAGGAAATGGATGTTAGGAGGACAAGGTTGAGAACCAACCAGCTATTTTCTAGGTGGCTTCAATGGGGGCAAATAAGAATGTGTGTGTGTGTGTGTGTGTGTGTTGCGGGGGTCAAGGATGGAAATTTGAGGAAATTGAAAGGGCATGAGGGTATGGTATGAGACAGACTCACTAGAAGAGTGGTAGATGGTATCCGACGGGAGGGGTTGCAGGCACTGAGAGAGGCACAGAAAGACTCCTGCAAGGGAGTGAAAATTTGGGTGCCCAGTAAGGGAACACTTGGCAGGCACCTGTGGGAGGTCTGAACGCCAACTAGTTTTATCAGTAGAGTGAAGGGATGAGCACTAGGGCAGAGGACCAGAGTCTGGGAAAGGGTACCGGGAAAGCAGACTTGAGAGGTGAGACCATGGGAAGGCATGGGATGGGATTCAGGGGAAGGAAATAGGAGCAGATGGAGGGAGAGGGCTTGGTGGTGGGTAGAGGTGAGGCTCTTCTCAGCCTCCATCTGAAACCATTAAGTAGATAGATAGAGGCTCAGTCTTGGAAGCATCTATAACAGTCCTGTACCCCTGAGCACTGAGCAATGACTTGGTATTAGAAAGAAAGATGGAGGATGGCGGAGGGTGGGTGGTGGTCAACTGAGCAGCTTATTTGGCTTTGAACTTTGGTCCTTGCTGCCTTGGCCATTTTCAAGTTGGGCCCCTCCTTCCCCTGCCGCCCAGCCCAACATGACATGCTTAGGGGTGCCTACCTCTGCTCTCTGCTTCTGGGGTGAAATGTGATAGTACTTGGTTGTATTCCTTTGTGTGGAATACTCCATTCCAAGACTGAAATAACTTAGCAGGTTTCATTTCGGCTAGAAGTAAAATCCACTCCCGGATAGTACTCATCCAGGCTAATAAACCCATCAGGACTGAACTGCCACCAGGTTCCAAGGCCGACAATTGGGATCACTGGGCTAGTTGAGAACTCGAATGCATCTTTGGGCTTGGGTCTCTCCCTGGGTAATTCTGACAGCCTGGAATCACCTGGGGTTGGGGTTGAGGGTACGTGCGTGAAGGCTTAGGGCCCAGTGGGGTATCCGTTGGGGCTTTTGTCACCGCCACTGGTCCTACACCCTAGAACTACACATTTCCACTTAGGTGACAGGCAGACCGATTGTACTGGAACGGTCCTTCTGGGGTCTTTTAACAGCAGAAAGATCCAGCAAACCAAGCAGAGGAGAAAGAACAATAGATTTTGCCAGCTCCCAGTTTCACCTACTCTACCCCCTAGGGACTGAAAATCCCGCCGTGTCCTTGTGTCCCCCGGTTGCCGCGGGCGCAGATGACCTGCCCCATCGCTGGCTGATCTCGTGCTGCTGGTGCTCGCGGCACAGGAGACGCTGGCCTGGCTCTCCTTGCACAGAGCTGTGGGCTCATGCGCATGGCCGTAGGTAGTATGTTCTCAACCTTCCTTCTTTTGTTTTTTCTTTTCAACTCATTTCATTGCCATCACCTCCTTAATTTGAATCTTTCCTTTTTTAGATAGTTGTCCTGTACTGTTGTTTTGTTTTATCTTTCATTGCCTTTCCCTCTGCAGTCAACTCTCTGACCTGGGGACTCCCGCATCCTCCAAGCAAGCCATTTCCGAAGAAGGTGACAAGAAGCCACGTTGATTTACGCCTCCTCCTCCTCCTCTTCCTCTTCCCTTGCCTGGCCCCCTCCTGAGCGTGTGTTTCAGCCAACACAGGAGCCTGGATTGTGGAAAAGCCTCTAGTGCGACTCAGCTCAGTTCAGAGAAGTCTCGGGAATGGCCTAAGTTTGTGCAATAAGAAGATTTTTTTTTTCCTTTTTTTAAATTCTTCATTACATTTTCTTTGAGTGTCTGTGAGAAAGTACCCAGGTCAGACTGGAATTGCTCTACAATAGAAATAACTGAACACGAACAAACTGATGAAAAAAAAAAAAAGAGTAAACTATTTTATTTATTTCAATATTTAAAAGAAAAAAGTGCTGACGTGGCACCGTATTTTTGTTTAAAGTACCTTCTACTTCGAAAGTTAAAAGCAATTTTGTGAAGACACGAAATCAAAAGAGTACTTAATGTAAAATAAAGACTGCCTATTAACTCTAAGGAAAAATACCCCACATTTTTAATAAGAAAATAAAGATCAACTCTGCTCTCTCAGGCTTTTAAAAAAGCCATTCATGTATGTGCTTTAGGTATTTTTATTTCTGCGAGTTGGTAAGTGAGGAGTGATTGTTTTTTTTTTTTTTTCCCTTCTTCAAAATTCTGTTGAAAGTGTTGGTGATGTTATATGGTTATGTGTTAAGACGTGACCGAAATAAATTAGCCGCAAAGGCTATCAGGAGTCTCTCCACCCCTGCCCCCCCCCAAAAAAAACCCCTCTCCCTGCCCCCTCCCCATAGGCAATCCCCATTTATCTGGATGTCAAGAAGCAGCTCGCCTTCTGGTCGTCATGTCTGATGAGGCCTAGTTCAGAAAGGAATTCCATCTAGTGATTAACCGTATCTCTGCGAGTGCCACATTTTCAAACACAGAGAGCTTTGTTTTAAAATAATGCAGTGAAGAGAGAGAGAGAAAAAAAAAAGGACGACAAAATATGCATCAGCTGAGGTGATACTCATTTGGTCGCCCAACAGCTTCCAGAGGAGACTGGCAAAGGGAGCCTTCTGCTGGTCTGGCTTTGGGGGGCCTAATGTTCTAGAGTGTCCCCAGGGGCAAGGAAGGCCAGCCTGAGTGACAGAAGCCTCAAGCTCCGTTGCTCTTGGGGGTGAAGGAGAAAGGCGCGTGTTCTAAGGTGTTCCCTTGTGGCCATGTGGGTGACAGTGAACGTGATGGCTATGAAATGTAATTCAGCTCTGTGTCTGTGGCCTAGCAGAGGAGCTGGGCTGACTGGCTGGGCCACTCCGTTCTACTCCAGGTCTTCTGTGTGCCCATGTTCTTGACCTTGTCTCACTTGCAAACAGAGTCATCATCATGAACGTACAGCCTCATGCCGGATATACCCTCATCAGCAAGTCCTTGAGTTTCAGTGTTACTGAAATGGGTCTGAGCTTGCGAATCTCTCTTGCCTTTGAAAGGGGAGATTGGATGGCACAGACGTCCCGCTAGCCCCTTCAGCTTTCTCATTCAAGGCCAGTCCCGGGGGGAGCTCACGGAGAACGTCTTTGTATACTTCTGAAGCCCTTTTCGGTGACATTTTCTGATAGAAAAGGTCCCTTTTCAAAATGCTAATAATTATAATAATAACCCACTCTCCAACCAACTCCCGCAAGTTATAATGTGTAGAATTGTGATAAAGCTTTGCATAATGTAGGGTTTGTATCAAATTTGTGTAAGTTTCTGTTAAATAAAAGCCTGTTTCCAATGCTCCTATAGCATCTCTGTAAATTTTGCTTTACTGACCTCATCCTACTTGAGTTCGACTTTCATACCGTCTTGAAAGGCTTCTGCCCACTTACACGCCCAAGGCGTGTTGAACCTTATTGTTTTATTCAGAAGTGGAGTGCAGAACGGTGGTTGCCGCTGGCTCAGCTGAGAGGTGGTTGGCTTGGGAAGTGAACGGTGCCCAGAGCTGGTGCCAGTACCTGGTCTCTGAGTCCAGAGTTGCTGTCACCTACCTATCGTCACCACAGCCATTGTCACTCTCTCCATGGAGAAACTCTTTACGTGTCCAGACTTGAGATACCTGTCGAATGTTGCTGTTATATCTGGACCAAGAATAGTTTGGCATAAGAATGCAAGATTTAGTGTGTGTTTGGAAAAATCTGGGAGGTTAATGTTTCCATTGCCTGAGAAGTGCTCTTGGTATAGTGTCCCCATGCTGCCAATCAGTACCGCTGTCAACCAGACCTTATGACAGGTCTCTTCTTGTGCGTGGAAGTGAATACTTTTCTTGGTTGGGCGCTCTAGGTCAGGTGGAACCAGACCAGCCTTTCAGGCCATGTCTTGCCCTCTGAGCATTGTCACATTGTGATATTTATTATGGGCATATACGTTTCTCTCGCAGTTAAAAGCTCCCCCCATCCATATACTCTCCTTAGGCTTTTGTTTTCTTTCTATTGTCATATAATACACATTATATAATATTTACCATTTTAATGTTCAGTGGCATTAAGTGCATTCACACTGTTGGACAGCCATCACCTTTGTCCATCTTCAGAACTTTTTCATCTCCAATGGGAACTCTGTGCCTGTTAAATAGAACTCCTCATTCTCTCCTCTCTTGAGCCCCTGGCTACCCCTATTCTACTTTCTGTCTCTGTGAATAAGGCTGCTCTAGGTATCTCATATAAGTGGAATCATACGGTATTTGTCCTTTAGTGACAGCCTTATTTCTCTTAGCATAATGTCTTCAGGATTATCTCTATTGTAGCAGGTGTCAGAATGTCCATCCTTAAGGCTGAGTGACATTCCATGGTATGCATACACCACATTTTATTTACCCATTCATCTGTTGATAGATACTCAGTGTAAATAGGTTTTTCACATTTATTACATTATCACCCACTTCCTATAGTGACTTAAATTTGAGACACTAGACACAATTCAGAGGTCACCAATAGGATTAAATATCTTCTTAGGGGGGAAATTGCACCTGAAGTCTTCCTTCTAATTTATGACCTAGAAAAGGGGACCTTGATTCTGATGAGCAAACATTTTCTTTGTGTAAAGTAGATCTTACCCCATGACATAGGCTCTCTTTGTAGGTATTGTCTTTGGGCTGCTTTTAGGGATAAGATGTCTAGCACGCAGCTGTAGTACCAGTGCAAATAAGAAGGATTAGAGGGGACCCAGTAGAATCATTTGTCTTTAATGGTGGCCCATGAGGGTAGGGAGGGCCTTTTTCAAATGATAGTGAGTTGTTGGCAAAGTTTGCATGTGGTTTATTCCTGTAGAGGGTCACTGATCAAGAGAGAGGTGGAAAGTATACATGTGAGCCAAAGAATGAGAAAGAGAAAAATCACTTTCCTCATCCATTTGGAAATATATTAGCTCCTATCAAAGGTTAGTTCTGGGGTCAAATTCAGATGCCTACAGAGCAGGTATCTTCAGTGAGTGAAGCAGGCCAGGCATGAGAAAATTAGCAGTGCCAGGGAAAGGGGGCAGCCCTTGACACTCAACCTTAGGACATGTGGAGACCCTAGGCAGTGGGAGGGAGTATATGGAGCCAGACAGCACCCATGCTTTGAATGGGACAGCTGCTACCAGCTCAAGGGATACTACCAGCAGGCATGGGAGCTTAGAGTTCTCAGGTCCCAGGTTTTTCGAGAGGGACCAAAAATTCAGAAATTTTGGTGAGATCTCCCCAAAATGTTGGTAGTAAATTGAAAACACTGAAAATCAGTTTTGTGTGGACAAAAATATGAGTGTGTATCAGACACCCTTTGATGACTTTGGGACAGCCTTCCCCAAGGGCTCCAGTCTAGTTAAGGTTGAAGTTGAGGATGGAATGCCTTGACCAAACTCCTTCGCTTCACCAATGGATGTGTCTAATGGTAACCTGACTTAGAATTGTCATGTGCTGGGAATGGGCCCCTGGGTTGGTCTCTGGATGGAGCTAGGTCATTATTCAGCACATTAGGGATTCAGAATGAAATTCTAGTAGAACATATTACCCTATCCAGTCCCCCTCCCTCTGCATGTAAACAAAAGGGTTTCTCTTTAAAACCATGGGTGGGACTATACAGTTTAAATATATATATATATATATATATATATATATATATATATATTTAAAGATTATATGTATATATTTAAAGATTTTATTTATTTCAGAGAGAGAGAGAAATCTTGCACATGAAAGAACATGCAAACTTGGATGGGGGAAGGGGCAGAGGAAGAAGCAGAATCCCGCTGAGCAAGGAGCCCAATGCAGGGTTTGATCCTAGTACCCTGGGATCATGACCTGAGCCGAAGGTAGATGTTTAACTGACTGAGCCACCTAGGCACTCCAAAGATATGATTTTTATTCCTTATCTTTATTTTACTTTATTCTTATAGCTGACCAGTCATCTGTTAGATCACATTCCTTATACCCTTCTTTTCTTTTCTAAGATTTCCAAATTACTCCATGTGACCAGAACTCAGTTCAAGTTATATTGTATCCCCAAAAGAGCAAATTTAGAACTTCCTTTGATTAAAAGAAATATATATGTTTTAAGTATATTAAAAAGTATATATATATAAATACATGTAATATATATAAAAGTATATATATTTATATACATATCAAAAAGTTTATATATAAAAATATATGTGTGTGTGTGTGTATATATATATATATATTTTTTTTTTTTTAAATTAGAGAGAGGGTGGGGAAAGGCAAAGGGAGAGGAAAAGAGAGAATCATAAGCAGGCTCCGTGGCCAGTGCCTAGCCCGACACGGGACTTGATCTTATGACCCTGAGACCATGACCTTGAGCCAAAATCAAGAGTCAGATATTTAACTGACTGAACCTCTCAGGTTCCCCTAAATAAATATATATTTTACAAAGCGTTCTCTGAAATGAGATGCATAGAAGATGTAAAATACTGAAAAGAAATAAAAATTCTGGAGAAATATACATATTTATATTATATATATTATTTATGTAAAAATATATATATTAAAGATTTTATTTATTTGAGAGAGAGAGAGAAAGAGAGCATGGGGCGAGCAGAGTGGGAGGGAGAGGGGCAAGCAGACTCCACACGGAGCGCAGAGCCCAACGCGGGTTCTTGACCACAGGACCCTGAGACCATGAGCTGAGCCAAAACTAGGAGCTGGATGCCCAACCAACGGAGCCACCTAGGTGCCCCGGGGTTAATTTATATTTTGTATAAAAATATATATGTCACCCCAGAGTTTTTGTTACTTAAATTTTTCTTAAGTATTTCACATCTTATATGTATCTTATTTCAGAAGGCACTACAATGGAGAAGATATTTCATGCGAAGTAGCATATACAAAAACCAGTCACTTGGGTCAGGGTTGTTTTCTTGCTTTATTTCCTTTGGTCCAGATGAGGAGAAAGCTATTCTGAATAAGCAGTTTGTTTTCCCTTCGCTTTATAACAGGGGCTCTGTAAACGTTTCCTGTAAAGGGCCAGATAGTAAATATTTCAGGCTTTGTAGTCCCGATGTCTGTTGCCCCGACTCAGGTCTGGGGTTGTAGTATGAAAGCAGGCACGGACAATATATAAAAGAATGGGCACGGCCGTCTTCCTATAAAACTTGATTTATAGAAATAAGCAGCTTGCTGTCAGATTTGGCCCATGCGCCAGAGTTTGCTGATCCTGACTCAGAAATAGAGAGTATTATACTGCCATATTGGAGGGTAGCAGTGGTGACATTTAAGGCCTTTTCTAAGCATCAGGACTCAGAGAAGAATTTCACACCACCAGGGGAAAGGCAAAGGTGCATTTCATGATCAGTAACGCAAGCTGTATTGAGGCCCATACCCAAAAATATTTTTGAGCCAAAAAATTCCATCACAAGATGTTAGAAAGCCATTAGGTTTTCTAGTTTTGGTGCCAAGTCCAGACGACAATAGTATGGTGCTTACCAAAACTACCTGTGAGTAATGTAGCCAGTTGACACGCTCGCCATACGTAATGGTGACTCTTGGAGGCGTAATGACTAATATCATTCATCTCTACCAACTTAAGTATGAAAAAGGGCCAAATTTAAAATAGCTGAATTCAGGCAAATGGCTCTTAGGAGCTAAGTCTGTGGTTGGGGTACAAGGTAAATGATAAAGGACGTATTTAGTAGAGCCCAGCTTGGGTGGCGGGGGGTTGTTGCAGTTAAAGAAATGGCCTCTTTTTGCTCCCCCAATGGCTGTGGATTCCTGAAATTGTTAGTGATTTGGTGTTGAGGTTGTTGCTGAGGTGCATTTCTTCCCAAGAGCTCCGATGCTTGTGGTCACATTAAGAATCAGAACAGTCCTTCCACTCAGTACCTCCCAGCCCAAAAGAACTGATGAGTAATTGTCTTCCCTAGATGGTAATGAAGATTCCTGATGCCAGACCTAGTACAGAATCCAAACCTTCTTACAAGTGAGTGTGGGATGGTCCTGACGGGCAGCCTCTGGGCAGGTCATGCTAGGAAGCAGCGACCTTCCCAAATTTATCAAAGAGATGCTTTTCAGCCAGTGTGAGAGGATACTCCCTTGTTTTGAGAGAATGAGTCGCTTTTCAGATTTCAGGGTGTGTGTTAGGGGTGCTTATTACTAAGTTCCCTGAGTTACTTCCAAGTTTTCTTAATAGGGTTCAGGTTTGCGATCAGTGTGTTGTATGTCTGCTCCATTTGCTCCAAGTTCCACCCTGTGATCATACCCAAGGTCACCCAGATGTTCGCTTTTAGGCATTGACTAGAAGGAGAAAGATTCTAGTAAGAAAACAGTATGTTTTACATTTTGCATAAATATGGTGCGAGGAGCACAACCCCTTGGCTACCTGATCTTTCCTTCCACCAGAATAGGAACTACTTCAGTGCGAGGCGGTAACAGTGGCCACCAATGGTTTAGTACACGCTTGACTGATGTGATTACGGTGACTGTGCTGTTAGGGATCACCTGGCAAGACACCGTCATCACAGATGGACCTGGAAGTTCTAGCGGAACTGGCTGAAGGAGCAGCGTGCTGTTTAGTTTTAAGTTAGTGTGATGCCAGGCTGTGTTATACTGGGTACAATGTGCAAGGGCTGGCAAGTGCTTCTTCACGTCTCCTTAATATTTGACACCACTGTGTTTGAATGCACTGAAAATAACTGGGAAAACCAAGAAGTACAGAAAAGAATCTTAGCAATAATTAAAGGGATGAACAATAGAGCCCTTTAAGAAAAGGCGAAAGGATTTGGGGTTAACTTGGGGAAGAAGATTGGGGCCACTTAATAACTATCATTATGTGCATCACTGAGTAAAAAGACGCTGATCTTTTTGGTCTCTAGAGAGGACAAGAGAAGTAGGGGCTGACAATCGGTTCCTTTGACATCAAGAATTTGTGACTATTGAGGCTGTTCTGACCTCACTAATAGCCAAACACTTGTGCATAGGAGTTAGGGGTGTGGGCTAGATGGCCTCTCAAGTCTCGCCAAATTTCGCAGTGCTCTGAATTGTAGTTGGGGAACCTGCGAGGTTGGTGTCTGACTCACCACCCAGGACTGGGGAGGCATGGGGAGAACTGGTCTTACGAATGCGTATTGTGATCATGAACAAAAATTACATTTCCAGGCTTGTTCCTATTCATACGGAAGCAAAGTCGCAAGGCTGTATGGGGACTTCCATTGTTTGGGTGATGTGAGACACCAGCTGGAAAGTGAATGCAGTGGCAAGAGACGTTTTCCTCCAGAGAAATGTTAAATATGTAAAAAACGAACAACGAGAAGCAACTGGAAAGGACAGTAAGGCCAAAAGGCCCCAGGAGAAAATAGTTTTGCTGACAACTCCATCTGAGTTCTGAGTTCCAAGCCAGTTCTCATCTCACTGGGCTCCCCCATGCCCAGCATCATCATCGGGGCACAGAGTTCATCCTTGCTCGTAGGACCCGGATATGATTCTCAACTTGATTTTGGTTGAACAACTTCACCAATATTCATGGTTTTCTGCTTCCCTCTCTCCAACTTTGTAGGTAGGGGAAGAAAGGTCTTATTAAAAGATAATTTTATATTTATATGTATGAAACAAAAACTCTGCTTGGGAAAGGCTGTGGTCAGGCTTCTTTCTACATTAACTTAGAAAAGAACTTTTATCGTTTTGCTCTATGTTCGATTTGAACACGTAGGAGGGATTGTACTGTAATTGTTGGTGTATGAAGTCAACTTCTGAGGACCTGAAATACAAAACAGGCTGGGAATGGGGAGAGCTTGTGTAAGAAGGGGTGAAGGAACGGTGGGACGAGTTGTTGGCTTGAACGCTTAGGCTGAAATTTCTCCCTGGCTGAGTGATGGGTTCAAAGAGACTGGCAGTTTCCAATCCTGAGATGTTCTTTAGTTAAAATAGATTGTTTTCCCTCCGTAGACATCAACCTTTTTGTCCGTAATTGAGAAATATATCAATACATTTTGGCCACATACTGTTACTTTGTATAATGACCCTCCAGTTATTGGTTTGCTTTATTCTCCTGATCAATTAATCAAACACTTATTGAATGTCTTCTATGTCGCAATCCCATGCTTAGTTTTGCAGGGTATGAAAGAGAAGCAAAGGGGAGTTGAAACAAACTTCTCGGGGGTACTTTCTGTGTACTATCCCCGATAGCCTTCTTCTTCTTCTTTTTTTTGTTTTAAAGATTTTATTTATTCATTTGACAGACAGAGGTCACAAGTAGGCAGAGAGGCAGGCAGAGAGAGAGGAAGGGAAGCAGGCTCCCTGCTGAGGAGAGAGTCCGAAGTGGGGCTCGATCCCAGGACGCTGCGATCATGACCTGAGCTGAGGCTTTAACCCACTGAGCCACCCAGGCACCCCCCCGATAGGCTTCTTATAGATGTTAGCTTGTTAAAGCCATCTATCAGTCTTTTCAGGTTCAGATTCCTATTCCTATTTCACAGATATGGAAGTTGAAGCTCGGGGAGATTGAGTTGACAATGGCAGTTGTCACAGCAGGTAATGTCTGATCTTTCCAATTGAGGATTTTCTGCCTCTGACCCTCTCCACTGTTTAAGTCATCTTTTCTGTTCACGGAGAGAGGAGACAGGTGGTTACCATATTATTTAAGATGAGACCATTTATAATTAAGTGCCAAGTTGGTACAAAATGTGAGTGCCACACGGGTTGAGCAAAGGGAGTTTCTGGTGCAGGTGGAAGTAGCGGGACCATGAGTACAGTTGGGGTGAGCAAAGAGAAGACAGGCCACTGAACGTGGGATGTACCTGAGCTAAAGCTCAGAGGTGTAAGCTGCATGGTGGCGTTGCAGGCAGAGTGAGGTGAGCCTGAGTGGAGTCGGGGAAGGTCCTGGGCTGTGGAGAGAAGTCAGAGGAACACACAGAGCAGCCATGTCATGGTGAGGCTGGATCCACAATGCCGGAAACAGGAACGATGAATGGGATGTTTGGGATGGCTGTGTGAGGACAGCCAAACTCCACGTCCAGAAGTTTGGGTTCATATACTCTTCCCTACGAGACTGCCTTTGACCCTGTTGTGACTCTGGGATCGTACCCCTTGTGGGGGGAAATAAGTGGTCAGGATTCCTTCTAAATGACCCGTGATGGAACACCAGTATATCCTTTCTTCTGTGTGATGCTTGGCCAATGGAGGAAACGTTCATCTTGCTGAGTATCAAATGATTCTGCGGGCTCTTTCTACCAAGTATTATTCTGAAACTGTCTTCTAGTATCTCTGGGTTTGTAACACATTTGAGGAGGAGGATGGGTTATCCTGAGAGGCTGGTTGGCCCCAGACAGCTTTGTATCTAAGAGACTGAAATTTGGGATCAAATCGATGAGTGTCCTTTTCCTCACTTTGGAGTGAGTTGACTTGAAAAAGTGCCCTTTAGACCTACCAGTCATTGAATGGAGTTGAGGAAAATCAAGGAGAGGGGGCTCAGATTCTGGCCATTGCCCTGGTTTGGGGGAGGGGAGTGCAAGCTCGTTCTGGCCCCGCTGCCTGCTTACGCTTAGCCGTTTTCCATGTGGAGGAATCAAGTCCCGAGATTACGGTTCCTGAGTCCTCACACCCATTTCGACCTCCCGTGCTCATGTCTCCCCGCTTCTTCTCATTGGTGGGTTCTTCGCTGGCCCCCAGGGCTGAAAGAGGTGTAGCCCTGCGTGGGGAAGATACACTGTGAGTCCAAAGAGTAGGGCCATCTTCTCTGGGTGGCCAAGAACGGTTGGCATTTCCACCAGGCTCTCCAGGTTAGTTTCCTAGCAGCCTGGCAGGGTTACTGTCCCACTTAGCAGGTGCATGGGCCAAAACTCAGCAGGGTTAGGTGACGCGGTCGGCGGAGCAGGGGAGGGGAGAGCAGGGGCCGGGACTGGGCTAGACACTAGATCTCTCGTGCATTTGCCTTTGCTTATCATTTGCCTGAAATGTTCAGTGGCATTTGTGTTGTTGTGGGCATGTCCCAAAGTGGCAGAGCCCTGGACGGAGAGGGTCACCTGCCGGCACCGAATTAAACCCCCGATAGAGGAATATCCATCTTCCTTCCGAGAAAAGCGATACGATGCCAGCTTCTGGATCCACCCCTGCCCCCCCAATCCCCCCTCCCCCCCCACCTCTGCGCTCTGCCCACGCGGACATTTACGCAGCACCCGGGCCTCGTATGGCACCGTCTCACCGAACTCTGTCGAATTCTCTGTTTCCTTACTCTGCCTTTCAACTGTACGGCTGCCGCAGATCGGGTACGGCCGGCGCGCTGCGGCCCCGTGCTAACTGCGGCGGGTGCAATGTTCTGTGTCTGTTTCATGCCGCCACCTACGTCACCTACATACTGGCTTGCAATTTCACCGGGTGCCCTGCAGAAAACACCCCAGGCCTGCCTCTAATGGCACATTAGGTCCATCACAGGCAGCTCTCAGAGTTGATTTTGCCCTACAGAGGTTGAGAAGGTTGGCTTTAAAAAAGAAGTCCCTGCCCGGTGATTGGCGCAGAGAGAGATCTTCTGAGACAGCAAGTTGCCCTTCCTGCTCCCTCTCCATTAATTCCAGGAAACTCTACAGCTCGCTCTCCCCTGCCCCCATCCTCTGGGCTCCGAGCTGTGCTAATCACAGCTCATTTCTGCTGCATGCCTCATTTGGGGGAAGAGCACTCCAGGGCTCCCAAAGTATGAACGGTGAAATTAAGAACGCTTGGCCAAATGAGTCAGCCCACCGTCACTGGGACAGCCCTCTTCCTCCCCCAGAAGGCCCCTGTGCCTTGTTCCGGGGTTTACTGGGAAAGGGTTTCCCCTGGGGCTTTTCCTCTGGACCAGATGGGGTTTTGTATTGTAAAGGAGAGAAGGGGCACCAGGATTCCTGACCAATCACACGCCATCATGCGTTCTCCAGTCTCCTCACCTCCTCTAACAACCCTGGCATGTTGGGCCCATTTTACAGCTGATGGAAGAGGAGGAGGAATGACAAGCAGTGACCTGTCTGAAACCAGGCAGATGCACATGTCTCTTTGACTTCAAAAGCCGGTGCTCTTTTGTTCCTTTCTAACCATGGACTGGGGAGGGGATCCTTCTGCATCACCACCCCCCCCCGCCCGCCCCCGTCCACTTCTTAAACCAAGAGCTCTGGGCTTCTGTTCAGTCTTGTTTCCTCTCCCCCAACCTCCAATGTGAAAGTATACTTTTTTTTTTTTTTTTTTTTTTTTTTCTGTAGGAACGAGAGTCTTGCTGGCTCCTGGGATAATCCATCCTGGCTGGGAGTCCTGTTACCCCCTGGCCGGTCAGCACTGTGGGTTTAGCCAATATGCTAATGAATCTACATTTCCCAGCAAGGGCTGACGGAGGCATTGCAAAGAGCCAGCTGCCCTGGCCGGGCTCCCCTCGGCCAGGCGGCTCTGTAGGACCGAGCTAGGTGTCTGCGTGTCTGTCTGGAGGGGAGAAAGAGCTTCCTCTCAATCCCAGACACCATACTTGTCTTTTCACTGCCTCATTTTAAGGCTCCAGGCATCACCTGGTTGATCTGCTTCCAAAGAAACTCATCCTCCGTCTTTGTAAATAACAAAATCCAACCTGGTTTATTAGTCAGATGAACTCCAAGTTCCACGATACCAGTTAGGTGAGAATGTGACATTAACCAAATGAACAAACCTACCTTTTTCTTCCATCCCCCTGTTTGCTTGCTTTTTGTCCAGAGGAATGTTTCTTAGGAGGGTCCTTTTCCTGTGAAAGCCTTTAGAGTTATCCCCGTTGGGACACTTCTCTTACCCAGGAGGCCGTGGAAAAGGGAGGTGGGTGCAGAATGGACAGCACCCAGGAATATTTGGGCCCCAGGGTTTTGATGTGCATTCATCCTTCTGGAAGGCAGTGTCAGGGAGGAGTCAGCTGGCGAGGCCCAGGGGCTCTTTTTTGCTGTGGTGGCTGAACAGACGCAGGGGCGGCCCCCGGAGCAGGATGCCACAATTCCAGACCACCTGACTTACACTCCCAGGAGCCAGTCCATGCTGTAGAAAGACCTAGGAGACCTGGGCCAGCCTTCCAAGGGGCCTTGCTGCCCCCTTGCCCCATGGCCCTGAGCTGGTCACGTCACCTTCGGGGGCTCTGTGTCTTCAGGTATTTGGAGAAGCGTTTGGCCCTGGGTGGTCCCAGGCTCGCTGTGGTGCTGACAGTCAGAGGCTCTGAGGAGACTGAGTCAGGAACCTGTGAGGGAGTTAGCTGGTCTAACAGACTAGCTTTGCATTTTAACTGTGGCTTTTTGGAAGTCACGTTTTTAAGCCACGGGGTGGTGGTTCAGTGGTGGAAGTTCCAGGCCCTGTTCCGAGGGTTTGGGAAAGAGAGATGGCAGTTTGTACCTTACCCCACCCCCCCATTACTGGTTATGCTGTGGGAGCCCAGGCCTCCCCGTCCTCTCTGTCCCCCCCACCCCTGTGAATCCCCGCCTGCCCAGACCCATCTTTCTCTTCCCCTGCTTGGAGAGGCAGATGGAGAACTGACTGGGCTTGGTTAGACCAGGCATCTGCCCTGTGGTGTCCGGGGCCCCTGTGGGGGGCGCACCTGTGAAGAAGCCTTGATGTCACCCAGCTCTGGACTTGCAGAGATCAGGCTCCATCATCTCACAGGCTGGGCTCATTCACAGGAGGCTGCATTGGCCCCGACAGCCGCTCTGTCCGAGGCTGCTGGGTGCAGAGACCAGGCCTCAGAGCAGACCCAACAGAGGAGGAAACAGACAGAGTCACTGCCAAGATTTCAGAGCTCCCTCGGGGCCATGGAGGCCTGAGGCTCTGGACTCCAACTTGAGTGCTCTCCTCTTTGGACCTCCTCCTCCAGCTCTCCCCTCTATGCAGGCTCTGTACCCCCCCTTCTGGTTTTAAGGAGCTAATTAGCTTCTTTGCCTTAAAGCCCTTCCAGTTCCTCACCTTTAACTCTGTGAGGGTCAGGTTTGGAGGTGGCCTTGGCCTGATTTTGCCCTGGGGTAATTCAGGAGTGCCTTTAATCCATGACCCTGGATTAGCTGTGGGGGCTGGGATGACACGTTCCCCCAGATCTTCACGCCCCCCTGCTGACTGCTCCGATTCCCTTCCCACTCCCCAGCCTGGAGTGTGAACAGGGGATGGGGTCGTGGAGAGGAAAGCAGGACCTTAGCACAGGAGGGCAGCCCTCTGACTGGAGAAGCCCCCGGACGCTCAGAAGGCCCAGTGCTCCCTAGAGGGTGGCCCATTGGCCCCTCAGCCTCCTCATATGAGGAGAAGGGTCTCTCCATGGTCTATCTCCTGTGACTCAGTGGTGTGGTAGTTGTTGGCACGGATGTTGGGATACGAGGCAGCCGTGCGTTGTGCTTCTGCCAACTGTTCGCTCGGACATCCTGAGTTATTCTCCCCTACTCTGAGCTTCAGCTTCTGTAGAATGGGGACAGTGACACCTGGGTCACAAGTTATTTCAAGCATTAGAGGAGGACGTGTGTTCAAAGCGTCTAGCGCTCAGGAAGCAGATTAATAAATGGGAACTGTTCGCAGTCCTAGTGCTGAATACTCTTCTGGGGAAGACTCAGAGAATTGAGTTTCTACATCTTTTTAAGAATTCAGCCAGAATTCTTGTTGTGTCTCCTGAATATGTAAGAACCCAGATCTCTTTTCTGGGTTCTTATTTTCATTCTCTTACCCATTCCTTCCAGCTTCCTTCTTTGTCTCCCGTCTCCCTCCCCACCCCATGTCCTTCACCCCAGATTTACTCGTTCTTCTTCTTCTCACTTCATCTCTCCTCTCTGTTCTCATGACTTCTAGAACCTGCGATCACCTCTTTACTTATTCATGATCCCACGTGCATCCTGGGAGTTCTGAAAGCGGGTGTCATCAGCTTTCCTGCTTGCTATGAGTTCTACCTCCCAGCTCCATGAAGATACTGTAGCCCCCACAACGGCAGGCTCCCCTCCTGGCTTTAGGGTCCCCACCCCTCTTGAGATGGAGATTTTTCCACGGTGATCCTCTGCCATCTTGGATCTTTCTTACTTTTAGTCTTTGAGTTCCCAGCCACCATGGTAGGGGGATATGTGAGTGTGGAACTCAGGGCGCAGGTCTGTGCTGGAGAGATCAATTTGAGAATTACAAGTGTGTAGATGATATTTGGGGGCAAGTGAGTTTAACTAGATAAAAATAAGGGTCTAGAGTTAGAAAGAAGAGGGGATTCCAGCAAAGGAGATTGATAAGGGATAGCTGGGAATGTGGAGGGAGGACAGGAGAGCGCAGAAAGGGGATGGGGGGTGCCGGCCCTTTCAGGGAGTCAGGCTGAAAAGAGGAACAGAAATTGGGTCCTTGGTAGAGGGGATGCTCAGTCAGGAAGGATCTCTTTGAAAGACGGGAGCTCTTACAGTGTGTTTGTACGCCAGCAGAACTGTTGACTAGAGAGAGAAATGGATGCCAGAGGAAAGAACAGCAGCAACAGAGTTCTCAAGGAGGTGTGAGAGTTTGGGATCCAGGCACAATTAGCCTTGGGTAGGAGCTGGGAGAGTTTGTTTCTGATAATAGGAGGGGCACAGGTGCAAAGGGCCGCTGGGGGGATGTGCATGGAGAAGATGAGATCATTTTATTTTGATGACAAATGTATTTTTTCAATGAAATAAGGAGAGTGTGAGGAAGTGATACAAGCTCTGGGAGACTGGAGAAAATGGAAAGGTGTGGGAGAGTGGTTTGCCCAGGGAGATGTGGGGGTACTGCCAAGATTTGTGGTGGCCATTTCAAAGGAGGCTGGTCAGCACCATGGCTGGGGTACAGGCACAGAGCAGGCAAGGCTTGGGCTTAAAGAGAGAGGGGTTTTGAAGATATGTGCACAGTTGTGACTTCAAGGATAGACGTGAAGTCTCTGGATACAGGTGTGTGAGAAGCAGCACAGGGAGGGTGGTGCGTGGTAAGGAGTTGCAGCCGGAGCTTCTGAGGAGGGAAGGAAGTGCTGGGGCACTCAGTCAGTAATGGTGACCCTGCCTCTGACGAGCTGTGCCCTTCTGCTGTGGGCTCCCCTGTTCTCCTCTTAAGATGGTTAAATAGACGCTGAAATAGAAAATGGTGGAAAGCAGTGCTTGTTCTGGGGCTAATTCATTCATCATTGCAAGAGTGTGGTTTAGTTAGCCTGCAAGACACTCAGTGGTTCGTAACAACACAATGGAAATGCCACCTTAACTCTCTCCTAACACTGGGGTAGGCACTTGGGTTTGCTCTTATTGACACAAAGGAAATTTTCTGAGCGCTTTGTTGTCTAAGGGACCTTATCTTGGGGAGACAGTGTATGTTGCCTGTCTGTAGCCCCTGAGAGGAAGCGAGGGCCTCCGGTTTATGCTCGGGACCCATGGGTCTCTGGCACACAGAACTGCTATCTGGAAGACGTAGCTTATGCCTGGACACCGGCCAGTATGAATTGATGTCTTTTGCATCCAACAATCACAGGACTGTCTGAAACACTTAAGAGTATGTCAACAGTAGGCTATGAGGTTGAGAGAAATGCAGAATTTCTGGGAATGAGAATAGAGGCTGTTGGTTGGTGCCAAAACAAAGCAGAAGAGTGGTAAAACCTTGCTTTTTCTTCTTTGTTTTTTTAAAGTGTTTTCCAGTTTAGCAAAGCAGTAGCACATACCCTATTGAAGGGTGAGGTGGGCAGGAATGGTTCTGGAGCCTCATTCGACCAAGGCAGACTCAGGATCAGAGTAGCTGGTGGACTTGCCTGTGGTCCCATATACCAGCATTGTGGCATGCTTTGCTGATGTGCGGGATCCTTGAGGACAGTCTAGGAGGCAGGGGGTCCCCAAGTGTGGCTCCAGGACTCCCACCCGTGTCAGGATCTGCATCTCCCCTGGTGATTCTTACGGGCTCTGTGGTGGGAAAGCTGCAGATCACCACAGTGGCTTTGCTTTGGCGTGGGGACAGGGGGACACCAGTGACTCTTTCCTCTCTGAAGTCCTTGTGCCCCAAAGGAAAAGAAGAACTTCCACCTCAAGGCAAGGAGCGTGAGAGAGGTGGGGCTGCTTGGGAAGGGGTTGGGAGATTAGGCAGTGTACATGGCAGTAGATAGGAACCAGAATAAGGGAACCTGATTTGATCAGCCGGCATGGGGCCTTGGCCACAAAGCAACATTAGACTCGCCATTCTTCTTCCAGGCTTGGAGCTCTGCCTCTGACCGTGGCTGCAAGGGCCTTCTATGGGAGATCACGGGCATCCTTCCTAACGTCACTCAGGGTGGCCTAGTGTGGGTGCCGAGAGTATGCACTGGCTGTGGTCCTGCAGTGCCCCCAGCCTCTCGGCATTTGGGTTTCCTTGTCCGCTTTGGTCTTTACAGAAGTAGGGCTGGGCTTGAAGGATGAATACAAATTCCAAAGGTAGGCAAAAGGTGGGAGTGGCATTTCATTGATTCTTTTTTTCTTATATGAATTACTAGTCTCCCTCCTTCAGTGAGAGTTGTTTTGGTGGAGGGCCGGGGAGAGAAGTCAGATTAGAGTGGGGATCCCAGAAAGAGAAGGAGTGGATTTGGGGCAGGGCATCTCAAAATTCACTGTGCACACGACTCACCTGGGGATCTTGTTAAAATGCAGATTTAGGTTCATAGGTCAGGAGTGGGTGTTTCTAACAAGCTCCCGGGTGATGCTCAGGCTGCTGGTTCATGGACCCCACTTTATGTAGCTGGAGTGTAGACCATCTGCTTGACAGGTTTGGCTGTGAGTGAGAGCTGAGGGATAGGACAGAGAGACCTTTGTGTGCATAGGTGTGAAGTGTTAGAAGAGCAGGTTTTGGGGGTGGGGTGGGGAGAGGGAGGAACTTGGCAAGTGTTTTTCTGTGTAGCTGTTGCATGGGGTGTAGTGGTAGTTGGGTCAGTGGTCATGAAAGAAGATGAATCTAAAAAAGGCAGTTGTGACCAGACAGCAAAGAGGCTTGTAATGCTAAGGAGCTTAGTTCTCGCCACAGTCAATGAGACACAGAGGAATTACTTAAGGAGGGGTGGGTTGATACCGCAGGAGTGCTGGTGGAGTTTTAAAAACTATTAACCACTATTTTTTTTTTTGAATCTCTTTAGAAAGGATCTTTCAGATCATTTTCTGTGAAAACAGAAGTATGTGGCTGTGGGAATACAGCCTATTCATCCAACCACCAAACATGGCCATGGTCGGGTTAGTGGTCCTAGTTGTTTGGATGGGGCTCTGACTCTGAGAAAGGGAAACAGGAGTTAAATATTTGACTGGTGAACTGCTTAAGGCTTGAATCCTTAATTCTCACAGGAGGCTTTTAACCTATTAAGCTTATCAGCTTCTGGCTCAGAGGAAGCCACTCTTTTCCTTTTATATGAAAACTCAGCTTGGTAAAGGTTGCTTGGAGGGCGGGGGGTAAGAAGGATCCAAAGGACTCAGCTGTGAGGACTGGAAGAGAATGTTCGATTGATTAGTGATGTCTGCCGTGAGTATGGGATGGAAAAGTGGCATCCGTGCCACATATTTAGCTCTCTCTGAAAGGAAGTTAGGTTTATGGTGATGTATTCTTAGTTCTCTCATTCCTATCCTTCAGGTGAACCAGAGCCATATCAGAGATGCTCATTCCATTTCCCTCGTTATGGATTGGAGTTGACCACCCCTTATCCAGAAGGGCTTTGTCAGTCTTCCAACAGTTATGAGGCTCTGGTCCACATTTACAAACTACCAGCAAAAGCTCTCCTGCTGTGGTACTCTAACATCGATGGGTGTTATTATCCTGAATAAACTACTTGTCTTAAAGCATCATTTCTATTAAATCTGAAGACAGATGCTGATACTTGGAAATAGCCATTGATTTGCTTTCTCTTGTACTATCTCAACTCCCTAATTTATCCGGAGGAAAAAATAAAGCCCATGTAAAATCAACTCTTCTAGCTTTCTAAGTAAACAGCGAGATCAATTTTATTCATGAATTTGTTGGATAAATGTTTGTTTGATTATAACGAAAGGCAGATTAATCTTGAATGAGAATTTGGCTGGTGGAAAATGATCTATGAGCTGGACCGAGTGACCGAAGATGCAGGAGGAGTGCAGAGCTGGTAGTGCCTTTACGCTGGAGGTCGGAAGCAAACGCAGAGGCCAGACTGTGCTGGGTTTTAATGTAATCCCATGGAGCCCAGGGATGTTTCTCCTTTGAGCAGTGTTGGTTCAGTGTGATTTTTGTTTCCTTCTTGCTGAGAGTGTTGAAGGACATTGGGGACCTTGGGGACTCAAGGGGCTTTGGTAGGAGGCATTAGGGGAGGCTAGCTGTCACCACCACCATCTTCACTTTCCATTCTCCTGCCATCTCGATTTGGAGAGTGAGTTAGTGACTCAGGACAATTGGGAAGTGAAGAGGGAAGAGGATTGGGAGGAGTCGGTGAGTCTCTTTTGGGGCTTTAGGGTGGAGGATGAGGGTGATGGGTGTCATGACTGCAACACAGTCTGGTGAATGCGAGGAGGGGGACCCTTTCTGTCTGCTCTTTTGTTCCTCTCCTAAATAAAGTGAAAAAGGAACGCTCCTGTCCTTTCTTGACTTGACAGTGTAATGGAGGTGTCTGGGCCTGTTGTGAAATTGGCTCTGGTTGCCAGACATCTTTTTGTGCTTCTCTCAGAGGCTTTGCCAGGAGAGCTGATGATGGGCAGTCCACTCAGGGTAGCTCTAGGGAGGACTTGGACAGCCGGCTCCAGGCAGGAATAACTGGCCAGTAGGACTGAGTGGGATGGTGAGGAGGGAAGAGGGGAACAATTCCTTTCCTCTGTAGCCTCGGCAGAGGAGCTGTAGCTAGTGAGGTCGGGGACCTCTGTTGAGATTCTTAGGAGCCAAAGCCCAGTAATCCCACCAGAGGCTGCTGGCTTACTTCTGGCAACCTCCAGGGCTCCTTTGTGTGGGATGGACTGGCTTACTCCTGGGCCATTCTTTCCCAGGGATTTCCAGGATTCGTCACTGAGAGATGGTGAGGACTTGACACCTTGTGTCATGTGAGGAAGCCCGGCTTTCTGAGAGATTTTGCTTGAGGTACGGAACACCGAGACCCAAAAGGCCTTAGGGGAGAGCTAGTTCAACTTTGGGTGGTACAAATTGAGGAGACAGAGGTACAGAGAAATTCAGTGACCAACATTACTGTGCCTTAGTCAACTTCTTGTGAATAGAAGGGGGAAATGCTGTTATATTTAACATCTCAAAGTAAGAAGCTGAAATGATGCTGGGCAGCTGCATTTGGGTCAGCCATCTTGGAACACCACCACGTAGTGAGAGACCGCAGGGTGAAATAAAGGGTCCAGAGGACTAGCAGGTGAAGACATGGGTGCTAACCTAGCCTGTCTCCACTGCTTGCTGGCTGCCTTAGCCACTCTGAGCGGCAGTTTCCTCACCTATGAATCAGAAATATCTATACCTGTCCTGTCTACCTCACAGGGTTGCTGTCCCTGCAACAATGAAATCAATAGTTTCATCAAATGAAACTATGACTAGAAAGGTGCTTACTTGAAAACGCTAGGAGTAACGATCATTTAGCTATGTGAGCACTGCTCCCTTTTGGTCAAAATACTGGCTATAGGTTGTTGCTCTGCTCATATAGTCTAGTGAACTTCCAGGAAGTCGCTGACTTTCTAAAATGGGGGACTCATGCCAGGGAACCTGATCAGAAAGGTTGTTGGAGGTGAGAAGTGGACTCAGGAAGGTGGAAGGAGGGTGGAACAGGGTGAGGGTGAGACAAAGGAGTAGAGGACAAGATGAGAGACCAAAGGCAGCAGCTTCTACGGTAGAGAAGGGCTCTTTGGTCCACACGTGCCAGCAGTTCCCATTGTGTTGTGAGTTTTCACACCTATTCATTTCTTTTTGTAGTCATCCCTACATCATCCCTTAAGTTATCTTTGTTCCTGCTCTTAGCTCTTTTAAAGAATATTTATTTAAAAAACAACACTCTCCTTGGAGAAGAGGAAATGAGATAAAAATCCCAAACCCTACTTCTGCCTTTATTATTCAGCCCTGGGCCTCACTGTGGCTGGGATCCTGCCTAGGCAGTAGTCCTATCAAATGTCTGGCTTTTCTAAAGCCTTCCCCCGCGACCCCTTACTTTTCCTCCTTTGCCAGTTTATTAGTTATCTCTTGCTGTTTAACAAATTGCTCCCAAGCTTAGCAGCCTAGAGCAACAAACATTAGCTCATAGTTTCTGAGGGTCAGGAATCTGGGAATGGCTTAGCTACATGGTTTTGGTACATGCTCTTTTTTTTTAAAATTATTTTTTATTTTTTATTTACATATAATGTATTATTAGCACCAGGGGTACAGGTCTGTGAATCACCAGGTTTATACACTTCACAGCACTCACCATAGCACATACCTTCCCCAGTGTCCATAACCCCACCACCCTGTCCCTAATCCTCTGTCCCCAGCAACCCTCAGTTTGTTTTGTGAGATTAAGAGTCTTTTATGGTTTGTCTCCCTCCTGATCCCATCTTGCTTCATTTATTCTTTTCCTACCCCCCAAACCCCCATGTTGCCTCTCAACTTCCTCATATCAGGGAGATTATATGATAATTGTCTTTCTCTGATTGACTTATTTCACTAAGCATAATACCCTCTAGTTCCCTCCACGTCGTTGCAAATGGCAAGATTTCATTTATTTTGATGGCTGCATAGTATCCCATTGTATATACATACCACTTCTTCTTTGTCCATTCATCTGTTGATGGACATCTAGGTTTTTTCCATAGTTGGCTATTGTGGACATTGCTGCTATAAACATTTGGGTGCACCTGCCCCTTCGGATCACTACATTTGTATCTTTAGGGTAAATACCCAGTAGTGCAATTGCTGGGTCATAGGGTAGCTCTATTTTCAACTTTTTGAGGAACCTCCATGCTGTTTTCGAGAGTGGTTGCACCAGCTTGCATTCCCACCAATAGTGTAGGAGGGTTCCCCTTTCTCCTCATCCTCGCCAGCATCTGTCATTCCCTGACTTGTTAATTTTAGCCATTCTGGCTGGTGTGAGGTGTTATTTCGTTGTGGTTTTGATTTGTATTTCCCTGATGCTGAGTGATATGGAATACTTTTTCATGTGTCCGTTGGCCATCTGGATGTCTTCTTTGGAGAAATGTCTGTTCATGTCCTCTGCCCATTTCTTGATTGGATTATTTGTTCTTTGAGTGTTGAGTTTGAAAATTTTTTTTATAGATTTTGGATACTAGCCATTTATCTGATATGTCGTTTGCAAATATCTTCTTCCATCCTGTCAGTTGTCTTTTGGTTTTGTTAACTGTTTCCTTTGCTGTGCAAAAGCTTTTGATCTTGATGAAGTCCCAATAGGTCATTTTTCCCTTGCTTCCCTTGCCTTTGGCAATGTTCCTAGGAAGAAGTTGCTGTGGCTGAGGTCGAAGAGGTTGTTGCCCGTGTTCTCCTCAAGGATTTTGATGGATTCCTGTCTTACATTGAGGTCCTTCATCCATTTTGAGTCTGTTTTCATGTGTGGTGTAAGGAAATGGTCCCGTTTCATTTTTCTGCATGTGGCTGTCCAATTTTTCAAACACCATTTGTTGAAGAGACTGTCTTTTTTTCCTTTGGACATTCTTTCCTGCTTTGTCGAATATTGTTGACCATAGAGTTGAGGGTCTATTTCTGGGCTCTCTATTCTGTTCCATTGATCTATGTGTCTGTTTTTGTGCCAGTACCATACTGTCTTGATGATGACAGCTTTGTAATAGAGCTTGAAGTCTGGAATTGTGATGCCACCAAATTTGGCTTTCTTTTTCAATATTCCTCTGGCTATTCGAGGTTTTTCCTGGTTCCATGTAAATTGTAGGATTATTTTTTCAATTTCTTTGAAAAAAATTAATGGGATTTTGGTAGGGATTGCATTAAACGTGTAGATTGCTTTGGGTAGCATAGACATTTTCATTGGCACATGCTCTTTCTTGAGGTGGTGGCTGGACATTGGATATTTGAGGCTTGACTGAGGCTGAAGGAGAGTCACTTCTAGGCTTTTCACATGTTGTGGATAGGCCTTCATTCATCTGCATTCATCTCAGGCTGCTAGACTGAGGGCCTCTGCTGGTTGTTGGCCAGAGGCCACTCTCAGTTCTTTGCCTTGTGGGCCTTTCCATTGGGCGCCTTGTAATGCAGTCGCTGACTTTATCCAGAGTGAGGTGGGGGGAGGGAAGAAGGGAGGGTTGGGCAGAGGGAGGGAGAGACCAAAATGGAAACCTGAGTTGTCTTTTTATTACTCCAAATTTGCATATTGTTACTTCCTTTTTAATGGCTATTTGTTAAAACAAATGAAGTCCAGCCCACATTCAGTAGTTGGGGAATGGCCTCTACCTCTTGAAAAGAGGAGGATCAAAGAATTTGTGGGCATTAAAAAAAAAGTACCACAGCCACCAACATCACTGCCTGGTGATCATTTCCATCCTCCCCTCTCCTCACTGTTCTGTCTGACTTACAGCAATGTTCTGCCTGTGTCACCAACTTCCTTCCTGGATCTGGGCATTTCTAGAGAATATGAAGGTGCACTTGACCAGATTCTTGGCTGTGAGAGAAGCTTCTAGCAAGACCTGCCCCAGCCTTGCAGGCAGGGCTCTGAGACCAGGGACTGAAGAGCTTCAATCCAACATCAGAGAGAAAGGATTGGTTTCCAGAGACTTGATGCATCTCCTGGGACAAAGATGGAAACTGATCCTGGTAGGGCCTAGCTTTGGCCCTGGAACCTCCATCAAAAAATGATCCGTGCTATCAGTGAATGGAATCAGATATTCCTGAGACTATTTCATATGGCGCTTCCAAGCTTGAGAGTGAGGGACAAAGCCTGTGGAAGGAGAAGCATGTTGTGAGAGAATCTCCTTGTGAATTCTTCCCTCTATAATGCTGAAACCATCCAGTCATCCAGAGAGGTGCCTGGGTGCACAGTTCGCAGAGACCACTTTATCTAGTTCCAAAGACCAGTTAGCTTGCTCAGGGTAACATACTTGCTTTGGTTCTTATGTTATGTTATCTCTCACTTGATGCTGTGACCCACCCTTCCCTTTTCTTTCTTTCTTTCTTTCTTTCTTTCTTTCTTTCTTTCTTTCTTTCTTTCTTTCTTTCTTTCCTTTTGATAATTTCTTCCTTTAATATTTTATTTATTTGTCAGAGAGAGGGAGGAAGAAAGAGAGAGAGAGAAAGAGTGAGTACACAAGCAGGGGGAGAAGCAGGAAGAGGGAGAAGCAGGCTCCCTACTGAGCAAGGAGCCTGATGCAGGGAGACTGATGCAGGACTTGATCAGGACCCTGGGATCATGACCTGAGCCGAGGGCAGATCCTTAAGCGCCCAAGGCACCCAGGCATCCTTTTTCTTGAAAAAAGTTTCCCTTTTCTTAGATGCCATGAAGGGCTCTCTCCAGGCTCTCCTGGCCCTTTTGTGACCACATTATCTATGTCTTTCTCACTGAGCTCTTTTCTTGACGCCCTGTGATGGCTTCAGTTCCAATGGTTACCCTCCCCCTCCTCCCAAGGAGATCCTTTTGACCTTTCTCTCTGTGGTCTTTCCCCAAGTATCTCACCAAGTACCAAGGCTCCACCTACCACCCACACTTGATGATTTCTAAATTGACATCTCCAGCCTGTCCTCTCTCCTGAACATACACTCATATTTTCTCACTGGCACCTGAACATGTTCACCAAATGTCTCATCTGCACAACAGATGTCATGTGCTGAAAGTAACTCTGTATCACTCTCTGCAAGCCCACCATCCCTATCTCAGCTAATGTGTGGCCCACCCACTCTGTGGCCCAATTTGGGAATCTTGGTGTCATCGTTGACTCCTCCCTCTTGCTCACATCCTTTGTCCAGCAGGCATCATGTTTTGTTGACAAATTCTACCTCTCAAATATTTCCCACACTTATCCCCACAGTTATGACTGGTTCTCTACTAGTGTCCCCACTCTGAAGCTTAAGCTCCACATTAATAGGAGCTTTTGTCTATGTAATTCATTGCTTAGCACTTCCCACAATGCCTGGCACATCATAAGTGCTCAATAAAAATTTGTAGAATAATTTTTACTGGATACTATAACTTGCCATCCTTCCTGGTATCGATCCCTGCATCGGGCTCCCTGCTTGGCGGGAAGCCTGCTTCTCTCTCTCTCGCTCCCCTGCTTGTGTTCCCTCTCTCACCATCTCTCTCTCTGTCAAATAAATAAATAAAATATTAAAAAAAGAATCTCTGAGGATTCCTCAGTGCCTACAGAAGCAAATTCAGATCTTCATGCCTGCATAAGGGAAAGACTTTGACAGTCTTACTCCTTACTGTTTTAGCATCATCTTTTGCCACTTGCCTTTTCTCCTACTTTCCTTGAGCCACACTGTTTTGCTTAAGTGGATCCTGTACTTTAAATTTCCTGATAGTTCTTCTCCCTGTAATGCTCTTTTCTCTTTTTTTCCCCCCACTTAGAAAACTCCTCTTCATCCTCCAAGGCCCAGATCAAATGTTATCTCCTCTCAGTGGCTTTCCCCAAGTCCCCCATTATTTATTCCTTTTCCATCTGTAAGCATTTTATTTGTTCTCCTATTACAGCACTTAGTATATTGTATTATAGTCATTTTTTTAAAAAAAATGACCTATAATAGTTATTTGTTGCCATATAACAAATTACCCCAAAACCTAACAGCTTAAAACAATAAACATTTATTATCTCATAGTTTCTGTGGGCAGGAATCTACATGGTTTAGTTGAGTGCCTCTGGATCAAGGCCTCCCATGAAGTAGCGGTCAGCTTGTCATTTAGGGCCGTGGTCTCATCTGAAGGCTTGATGGGAGAGGATTCAATTCCAAGCTCACTCGCATGGTTGTGGCAGGGCTAATTTCCTCCCAGGAGGCCTCCCTGTATTTGTTGCCATATGGACTTCTCCATACAACACAGTAGCTGGCTTCCCTTAGAGTAGTTTTTGAGAAAATGTAAGAGAGGGTTTAATGATGCAAGCCACAGTCTTTTTTATTACTCAATTTTAAGGGGTACATACCATCACTTCTCATATTCTGCTTGACAGAGGTGAATCAGTAAGTCCAGGCAACACTTAAGGGAGAGAATTACACAAGCTTATAAATACCAGGAGAGGGGAAATTTTGGTGGCCATCTTACAGGCTACCTATCACACTTCCTAAACTTGAACTCCTCAAGGCAGAATCCATGTCTCATTTATTTTTGAAACTTCATCATTTAGCACAGTTCCTGGTAGTTAATAGGTGTTCAATGAATTTAGTCAAATTAAATAGAATTATCTTTCAGTAAGAACCTGATCACATCAGGTAAACTGCAGCCAGAAGAACCCTCAAAAATAGACTAAAAATGATTTAAAAAATAAAATGTAAAACAAAGTGTCTAAGGATCACAGGCATACTCTCAGTCCTCTGCTTCTAGACACTTCTATAATTGCCTCCCTGTTTCACATAGAAAAAGACAAAAAAGCAAGAAAGTATCTTTTTCCTTTTGGCTTAGTACAACTCAAATATTTTTGAAAGAAATAAATAATACCATCTCAAAGTCCTCAGAGAATTCAAGAACTTAGACTACTCATGAATCCATCTTCCAATTTATGGAAGATTGGCAGCTGGAGGTTACAGGTAATCACGTGTTGATGAATCACTGCTCTTTTCCACCAGCTATCCATCAGTTACACCACAAAACCCTCAAGAAAGGAGCACAGGGGTTACACAGGGATTACACACAATCTGAGCAACAGTTTCTTCTTCAGGCTCACTTTTCCAAGGAAAACCCAGAGTCTTTAGCCAAGGTCCATGGCTGGATGCTCCTAATGTCCAGAGAGGCCTGAAATGCACAACCAATGTCAGGGATTCATATCTGATATTGATGTTGGGCCCTGGAAAGTGACTCAATCTGGCCTCCACACACTTGTGGAGCAAACCTCACCAGCAGATGGTTGCCTACAATCTCAATTCCAGCTAAAGCGTTGAAAGACAAGTCAACCTGAGTTGCTTCATTCCAATGGTATTTCACCCTCTGCCCAAAGAGGTCCTTTCTATTTTTCACTCTGGGTCTTTCCTGAGTATCTCATCAAATGCCACGACTTCATCTACCACCCACACCTGATGATTTCTGAATCTACATCTCCAGCCTGTCCTGTCTCCTGAATATATGTTGGTGACCCTCTTCTTCCACTGCCTACCAGGCAGTACCTGTTCCCTGTTGCACAACCCGCTCAACCCAGATCTAATATTCTTCATGGATGAAAACTCTCCCAAGGCCTCTGCCTGCAGATTCATTGACAGCACATCTGATTAGGTGCAACTTCTTGCGTGGCTGTAGGCAGTGAGGTTGATGAGAAGTGCTTTAGGTTTCTAGACTTCTTTTGCTTTCTTTTATGGTATTGGACAAGTACTGGGCTCATCCAGTGGAAAAGTAGAAGTGAATTCTAGCAGTACTAACTACTTATTTTAATTTCCTTCCTAGTTTTTTTCCTCACTTTTGAGTTTTAGCTGGTGAACTTTAGAAGACTTGTTTATCCCACCAACCAGATGGGCAATTTGGGATTAATGCTATCTCTGAAAATACTGTTCATGAGTGGCATAGGAAGGGCCACATCTTTGTGGATAGCAGATTTTTATCCTTTCGTTTAGTATATTGGAAAACTAACACTCACAGAGGCAAAATGACTTGTCCAATGGACTCAGAGGCTGCAGTAGATCTCAAACTGTAGTTTTTATCCCATGAGGATAGGATTTGGTTTTTCTCATTGCTGTATTCCCAATGCCCAGAAAAGTGCCTACCACATTTATCTATTCAACAGATACTATTAAGGGAATGTGCAAATGGATAAATCATCATTGGTCCTCAGCTGTGGTGATGAATTAGGGATGCTGGTATCATTACTGTGGCTCTTGACATCCTAATAGGGCTGTGCCTTGGCCCCAACCTGGGCCAGCCAAGTAACTTCTATAAATCCAGGTCAAGTCTGCCTCATTCCATTATTTCACTTTGAGAGGATCAACCACATGCCCTCAGATTTATAGATGAGACTCTATCTTGGACCATTCTTGACCATGAAAACTTGGGGGGGATACTTCTAGGGCCCTTTGAGAATGGTGCCATGAGCCCTTAGCTGTTTAGTCCCATTAAATGTGTCCCTAATGCTTTTGTACAAACATGCTTTCTATAGTTATTGATAATAATGACCACTGCACCAATCTCTGTGGTTTGCCTCTCACCCGGTACTGTACTTGGGTGCCCTAGAGTTTGGCAGCTTTGTGGGAGGATAAGCAGACCTCTAAGATGAGTTGAATTTGCTGCTGCACGGTGAAGTGTTTGCTTGAACAAAAGGCAGCTAGGGCTCACACCATCATTTATTTTTAATGCATTTTTGTTTGTTTGGTCTTTACCCTTTCTGCTCTCTTTCTCTTCTTTTCCCTTTGAAGTACACTAAAAATGGTAAGGAATAAAGGGAGCCATGCAGGTGCCTCTGAAATGCTATTGTGATCATCGATTTGCAGATGTCTTAGCGTTAGAAGTAACGTTGGGGCAGGTGAGAGTTGAATCTGCAGACCATTGCGGAAGGTTTACAAAACAGGGCTTGGGAAAGCATCCATGTGAAGAAGCAGTGCCTGGTTAACATATGTGTGCAGAGGTTGAATTCTTGATTGCTCAGAATCGGTTCACCCCTTTACAGATGAATTCCCTCCACCTGACAAGCTGGGTCTCAAAGTGAAGGGGGATGGAAAGAAGGTGTGAAGGAGAGAAATAGAGACAGAGGGAGAGGCTGAGACAGAGACAGAGAGGGGTGAGGGAGAGAGAATAAATGAGAACGAATGGATCTGATTGAATGAGAGGCTTCCCAAAGTGAGCTACTAATACTTTTTTCTCCTCAAATTACTCTTTAGCATGAATGATTCCAATTTGACTGCACTTTGCATAATTCTTCAGCTAAATCTTCTTACATAGTTTTGCAGTATGTAAATATTAGAAATTTTATGTGTGTATGAATATAGAGAAGTGTTAGAAATTTGAACCAAATTATTTTTTAATGAATGCCCATGGAGACTTGTTTTTGGTGCCATTTCAGCCTGGAATTGATCCTACGTATTTTATATAATGTAATTTCTGTAAACTAAGCATCAGACCAAGGAGCACAATTTGAGGTTTGTACCTACTTGCCCGGGAATCATGGATACTTAGGTTTTTCTTTCCCGAGAAATTAATTTTTAAGAGATCAACATTGATAAATAAGGTAATAAAACGTAATTAGATGTTTATAATTTCACAATGAATAAATAATAGACTATGCTAGTTCCACAGTTATTTGTATCTGTTTTATTTATATTTTCAGCACATACCTAGCAAGATAATGTTGTGGTTTTTTTTTTTTTTCCTGGAGCTATAATTTGATCAGCAATGTGGCTTAGCCTAGTCCAAATTAAATATTGGTGATGATGAAATAAAAGACTCTTTTAATAAGGACCGTAATATAAGAGATGCATGTCACAGCCCTGTGTCCGGTTTTGCCCAGGGTTTGTTGACAATGAACTGTGTTTTTCTCACAGTGCTGAATATCTGCAGAAAGACATTGACCGGTTAATGACTTCTGTTAGTTTCTAAGTCACAATTGTAGTGTGAGCTTAATCAACAAGGCCTGTTTAGATATTTTTGTCCCTGAAAGGTTGGAAATATCCATGTGTGTGGGCAGTTGTACGTGAGCAAATGTAGGCATAGGCAAGCTCTGAGAGTGAAATTGGTTCTTGCCTGGTTATCTCTCCATGTGCCTTTTCAAATACCACGAAATCCCATTTGCTGTTCCTGGCAATTCTCCATCCAGGAGTTCTGAAAAGACAAGAGATGGGGTCTTTGGGTGGTGAGGGAGCAGTCCCTGCTTTCAGATGCTGGTCTTCTCTCTTTCACTGAGCTCAGCAGACTCTAGTCAGCCACCCTAGCCTTGTGGATGGGCTTCTTTCTGAGAAGCTTCTTATACCTGGCTGGTTCCCTCTTTCTTTCCATCTTCTGAAATAGCACCCTGAAGACAAATTCCTATTGTCTGAAAACCTTGTTCAGAAGTTCCGTTTCCTGCCCATGGTGGCCATGTGTTAAAATTCCCCCCCCCCCCAACATTTGCGGAGGTCAATTTTGGAAGGGGTTAGCGTTGCGTTAGGAAGGCCTCTTCACACCAAGTCACTATCAGACCAATTAAGCAAGCAGGCAGATTTACTGAACCCTCCTGATAGAATGAATTTGGCGGAACGCTCAGGAAGGACTTGGTTTCTAATGATCTGGCTGGGCTGAATCATGCACACGGCACCACTTTCTAAATTCATTTTGGTAATTGGAATCTTATAAATGTCCTGTTGAATCATCTGGACCAGGGGGACCTGGGATGGGTTGTTTCCCCTTCACTCCACTGGGCTAGTTGAATAGCAATACAGGTATTCCTTGTTTTAAGAAAACTGGAGATGAGAAAAAAAAAACAAAACAAAACTACATTTCTAAGCAAATGCATTAGAGACTGATAGTTAACTTTACAAAAGAGTTAAGAATCTTTAAGTAGTGAGTGACTGTACATAAATTGTTCTACAGCAGCGTGTCTCTTTTTTTCTGCCCTTGAATTGGGAAGACTGTATCTACTGTCTTACTTCTAAGAGTTTTATGAAGTAGTTCTGGGCAAAAATAGGGAGTTCTAGCAGTCAAACTTAGAAATGGGCTACTAGCACTTTCCTTAGAAACTTTTCCCTTTGTCCAACAGTGTGCATTATTTCAGTCATTTCCACGGTAGATAAGAATTTGTATTCTTACAGTTTTATCTGGTGAATGACTTTTCCAGTTAGTGGAGATAAGCAGTAGGCAGCCCACCTGTTATGGCAACGCCGAGGACTTAGCTCTGGACATAATTTTTGCACCTGCTAATGGCTGCTTGGGTGACTTAAGTTCTCGTGCCTCGTCCTCCCCAGCTAAGAAGTTGCATCTCCCACTTTTTTTTTGAACCTCAGTGACACCTGGGTTCTGAGCTGAAGGAGCTCTCCAGCCAGCGGTGAGGCTGATCTGACTTCTGCATTTTGCTGGGGGTGCTGGGGGAGCTGGGAGAAGGCAGTGTGAACTTTGTCCCCTTCCTTTGGGTTTGAAGGTCCTTACCGGAGGCTGATGACTTTCTCGAGACAGGAACACAGAACAAGCCCCAGGGATTTTTTTCAGAGACTTCCAACAGGAGTTTTCAAAACCCATTTGCTACTGTTCACTGGTCTAAAGCTATCCCAGAAAATGTCTTCAGAGCTCGGCACTATGGTCTAGGAGAACCTGAACATAGCATTAGCTCTTAATAAATATTTGTGGAATGTTGTTGGCACAAAACACACATACCACCCTCCATCCCTACCCACAGAGGCACTCCACATGCACATTTGGCTACTGAATTCCATGTCATGCTCTGGAATGTGCTGACCTTCCTTCCGAGGGAAGATGACACTGTGCAAGTGTTATTATTAGTAGGGCAGCTTTTGCTCGGATCTGTCAACACTCCCTCACTCCGGCTCTTTATTAACCAATGACAAACTCAAGAACCTGTGGCAGTTGACACAACTAACCCCCCTCTCCTTGAAATCTCTTCTTTTGGCTGCTCTGACCCCATTCTTGCACAGTTTGTGTCTACCTCTCTGGCCGTCCTTCCCAGTTTCCTCGCTTGGTTCTTTCTTTTCATTGTTGAGTAGTTGAATCTAGGGCTCCTCTACAAGCAGTCCTAAACCTTTTTCTCTCTTTTCTTCTCCCCTCATCCTTTCTCTTCTCTTTTCCCTTTTCTTAGGTAACTTCGTTTGTTCTCATGGTTTTGATGACCGCCAATTTAGCAACGGCTCCTAAATTTATATGTCCGGTCCACATTTCTCTTTTGAGTTCGAAATCCATATCTTTGACTCTCCCCGTGACATTTGCACCAGCGGTCTCCCAAACTTTGCAAGTTCAATATGCCCCAAACAGAGCACCCCCCCCCCCATTATCCCCCACCACATCTGCTTCCTCTCTGCTTTCTATACTCTTTCTCATCTGAGTAAGTTTTCTCTGTAACCCACCCAGTTTCTTAGGTCAGAAACTTGAGACTCTGTCTCATTATCCCCACATGCTCAACCTTCAAAGAATGGTCAGGTCCTATCCATTATTTCTTTACCATTCTGAAATTTCCACCTTGGCTTAACGATCCTTGTCTCTCTCCCAGTAGCTGCATCAGCCTTCTAACTGGCTTTCTGGCAGCAATTCCTACACCTCTCCTTTCCCTGCCCCCCCACAAATTCTTTTCTTAGACAGAAGCTTCTTCCTTCCTTCCTACCTTCCTTTTTGATGATTTAAATCTTTATTTGTGCTTTCCTTATTTAAAAATACCTTTTCAACTTTCTATCCTGAAATGATGATAGCTTCGTAGAAAGTTACAGAAATATATTATAGGGAGGTCCCATGTGTCAGTTTTCCCCAATGGTAACAGCTTTCGTCACTACAGTACACTCTCGGAACCAGGCAATCGACGTCGATGAATTAGTCCCATTTTACCAGTTTTACATGCAACACACACGTATGGTGTTTATGTGTGCGTATGTGTATGGCTCTGTGCAATCTGACCACATATGTAACCACCACCACCCTCAAGGTACAGACTGCTTCATCACCCCAAAGGTCTCTCATGCTAAAGAACGCTCCTTTAAAGCGCAACAGGATCCGGTCACCGCCTTGCTTAAAACCCTTTAATGAGGGGCGCCTGGGTGGCTCAGTCGGTTAAGCGGCTGCCTTCGGCTCATGTCACGATCTCAGGGTCCTGGGACTGAGCCCCGTGTTGGACTCCCTGCTCAGTGGGGAGCCTGCTTCCCCCTCTCCCTCTCCTGCTCTTCCTGCTTGTGCTCTCGCTCTTGCTCTCTCTCTCAAATAAATAAATAAAATCTTCTTTAAAAAAATGCTTTAATGGTTTTAAAGCCCCAAATTCTTAAGAAAGTGCTATGGGTGCCTGTGTCATTTGGCTCCAGCTGCCTCTCCAGCTGCACCTCCCCTCCCCCCGACCCCTGCCAGCCCAGCCAAGTCCTCTTCATCTGCCAGGTATCCGCTTTAAAGATCTTTCTTGGAAGGTTTCCTTGACACCTCTGACCAGGTGAGGTTCTTGTGTGTTTTTTTTTTCATTATGATTTGCCTTCGTGGAACCCCTCACATGTTTGTACGTAAATAGATACGCAGGTGGCTTATGAATTTGAGTTCTCTCTGGCTGCCCTGGAAGGGCCCCGATGCCTCGCCCACCCCCTTGTCTTTTCTGCCCACTGCGATGGCTGGCCTAGTGGGTGCTCAGTGAGTGCCCGTTAAGGTCACAGACAATTATTGCAAGTCAGCTGGCTGTGGCTAAGATGTGGCCTGAGGCCTAGAACTGGACAAAGTCGACTTGTGTGTATGGGTATCTGTTCCACGGACTCATCTTCAACCTTCCCAGGGGTGCCCTATCTGAGAAACCAGGCATCATGGCCCAAACCACTCAAAACCTCAAGCTGGTGTTTCCTCTCTTGCTCCCACCCCAGTATTGTCTCTGAGAGACTGGAATAGAGAGCAACCCTGGCCAGTGTTCTTCTGAGACAGATCTTTGAGATGCTTCCAAGAATATTAGCTGGGGGGTGGTGTGGGGGGAGGCGCCTGGATGGCTCAGTCTGTTAAGTGTTTGTCTTCGGTTCAGGTTATGATCCCAGGGTCCTGGGATCAAGCCCCACATTGGGCTCTCTGCTCATCAGAGACCCTGCTTCTCCTTCTCCCTCTGCCTGCTTCTCTGCCTACTTGTACTGTCTCTCTCTGTCAAATAAATGAATAAAATCTTAAAAAAAAAAAAAGAATATCAGCTGGATTTTCATCTAGGCTTATTTCTTTCTGGGTCAGTGTCACAGTGTCACTTTGAGAGGGTTATTCGTCTAGAGCTGTGGGAGCTCCTAAGTTGGATGGCACCTGGTGAGTCCTTGAAAGGCTTTTAGATCTTTCCTCTCCCGATGCTTCCATGGGTTCCTTGCTAAGCGTCCCCCATGCTCCCCACTGATGAGTCATTTCCATCCCCACTCTTACTCCCTCAGAGACAAGTCTGTGGGGTTTGCATCTGTGGAGCCTCATAGTTGAAGGGTCCTTATGTTCACTGCATAGACAGTGTGTTCCCAAGTGACCGCAATGTAACCAGTAGTCTCAATACTTGGAAGGGAGGAAATGAGGACCTCTTGCTGGGATGTGGCTTTGCCGAGCGATGGTGGTACCATGGGGGGTCCTGACCATCTTTGGAGGGTACTAGGTTAGTGGGACTAATGCTAGCTGATGTCCCCTCTCTGTACTATCCTTCTTCGGAAGCACATTTCCTTATGTGCGAGGAGCAGCACAATGTGCTACGGGGTTGGTTCTGCAGGGCTGGGAGCTCGGGAGCAGGGCGAGCCCCCAGCAGTAGGCAAAGCTCTCAGTTCTTCTGTGACAGACTCAGTTATGGGCTCCGCCCTGGGTGCTCTGCGCAGATTCCTGCAAAATCTGGGAACATCACCCAAGTTTCTCTTCCCTGCCAAATAGAAGGTCAAGTGTCTTCATGTTCTCTGGCTCCTGGCTGTCCTCTCAGTGCTGGCACTGACCCTAATGCTGCCATTTCTGTTTCTTGCAGGTCACCCAACATGCCTGCAGTTCACCCTGAACATGACCGAGGCTGTCAAGACCTACAAGTGGCAGTGCATAGAGTGCAAATCTTGCATCCTCTGCGGAACCTCGGAGAATGACGTGAGTTTGGGACTTCCCTTGCAGGAGAGAGCACTCCAAGGGGTGGAGAGGAGGGCAGGACTCTTGTCACTGCACTCCTGGGGAAAATGTCAGTTGGCATCTCCCCACCCCCCTTGCGTCTAGGACCTTTGGGATCCTTGCACAACAGGGACCCTGGGTACTCTTTGTGCCTGTGGGGAGAGGTGTGGGAGGTGATGGCCCGAGGGTGCCTCACTGGCCACTTGCCCTCCAGGTCTCAGTGAGAGATAGCGTTGCCTGCTACTTTTGCTTGGGATGTGCTCGACCGTTTATACCACGTTCCAGAGTATGTGATTTCACTGGGTCTAAATGTTAGCTATAATAAATGCAGAATTAGAAAAAAAAAACCCACTTTCTGTTATAGACGATTTCAGACTTATGCAAAAGAGCAGAAATAATGAAACTGATGTAGCCTCTCACCAGCTTCAGCTCTGATCAATACATGTCCAACCTCGTTTTATAAATACTCCCACCTCCTCCCACATAATTCCAGTCATAATATCACTTTACTTGTCAATATTCCATAGGTTTACCAAAAAGAGAAGGACTTACTTTTTAACAAAAATGATAAACATGTTAATGCAGCTAAAAAAATCAATAATTTCTTGATATAATCAAACATGCAGTTAACATCCTAATTGCTGCAATTGTTTTAAATGCTGTCTGGTCTTAAGTATTTTTTATTATAGCTTTTTTATTTGAATTGGGATCCACATAAGGCCCATACATTGTGACTAGTTGATATTTCCTTTTGGGAGGGGGGGAGGAAGAGCAGAGAGAGAATCTTAAGCAGCCTCCATGCCCGGCACGGAGCCTGAGGCAGAGCTCTGTCTCACAACTCTGAGCTCATGACCTGAGCCCAAATTGAGAGTCATATGCCTAACTGACTGAACCACCCAGGCGCCCCTGTTTTTATTTTCATTTTTTTCAGGTTTTATTTATTTATTTGAGAGAGAGAGAGAGCATGAAGCAGGGGGAGGGTCAGAGGGAGAAGCTGAGTGGGGAGCCCCAAGTGGGGCTCTATCCTGGGACTCCAGGATCACGACCTGAGCTGAAGGCAAACGCTTAACCAACTGAGCCATGCAGATGCCCCTGGGCACCCCCATTTTTAAAGTTTCTTTTAATATGTAGGTTTCCCCTCCATTTTGCTCTTTTATCCCCTTCGAATTTTTGTTGAAGAAATTAGTGAGGGGCGCCTGGGTGGCTCTGCTGGTTGGGTGTCTGCCTTCAGCTCTCAGGTCATGATCTCAGGGTCCTGGGATTGAGCCCTGCATCAGGCTCCCTACTCAAGTGGGGAGACTGCTTCTCCCTATCCCTTGGCTTCTCTCTCTCTCTGTTAAATAAAAAATTAAAAAATTAAAATCTTAAAAGAAATCAGTTAATTTGTTCAATAGAGTTTCCTAGGACTGTGTTTTTACTGACTGAATCCCTGTAGTGGTGTTTGACACTTCCCTCTGTCTCTTACATTTCTTGTACATTGGAGTTTAGAACTAGAACCCTGATCAAATTCAGGCTCTTTCTCTCTCTCTGTCTCCAATACAATAATGTAATAATGTAATGTAATGTAATATAATATAATATAATATAATATAATATAATATATGTTATATATTCTCTATTTCACAAACTATAATAGTATATCTGGGAAGCCCTAGAGAATCAGTGATAAAGCTCACTCGAACATTAAAGGTAGCAGGATATAGAATTATCATACAAAAATTGATAGCCTTCATGTGCACAAATAACACCCAGTTAGAGTTTACAGTAGTAGAGAAATCCCATTCATGATAGCAACAAAAAACAAATACTCAGAAATAAGCCTAACAATAATGTGTAAAACCTATATGAAGAAAAAAAATTTTGAAGAAAATTTTAAAGCACTGGAAAAAAACACAGAGGTAGACCTGAGCAAATGGAAAGACATTGTGTGATCTTGGATAGAGCGATTCAACATGAGAAAGATGTCAGTTCTTCCTGAGTTAATTTACAAATTTAATTCAAACCCAATAAAAACAGCGAACATTTAGACAAATTGATAGTAAAGCTCATATGGAAAAATAAACATGCAAGAATAGTCAAGAAAATACTGAAAACAACAAATTATGAGGGGAGACTAGACCTCCCAGATATTAAAACATACTATAAAGCCTCTAATTAAAACAAGATAGACAGACAAATGGAATAGAAAAGAACCCATAAATTGACCCATCTACATATGGACCTTTAGCAGTAGGATAAAGTTTGCCTCTAAAATTACATTTTCATGAATGGTGCTGAGATAATAGGGTACCCATTTGGGAAAAGATAAAATTAGGCCCATATCTCACAAAATACATAAGAATAGTCTCCAAATGAACTAGGGGATCTAAACGTAAAAAATAAAACCATATTAGTGTTAGAAGGAAACATGGGTGATTTCTTTAAATATAAGGAAAGATCGGGGCACTTGGGTGGCACAGTCAGTTAAATGTCCAACTCTTAGTTTCAGCTCAGGTCATGATTTCAGGGTCATGGGATCGAGCCCTGTGTCAGGCTCTGAACTCAGCGTGGAGTCTGCTTGAGATTCTCTCTCCCTCTCCACCCCTTCTGTTCATGCATGGGCTTGCTCTCTCTCTCAAAATAAGTAAATAACTCTTTTAAAGTATATATAAGGAAGGATTTTCTGTGATTCAGAATTCAGAAGAAATAAAAGAAAATATTGACAAATTTGGCCACATAAAAATTTGCATAGTAAAAAACAGATAAAGTAAAAAGACAACTAGCAAACTGGGAGAAAATATTTACAGCATATACCACAGATAAAGAGCTAATATTCCTAATATATAAAGAACTCTTAAAATTTGAGGTTCAAGGGATGAGAAACCTGATAGAAAATGGGAAAAAGACATGAACAACAATTCACAAAAGATAAAAATAGCCCTTAAACATTTGGGAAAAAAATAGTTTGGGGACACCTGGGTGGCTCAGTGGGTTAAAGCCTCTGCCCTCAGCTCAGTCGTGATCCCAGGGTCCTGGGATCGAGCCCACATCGGGCTCCCTGCTCAGAAGGGAGCCTGCGTCCCCTCTCTCTCTGCCTGCCTCTCTGCCTACTTGTGATCTGTCTGTCAAATAAATAAATAAAATCTTTAAAAAATAGTTTGAATACACTCATAATTAAAGATTTCAAACTAAGGCAAAAATGGGATACTATTTCTTATCCATAAAACTGGGAAAAAAGTATGAGAATACATTCTGTTGATGGCTATGGGAAAACTGACATCCTCATACATGGTCAGTGGGAATACAAAGTGGTACCAGTCTTCTGTAGGGACATTTAGCAATACTTAACACAACTACTATGCCTTTACCTCTTGACTTAGCAATCTCATCTATTAGGAATCTACTATAAAGATATAACACTACGAAAATACATGTGCATAAAGTTATTCATGGGTGCAACTGTTTATCATTATAAAATATTGGAAATGACCTAAATGTTATACAGAAGAATGGTTGAATAATGATGGCATAGTCACACATTGGAATACTTACAGCTAGAAAAAAATGAGGCAGATTCCATACATTGAGATGGAATAATTTCCAGTGTATTTCCAAATTTGCTGTTGTTAAATGAAGAAAGCTAAGTAAAGACAACATCTATATAGTATGCTGTCATTCTTGTAAGAAAAGTGTAAGAAAATATACATGTATCTGTTACTTGTGTTAACGAAATACAGGAAGGATAAAGTAAAGGAACTAAAGAGACTGCTTACCTACCAGTGGGTGGGAATGGGGTAGAAAGAATGGGGAAACAGGTGTGGGATAGTAGGGATAAGGGGAGATGGCACTTCTCAGGGGATTCCTTTTTGTACAGCTCTGACGCTTAGGACCAACGTATTGTTACACATATCCTATTACAGGTCAATACCAAAATCAGCTAGGATGGGGGTGGGGGTGGGGACTGAACTGGGATATGAATGGTAGCAAATGAACCTAACTATAATGTAAATAGAGCAACCATATTGAGGGGTGGAGAAGGAAAGAACTAACTTTTGTAAATTTAGAAAGCAGTATATGACTGTATTTTAAGACTAAAGGCAGAGATGGCTATGTAAATATTATAGTTTAGTTAGTAAATGTGTTTCTTTTTTTTTAAGATTTTATTTTTTTGAATTTATTTGACAGACAGAGGGAGATCACAAGTAGACAGAGTGGCAGGCATAGAGAGAGGGGGAAGCTGGCTCCCTGCTGAGCAGAGAGCCCGATGCGGGACTCGATCCCAGGACCCTGAGATCATGACCTGAGCTGAGGCAGAGGATTAACCCACTGAGCCACTCAGACTCCCCTAGTAAATGTGTTTCTTACAGGCATGTAAGTTACAGGCATATAAGTTAGTCATTCTGCAACTACTTTATGTGTGTCCAGGTGTGAACTAATAATGATATATTGTACTAATGAGAGCCAGGTTTCTCAATGTCAGAGAAAGAATAATCAAACAGAGGGAAGGCTACACTGAATCCTATGGTGTTGGGTGGAATAGGGGGTATCAGGGAATGTTTTGATACAACATATTGTGTGTATGTATGTATGTGTGTGTGTGTATATATATATATGTACATACATATATATCTATATACATGTATGCACACATATAGATAGATACAGAAATAAATATAGATGTGGGCATGTGTCCCACGTATACATTTACTTCCTAATTCTATTGGCTGGGAGGTCCTAGAAGCAATGACAACCCAGAGGCAATGAGAATCCATGGTACCCAGATATTGGTTTCTAAATACCATTCTCCAATAAAAGGAACTAGGAACCCTTGGATAAATGGCTGATGCTAGGGCTGGAAAATATAAGGGGAGCTTGGAATATCCTATGGTACTAGAAAGTAGGGAAATGCTCAAAAATTGATAAGGCACATCTAAAGGATACAGGAACTAATTTTTGAAGGAAATCCTAATGACAAGTCTAGGACAAGTTGAACAACAAAATAAATCATGATAGTGTTGAATTGTAACTCAAAGAACAAGATTCATACTGATATTTATAAAACTTGAATAAATAAATAAGGAAGAGTTAAACTCTTCCTCAGAGCAGAATTATAATTAATAAATGTAGAGGGAAGAAGTAAATCACTGGTAGGCAAGCATCACTGTTCTGGTTGTTGTAAGCAAGAACTGGCTCACTAATGCCAAAATTAGTGAGCAAAAGTATGGTCAGAAACAGAATATTTGCATAATCTCAAAGTATCTCTCTCACCAGATTACTTATTAATACATTACGAAGGGAAAAATTACAACATTATAGTGGAAAAACTGACAGACACTACTTTACACAAATCAGAGTAACATTATTAGTAACAAGACATATTGGTATCAATGTGCCCCCATACGATACACTGAGAAGGGCACATCATCTCTTTTGTAGTATTCTTGCCAAAAGTGTATAACCTCAATCTCCTCATGAAAAAAGATCAGATAAACTCAAAGTGAGTGACATTCTACAAAATCACTGGCCTAGTTTCTTCAAAAGCATCAAGGTCATGGAAGATAAAGAAACTGAGAAACTGTCATAGATTCAAGGACACTAAGAAAACATGACAACTAAATACAACGTAAGATCCTGGATTGGATACTGGGAAAAGGGGCAGAAGTGCAAAAACTGGTGAATTTCAAATGAGGTCTTCAACGTAGTCAATAGTATAATGTTAATATAATATCCTGCTTTTCATGATTGTACTATCATAACATAAGATGGTAACATTAAGGGAAGCTGAGTAAAGTGTGTACAGAAACTCTCTGTACCATTTTGCAATGTTCTCTGAGACTAAAATTATATCAAGATAATAAATCAAAAAAATAATGGGATGTTTCCCTAGCATCTTCCAAAGGTGACAACCTTTTTTTTTTAATAGTATCTTTATGAACTCAAGGATTTAAACATATTTGATTGATTTCAATCCATTACAGTAAAAATTGTCTTATATTTGGGCAGTGAGAATGCAATCAGGTTTGATCTTTAGTCCTTTTGCATGACCCCAATAGTATTTGCTTTCTAATATGTGAAAATATTTGCACATTTTGTGCCCTGGACCTGGAGCCATCCATTTCTTCAAGGACTCCTGGTTCCTTTTATGGCCAATGATCTTTAGAGAACATAATAGGAGTGCTAGGGGTACTGATTTTTACTGCTTTTGTCATTGTTTTGGGGCATTTTAAATGGACAAAACTAGACAATATGTTTTATTTGTTTAAAAGATAAAATGCTGAATTTGTATGGATACTTGAATTTATACTGATACTTCTAATTCATACCCAGAACTAACGGTAGGGTTTTTACTTAACTCAATTGATCTTACATCTGTATTTTCTTTCAAGTATGTCAAAATTCTTCTTAGTTACAAGATAATCACTCATTTGATACATACAGGTCTCAGAATATTAATTCCACTATTACCACTAACAATATGGCTTCTGGAAATACACACACACACACACACACACACACACACACACACACTTTTTGTTCTTAAGGTATATTTGACTCAGGATGTATAGTCAAACTACTTGTTTTAAAGTCACTTGGAATAGTTACTTTCTATGTGGTTATGCCATCAACTAATACATAATTAGATACACTTGTTTCATTTTTCTTTTTTTTAAGGGACAATAACTGTGAATTTTGTTTTATGACTATGAAAAATATTTACTGGTTCCAGAATCAAGTCTCTTAAATAAACAGGATATTCAAAGAAATCTAGCTTCTGTTCCTACTCTTTCGCACTATTCCCTCACTCTGCTCATAGGTGACCATTAAAAAAAATTATGGCTTATCTTTTCCTTCTATTTAAATATAACATATTACATGTATATGTGTATGAATCCATAAGAATTCATGTGTATGAATAAAAAAAAAAGAACCCATTTTCTTATACTATAGTAGCAGACACCCGTTTTCCACACCTTGCTTTTTCAGTGGATGTCCTAGATTACTCACTCCACCACAATGTATAGACATAATCTTTCTTCCTACAGCTGCATAGTTCTTCATTAGTTTATTCAACTAGTCTCTTACTGATAGACATTTGGGTTGGTTATGGTCTTTGGCTTTACGAATAGTCTCAATACAGAGAGTTTTCATTGACTTGGCAGAGCTGTAGGGGAGGAAGCAAGGGGTGAGGCTGCCGGGGCAGTAGGGTTCCTCTCACATAGTCAGAGATTTACCCTGCACAGACCAGAATGGGGTCCCCATTCTACTGGAACTGCAGCCATCCTGCTGGAACTGGTTCTTGGGGACTTGGGAGTTAGGAGGCACTTAAATTATATTTTTCATTGGGGTTAGCATGAACTGGCTGATAGGGGTGGTTTTGACAGGCAGTTATCTTAAAAAGCACCTGAGAAAGAAGAGAATGTGGTGCTAGACAACAATCAGCCCATGAAAAATGGATTTAAATCTACAGACGCCTGGTTTCCCTTTGGGAAAATCTGATCCAGAGTATGCTACCTTCTCATATTTCTTGTATCAGCACTATATCAGGAGTTATGTGTCTTTAAGACTTTAGTAATACTCTTTCTGACAAGTCTCTCCCTATTTTCTGTTCCCATCCTAACTTATTCCTCCTTGAATTATTCCTAAATTATACTGTAATATAGCTTACTTCAGCACCAAGACAATGGTGTAAATTTTTTTGGAGTAAACCACACTGTCCTGGTTTTCATCCTACCTCTTGGAGCGTGTATCTTAGTCTCTTTTTTCTCTGCCTGTCCCTCAAGGTTGGTGCTCTCAGGGTCTGTATTTTGGCCTTTATCTCAGTAATGTTTTTTGAGTCCTTGATTTTTCAGAAGTTTCAATGAAAGCTATGGACTTACTCTTTTCTCAGAAAAATGTACATTTGTACCTATACAGGAAGTTGTGCATATGATTTCAAGAAGGTCATGGACATCCCTCCATGAGCTCAAGTTCAGGGACATCTGTGACATACTCTGGGCTTCCTCTCTTAGGACCTCCATTATCATCTAATCACCAATGATTCCCAAATCCATATCTCATGGTCAAGCATCTTTCCTGATGTCCAGCTGTCTCCAGGGTATCTCCACTGCATGATCTGTGAATATGCAGAACATATCTCTAGCTTAGGCTGCCTTCTGGCTCCCTTGGATCTACTCTTCTGCTCACGTCTCAATGGGTAGCTGTATCATCTGGCTTGCTGACCAAGCACAACCTGGGAGACATTCTTGATTTCTTTGCCATCATCTAATCAATAACTTTCAAATGGGAACAAGACCCTTGTCTTTCCCCAATGCCACAATCCATTACCTCTTACCTGGATGGTGGTAGGAGCATTCTAAGTGGTTTTCCAGCCTCTAGAACCAACCTTCCTCCACCCAAGTATCTATTCTTACACAGCAGCTGGGGAGATCTTTCTAAATTCCATGTGTGACCAGTCACTCCTCTGTTGCTAACTCTTCAAAAGCTTCCCATTGCCCTGTTGAAAGGTGATAGTGTGATAAAAAAAAAGTCTTTCATGGTATCTCCTGCCTTATTGCTTGCTTGCCAGGGTTTCCAACTTCAATATCTACTTTTTCCAGGATCATTGTGCTGAGGGGAGCCAAGGTGAGATTTGATGCAAATCTTAGTTTTGCAAACGTCTTATAAGCCATTCAAGCAGGTCCAAAGAATAGAGCGGAACTGAACCTGGATAACGGGGAGCAGATCACAAACACGTAGCTACTGTGTGCCAGTTCTGAAGGAGATGTGGAGATGAGTTAAGACAAAGTTCTGCCCCAAAGGCCTTACAATCCATAAAGGAGTAGGCGAAGGAGGCATATTCCAAAAGAACTGTTCAAGAAAACCTTCGTGCGTAGACGTCTACCACATGCCAGGCTTCGTGCCATGAAGGAAAATGCAATTAAATGTCATAAGAAAGAGGGAGGACTATGGGGATGCAAGGGGGGTGAGAGAACTTCCATTTGAGCTAGATTAGGGACATCTCTGTAGGATGGAGTAGCTGGAAGTCTTGAAGGGTGGGTAGGGAATGGTCTAGAAGAGCAGGAGTCAGGGACTGGGAGAGCGCCTAGGCCCAGGGAATTGGGGCAGTGAAGGTGCAGACTGCATCTTTTGAGGTTAAAAACCATGCTAGGGGCTCTTTTTCTCACCTGGGGTCCAGCCTCCAGCCCCTGAGGAGGCTCTGGGGATCTGACAGGTGGCATTGCATTGCGTGCATTTCTCTATATTCGTGTAATGAAACCCTGTAAAGGTTCTGAGGTGTCATGGATGTTACCATCAAGGATGGCCGTTGCCCTTTTTTACAGACGGAAAGGGTGAGGTTAAGAAGAATTCAGTTAAACTTTGCAAACATTTGAATTATTTTCTGTGTACTGGACAATCCTTATGGGGAACGTAGAAGCAAAGAGACGTGGTTTTCCTCCTTTATGGAAACAGAGTTATTGGCTACAGGAGTTCAGAAGAATAAGGAATCTCTTTAAACTCGAATGTAAGGTGGTAGTCAAGGCAGGCTTCTTGGAGGAGGCATGATTTGAGCAGAACCCTAAAGTGGGAGTATGGTTGGCATAGTTGGGGAGGCAGGGGGATTTCCAGGCGTGGGCAAAGCACTGAGCACATTCAGGGGGCGTGAAGACCTCAACTCGGGCCTGGAAAGGGGCACTCAGGGAGGTGGGTCTACACGGAACAGGCTGGAGGAATATTCACTCTCTCTCTCCTCCCCTCCACCTACTCTGTCTTCCACCAGGACCAGCTCCTCTTCTGTGACGACTGTGACCGTGGCTATCACATGTACTGTTTAAATCCCCCTGTGGCTGAGCCCCCAGAAGGTAATGAGGATGAGGTTGACAGTAGCAACAACAGCTACTCGTACCACTTAGGGAGCCCTCACTATGGTGCGGGCCTTGTGCTAAGGCCTTTCCGTGTCTTGTCTCATTCAATCATCGCAGTCCTGTGAGGCGTGTAGGACCGCTACCAGCTGACAGATGAGGAAACGGAGGCACGGTTCCACCCCCTGGAACTTCAGCTTGGGGCTGAGGAAATGTTCCTGGACGTGTGGCTGAAGTGGTGGTGGGGGGGGGCTGTGAGCTTCCAGGGCAACTGGCCCAGGCCTGGTGCTGCTGCTGGAGACACCCCGTCCGGGAAGGAGGGTCTTTACAACAGTTCAGCTGACGGCCTCCGAGCACCTAAGTGTTTTCTGAGCAGCCCGTACCCTCTGCCGAGTTACAGCCTCCAGCCCGCGTTGGGGACCGGGCCTCGGTCTCTGAACTGGGAAAGTGGAAAGAGCAACGGGGCTTGCAGGAGTCAGGGCCAAGGCGCGGGACCTCAGGGCGGGAGAAGGGCCGCGGGTGACCAGGGCCCCTCCTCTCTTGTAGGAAGCTGGAGCTGCCACCTGTGTTGGGAGCTGCTCAAAGAGAAAGCCTCAGCCTTCGGCTGCCAAGCCTAGGGCCCCAGGTCCCAGACCGTGACCTGCTGCTGGAGAGGCGCACGCGGAGCCCACTTCAAACCGGATCAAGCCCCCACTCCCAAATATCCAGAGAGACCAACTGTAAGGAAGGCCCGTGGTCACAGAGGGCTCAGACGTGCGGCACCGAGAGGGTGAGGTGTCTGCTTACCTCCCACACACAGGTTCCAGCATTTCCGCCAGCCCCTCCTCACTTCCGCAGGAAGGATGTCGCACTTTTGAAGAACACGCCTAGCCCCGGCCCTGTGGGACCCCCTCACGTTGCCCCCGGCCCTGCAGCCCTCTCACTGGTTCCCATTTTAAGGGAAGCTGTTTTGTGACCACCGATCGGTCACTCACGTGTCGTCTGGTGTTTTCTATCTATTGTGTTCCAAGAAATCTTCACACAGCCTCCCGCCTCCTGCTTCGGCTCTTTATCCTGAACTCAGCAAAGGAACAAAAGGCTGTGGAGAAGTTGTTATTTATTACAAGCCTCCCTGGAAACTTCCGGACTTGGAGTTGGGAGGCCATCTTGATGATGAAAATCCCTCTTTGTTCCTTGGTCTCTGTGAAGAAGAAAAGAGGTTTTCTGCCCTCCCCCACCCCCCATCCCCACCCAGATAACCTGGTGATGTCTACACCCAGGGTGGTCTCTTGACGGGGCTGGAGAGGGAAGGACAAGTGCTGAGGGGTGGGTGGAAATGTTGGGAAGAAAATTCAGAGGCCCTGCCACAGCCAGTCAGTATTTGTTATCCATCCGGGGCGGGGGGGGGGGGGGGCTTTGTGGTTCCTTGACCTTCGGAGCAGGGGTGTCCTTGAGGTGAGATAAGGCACAGCCTGTGGCCGGGGAAGATGCTAGGGCCCTGCCTCCCCACCAGCCTGGGTCTGGAGCTTTCCCCGGCGGGACTCAAGAACCAGGAAAGTGGGTGAAGGCTGCCCAGTCCAGAATCCGAATGTTGGCACAAAGGACGCAGCTTTGCGAAACCCGTCAGTATTGATGTGGCACCACAAAGTCCTTTCCCCGAGTCATTTTTTCCTTCTACACGGTGTGCGCTTGCCACTGTCTGCCGACTGTCACCCGACTGCCACTGTCACCCGACTCTGGGGATTTGAGGATGGGGTTGAGATGATTGTCACCTCAACAAATAACCGGGGTGGGGGCATTCTTTATGATCACGGCGACAATGACGCACACTCCTCAGCTGGAGGGCTGCTCTTGCCCCCTAAGCTCCCCAGTACGTGCTGGACTCCTGTTTTTAAAAAAAAAAAAAAAAAATGTTTCGAGAAGAAAGAGGTGGGAGGCTGAGCTTCTGAGAAGCCTGTGTTGGAAGTCAGCCCCGAGGGCCGGAGCGGCTCAGGCTGTCTTTGAATCTCGGAGGCGGTGGCCACGGCAGCAGCACACAGTAACTGACACGTTTCTGGAAAAATCATTTGCCCAAAGGGCAGGTCTCAGTGAGCGGGACCCTCGCGCATGCTCGGCTTCCTTGAAATCAGCTCCATCTCCGTGGCCCGGCTGCTCCCAACAAAGGCCGAGGTTATTTTTAGTCCTCCAGCTCCCGAGGAAGCCCCTGGAGACTCGGAGGCTCGTTGGGCCACTTCTGCCCGGCTGTGGGGTTCGCTCCACGACTTGGCAAGAGCCTCCCTCCTGGGCTCACCGCTCTCGGCCAGTGGCCTCAGGGCAGCCTGGCGTGGAGCCAAGCTGGGCTGGTCTTGCCCAGGCTCTTGCAGAGTGACCCGTGGGGTCAGTCTCCTGTAGGGGCCCCGTGGCCTCCGAGTGAGCTGCGTGCATACATAACAGGCTGGTTTGAAGGGCCCTGTCCAGATGGGATTTTCATCCAGCTCCTATGACACGTCCTTCCCCCTGCTGGCTGGGGAAGCTATTTTGGATTCTGGAGGTGCAGGGAGGGTTTGGGGGAGCTGTCGTGCCGTCTTGTCATCTGTTCCCCAGAAGTGTCACATCAGAGGAGCGGATGTCCTCTCCTGACTGCTCTGGCTCTCTGTCTTCCCACAAAACCCAAAGTGGGGTGTCCTCAAAGGCTGATTGTTGGTTTTGAAAATCACTTTGACTTAATTTTAGAGAAAAAGTTACCAGAATGTTCCCAAATGCCACAATGGCTTAAAGGTTAAAAAAGGAAGTCTGAAACCCCAAACTGGGGCCCTCCTACTTGACAAACTCTCTTTGGAGGGTGTACACATGTGTTCCACGAGGGGGGATTGAGTCTTGCAAGGAGGGTGCTGTAACCCACAGTGCGGGCAGGGAGGGGAGCTCAGGGCCCTAGAATGGATGTTAAGAGGGTCCAGAGTTCCCTTCCCGGTTGCATTCCCGGTGGGGTCAGTGCAGCCTCTTCCTCTTTGAGGTCTCAGTTTCCCCATCTGGAAACTGGGAATAGCAAGGCCAGCTTATGGGACGACACTTTCGGGGTACAGCAAGCAGACAAAATCTCTAGAGGTACATTTATCACTTTCTGTATTGAGACCAAGAAAATGATGGTAAACTTCAGATTGGTCTTTCTCTGACCCCCAGAGAATGAGCTAGAATCATGGGGTGCACGTGGATGATCAGGGTTTTGGTTTTGCCTTTGCTATTCAGTAACAAAGTGACCTCGGGCAAGTCACTTAGCGTCTCTGAACCTCAGTTTGCCCCACCTATGAAACAGAGATAATAACCCTTGCCCTGTCTGTTCCACAGTGACACTGGGAGACTGAAAAAGCTTAATGTTATATAAACAGCCACCGGAAAGCAGGGCTTTCCAGGGAGGGATCCCTAATGATTTCTACGTCCCCTTCTTGTGTGAATTAGCCAAGGTTATCTAACCTTGAAAAGATAACCTTGAACCTATAACCAGAATCTCCCTTTTGACCCAAATGGGTTTATGTTTTAGGGGCTGGGCTGCCTGTGGTCAGAGCCAGTAGGCCAAAGCTGCGACAAGGACCCGTGCATGGGTTTGCTGTTGGTGGGAAGTGAGGGTTTTACCCTGGGGTTGGGGATTTCAGAATGAAGATACCTGGGGGTACTCCCTTCTACAAGATCATCACCACCTAGTCTGGGGAGCCAACATCTGGAGAGGACAATGATTCAGTTCAGTCTAACATTCACTTAGAAACTTTGGTGTAAAGTCCAGCTCTGCTACATTTCTAGCTGGTTGACCTTGGGCAAATTCTGGGACTCATTTTCCATGTCTGTGAGGCAGGGAGATGTAGCCTGTCCAGCAGGGTTGTTGCAGGGATGAGCACTAGGGCTAGTGAAGGTCTGGCCCCGGGGCCTGTCCTGATGGAGGCCCCCACACTTGGGTGTCTCTTGTCACTGGGTAGAGAGGCCACCAATGGGAGATAATGACACTCTTGCCTGCCAGCTCGAATCCCTGGAACGCAGGGAGACTTTGCTCCACTGCACCCCGGTATTGTGGCTCCACCCAGCCAGAGAAGGGGCGAGGCCATGGGATCTGCGCCGGAAGTGGAAACCCTCTGTTTTCGAAACACTTCTTTTTTGCTCCTGCAGCAAATCCAGTGCTGGCGACGTTGTGAGGCTTTCCAGGCAAGGCCTCTGCTAGGAGATTGACATTCTGATTTCCTTCTCAACCCCGCGTGGATGCCTAGCACCTAGAGCAGGAGCCCCAGGGTCCCACGGAGCCCCTGCCGCTGTCAGTGCCCCAGGGCCTGGTGGGAAGTCGAGGCAGGCCGCAAGGAGCAGCTGCTTCCCGGGGCTAGGCTCAGCCGTGAGACTTGAACTAGAGCGGTGAGCCGTGGGTGGGTGCAAGGGAGGCCGGAGTCCTCCAGATCTGGGGAAGGTCACGGCTTGAAAGTTTCGGGTTTAGATTTCACTCTGATGGTTTCACGATACCTCAGAGCGTTCCGCTCGTGGTGCCTTTTAGGCTTTCTTCGTTGAACACAGCAGAATGATTCCTTTCGACTCTCCCCTTGAAGAGCTCAGATCATGAAGGAAGAAAAATGAGATGATTATTATTACTTTTCCTATTGGGGCAAGATTAGGAGACAGACCCGTGTTCTTGAAGAAAGATGACTGGCAACTTCAGGCTTTAGTTTCAGAGAAGAGGGGCCCCTGGTTTCCTCACTGGGTCTGTGGTTGGGGGGAGGGCCAGGAGCCCCACGGACCACATTCCCTTGTCCCTAGACTGGTTCTCAAGCTAGGCTGCAAGTTGGGGGATAGCAGCCTCCCTTCCTCTCTCACTCCCTGACCACCCCCAGGGCAGGTCCCTCCTCAGGACATGCCTGTGTCACACCCCAAGGAGATGTTGGTTCCCTGGGCCAGGGCTATGCTCAGACTCCCAGTGAAGACACCCAGCACGCCACAGCTGTCTCCTTTTTGGAGCTGTGCGTTGGTGTCACCTGTAGTGGGTTCATTATTTTGCAGGAGGGAGGGAGGAAGGGGGGCCCGGAGGAAGGAGAGGGGGAACGTCAAACGTCTTTCGTCTTTCATGTCAGGCAAAGCAAAATGAAGAGAAGGGGGGGCACTTGAGAAGGGCCCGGAATCCTGATTTGCACTTAGAAGTCCCAGAGTTAAATAACTAGAGGGTGTGTGGGGGGAGGCAGAGCGCTGCTGACTGCTTGGTGCCTTGAATGTGGGAGGATGAGCAGAGCCCCCAGACAGACGCACTGAGGGCTTTCTTTGAGCATCTCAGCAGCTGCTCCTAAGCCCTGGCCTCGTGGTCCCTCTCCATGCTTCCAGCCCAGGCCGCTGAGAAGAGAGGCCCACAGGACACCTCCAGGAAATGGTGATGGGGAGGGGTTTGGGCCTTGCCCTGTCCTCCTCCAACTGGCTTCGTAGAATGAACAGGGGACTCCCTGTGTGAGGGGAAGGATCTGGAAGTGGGTGGATTCCCAGGGAATGTTCTGTCTGGGCTCTGAGTGAGGCTTGGCTGTGTCTCTGCTGATGGCTGAGACCTGGCGTGACTCCCCAGGATCCTATGCGGCTGTGGGGGGGGGGCGTGGATAACAGGGGTCAGAGGGTATAGGGATGCCCCTTAGTCAGTCTCTTTGTTCCCAACTCTCTTCCTTTCTTTGCTCCAGTGCCTTGAAAGAGGGTCATTCCAGGGTTTTCCCCTCTTTGGCCCCACCGAGAGAAGGAAGCATTTGTGCTGATGGTGACATTTCCCAGGGCAGGCCACAGGAAGGCAGGAACCGGGACTGGCGAGCAGCCAGAACCCTCTTCAACAGAGATATAAATACCAATAATGACCTCTAGCCCAGGCAGCGAGCAAAGTGGCCATTGAGGGCAGCACTGACCCAATCTGGCACATACGTGCACTGTGGGGGGGAGAGGGGGAGGGGAAGGGGAAGTGGTCCCTGCAGGACTTGGGGGAGGCCCCCAAGCCCCTGTGTTTCCCCTCAGCGTCCTCTCCAGGTTATATTCACGCCCACTGCATCCTGTTTGCCTGCCTCTTTGCATCTCTACTATTTTCATCAATGTTACCAATATTGATGATGAAAATGGCGACACACACACACACACACACACACACACACCCCTCGCTTGACAAACTAAAGTGAACCTTCTGTGTTGCTCTAGGACGAGAGGGAGAACGGCTTGTCACAGGGGGTCTTTCCCTGAGGTCCGGCCGGGCCCACCCCAGGCTCCAGCCCCTGCACACCTCCGGGACTTGTACTGGGAGCCTTATGCTTGGAGGACCCCTGACGCACCCTCTCCTCCCCGTCTTCCCTCACTTCTGCTTCTTTGGGGGGAAGGTGTTTGGCAATTGTCGCGAACTTGCAAGCAAAAGTCTCAATTCTGCTGTCAAAGGGACACGCAGATTTTATGGCTGGAATTGGGATTGTGGTTCTTACTGACTTTGCCCACCTGAGACCTTGGTTCTCGTCTTGCTTGGCCCGCCTCCTCCTTTCTTGTACCCGCCCCTCCCTCCCTTCCCTCCTGCCACGCTAGATGCCGAAGGGCGGGGTGCTGGTGGGCACAAAAGAAAAAGAAAATATACCCCCTACACATTTTCAACATGTAGTTGAAGAGGTCTAAATTGGGTACTTGAGAAAAAGGAAGGAAACATTGCTAGATAATATGTGAGTGAGAGAATGAAACTACAGAATGGTTAGCTCAGAGCAGAGGAGGTGGGAGCAGGTGGCTGGAGAGGGGGCTAGGGAGGCAGAGAGCCCTAGCTTCCAGATGCGTCTGGTCCCTGGGACATTTGGGAAAGCAGGGGAGTCGCGCTGTGGTAGGAAACAGTCAGAGGCTTGGGGAGCGTTTGTGCCTTTGGCTGGGAAAATGAAAGAAACGTCCACCTGAGTTGCTCACTGTTTATCTGCCATGTTTGCCCACAGGGCATTTTTGCTTTGAAGGAAAATGAGCACATTTCCTGCCCGCCAAGAGCGGTTGCTGGGCAGGCTGGTACTCACTGAAACACTTGGCAGGGCACCCACTATGTGCAGAGCAACACACTAGGTCCCCTGGGGGCTGGAAAAAGAAACCATATCCTGGCCCAGGCTTCAGCCTGCTTTTCCATTCCCAAATCACAGTCTCCCATGGCTTTCTGACCGCCTGTCAGGTAACATATCAGCCAAGAAGGCCTCCATGTATCTAGGTCTCTCCTGTCATGTTCATGCGTGCTCATGGATAGAAGAAGAGCGGGCTCAAGTGTCTGGTTGTTTCCACCCTCTGGAGAGGTTGGGCGGGAAGAACACAGTTGACCCCAGCCCAGTTGCTTGTATCCATCGGCCCAAGCACTGGCTGCCTTTGGAAGGCGACCGTCTTTACCACGCATTTCAGCAATGATGAAGGCACCTGGGTTGGAGTGCGCCGAGTGGCCCAAGGAAACAGAGGCTGTACCTCCAAATGCTGGTTTAGACTCCCGGGGTGGTGGGCAGGGAGGTGCGATTGGCAGGGCCTGACCAGAGCTGGAAAGTGACTCACCTGACAGTCTTGTCCCATCGCCACTCGGAAGAGCAGGGTGGGGAATGGTGGGACGGGGGCATCATGCTCAGTCTGGGTGGACTCCCATGGAGACCCCACCAGCCTGCCTCAGCCTCCTGTGCGGTTCTGGCAAGGGCAGCAGGAGGTGGGCATGGGGGGAGAGGCTTAGCGTGAGGAGGGGTTTCCAGGAACCTTCCCATCCCACCTGGGGCCAGGTGCTCATGGGATCACGCCTCAGTAGACTCCCTGTTGTCTGAATTGACAGCATCAGGAATAAGCCATTTGTCCCATCTTGTCTCTGCACATGTGACAGCCAGATTGCAGCTTCTCACTGCTCCCTGAAGCAGTCACACCGAGCTTGCTTTCAGGCGGGGTGCCTGGGCTGGGGTGGGGCAGGTATCTGCCCCGGGGTGGGTGTTAGTGCCCAGCGGGCCTAAAGCAAGCCTTCAGTTTCTCTGCTGGGGAGGCTGCGGGGAGGCTCTTTGGGGTCCCTGGACAGCAGGTGGCTCCGAGCAAGGCAGAATTTTGCTGATCTCTGTGAGAGACTCGGGGACATAAGGCTTTCGTGATGCCTGGCCGCCGGACTGGTTTTAAAGTGTTTGAGAACCTGAAATGCTTTCTGGGCTTTGACCCCCTGCCCATGTGAAAGCCTTTGGTTCTTTTGAACTGAGCCTCCTTTGAATGACCCTGATTGACCCAGTCTCTCGTGCTGGTGACAGAGGGGAGAGTCATCTGACCTGGGTCCCACCCAGGCCAGACTGGCAGCACCACTCCCCGGCAGCCGGCTTCAGACTCTGAGCCCACTGGCCCCTCAGCTCCACGGGGAAAGACCTGGGAGAAGGACAGCTCTGAACCCCGAGACGGTCTCCCCTCCCACCTCCACCCAAGTAGACTCTCAGCCTGAGAACACAGCCTGCTCAGCCCCCTCCCGGCCTGATGCTGACCCACTGGCCTGATGAGGAAATTGACACCGGAAGGAGAGACTGGCCTGTTCACATGACATGATGCACTGGGGCGAAAGCCAGTCCTCTGGTAGGTCTGCTCCCCCCAGCCCATGTGTTTAGGCTGAGGGCAATGTTAAAGCCCCGTTTTGAGAACATTCCCTTTTGAGAGCCAAGCAATGGAGCATCTCTTCCCAGAAGCCAAAAGAAATTCCTTTTCTTCTTCTAGTTGCCTGATGCCGCACCGTGTTTCTCCTCAGGAGGAGGCTGCTTCTGGGGGCTCTGGTGAGGGCGGCCAGCGCATACGAGGCCTGGAGTTGTGGGCTGGCTAGGGTAGAAAGGATGAAGGGGTCCTTTAGAAGAAGCTGCCTGTCCGGGGGCCTCGTGAGGGAGCTCGTGCCTGTGTAGGTTCCGGGAAGGGTGCGGAAGCCCCTGGGCTGGGCGAGAGTTGGAGAAGTCTGGGAAGGACTTAGTCTGTCTCGGCTGGAGAATAGATCCTGGGGGCTGTGCAGCCTCGAGAATCTACTGCCCCCAGATGGCTTTGGCTGTATTCGGAAAGGGTAGCCCTGGAAACGTTCCAGCCGTCTCCCATTGCTCCGTCTCCATGGTACCTCTAGACCCACAGACGCGATGCCAGCTTGGGGTCACTTGCTTCCAGGTGTGGGCACGAGAGAGGCAAACCCTTCCAACAGTACACCCCCATCTTTCCAGAGTGCTTTCTTGTCTCGTGTACTCTCTCAGCCCACCCCCACCCCCACCCCGCCCCGGCTCGCTCTGAAACTCTGTCATAACAGAATGGCTGAGAGAGCTGGCCTCGGCGATAGACAGGCTTGCGACTGGGGGTCTTGCTTTCACGCCCCGTTGGACTCCCTCCCCATCGCACCTTGGGTACCAACACCACGTTACCTCCTGCTGACTGGACAACTTAGGGTTTTTGCCTTGAGCGGCTCGGGCACATTGGACGGTCGGCGTCCAGGACAGAGGCTGGCACAGCTTTCATGAGACTAGAGAGAAGGGCTCCAGGCTTAGGAAGCTGTACGGAACGGTCTGCAGACGAGGTCCCCATTGGTCCCTCTCAAAAGCAACCAGCACAACAGGCAAACGAACAGAGGCCCCCCAGCCCTGCCCCCAGCTCCGCCCAGCCCTCCCCCCTGACTCTTCCAGGTGTGATGTGATGCACTCTCAGTGTGTAGGTGTGTGCCCCGCTCTGCCCCCGTCTTCTGGGGTGCTCCTTTCTCCTGTGTCAAGTCTCCCTTCTCCCGTGGCTCCCGAAGTGGAGGGTGCTGTGATGTTTCTGCCCTCTCTGTGGGGTGTATCATGAGCTCTCGTGTTTCAGTATGGGAGGTGAGGCCGTGCCCCATCTCCCACGGTCTGAAGGGGCCACGCGGGTTCTGTGACTTCCCCGAGAGCTGGTGTGCTGTGCAAGTCTCCAGGAGGATCCCCAGGTTGGAAACAGCCCACATCCTGATTTTTAGGCCCACCTGGAAGCCGAGGCAACTGCTTTGTTCTGGAAGGCTGCCTGGAGGGGCTGCCCAGGACCCAGGACCCCTTCCTCTCTGCCTGCCTTTGCCCCTGTCCTAACTGGGTTCTGGCAGGAGGGCCTTGGAGACGTCCAGACCAGGAGCCAACATAATGTGGGCATCAAGCAGTCTTTGTCTTGGGGAGCCCTGGGCATCCCAGCCCGTCTGCGGAGCCCTTGCACGCTCACAGACTGAGTCACAGGCCCCGTCCCTTCTTTGCTGTGGTTAGTATCTCGTTCTGTGGTTGGTTAGCCGTGTTGATGACCTATGTAGCAAATCTCTTTTGTCTGCAATTTAGAGAATGTGTAAACAAATAAAAGGCTTTAAAATGCTTGGGAAGTTTTGGTTATTTCCCCCCTCTTAGCCATTCCCTACCCCAGTCTTCAAAAAATCAACTGGAAACACACGGATCCCGTGACAGTAGGGCTCTTTCACGCTGGGGTATACAGTGGGACTACATGTGTGCATGCAGTGTGCGTGTGCTTGTGTGTCAGGCTCCAGAGAAACCCTGGTGCTTCCATGTTTGCGAGGAGACTCCCAGTCCAGGTGTCAGTTGTTGCTGGTGAGGGACTTCTACCACGCCCCACCCCCCCAGCTCCTGGGAAGCCTCAGTCCCTGCAGCTTACGTGGGGTGGGCGCAGCAGGCACCTAGAGCTTCCTGGTGGAGGACACCCCCTGTGAGAGGCCCGGGCATTCTGAAGAGAACGCCCTGGAATTCTGGGGGAGGGGAGGTGGATGATTCCGAGATGACTCACCGCTGAGATGGGGGAACTTGATGGGGGAAAGAGACCTCAGGCTCAGGACCCATCTAGAAGCCCGATGAGTCATCGCTCCTCCCCTCTCAGGTCAGAAACCACCTTCCATAAAAGGCAGTGAGATGGCTGCCTTGAGCAAGGAGCAGGAGGTTTTGCAGAAGACACATCTGCCCTTAGAGTCTCCCCGGCCTGCTTAGCAACCGCCTTAAAGGCACAGTGGGACTCCGGGACCATGCGGCCACGGGGGTCCTAAGGCTGGGAGCTCGGAGTCAGTCTTCCAAAAACACACTGAAGATAAGTCAGCATATAAAGCCTCTCCCATGTATCAGGCACTGGGGGTCCAGCAGGGAAGACAAGGCCCTCCCTGTCACTCGGCTTACAAGCCAGACAGGTAATACACAACATATGATGACCAGGGTCAAGGGGGAAGTATGTGGGGGGTGGGGGCGAAAACCCCAGCAGGGACTTCGGTCTCAGTCCATCAGTGGACTTGTCGTTGGAATCTGCTTGGGCTTTCCAGGAAGACCTGGGTGGACATGGCAGTGGGGAAGAGCAGGTGTCTCTCAGTGCCTCTGCTGGGGGCGTGCTCTCCTGTTCTGAAGATGGTGTGCCTTCAGCCTTTTCTTTCCAAGCTGAGTCTGGGCTGGTTTTTTTCTAGCCCATGGGCCACTGCTGTTGCTGCAGACACCTGCCATGCAGCAGGTCGCCAGAGACAACCTGTGTGGGGACATCTCTACAGAGGGAGTGATGTCCCCACGCAGGGGCCGGAGTGGAAAGGCAGGCCAACCACCCAGAGTGATCTCAGGAGCCACTGATGCGGGCTGTGGGGGGCCCATCCCTCCATCAGGACAAAGTCTGGGTACCAAGAGATGGCCCAGGTACTCACGCACAGGTCTTCTGTCTGCAAGGACAGTGGGGAGGTTTCCCCTCGGAACCCAGGGAACCCAGCTTTGCAACCCAGGCTCATTCCACCGGTTGCTGAGAGAGGCAAGCAGTCAGCTGGGCCTGGGAAAGTCCTCCAACACAGCCCAGACGCTGATGTTGCTCTCGGGCTCTCGGGGACGGTGGAGGGAGGGGAACCTGGAGGGTTCAAGCAAAGCCCGAGCAGGTGGGTGGGGCAGGGGACTAAGAAGAAGGGACCAAGGGGATAGTACCCTGTGTTAGAGAGAGCCCAAGCCTGTGGACTTGGGACACAGATACAGTGGGGTTTCCCCATCTTGGAGCAGAGGGGACACTGGGAAAGGAATCAGAGGTTCCAGGTCCTGTGTTGTCTAGCCAGCTGACGTGTGACTTTTCAGATGCGGGCATGAACTTCTATCAGCTCAGCTTTGGAGAAGCTGAGGTTTGGAGAAGGTTTGGAGAAGGAGCTAACAGGCCAGGTGGACGTACGCACAAGCACCGTATCCATCGTGCAGCCTCGATGCCCAGGCTCCCAGCCCTCCACGGTGGCTTACGCAGCCTGCCCTACGCAGCCCCGCGTGGTGGACGGGCAGGGGGAAGGCCAGACACAACGAAGCCAGAGCTGGAGCTGGCTCTACATCACTGGTCTTCAAGTGAATTCTGCAGAAGCCTGGGCTTCTGGAAGGGACTTTGGGGTGCCCAATGCCCTCGGACGGCAGGGGTGGGAAAACATCCCTGGGCCCAACCTTTCACTCAAGCCACTGACCAGCACCAATCGGATGTCATCTAGTTCCCAAGTTGCTGGTTCGCTGCTTTAAAAATCCCACAGTTTGAAAGCATCTTTGGGGCTCCGTGGTAGGGGCCCTAGGGGGTGTCCCCTGAGGCTGCAGAAGGCAGTGGGATGACAGGAGGCCATTTGTCAAGTACAAACAAATTCGGTCTCTGCCCCCAGCTTTCTCCAAAAGGGGCCTGACTTCCACCGGGGGCTTCTCCCTTGGGTTCCTCTTAAGCAGAGCAGAGGAACGTGGGTGTCATGGCGGGGAGACTTCACTTCCTCCTGTCTTGGGGGTCCCTGCAGCCTGCAGTACCCGCTACCCTCCCTCCCCCACTCCACTTCCCTTGCTGCTCTGTCCTACCTGGGGTCTGCTGTCCCCTCCTCGTCCCCAGCCCCAGCCCCTCAGGGCTCTCCAAGGACCGGAACAACAGCACGCTCCCAAGGTGGGTGGGTTGAGAATGTTCGGGCTAAACTTGAGGTAATTAGCATTGTTAATGCTCGTTCTGTGATACCACAGCTGTGAGCCTCATTAAAGTGCTCTCCAGGGGGAGGAAGCCGGGATTCAGGTGTCAGCTCTGCTCTTCTGCACAGCGCCCGCCTGCCATCTCCAAGCCTCCGTTCAGAGGCCCGATTGGCTCCCAGCCCTCCTGGACTCCCGCTCCCTGTCTGCTGGCATCTGGGCCCCCGCCTCCCTCAGCTGGGCCAGGCTCCTCCTGCCTCCCTCCTGCAGAAAGCTCTCAGGGAGCCAGAGGGCGGCTGCTGTCCTCCCAGCCCCAACTCAGCTTCTAGAGAAAGGGTTCTTGCCCCGGCAGGATACCGGGTCCATCCTGGGAGCACCCGGGCTTTTCATGCAGGGCTGTTCCCTCTTTCTCTTCCTGCCCCGCCTCTGCAGAGAAACCCCAGGGCCTGGTGCCCCCACCCCGCCTCCTGGCTGGATGTGCCGCAGAGCCCCCTTCCTCAGAAAGAAACCAGAGTCCCTCCGGTTTTAATTTCTGGGATTCCTGATGCCTGGGAAGGGAGGGAGGGGACAGACTGTTTGCCAAACAGAGAAATATGAAACGCCCTTCAACCCCCTTGAAACCTTGAGGAAAATAATGCCGGCCCCACCAGGGATTACACACGGGCTCAACCCCAAACAGAGGCAAAACACAATTCCAGAGAGGCTCCCTGGGGTCTGGGGGTGCTGAGGAGGGCCTGGTGGTCTCCCCTTTTCTGCTCCCCTTACAGCCCTGGGTCCTCCGTGTCCACAGAGGTGCTCGGAAGGGTCATCTAAGACATTGTTCATGACACGACTTGACCATCTTCTATGAGCTACAGACTCGGAGGACACAGAGCTCAGTATCAACCTGAGAGCCTCTCAGTGGGAGCAAGGGCCCCACTGGGGGGATGGACACGTACACAAGTGTCTTGAATTCAGGATGAGATGACAGAGGTATGATCCTGAAGGGAAATGGGGGGCAGAGGAGAACGTACCCCAAAGGGCTATGCACCTTGGAGCCGTGGGACTTCCACAGCAGTGGAATTTGGGAGTGGGCTTTCCAAGTGAAGACAGAAATGAGAGCAAAGGCCTCCTTTTCCCTAGGGATGATGGGCTAGCCTGGGACCTGTGCCTTAGTCTCTGGGACCCAGGCTGCCTCCCAGATCTGGGGGAAACTCTTCCACCAGCCCTCGTTGAGAGCTGGTGTTGGAGGCTCTCCGAGCCCTGACCCTTTGTGGGAGGTGAGCAACTCTCCTGCCATTTTGTTTGACGTGTGGGCTTGGATCCTTGCAACCCTTACTCCTTCTCCCCGCCCTCCGCACATCCTCCCCTAGAAGGAGCTCCTTAAGCTCGTCTTAGTTCTTGAACCTTCGTCTGGATCCTTTTTAGGTGGATTTTTCACAATCTTCCTTTCCCACAACTATTCAGAACTTCTCCAACCTTCCATTTGGTCTTTTCTCAATGTGTCTGAGTTGTGAGCAAGTCAGAGGAAATGGGGTGGGGCCTGGAGATACAGGTCTTTTCCCCTCTGGGGCAAGGTCCTGGCAGAACCAGCAACAGGTCCTGCACCGCGGGCCCTGGCTCCTGTGGGGGATGTGGATCTGCTGGCTGGGAAGGATGGGGTGGCCGGGCCTTTACCCAACGGTCTCTGCTATGTTACTCCGGCCCACTTAGAACCCGAACCCTTCAAGTCCCACTGCATTATTAACAGGATTTACATTAAGTGGACCAGCCTGTGTTCTTCTTAAAGGAAATCCACTCTGCACTTTGAGAAATAATAAATTATGAAAATAATTTCTATGCCTCTCTGAGGCAAAAAGATCAGCATTCTCCTTAAAGAGCTCAGAAAGGACCCTGAAAAAAGACATTATTAGATTAATTCCCAAAGAGCCAACTAGAGACTAAAGCCATTTGTGAAGAGCACCTAAAAGTACGGGGTTTAAAACCGGTGGTTTATAACTATCTTTTGGTTTCTTCCTCCAACCAGGCTCGAACCACGGAGGGCGTGAAATGCAGCCTCTGGGGGTGATCTCGCAGTGCTGCTTTTGTTGTGCCATAAAATCATTAGCCTTCCTCTGGTTACACCACTTCAAGGGTATGCACTGTACTCCTGCATGCTTTTAATTATGTCTTGAGGCCAAAATAATTGCCCCCTGGGAATACAGTTCCAATCAGGGAAGGCAGCAAAAAATAAATAAATAAATAAATAAATAAATAATAAAAAATTTTTCAATTACAAGTCACCGGACTCTCACACTTGGGGACCTATTTGTGGACTGGAAGGAGGCAGCCAGAGAGCTCATCCCTGCCTCAAGGCGTACTGAGAAGCTACCGGTCGGGGGGTGCTTGGGGGCCTGAGAAGTCTGAAGTCTGGGAGGGAAGGTCAGTGCTGCTCCTCGAAGTCACTTGTTACCCACCTTCCGGGAGCCTCGGCTGCCTCATCTGTAACACGGGCATAAGGATACCCATTTATACTCATTTCGTAGAGTAGACGAAAGACAGTCACACATGCACAGTGCCTGGTGCGAATCGTTTTCCCTCGCTCTTCTCCATGCACCCTCCCTCCCACCATTCTTTTTTAAAGATTTTATTTATTTATTTGACAGACAGAGATCACAAGTGGGCAGAGAGGCAGACAGAGAGAGAGAGAGGAAGGGAAGCAGGCTCCCTGCTGAGCAGAGAGCCCGATGCGGGGCTCCATCCCAGGACCCTGAGACCATGACCTGAGCCGAAGGCAGAGGCTTAACCCACTGAGCCACCCTGGTGCCCCCCTCCCACCATTTAATCACAGGTGTGGCAATAGCTTCGATCTAGAAGAAAAGTGGGTAAGATCCTCTCCTCAAGATAGGCGGAGTTCCCTCGAGAAATTCAGGCACAAAAGGCAGAGGAAAGTCCATGAGTTGGGAACCAGAGAGAGGTGGCTCTGCCCCTTTGTCTCTGACCAGAGATAATTTCATCTGCCTTATGTCTTGGATTTGTACGAAGAGGAAATGGGACAACTCAGGTAAAGCTCTTGACCCCATACCTGGCACACTAGAGGTGTCCACTAAGTAATTGTATGGTCTTAGACTGTGGAGTTTATCCTCAGAAATGAGGGGAACATGTCCAAGGTCACAGTAGCTGTCAGATAATGAGAGTCTTGTCAGGAGAGGACTTCTAACTAGAGAGAAAGCTAGGAAGGCTTCAGAGAGGAGGTGCCATTTTAGGTAATTTGGACAGTAGGTGATGGGAGGAGCAGCGAGAGGGAGAGGGAGACAGAGAACTCGAGGCACGTGTGTGGACATAAGAAAGTGTGGCTAGTAGTTCAGACTGGTCAGTGTGCATAGAGTTTCAGGAGCTGAGGCAGAAATGCTTAGGGCTGGGGTGTGACCCGGAAAGCCTTCAGCGAGGGAATGGCGTTGGGAGCCTCCGAGGGAGAGGGTCTAAAGTCTCCTGAGTAGGGGAGGTGTGGTGAACTGTGCTGAGCCTGCTGGATGGGAGGACCAGGGCCTTGTCCCGCAGAGCCTGCTGCTGACCGCAGGAGGACAGACAGGCTGGGCCATGGTCAGATGCCAAGTGGGGGCAGGTGCGCTGCGGACTGTAGTTCCCAGGCCAGGGTTTTGGGGTCTGAGAAGGAGGGACCAGAGGCTGTGCCCCCTCTGCTCTCTGCCCTGTCCCCGGAGTGGCCTACTCCCCTCTCCACCTGTTTCCCAGGGGTCTGGAGGTGTGCTAAAGATGGCCGGGGGGAGCTGTGCGGGGGGCCCTACCCTCCTGTCAGTCCTCTGGCATTTCCAGTCCAGGCCACCAGGAGGTTCAGCCAGCATGGCGTGGAGGGGCTGGGCCCAGGGTCCGAGACTCAGAACTCGAGCACGGACAAGACCCCTGGATAGCCTTTCTCTAGTTCGTGGATGGATTTCCAACCTGTCTGTAAAATTTTATGTGGGGTGTATGTGTATGTATGTGTGGTTTTCCTCAGATTCTCAAAGGGCATCTGTGACATCCCCCGAGTTGAAACGCGCCTTGTCAACGTAATCCCTTCTTTCTCCAAATGAAGAAACTAAGGCCTAGAGAGGGAGAGTGACTCCCTGAGTCCCACAGCTAAGGAACCGCCATTGACAAACTACCTTTTCTTCTGGAAAGGATGTCTGTCAGGAGAGTGGGGTGCCGGGAGCTGGACCAGGAGTGGAAACAGAGGGGAGAGAGGGACTGAGCGGGGGAGGAAAGGAACGCCCAGAACTGCCCAGGGATTAACCATCTGTGTGTTTTGTAGGGGCCGGTCCCCCCGGGATACCTGATCCCCTTCTCCAGGTATTGTTCAAATGCTTTCCCAGGGATGGACTGGGCTGGGCTGGCAGGTGGGCGTGGGGCCGAAGGGGAGAGGGGAGAGGGAGGGATTGAAGGCCGTGGCAAGCTGGGGGTGGAAAGAGAGAGAGAGAGAGAGAGAGAGGAAGTGAGCACATGCTGGAGGACTTACAAGGTCAGCAAGCCGCCCTCAGCTGCCTCAGAGGGGAGTTCACTAGAATCAGGCTGTCCAGGGCCAGGATGGATGTGGAGGGAGGCCGAGAGCCTCCAGCAGGATTTTCCGGAGGGCAGTTCCACAAATACAAACTTAAGGGCTGAGTGTGTTTCACAGGTTTGCTGGCTGCACTTGAGTCTTGCCATCAGTTTAAAATCCTTTTTCATGGGTGCCTGGGTGGCTCAGTGGGTTGGGCCTTTGCCTTCGGCTCAAGTCTTGGTCTTGAGGTCCTGGGATCGAGCCCCGCATCGGGCTCTCTGCTCAGCGGGGATCCTGCTTCCCCCTCTCCCTCTGCCTGCCTCTCTGCCTACTTGTGATCTCTGTCTGTCAAATAAATAAGTAAAATTTAAAAAAAAAATCCTTTTTCCTTTCTCCTCAGCCTCACTTACCCACTTCTCAGGCCGCCATTACTGGCTTTAAAATCACAGATTCTGGCAGCAGGAAGCGACCTTAGGGACCAGTGAGCCCAGTGGTTTTCACACTGTGCTCTGATGGGCCTCAGGGGCTCCGTGAGCTCAGCGGGGGGGGGGGGGGGGGGGGGGAGGCTGACTGATCTTTCCCTCCCAGAGCTGCGGCAACCAGGCAGGGTTGCCTGGGATCGGTGGTCCCTCTAAGATTTCATTGGGGGAAGGAATTCCTTGGCTAAAATAAAAACATGATTCTAAGCTCCCTGCCTCACTCTCAGATTTAGAGAAGGGGAGACTGAGGCTGGGACTTGCTCTGGGTGATAGGGAATCTAGGGGCTGAGCTGGGTTTCAGGTCAGGCCTCTCCTTTCCCAGGCCAATTGCCGGGTCTCTTCTTTCTCCCTGGGCTCAGCAAGGGAAGGGAAGGCCTTGCAGAGAGGGACGGGACTGGGTGGTGTTGAGGCCAGGCAAAGGGGATGTGGGAACCCCAGAAAAGTGCAGCTCTCCTGACGCTAAGGCGTGGGAAGTCCTCCTCCCAGCACCCTGGCTAGAATCCTGGACCTTGGGCCTGGGCTTCTGTTCCTGCCCAGCAGGGGCAGAGCTGCAGGGTGGGGGTGAGGAGTGGGCCGTGGGACGCGAGAGAGACCCCGACTTCATACTCCAGAGATTTAAGCTCTTGACGCCTCCAGTGCAGGGGTGTTGGGATGCCTCCTTGTCGCTGTCAGCTTGGTGGGAGGCTCTGGCAAGCGCGTCTCTCTCTTTCTTCCAAGGCTCCGTAGACAGATGAAAGCAGGCCCCAGCCGCTGAGCGCTGAGCGGGGGTGCTCCAGCAGAGGTGGCTTCTGGACAGCTGTGGAAGGCCTCGTTTGCATATATGCAAATGAGTGCCTGGTTCCTTTCTTTCCCAGCATCATCTAGGCAGACCCAGGTGCTGTTGGAAGAGTCCCAGATCCTGCATCAAAATTAGCCTCTTGAATGGGTTTTTGGTCTGCCAATGTGAGATTTCCTTTGAACTCCTTCCCAAACTCTGGGAACCTTCCCAGTGCCCAACTCTGCCTCCCTTCCAGTCACGGTAGCTCCTCAAACCCTAAGAATGAGAGCTGAAGGAAACGATTTGGAGACAGCCAGGGGCAGAGGGCAGGGCGGTCAAGAGGTTCTAGATGCTGGTCCTGGCTCTGCCCCGGTTCCGTGTTGCCTGGGGTCAACCACCCTACCTCTTGGCACCACAGTGTCCCCAGTGGGTAAACAGAGAGAGGGGCCGAAGGTCTCTTCCAGCTCCAACAGTCTGCAAATGTTAGTGAACACCTGTGCCTTAAAGCTCCGTGGGGGTCACTAACAGGTAGAATTCAAGGCCACCAAACTGAAGCAGAGGGAGGAGGACACAAGGCTGTCTCAAGAGGGCAACGGGGCTGGTTTAGAAGGGGAGGATGGAGAGCTGTCCGGCCCTCCCTCTCTCCTCTCAATCCTTTCTTGGCAACTACTTTAATCCCCTTTCCCTCTCTCTCTCTCTCCCTTTTTAGAGAGAGAGAGGGGACAGCAGAGGGGCAGCGGGAGAGGGAGAGAGAGAATGCTAAGCAGGCTTCAAACCAGCACAGAGCCCCACGGGCCTCAGTCTCACAGCCCTGAGATCATTACCTGAGCTGAAATCAAGAGTCCGAACCCAACCAACCGAGCCACCAGGTGCGCCTACCCCCCTTCCGCTCTTAAGACTGACATTTCTCTCCTCTTCAGTGCATATGGTGAAAAATGAATGCCCTCCAAAACCAGGTCCAGGGAAAGTGACTCCAGAGACTGAGTCAGATGTCTGGCGGGGGTCTGATTGCAGATTCTCTGTAGAGAACGCCTGTTGGCTTGGCTCAGGTGAGTACCGTGGGACCCATCAGCCAGGGCCAGGAGGTCAGGGACAGAGAGGAGAAACAGCGCTGCCTGAGGCCCAGAGCCAGATGCTGGGAGAAGGTGTCTGGGTGCTGAGCCGACACCGAAGGACTGTCTACTACATCCTGTGTGGTGTGAGGTCCCGAGCCTTACGATGAGACAGACACTGGGTTAACCGTATTTCATACAAGATTGAACAGACCAGTGAATGAGATGCTACTCTTATCACATTCAATCTTTACCCATTATCACTATCCCTTGAGGTGTGTCATTCTACCCACTTTACGGATGGAGAATCTGAGTCTCTCCCAGCACCAGATTTATCTCCTCTAAAATAGTAACTTCTATTTAGTAGGACTCTTGTAAGGAATAAGTGATGGGAAGTCTGACAAGTGGTTAGCAGAGTGTTTGGCACATAGGAACAGCTTATTTAGGATCAAGTGGCCCTTTGGCCTTTACCTGAAGCCCTGTAGGAATGGGGAATTCGACGGAAGGCAGTTCTACTTCCAGGCACCTCTGACTATTGAAAAGGTCTTTGTTTCCTGAACTTTTAGACTGGACTGAAATTGGACGCTCAGTAACTTCTACCTGCTGATCTTAACCATCCCAGTTAGGGGCTGCGGCGGACAGAAGTGTGGCGCCTCGAAGATGTCCACGTCCTTGTCCTCAGAATATGTCACGTTGCACGACAAGGGGGCATTAAGGTTGCAGATGGAATCAAGGTTGTCCATCCGCTGATCTTAAAATAGGGAGATTCATCTGGATTACACAGATGGGTCCAACATAAAAGGGTCTTTAATTTTTTATTTTTTTAAAAGATTTTATTTATTTATTTGGCAGACAGAGATCACAAGCAGGCAGAGAGACAGGAGGCAGAGAGAGAGGAGGAAGCAGGCTCCCCGCTGAGCAGAGAGCCCAAGGCGGGGCTCAATCCCAGGATCCTGGGATCACGACCTGAGCCGAAGGCAAAGGCTTCAACCCATTGAGCCACCCAGGTGCCCCTAAAAGGGTCTTTTAAACATAGAGGAAGGAGACAGAGGAGTCTGCTTCAGAGTCAGGTGATGTGAGAAGGACTAGAGCCGCCACTGCTGGCTTCCAGGATGGAGGAAGGGGCCTTGAGTCAAGGCATGCGGGCGGCCTCTAGAAACTGGAAAAGGCGAGACATCGGATCCTCCCGTAGGGCGTCCGGAAAGAATCCAACCTTGCTGGCACCTTGATTTTAGGACCTCTGAATCTCAGAACCAAAAGATAATGAATTTGTGTTATTTTAAGGCACTGGGCTTCTGACAGCAATGATAAAACAAAGACAAAAACAAAAAATAAAACGAATCGAGGGGCATTCCAAGCAAACCAGATCCTTCAAACCAGTATCTTCTTCGTCTGAGTGTCTTCTCCAGGCTGTAAACCCTGGTCCTTCGAGTGTTCCTCACATGCATGTTTCAAAGAGGGCGAACCATGTGAGAATCAAGGAGAGAGACTTATGTTTAGCAATTACTGGCTTGCTGGTGACTTTCCATGGAGGCGAGCCCCCCAGGCGGCATAGACTGGGTGGAGTGTAGACCGCCTGGTTTTGCGGTGATGGCCTTGGTGATGGAGAAGAGTAAATGCAGGCATAATTTATCACGTCTCGGCCCCTCTCAACCCCCTGCTAAATATCAGAGTAACCTTTAAAGAAGGCAGAGACCATCAATTAAATAAACAGATGCCTTGATGGAGAATAGAAGTGTAAACACAGGCACCCTTTCATAATTTACTGATGGTAAATCAGCCTTGTTCTCTCAGTGGGCTGTTCTCCATCTGCACGAAAGAAAAAGGAGGCAATCCATCAGGACAGGGCGAGGACCTTCATGAGACCCGCTAACCAACAAAACAGATTACAGAGAAAGCTTTGACATCTTCCTGGGGTTGAGATTTTTTTTTTTTAAACAAGACTTTGCATATGAGTTTGTTTGGAATGACTTACGAGGTGCCTTTGGCGGTGTGGGAGGGTGGTTGAGATGACTTTTGGACGGTTCATACCGCCTTTTAATTCTAGTATCCAAAGGTTGGGATTTGCTCCTGCACATTCACACTCATGATTAAACCATATACACAGGTTGCTTAATACAGCTAGAAAAACACACCGAACCATAGTTCTGGTGACCTGAGGATGCGTATGACACATTCAGCAAAACTGGGCCGGGAATTAATATTGCTAAGGTCAGTGTGGTCATGTTGGGCACACAAGGGGAAATCTTTCATGAGGGTTCACCACTCTTCGGTATCTTAGTTCATCTGTAATGGACTGGCAGAGAGAGATGGTTATTAGAAAATCAAATGCACTTAGAGTCCCCCCATGAATCATTTATGGAAGATACCATGTTTCCAGAGACCATGAAAACATGGTTGTTAAGGGCAACTCAGTCACTATTTCTGGATGGCTTTCAAGCATGACTACAGACCCGAGAAATGGGCCTGGAAGAAACCGGAAAGATCTAAACTTTCAGGTGGAAGGGCAGATGCATAGACAGAGGTAAGCTCAGGGGGGTGGCCTTCACAAGCCACCACTTGGTGATACCCATAGCGGGAGGGGTCCCTCGCAGGAGAAAGTGCCCCTGGCCCTCCTCTCTTTCCCGTTCCCACTATAGGCCAGAGGAGGAGACGTCAGCTGAAGCGGCAATTAATTCAACAGAACCGAGGTTTGGGCAATTAACTTCTAAACATGCAAGCAGTTCAGGAGGGGGAGGAAGTGGTTTCCTCCTAGCATGGCTGGTGAAAGATGGTGCGATGTTATCAAGGCTCTTGGGTAACCAGCAGAAGTGTTTTAATCCCCACTCTGCCCACACTCAGAATATCAGAGCCAAGATAGCCGAATGATGGGGGCCTCAGGAGCCGAAGAAGGAAAGAATCGGCGCTCTGTGGGTCAACTATAAATAGAGCTTAAGATCTTTCTAGAAGGCTGGGGGAAGCAATCAGCTAACCAAAGAACTGTGCAGGAGTTTGCCCAAGGGTGCAGTTTGACCTAGGCTTTTTGTTTCCTTTACAGTCAATAAGTGAGGGGAAATGTCTTTGCTTCTTGCAGGTGTGTCTGATCACAGCGGACCTCCTGCTGGAGAGGGAGTGGAGGCTGCACCTTCCTTTGAATCCTGGCTCCACCGTGTTTGAGTTGTGGGATCCTCAATAAGTCACTGTACCTGCTCTGGGCTCCCCTGTAAAGCAGGGGTCAAAATACTCACAAAATCTCATCCTGTTATGAGGATTAATAGATGGTTCATAAACATGCACTACTTTCTAGGGCTACAGGGAGACAAACTACTGGCCTAGGCGGTTTGATTTTGGTTCTTCTAACCTCCACCACCTGCCCATTCCCTTATCAGAGAACAGGGGGGCACACTGGGTGCCTCCACACTCTCTGGGTGACTCAGCTGCCCCGGCCCGTCTCCTGGAGGTTCTTGTTCAGAAGAGGTAGGTTGGGCCTAGGAATTTGTTTCTTAGCCCTGGAGATGTTTGAGAAACCTGGATGGGATTATTTTCTTCTGTGAACATCTCAGATCGTAAGGGTTATAGCGTATAGAGAAAAACGCAGAATTCCAGCACCTCTCGCAAGGAGGGCTAGAAAGTTGCATTTTAATTTTTTTAAACATTTTATTTATTTGTTTGTTTGTTTTAGAGAGATTGAGAGAGAAAGAGTGTGCAAGAGTGGGCTCGAGGAGGGGAGGAGGAGCAGAGCGGGAGGGAGGGGAGAAGAACGTCTTGTAGACTCCCTGTGGAGCGCGGAGCCAGACGTGGGCTTGATCTCATGACCCCAAGATCAGGACCAGAGCTGAAACCCAGAGTCGGACACCCAACCAACTGAGCTACCCAGGCACCCCTAGAAAGTTGTATTTCTTTTTTTAAAAGATTTATTTACTTATTTTAGAGAGAGAGAGAGAGAGAGTGCATGAGTTGGGGCAGAAGGAGAGAGAGAATCCTGAAGCAGACTTTGCATTAAGCATGGAGCCCAACGCAGGGCTCGATCCCAGGACCCTCAGATCATGACCTGAGCGGAAACTAAGAGCTGGCCCTCTACTGACTGCACTGCCCAGGCACCCCAGAAAGTTACATTTTTAGCCAGCATATCAGGTGACTCATGTGAACAGGAATATTTGGCAAAGCTAATCGAAATGATCTTTAGGGTCGATGTCTACTGTCAGCTAAGGCACACGGGTCTGGCCATATTGTGTGTTGAAACAGGAGCTCTTCCTTCCAGTTGATAAGTGGCTGCTGGCCCCACTTCTCCGTAGTGTCTGGACGTAGGACCCTCTTCTCTGAGGACCCTCTTCCACTTCTGCACAACCCAGTCACTAAAGGGTAAACACTGACATGATGTGGACCAGCATCTCTTCTGACGGATGGGTACCTGGGCTACAATGCTGCAAACCATCTCAGCATCATTCCTGCTTATCCTCCTTAAAGCAGTCCTCAATCCCAGGCTGCTAAATGTTGTGGGAAGAGGCAGAAACCAAGAACAACTCATGGATTTCCTAACTTTTCCCAGCTTTGATTTGGCTTTTGTAGCTAGCTCTTTTTTTTTTTTTTTTTTTTTTTTTTTTTTGATGCTGTTGCCTCTTCTCCCTTCCAGGAAGGTCTGTGCTAGAGACTTGATTGCAAGGAATGGCCCTCCTCAGCTCATTTCAACATGGCAAAAGATTACTTACTGGCATTGTTGTTCCTATCAGTGATCCCAGCCTCTGAGAAGTCCCCGGGACTGTCAAGTGCCCTCGGTTCAGCTCTGCCCACATCTTGGGGACTGGAGTGTCAGGAAGTCACCCACTGCAGTCACAGCCTGAAAGTCCAGCCCATTGTGTGCACGCCACCCCACCGCAAACGCTTCTTGGATGTTATTCTGGGTAAAAATGTGAACAAAAGTCCTTTTAGGACTATCTTAAAAAAAAAAAAGTCTCGGGCATACAAATGCTTGTGCTCTAACCAGGTGTCAGTGGTGAAGGGACATGGAATACATAGTGGTGGGATGACTGCAGAGCTTCAGAAGTTCAAGAACAGACTCCAAAGTCAGGCTGCTGGGTTTGAATTCTCCTTTAGCACTTATGACCTGGAGCAAATTGTTCCTTATCCTTTCTAAGCGTCTGTTTCCTCATCTGTAAAATTTGAGTAATGAGAGGACTGGATTCATCTCACAGGGGCTTTGTGAGGGCTAAGTGAGATCTTGCAAGCAAAGCATTAAGAACAGTGTCTGGCATACAGAAGGAGCTCAATAATAAATGTTACCTGAAGGCGATCTTGTCCTGTAAAGAACCAGACAATAAATATTCCAGGCTTTATGAGTTATGCGACCTCTGTCGTGACTACTCAGTGTTCTCTCTGTGATGGGAAAGCAGCCCTAGATAATATTGTAAGGAATGGGCATGGCTGGGTTGCAATAAAACTTTATTTACAATAACAAATGGCAGACCAGATGGACCCACGGGCCATACTTTGTTGATGCCTGTGTTAAAGGAAGGTAGGTATCTTATCGGAAGGCAAGAACTGCTAAATCACCAGGCCACCCGGACATTAGAACAGAGCTCGGGTACAGGGAGGCTCTCCAGTTCCTGTGAGTCCCTTCATAATTGTGTGAGCCAATTTCTTAAATAAATCTTTCCCTCTCTCCATATGTACATATAAAATCTCCTGCTGGTTCTGTCTCTCTGTGGGAACTCTGACTGACACAAGATTCCTTCCTGAATCTGTGGTCATAGACAGGCTGGAGGCCTTGGGTCAGTCAGCACCGTGGGTGGGGATGAGGTGCGGGGTGTCTAGGATCTGCTTCTCTTAGCGAAGGGCCATGGGAGGGAGTCCCCTTGGAAGGGCCTGAATTCTGGGACATGGCCCACCTAGCACACTGGCTTCCTGTACTGGTTTTGTGGTGTCACTCATAGAGCTATCAGCCAAGCCTCCCATAGCTCTTGGTATTACATTGCCCCTTCGAGTCCCAATCTAAGTATGTGTAGTGTAGAGAGGCAGCCTGGTACGGTGGAAGGTGGATGGGCTCTACAGACAACGACTAAGAGCAATTCACTTAACTTCTATAAGTCTTCGTGTCCCCTCTGCAAAATGGGGATAATGGTGTTTCCTTGCAGGACAGTCGCAAAAATTAAATGAGATGACCTGTGTAAAAGTGAAGAGTGTGTCACTTCTGTCCTTCTCCTCCCCATACCCCTGCCCCGAGTCATAATTCTATCCATGGTTATTTCCTTTTGGTGCTGCTGGTAGAACTGGTAGAACCTTCTAGAACTCCTACCTTGATACAGCAGAATATCCAGGTCCCAAGAATAGTAATGGTGTCTTGAGCAGCCTTACCCCTTCCTTTGCAGGGTTTCCTGCATTCACGATGCTCCTCACTTTCCTTAGGATCACCTCTCCCATCCTTTTGAATATTTTCATTAGCCAAGCTATAGCTCCATCTGAAGAACTGGAACTGAGTTCAGCTGTGCAGAGAGAGTGCTCTTTGGTTTTGGACAGCAGTGGATTCCATGACAGAGGTAATGATATGGACTTTGAACAATCAGAACCCTTGAGAGGTAAGTATAAAGCAATGCTATTTTCTTTCTTTCTTTTTTAAAGATTTATTTATTTATTTTAGAGAGAGAGAGAGAACGCACACGTGAGTAGCGGGGAGGGGCAGAGGAAGAGAATCTTTAAGCAGACTCCGCTCGGAGCCTTCAGCCCACTGTGGGGCTCATCTCATGATCCACGAGATCATGAGCTGAGCCAAACCCAAGACTGAGCCGACCAGGTGCCCTAGCAATGCTATTTTCATTTCCATTGTTTTTTCAATATATTCATGAAGGAAAGTTCTTCCTTCCCATTGGAAGGAAACTCATGCCATTTTGCGCCTTTTCAGCTCCCTCCTAGAGAATAAAAGTCCTGCAGTCATGCAAGTCACCAGACACTGTCTCAGCCCAGAAATCAGAATCCCCAGGCCCATGCAACACCAGCTCTATAACTCATCGGTATGGCCATTTGCTGGCAGGAAGCCTGTGGTTGGTGAAGGGGTGGGGACAGTAGGTTTCTTTTTCCTCTCAGTTCCTCCTCCTGGGCAGTCATTATCCTTTAGCTCATCACAACACTTCCCGCACTCAAAGGAACTGGAGATCATTTCAACTTCTCCTTACAGGATTGTTAACCCCTCAAGAAGGCCCTTCTTGGACAGTGCCCAGCCTGACCACAACTGCTCTCTCTTGCATCACTGGCTTTCATCCCATTGAGGGGAAACACCCAGTTGTCCCTGTCCGGGTATACATCAGGATTTATAGGTCCATCTGCTAAGCTGCAGAAGTATCTCCTTCCAGCCATGTTGGGGGAAGCCAGCCAGCCCATCTCTTCCTGCCTTTTAGATGTCCAGCCTGGAATGCATCATGGGTCCATTGTGTCCCTCCAGTCCCACGGGACATGTACCAAGCTTTCTGAAGTCCCTTTCGTGAGATTTGAGATGAGAAATAGGCACCTCCCACTCTCCCTCTTAGAAGGGTTGAAGCTTACAGCACACCAATATGTTTTTTTTTCCAAAGAAATCTTCTCTACAGATCCTCTCCCTTAATCTCTAAAAGCCAGACCATTTCAGGCCCTCAGTGTGAGTGTCAGTGAGAAGCTCGAGTTTCGTAACAAATTTTTGGATCTTACCTTGAAAATGTGCATCTTCTTCCAGCACCACGTTAGAATGTTACGGCTATCATGATGCCTCAGACAAAGCATCTTAATGTAACATTAACTTAGCGTCTTGCTATATTTCTTTTGGTTTTGATGCAGTTGCAGGTGAAGATGGTGTAGCCAAGGGAGTTCTGATGCTTGAAACACAGATCACCGTGCATCCGTGCCCATGCCATGCATTTCTTGTTGTCTTGTTGTTGACAGTCTCTTGGGAATCAGCAAATTTGTCTGGGATCACCTGAGAGTCTTGTGGAGGCCCTTGGACAGAGAACACACTGGGTACTTCTCAGCCTTCCCTTGGAGAGCATTTTTAGAGAGTTCAGTGAACTTTAGAGAGAGCTCAGTGAATTTTTGCTTCTTATTGGCTTCTTTGCTTCTCCATACGAAGACTGATTAAGCCTAGCTCCCCTGGAGTCAAGTGCGGTTGGGTGGTAAAGAATCCCAGGTGTTTGCTGCTTTCCATTCTTGTCTCAGACATTTGGAGGACTCTTGCCTCCTGGGGCTGGGGAGGGGGAGGAGAACTGGCTTCCCAGAGCCTCTCTTGTTTTTCGGTGGCAGAAGGGGAAGTGGGCATTGGGAGGAGAAGAAGGAGGGGAGAGGAGAGCCTGCCTTTGAGGATTCTATCACCAAGGATTTCCAACTGGGGGCTGGCTTAGAAAGGATACCCACCCCTTCAGCCTAGATGTACCCATTCACTGTAGCTACGGGCAAATTTTGCATCTGTTTTACATGTGGGTGTTTCTCCTCTTCTGCAGACTAGTCTGCTACATGGCAAGATGAGAGTCGGCCAGCACCTCCGGCCAGCACCCACACAGCCTCTCCCGCAGGTCACCGGACACAGTAGGCACCAGGTAAATGCTGAGGTGCTGAGGCCCACTGGCTTAGTTAGAAGTAGAAACCAGAGAACCTCCTTTCCATTTAGTTCCATTAATGCCACAAGTGCTCATCCAGGGTCTTGTAGGTGTCAGCACCACACAGAAGCATTGCATAATTGTTTTGGTCTGAAGCCAATGGAAAGATGAAATTTACTTGTCCAACCAAAACTGGCTTAATATGCTTATTATGAAAAATATATATTGGGGAAAAAAAGGAACACCAGGATGACAAATATTACCCATAACGCTACCACCAAGATAATTACCGTCAATATTTTCTTAAATCTATTTCGTGCCTATTATTTTAAATAATTGAATTCACTTTTATATTCAATTTTGTTTCCTTCATTTCCAGTATCATGTAAAACTGGTTTCTAAACGTTGTTTTGATTTTTTATATAACTTTTTTCCTGTTTCTAAAAATAATGGATGCTCATTGTACAAAATTTGGGAAAATGGAAAAGTAGAGAGAAGAAGCTAAATAGCATAATGCAACTTCGCCCAGATACAGCTACTATATTTCCTTCTAGTCTTTTTTTCTATGAATTTATTTGTGCATATTTTGGAATATAATATAAAACTGTATGCTGTTTACGGTTCTTTTAAGTGTCTTTTAAAAATCAGTGAAGTAATATGTACACATGATTAAATAAGAGTGGCAAGTGTAGGAGAGTTTAGGCTGAGGAGCAGTTCCGCCACCGACCTCCTCCCATCCCCAGTCCTGATCCTCAGAGGCAGCTGCTTTGAGCCCTTCTGGTATTTCTGTCTGGTGGTTATGTCAGCCTGTGTCTCCAGTTGACATGGATCTACCACGGTTTCCTGCTTATCAGTGTTAGACATTAACCCCTAGACTTCCTGCTATCATGATGTGGCTTCTCCGGCCCCGTCTCCTCGACGGCGATAATTCCCCCACCGGTTCCTTTTCACTACAAGCAACAAACTCACATCTTCTTAACCTTGTTCTATCAACTCTACAGTTATTTTGACTCTCCATGTTCTACAGGGAGGATAGCAACACTCCCCAGGTGCCCGCCCTTTCTCAGGTCCCCTTCCCAGATTCCATGGACCAACGGCACGGTGTGCAGTAGGTTAGCTTTTTCATAGTGTTCCACATGCCACCATTAAGTTTTCCATCTTTCCTAAAGGTTCTTATGGAAAGCTGAGAATCGGTAAACAGTGTTTATGTCATGGTGGCTGTGTCATCGTGGTTCTTGCAAAGCTGAGCCGTCACACAACTGCGCATTTGCCCTTTGAACGGCTCTGTTTTTGCCTAGGTTTTCCTTGTCTATTTACTTTCTCTTCAACAAATTTTCTCTTTTACCCCAACTTTTTCATCCATCCAGGATGTTGCTTTCCAGAGGCTCTTCTCCTAGCTTCTCTGTCTTGCTCTGACCTATACTGACTATAGATCAATATCTTCTAGGTTTCTGTTCGGTTGCAGTCCATTAAGTTACTTCCAGAAACGTGGTGTGAAGAAGGTAAATTTTTGGAGTCCTCAAATATTCCCTATAACACCTGATTTGTGCTTTTGCCAGGTGTGGAATTCTAAATTCAGGGCAATTTGCTCTCAGAACATTGAAATCATCACCCTCACTGCTTACGAGAAACCTAAGGCCAGCCTAATTCTGATTCCCTTGCAGATGACTTCTTTTTTACGCCCTGGAAACTTTCAAGATTTTAACTTCATCCCTAGGATTCTGAAATTTTCACATGTACCAAGGACACGTAGTTTTCCAGTCATTGTGTTAGGCATTTCAGAGTCCTTTTTATTCTGGAGGCTCACGTCCTTCAGCTCTGGAAAGTTTTGTTGTATTATTTTTTTTTTTATAATTTCTTTTTTGTATTTTCTCTGTTCTCCCTTGGAGCCCTGCTATTGGAATATGGAGTTTTTGGATTGAGTCTTGATTTCCTTATCTTTTCTGTCCTCTATAATTTTGATTTACTTTCTTGGAGGGTTCCTATAATCTGGGATTTCTATATCGATACATCTGTGTGTACATGTGTATGCGTGTGTGGGTACGTGTTTAAGAGTAGAACACACTGGTGTCTTATTGCAAGTGGGGTGGGGGGCACTTGACTACACTCTGTGCCACAGCACAACATAGTACGGGAAGAGACTGTCCCATTTACAGATATTCAATGAGTCCTTCTGCAGTCACTCTGTGGTCTCACTGCTGCCCTGATTCACACTGACATTTCCGAGGGCCCAGCCTTCTTCCTTTGGCCGAATCACCCAGAAATGTGTTCTAGACTGAGGGGCTCATCACCCCACTGGGTCAGTTATCCCCCTGTCCATCCAATTTCCAACCTGGTCGTGTCTTTTGAAGTTGAGCCCCCCCACTTGCTCTTTTTCCCCTTCACTGTCATTTAGTGGGGTCTCAAAGAGAGATGCATGTAGTTAACCTGCTATCTTTTTTTTTTTTTTAAACTGGAAGTCTCTGTAACATAAAGTAAAAAAAACTTTATTGATAGAAAATAAAATAAGATGCACCCCTTTTAGGTGTATAGTTCATGGAGTTTGAACAAGCACATTGCAGTCAAGCTGTAGTACATTTCCATCTCCAAGATGTTCCTTTGTTCCCCTCCTGTCAATCCTTACATCTCCTTCCTCACCCAGCCCCAAGGAACTACTGGTTTTGCCTGCCCTAGGATTTTACACACATGGAACACACAGTATGTCCACTTTGTGTCTGGCTTCTTCTTTCTGGAATAATGTTTTTGAGATTCTTCTAGAACGTTGTATAAATCACCAATTTGTTCTTTTTATTGCCGAGTAATATTCTGTTATTTACAGAAGCCACGGTTTGCTTATTCATTCACCTGTTGGAGAGCATTTGGGTTGCTGCCCGTTTTGATGAAGTGATGATGAGTGTTCATACTCAAGTATTTTTTGTGGACACACACTTTTATTATTTTTTTGGTTAAATACCTAGGAGTGGGGCTGCTGGATTGTGTGGTGACAGTATGTTTAACTTTCTGAGAACCTGCCAAACCATTCTCTAAAGTTGTTGAACTATTTTCAACCCTCACCAGCAGTGAACAAGGGTTCCATTTGCTCTGAATCTTGGCAAAACTTAGTCTTTATTACCCCTTTCTGACTGTAGACATTCTGGTAAGTGTGTAGTGCTAGCTCACTGGTTTCCTTCGAATTTCTCTGATGACTACTGATGTGGACCATCTTTTCATGGGGTTTGGTGACTTGCATGCTTTTTTTGGGTGAAGTGACTTTAAATCTTTAGCTCACTTTTTAACCCCTGGTTTTCATTTTATTTTGTTGGAGAGTTGTTTTACATTTTAGAGTCGGGGCTTTTGGTCAGATAGTCCCTATGTGTCTTTAAGCCTTGTGCTTCCCCCACTATTATTGTATTATAAGAAGTGCTTCATGTAATTACTTTGTTTGAAAACAAGATGTTTGGGGCGCCTGAGTGGCTCAGTGGGTTAAAGCCTCTGCCTTCGGCTCAGGTCATGATCCCAGAGTCCTGGGATCGAGTCCCGCATCTGGCTCTCTGCTCAGCAGGGAGCCTGCTTCCTCCTCTCTCTGCCTACTGGTAATCTCTGTCTGTCAAATAAATAAACAAATAAATCTGAAAAAAAAAAAAAGAAAACAAGATATTTAACAATTCTTAATATTCTGCCATATGCATGTGCCATTATTTATTTACTAGGTTTTGCTGTTGGACACTTATGTTTCCCCTTTTGTTTTGTGGTTGCTCTAATAACAGTGCAGTGCACGTCCTTTTGCAGAAATCTTGTTTGTTCCTTAAGGTAGATTCCTAGAAGCAGAGTAACAAAGTCAAAGGGTAGAACATATGAAGGGCTTTTTGATATGTGCCGCCAGATGGCTTCCCAAAAAGTGTGTACCAATTTAAAGCATCACCAGTAGAAGATAACCCCCCACCCCCACCTTTATGCCACTGTTGCCAGCTTTGGGTACCCTTATTTGAAAATTTCTTTTTGCTAATTTAATGGGTGGACATGGTAGCTGGTTTTAAGCAGCATTACTTAAATTATTAGTGTGGTTGGACGCCTCTCCAAGTGTTCAGTCATCATTTGCTTTTCCTCCTCTGTGAACTGTTTATTCATATCTTTTGTTCTCAGATGACTTTCTGAGGCACGTTTCCCAACTCGGCAAAGAAGTTTCAGGGGGCGGAAGTGTTCAGCGTTGGAGGTAGGGGAGGAGGGAATCGGGCTGGCAGCTGACTAGGAAGCAGGGTGCTGGCTTGACGGGGCACCCTGGGACATCCGGGCACCCTGAACACTCCTTTCTTCACACAGGCCAGCTGGTTCCTGAAAGCTCCTGTTCCTTTCTGTGACTAGCAAGAGGGCAACACGGAGGGGGTCCCGAAGAAGGAGGGACAAAACTTGCCTTCGGGGAGTTAAATGGTAACTTTGTTGCCTCCTGGAGTAGTTGATAAGCAAGGTCACCAGACAGGGTCAAAATGGCTCCCAGGCCTGCAAGTTTTGGTAGTGACCTTGACAAAAGAATTGCCCGACCTAAATAATCAGTTTGTCTCTCAGGAGTGGGGATAGGGTGCAATGCTCAGTAACCAAAATGAATGTGAAAGTGCCCCCAGGCCTGTGGGGAAAAGGAAGGTCACATGAGCTGTAATCCTTAAATTTCACTGGATTTTGACTCAATCTGGTCATGCAGAATGCTCCCCAGAATATTTTGAGCCCAGGAGTGCCTCATTCACTCTCCCAGTAAGTGCTCCAGTATAGAGGTGGGAGGCCTCCAAGGTGTCTCTCAGATGTTCATCAACCATGGTCTTTGCCTGGTCCTTCTGGGAGTCTTAAGGACCTCCCATGTGTTCTTGATAACATTTATGGGGGGTCCCTGAGAAACACCATACATAAGCCTACCAACAAGTCTTCCCCACATATTTCTGGGAACTCCCAGGGGCTCACAGATGAGGGTTCTCCCAGTATTGCTGGGGTCCCCAAATAGTGTCTCACACCTGTACTTCAACATGTTCCCCTGCCCAGATATCCTGGGAGAACCCAGGGAGAGATCACACACAAGACCTCCCCTTTCTAGTGTAACCACTGTTCCAGCTGGGGGCTCCCCTGGTTCTAGTGCCTCCCACTGGTCATCTGACCAGGCACTGCTAGCTCTTGGGGGTGATGATGTCCTCCTCTCATGGAAGCCTTTGGGATGCCTTAGCTGCAGAATAATTTGAAGCCAAGTGGGGCAGAATCTATCTTTTTACTCTGTTGGAGAGGGAGTGGCCAAGCAGGGGTGGCTGTGACTCAATGTTTTACATAGTGTTAGTTGACAGGTCTTTATGTTTTTACTGACAGTTCTCCTGTTCTTAAAGGGATTCCGATAGGAGTCTGTGGGCTGGGCCAGGAGATGCATGTGAATGATAGAATTATCCTTCTGATGATGACAGAGGCTCTGCTGCTGGGTTAAGTTCACCACAGATGGCTGCTTCTTCCCCTCAGAACATACCCTGTCCAATCCATAGGTGGCCTTCTTATAAATGGGCGTACTGTTCACATCCTAGTTTAAGGAGAAGATAAAGGGATTTATTATAAGATATTGGGTTGATGTGACCAAAGGTCAGGAGACCAGCCAGGCGAAACGCCTGACTGTTGGAGCAGAAGCCCACTGCTAGGCCCACCTGTATCTATGTCATGATTTCTGAGGCAAGGTCCGAGCAGTAGAATTTCTACCACAATTCCTACTAAGAACCAAACACCTCTGTCCTCTGTTCTGATCTGGTGGCACATGGCTGCCACCTCACATTACCCATTTCCACTTTCTACCTGATGGGTGTGTCTGCTTGCTAGAAAGTAGGTCACAGGAGGTCTGGAAATGGATGTGGTTTTCTGTTCTCAGTCTCTATAGGGCCAGGAAGGCATGTGAGAAGGGGTTTGGCATGAGTATTAGGTGAGTCATGGTGGGCTTCTTACGGACACGTCTACCAGCTTACCAGAAATACACAGACATGGATGACCCTCAGCTTATGTTAGAACCATGATCGGGGATAAAGGGTTGTCATGGCTGCACACAGTCCTCACATTCTGTGGAGGCTGTTGCTCTGGTATGAGGATTCACTCTCTCCATTCCTTGTGGCTATTGCTCCCTATTGGGTAAATGAGCTACTTAGAGTACCTCATTTTGGTATTAAATAGTTAGACAGGGGAGCCTGAGTGGCTCAGCTGGATAAGCATCTACCTTCGGCTCAGGTCATGATCCCAGGGTCCTGGGATGGAGTCCCATGTTGGGCTCCCTGCTCAGTGGGGAGCCTGCTTTTCCCTCTCTTCCCTGCTCATGCTCTCTCTCACTATCTCTACCTCTGCCTCTCTCTCTCTCTCAACTAAATAAATAAATAAAATCTTTTAAAAAACCAGGCAATATTACTAACTTCTCTTATTCTTATTGGTTGACTAAATTGATTCATTCATCAAATATTTACTGAGTGCCTATTATGTGTCATGCACTGTGATAGTATTTGGGATATTATAAAGAATATGATATAGTCTCTTTTCTTAGGGATCTTGCTGAATCACAGGCAAGAGGGACAAGGCACCAGCTTATTATGAGAGAACTGTGAATGCTGGGATAGAGGTAAGGCCAAGATGACCTGGTGGGCTGGGGTAGTGGGATGGATGTTTATATTGTTTTAGGATTGAACACTGCAGTAAGTCCCAAAAGTCAGAGAGGATGGAGATTGGAAAGGCCTTCCTGGCCAAAGAGCCACACGTGCAAAGGAAAACTTAGGGAACACAGGACTCATGCAGGACGGCCAAAGCACAGGGTCTGGGGTGGGAGTAGGGACAGACAAGGACAAAGTCATCGACAGGGTCAGGTCATGAAGGATCTGAAATTCTGTGGTCTGAAATTTAGATTTCATCCTGAAGAGAATTCAGATTTTATTCCAGAGATAGCTTCCGAAGAGTTTTAAAGAGTAGAGCAGTGGACTTAGATTTATGTCTTAGAAAAATAAGATAGCTATGTGGCAACCATGTGGAGTATGGACTGGAGGGGCCCAGGGAGAGCAAGTTGAAGAGCTAGTACGATGAGAAATGTTGAGACTTGAACTAGTGCAGGGTGGAAAGGGAGGTCAGGAGAGGGGGGAGAGATGTATAAAAGTTAGACTCCCCCCCCACCCCAACACCCAGGACAGGTCTCATCTCCATAGGATGGTGGGAATGAAGCAAAGGGAGAAGTAGATGTTTTGAGAAGTAGATGTTTGAGGTGTTACCTGGAATCCCTCAAGACTAAAGGACTCAAACCTCCAGCCCCAGGGAGAATTGCCCTCAGCTGAAGACTGTTATCTTGTCCAAGGCCACACCACCCTCATGGATAGCTTACATTCAGTGCTGGGTTGACATCAGGGTACAAAATCCACATCCCAGGCCCCCTGTCCTGCCTTGACACAACTCTGAGGCCCCTTGGGGTTGGCTGAAGCCTTGGTTGACTCTTCACTGCAGCTCAACTCTTCTTTTTCCTATCCTGCTTTCCTCCTTTTCTTTCCACAGGTGGGCATCCCAAGAATCTTTTCTAGCACCTTATGCTGCACTTCATCTAAGAGGCTGCTTCATGGGAAACCCAAACCTGGGTGACGTCCAACCCCTCGGTTTGTGAGCAGCGTGGATAGTGACATCATTCACTGATACGTAGACTACAGAAAGAGGAGGTGTCTCGGGAGGGACACCAGGAGTTCACCTGTGGAAAATCTGAGCTTGAACTTCCTGAGACTTCAGGGATGAGACTAAATTTCAAGGTCAATGTGTAGGCTGCAGGTGTAAATCTGGGAGTCATTAGTGTTCTGAGCATCAGTCTGTCTTACCTCGGGCTTTTGCATTTGTTATTCCCTCGATGCCTGTGTGGTTAGTTGGTTCCTCCTTGTCATTCAGACTGTAGCTTCAGATGTCAGCTTTTCCAAAAGGACCTCTTAGTCACCCAATCTAAAGTGCCACCCACTTCTTTGTTATCACGTCACTCTACTTTACCTTTCTGCATAGCACTTTGTGCTATCTGATGTATTCTTATTTGTATCTCTGTCCTCCCCCAAATGGAATGTAAGTCTCTAAAACGGAGGGTCCTTATGGAAATTGCTCACCCTTCTGCCCCTAGCATCCAGAAGAGGGGCTGGCTCATGACAGGTGTGCAATCAACATCGGACAATCCGCTGAACGAATCAGTTCTTTGTCTGCTGTGGGCACTTATTAGATGGTTTGTTAGACTGGGCAAACCCCACATAATACATCAACTGAAATTACATCTGAGGTCCCCAAACCCTTTGTCTCCAAGTTTCTGGCATTCTCTGAAACAAAGCCTGCCTGAAATATGGCCACTTAGGCTATGTGAATCCAGACCATCCCTTCCTTGGTCACCAGTCATTTCACCTCTTGGGCGATGATTCTTTCTCATGTTGTTTCCCCCTGCACCACTGGCTTGATTGGTGGTGATTAGCAGAGGGTAGTCCATTTATGTGAAACACCTGCTTCCCACCTGTGTCCCCATGAGCAGTCAGCTTTGGACCTAGTGCAGGAAGCTGGTGTGTGTCCTTCATAGCTGAGTGGGCTTCCAGAATTTTCTCCAGGAGTCAGATCCAAACTGGCACCATATGGGTAACCATCTGCATGTCATTGTGCCAGCATTGCATCAAACACATCTGCCGGCTTGTGAAAGAGACCAGGGGAGGGCTGGGGCACCAAGGAGGATTGACAGAAAACCTGGCCCAAGAAGAAGGCTGAGCCAGACAAAGCAGTTTCCACTTTGTGAATCGGGTTGTCATTCAATTAGACTCCCTTCACTTGTTCATGAAACCAGCAAACATCAGCCCAGAAGGGTGTGTTCTTTCATTGCTCCCATCAACCCCCTCTTAAGACAGCAGATAAGTGTGTCAAAAGTTACTTTATCTAACCCAGGATGAAAAAGCACCTCCCTGTGCATCAGAGTTCCCAAGGTAGGGGAACTAGACAAGATGGCGGCTGTGCTTATGCCTAGTCCCTGCATTATAGCCAAGTCATTTGTCCAACATCTAATCAGGCTACACTATGGGCCAATTACAAACGTTGTTCCTTGGGTCACTGATAATTCGTACAGAACCAAGAGTCAGCACATCTGATTGGATGAGACTGGGCATATCACACCAGTCCAAAGTGCAGGGAAATCTCTGAGGTGAAGCTGAGGGTACTCCGCTTGAAAACACTCCTTAGTTCTGCGTGTGTGATTTGCACACATGGCTCTGCTATCTCAACCAGTCACTCAACAAGCTATTGTCCCATGGGGTCATTGGGTGCTTTGTGACCTCCTCCATCATGTTATTTGTTCTTTCACGAATCCAACCATGTGATCCTTTTGAAACGCTTTTTAACTGTTACGTGCTGTAGTAGGCACAGGGGATCCAGGGTCGACTGCGACAGCATCCTTGCCTGGAAGGAGCCCAGATGGGCAGAGGAGATAGATGTGCAGATAATATACTATACCAAGCCCCTAAGAAGGGGATCCTTACCCCAGACTTGGGGGAAAGAGGGATCAGAGGAGGCTTCTGGAGAGAGGCAGAACTTTAGCCAAGCTCCGAAGGAGGAATCGGGTTCAGTGAGGAGGGAGGAGAAGGGAAAGCATTCCAGGCAGAGGCAGCCGCCTGTGTGAAGCCGCTGTTGAGAGAAAGCAGAGCTCCCGGAACGCCGTGAGCCGGCTCAGTCTGGCCGCGACACTGGCGCCAAGAAGCCGAGGGGCAGATGTGGTGTTGGGACACTTCCCGAGGCAAAAGCGGAGCCCTGAAAGGATGGATCGGGGGCGGCAGAGGGTCAGACCTGGAATCTGTGGGACAGGATCCCCGCTGACTTGCACACGGAGGGCCCTGCTAGGCTGTGGCTGTGGGAATCGGAATGGAGTGGGAGGGAGGAGGGTGGCCGAAGAGATCCAAAGGCAGAATTTGTCACTGATTGGTTGTGGAGGGGCTGAAGGAAAGGGCGAGGGTCCTGCTTTAGGCTTGAGGAAATGGATGGCTTGGGGGGGGGTGCCACGAACAAAGATGAGGCACCCCAGGGAGGAGCAGGTGGGAACACCCTTTCCTCTTCTTCAGCCTCGGAAGGAGGTGTGGGTTGGCTCCATGGCTAAGAGGGAGCTGGGCAAGAGGCTTCATCTACAGGGACTCCGAGAGCCCTTCTCTCAGCAAGAAGCTGCTCTTAGAAACGAGACCGCTGTTGAGTCCCCTTGGGAAGCCCGAAGGGGATGGGATGGCCACACGGAGCACTGGCCAGTAGACACTGCCCGCACTGGGGCGCAGAAGGAGGCCACTGCCTGTGAACTAAAGGAAGTATTTATGCTCTAGACGCGGACTGGGAGTGTGAGAAGGGGTGCACGGCCCGCACCTGCTCACGCAGCCGGGCAGGTGGAGCAGGTAGAGGGCAGGGCTCTGGCTGGCACGCTCTGGAACACCCCGATCCCTTTGGAGGCCAGAGGGGTGGCCAGTTCTGACCGTGGTTAGCCGGAGACCCGAGTCCTAGCTCCTCGGTCATGTAGGCAGCGGAGGAGCCACTTGAAAGAGATCACGTGCATAGATTATACCAACACAGACCCCGCTTTCTCTGGAAAGCAATTTCAAAACCACTTCATTCTCCACCTGCATTTGGCTAATGGCCTGATTATAGCCACACTAATAACCTTCAAACACTCTCAGGAGCGGCTTTGGCTCTGAAAGTTCCGCCTCCCTTCCTCCTTGCCCTATTTCATGCTTCTCTGGGACTGCAGTGACAACAGCTGTTTATTTCTCCCAGGGCCCGAGTTACTTGGAGGAGAGGCAGATGGCTATGGGCTAATTCCTGAAGTATCCTTCTGGGGACCATCAGCCCCGGCTCCCCGGCCGACATCCCACACAGGACCACAGGTCAGAACGTGAACGGTTGCCATGAATATGGATGCCGTGGATGGAGACTGATTGCTTCTGTCCTGCAGGGCAAAACTGTCGCCCTGGGTGGGGATGACATTTTTGCTGAGATACAGGGTCTGGTGGGGGGAGGAGTGTTGTCTCCTGAGTCCCAGGGCAAAATGTTTTGAGATTTAGGATACCGGCCTCTCCGAGAAACGTGTTACTGTTCGGAGAGGGAGCGCGGAGGGGGGATTGTGTCTGCCGGACAGTCTTTCCAGTCAGTTCTTTTCTCTTACCCTGACAGCACCCAGCTGGTGACGAGCCTGGATGGTTGGGGCTGCAGGAGGGTTTTTATGACGGGTGAGAATCTGGACGGATGAGCAGCAAGTTGTTGTTTTCCAGTGCTAAGGACCCAGGTGTCCAGGTTCCAGGAGTTGGCTGACAGTGCTCCCTCAGCTCGTTCCTTGCCCCCCCCCCCTTAGAGTCCAGATCCCACCCAATCTCCATGGTTCAGCTCATGCCCCACCCACCTGCTCCTTGGACCCATCTCTGATGAGTCCAGTCCCCATGGAGCTGACCTTTACTCTCTGAGGGGCTGCATCACTGCTACTGGCCACAGCTGGCCACGTCATTGCAGGCTGCTTGCCGGCTCTGCATGGGTCTCACCTGGGCCCTGAGACAGTGAGCACTGTGTGGTCAGAGACAGTGGCCTTGACTGTAGTTGGTCTCAGGTAGCCCTCGGTTAGTGCTGAGCAACCAGCATTCTAAGGGATGAGTCCCTAGGACCTCAGTGGGGCTGGTCACTGTCACTGGGGATCGTTACCCTGGGGCTGGCGGACAGCGTACCCAAGAAAGACGCCACTGAAGACGGATCCGTCTGCTTTCCTGGAGCGTCTCTGGGCGTGGGGGCTGGACAGTTCCTCCTCCTCCTGCCCTTCTGTAGCCGCTTAGTGGGTCTGTTGGATGCATTCTGAATGGGGTTTGTTACTAGGATGACTGACTTCCCACCTGGTGCGTCAGCCACTCTGGCCTAATTTCGATGGTCTGCTAGAGATGGTACATGTGGCACATGTCAGTGATGGCTGGGGACCGTGATTACCTATTCAGGGGCCCTGTCCACTCAGGGACTTCTATAGTCCTGTGCTTTTGCCCATGTCATTCCTTTCCTGAAAGATCCCTCCAGCATCCCTTTCATTAGTGTCCCCCTTGACAAATGCCCACGTACCCCTTAAGCCTCAGTCCAAATATCACCAATCCTCTGTAGTTTCTCCCAACCTCTGGCCTCCAGAATTCCGAAATAGTTTATACTTCCTCTCATTTTAGCGCTTTTCACATGAAGCCATATTCATCTATGCACCTATGCCCCTCGGCAGACTCCTGGGAACTGTTCAAGGGCACAGACTCCACCTTGGATGCCTTTCCATCCTCGACACTAGCCTGACATATCATGAGTGCGTAATACACACTGTGCGATGGGCCTGAGTGAATTCTGATGCAACGGGGAGACCCTGGGATGTTCTAAGCAGGAAATGAGTGTATGTTGATAGCGCTTTTTGACCGAAGACAGGGATGTTACTGCAAACAGCCAAGGTCAAGCTCCGTATCTCAGCTAAGGCAGCGGCAGTACAGATGGAGTGGAGCAGAACTGACAGGATTCGATGTGCAGTGGGGCTGGAGGCTGAAGGAGAGGCAGTGAAGGTCGGCTGCAGGCTGTTGGGCAATGGGGCTGTGGAGCGTCACCAAGGGAGGCAGTCATTTGGGAAGATGAGAAGGACATGGCTGTGTCCTAGAAGCTCATGAAGGACTTCCCAAACCAAAGAAAAACTCAGAGCATTTTTTTTTTTTCCCAGACAAGTAAAACGAGGATCTCTCCAATGAGCAGAATCAAGTTGTAATGATCAGCGCAGGTAGATTGGCTATTTGTGTCCTGGGTGAAAGGGAGAAGTACACAAGCCCTGAGTCTGTGTCCAGGCATAAGTTGTAGCTAATTTCAACTGCTCAGAGTGAGGGCCAAGGTCGTGAGGAGGGCAAGAGCTCCAGCCCCTGGAGGGACAGGACAGGTGTTCATAAAGCCTCTGTGTGCACCTTGAAGGTGACACACTCGAACTTCTTCCTCTATAGAAAGTGAGATGTGATTCGGGTTTTGAAAGCAATGTCTCATCTGTTAGTGGGGCTGATGGCCTGGGTTAGATAGCCACTAATCTGAGCTGTTTGCTTGTCCCTCAGATCTGGAAATAGCAGCTGAGTGACGTGAGGAAGCAGCTTTCTGTGGTGGGGGCTGTGCTGGGCTTCTTCCAAGGACACTGGGAGACGTAAGTCACCTTTCAGACTTGGGTGAGAGGTGGTGTTTCAGGTTGGTATGTATACCCGGGACTCTAGCATCACGGTTCAGACAGGTGTGTGGCATGGAAACACATCTCCTTGGGTATGTATTTATTATATTCATGGCCAAACGAACCCAGTTTTCTTCAAAGTGTAATGTTTCCTGGTGACATTTCAATAATTGCCTTGACATGATGAGAAACGGGCCATGCTAAATGTGTGTGCTTTTCAGATGAAGGGTCAAAAGGGGTCCACGATGGAGGTAGGAGAGGTGAGAGAGAGAGGTGAGAGGTGAGTGCTGAGAGCTGGCGAACGCTACAGGAATGTAGAACCCGGGCCATGTTTCCTCATAGAGAACTCTGTTTCTTCTCTAGGAGATGGTGCTCAGATGCCCAGCATCTAGGCACCCTGGACCTCCCTTAACAGATGACGTTGCACATTTTCAATGAATTTGTTCTGGAAAATTTCATAGAGGGATGAATTTCATATGGATATGAATTTAGAATTCTGGGCAAGAAAAAATTATTCATCGCTTAGGTACCACCCCTGAGTTAGAGACAGTGTAGGGCTCTGTTGTTGGGATCAATAATATCCTTGTCTGTTACAGCCTCCTTTTGGGAACATCAGTGCAGGTATGCAGGTATGGGGGGTTCAGCCTCGTGAGCTTGGGGACCCTCTGCCAGCAGCCTGACTCTTCTGATGGCACCAACAGTTCCAGAAAGAAGAGGGAAGATATCTCTGCAACAGAAGTCAATGCTGTCACAAAGCCCTTGTATTTATTTCACCGGGAAGACCTGCAGAAGGCACCTCAGAGTCTTGGGCTCTCAAACCAGACCTCAGATGTAGAATTTGGTGTAAATTAATATTACTAATGAAATTTGCATGATTTTAGAGCTCCTTTGAAGATCATTCATCCTTCCCAAGGGATAGTGGAGCAGGTTAGGAGCACTGAGGGCCTGGAAGAGGGCAGCCTTGGGTCCATCATGCTGAGAACCCCCAACTGACAGATTCCCACATTCCAAGGCTGCACATGTCCTGGGACCACCGCATGGCTTTCACGGCCTCCCTGTATCACAAAGCTGTGTCATTAGGAATACTCATGTTGATGACGTTTCTGCCAATAATTCCATTCCAAATGGTTAAAACCAACAAAAGCATTTATGCTTCAAGGTGCAGGAAACATTCTATGAAATTACGGCTCTGTCCTAACCCGTCTGTTTCTTTAATGGTACACTAAAAGAATGACCTTACTGTGTTGGGGACCTGGGTCCTTCTGCTATAAATCGTCATCTTTTTTTTTTATTTCTATGGTAGATGCCAGGATGATGCTGTTTGATGAAGGCTCAGTATGCACTTTTTGGGGAAGAGAACAACAGGTTCTCTTTTTGTTCTTGGGAACTCCACAGGTGGCGGCTCATGTGTGTAGGTGCCCACCTTTATGCGGCCAAACGGAGAATATCTAAATGGGTTTTATGGGACTTGGAGGATGTGTCCTAAATAGAAAAACAGGGAGAATAAAACCTGTATTGCTTTTGTGAAAAGGAAAGCAAAAAGGTGACAGGAGAGCTGCAAACAAAGGCGAGCTGTCCTTAGCTGTGTTCAATGGAGACTGGAATTTGGTAAGATCCCCGTTCACCTTGAGCCCCACAGAGGGGTCTGATGAATAAAAAATTAAAGGCATATGTGCTCAGACTGCTTCCCAGAGAGCGGTCCCACCAGATGGCCCTTGAAGACCAGGAGGGGGCGCTTCCAGCCATCTTGGACCCCTTCCCACAGTGGGCAGGGCAGATGAGAACGAGATGTGAGCAGAAGTCATCCAGCCCAAGGTTCAGGTCTGTGCAGAGCACCACACACACGTTGGCTTCCAAATGGGACTGGCTTTTATTTCTAGAAGTGGTGGAGGTGGTGGAGGATGTTTCATTCCAGCTGTACTTCTGAGGACAATCTGGATGAAGCTGGCGACTGCTATGCCCATCCCCTCTCACTGTTGTCTTTAGGCCACTGAGGAGTGAACTCTGCTCAGGAGCCCTTCTCCATCCTGAGGAATGTTGGCTGGTAGTCTGTCCTCTCCTCATCCTCAGTCCCTCATCTATGGACCTCCAGGTCACCTCTCCAGAGTCCCCTGGGATAAGGACTTTGGTCCCTACCTCCTATGCTCTTCCTCCATTGTGCCTCCCCCTGTCATCCCAAGTGGCTCAATACACACTGGGGACGACACTTCCCTCCTCCACTCTGGCCTGCCTCCTCCTCTCCAGTTCCACTACTCCCATGGCCAGATCCCAAATTGTTCCACCTCTGAAATAATAAAGTCTGAAATGCCCTTTCAAACATCACCTCCTATCTTTCCCCCTCCCACTGCCTTTATTCTCAGGAAGCCTGCTCCTAGCCTGCCAGCTCTGTCCTCATGCCTCTTGGACTAGGTCTTAGGTGTTCTGACCCCACAGCCTTCTTCCATCCTGATTTGATCCCTCTGAAACATCCTTATCTCTTCTTTCCCTGTCCAACCCCCATGTTCGTTGAGTTACTGTGGAGCTTTATAATCTCCCCCGGCATGTTGTGAGTCCGTCCCCTCTCTCCCTCTTTACTGCCAGGCCCTGCCCTTGTTTGAGCCATCATGATGACCTCTTTGGTCTGTAGCTCCGACCTTTCTTCTTCCTTCACCCTCATTGCAGGCCTCCATATACTGCATGCTCCAGTTAGGGGTCCACTCATGGCTCCCTAAATAGGCCAGAAAATTTCATGCCACCCTCTTCCTCTCTTCCTCCTCCGTTGAATGAGTTGCATTTTATGTGTAGCTGTGCCCCTCTGCCCTGTGTCCCAGTTGGTTGGTTACATGTCTGTATCTTCTACTAGAAGGTGTGGTCTTTGAAGACAAGGACCACTTTTACTCAACTGTATAAGCTTAGCAGCTAGCTCAATGCCTGTCACATGGCCAATGTCAATAAATATTTATAGACTTAAATGTCCCAGGATGTGCCTTCCATTAGAACTGCCCCCTCGGTTATTTGTCAGGTCAGCTACCAAATCCTGCCTCATTCCCATCTATCCTCTTTGGGAGGGGGCGATGCTCTCCTGCTGTCTGCCAATTCCTCCTTCCTCTGTGGGGCCAATTTCTGGGTGGTCCTTCCCATTCTGCCATAACATGAGGCTGGGTTGTGGACAGGGTGGGAGGGGCAGCAGGGAACAGGAGAATGGCCTGGAACACTGCGTGAGTGAACTGGCAGAAGGTCTGTGGGCTTTGCCAGATGGTACCATGTGAGAGAGCCAAAAGGAAAGTTGGTTTTCTCCAGCCCAAGGCTCAAGACTCCTGAGTGCAGTCACAAGCCTTAGTGCTACAGGCTTAGGAGGGAGAAGTATCAAGGTCCGCTCTGCCTTATGCCTGACCAGGAAGGGGCCTGGCGGATGTTGTGTGTGTTCATGTATGTGGAGGTTGCCAACCACTGAGCATGTCCAAAGAGCTCATGACATGATCCACAGTGGGACGAGAGGAGCAGCCATTGATTCAATTTGTAATTTATTGTTTGGTTTGATCTCAGTGTTTTCCCTTTGTTTCTGACCTGATGGATTCATCTGCAGGCTCGGTGGGTTCAAGCTGGCAAAGTCTTGCACACATAGTATTTAACTACTCAATAGATTGGCTCATGGTCATGCACATGAGTGTTTGCGGGCATACATGGAGTCTCCTCAACCCCCAGGTGAGGGGCCTTTCTTCCAGAAGGGGAACCCAGGATTGGTTGCTTTGTGAGAGTGACAAGCAGAGAACCAGTGGAGGGGGATGGAATTGGTTTAAAGAAATTCTGGGTGTAGCCAGGCTGCAACACATAGGCTTTTACCCTTCATCTTTGGTTGGAGAAGGATACAGGAATTACATGTCTTTTCTGAATTTCAATCAAACCCTCTTCCCATACAGTTCTCAGGATGAAAGACCCATAGGAAGCATCTAGCCCAATGGCTCACATCTGACTGTGTTATCAGAATCACCTAAGATTACATTTTCTCCAGTTTTACTGAGATTTAATCAACATATCACATTGTATTATCTTTAGGTGTACAACATAATGATTTGATATATGTATATATTGTGAAGTGACCACCACAATAAGTTTAGTTCTTTCTTAGCAAATTCCAAATATATAGTACGATATTGTTAACTGTAGTAGATTCCCCAGAATTTATTTTTCTTATAACTGGAACTTTGTACCTTTTGATCACCTTCATCCATTTTCCCCATCTCCCATCCCTGCCTCTGGCAATCACCAATCTGTTCTCTGTTTTTGTGAGTTTCTTTGGTGTGTGTGTGTGTTTTTTTTGTTGTTTTTTTTTTTTTTTTTTTAGATTCCACATATAAGTGAGATCATACAGTCTTTGTCCTTTCTGTTGAATTATTCCACTTAGCATAATATCCTCAAGGTCCATCTGTGTTGTCTCAAGTGGCAAGATTTTCTTCTTTTTTATGGCTTAATAATATTTTATATGTGTTTTCTTTATTATATTATTATTTATTATATATATTTCCTTTCTTTCCACATTTTCTTTATCTGTTCATCCATTTAATGGACACATAGGTTGTTTCCTTGTCTTGGGTATTGTCAATAATGCTGTAATGAACATGGTAGTGCGGATGTCTCTTCAAGACAATGATTTCATTTCTTTTGGATATATACTCTGAAGTGGGTATATATTGCTGGATCATATAGGAGTTCTGTTTTCAATTTCTTGAGGTAGACCTATACTGTTTTCATAGTGGCTGCACCAATTTACATTCCCACCAACAGTGCACAAGGGTTCCTTTTTCTCCACACCCTCACTAACTTTCATTATCTCTTATCTTTTTGATAATAGCAATCCCCTATGAGTAGCGATCTTGAGCCCCTTTTCATGTATTTGTTGCCCATTTGTACATCTTCTTTGGAAAAATGCCTATTGAGTTCCTCTGTCCATTTTTAAATTGGATTTTTGTTGTTGTTGTTATTGAGTTGTTTGGGTTCTTTATATATTTTGGATACTAACCACTTATGGTTGGCAAATATCTTTTCCCATTCACTATGTTGCCTTTTCATTTTGTTGATGATTTCCTTTGAGTGCAGATAGGATTACTCACTAAAAATGGAAATTCCCGGGGTTCTGCTCAAACCTCCTGATTTGGAACCTCTGGAGGTGGGGCTTGGCGTTCTTTATTTTCAACATTTGCCTCAGGTGGCCTGAGGTACCATGAGCTGCCTAAGGCCACACAGCTATTGGTGGCAGATCCAAGACCAGAACCAGAGTCTTGTGACTCCATCAAGGGCATTTCTCTTACAGTTTGAATGTCCCTAAGGCTTACATCTTTGGGAAACAAGGCTTATATTGGATGCAGGAGAGTGTGTTGAGTGGATTTCTTATCCAACAGACTACTAATCCACCTAATTTAATTAGTTCCTTACAAGGCGGGGCTCAAGGGCTTGAATTACTGACATAGACATAGACCACTTGCTCTGGGATGACCTGTTACCTGCTGACCCTGTCCTTGCAACTAGGTAGGATTTCAAAGTCCTCTGTGCCTACCTCCACCCACGCTCTCTGGGGACCAGCCCTGCTCTCTTGGTGACTTAGAAAAACAGGCTTGGATTTCTTTCTGATCTATAGCTGTCTCATCTCCCATCCTTCCTCCCTCCCTCCCTCCCTCCTTTCTTCCTCTTCTTTGTCCTCTTCCTTCCATCCCTCCTCTCCTCCCCCTTCCTCCTCTCCCATTCTCTTTCTCTCTCTTCTTTACTGGAATGTGATCCAGATATCATATAATTTACTCATTTATTTTATTATTTTTAAAAGATTTTATTTATTTATTTGACAGAGAGAAAGATCATAAGTAGGCAGAGAGACAGGCAGAGAGAGAGGAGGGGAAGCAGGCTCCCCGCTGAGTGGAGAGCCCGATGCAGGGCTTGATCCCAGGACCCTTAGACCAGGGCCTGAGAAATTTACTCATTTAAAGTGTACAAGTCAATGTTTTTTAATATATTCATAGAGTAGTGCAACATCACCACAATCAATTTTAAAATATTTTCATCACCCCTGAAAGAAATCTCTTAGCTATTAGCAATGACTTTTCTGCCCCCTCTTCTGGCTTACCCTACCTAGCTCTAGGCAATCACTAATCTACTTCCTGTATCTATAGATTGGCCTCTTCTGCACATTGCAAATAAATGGAATCATATAACATACGGTCCTTTGTGACTAGCTTCTTTCACTTAGTATGTGTTCAAGGCTCATCTATGTTGTACTATGTATCAGTAATTCATTCCTCCTTATGGCCAAATAATATTCCATTATATGGATTTATCATATTTTGCTTATGCATTTATCAGTTGACAGACATTTGGATTATTTCCATTTTTGGTTATTATGAATAATGCTATGAATAGTAGTGTCTAATTTTTGTATGGTCAGATGTTTTCATTTTTTTCTGGGTGTGTACTTAGGAGCAGAATAGCTGGGTCATACAGCAATTTCATGTTTAACCTTTTGAAGAAATGCCAAAATGTTTCCAAAGTGGCTCCACCATTTTACATCCCCACCAGCAGTGTATGAGAACTCCAGTTTCTCCACGTCCTCACCAACACTTGTTATTATCTGTCTCTTTCATTATAGCCTACCCAGTGGGTGTGAAGTGGTATCGCACTGTGTTTTTGATTTGCGTTTCCCTGAAGATTTATGGTGTTGAACATCTTTTCATGGGTTTGTTGAACGTATTTTCTTTGAAGAATGTCTATATCAATCCTTTGCGCATCTTTTAATTGTGTTGTCTTTTTATTACTGAGTTTTAAGAGATATATACTATAGATATAAGCACCTGTCGGTTGTATAATTCTCAAATATTTTCTCCTAATCTAGGGATTGTCTTTTCTCTTACTTGATGGTATCCTTTGAAGCACAAATGTTTTTAATTTTGATGAAGCCCAATTTCCTAGTTATTGTTGTTATTTGCATTTCTGGTGTTATATAAGAAACGATTGTCTATTCCAAGGTCACGAAGATTTGTCTCCATATTTTCTTTTAAGAATTTTACAGTATTAATGTCTTTGATCCATGTTGAATTCATTTTTATATGGTGTGATGAACGGGTCCAACTTCATTCTTCAACTTTATTTAGTTGTTCCAGCACCATTTTTTGAAAAGATAGTTCTTTCCCCCACTGAATTGTTTTGGTACTCCTGTTAAAAACCAACTGACCATAACATATGGACCTATTTTTAGACTCTTGACTCTATTCCGTTGACCACATGTCTATCTTTACACTAGTACCACACTGTATTGATTACTGTTGCTTTATAGTAAGTTTTGAAATTGGGTACATTGACTTTCTGCATCTTCTTTTCAGCGCACACAGCAAAGGCTGGGATGTGGCCTGAGGGGAAGGGCCTGAGTAGGTGGGTTGAGGGCATGTAAGGAGAGGTAGGTCTCTGGGAAGCACAAGGGATTGAGATTCTGGAGGCCTAGTTTTTTAATCCATAGGCCTGTGTAACCTTATGTAAGTCGGTTCATATTTCTGGGCCTCTGTTTCTTTTTCTGTAGAATGAAGACTCCAGGATAGTTGATTGTTAAGGGAATTTTTAATTCTAATAGTTGGAAGGCACAGGAAACTCAGTTTCCATAGGCAAAGTCTACCACAGGACCCCCTGATGCTATGGCTAAGTGTTCGTTAGACATTCACTCACATGGAACTTAGATGTGAGACAGGAAATGTACAAGATGATTCTGGGTTATTTTGCCGTGTCATATAGTAACGAAGCTATCAAGGACCTTCCAGGTTTTATGTAAAGGACTCAGGAGCCAACATGAAGTGGCTCTTTCCCCACATGGGACACTTTGGATATCGATATCAATAAAGATAATAAATGAGATAGATTGAAATACATCAAATATATTTAAATTCATGAATTCATAATGATATTTATAAACCTTCAATTATTTGGAACTTTTGGATTTTGAGGTCTCTAACCAAGAGAACCCCAGGTCATCTCTTCCTCGTGGCTTGGGTTTCATGGCTGTACCGCTCTACCCTAGATCCCTATGTCCCTGGGGTCCGTCCCACACTTTGCTTCAGGTATAGCTCATCACTTCATTATTCTGTGTTAATCTATTTGCAAAAAGACTGGGAAAGCTCCAGAGGTATTGGTAGTGGTCTACAAAGCACTACTTGCTAACTGAATAAATAAAGATTCACTCTGATATGCACCATTGCTTCCCTTGGCTTCCAAGTGAGTAGCTTCTGGTAGATGAATAATCGTGCATTCTCTTCAGTGTGCGGGTTTTGTCATCATGTGTTCTCTCAGACGAGCCCGGGGATTTGGGGGACTTAAAAATGACTGTTTACTGAAGAAGTTGTGGCCAACAAGCCTGTGGCGTGGCTGGGAGTAGGGACCTGGGCTCTAGGCCCTGCTCCTCGACCTCCTCTCTGCCTTCCGCCTCAGGACCCGTTTCTTTATGCTTAAAAACAAAACATCAGGAATGTTCTACTGATATATGCAACAGTGTGCTTTGTGCTAAGTGAGGGAAGCTGGACTCAGAAGGCCACATACTGTATGATTCCCATTCTGTGACTTTCAGAAAAAGGCGCAACTTTGGGGTCAGAAAACAGATACATAGTTGTCAGAAGCAGGTGAATGAAGAGAAGGGATTTGCTACAAAGAACCACAGGGAACTTTTGGGGGTGACAGAACTACTCCTTATCTTGGTTTTTGATGGTGGCTACATCACTGTGTCAGTTGGCCAAAATTTATAATGCTGTATCTAAAAAGAGTGAATTTTACTGTATGTAAATTATACTTCAATAAACACAAAGGTGCAGGGCACCTGGGCGGCTCAGTCAGTTAAACGCCTGCTTTTGGCTCAGGTCATGATCCCAGAGTCTGGGGATCAAGCCTGAGTGGGGAGGCTCTTCTTCTTCTCCCTCAGCCTCTTCCCTGTTCCCCACTTGCACTCTCTCGTGCACACTCTCTTTCTCTCTCAAATAAATCATCTTAAAAAAAAAAAAAACCCGGGGCACCTGGGTGGCTCAGTGGGTTAAAGCCGCTGCCTTCGGCTCAGGTCATGATCCTAGCGTCCTGGGATCGAGCCCCGCATCGGGCTCTCTGCTCAACAGGGAGCCTGCTTCCTCCCTTCTCTCTCTGCCTGCCTCTCTGCCTACTTGTGATCTGTCTGTCAAATAAATAAATTAAAAAAAAACAAAAAACCCACAGGGGCGCTTGGGTGGCTCAGTGGGTTGGGCCTCTGCCTTCGGTTCAGGTCATGATCCCAGGGTCCTGGGATCGAGCCCCACATCGGGCTCTCTGCTCAGTGGGGGGCTTGCTTCCCCCTCTCTCTCTGCCTGCCTCTCTGCCTACTTGTGATCTCTCTCTCTCCATCGAATAAATAAATAAAATATTTTAAAAACCCACAAAAAGGTGGACCATGTGCACACACACACTCACTATGTAATTTGAAAATCTCTAAGGTCCCCCTCAGGGTCAGGAGTCACTGGTTCCCCACCGAGGGTCCACTCACGGACAGGGCCACAGGAAGAGATGCCCAGGCCTCATCTCGTTTTAAAACTTCCTTCTTCCCCAACTCAAAACAATCTTCCTGGGATGTACTGGGCAAAGGAGGAAAAACAGGCTTCTTTCATTCGGTTGGACATTTTAGGAACAAGGCCAGTCCCTCCACGAACATACGTGCGTCCGTGGGCACGCTGACCGTTCTCAGAGGACAGGCCTCACCCAGCCGTGTGTCCTAGACCTGAGTTCTGAATCACCGGCCTGAAATGGCATATTTCGGAGCAAGAGCTCGGAATCCAAACCCTAATGAAACAGCCACGGAGGCCTGTCGGGTGGGTGGGAATCTAGATGGAGAAAGTGGGCTTCTGTTTCCATTTTCCATCCAGGGTCTGAGGGAGGAGCTCCCAGGAGTCTGGGATCCCTGAGGCCACCCAAGCGACACATGGCGAGGGAACCAGGTTCTGGCAGGAAAAGGAGAGCACGGGGCTGGACCCCGGCAGGGTGACATTGCTACCCGCACAGGCCAAGAAACCACAGCCTCCCTGCCGGCAAGAAGAGCCGTCTGTCTGTCTGTCTGTCTGTCCGGAGCCTGGCTGCAGGGAAAGCTGCCTCGGAGGGATCTACAAATGTGTTCCCCCGCCTCTCAGTGCCTTTCTCAGAGGTGGCGATAGCTAATACCAACTCCTGTTTCATGGGTACCTACTATGTGCAGGGCACGTCTCATTCACGACAGCCGTTAAGATTTTAAAAATCCTTTTTTTAAAAAAAGATTTTATGTATGTATTTGTCAGAGGGAGAGCGCATCCGCATAAGCAGGGAGAGTGGCAGGTAGGGGGAGAAGCAGGCTCCCTGTTGAGCAGGGCATCCGATTTGGGCTCGATCCTAGGACCCTGGGATCATGGCCTCAGCTAAAGGCAGACGCTTAACCGAGGGAGCCAGCCAGGCATCCCAGGACTTTGAAATTCTTATCCCTGTTTTACAAATGAGGGAACAGACCCTCAAGCCGAGGATGTGTGGCTCAGCCTCGGCAATCAGGGACTGTCTCTCTCTTTCGTCTGTTGAAATAATCCAGACCTGACCAGGCTAGCTGCAGGGCCCTGGGGAGGGGGGGACAGAAGCCACGCTTGAAGGGAGCAGGAGCATAACAGAGAGCTCTGGTCCTGATGGAGCTCATGTCAAGCTACATCCCCCACCCTGAGCCCCTTTAGAACAAGTCACCCCCTGTAGCTTCTCCTTGGCCAGGGAGCCCTGCCCCTCGGTGTATGGGGTCAGGGACAGGCCCTGTAACCCCATGGCGGGTTCCGAAGGGCTGGGTACAGGGAAAGGGGTCCAGCTTCATGTGCAGGAAGTCCAAGTAAGGGAAGCCAGGAGACTAGGTCACGTGGACACTTCTGCTCAGGAAGGCAGACTGAGGGAAAGCACGCCAGGAGAACTCAGAGGCCCAGTGGCAGACATGCCCCTCAGAGGGCCTCCTGGTTGCTTCTCCAAGCCACAGAGTTTGGAGGCTGCCACATCCCAGAAAAGGTCCTAAGAGATGGGTGTTGACCCCCTGGAAGCTGGGACTAATGAGCAATTGGAGGCTGGCTCCAAGGGAAGGGATAGCCTCGTGGCCTTTGCGTCAGGGTCCCCAAGAGGGAGTGGAGACGAGAGGATTGCAGTGTGGAGCACAGACATCCCTGGTGGGCACAGCTCTTCGTGTTCTAACTGGCAGCCCCAATCCCCCCTCCGCCCTGTACCTGAGCAGACCCCTGTTCTTGGTGGTCCGAAGGAGACCTAGACGGTGGTCGCTTGTTAAAGAAAGGTTCTGTAAATAAGCCAAATTGCTTTGCTGGGTAGGAGGAGTTCTGGGTTCCCTGGAGGTGGTGGCCTTGATCCAGGAGGACGGGGAAGCAAGGTTTTCTTGTGGTGGGCCAAGACCTGACAGCGGGATACCCTATAGACTTGACGATTCAGGTGCCGTGGCTGGGTGGACGTGGTCTTGACTGTGTGAGGCAGGAAGTCCCACTCGGGGAGGTGGCCCAGGGGTTTGGAGACGAGTTGATTCCCTTGCAGGTGTGACTGAGGACCCATTCCTGTGCCTTTAAGATCACTGCTACCTTCAGAAGCAAGGTTTCTGCTACTGAAGCGAGCTGCTAGGTACCAGCCTTGTTGTTAATGGAGAGACTGCAGCCGTGTGTGGCTCCTTTTCCCCCTCACTCTTGTCCTCCTCTTGTCAACCTGACTTCCAGGCTCTCAGAACCCTGCTGCTTCAATATTAGTGGGAGATGGGATTGTCTGTCGCTTAGGAAACCAAGGCTCCCTGTAAGCAGCGCCATCTGTATGCAGCAGACCTCAATCTTGGGACTTTATTTGAGGGCATCAGAGTGTTCGTCAGGCCACTGAGTTTTGTGGCTGAGTACAAACAAGGGGGCACAGAGGCCATGCAGCCAAGGAGAACTTGGCAGAGTCGGGGGCCCCAGCCTCCTGGGGACACTATTGTCCCAACCTGCCAGGATGAGTCCCACACCCCAGAGATCTGGCTTTCCTGAGCTTTCTGCTAGGGAGTGAGGTGGCGGGGGGTAGGGGGGTGGGACAGATGGTGCGTGCGTGCATGTGTGTGTGTGTGTGTGTGTGTGTGTGTGTGTGTGATTAATGGGGCTGGGTGAGGAGTGGGGAAGGAAGAGAGGTGGTACATTTTTGTTTTCCTCGCAGCAAATCCTGACCAATAAACCCCCACACCAAGGAGCCACACAGAGTTAGCTGGATTAGAGTGGGTTCAAGTCATTTATTTTTAGACTGTACCAGCATGTTGGGTTCTGGGGTCCAATCCCCAAATTCCAGAAAAATAAACTAATGAGAACCACATGCACTATGAGAAGGCCATTCCAACGTGTCCGTGATCATGCTGTGAGTGGGCATAGTATACAGACCAGGAGCCCTCCCTAGACAGCTGACAGCAGCTGGCTCTGAGCCCTCCTTGGGACTGGGGAGAGGGCCAAGACCGGATCATTTGAACCCTGTCCCTTTAAGGCCCCGAGCCCCTTATTGCTACATTTGCTACTTTGCTACTTGATGGCCCCTGGGTCGTGCCCAGGGGAAGCCTTATCACTGGGTGGTACTAATGAGTAGGCTGCTGGCATTTATCCTTGCCATTGTGACCACAGCATAGAACTCTTTTCAAAGGATCCCGGGCTGAGTAGTTATGGGGGATTCATTTGACCACTATTTAACTGTGCCACATAGGGTCCTTGCTACATACTCAGCTTGGCCATCCCTGCTGGAAGCCAGTGGCCCATTATCTACCCCCAACGCCCGGGCTTTTCAGCTCCTGGACCTCGTTGGAACACCTCCCTCCAACATATTCTGCAAGGCCCAAAGACCAACAGCCTGCTATCCTTTCCAGCGTGGGGCAAGGCTTCTTAGTGGTGGCTTTTGAAGCCCATGCATTTGGAGCACAAGGGGAAGGGTGCATTTTAGGAGAAACATCCACTTCCACCGAGAGCCAAAAGGCCGGCTGGGTGGCAGCCTCCTGGTTCAGTGTCCTGTTGGTGAGGTAGTTTGAACACACCGGCCATCCTGCCAGGAAGAGAGCGCTTAGAGCATGTCCCCATATGTTCACCGGTCTCAGCAACGACTCGGAGTGCTGAGCGGGGCCCCGGGGGGGCTGGCCCGGACTTGACTCCTCAGCCCTCGTGGGCCGGGGGCACCACCCAGCTGACTGCCCTGGTGGGCTGGGCCCCACCGTGCTCCTGGGGGCTAGCAACACCTGACAGCAGAACGAAGCATCACTTTTTGAAAGGGAAGGAGCCCTCTCCCCAGGGAGAGCATTCCTGCTGCTTGGGCTGAGCTCTCTGGCTGCTGCTGGGCACTTCGCACATGCCATCCTCCAAGTTTTCTTCTTTCCACGAGGCAAAGGTGATCTCAGTCCGATGTCCGGTGCCTGGCATCCTTACGTCTGACTTGCTGGCTGGGTGGTCGCTTCTGCGGCTGCCCTGTGGGGCTGCCAACATGGTTTGTATCCTGGGAGCTGTCAATGGGCAGAGTCCCAGGTCCAGAGACAGTGCCCAGTCAGGGGGGCTAAGGAAGCTTCCGGAGGCAGGGGAAACTACTTTGCTCTGGAACTGCCTTCAAAAGTCTACTCTAGTTTGAAGTTTTGGCTGTGTAGACTAGGCCAATGGGAAACTGGCCAAGAACATATTTTCGAAGTGTGTTTGCATTCTAAGGTCTGCACAGTAGACGGACCTTGGACTGGCCAACTGGGCAGAGCAGCTGCACCCCCATCCCCTGCACTGCTTGGCTTGATCTACTGGGGAGAACGTGGTGGTCACAAGACTGAGCATGCCTGGTTGGGACACGGGGTGACGATGGGTTTTATTGCTCTGGATCTGAATGCGTCTGGAGCACCCTTACTTCTATTGAGCCTGCGGGCCCGTCCTTTCCTCCGGATGTCCCCAGGGGTGTTTGGAAACCTTCAGCTTTTGCCATCTCAGAGGTACAGTTCACCTGGCTCTGGGTGGGCCCTCTGGGGACCTCCAGGGCTGGTCAAGTCAGCCAGCATCGCTCAGGAGTAGAGGCTGGGAGGACAGGGGAAGCCAACCCTGTCCTGTTCACAGCCCGTGGGGAAGGGCAGGAGGCAGCAAGGAATTTGCCCTGGTAACTGAGGGCACAGAGGCACTGGCTGCTCTAGAACTTGCTCTGTCCACACACCCTGTGCCTCGGTGTCAACACAGCTCGGGGACCCTTGACAGGGAGGGGCTTCTTTGGGGCAATGTTGGGTGCAGAAAAGCTCGGGCAGCATTTTGGTTCTGAGAAAGGAGCCCTGTGTGAAAAGCAAGGAGATAAAAACGGGTGGAACCAGGAGAGGAGGTCCAAAGACCCCAGTACATGGAACAGGGCTTCCTTTCACTCACTTACTCATCAAGTAGTTACCGAGGATCTACAAGGGCCAGGACCCATGCTGAGGTTGTGTGGAACCAGGTTGTGGGAGTGCCTGACGGGAATCTGTGTCTGTATTGCCACCACTGGAGACAACCTCAGGACCCAACCCATGTCATCTCTCTACTGTCTACTGTACCTGGCAGAGACAGCAACTATAGCCAGTGGGGGAAACTGAGGCATGGTGGTCAAGAACTCACAAGGGTACAACCGTAGCCAAGTCTCCTAATGCCCATAGGGGTCCCGCTGTGAGGGATGGAAGCCCTGGGGACAGGGCCCTGCGGACAGGGCCCCATGGAATCAGACATATGATGGCACAGACTTGGGGCTACAAAGATGGTCACGGAAGCACTCAGGAAGCAAGGTCTGCAAACAAGCTTATGAGCCTTTGGTCACCAGCTGGTGAATTTGCCTACATGAGTCAAGAAATACCAGTGATCACTTTTTTTTTTTTTTTTTGCTTCTGTGTTTGCTGTTTTTACACTCCCCAGGGAAAATTTTCACCTACGGCCAAAAATAGATCGAGGGAGGCTAGTTCTAGCAGGCGGAGTGAGTGTCTGAATTAAAAAACATGTTGCTTACTAGCGCTCCGTCTGAGGGCTTGCGGGTGTCACAATGGTGACAGTGACAACGAGGACAGTAATAGCTACCGTTTGCTGAGCACCTACTTCGTGCCAGGCACCTGACTCGGTGCTTTCCATATATTACCTCCCGGCCCGTTGGCAGATAGTCATCTTGACACACACGAAGGGAGTACAAGTGGGTTTTTTGCAGGTTTCTGCAGGTTCTGCTTTGTGTCGGCTTTTTCCCTTGAGGATCTACCTACGCTGTTTAGCAGGTGACTCAGGCTGTCAGAGGAGAGTCCGGCCCTGGCCTAGGCCCTCCGTCACAGGCTCAGCCCCAGCTGAGACCTGGCCCAGCAGGGGCCCAGCCATGCCCATCAGGATCAGGCCTGATCCGCTGTGTGACCCAGCCACCTCCCCACTCCCCGGGGCCGGGAACTCTCCCGGCTTCCACCGGGGCTGCCGGAGGGGAGGATCCCAGTGGCCCCTGAGTTCATGGCCATGTTTATTTTGAGTCGAACAGGCGGGAACAAGCCAAGGAGAAGGGGCAACACCAGAGTAAGTTAGGAAATAATAAATGTTTTAAAAGATGGTCAGAACCTCCACAGCTGTCAAACCACGAGCTCTTTCGTGGACACCGGTGCTTCCTCTGGTGTGGGACCCTTGAGGCGTGTGACAGGACCCGAGGGCAGCCCCACGCCCGTGGGGGCCTCTTGCAGAGCGGGCCTCCGGGGGGCCGAAAGAACTGGTGGGGGGGCGAGCCGTGAGTTTGCTCACCATGGTAGCCACGGCGGGGATGTGTCGCGCTGGGGAGCCTTACACAGACATGGGGTGAGGCAGGGGGCCATCAGGACACAGTGGCTGTCACTACGGGGGGTGCAGTGGGTGTCCCAGAGCTGGTGGGGAGATGGGGCGTAATACTGGATGTGCTCAGGGCCAGCTGGTCCCCCTCGCAGGTGCCGGAAGGCGCGCTCCCCCCAGACAGAGGGAAGAGTGGCGGTAATAAGATTATAATCTCAAGTGATAGTCATGACAGGAGCCCCACGAGGTGGTGCGCCCCGAACGAGTTAGGGCCCGGGACCTCCTCGAGAACGGGGCGTCGGCGCACAACTGTACAAGGAAGAGAGGGTTGTAAACGGGGGCCTCTGCAGGGCCGAGCCCAGGCTCTGTGGACTCGTTCTCTACGGTGTCCCCAGTCACCCACCGAGTCTCCCCTCTGCTGCCCGTCCTCGCCCTCACTCCTTCTCTTTCACAGTGACCAGGTCCCCTCGGAGGGAGACTCTGTCCGCGGAGGTGGAGCGCCGCCGCCTGCCCGCGGGGTCGTCGGGCCCGGGCCCCGCGGTGGGCACCGTCAGGAGGACTGCATCAGGCCGGTGAGCCGCTTGCCCGCCAGCGACTTTCCCTGCAGAGACAGGCGACAGAGTTGGCACGCACAGGCGCGCAGGTGCACACACACACACACAGACAGGGACACAGACAGAGAGCCAGACAGGTGAATTAATTGCTGCAAGAGCCACAGAGGCCAAAGGACTTCGCTAACTGACCCTGTTGATCTCTGGGTTCGGGAGCCCTGACTGCAGACAGCTGGAACCACCAGGCCCCTGGGAGGCAGGTAGGGAGTGAAGGTGTGTTGCTGGTACTCTTTTTGGGGTGTGGGAATTTTACTTACCCCAAAAGGAGGCATTTTCACTTGTAAGTAGTGTCTCCTAATGCTTGTGGGCTGACGACCCTGCACTTAATTTGGGAGTAATATGGGGGGGGGTGGGCTGACCCACACAGGTGATGGTTGGGTTCTGGGTGACCAGAAGCTATGAGTGAACCGGTCTTAAGGATGCAGGAGACGTTTGTGAATGCAGGAGAACGCAGAAGACCTGAGATCCTGTCTGAAAGGCAGGACGGAGTCCTTTTTGGGAGAGACACACAGGCTTGCCACCTCTTAATGTCCGGTTCTGGGACTGTGGAAATACAGGGGCCTGCGCCAAGGCTGGGAGTCTGGGCTGGGGATCAGGGGGCTCCCACAGGCCCCAGAGCAACACACTCCTACTGTGGCCCGTGTTCCTGGCTCCCTGTGCGGGGAAGGAGTTTGACGACTTCCCACAGGGACCTCTACCAGCCCTTCACTTGCCCCCTGCATAGATGGTCTTGAAAAGGAAAAAAACTAAACGGGACCATATCCTGGCGCCTGAGGCACTGAGATCCTGGCAGAGGCCAGTGACTTGTGTGCCTGGGAGAAAGTGGCTGAGGAGCCTCTGTAGTGGGATCGGGCACCACGAGGATGGATGAGGAGGATGACCGAGTCTCCATCGTTCTGTTGTTCCCCTTGACGCAGCCTGTGCCCGTTCCCTGCTCACCCTCTAAAGGAATCCAGAACATCGGACAGGGGTCTAGAGGAGAGCCTGGCTGGATCCGAGCAGACTGATCACTGTGTCTGAGAAGATACTCAAAACCCGAGCTATTACTGATAGCCGGCCGGCGACACTGTCGCCATCTGTGAAGGGGAGCACGTGTCCTCGTCGGCATGGGCTGCGGTGTTTGGTACCGAGAGGCCGCAAGGGCCAGCGGTCCCTCGTGTTCATTTCCAAGTGGGGTGTGAGGCTCATCTTGTTTATTGGGCTTGGCTGCGTGCAAGCTGGATGTAATTAAAAGAAATTGATCAGGTTTGTGAAGCCGGGCAGAGCACTCAATAAACCGGCTGATTGATGAATTGACGGATGATGGGTAGATCTAGTAAACGAACAAGGGCTGTGAGTTTGCTGGACGCAAGACAACGTGTCATCTGGCTTAGCTCTCCACAGAGGGACACGCCAGCTTGACTTTGAGAATTCCAGCGGCATGCACGGGAGCTTGTCCAGAAATGGAACTGCCCTCGGGAGCTGTCGGAAAGTCTGCGTCGACGTCCCCTTGCTCTATTTCCCCTAGTATTTCACTCCTCATTTTCACAAGTGAGACCAAACTTCCTTTTTTCTCCCCTATTTTAAACACACACACATACACACACACACAAAATCTCCCCAACAGCAACCTTATCTGCATCTTCAAATACACTAAACTTAGCCAGCAGCAGGGTACATTTATATCAGGCTAAGGATTTTTTAATCAGATTTTTTTAACCCAAGAGGGTTACAGTGCCAGTCTTTGCAAGTCACTAAAAGCTAGGTGGCTATTCCTCTGTGGAGAGTGGGTTAGATAGGACAAGAGCTCGCAGCTGGCAGAGGCTGACCCTCAAGGACTTTGTCCAGCCCTGGATCCTAAGGCACAGACATAGCTGGTGCTCTCCTTGACCGTCCTTTCTTAGATGGAGCTCGAGGCATTTGTCATCCTGTTGGTTCACCTGCCTCCTTGGTGCAGCCCCGAAGGCAGGAAGCATGGGGATGTGTGTGTGAGGTCCTCTCGGGGGAAATGTGGAGCGGATGAGTCTAGGGGCCTCCCGGTCCGAGAGTCCTAACAAACCTCCCCCGGCCCCCTTCACCCATGTCCATCCCTGCTCATGTGAAAGGCACTGCGGGATTCTGCTCGCCTCTCGGTGCCCCTTATTTCTGCAGTTACCACGCACCAAATGCTGGCTCCTCCCCTTCTCCTTCTGTCCGTTTTCCACCAGGGCAACAAATGACATCTTGTGTCACTAAATGTATATCTTTTGGCTTGGCCACCCATGGTATTCGGGTCTGACTGAGCTGGTAGATGTGAAAAAAAAAAAAATCACTAAAGCCCCCGGATAGCAGTCTATTGTGAGTGTGTATGTGAAGAGCCCAGAAACAAAGCAGGTGACGTTTACCAGGCATCCAAACCCTCATTATGGCTTCTTCCTCATTAGTGAGATCATTTTGGCTGGAGAGGGGGCCGTAGGGTAAGCAAGGCTGAAGATTCTATATCTGGATTATTACGGGACTGCCTATCTGTTTTAGGTGCCTTTGGTCCTGAGGTCCCCCACCCTCCACCCCTCCCTGTTCTGTAGAAGGGCTGTGTTGGGCTTGGGGGCGCTAATTAATGTCCTCCCGCTTGAGTCCTGGAGCTCAGCCTCCCAGCTCTGCAGCCCGCCGTCAATGCCTTCCCCTCCCCTCCCCCGCCAGCTGCTTCCATCTCTCAGGACTTCAGAGGCCAGCCTAGAGCACTTGCCCTGAGATTGTTCCCAGCCTCTCAGCAATCCAGGTGGTGTTCCTTGGCATTTCTGTCTCCCTCCCCCCACCCCTGCACACACACATTTTTCAAATGCCAGTTCTGCTGCTAAAGGAGGTCGTGAGGTTTCAGGTCCGCTCAGGGGGCAGCTCAGTCCAACTGCAATCTGTCCGCTACTCAGTGACCTCCCGGGTGGGGCTGGAAGGTGGTTATTCAGGCAGGACGCAGGCATGGCTAGATGCCTGGCCTCGGGCTTTGGGGAAGAAATCCGGCAATCACACTGGCTCAGCAGCTCCTCTCTTCTGAAGAGCTGAGGCTCCTGGAATTTTCAGGGATCAAAGAGAAATCTGACAGCAGAGGCTACCTGTGTTCGGAGATGAGCTACCCCAGGGTCTGTGCTGCTAGGTCTTGCTGGGAGCCCCCGAGCTCCCTGCTCTGTCCAGAGAGGAGAGCTCCTGCCCTGCACCCTCTTGGGCTCTTTCCTCCCTCTTCTTCACCCCCTCCCCTGCCTCATTGGATGATCCTGTAGGAAACGGGAAGGGCAGGGGAAATTCTACTTCCACCCGGCATCTTGCCGGGGAAGTTACAGGGGAAGCCATTGTCTCAGGGTCTGAATGTGTGATGATCCCCAGGGCCGGTCAGTTGGGAACGGATCATGGTACCAGGGAGCTGCAGCCAGCTCCGCCTGAGGCCTTGGCGTAGCTGAGTGAGGCGGCTGAAGGTGGTTGAAAATGCTATTAGCAGGCAGCCTTTGTCCCAGTGAAAAAATACACAGTGATTAAGAACTGAACTGCAGAAGGTACATTCCAGAGACACCAAAGCTTTGCATACAGACAAAGTGCTTTTCACCTTTGAGACGTTTGGGAAAGTTAATCCAAGAGAATCAGGATCCTTCAATTTCATGGCCTGGGTTCACACACATCCACCCTCCACCCTGACTAATCACTTCAGCTCTGTGGCCATCTTGATGGCTAGAAGCCTGGAAGAAGGTGGTCATGGAATCCTTTGTTTCTAAAAGGAAATGCACAAAAGGAATGGCTCCCTTTTGTGCAGTGCTTTAAGAGAAATCGACATGCTGCTTGACATGCTGTGGCTCTGTGCGTCGCACTTCCAGATATTAATCAACAAAGCATGCACGACCCGGGGTACCAAGAGCTTTCGCCACTTACTTACCTGGGTCACTGATGCTACACTCTTTGGCTGGGAGGAGGGCTGTGGCTCAGAGAGTAACCTTGGGGGTTAGGTGGCATTTGGGGGGCAGCAGAGCCAAGCGCTAGGGACTCAGGCAGGACTCTTTCCAATTCTAAGGGAGTAAAGATATCTGAGCTGCTGATGGGACTCTGAGGCTGATTTGCCCAGGTGATCTAAGACCAAAGTTACAGATCTCAGGTCCACCCAGTCTAAGTCCATGTTACTATGGGGATAGAGATCAACTGTGGTTGCCTCTGGAGGAGAAGGAGGGAACTGATCGGAAAGCGGCATGAGGTTACTTTCCAGAGTCATGGGGTGTAGTGACACTGGTGCATAGATTTGTTAAATTCACTGAACCACACACTTCAGATCTGTTCCTTCTGCTATCTGGAATTACCGTCAAAAGAAAAAGAAAAGATTAGGGAAAAAAATCCATCACATCTCTCCTTTGAAGTTTCCCACTCCTTACTCTCTTTCAGTGGCTGGCCCCATGGATTTGCCTTTTGGCTCAATCCGATGCTTCCTCCTCCAGAGTAGGAGAAACCCGGCTCCTCTGCGAGAGGAACTGAAACTTGCAATAGGACCACTTTGGAACACTGTGTCTAGTGCGCTGATCCAAATGGATCACCTTGTTGTGATACAGGCATTTTTCATCTTTACTAACGAAAATCGGGTTTTGCTGAATGGGGCTCACCAAATGACCTCAGCGGGCAAGAAGTGGAGGCTCCAGAGATGAGCTGTTCCCTCAAGGAGACTGAAGGTCACCCATGAGTAGATGATGCTCGGGTTCATAAATGATGGGTGAGCTTGTGATTGCAGGCCCGGGTGGCCTTGCTGAGGAGAGCTGTCAGGAGCCTAAGAGCCAGGTGGGAAGCTAAAGGTCCTGGCTTGGGTGTGGCAGGAGGGGAGAAGTCAAGAACCTGTCTGAGTTCATTGGGTGACTTCTCTGGAGGTTGGTGACCCCTGGCGCCCCTTCTCCACAGAGCAAAACAAAAGGAATGATTTCAAAAGGACCTATAAGGAATTCTGTGACACCATCTTTCTCAATGGTGTTTCAAGCTGGGGAGAGAGTGCCTACTTGCTTGGGGTAGTGTAGGGGTTTTCGAACCTTTTGGCAGAGGACTGGCAGGAAAATCCATACTTAATACAGAAGAGTTTCAAAAATCTTCTCAACTCTCCATCTCTCATCAACTCGCCCTCTGTTGAACTTCATGCAAGGTGGGGCATGTGAAAGAGGGAAAACCTGGTCTTGGGACCAGCCAAAGATCACACACTGCTAATCCACAGTAGGGCTAGGCCAGAGCTGCACGGGGAGGAGGGGGGGTGCTTCCTCACTCCTCATAGTGGGGGGCTGGAGCCGGTGGCAAAATCCATTCCTGGGGTCTGTATTACTCCTGGGTCCTTGCAACGCTTTCTGATCTCTCTCAGGAGCTGAAGGGCATTTTATCTGGCTTTAAAATATTCTATTTGACTTTCAAAAATAAGATACCACAAACATAAAACAACGCTCAAATAAAAAAAGTCAAGGAACAGGTGAAAATTGAATAATAAAAAAAAATCCACTGGCTGAAGAATTAATATTCATCCCTGTACATTCAAACCTGTTAAAAAATAATGAATATGATCATAATAAAAATAACGGATTCTTTTGAAACAGGTCGCTATCTTAGGTCCAGCGGTATAAACCACTGAATTTTGCCATGGAAATGGCGGGCCTATGGAATCTACCAGTAGTCATAACTTCTGAAAACAATTCCCATAAACGGTCACTGGGACTGTTAGCAGTTTCAGAAAACTTACTCTAGCCTATATTGGCAGCTACCAGTGATTTTAATTTTTCCTTAAAAATTTTTATTTTTTAATTTAGAAGAGGTGAGTTTCCAGCGCTCTTAACTATACTAAATGTGAAAGGACCAACCTATCCCATATCTATCTCCTAGGGACCTTCTCTGTGAATTTCTTATCCCTGCTCGGCGGGCTGGCATCAGGATTCCAGGTACACTCCCTTCTCTTCAATTAGTACAGACCTTGATGGTGACAGGGTAGGGATAGGCCCATTATCAGCGGTACAGGTTAGCTACTGAGGACAGTTACTAACAGCCACCTGTTGACTGAACATTGAACAACTATTGTGGGTCAAGCACACTAGGCATTGCCCAGACACTTGTGTTAATGTCCCCACTCTCCTTGCCAATCTAAAGTCTTGAGACACCTTAGGTTAAAGTCTTAGGATATATTACGTCAGGACAGATGAAGAAACAGGCTCAAACAGAGTTTGAGTCCCTTGCCTGAGAGCATACAGCTAGCCAGTGGCAGAGCGAAGTGGGTCGGCCTTCATGAGCCATACACTTTCTGCTTTGTATGCGACCCTCACTCTCAAGGAAGGAGGCACATGGAAACGCTCAGAGACTAGTGACTCCTCCATGACCATCTCCACTAGCCAATCTCTTTGGGCAGCCCAGGGAGACTTTCTCAACCTCACTGAGAAGGAAGCTTACGCCCCTGGGCATGTCTGAGACCATCTCAAGCATTTCTGCTCTGCCTGACGTTCTTCCCTTCCTCACATTTGGGACTCCTGAGAGAGAAGGCGCCATCTTCTGGCCAGCAAGCCTGGCAAAGAGAGCCTGGCTGCTGCACTGAGCTGGGGCACCCATCACCACTGCCTGGGGCATGCGGCTTTAAGGTGCACCTGCTGGACAGGCCAAGTGATGCTACCACTTCTTTTTGTGCTCTCATGTTATTGGTGCTGCTGCCTCTAGGGTCTCCATAACAACTGTCCCACGGAGGAGAGAAGCAGGTGTAACGTTTACCTTTCTAAGGAGGGGCAGCCAGAGCTGCCTTACTCTAATTAGAACCAATTCCAAGTGCCTAAATCAGGGGGCTGGAGAAGTCTTCTGTGGGTGGTGTTCCTAGCCCTCTGACTCCTGCCCTACATCAGGCTCATAACTTCTGGGGCTCTTTGCAATGGCCAGCCTCTGTAAGTTTTGGTGGGTGGTGGGACAGCTTCCTCCACGTCCCCCAGCTATGCAGGGACAAATCTAGAACCAGGCGGGCACGCCAGAAATGACAAGGGGAGAGCAGCTGTGCCCTACGCTGGTGGCCCACTGCCCAGGCACTGATCCCCCAGCTTCCCTCCCAAGCCGTGCATTTCCACCTTGCCTGTGCTCTTCCTGTGCAGGGGAAATGCCTCCCACCTTTCATATCAGATCTCCATCCGTCCTTCCTCTGGTTCTGACTGAAAAACCATGGTGCTCTCTGTATACTCAGCCTGCAGGGAAGCCTTTGGGGGGTTCAGGAGTGGAGTGGAGGTGGGTATTTCACTTGTGAGATCCCTCAGTAGTATGTCTTCCTTTAGCCCATGCGATGCCTTCCTCTTCCCCTGTTCCTCTGTCTCCTCCCGGATGCACTTTAGGATCTTAGTTCTGGTTCGCTCCAAATTAGGCAATGGTCAAAAGACTGGAGGAAACAGGGACATGGCTCTGTTGCTACTAGCAACGACATGATGCTTTTTTCCAAGTAGGACGTTCAAGTGACCCTTGGCCATGGCTCCAGGGGAGAGTGCCACTGAAGTTTAGTGGAAGAGACAGCAGGAGGAATCATTTGCTTGGCAGCATGTGACTCTCCTGCAGAACCATGGGACTCTGACTCCGCCTCCCAAGGGCACCTCTCCTCTCCTACACACACGGTCACCCAAAATTCATCCATAGGTTGGGGTCCATGGTTAAACCAGTTGCCAAAGCAAAACCTAGAAGGCACAGGCAGTCAACTTGATGACTGCCTCCCCCCACCCCAAAGCATAATCTTTCCATGAATGTCCATGTCCATTTGGACACAAAGGCAAGGGAGGACTACTTAGTTCTCTTTCTTCCCTACCACCAGGAACACGCCACAACAGGCATTTATCACACATATATTTCTAACCTGAAAAAGTGCATCAGGGGATCGGTCAAGCAGCATTTTCAGAGATCTCTTGATGGAAACTTGGGTCAATGGATGGAAACCTTCTTCCCTTAAGGACCCTTTTTATGAGTTGTTGTAAAGCTTTTTGAGCCCGTGGAACAGAGGATAGGTTCTCGCCCAGGCTTCTTCTCCCCTGATGGTCTAGTATGTAGAAATGTGAGATTTGCAAGTTTCCTGCAGGACTTGGCCCTGGGCCACAGAGGAAGGGCTATGGGAACCGTAAGCCTAAGGATGCTGCTGTTGGATTTAAAAGCATGGTGGAAGGTAGTGAGCATTTCTCTCCCGTTTTGCTAGGGGCCCAGGAGAAGCGATCAGTACCTAAAGACATTATTTGCACATTGCCTCTGGGACAAGGGACTTACATCTTAGCATCATTTTGGGACCCTGGCTCCTTGCTTCTTATGAAGAAAAAACTATGGATGCAAAAAAAAAAAAAAAAAAAAGGCAGAAAAATGGGGACACCAAAAACTAGGTGCTGCTGACTGTTCGTGGAACGAGGGTGTGGGAACAAGAGTGATGGGCAGAGACAAGGCCACGGACAAACAGATCATCTCTTCCGGATTTTGGAGCACCTTCTGTGCAGAAGGATCCCAAAAAAGGTTAGAGAGTGCGGACGCCGGGATCACTCACCCACTGCTGGAAGGAAGCCACCTCGGGGGTGAAATGCAGCGGCCATTCTGACTCTGCGCCAGCAGCACTAGGCAATTGTGTTTTTAGGAAGGGAAGTGAAGAATAACTTATCCAGCTGGAACCATGAATACCTGCGGCTTTCGGGGTGGCCCCTGCCCAGACATGCGCACGGCTGCAGCGGGCATGCGACGCATGCGCAGAGGCACATGCAAGGCGGCAGCGTATGTTACTCACGTCCCATACACTGAATGCAGAGGCCCGGGCCAGGCAGGCCGCGCAGGCACCTGTGCGGACAGCCAGGGGCACGCTGGTGTGCGTGTTTGCGGCACAGGCGCTCACAGAAGCATCTCGTGCAAGCTGCATAAGCAACCATGTGATTGGCTGCAGAGCTTTCTATCAGGCTCCTAAAATGCCAATCTTTGACAAACACTGCAAACTTCAAGCAGTTACTTTAAGATACATATATAAAACCCGGATTCTCCCCCAGAAGAAGCCATTCGTGTCCGTGGAAATGGCCTCCTCGCTTCGGTGTCTGTCGATACTACAAGCAGGAGAAGCATGTACCCCAGGGATCTGGTTTAGGAGGGAGTTCAAAGCATCCCCTGCCACTTGCTTCTGACTCCTCCAACAACCCCACTTTGTAGTGTGTGGCTGAAAAAAATCAAAGCCTTTGTTTATCTGGCAGATGGAGCGACCAGACTCGGTGAGGTTGTGTCGCTCAGAGTGGCTGCAGACGGGCAGACGGCGAAGAGGTGAGGGTTTCTGGGAACGAGGCTTCTGTTGAGTGGAATGTTACATCTGGAGGACTGCATTTCAGGCTCTTATGGGAAGAACCACTCCTGATCCGTGTCTGGAAGCAGGAGGTATCTCAGGGGTTGTGCACTTCGGTGGGGGTGTAGGGTGGCAAATGCCAGGTCCTGACAATGGATGCAACAATTTCTAGGTGGCTCTCCCCACTCCCCGCACCACACAGCTCTCATGGCCTCCTGGGAAGTGCTTAGGCGGCCCCCAAGAAACTGACTATAGGACAGACGCTGGTTTGCCAGTCACCTCGGTCCCTCCGTTTTCAAGGAAAGCAGAGAAACTGGCTCTGGAGTTTAAAAACAAGCCAATAATAAGAGCTACCAAATATCAAGTCATTCTATGAGCTGGTCACTGTGGCAAGGGGATGCATCTAGCATACACTGTCATATATGAGATATACACGTAGCCGCCCTTGACTGAAGAAGAAATCTAAGATATCTACTCAGAGAATTCTCTGGGAAATTAAGTAAGGTAATAGGAGCTAAGCAGGGGGTGGGGGGGCGGGGACAAACAAAAATGTAACAATGAACATAGTAATAGGAAGAGTTCCACTTGAGCACATATGCTACCAACACTCTGCTAAGCACCCGGTGTATTTTCCCCCCACTTAATCATTTACTCTTATCTCCCCTCTACAGATGAGGAAACCGAGCCTTAGAGAAGCTACTAAGCCGTAGAGCTGACATAGAACCAACGTCCTTGCTGGCCAAGCTCAGCGTGGTGCAGACACCCACAGTAGAGCACTGTGAGCCCCCGAGAAATGGCAGGAACTACTATTATGCCCTCGTTCAGTGCCAGCATCCACCCTGTGCAGTAGGCTGGGGCTGTGTTACACCCGCCGGCCAAGTGAGCAGCTCCCCTGGGGTCTTATGCCAGTCTCAGGTGGACAGACAGGAGTCAGCCCCGACTGTCCATCTCTAACCCAGCCTGCCTTTCCGCATTCCGAGTGGTACCAAAGGGACATTGTTCTCGGGGCAAAGTGAACGGGTGGTCGCCGTTGGAAATGTCGCTGCCAAGTTTTAACAACATTTGGCTCTGGGTGGCTGGCATTGCTCAGGCACAGCCCAGATGTGACTGCCTGCTACAGCCGGGGTCAGGAGTGGTCTGGACAGCTCTGGGCAGTAGCCACGAGGAGCCTCTCAGAGCAAGCAGGGGCAACGGGCACCTCACTGTGCTTCTTCATGCGGTCCTGGGGAAGGTGGAGAGAAAGAGGACCCTGATTCGATACCCGAGCAAAGCTGCCGAAGGACAGGCTGGGAGTTCCGGTGGCCACCAACCCACCTGCACTTCTTCCTGGTGATCCTTCCCATAACGTCCTACAGATCTAGAAGCAATTTAGGAAATCTACCATTGAGAGGTAGCAAATGACGGGCTCTGGAGCTGTGTCATTATCAAGGAAACCGCCATAAAGTATAGGATCCCTGCGTGGCTGTCACTCACAAATGCCAATGGTTGACTCCTCTACATATTTAGAAAAGTGGATGCCCCAGAACCTTCCAGTATCATCCAGGACAGAAAACCCATCAAGACTTCCTCTCTACTTTTGCTGCAGATGACAAGTTTGGGTTGGGTTTTGTACTGACTGCTCTAGATCTATGTTCCAACTTAATCTGTTATGATCTAAAGGCCAGGCCTTCTACCCTTGTTGGACAGTCCCATTGGGCATGAGGGTTCAGATGCACCCTGCTCTTGGTGCAAATGAGAAAGGCCAGGGGCGTGGCATGGAATGTTCTCCAACCCCGTGAAAAAGCATGGGTGTCTTCCGGATCCCCCTACTTTTCCCTCTCCACCTCTTCTATCTGGGTCGCAATGGTGCCTGACAGAGTTTTAAAGGACTGTCTGAGGGAACATAGTACCAATCAACTCTAAGTGGGTTTTCTTTAGCTTTAAAAGATGTCTTATTAAAACTTTGCTGACTTTACGGGGATCGCCATGTTTAATGAGAGACCTCAAAGAATCTGAAAGCGAGAGATGAGGAGAAGAAAAAAGCCATAAGCTGTAATCACCATAATTATACAATCCCATGATGAGTTGAAAGCAGCCCCGATAAAGCCTGGGAGAAGAGGGAGTGTCATCTGCAATCGTGCTGGTCTTCAGGACAGCTGGAAAGAATGTGACATGAGAGCCCTTCCTTCCCCAGAGTTGGGCTGAAGATAAGTCCTCCAGGCAGAGCCCAGGAGGAGGGGGTCCCAGAAGGGTAGTTTCTCCCTGGTCTGAGGCCTTGGGGAGCATGTTCTGCTCCCGGCCACGTGGAGACGGGGCTGGAACCAGCTTGCCCACCTGAGATCTACTACTAGCATTGGGTGAAAGGCACCTGGCTTTCTCATCTTTGCTGTTTTCAGAAAAACACCCTTTCTGGATGGGAAGGAGGTTGGGCCAAGCTCTCTCCAGTTCAGAGCTAGGGTTCCCCATGGGCAAGCCCCCCTGGCTGTGCTCGGCCTGACTGTACCATTGTCACTCAGCTGCCCTGGGCCAGCGGGCACCTCTGTCCTCTGCTCACTGACCTCCTTTCAGGCATTCAGGGAGAGAGCCCTCTTGCCAGAGCTCAGCTGCAGCAGCCTCGATTGACTTAAAAAAAAAACAAAAAACCACCCAACAAAACAAAAGGCAAGGATGACATGTGAAAGGCAGTAATTCCACTCCTTGACAGTTTCCCTTGCTTGGCCTGTGTCATCATCTGGCTTTTTCTCCCTCAAGGCCTCTAGAGGCTAATCTGACTCTTGGATCCCTCTCCTCCAATCTCAGCAAACTCCCTCCATATGATCCACTTTCCTTTTCTAAGGCTTATTTAGAAACCATAGAATAAAATGTAGTAGGATCCGTTTAATAAATACTTAATGCATCAGAGGATTCCAGCTAAAATAGAGGCTCGAGGGGCACCTGGGTGGCTTGGTCGGCTGAGCAGCCGACTCTTGATCTCTGCTTAGGTCGTGATCTCGGGGTCGTGAGCTCGAGCCCAGGATTGGGCTTTGACACTCTGGGCATGGAGGCTGCGTAAGATTCTCTCCTTCCCTCTCCTTCTGCTCCTCCCCCACATTTCTCCCTCTCTCTCTCTTTAAAAAAAAAAAATGATAGACTTCAATGCAGAAGCTGCTTTATGATACATTTGACTTCTCCATGTTTCCAGGGAGCTTGGTGATCCTCCCGGTGACATACCCCTCTGTTGGGAAGTTGCTGTTGTTATTCTCCAGCAGGGTGGCCCTCCCTGTAGCTTCTACCCATTTCTCCTAGCTTTGTCTGAAACTACCCAGAAAGGCCCACTTACTGTGGAAGTCAGACGCAAATAGATCTCCTGACGGTAGCTAGTCTCCTGAGGGGCTAGGCATCTCTATCCCACCTGACATGGCTTCCCCAGCTACTCTCTTCCAAATTTTCCCTGGATTGTCCAAGTTCCTGACAAATTGCTTGGGGGAGGGGAGCTTAGAACCAAGATTCAACACAGTCTAGAACAACACAAAAGCAGTCTGACACTGTTCTCTTTTGGTCTTTCCACTTTGGTTATTATAGCCTAAAGCAGCTACTGCTTCTTCTTCTTCTTCTTCTTCTTCTTTTTAAGGCAATTGCATCTTGCTTTTGCTTCTATGAAGCTCGTAGCCAACTACAACCCCAGAATTTCTTCTACTTGAATTACAGCAAAGGTTATGAATGCCATCCTATAGTTATGAGGCTGAATTTTTTTAAAAATAAATTTTATCTTGTTAAATTTTATGTGGTTGTTTTGGACCCACCATCCCACCTGAAGGAGATACTCTTCCAATAGAATTCCATAGTCTACCGAATGAACAACACCTTGCAGGTGCGGATCTGTGACTAGGACCGATATGTTTTCTCTTCATCTGAGTCCTCCAAAGTGATGTTGATAGGGTAGGGCTATGTGACCTACCGCCGGAAACTGCCTTTCTGGTTGACACAGATCTATGAATTCACCCTCTTACCAGCCATTGAATACACTTGCTTTACTCAATTCTGGACAAACACAGAGAGCGAAGGTGGAGGGGTGGGCAGGAATGGCTATTGGTTTCAACCTTACGGCAGCTCCCGAATAAATATTCTCTACAGCAGGCGGCTGTAGTGATGACTGCCATCCTTCTATCATCCGCCAGGCTGACACGGGGGTTGTGGAAAGTTCCTGCCAAATAGAATGCCAATAAGAACCCTTCCTGTTGGGGCCGAGGTGCTCAGGTCAAAAGGATTCAGCGGTGATAAGGGCGAGTGGAAGGATCACTCATTTCAGGGCCCTGCCACTGCTGAGGAGGGGCCACGCTCCCAGCCCTGCCTCACCTTCCTATCAGCTGGGGAGCCACCAGAGGGTCCTTCTCTCATGGGCCTTCAGGTAACATCAAACTGACAACACCCCTGCTCTGAGCCTTTCTCACCCCTCTCCCCCGCGGCACTGTCCGGTGAGCATTCGGCTACATGGCCACATTTCACAGATTGTTCCTACGGAAGACTTTACACCCCGCCCTCCTTCCAGAATGCTGAGATTCCCAAACTTGACTTGAACCAAAGACACTCACTTGCTGCTGTACAAAAGGGGAGACCCCCGAGTCATTTTCACTGGGAGCTCGTTCGGGGGAACTCTAGGGTGGTTTTACTTCTAGCCTTTAAGGTCCTTAGTCCTTGAACTCTCTGACTTCTAACTTTCCCGTCTGGACACAGGCAGACTTGGGTCTCTTCTCCTTGACCCTGACGTTGGCAGCTTTGTCCCCTTCCTAGGTTCCTGCTATTCCAAAGCCTGACTAACCCCTGGGGGTTACTCTCTCCAGCCCCTTTGTCCTCCGCGCAGGACAGAACTGGATTCCATCCTTTGGAGAAGTGGGTGTCCTGCCCGACTGAGCCATCTGTATTTCCCGCTCTGCCTCCCACTGAGGGCCCTGCGGTCACCTTCACCCTCTGCCTTCTCACTGGACAGATGGGAGCCCGCGGCTGTTCCCATGTGGCTGCCTGGGGACAGGTGCCAAACGTCTGACTATGTAAGTGACAAGGAACAGGATGAAATCCCACAACCCCACCAGCCGCTATTAAAGTGAGAGCTCCTTCTAGAAGGACGTCTTTCCTGAGTTGGGGGGTGAGAGGAAGGCTCTGATATGGCAAAGGGCTGCAGGTCACTTCCCAAAATAGACTCCCGCCTGGCACATACAGACACAGTTTGCCCCCAGCCTGCCTTGCGGGAGACTGGCAGGGTATGCGATTTGGATCTGAATCAGTGGCTGTAAACACACAGCTGTGCCTTTCTGCCTCAGAGGAGTTCGATTTGCACTTGACTGCTCGTCACATTGGGGTCTAGGGAAGGCGAAAGAGGGCCTGGGTGGTGGGGAGGGAGGGCTGGTGAAAGGAAGTGGGGGTGGCTTTGCAGATCCTGGCTCTGTGTGCCCCGCATGCCCCCTGTGTGGAGACACCGAGTCACTGCTGGGTTTTCTCTCCGGTGGGGGGGGGGGGGCACTCCATGGGGAAGAGGGGGTTTGGCTGCTTTGGGTTGACAGGTTGAATCATCAGTTGCAACAGCTGGGGGTTCCTCCTTCTGAAAGGAGCGGCAGGACGTAACACTGAGCTTCTCCAAACTGACAACATCTGACCCTTTGTGATACACAAAAATCTCACTCTTGCCTAAAGTTTCGGAAGACCCATGCCCGTCCCCTGCCATCGGGACCACTTTTCCTTTTCTGCCTCCCAGCAGCCAAGCTGATTTGGTTGTCCGACACATTATAGCATGTGTATAAAAAATAGACTTTTACATTTGCCTTTTCCAGCTACAACCCTCTACTCTTAAGTATGCTTTGTGGAGCTTTACTTGGAGCCAAGATGGAGAGAGAGGGACAGAGGAGGCTTTGCTGACCACCAGCTATGACCAGGATAGCACACACTCGGGTAACTTCCTTTTGCCCATCTCTGAGAGAGGACAGTGGCCAGCTGGCCCAGAGTTCTCCAGGGACCCAGAAAGTGTGGGAGCAGGTGAGCTGCAGAGTGATGCTGAAGTCCCCAGATGCTCACCTTGTGTTCCTTCCCAAGCCCTACAAGGCACGGGGGGTGGGGTGCCACGGCACCCACTCTGGAGCCTGCCCTTCTGCCCAGTGGACCTCACCCCTTACCTCCCCCTACACACCCAGCTGGGTGTCTCTCTGGAAGGGCGGGGACTGCAGAACTGGCAGGCATGTTGCTGACCGCGTTTCTGGGGACCCCTCCTCCCTGCCCTTCGGGGGTCACAGGGAGTGTGAGCCTGGGGATCTGAGCAGGCCTATGGCTTAGGGAGCCCATGGCACTCTTAGTTCTGCTGGTGCTTTATCCTTACAGCCTTGCCCAGGGCTTTTAAATACAGATCCAACTCAATGCTATCCACGGTTTCAGTCCCGTCTCCAAGGCTGACAGCTGCCTTCCCATCAGGAAGGCAGCTAGCTCTTTGTTCATTCTGAGAGATGATTCACACAATTCAGGAATCTTAGCCTAGAAAGAAGCCCAGACCTATGGGCACTCCCAGCTGGAAAAGTCTGTAGAGATTATTTAGTCCAAGCCATTGCAATTAGGAAGAAACCAGGGCTCAGAGAGGGCTAGTGGTTTGCCTGAGGTTGCCCAGCTAGCAAGCTGCGGCTAGAAGCAGGAGCCATTCTGCGTGGTCCCAGAAGTCCTCACTGCTTGAGAGAGGCAGGAGTCTACGCGTCCCCTCCCAAATACTACCACAGAAGTCCTCCTCCATCCCTAGGCCAGCCCCGGTTTCACTACTGCTGGGCTCAGGCCTCTGATGTGGGAGAGCCTAGAATGACAGTCCGACCCAGTGGTTCCAGAGGGGACCACAGATTGTCTGCAATCAAAACCAACCCTATATAAAGATTTTTAGCCAAGAGTCCTTTGCGGGAGGCCCAAAAGGATTTTTTTTTTTTTTTTGGACTGAGGTCAAAGCCCTTTGGGGGCTCTGCTGAGTCTAGGTGTTTGAGAACTCATTCCACCCGAGTGGGTGGCTGTCCGCCAGGATGCCGCGGGGGAGGGGAAACAGCCTCCTGGGGGAAGGAGCTGCTCCTGCTGGGCTGGTGGGGCGCCCTCCCGGTCCACCCGCCCGCGGCGGCCCCTGCCTGGAGCCTCAGCCTTCTACTTCCTGTTCAGCATCTGGGCCTGGAGCTGGGGTTTCTTCCTGCAGAGCTGCCTGGAAAGGAGGGGAGGTGAGCTGCTGACTTTTCCTTTTGGCCCCGGGAGGGAGGAGGGGGTCGAGAGAGGGGCGAGGGAGGGTGGGTGACAGCTGGCTCCCGGAGCTTCCCGGTCTCTGCCTGGCTTTCCCTCCGCATTCCTTGGCTGGCAGGATGGAAACGCCTGTGGCGGAGAAGCTACTGGGAACAGGCCAGGCCCCCTCGGCTTCCGGGCCTGTGGTTTCAGTTCCGAGGAGCACCTGGACGAAGCTCCATTGCCGAGTTCTCTCAGGTGGGTGAACCTGGTCCTCCTCTCAGCTCCCCTCTGGGGGCCTCTCGTGCTTGCTCAGGCGCCCCAATCCCATTTCCCATCTTTGGAGCCTGAGGCTCTGGCTGATGAAGCTCTCAAGGGGGCAGCTGGGGCTTTAGCCAAACCCCCAGGCCCAGGTGCCAAGGGAGGCTGCTGCCCACCGCCACCCCCCTCGAGAGCATCACCCCCCGAGGGCGCTTCCACAGAACTGTGCGCAAAGAGAAGAGGACGTTCCCTGCTTCTCCTCCCCGGGGAGCTCTTCAGCCACCACCGGGAAAGGGACAGCGAAATGGCCGCTGCTGAGCCTTGGCAGAAGGAGCTTTGCTTCCTGTCCCCTCCTCCTGCGCCTCCTGGGTCCTCTGTGTCAGAATCAGCCGTGGCGGGGGTGTGGGGGTGGCTCGCAGGAGACCCTGAGGGAGGGAGCATGCGTGAGAGAGAGCAAGGGGGCAGCAAGCCTTTCTGCTCCGGCCACCCTCCCACCCGCCTCGTCGCCAGGAGGGTGGCAGAGAACGAACAGCAGGCTGCCGGCCGCTGATCGGCAGGGAGTGGTCTGGAGTCTGAGAAGTCCCCTGCTCCACCAGGTGGTCACAACAGGACCCCCACCAAGCAGTCAGAGGAGGGGGACAGGGAGGCAAAGAGGAGCCACGGTGGTGGCCCTCACGCTCCCCGAGGTGGCTCTCACGTTTCACAACCGTGGCGGGAGGAAGCCTCCCAGTGCACAGGACTCGGGCGAGACAGGCTGGGTTCATATAATCCGAAACCATGTGTGGGTCCATCCTCCCCCTTGTGAGGCTGCTGTAGGTTAGAGTTCTTGGACTGGGCCTCCTTGGAGCAGACCCCCACCATGTGCAGTGGTGTGGGTCATTCACTGCCCAAGGGCAGCTGAAGGTCAAGTAGGGGCTGAAATCCAGCTTGCACCATGCTCGGTCAGCTGGCCCTCTGTGGGGCTGGGGCCCATCGGGGGAGTCCTGTCTCCTGTTTTGAATGAAGGTAGCACCTTCATTCAAGGTGCATGGTTGAACCATGCCATAGACGTTCAATTACCTTTGGTCTTAGACATGAGCCTTCCTACAAAATCAGCAGGGCTTTGTGCATGCCCCGGCGCTTGAGCGCCCCCCAACTGCATGACGTTTGGCATAGCGTATCCCCGTAAAAAATGCACTGTATACTCAAGTTCTGGGTGACTCAGAATGAAGTTTCCACTGGAAGGAGAAGCTCACAGAGCTGCTTCTACTGGGCATTGCAAGGCTCATTCTACACCCAAACTAGCATGGCCCCAGCAGCTGCCATGAAGCACATGGAACGACTTCTTAGCATCTCCTGGGAAAGAGGCCATCTCTGGCCTTTAACAGATAAGCCCTCCATGTCAGAAGACCTCTTAAGACTTGGAAACAACAACTTGCTTTCTCCAAAGTTTTCTCTTTTACCAAGAAAAGAAGGGACACTGGCGTGGGAGGACAGCGGATGGAGCTCTCCGACCACCTGGATCCAGGCCTCTTGCCGTCATTTAGTCCTAACTGGCAGCTGGCCCACATCCTCAGTCCACGGACTGTGTATCTTCACTCCTTAGTTTTTTCATTGTTAGTCCCATGACATGGATGGTCTTCTTAGCCGCCTCTCCCAGTAGCGTGGGAATGCTATTCAACTAGTCTTTCACTGAGTTTTATAGTTTGCAGGAGATGGCAGATGACATAGTCGTACAGATCTCCCTTTAGAGAGATCTAGCACGTTATGGACAGTATATCCAGAAAATGGCTACCAGATTGCAAAGTGTATTGGTTGGTGGGTTCATTCCATTTGGTTAGAACACTGGGACGTTTTAGACCAAGTTCTGGGGTTCCAGCCTCAAATCCTCTGAGAGTTGCCACTGTCCTACAGTCACAGACCATTTCCTCAGACACAGCCACATCTTGTGGGGATGTGGTGTTGCCCCCAGAGCACAGGAAGTGTGGCAGCATCGATGCAAATCTATTTCCACCACTGGACCCGTAAACTTGGAATGCACCCGCCCATCAGAGTCTTCACAAAAAGAACAGCAGGGAATTTATAACCTTTTTTTTTTTTTTTTTTTTTTTTTTGCAGTTTGGGCCTTTTATCATATAGATGCCAAAAATCTCAGAAGCTTGGAAGATTTTTCTCCTTCAGCTAGCCCTGAAAACATCTCTGTAATTTGTCCCACATGCACACTTGAGATGCCCGGAAGGTGTCTGGTATTTTCTCGTTCCAAATGCTTTGTTAACGGACTTCACAAAACCACTGACCCAACACTACTTCTGGGAGGAAGAGACATGATTAAAAGCTCTTCACAGAGCTTCACTGAGATCCTTCTTGCCTTTCCCGATACCCACTTCTTGTGAAAAGCAGCCTGGAGATGTTTGAACCTCTTGTCTGGGGACCAGCCTTCCTCTGTCACACCCTCAGCCCACGTGGTCAAGCTGAAGGGTTTCCACGGGGCTCCGGCAGCTCTCCTCTCCTGCAGTTTGCACCCAGTGGTCCAGCTGGCCTCACAGTACACTCTCGGTTTGTCGACAGAATCCTTAAACATCCTCTACCCACAGCGTGCACCTCAAAAGCAAGAGGGAAGCCTGGGTTCCCACCATTATGCATAGGGCCTCAGGGGTGGGGAAACTCCATAGGCCTTGCCTCTGACAGCCTCTGGCAACTTCTAGGTGTGGGAAGCCACACAGCCATGGCAAACCAGCCACGAAGACACACCAGGGACCGCAGGCCTTCTATTCGGCAAGTTCTGATTTCTCACGGGGAAAGGCCACAGAGAACGAGCGAGCGAGCGAGCGAGAGAGGACCAAAGAAGAGAAGGGTTGAACACTCATATCTTAAATCGCCTCCTACCACAGCTATTGTGATGTTTACATCTATAGCAAACTCAAAATCATGTTTAAATTCCGTAAAAATGCATCTAGCTCTGACAGGTTGCTTTCAACCCAGTATTCTTAGAATTTATGTTAAAAAATGAACGAAATATACAGATCACACAGGGGTCAGGTTTATAAGGACTCTCATCTTCAACAGAGGGGGAAGAAGAGGGCAAGTCAGCATCAGTGGGTTGCTGTCTTTTGGGGAGGGAAATGGGGCCAATTCTATGCATGGGGGTCCTGTTCTCTGGCTGCCATTTTGCTTCCCCTGGTCTGACGTTAACAGTGCTGGTTGGGCTCCATGGACTCAGCAGCTTGTTTTGGATGAGTGAGGGGCTAGGTGAGCCCAAATCCTTCCTGAACACTAAGTCCTATGCTTGAATCTTGGAGAGAATGTCACGAAGAGGAGAGATGGGTCTGTGGTGTTCTACAGACCCCAGGACAGAAGAACCTGCACCATGTGCCACGGGGAAGGTCTCCGAATTCAGAGGTCTCGCCTCTTACCACGGGGTCTTCTATCTGCCCCCGTGTTGCTCTCCAGCCCCCTCGAAGCTGGATGTGCATGAGAAATAGGCCACTTCCCTACAAGAAGAGTGAACCCGGAGCCCATCTTCACTCCCTTGGTCACAGTCAAGGTCCCAGGGAACTTGATCAGGCCTTGACCCTGGGAGCACAGGGGAGAGCACAGACTTCCTCCGCTTTATGCCTACTTCCCCTCCTCTCCCTGTCCTGCTACGTGGATGAGCCTGACAGGGACCGTAAGGGACGTCGGAACTCATGCAGAGGCCACTAACACACACGCCAGCTAGACGGCACCGACAGGACCCATGCAGCACGGCACCTTCTGCCCCCGCAAAAGCCGCTACATGGCAGCATCAGCTCGCGACCTGCACCTGTGTGATGGCTAGAGCTCACGGATGGAAATTTGGATTTTTTTTTTTTTTTTAAGATGAGCTATGGTTCTGAGCCAATCTATTTCATGGTACAGTTCGATGGCCTTCTCCCTGGGCTGCCGCAGAAGATGCACACGCCATGCAGCCCCAAGGGCAGCAGGGTCCTTCCTCCTCAAAGACCCGAACAGAAGATCAAACGCACGGCCCGAGGCTGGGCGGCGGTGTGCACCTTCTGCAGAGGGAGGTGCTCGGGGTCTGCACACCCACCCCTAGAAGAGAAGCGGCAGACGCTCGCAAAAGAAAAAGGGTGTATCGAGTGGGGGAAAGCCCTGGACTCCCTCCCACCCCGAAGGAAACGACAACCAACGACAAAAAAATTGAAGAAACAAAGAAAAACCAGAAGAAACGTTGAGGGAAGAAAACCAGCTGAACTTACCACACTGCGAGTGAACTTTTCTAAGGAAGTTCTACGACCTTGCTCACTTTCTGGCTTTAGGGGGGGAAAAAAAAAAAGGTAGGGAGAAAAATACAGAAAAAAAAAACTCTTCAGCTTACATGTGGTTTCCAAACAGCAGCAGCGGCAGCTAATGAACAAAAACAACAGCAAAACAGGGGGAAAAAACGGGAGAAGAGAAGCAGCCAGCGCCGTAGGTGAGAGGCAGCGGGAGAGACAGCAAACAGAAGCCTGCCGGAGATGGTGCTGCCTCATTAGGAAAGGGGGTGTTTGCTTCTAAGGGCACTGCCCGTGGCGCTGTGGGGCTCGGAGTCCAAGCCTCTGTGCCTTTGCACGGGACTCTGCCTGCTCCCTGCGTCCCACGGGCTGTGCTCGTGGGCTGGCGCCCCCCATTTGCCCCCATCTGCAGGCACATGCCTGGGGGCCTCACATGGGGGCGCAGAACAGACTACCCCCGAAGGCTGGGGACCCTGATGGGACGTCAGGAAGTGGCTGTAGGCAAGGTGAGGTCACCGACGCCTCTGGAAGTCGGGCTTAGGACTCTGGGATGTTTTCCCCACCCAGACGCAGCCAGAAATTTCACTCACTTCAGGGACTTCCTACTGGTCCCCTGTTGACTTTCATTCTGTGTCCTTAGAGCAAGGAGGGTCTGCCCACGCCCGCTCTGTTGACAAAATGTTTTGGGCCTCAGAAGGAGTGTTTCGGACAGAAAGTGCCCTCGGTGTGTAGACCGGTGACCCCTTCTGAGGTTTACGCGGAGACCGGTGACCCCTTCTGAGGTTTACGCGGGGCAGGTGACAGGAGGCTCAGGGACCCCTGTGGAGAACTCTTGGCTAAGGAGCCCCTGCCAGGGGCAAGAAGAGACAAAGCCCTTGAAACCTCCTCCCAGGCCTAGTCACTCACTACCACACAGTACCACAGGAAGAGAGGAGGGTGTGGTGTGGTCCTGGCTCTCTCCCTAAGTTTCCTGCTTTGCCAAGAGGTTTGGGAGAGGATGACATGAATTACATCCCCAATAGTGGCTAGTTGATCCTAGAGCCGTCCTAGAGCCCTGTTCTAGGGTCTTGAGCCCGAGACTGGGAAATCTGGAGAGTACAGTCACTCACATGGAAACACACACACACACTCTCTCTCTCAGCAAAAATGGGAAGTGGAGAGCTGAAGGAGCAGCCAGGTGCCTGTGGGTCTGCAGGGTGCTGGAAGCAGGGGGCGGGGTGCGTGTGGGGGGCCAGGGCAGCCACCTGTCTGTGCGGTCAAGGTCAGAGGGCTTCTTTGGTGGTGGTCACGCCCCTATCCCCTCTGCTGGCTGCCAGGAGACAGGACGTCGCAGAAGGAAAACACAACACAACACACACATACACACATGACACACCATGGCAGAGCCAGGCTGGTCCTTTTCCTCCCACAAGAAGCCAAAGGTTACCATACCAAGTCTTGGCTCTGGGGACGGCAGGACTCAGTTTCCATCCTGCGCGTGGCACAGGCGGCACGCACTCGGCTGGGGTCGGGCTGGTCCTGGGCCCTGCAGCTAGCACGATGTGCCTGTCATTCTTGTCCTCTGGCTACTGTGTTGCTGCTCACAGATGGGCACCATTGTCTGACTCATTCGGGTTCCCGCCTTGCGTCTCCTGGAGGAGCCCTGGAAACCCAGCTCACCTGGCCCTTGAGAACCTGCTTTGCCGGAGCAGCTAACCTTATCTTTGACAATATTGGGAAAGAGGATGACCTAGGGAGGAAGGCTTGGGAGGCTGTGGCTCCAGACTCCATCACAAGTTGGAAAGGCAGTAAAGTGAGGTCCGATGAGATTCCCTCTTGTAGCTGGAGCATGGGACCTCTCACGTACCTTTATGACCTGGACATTGATATCACACGGCAAGCCCATCTCTGACATCAGGGTACTTCTAGGCCTACCTGAAAATGCCGAGTTACAACTCCAATCCACACCTGGAAACTCTCAGGGAGAAATGGAAGAAAAAGTAGGTTTTGTCACTGTTTTTGGAAATGATTAACCCCTGCATATTGCAAGGGCATTGGCATCTGCAAGAGCTTTTCTGCCAGAGAACATCCCTTCATTTGGGGGCTGGGACGATCATTCTAATCAGTTTCACATGTAACATTTCACAGGCAAGCTGTTGTGGGTCCCTTCCTCACATGAGGGATCTCCTTTGAGAAGTTCTCCTCTTATGGGAGGACCTGTGGGCACAGGTATATCGGTTCTACTCCCTGAGCTGGAGTGTGTTACCCCTTTGTGTTCAGACCTCTAAGAGGACCGCATGGACTCTGGCTTCTCCTGGGTATGTGGATGGGCCCCAATGAGCCAGACTGCTAGAAACTCAGAATTTCTCCAAACTGTGATCAGTTCAGGGTCTTGAGACAGGAGAAATTGGAACCTTCATTTTGGCCTTCCCCCATGAGATCTGGGCTGGAGATACCAGAAGTGTCCATAGCTTTTCTTGAAAAAATGGGCATCTGATGTTCCCCTGCATCAGAACGCCTCTACCTACACCCTCCTGCAAGGCCAACAAGAAGAGGCCAGGCTTCGCATTTCCCATCGAAGAGTGACACTTGTTGGAAGGGGTGTAGGCAACCAATAAAGCTGGGTTTCTGACAGCTTGGGCATTCCAGAATTCCCTTTCCCTTCCTCAGACTATCGGGAATATTCTCAGGGCTACCTAACGGCAGAAGAACGGGAAACAAAGGCTGTTCTAGACCCTGGAGTTCAATGGTACCAACCAGATACGCAGACAGGATCCTGGCACACGAGGGAGACAGACAGTACACAGAGAGGAGGACTGTGTGGCCGGGAGAGGCAGCCCGACAGAGGGCGCATGGGTGGACAGCCGTAAGCTCAGGGACTGGGGTTGGCTGCGAGGGGAGACGAGGGGATACCCATGGTCCTGAGTGGCGTGGCACGGAAGCTGTGGATTTGGGTGCAAGGAGAGCCACACTTAACCACACGTGGGCCTTGGAGCAGAGCTGCAAAGCGCAGAGGGTTTGCAGGCATACTGGAGTCCCAAACCATCTCTCCTGCCTCCCCTTTCCCAGACCCCAGGCCCCTCCTGGCTCTGCCTGCCATCCTCCCAGAAACCCAGCAGAGTTCTTCCTGCTTCAGCTGCCCCTTGTCACCTACATGCTGTGTGGGTCCCGGGCCCCCCCCAGCCCCCCCAGTCCAGATGCCAAGGGCTGCAAGGAACCATGACTTGATTCCAAGGGGAGGAGAATTACGAAGCTAGGGAGCAGTTATTTCGTGGCTGAAAGAAAAGGCAAGCACTGTGGGGCATTGGGGAAGGGACAATTCCAGGAGTTACTTCCGGGGCCAGACTGGGGACTGGGGGGAGGGCTTGAAATCTGTAAGGTTTTCTACCCAGTGAGGGGGTCGCCCCGATCCTTGCCTCATCCTCATTGCTGAGCTGGTCAGATTTTACCTAAAGTCTGGGGTAAGGGGGTCAGACTTTGCAGTGAGGGGCTCTTTCCGGTTTCCTAAGGGATTCGCGGATGTCACCGCCAGTCCTGAAATCTTATGTTGAGCCACCATGGCCTTGATATTTAGTCACACTCCCCGCAGTGGGCAGAACGCACAGGCCAAGGTAATGGGGACATGGAGACAGGATGCCACACCCTGGACCTTGGGGGTGGGCTGAGGTGGTGACAGTTCTACTTGTCTTCCCTTAGAGTGGGAGCAGATAGAGAGGGGAAAGAGGAAAAGAGAAAATAAATAAAACCCAAGGGATGATACTCTCATTTGACGCCAGCAGCAAGCAGCAGGCAAGGGTTAACAGTGCTAAGAAAGGCAGACCTGCCCTTCCCAAAGATACCTTCTTCTTGGCCAGCAGCAAGTCCTGGTAAGCGTTAGACCGGAGGAAGCGGGCATAGCTGTCACTCTTCATCAGCTTATAGATGTGTTCCTGGGAAGGAAGGAGGAGGGAAGACACAAGAGAGAACTGTCAACCACTGCTAAGGAGAGACGATCATTCGGGCTCCTGTTTGAAGAAAGAGACAAACCGGGGTACGCTTGTGTGTGCATCTAGAAACACTTGTGGCATGTTTGTTTTGTTCTTTGCCCACCCGGAAACACCAAACAACATATATCTTCTCCCTTAGAATGATATCTCCTTGAGGATCATGTCCCAGAGGCTTTGTAATTGGGCCTTGGTGCCACGTGGAGATGCAATATTGCTTAATGATTAAAACCACAGGCACAGCAGTGAGCAGGAACCAACCAGTGGTACACCCAGCCACTTGGATGAATCTCGAGGGATTTATGGAGGGAAAGAGCCAATCCCCAGAAGGTTACACACTGTACGATTCCATTTGTATAACATTCTTAAAATGACAAATTACAGACACGGACAACAGATGAGTGGTAGCCAAGGGGTAAGGATGGGAGGGGGAAGGGAAGGGTGTGGTTATAAAAGACAATATGAAGGATTCTTGGGGTGACGGAGTTGTACAGAACTACACACACACACACACACACACACACACACACACACACGAGTACAGGTAAAATTGGGAAACTGGATACACTTGGTGGACGTAGCAATGTCAACATCATGGTTGTGATATCGTTCTATGGTTTGCAGATGTTACCATTATGGGAAGTTGGGTAACTGGTACATTTCTATATTATGTCTTACAGCTGCATGTGAATTGAGAAGTATCTCAAATTAAAAAAAACCAGGGCCCCTGGGTGGCTCAGTGGGTTAAGCCTCTGCCTTCGGCTCAGGTCATGATCTCAGGGTCCTGGGATAGAGACCCACATCGGGCTCTCTGCTCAGCAGGGAGCCTGCTTCCTCCTCTCTCTCTCTCTCTCTGACTGCCTCTCTGCCTACTTGTGATCTCTGTCTGTCAAATAAATAAATAAAATCTTAAAACAAAAACAACAACAACAAAAAAAACCCCAACTCCATAGGCAACGGTGCAATTAGGTCAGTTGTGCCTGTTAGAGCCACCCTCCGGTCCTGGAAGGGTGCCCTTGGCAACCATCTACAGGGCATGTGAGCAAATATGCCAGGCCTAAGGCTTACATCCAGGAGGGGCAGATGCTGTGGCGTGGTGCCCTCTCCTCGCCCGGGCTTCTAGAGGCATTTGCATTCTGGCCTTGTTGCTGAATTTCACCCTTGACTTCCAGCTAATTCCTGTAGTCTGTGGGCCCTTCCTCACAGATCTGTCCTCACCAAGGGCAGGGTAAGCCGGGAGCCTTAAAAGAGGGCATTTGTTGATTGGAAAAAGATTATTTATCAGTTGTGATGGAATAAATGTGGCTCAGCTGTCCAGGAAAACCTGGCTGTTCCAAGAGAGGACCTGTTAAGAGGAATGTGGACTTTCCCTAGGGAGGGTGGGCTTGCTGGCAGAGGCTGGCCTGGTAGAGGAAGCATCTTCTCTTACACACACGCACTGTTCATACCATGAAGCTGGATGAGGGCTTCGGGGCTCGGGGCAATGAAGAGCCGGTCAGTGAGGAGACAGTGCTCAGCTGAGAGGTGGGACTGGTCATTAAGGGCCAGTGGGACTTGCCTTCCGGGGGAGGGTAGAGGAAGGGAAGTCTCCCCTCGGCAGGGGGGCACATTTTAGAGATGCCTGGCCAGGAGCCAAGCAAAATTCATGGAGGCAAGCAAAATTCAACAGTGGCTTGGATCTGAACTGACTTTGATAATCCAGATGTGGCGCATTTCGTAAACTCAGTGAGAACACGCTTCCCCTAGTGTTTTCCTGCAATTTTCAGACAGAAATCCAGCCCACTTTAGTGTAAGTTCCATAAAGGTAGAAACAATGTCTTTATCTCTGACATGTACAACGTCAAGCACAGAATTCAGTGTTAGTGACATTGTTTCCAGGTTCACGGTCGGGCTGGCGTGAGTAACATTCTGTGAGTTTACAGGCACCATACTTGTGATTTCTGCTGGCCTCAGCTCCTGCCTTCTGCTTGGAAGGGGAGTGGGGCTCACACGCAGCTTGAAGGAATCCCATGTGTGAACATCTTGGATCATCTCTAATGGCCTCAGAGCCTAGGCTGAGGCGCTCTATTGGTCTTTGTTTTTATGTATGGTCTCTTTAAGTGGTTCTACCATTTAAACCATAGGTACAAATGCTAATGACTCACGGTCTCTTTCTTCTGGTCTCCGGCATTGCTTGTGTCTGGCTGACAGAGCCAGGTGGCTCCTAAGTCATCTGGAGAGACCTGCCATTCATGCCTGGACCCTCTCCAAACCCCTCTCTGAGCTAACAGGCTCCTGCTTCTTATCCTGGCTTCTCAGAGGAATCCAAATCCCAGGTCTAGCTCACAAACCACCCCCTACTGCCCCAAGAGAAGTAAGGAGATCCCTCCTAGTCCAGCACTCCCGGCCGTGGCAACAAACTTCGCCCCCGATCTAGCTAATTCCTCCAGCCTCAGTGTAGGATGGAAAAGCCTGGTCCATTAGAAGGATGAACTTGTCAATTAAAAAAGAGCAGGATAAAGCACATGTCTAAACATTTCGTCACCGAAACAGTCAGCAAATATTTAATGAGCGTCTACTAGGGACGAGTGCTCTGTCAGGCATTGAGGTGACAGACTAAGTCCCTGCTGTCACAAAGCTTAGAGGCCATGAAGCAAGATTGAAACACAAAGACTACATAGACTACAACCCCCAGAGCAGTTTCAGGGCCCAGCCACTCGTGAATTTTGCGTGGCTCCTTGTGGTGGGCTCACTCCCGTCAGCAACTTCTGTAGACCTTGGGGCATATTGGAGCTAAGGGCTCCAAGGAAGCCGTGTAAGCACAAGGTGCTGAGAATGGGTGGATATCGGATGACCCACTCTGCCAGAGTCGGGTATGGCCTCCGCCCCCTCTGGGCCTCCATTTCCCACAGTCCAGTGGTCCATGGCTGCCCCCTACCCTCCTCTGCTCCCCCAAGCCAAGAAATGGGGCCTTTGCTAGACCCAGTTATAGAATTCTGTTCTTTCCTCCTCGCCAGCTTTGTCTAAGAAGCACAAAGACAGTAAACAGGGGGTGGGTGAACGGAGCGCCGAGGTTTTTCTGGGAATGAGAATTAAGATGGGACTCAGGGTCTTTGGCCAATTCCCAAATGCAATGAGTTTATCACTGCCAGGGACAGCAAGTGTACAAAGCTCTTGGCAGTGACCTCTACTGATTTATGGGAGGTTCTGGTTTGTTTCCCCTGCTCTGAAGACAACCAGTCTTAAGGGAAATGTATATCCAGACTCTGCAAAGAGCCACTGGCAAAACCAGGAAGCCCCCACTGACAGAATTCCTCGGGGGCTAGAGAAAAAGTAGTTTGGTCTTCTCCTTTCTTCTTTGCCTTTCTTCCACTCCCATCCCCCATCCCTCCCTCCCTCCCTCCCTCCCTCCTTCCCTCCCTCCTTCCCTCCGTCGTCCCTCCTTCTCTCCCTCCCTCCCTCCCTCCCTCCCTCCTACCCTCCCTCCTTCTCTCCCTCCCTCCCTTCCTTCCTCCCTCTCTCTCTTTCTCCTCCTCCTTATTCCTTCTCCCCCTCAAGAAGAGATAGCTGAGTTGACTATGAACAAGTAGAACTAGCAGGGTCCCCATCTGTCTTCCTGACACATGGGAGAGTGAGGACGGTTCTCCACAGCCTGAGCAACGGACTCTCTAGGGCCCTAAATCCTCCCGAACATCTTAGCCGCAGTTGTCAGCGTGGGGAGGGAATCACACCCCTGTGGGAGCTGACAGCCATAGCGCGGGGATGTCACCCTGACGAGACACTCCACCCGCATCTCCCTCTTTGGGCCCGGGCCTGGGATGGGAAGCTCTGCTCGCCTGGTTTGCTAAGATGGAAGCAACAACAGGAACCCAGAGGGTGCGAGATACATGTGGGCGCTGGAAGGAGCAGGAAGTACAAGCTGTCTCAAAGCCACACCTGCTTGAAATCAATGGTTTGCTATGATGGTCCTCATTTGGGAATCTCCTGTATTTTTAGGCAAAACACAGGGACCCTCACAAGCACCGGGGAGGGACATCAGACAAATACCTGGCGCCTTGGGCCCCAAGCATGCTGGAGCAGCTGACTTGCCTAAGAGCACCCTTGTGTCCTCCTCTTTGCGGTGGGTCCCTAAGACAGTGACCTTCTCATTTCCCAGCTTTCGCACATCCTCCTGGAGTGGGACACCACTCAGCTGGAGCATTGCACAGCTGCCGAGAGCCCTTCTTGTGATTTTTAAGTGTACTGTTTTTCTTTTCGTAGAGACATGGGCCTCATCTCTGCCCTCCACTCCCAGATTCCCTAGAACAACATCCAGACTTTGGGGGCTGCTGGGTCCATCGTAATCCCTTGGAGGAAGGTGAGGCTGTAGGGTAGAAGGGGGTGTTGCTGGGCAGAGAGGTGGACTCAAGCCTGGGCTGGGTGCCAAAGGCTTGGATTCAGGTCCTGACTCTTGCCCCTCTCCGGCCCTGCCTATCACACAATTCAATGAGGACATTGAAGTGAAGGCACTATAAAAAAATATACATGTAACGTAATAATAATAATCAGCCTTTATGTTGTGGCTGTCCTTGCTAGGGAGGGCATGAGGGTGAGCCCAAAGATGGCAGGATCCCTGGGGTGGGAGGTAGGTCGAAGCAGAGCCATAATTTAGTTGCCTTTGTGTGCTCTGAATCAGTGCTTCAAGTTAAACCACCTCATTTTATAGACGAGGATTCTGAAACTCTGAAAGGTTAAGGGATTGGTCCACGTACAGAGGTAGGATTTGAACCCAGAACTGTGTGACGCTCCCCCCAAAGCTTGTACTCTTCCCTGGCATGTTGCTTTTCACCGTCCTTGAGCTGGAGTTTTGGGGGGAGTCAGTGTCGTGTGACTGGGACAAGAGGTCCTCAGTGTGTCCTTGGCAGAAACATTAGGGATCTCCGCTCGAGTCCTGAACTGAGTCATCCTGGTAGTAGATGAGCTGCCCTTTGGGACCCATTTACTACCTCTGCCATTGGTGATGGTGATGGCTGGGTCCCTCAGGGCAACAGGTGCAGGCTTCTTATCTCACAGATCATGTACAACTTGCCTCCCATACCAGAAGGAAGGTCCTGACCTGGCAAAACTCTGGGGTCTGACTGGGCCCTTGGGAAGCCATAAGCAGCAGGTCTGTATCAAAGCAAGTCACCCAGGAGATCCCTTTCAAGAGACTCTCAAATATCGTAAACCAGAGGTCTTTAGACCCTAGGCACAGTTAGCTGAGGGCTAGGGAAAATTAGCACTTGTTTCAACCTGGGTCCTGCAGGAGGACGCAAGATGGGACTGCACAGTGTCGAGAACATGATGTGAGGCCTAAACCAGCACCTGCTGAATAGATGTAGGCGACGCAACAGAAACGATGTCATGGCACCCACTTGTTGTCCTCATGGAGCAGCTTTGGACGACCTCCTAGGATCATGCAGATCTTAAATGAGAAGCCCCCATTTGGATTTCTTCGTCCTTCCAAGCAGAGCTCGGGGACACTTGTTTCCATGTCATGCAGCATTCCAATAATAAGAGAGTGTAAGAATATGTCCTCATTTGCCTTTACCCTGCAAAGCCTCTGCATCAACACGTTCAATGTAACTGACCAAAGGGTGCGGTCCCTTGAGGCTCTTCAATCCCTATTCTGTGCACAAGAGTAGCTTTCAAGACAGCTCTCTGTATTGCCTTTTACCTACCCAAGTGCCATGGGCATTAACTCAGACTGGTGTTTTCCTTTTCCTCTCCAAGGTCATGGGGTTTTGTGTAGGCAAGCTATGCTCTGAAGCATCAACAAAGAAATTTTGGAATTTAGCTCTCTGGCGCCTTCTCTCTAGGAACTACTAGTCTGCGTGGTAATAAACAGAACCAGATCACAAACAACAGGTCTGTTCTTTTGGAGAATGCATCCCTCCCTCTGCTGTTCATCTCCCTAAAATAAAACCACCCACAGAATAAAATGAGTAACTCCTGGAGCTAGCAATGCTATGGCATTCTTTATTACACTATGTTGGGCATGGGAAGTCTACCAGGAAACGCCCTCTAATCGAGGATTAATATCAGGAAACTTGGGGGCAGTCTTGTGATAGAGACACACAATGCCAGCTCCGCTACTACCAGAGCAAAGGTGACCAGCCTCCAGCAGGCTGCGAAGGCTTCTACTTCTGAGTAATCTGGGATAAACATAGATGTGTACTCCATATAAAAGCTTTGCCTTTTAAACAAAGCACATGTTCGACGCCTTGCATTCCTTAATCAAGTTGCTTTTAAACATCTTAGTTGAGATAATAATAGAAACCCTTGACTAGAGGCTTCTTGTCTATTTAAAGGAGGTGGAGACTTGCTGGTATCTTTCTCATCTCTTTCATCACCCATCCCCACTTTGTTGCACTTTGATCACGCCATGCATGGACCATGGCCAAGTAGAGTTTCAGGAACTTAGATGGAGGTCTACTCCTATGTATTTGTATATTCCCAGAGCCTAGAACACCTGGCTCTTAATAGGTATTCCAAGTTTTGCTGAATTGGTATGTCATAGAAATTTAATCTAACTGGCATTTATTGATCACCTACTATATGTGTTCCCCAAGGTTGTTTGGCAAGATTTTTCAAAGTGGAAAGCCAAGGGACAGATTGTCCTTCTATTTTCTAATGACAGGTGCAGCTGAGAGTGTTAATGATTCTGGACTGAGTTGTCAAGGAAATTTTTCAAAAAATTTGAACCACAGGCAGAGCATTACTTTAGTGTTGTGGGGACTTATGGAAGGTAAAGAAGACCAAATTCTCATCAAAGAACTTTTAAGTCCAGAGGTGCTAGAAGGCCAGAGGGGTCTCAGTGGGGCATTTTAGCAGCTCAGGTAGGAAAGGAGCCAGGGGTTGGGGGGAATGGGGGGAGGTGGGACTCAGACTGCTGGGAAGCCAACATAGGATCCTACAGGAACTGGAGCCAAAGGCCGGGCTGGTCTGCCTAGTTCAAGTGTCAATCCATTTGATGGACATATTTCCAATCCAATCCAGTCCCAATGAGGTGTTTTCTCAGGCCTGCTTTGTTTTGTTTGTGAAGAAGGGTATGCTCTTAGATAAGCTCTGCCTGATGTCTAAGAGTCACGGAGGCCTCCCACTTCCTTTGCAATTTCCCTCACTATAGAATGTCACAGCTCACAGGTCAAGGTCTCCCAACTGGAATGGGAGAACGACCGTTCATGAAATGGATGGCTGGGGAGATGGTTGAATGACTGAATGGGCCCAATGATACAATCCTGGGAACACCCGAGACTTTTTAAATTGAAGCCAGGCAGCCACTGTGCATCCAGCTGACTTCCATCTCCCTCCCACAGTCTGCAGAGGCTCTGGGAAGAGGGGAAGGTCCTAAGAGGAAGCCTTAGGTTCTCAATAATTCCTGTGGTTTCATTCTCTCCTCCAAAAACCACCAGCAAAGCTTTAGATTACATGCTCTGAGATTCAGATCTCTCTTGCTCCAGCTCACCCTGCCCACCACCCTCTGATACACTCTCTTAGCTCAAAGCCTTCCATGCCTTGTTACCATCTTCACAGTGAGAAAGTCTGAATTCCTCAGGATGACGCGTGAGGCCTCCAGCATTGGGCTCCTACATACTTTTCCTGCATTTTTCTCCTAAGAACTCCTTAGATGAGCAGACAACTGGGAGAATTATTTTTTGGTCTGGCTTGGAATTATAAGACCTTGGGAAGACTAGATCCATTCATTTTTGTGAATTCACACACATAAATATGTAGCACTTTTTACTTATTCAAAAAAACTATCAGGCCATTAGCTCATTTGGTTTCTCAAAAACCCTTAGAGGGCTATACAGAAGCCATCATCCTCATTTTCTAGATAAGAAAGCTAAGGCATGAAAGGTCAAGGTTCTTGCCCGGGACCACATAACAAGTGAGTGGTGATGCAGGTCGTCTGATGCCCCATGGTTGAGAAATAGAGGATTCAATCCATAGCGTAAAGAACTGAGTCCTTAAAAAAACAACAAAAAAAATCATGGCCCATTTTCTTTTTTTCTCCCCTTACAAAGCTAAATCTGTGAAATTGGAACAACACAGCAAACAGCTGAGGGCTATGGTCACAGCCCACAGACCTTTATGGAAGATTTGGTCTTGGCCCAAATTTTCAAAAAAGCCAAATGGATCAGCAAAACACAAGTTGCAAATGCGGGGTCCGTGCTGACGGGGTGTCTCGTGAAATATTTCCACAGGAAGCAAACACAGGCAATTAACTTTGTAACAATGCATGTGGGCAGATAAAAAAACAAAATCCTGGGAGAGAGCTGGCACCCCACCCCAGTCCCCATTTCAAAGGAATCCATAAATCTAGCTGACCTACTCTGGCTACTGACCCTAATAGTAGGGCACACAGTCACAGGTTTATGGCACTCTGAGCCCCCCAGGGAGGGGCTTCTAAGGAACCCTTATGACCATCTGAAGAAGCCACTCTCAGCTCCTGATCCCATAAAGGAGGATTTCAAAGGGTTTTGGGGTCATTATTCCCACTTTGCAGATGGGCAGAATGAGGAAAGCAACCCTAAGACTTAAATGTGCTATCCTACACAGAGCAGATAGCAGAAGCAGTTTCAGAGCCTGCTTCCTGGCTGGACCCTTCTGTAGAGACGGGAGGTTCCTCTCAGCACGACAACACGGCCCTCAACAGCTAACGATCCAGGGACAGTGTGATCTGAGTAGCTGACGCTTGGCCCAGGGTCAGGAGATCTCAGTGTAAGTCTAGACTGGTCTTGGGCTGCTAAGGAATTTAAGCTCTTTTCCTTACCTGGAAGCTTTGGAATCACACCTGTGTATCTGGGGTGGGTGGCTGTGTGGACCAGAAAGGGAAAGCAGTGGGAGCATTGTGGCACTGGCTGACTTCTCAGTCTGTTCTGTGACCTCCAACCCTTACTCGGACTAATTTGCTACCACACCAAGAGAGAGCCCCTCTGACCTTCTCTCCCAAAGAAATGGAAGATTAACCCCTCTCAACCTGCTATCTTCTACCTTTCTGGGTTTTCTGAAGCATTTCAGTGATTTTCGTGATATACAGTTTAGCACAAGGGTCTCAAGTGACAGGCCTCAAACTCACATCTGGCCCCTTATTTCTTTATGGATTGTGAGTTAAGAATGGTTTTTACATTTTTAAATGGCTGAAAAAATTTAAAAAAGAATATTTCATGAAAAAGTATATGAAATTGAGCTTTCAGTAACTATAAATAAAGATTTTTTTGGGAACACAGCCATATCCCCTCCTTCATGCTGTTTATATTGTAATGTTGTTACAGTGTAGCTGTTTTTATATCACAGAACTGAGTAGTGGTGACACAGACCATATGACCCACAAAGCCTAAAATTTATACTGTCTTGCCCTTTACAGAAAAAGTTTAGTTTTTTAAAATTGAGCCCTGGTTTGGTGTAAAAGGCAGGCTACACAATCACCCTATTTGCATAATCACCCTGTACACATAAATTGAGGAGGAAAATACATTAAAATGGGCATTGTCTCTGGGTGCTAAAATTACATGCGATTAATTGAATTTTTTCACCAAACATGTTAAACATAAATGTATAAAAATATTAATCACATTAGGAAAATAAAATAGTAAGCATTTATTCTATTTTAGAATAGGCCCAATCATTTTAGTTGTTGATGTGCTTTGTTTTACCTGGTCCCCTTTCCATCCCCATGTGTGGGGACCCTTGTACCTTTGTTACACAAATGAGGAAAGGAAGACCCAGGGAGTTCAAGTAATTTGTCCAAGGTTACACTGCTAGTTAGAAACACATTGTATGTGGCCCTTCTTTTCACTACATCTGTATTGTACACCCCAATGTTCACAGGAGCAATGTCCACGATAGCCATACTGTGGAAGGAGCTGAGATGCCCTTCAACAGATGAATGGATGAAGAAGATGTGGTCCATATATACAATGGAATATTACTCAGCCATCAGAAAGGATGAAGACCCGACATTTGCATCAACATGGATGGAACTGGAGGAGATTATGCTAAGTGAAATAAGCCAAGCAGAGAAAGATAATTATCAGATGGTTTCACTTATTTGTGGAACATAAGGAATAGCATAGAGGACATTAAGAGAAGGAAGGGAAAAATGAAGGGATGGGGGAGGGGGAGATGAACCACGAGAGACCATGGACTCCAGGAAACAATCTGAGGGTTTTAGAGGGGAGAGGGATGGGGGGATGGGTTGGTCTGATGATGGGTATTAAGGAGGGCACGCATTGCATGGAGCACTGGTTGTTATACACAAACAATGAATAATAGAACACTACATCAAAAACTAATGATGTGGGGCACCTGGGTGGCTCAGTCAGTTAAGAGTCTGCCTTGGGCTCAGGACATGATCCCAGGATCCTGGGATCAAGCCCTGCATTGGGCTCTCTGCTCAGTGGGGAGTGTGCTTCTCCCTCTCCCTCTGCCACCCCCCCTTCTTGTGCTCTCTTTCACTCTTGCTCAAATAAATAAATAAAATCTTTTAAAAAAACAAAACAAAACAGAAAAATCCCCAAAACACCAATGATGTACCATATGGTGACCGACATAACATAATAATAATAATAAAAGAAGCACATTGTATGTTTACGGTGGAAACACAGTTAAGAAACAAAAGGGAACAGGTTGAAACAAGTTCGCTTAGAAAGTGTTTTATTTGAATTCACAGGATACCGACCCTAACATAATGAGGAACTTAGAGAGGCTCTGAGTAGCCTCTCTGAGTCTACTCTGCCTCAGCAATGAGGTATCCTTTTTGTGGAAGTACCTGAAAAACCACAGAGCACTGTACTAATGAAGGCTGTTTATTCAGAAACTTGTCAAGGTACAATCTGCTGACTTCCTAAGATTTCCTATCCCATTTTCCCAAACTAGAAACAACATAAATGTCAAGAAGAGAGGACTGGTTTACTAAACTATGGCACTTCCACACAATGGAATACTATGCAGCAATTAAAGAACCAGGCGACAATCATCTTGTTGCTGCTAGTGTGGGGGCTGTAGCTCCGAGGCTGCTCTGTGATCAGGCAGGAGAAAGTGAATGAGTAATGACGTGAGGTACTAGGGCCATCATCTGTGGTATCCTTGAGAACCGAGATTCTCAGTATAGAGGAAGGGGGTACAATATAAGAAGAAGAGGTTAAATAAAATCCCCTGCAATGTTCAATTTGAATAGAAAGTATAAGTAAGAACTTATGGTGTATTTTTAATCACCACCAACAACCACTAATTTCCTAACTCTGTCCATTGAAAAGGTCTAGAGAGGATGACCAACCCAGGAACAATGAGCACCTCCAAGTGCCTAGATTATTGTCTCTAAGAACCATTTCCCACCAAGAGAAACTAGGGATTCTATGAGAAATGGCCGATTCCAGGTCTGCGGCAAGGTCTGGAAGATCTTAGCTTCCTTGCTAATTGGATGACATCAAAGGTTACCAGGATCGTGTAAAAAGGAGCCAATGACAGAGATGGCACAATCCAAGCACCAATAAAAATAATAAACAAGGGGTGCCTGGGTGGCTCAGTGGGTTAAAGCCTCTGCCTTCAGCTCAGGTCATGATCCCAGGGTCCTGGGATCGAGCACCATGTCTGGCTCTCTGCTCAGCGAGGAGCCTGCTTCCCTTCCTCTCTCTCTGCCTGCCTCTCTGCCTACTTGTGATCTCTGTCCGTCAAATAAATAAATAAAATCTTAAAAAAATAATAAACAAAATGGACTAAAACACACCAAATGTGTTTAAACCTATGAGTTTACAAAGATACTAAAAACAAGACAGAAAACCCTGATTGGTCATTGGAAGATGATAGTAAACTACTCATTATTTTGAAAACTAAAAAATAAAGGGAAAAAAGCAAACACTTATCCTATCTTTCTTATATAAATTGTATTATTGGATGTTCTAATAGGAGATATATTTGATTATCTGTATTTCAGCTAATAAATGAAGTAATTAACTAATGGATCTAAGCAATAAACATCAACAGCTGCTAAAATCACTAAAAGAGAAAACTACACCTTATGTGCCTTCTGACGAGAGAGTACAACATGGTTTATGAAGCAGTTTTGTCCACAGACATCAAATGTAAATCCAACTAAATATCTAAATCAAACTAATTTGTAGGAAATACGGAGGGTAGAAGGACATGTTAAACAGCACCACAGGGCTGCCATAATAGAAAAAAAAAATCCAGGCTGTGGGAATCTCTACAGGTCAAAAAATACAATTTCTTCATGAGACAAAGTGCAAGGGGGCAGCGAGGGGAGTAGAGGGATGTAAAAGAAACCTATAGATTAAAAGGCACGTGAAAGACATGTCAATATACTGCAATGTGTGGGCCTGATTTGGATTCTGATTTTATTTTATTTTATTTATTTTTAAAAATATTTTATTTATTTATTTGAGAGAGAGAGAGATCACACAAGCAGGGCAAGTGGTGCCAGGTAGAGGGAGAAGCAGACTCTTGTTGAGCAGGGAGCCCAACATGGAGCTCAATCCCAGGACCCTGGGATCATAACCTGAGCTGAACGCAGAAGCTTAACTGACTGAGCCACCCAGGTGCCCCTGGATTCTGATTTTAAATTAAAGGTTAAAAATGGCATTTATACCACTGCCATAAATTTGAACATTTGCATATAACATGTATATGTTATAAAGAAAATATTGCTAATTTTTAAGGTGTGTTAGTGGTGTTAGTAATGCTACATACTAGGTATTCACAGGTGAAATGATGTAATGTCACAGAGTTGCTTTAAAATAACCTAATGGTAGCTGAAAAAGTAGGTGGGGACACAGATAAAATGAGATCAGTCCTGTATTGATGATTGCTCAGGCTGGATGAAAGCCCATAAAGGTTTGTTGTTCTGCTCTTTCTACTTTATCACATATTTACATGTTCCCATAATAAAAGATTAAAATAAATCCTTCCTCCCAACATCTGGCTCATCTACTGGTTCTGACTAGTATCTCAGGTCTTGTATTTTATGAATAATGGAGAATTGAGCTGTGTGTTTCAGATCATTCATCTGAGGGGCCTCTCTATTACCCAAGGAGCTCCTTCATCACCCAAGGAGCTCCTCCATCACCCAAGGAGTTCCTCCATTACCCAAGGAGTTTCTCCATCACCAGAGGAGTTCCTTCATCACCCAAGGAGCTCCTCCATCACCCAAGGAGCTCCTCCGTTGCCCAACAAGCTCCTCCATCACCCAAGGAGCTCCTCCACTGCCCAACAAGCTCCTCCATCACCCAAGGAAATCCTCCATCACCCAAGGAGTTCCTCCATCACCCCTGGAAGTTCTCCATCACTTTCCTCACCAGAATACATCAATATGTGCTTGGGAGCATATACGCAGACACATACAAAAAAAGATTTCTCATGATTTAAATATTTTGCTTTGAAGCTGCAAAGAGTATGAGAGGGTTGAGTTTTCATAAAGTAAAAACATGGAACTCTATAGAACCAAATCTGCCTGGCACCGGCATTCAGTGGAGCTGACAGCCAGGGGAAAGGAAAGACAGTTATGGTGTTGAGCTTGGGCGGTGCTTCCGTTTAGAAGTTCTGAGAAAATAACCAGGCAGATCCGGATGACAAGGGACATTGAGTTTCCTAAATTGGATAATAATGTCTGTAGGAAAGCACTCTATGCCAATTCTCTATTTGGGGACCCCATAGGTGAGAGAAATGAAGAGGGTTGAAGAGACAAGACTGAACCTTTAAGCCCCATCACTCCAGGTGTAGGATGGGTGAGAGGGAATCACAGTTAGGGCCCAGAAAGTGGACAATGGACTGGATGGTTATCTTTAGAAATGGTACCTCTCAGCCCTCAAGGTAAAGCATGTTGTTTAGAGTGGCTTACGTGGCTTCTGCTTCTTTTGCCAGCCTCCCCAGCATCTGTGCCCAATTATAGCATCCAGGCTTAGGAGTCCCTCCCATGGGCTTCCTTAAACCTTAAACCTTAAACCTTAAACCTAAGACTGACCCCAGTTCTCCCACTGGTAAAATTCCCCGTTCTTTTGTCTTTCTCCCCAGTGAGCCCGTAACCTCCTTGAGGGCAGGGGTTCCATCTTTCTTAGTGGTATCTCATCACATAGCACAGGGCCTGGGATATAGAGGTGCCCCCCAAAGGGTAACTGTAGAGTTGAACGTCACTATGAAAGTAGAATAGGTGGTGGTTCTGAGCGGGGTTTCACGGTGAGACGAGACTCATGGCCGTGTCCGCTCCCTATACCCACTTTGCTGATGTGGTGTTAGGGTTTCTGGATTCTACTACTGACTTATTACAGGACCTCGGATTTTGTAAAACACTTTGAGATTCTCCTGGAAAGGATAACACCTATAACTAAATGTCTATCTCTCTGCAACAATGTAACTGATCCAGGAAGACAATACTAGGAAGAATTTCACTATCCACTTACCTGGAATGGTTTCCCCTGATGGCCTTACAATAATAAAACCTGAAATTCTAGCTACACACAATGCCTTGGACCTATATGAAAGGGTGAGGTGGTGGAGTGGACAAATGAACACTTTTTGAGTAGATAAGAACTGATCAAGTAGATAAGCAAACCTGGGCATCTTCGAATGTGTATCTCCCTCCATCTTTGACGTTTTGACTCGTTATCTCATAGCTGTGAGAATCCAGGTTGATTGCGCTTGGGGCCCCTGGAGCCAGGAACTCTTGCCAGATTTCTTCTACCCTCTTGGCCACATCCTGGAGGGGTTGTTTCTTGAGGTCTTGGACAGCCAACCAGAACCTGGGAAGCATAAAGAAAGTCATTTCCAGGGCGCTCAGCCTCTGGACTCTGCTGGATGTGGTCCCAGAACACACGGCCCATAAAGCTCATTCTGCTGCATTCCCAGCCTTCCCTGCTGCCACTACCTAAGTAGCAAAGATGGTAGGGACTGCTGGAAATTCACAGGGTGCTACATTATTGTGGAGAATTGAAAGGAAGTGCCCATTAGAGAAATCATTGTACTTCTGGTTACCAAGAGGTTTCTTTCCCTTTACATCAAGGTTTCTCAAGCTCTGCACTATTTCCATGTTGGGCTCAATGATTCTCTTTTGTGAGGGCTGCCCCGTGCATTGTAAGATGTTGAACAGCATGCCTGGCCTCTACCCACCAGATGCCAGTGGGGACCCCTCCCCGAGTTCTGACAACCAAAAATGTTTCTAGGTATTACCGAATGTCCCCTAGGAGGTGAAATCCCCTTCTGGTTGAGAGCCAGTGCTCTCCACAGGTGCCCTGACACAGATAGTATGAATTCATTGGTCATATCTGGTTGGGATCAGTTTGCAGCATCAAAATGGAGGAAATCACAGAGTCAGAGAGAAGCTTGGAATCGTAACGAATATCTGAGCTGGAAGGATCCAGTTATTCACGTTGCTGATGGAAAAGCAGCCAATTTGCAAGGTCGGTGTCCAGCATGATGCTTAGCATATAGTAGGTGCTCAATAAATGGCTGTTGGCTTGAAGATGAGCTCCTGAGGAACAAGCCGGAGAGGCACACATGGGCAACCTCTATGCCAAAAGATTCTCCAGAGAGCACTGGAGAGAAAAACCTCTAGCTCACTTCCATATGTGCTTTTCATGAATTCCTCAGCATCAGCATGGCAGCGGCTGTTGGAAGAGCTGGGTGTGAGCTCTTTTCTGCTGAGGGCAGCAGCAAACAGGGCTAAGCTTGGACAACAGCTCCCTGGTCGTGAGGATGATCCCCGAGGCAACCCTGGGGAGGGCTTGCAGCAAGACCCAGATCTGGGTAGCACACTTTGTGCCTTGTGAACAAGACAGGCCAGTGTCCCCATCGATGAGACATGAGGACAGGCCGCAGGCTATGTGGTTCCCACAGCCATAGTATTCACACGTACGCCAGTCAATGAAAGGGCAGGGACAAGAGAAGCTGGACCACAGCACGGTGGAAAGTGCATTCAATCTGTCATCGAACTGTACCCAAAGTAAGACGTACTTGTTTTTCCCTTTCCCTTTTCTTTCTTTCTTTCTTTCTTTTTTTTTTTTTTTTAAAGGTTAAGCATGTTTTTCTGTTGCTGTTCTTAGAATTGTCTTTGGAGCCAAGTGCATGGCCCAAAGGCGCCACTCAGTGGCCAACTGTGGTAATACAGCTCCATCAGGAGAGAGGTGTGTGTGCCGGGGCTTCTGGACTCCCAACTCTTGTCCTGCTTTGCCATTTGGGATTCTAATAATCTCTTTAAAGAAAATCCTCACGGTTGTCTTGTTGGTCCTGAACAGCCAGAGTCCAGGAAGGAGATTTAATGACATCACTTGACCAGAAGACCAGGAAACACAGTTCAGTTCTCATCTTGACTATGCTGCTGTCCTGGAATTGTGCCTTTCTGGGCATCCCTTCCCCCATCTGTAAAGTGGGTACGAAGTGAGTGGCGGGATATATGACGTGGGTCTCAAGAAGTTCCCATCCAGGTGTAACAGAAATGCTTTCAGTTCCCGTGGGTGCGAGCCTTGGGGAGGTCAAAGGGGATGGCCACCTGGTCAGTACCGGGCTTCCTCCTTGGGTGGCTGGGCGTTCTCTCTGTGGGGAGCGGGGTTCTTCCACCTCCCAACCCCACGCCTCAGCGTCCTTAGGCCTCTCCGTCCCACCCTCGAGGCCTGCTGTGGAAGGAAGGAGGCGGCCAGGACACAAAGATGAACACGGTCATCTGGTGATGTCTTTGTCAGAAAGGCAGGGTGTGATGGGCAGGTGAGAATTAGGAAACCCAGCTCTGAAGAAGCAAGCTGCTGTGGGTTTCTCAAAGGACCGGAAGACGTGCTCGTGGGCAACTCACCAGAGATGGAGTCAGGGTGTCTTTGGCAGCCACGCGCTGGGGCTGACTCGAGAAGGGCCCTCCCTCAGGGAGTCGCCTCTGGGCTGAGTCCCCCGGGGCTGGAAGCAGCTCCTCGGGGCCAGCATCCTTCCCAGGCCTCCCCAGCCCTGCAGTCTCTCACACACATGGATGGCTCCCGGGCAATTTCCTGCTCCCTCAATCAATGTCATGTGGGGGTCACCTTCCGTCACTTTCTGTCCCTTGTTTTGGGCTGCTCTGAGGAGAAGCTCTCAAGCTCCGGGAAGGCCCCGAGGACCCAGCAGCTTCTGAGCTCTGCAGGCTCCTGCGGTTCCCAAGGCCTCAGAGTCCCTTTGGCAGATTGATCTGGGAGCTGCAGTCACGCCCATCACTCAGCAGGGTACAAAGAAGGTCTGAAGTGGGTGTCAATGGAGATTCCAGAACCCAATGCAACAAACTTGTACATAAAAATTAAAAGGCTCCCTTTGTCACAAACCAAGACTTTTTCAAAATAAAGGTACAAGAAGAAACCACAGGCCTGTTCGAAGGCGAGGAGGAGATGACGTTCCTCAGATAGCCATCTCTCCTCTCTGCCCTCACAGGGACCCTCTCAGCCTTCTGTCTGCCTTGCAGATGACCTGCCTTATCCCTCTCAGGTGACAGCAAAAATGCTGTCACAACAGCATCCTGACATCCTGTATGTGTTTACCATCCCCGGCTTCGAAGAACCTTTGTGTCAATTTGAAATTCAGAGCAGGCTCCAGTTTGCATTTGCCATCTGTGAGCCCACTGGCCTGAGGCGGGAGCGCCGCGCTCGGAGCCCCTGGGCCCCAGTGGCCCAGCCACACGCCCGTCTCCGGGACCACGGAGCTCCCCGCCACACAGCCGGGGCGGGCTTGAGGCCCGTGGAGGTTGGGGCTGCTTCTGCCTCCTTGAAAGCCTGCAGGTACAGGTACTGCTCCTCCTTGAGGACGCCAGCGAGCGTGGGGGGACGATGCCAGCTGCGGCATCAAACCCGCCCACCCTGCACTAAGCCTCTGTGGCTTGCAGCGGAAGGGCTGTCATGACTGGCAGGCCACAAGGACTTGCTGGTATCAGGGAGACCATCTGTCCTGCTCCGTTGGAGTCGTCAGAGCGTGGGGAGGCAGCGCACGCCGGCGTGGGGTGTGCGACGATGGCTCAGGAATGCAGGCCTGGCACGGGCCTGGGTAGGGAGGCCACGGGGGCTCTGACGCCCCAGGGCCCAGCAGCGGCCGTAGTTGGGGGGTTCCAGGGGCGGGTGGTCCCCGGACTGCCCCGGGTGGCCTCCTCTGTCCCCAGGACCTCAGTGCGGGCAGGGAGTGGGATTTTCTCCTGGAGGCTGGCTGGAAGCAGGGACAGCACACAGCCACGGTCCCTCTCTTGCCAGGGCTTCTGGGCAGCCCCTCAGTTCGTATTTTCCCTATTTTTTTTTTTTTTTCATAAACTAGGATTTTCGCGGCTTAGAAAAATCTAGCTTTGAGTTCGTTCCCAGAGAAAAAGCAAACTCGCTGCTGAAGGAAGGCTTTCTGTGCCCTCTGCTGGTCAGCAGAGACTCAGGAAGGACAGAGGCAACTCGACTGGGTCCCTGGTGGGGCGGAAATCCTCCGGGGGGGGCTACTGCGGCCACCAGCCCCAGCCCCGCGGCCGCTGAGTTCCGTTCCTTCCAGGGGCAGTGGCTGAACCGCCACGGACTGTCACGGCGGCGCGTGAGCCACCTCTGCTCCGATTAATCATGTGTTTGGTTAGTGGTGAGTCCTGCTGGGCCTCATGAACCTTCCCAGGTCCTCCCAGGACCCGGGGCAACTCTCAGAGCCGGGAGCTCTCCAAGCAAACCCGGCAGCTCCCCCGTGCTCTCTTTAATTGCTTCTCCCTTCAGCTGACACTGTGTGGAACTGGGATAATCAATCTGCAGGTTAGAAGAACAACCACGTTCTCTCAGGAGACGTTACAGCTCATAAAAAATGTACGGGCAACGCTCTTTGCTGTGGGTTTTGAGTTTTAACTCGTGCCCTGCCGTGCAGAAGGGGGTGTCACGCCAGGGAGGGAGCAAGATGGGAATAGGGGTGATGGGGAGGGGACAAAGTTGGACAAGGGACTCCTGTCACCATTCTGGGAAAGCGCACAGAGAAGGGAGGACGAAGTCGGATAATGCACTCGATGTCCCTGCTTCTCGCCTTCTGGGTGACAGCCCGTGGGCATTGTACGGGCCCCCAGCAAACGGTTACCTTGGGGCCCCAGGCCATCAGAATGGAGCCCTGGGCTCAGCTCGGGGTGTCACAGAAAGTGCCGGTTCTCACGCCCTGCAAGGCGCTGAGGGCGCTGGGCCCCCGAAGATGAGGCCCCTCCCTTCTCAGCTCACCATGAAGGGGGACTTGAACTTATGTCCTATTATCACAGACACCTTCCCTTAAAGGATCCAGGGTGGTGCTTTGCTGTTGTGAGCGTGACTTCTATGTCTCTTTGGGGCTCCTCTGGGCTGCTCTCTAAAGCTCTGGTACACGTTCAACCACGTGGCTACTTCACTGGGGCCGTGCAAAAATGTTACCATCTAAGTACCCCTTTTGCTCTTAGAGCGATGCAAGGGCATCTGGGAGGACGAGATGGAGATGCCCTTTGCAATGGATGCGGTTGAGCTCTGGTTGGTCTCTGTTTTCCATCCCCGAATGCCAGTTGCCTGGGCTGCTGATCCGTCCTGGGGAGGAGGGATAATTCCCAGCGTGCCCAAAGCCAACAGACGAGCAGGACCCCTGGGTTATGCCACATTCTTCAGCTCCAGGGGGCATCATTCACAGGGAGCTTGCTGGAGGCCCATCTGTGGGGCGCTCGTGGACGCCCTACTCAGGGGAGTCCTTGGGCCCTGGGTCACGGTGGCTGCTAAGCCACTCTCTGTGGCTGGAGGACTGACTGCAAAGGGGAAGGGAGAAACCACCTGGTTAGGGATGACCGAAGAGTCCTAAGTAGTTGTGTGATTTCAAACCGAACTTTCCCCCATGTATCCAATTATGCTGAATATCATAAAAGTGGAACTTGGGTCCCCAGAGAGGATTTTATAAGCTCGTGGGCTGTACTTTTTATCTCTGGCTGTTCTATTTTCTTTATCCTCTCTCCTGTCATGGATCAGAGGGGTTCCTCTCTAAGTGTGGATTTATGCATTCATGTTGGGGGTGTAGATGAGTCACTGGCACACTCCCGAGTGCCCCTCCCCCACGCCTCTTTCACCCAAGATTGAGTGTAGCCTCCTGCCACAGGAGGGAGGAGCTGGTGGAGGCATGGGGGGGCTGGGGGGGGTGGCAAGCAGGGGATGGCAGGATGAGGTGCCCAACACCTGCCAGGGACAGACTCCTCCCTGCCCTCCTCGCCTTACAAGTAATGCATTTTCGCTGCACACGTGTGGCTCTGGCTGTACTCAGATTGGTCATGGAGGAGGTGCTGAGCCAGCAGATGCTCCGGCTCAGAATGACCCTCAAAATGACCAGGACCCCGTCTCTGTAATGGTGCAGGTGGCAGGAGGGTCATAAGGCCACGCATAGTCTGAGAAATAACCAGGTAAAGGAGGCCTCTAGACTACTCTAGACCGCTTTCTTTTGGGGGGTCCCGCAGGGAACAGAGATAAAAAGGAGAAACTGGAAAGACTCCTCTCGGTGGCTCATGGCGGGGGTGGGGGGGGATGTAGAGGGGGGATGTAGGGGGGTATCGGGCTCGGTGTGGGTCCCAGGGCTGAGCCTGTGCATGGAGAGGCCCCGGAATGCATCACTTGGGACCAGGAGGGCGTGGCTTCCGAAACCGCACCCACCTCCTCCAAGAGCAGCCCCGGGAGAGTTGGAGAGCCCAGGCCTTCTGTTACAGATGCCTGCCTAGGAATTGAAGCAGAACTCTCAGGTGTGTTCGGGACAGTGCCTCTGCATCAGGAAAGAATTCCTGTGTCCCCACCGGGCCTCAGGTGTGCAGCCTTATCTGCTGTACTGTAGCCTCCGGGTTGCCTAGAAAGGCATCGGGTGCTTAGGGTTAATCGGGACCCACACATCCTGCTGGAGCGGTGCGATGTGGGAGAGCCCACTGCCACGCCGTGGCTTGTAGGGTCTTCTCGCTGAGAACACTCTCCCTCCTTCTTGTTTGTCTATCCGAATCCTGTGTTTTCTCCCAAGCCCGGCTTTTGACTGGCTACTCGGGCTCACATTCATCCCTCCCTTTTAAAAACATTTCCAAAGCAGTTCCTAGAGTTTATACTCATTGATAGTCATTTAACGATGTAATCATTTCTTGTGTTGTTTTCCTCAAGGGCCTACAAGATCACGGGAGACAAGGATCAGGCAGTGTGCCTTTCCTGCATCCCTCCGCCGACTCCTGCGGAACTTGATGCAGCCTATGTGTGGGATAAACAGTGCGTGACTGATGAATGGGACCGATGTGGTCCCTGCTGCCAAAGAAATAACATGGTCTTTGCATGGTAACACCGGAGCGGACAGTCCTTTGCCCACAGTATATGCTGTGACTTTTTAAAGTTAAAAAACGTTTAAAAATGGAATAAAACCACCCTTTCTGAAAAAGGCACCACTGGACGATGGGAATTAACCTTGCATGCAAAAAAAGAAGCTGGTGCCAAGAAAAAGATTCTGAGCTTTCCATCTGAGAAGTCACCAGTAAGCTCGGATCACACGGGGGCTCAGGCCCATAAGTCTCTGTTGATGCGAATACAATGGAAACCTGAATAAACCACAAGTTCCCCAGCTTTTCATGACAATGGACCCTCTCCCTCTGAATGCTTTTCCTTTCCTCTATCTCTCAATGGACCTCCTGTTTTGAAGGTTTTGTTTTTTTCTTCTACTGAACAGTAATTATTAATACATCAATGCCTTTCCCCCATCTTGATTAGCTGGAGACCAAGAGCGATGATCGGGTGTTCTCATTGGCAGCAGGTGAACAGAGCGGCCGTGACACGGTGTTGATTGAATCCCCCCCAAAAGGAAAAGCATGTTTTTGATAGCTTTCATGGCTATGTCTCCAGATATTGAACCATATATACTCTGGCTTTTTGAAATTCTGAAATGAGCTCAGGGATCCCTCTTTTTTTCTAGTTAGCTTGTCAAGTGTTGGGGACCCCTGCCCGAGAAGTTTTGAAGGAGAGGGTCTCTGAGCTACCTTTCCACTCCGCAGCTCTCTGGTTCTCTGTCATCAGACCCACTGGATCATTTGCTTATCACGGGAGCCATGTTTCCAACAACTTGAACAACTGTCATCTGGACTTACGGGACAGAAAATGCTGGTCTGGGGAAGTGGTGATGTGGGGATGCCGGAGTTGGGCATCAAGTTCATCCTCCACTTCTGTCCTGGCCAGATTAGCGGGGTGTGAGTTTTATTGAGAAAGGGAGGCGGAAGGGGAGACTGAATGTGCACATCTCCTCATACACACTCTGCACACGGAGGCAGCCTTGGAGAGAGTTACCTGAGGTTTTCTGAGCTGAACTCGGACTCCAGGAATCTCCGGAACTGGTCCTGCCCCACCTGGTCCTTTAATACCTCGTCGAAAGAGAAGCCCCACCTCTTGACTCGCTGCTGGCTGGGCTCTTTGCTTTTGGGGAGAACAAAGGTTTTAAAAAATGATCAGTGCTAAGCAAAAAAAAAACAAAAAACAACTGTGTCTTATTCCCTCTACCAACTCAAATCTATTTTGCTGCCGCATGCCGAAGGGCAAGGTCTCAGATTTAAGTGATGGATTCGATAAAACCCGCACAAACTCCAGGTGCCGACTCGGCACAACCTCAGCCAATGGTAAAATGTCTCTTTAGACAAGGCATTTCAAAGGGGCCACATTTAGGCGAGGGTCACCCGGAGACCTGCCAAGTGGCTGCTGTCCACAGGGAAGGAAACAACCCCGTTCACTTGGCTTCCCTGGACCCCACCTGTCCACTACCGCCCAACTCTCAACTCTACCGCTTCTCGTCTTGCTTAGATCCAAGTGGCATCTGAGCGGTCAGAAACGCATCAGCTCCTCCAGGATGAACCCTACCACTTGCTTAGAGGCAGACTGTTGTGTCCACTGGACCACCATCTGATCAGCCTCTCTGATGTTCTGGGCGTTGTCTGAGCATCTTATCTCTGCTAACTCACTGGGTCCTCACAACTGCTCTGTAAGACAATGTACTAGTATTGGCCTCATTTTACAGATAGGGAAACTGAGGCCTGTGATTGCCTGCCCAGAGACACACTGGGAAGTGGGGGAGTCAAGACGAGTCCAGACAAATGTGGCTCCAGAGTGCAGCCTTTAGCCTGACTGTGCTGTCCCACACCCACGTGACCCTCCTCAGACCAAAGCAGGGGTTGGTCTTATCCTTTTGCTCTGGGAGGATGCGACTAGTTCCTTCAGCTCTGCCTTTCCGTTTGCAGCTCATTTGTGTACTTATTCCCCTGACCCTTCGAGTAGCTTTGGGTCTAGGTCACAAGCCACACACCATAACCGCCATATGCAGAGAGTGGTCTGGGGACCAGCAGTGGACTCTTCAGCTCTGTCTCAGACATGGGGAATCAGAATTCACAGCCACTGAGATCCCTGGGTGAGTTAAATGCCCACTAGACTTCGAGGAGCGCGGGTCTGGCAATACTTATTTTCCCTCTTTTTAAAAAACTGACACAAATTTATTATTATCTTTAACAGGCATTAAGTGAATAAAACCATGGAGTTGCTATATTCTCGTATTTGTCTTAGACAATGACACTTAGTGAGGAGGGGGAAGAGGGCGTATGTGTTCAAAGGTTTGGAAAAACAGGTCCAGCCAAGTGTGGCCCAATGGAAGTTTCTGCTATGATAAGAGTATTCTGTATCTCTTCCCTCTGTCTGGAAGCCCCTAGACCCGTGTGGCTCTTGAGCACTTGAAATATGGCTAGTGTGACTGAGGAATTGATTTTTATTCTCATTTTTTTCCACTTATTTATTTTTTTATTATGTTATGTTAGTCACCATACAGTACATCATTAGTTTTTGATGTAGTGTTCCATGATTCATTGTTTGTGTGTAACACCCAGTGCTCTGTGCAATCCACGCCCTCTTTAATACCCATCACTGGGCTAACCTATCTCCACTCCCCTCCCCTCTGAAACCCTCAGTTTGTTTCTCAGAGTCCATAGTCTCTCAAGGTTCATCTCCCCCTCTGGCTTCCCCCCTTCATTTTTCCCTTCCTTCTCCCAATGTCCTCTGTGTTATTCCTTGTGCTCCACAAGTAAGTGAAACCATATAGTAATTGACTTTCTCTGCTTGACTTATTTCACTTAGTATAATCTCCTCCAGTTCCATCCATGTTGAGGGAAAAGCTGGGTATTCATCCTTTCTGATGGCTGCGTAATATTCTGTTGTATATATGGACCATATCTTCTTTATCCATTCATCTGTTGAAGGACATCTCGGCTCCTTCCACAGTCTGGCTATCATGGACATTCACTTACACCATACATAATGATTTTTAAATTTTACTTCATTTTAAATCATGAAAGTTTGTCTCTTTGTCTGTCTGACAAACCAATCCTTCACTGCCAGAACTTCTGATTTAATCATCCTAGGGAGGGGACTGGGCATTGTTTTTCTTGTTGTTGTTTGTTTTTTAATAAACTCTCCAGGTGGTTCTAATGTATGGCCAGAGTTGTTGGCCAAGAACTTCACTTATGAAAACCAATAGTCCCTCAAATTGCTGGGTATACGAGAAGACAGACGGATCTGCTCTGAACGGTGATTAGTCACAGTGGTTGAGTATGTGATAAATGACCCCCAACGAAACACACTATGTCAGAAATAGAGGGGAAATATGAAAACCAAACCAAACCAAACCTGTATCACACCCTCAGGGGGATTTAAGAGGGTAAATATCAAAAGAACAGGGCAGGCTACTAAGAAGAAGGGGTCCAAGAAATATTAAGAATTCCTGGAAGTGAAAAGCATGACTGTCACTCAGCCCTCCCAAAACTCAGTAGGAAAAAGAAAAACTCATGAAGTATAAAATCACAGAATGGACATTACCGAACACCAAGCCGAAGGCTCTGAAGAGTAAGTCAAGGAATTCTATCCTTGAATATAGAATAAAAAGACCAAGAGATGGGAATTATAAAAGAGAAAAGATAAAGAGAGATGGCTGTTCGATCCCAGAGGCTCAGAGTTTCTACAAAAGGATTTCCTGAAAAGAGAGGATAAAACAGAAAAAAGAATATTAGTGATGAAAAAAAAAAAGGGGGGGGTGGGGGGAGAGAGTGAGAGAGAGAAATACCTTGAGTTAAGGAAAGATTTAAATTCTTGGATCAGATTAGAAGGGAGGACATAGGGCCCATCTGAACTATTAGAAAGCACTGGGTGTGATGCATAGACAATGAATCTTGGAACACTGAAAAAATAAAATAAAGTTAAAAAAAAAGAAAAAAGAACTATTAGAAATAAGATACTCTTCTACCAACTATTTTTCTTTTAATGTTGATGGAGAAATATAAGTCCCAAAATGTTGGTTTAAAATGTATCAGTCTTAGGGCACCTGGGTGGCTCAGTGGGTTAAGCCTCTGCTTTCAGCTCAGGTCATGACCTCAGGGTCCTGGGATCGAGCCCCGCATCAGGCTCTCTGCTTAGCAGGGAACCTGCTCCCCCTACCTCCCCTGCCCCCCGCGCCTGCCTCTCTGCTTACTTGTGATTGCTCTGTCAAATAAATAAATAAAATCTTTAAAAATAATATATCAGGCTAACATACCTATCAAGAAGAATGGGACTTGGAGGAAGCAAAGGGAAATTTCTATTTTTTATTTTACACACTTTATTATTATTTGTATGGTTGACGCCATTAATTAAAAATGAAAACAATTAAAAGCAAATATGAATAGAATAGAAACTAGAGTAGGGAAAGCTAATACAAAATTTGATAAATAAAGCAAAAATCAGGGAAGAGGAAAAGAAACAAAAAGAACGAGATTCGGAAACCACGAAATATCAGGAAAAAGATAAAATACATAATCCAAGTAAATATAACTGTTTTATATCCCAATGTCCAAAGCAAAACACGGCGCTAGAAAAGTGGGTAAAAAACACAAAACAGTCAAATTCACAAGAGAAAAATGAATATCAACCATGAGAAAAGATTCTCAAGTCTTTTAGCAAAGTGAAAAACATGAGATTTTTTATTTTAACTGATCACATATGTGAAAGTGACAAAGATTGATAATGCTTGAAGATAATGCTTGAGTTGGTGAGGAATGTGGAGAAATGGACACTTTTAAACTGTGGGCAGGAAATAAAATGATATTATTTTGCTTAAGAGAATCTAGTCATATGAACTAAAATAAAAATAAACATGCCAGTCCTAGCAATTCCACTCTTGGAAGTTTATCCTAAAGTGGTAATTGGACTTGTGTAAAAGGATGTTCTTTGCATCATTGTTTACACTTGCAAAAAAAAAAAAAAAAGAAGAAGAAGAAGATACAACCTTAATATTTATGACCTGGGGACTGGTTAAACACATTATACTATACTCATGCAAGGGGACACTATGTAGTTATTGAAAAAGTTAAGGCAGATTTATATGTGTTTACAGAGAGAGATTCCCATGATATATTAATTAAAAAATTATGGGACAATGTATATATAAGGAATCCCTTTATGCAAAAGAAAATGATCCTGCATATACATGAGAATCTAAAAGGAAAGACTCTAAATCAAAGGTTCCCCAACTTCCTGAGTTCATGGGACCCTTAGAGGCTCAGTTACTTTTTCATGGTACCCCTGGGCAAAAAAACCCACGTAACAGCTTTGTTTTTTAAATAGGTCCAAAGGACTTAATATGTGTTTATGTCCTAAAACTTAGTAGCTATAAAGTATATACAAATTGAAAGAAAAAACAGTGTTTACTTCATTCTTAAATAATCACAACACGTCCCTGTTGAGCACTGTACCTCTTCTCAAACTTTGGAATCAGGCTGGACCCCACCATGCTTGTTTTCTGTTCCATTTTGATTTTTGCACAATACTTGCCTTTTATCAGCAACTGCCCTGAAAACCCAGATTTGCAAAGAAAGGAATGTAATGTGAATTGTTGAAAATGGTGAAGTACTTCAAGCTAGTACTTTATACCGTATCAGAAGCGCGGCAGCCGTCGCCATGCTTCCCTCGAGGATACAGAATATGCCAGGGTGACCCTGTGAATTCTCTGCAGGGGCCCAGGATGCCCTGGCTCCGTTTGGGAACCATGACGTTAGACTGTAAGCAAAGATTCTTTCTGGAAAGTGAGATTGGATGGGAGGGAGAGAAACTTTTCTCCGTTATGCACATCTGAATACTTTGAACTTTTATTATAATAAGAAAAATATAAAAGTAATAAAAGACTTTCATTACTTTCTTAAAAGATTTTTAATTGTTTTTAAGACTCAATTTATTTCTTTGAAGGAGAGAGAGGGAGCACGCAAAGGAACGAGTAGGGGAGAGGAGCAGGAGGAGATGGAGACGCGGGCTCCCCACCGAGCAGGGAGCCCAATGTGGGGCTCCATCCAGGGCCCTGGGATCATGACCTGAGCCAAAGGCGGATGCTACCTGAGCCACGTAGATGCCCCAGACGTTTATTACTTTTTATGTTTTTTTTTTTCATTTCCAGAAAAGAAACCAGAAAAAGAGCAAGAGTGGAGGCGAATGAGGGAGATATAGAGAAATGAACAATGAAATAAAAAGACCTCTAGCCGAGGGGCAGAGGGTGTCAAGGCACACCACACCAGGTGTGTCTGTGCGCTTCCCTCGGTGACTGTGACTCTGGCCCCAGTCCCTCTGGGCTTTGGCTCCTGGGCTGGTAAATGAACACCCTACCTTCCCTCACAGGCGCAGAGCCACTTTTAGTCACTCCCCAAGAGCGGGGTGATGAAAACCACAGCTCTGGAACCTCTTGTCTGGGTTCTGACCCTAACTCTGCTACCCACTCGCTGAGGGACCTCGAGCAAGTTCATTAACTCCTCTGTGCCTCAGTTTCCCCATCTGTTCAATGATGAGAACTCTGTTTACCTGTTGTGGGGACTTGCTCTTAGTGTTGCTGCTGATGTTATACACAAACAAATTGGTCAACAGATTTTTTTTTGTCCCTCCAGCAATCAGAGCTAGGACGTGTGGGGGTGCCTGGGTGGCTGTCGGTTGAAAGCCCGACTTTTGGTTCGGGCTGGGGTTCTGATCTCAGGGTCATGGGATCGAGCCCTGCATCTGTCAAGCTCTGTGCTCAGCAGGAAATCTGATTCTCCCTCTCTAACTCTGCCCCACCGTCCATTCTCTCTCTCTCTCTCAAAATAAATAAAATATTAGAAAAAAAATTAAGACTGTCCCTCTTCTCATGATATCCAAGGGTCAGAGAGAGGTCAGAGGAAGGCACTGGGGATCCATGTGCACACCGAAGCTATAGGGAGGTAGAACCCTGTGTGAGCAGAACTTACTTAGGAGGTAACTAGAGGGGTTTCTTTTCTAGGAATAAAAGCAGTCAAATTAAGATAGGAAATAATGTAATCTCACTGTCACATGATTTTTCCCCACATCTCTTTCCTTCTCAAACATTAAAACTTTTTTTTTTTTTTTTTTTTTTTTTACCTCATCTCTATGTCCCATAAAGTGATATCGTCACTGATCCAGGGATTGGATGGCTCGGCCGGCGTGATCAAAGGATCATATTCCACATACTGTTCCGTGTAAGCAATTAAGCTGCAGGAGGAAAGCAAAGAATGCCGCTGAATTCCTTTAAAAACTTGTATTCTCTTTTACACAAACATTATAACGGTCTTTATAGAATTCTAAGTTAAAGGGAAACGCCTTCACTCCCACTTCTGACAAATCCAACTGTTTCCATATGTGCTTGTTCCCTTCTCATGACGAATGTATCATTTTTGCATTACGCCGTCATAGTACATGTAGGCATTTTATATCTTTCCCCCACTTTACTCTTTACCTGGACCCTGGCTGCACTAGCGTGACTGATACATAGGTCCAAACCTGCTTGTGTATCACCTTTCGCAGAGACCACGGCTCTCAGGGCATCTGGTCATAACAAGGACACTAGAGTCCCTCCAGGCTGCCCGCCAAGTGTTCTCAACTGGGAGATTTCCTTATTACAAAGACTAAAATCCTGATAGACCAAAAGGAGGTAATGCATTATAAACATTATTCCACAGAACAACTTAGTTTTTCCAGTTATAGTTCAAGCGGCTGCATTATCTTTCTAAAACAATAAAATAGTACTAAATGATTTCACACACACACACAAATAGCAATTTTAGCAAAAAAAAAATAGGGATTGTTTTCTCCTATCCCTTTTCACAGACTTATAATTTCTACCCTTCTGTTTCCTTTAGCAGTTAGCTGTATATTTCTAAATTTGGTTTTTATGGTTGTTCTTGATTATCAATTTTAGATGAGGATTTAACTTTCCCTTCACCAGTCCCCAACTCCCCCACCCCCTCCCCCATGATCCTCCTAAGAGACATATAATACTCTTTGTTAAATCAATATTTATTATTGTCCACATTATTAAACTAGATACAAATTGTATTTTGCTGCGCTAAGGAGCCTCTTCAAGGGTTCTAACAAATCTGTAAAACATCTAGGAGTAATTTTTCCACATCTTAAACACATCACATGATCATAGTTCAGTTCTGTCTTCCCGCCTCCCAGAGGGCTTCTCTTCAAAGTCTTGAGTCCTCTCTCTCCAGTCTGGACCGTTGGCTCTACATGCCTGATGCAAGTCACCCTCCTGGGAAGTCCTTCACTTTCTTGTGGAGACCTTGCTTTTCTGGACCTCATGTCTGTTTACTGGCTTTACTTCCTGGTTGTGTTGAAATCCTCCTCAAGTAGTTTCCTAAGAAAGGATGCACAAAGGCGAACTATTTCAAGTCCTTGCGGGTCTAAACATATTTTTGTTTTATCTTTATACTTGGCTGATGGTCCTGGGCACAGAACCCCAGGTTAAAAATCATCTTCCTTCAGGGTTCTGAGGGCGGCGCTCTACTGTGCTTTCTGGCGTCCAGTGCTACTGCTGAGAAGTCTGGATCCAGCTTGACTCTTGTTCTTTGGCTACTGTCTTTCCTCTCTGGAAACAGAGCCTTCTTCTCTTCTTGTTGCAGTGCCCTGAGATTTCACCCTGGCCCTTGCTGGTTGTTTTTATTTATTGTGCTGGGTATAAGGTGCAAGAGATTAAAAAAAAATTTCCCGGAAGTATTATTTCTTGGCTAATTTCATTCTGTTCATTTCCTTGGTCTTCTTTTGCTGTAATTCTTTCTAGGAGAACATTGGACCTTCTGGATTGGTAATCTAATTTTCTTAAATTTGCCTTACCATTTTTCATCTTTTTGTCTTTTTGCTTGACAGTCCTTTCCATCTTGTTATTTATTTATTTACTTTTAATCTGGGCTATCACTTTCTTAAGTTTCCAGAGTTCACTCTTATTTATCATAGATCTAGTTCTTGATGTATGGATGAAATATCTTCTGATATCTGATATTAATATTTCTTCTTTTTAAAAAAAGATTTGTTTGTTTTAGAGACAGAGAGAAAGTGTGAGTGGAGGGGGAGGGGCAGAAGGAGAGGGAGAGAGAGAATATCAAGCAGACTCCTTGTTGAACACAGAGCCCGTGGTGGGGCTCAATCCCACAATCCTAAGATCATGACCTGAGTCAAAATCAAGAGTTGGACCCTCAACTGACTGAGCCACCCAGGTGCCCCTGATATTAATATTTCTGAGGATATTAATTCTATATTTTTATTTCCTGGGTTTTTAAAAATAGTTTTTGGTCCCTCCAAGTCCCATTTTCTCTTTGTTTTTATCAGACTCCATCACATTGGGGTTTCCCTTGACTGTCGGGAAAATCTCTGGACATCCACTTGTGTGTAAGAGTAAGATACAAAAACCTGCTTGGAGACTCAGTGTGTATGTGGACAAGGGTTCATTGTCAGGTCATGGGTAACTCACCAGACTTTTCACTAGAGCTCCAAATGAGGGATGTGGGGACTTTCCCTGGGGGACATTGATTTTTCTCTAGAGCAAGGGTAAGTAAACATTGTCTGCAAGACTCAGTAAATATTTCAGATTTTACAGGCCAGATGGTGTCTGTTGCAACTGCTCAGCTCTTCTATTGCAGCAAAAACCAGTCATAGACAATTCATGAATGGATGTGCGTGATTGGGTTCCAATAAAACTTTATTTGCAAAAACAGCAGGGTGGAGAAGACGTGGCCCACAGCTTGTAGTTTCCTAGTCTCTTGCCTGTGGGCATATACATCGAGTTCCTGGAGGCTAAGAGCCAGGCAGAGACGGGAGGGAGGGTCCCACTGTTCACTATGTTGATCCTCAATTAATTTTCTCTTTTCACCTGGCTATTTATGATGTGAGGCGCCTGAATTCTGAACTGATGTTGACTCAGTTTCTCTGGAGAATAAACTCTTCATCTTCTATGATGGTAGAAACTAGGGAGAGATAGTTTCCTAGTGGGGCAGGTATCTAGAGATCCAAAGATCCAGACTTTGCCCATTCCTCTGGGTTAGCCCCGTGCTTTATTCTTGCTCTCCATGGTCTCTTGTTTTATTCTTGTTCTCCATGGTACCTTCAAGAGCCAAGACCAAATTTTGTTGGGCAATCTGGCTCTCTTTGTTATAATGCTGACACTCCTAACACACAGGTTATAATGTTCTTCGCTCTGTCCTCAACCATCTTGTTTTCTTTTTTTAAATTAAGTTTTGAAATATTTCAGGAATACAGAAAGGCGTAAGAATGGTAAGGACACCATCCTTGTTCTTGCCACCCTATTAAAAAAAAATACAATAGAGACAGGGGCCCATGGTTATGCCCTAATTCCATAGACTCTCAAACTTGGAAAAATTTGTTGAACCTGTTAATCCATTGATTTGTGGACCATGTCACTCTTATCATTTTTATTCCTTTACTTACACATTGCTTTTGAGGAGGGAGAGAAGAGAAACATATGTCCACAATATTGTCTTGAGTGAACTTGTTATAATTAATATAATCTTTTCCTTTATAGCAGACACAGATTAAAAAAAATTTTTTTTAGTATACATAATTCTGTAGTAGAACACCGTTGTTCACATAGGTTTCTCCATCTTTGGGTTATTTATTTAGAATTAACACCCACAAGTGGAATTATTGGGCCAAAAGGTATGAATATTTTTATGGTTATGGATCCACAATAAAACTTTTCTCCAAGCACTGCCAACTTGAGTGTCACCAATCTCTCCTGAAATGATAAATTTAGAACCACAGTTCTTACTACTGAATTGCAGAGGGTAAGCATGGTCAATTACTGCAGAAAGTGTGAAGAAATTAGCCAACAGCTATAACTCATTGCCACTCAGAAAGTGTGGTCCACAAACCAGCAGCATAGTGATCACCTGAGAGCTTGTAAGAAATGGAGACTCTCAAGTCCCACCCCAGACCTACGGAGTCAGAAACTGCATTTAAACCAGATTCCCCAGGTGATTCATATGCACAGCAAAGGTTGAGAAGCACCACATCTTATTCTTTGATTTTCTGAGGGGTTCAAGTCACACATTTTATTCATCCAATCAAAATGGAGGAGCCTGGGATACTTTCAGTTTTAAACAGGGCTCCAGACTTTCCCATCACCTCACAGCCTCCTCACTGTTCCAGGTGTGGTCTGTTGCCCAGCAGGGGTGTAGAAGGAGCATTGGTCCAAGTTGAAAAACCTTGGTTCTCATTCTCAGGTGAACCATTTGAGTGATCTTTGTCAAGTTTGCCGTGTTACATAATGGCCTTGTGGAGCACTCAGGACCATTTGAGAAAAAAATGGAAAAGTATTTCAAAAGAATCTTCCAAATCTTCTCTACACCTAAAATATGTAATTGCAACCACCATGTGCAGTGGAGGCATGCTATCCTCATAGGAGCACAAGGCAGGCAGTGTGCCCAGATGAACCTTCATCCCTAAGAGCTCTGTGGCCTTGAGGCAGCACTGTGGCAGGAAGGGTGCTGTGACATCTCCACAGGGAGCCATCCCTTTGGCACTTGGGATAATTCCATTCTTTTTGAAAGAAATGGGTTGCACCTCAAGGTACATAATAGTTTCCTAGGGCTACTCTAACAAATGACCACTTACTTGGTGGCTTAAAATGACAGAAATCTACTCTCTCTTACTTCTGGAGGCTAGAATTTCTGAAATCAAGGTGTCAGGAGGCCTATGCTCCCTCTGGGACTTGAGGGGAAGAATCCGTCCTCGCCTCTTCCAGCTTCTGGTAGCTCCAGGAAGTCCTTGGTTTGTGGATGTGTAACTCCAATCTCTGTCTCTGTCTTCACATGACTTCTCCTCTGGGCCTGGTCTTCTTCGCTTCTCTCTCTTACTTGTCATTGGATTTGGGGTCCACCAGAATAATTCAGGATGATTTCATTTCAAGATCCTTAATTTACATTCACAAAGACTCTTCCCAGATAAGGTCACATTCACAGGTCCCATGGATTAGGACTTGCACATACCATTTTGGGGGCCACTATTCTGCCCATTGCAGGAACATGAAAGAATCCAGGCATGAAGCTGGAGGAGGCACACTTGACCACCTGACTCCTTCCCTCAGATTGGCACAAAAACTAACCAGCAGATGGTAACCTCAACCCTGTTTCAGGGACAATGGGTCATGTGAGATATGTCTGAGTCATGATGACGTATTGGGGCTTTCCTGATTATTATGTACTTGGGCATCCACAGAATTCTCAGAATTTGAGATAGTGGGTATAGTCCATGGGGCTCTCCTTAGCTGTGACACTTTTGTCTCTCCAAATGTCTGCCCCTAGCCATTCCAATGACCTCAGCCTCCAGTGGCCCCAGTCTCCAATCAAAGACTTCTACCTGAGCAGCCCAAGACAAATGGTGTGTGTGTGTGTGTGTGTGTGTGTGTGTGTGTGTGTAGGCAGGTATTTGTCTTATAACTAGTTAATTTCAAGTTATGGGGGATTATTTTTAAAAACCAGAAATGGATATCCCTCAAGTAATACATAGGGATGGAAAGACAAAATTTCCTCCCCTGCCTTCCTTACCCCTCCTCAGATTTCCATGAGACAGGCTGGAGTTTGTACCAGCTGCCTCTCCAGGTTGTTTCATGAGCTCTTTCACATGGCCACACCTGCACCCAGTGAAGGCAGGTCTGACCCACCATGCCACACCTAGGTTCCTGGATGGAACCCAGGAGGAGCGCCTAGGATGAGAGGGGGCAGGGGAGGCTCAGGAGAGGCTGGGTAAGAATTCTGAGTACTTGGGCACTCGGGGGAGCCTGCCTGTTTGTGGCCTGGTTGCTTGCCAGTGAAGATAGCTGTCGTGTTGACCAGCCCAAGGCAGCTGAAACTTAAAGGGCCAAAGAGCAGTTAGGAAGATGTAAGTTGTAATGAAACATGGGCTCACAGCCAGGTCTCCTTTAGAGAAATCTGGGGATACCTCCAAAGGGTGGAGGAGAGGTGGTGAGATGAATGGGGATGTTGGTTCAAGAGAAGTAGTTGAGAACCCAAGGAGGATTTTGTAACCACTGAAGCTAAGAGTGCAAGATAGGTCTATGTAACCTGCTTTAAGTGTGACTGAAGTTGTTCCTATGGCCTCGCCCCACATTGTGCCTTCTTAGAGTAAGGTTTAGATGGGACCCTAGATATGTGTGGAAGAACATGTGAAGAGAGGGGTAAGAACTTCCCATAGAAATGCCCAGCAAGCTATACCAAAGCAACAGAGCTCCAATTAGGATGATCACTAATCAGTCACTCAAAGCCAATGATGGGCAGCATTGGTCAGCAGGGAAGTTTGTTGTATTGGAAGAGGTATAGCTATTTTGTTAGAGTTTAGCTACATGAATAAAGTTGGTTAGAGGCTTTGTAAAGGAAACAGTAAAAATTGTATGGGCAGGTGCATTTTGAATGTAATATTTTATTGATAGAAGTGGGGTGTACTGACTAATCACTGAATTAGACCAGGCTATACCAGGACCTTCTGATCAAGCAAGAGACTTGGATTTTTTTTTTTTAAGACAGGAAGGGAAGGGGGATGGGCAGAAGGAAGGGGAGAGAGAGAATCGCAAGCAGACTCCCCGCTGAGCAAAGAGTCCAGTGTAGGGCTTGAGCTCATGACCCTGAGATCATGACCTGAGCTGATATCAAGAGTTGGATGCTTAGCCAACTGAGCCACCCAGGTGCCCTGAGATCTGGAATTTTTAAAGGTATTTTAGAAAGGAAGATCTTGAGATTCTAAGAGGAAGAGAGAGATTGGATGGTATATTAGTCTCTTACAGCTGCTATAAAAAACTGCTACATACTTAGTGACTTATAAACACAAATGTATTATCTTATAGTTCTAAGGGTCAAAAGTCTGAAATGAACACTGTGGCGCTAAAATCAAGGTATCAGCAGTACCGAGTTCCTTCTGGAGGCTCAAGGGGACAGTCCCTTTCATTGCCTTTTCTCCCTGATAGTGGTGTCCCACATTCCTTGGGTCCTCACCCCCTTCCCTCTTCAAATCCAGCAATTCCTGCCCAAGGCTGGATCACATTGTGTCACTCTGGCACTGACCCTTCTGCCTCCCTTATCTACCACAAGAACTCTCCTGGTTACACTGGGCCCACCTGGATAATCCAGGGTAATCCCCCTATGTTAGACTGATTAGTACTCTTAATTCCATCCACAAATGTAATCCCTCTTTGCCATGTAACCTAACATATTTTACAGATTCTGGGGATTAGGACCTGGGCATCTTTGAGGGACTATTCTGTCTTCCACAGGTGTACTTTGAGAGGCATTTGTGCAGAAGGTGGAGAATGAAGTCACTTAACAGAGGGTGTGGTGGTAGGTAAAAGGTGTACACCAGGCCTGCATGGACTTTTTGGGAATGGCACCAACATGTTTTATTTCATTGTCATTGTTACAACCTATGCACATAAACTCAGTGTTCATGAATCTATGCTCACCCGTGTCCTGTTTGCCATCACTGCATGCAAAACACAGGAGACAGCAAAGTGCCTTCTCTTGGAGGTTCCTATGAGTGGCTTTGGCCGTTAGGAGTCTGTTGCCTTAACTCCTCTCCTAGCTTTTGTGGGGTTGATTCTTCTCAGAGAGAGGGACCAAGAAGGTTAACTCCATAGTCAAGGTGGCAGAGGACTGAGAGAAGGTGAAAGAATCCCCCACCCCAGAAAGAGATGGAAGAGGATCTCCTCTTCTCTCATCTTCTCAACTCCATGATACTGGCCAGAAACAGCATGAAGGGTGGAGTGAAAGCAAGCACTGCTCACCCTGCCCCTGCTCATCTGGGCTGGAGGTGTCTTACTTAGGAGCTAACACTTTCAAAGTGGGATGCAGAGGCAAGGAACAAAGGGTTGGTTGCCCAGGATAAGACCTAAGCATCACGCAGAGAGAGTACAGGCTTTTGGGTCTGCATTTGGGCTGTGCAATGCCATTTCTTAGGTGTCAAAAGAGGTAAAAATGGAGACAGAAATGTCATCTAGGGATATAGTGAGTGTACTTGGTTGGGTTGACCCTTGTGCTGTGTCTCTTGGGGTCCAAGTGAAGCAGTTAGGGATCCTGGGAAGTGAGAAGCCCTCCAGAACGGGTAAACGAGGCAAGAAAATGTCTGGGGGTTCTTGCTCAGCCTTCACTGTCTCCTGGGAATTGCATCCCAACATGGACCCAGGGCTACTTTAGGTGCTGCCAAGTGCTTATAAGCCTTGCTCCCAGCCACAGTAGATCTGTCCAGGAATGGATACCTTACTGACCCAAGCAGGGTTGCTACCCTCTTTCCCTAGCTTCAGGTATAGAAACTGCAGTTACAAAGTTCAGGGGTTGGAGGCAGTCCTGTTTCCTAACACCTGTCTGTGATTAAATAGGCTGAGGCCAACATGGAAAGTGGAGCGGGACAAGAGGTGAAGAAGGAGCCTTGGGAGTGTTTGGGGCCTTGGTTCCAGATTTTTTTTTTTTTTAAGTGTGGAGCCCAACATGGGGCTTGAACTCATGACCCTGAGATCAAGACCCAAAGCTGAGATCAAGAGTCGCTCACTCAACCGACGGAGCCACCCAGGCATCCCCTGGCTCCAGCTATACCAGTACTTAGGGGTGTGGCTGGCCTTCCCCGAGCTCAACTCTGCAGCTCCTCCTTATAGGGTGTGGCCAGCACATGCTTCTTTCATCGGAACTGGGTTCAAGCTGGGGTTCTATTGCCTGGCAACAAAGCAATAGTATTGAAAGAAGGATGAAGGTGATGGGAATGTGATGGCAAATTCATGGAGGCACCCTTTGTAGCATTAGCCAGAGATGCTTCCTCTCCCCCAGAACACACTTCCTTGCAGTGCACAGACAAGTTATCAGAGTCTTCTGGAGACACACTAAGACAATGAAATGGGCCAGCAGGCAATGTGGGAGGCAGCAGTACTGTTGGAGTCCAGAGTCAACATCAATGGCTGCAGGAAGACTTGAGAAAGGACAGGAAAAACACAGAGAGAGAACAGAGAGGCACGGAAAGAGCTTTGCAGACAGCAGGCACATAACAGCACACAAACAACAATGTCCACAGATCATTGGGTGTGGGTGGCACCAAAGCAGAATTGGGAGGTGTTACAGACTGAATTGTGTCCCCCCAAGTTTCATATGTTGAAGCTCTAACCCTGCAATGTGACTGTTCTTGAAGATAGGGCCTTTAAGGAGGTCACTAAGGTTAAGTAAGGTCATGGGTTGGGGCTCAGATTTGATAGGACTTTGGTCATAAAGAGAGGAAGAGACACCAGAGATATCTCTCTCTCTGTGCACAGAGGAAAGGCCATGTGATGACACAGAAGCAGGAGGTCATCTGCAAGCCAGGAAGAGAGGTCCCACCAGAAACCAGCCCTGCCTGCACCTCAATTGTAGGCTTCCAACCTTCGGAACTGTGAGAAAATAAATGTCTGTTGTTTATGTCTCCCAGTCTTGGTATTTTGCTATGGCCACCTGAGCTGACTATTATAGGAGGAAATGGAAAAGATAAAATAAATACAGGAAATCCAGAGGAAGTCCATTAAGAGCAAGATTTCTCATTGAGAAGTTTTAACATCCTTGTCTCCTTATCTCTGCCTCCTTCTGATTAGTATATGGTGTTGTTATTATCAAAGGCGAAATTCTCACATTATTAGAAGGTGCTGACACAGCAACCATCCACCAAATGTGCCACCCACCAGCATCAGTTTGAACTGGTTTGAACTGGTTCTTGGGTGAGTACGCAGCTGGCCAATTTATCCCCATAGTCCCTTCCATTTCCTTGCAGAAAGGGGTAGAAGTTCATCGCCTGGCTGCCAGGGGTAGGACCCATGGTCAGTCATTTAGTCAACATTATTCAGTACCTACTAGTGCCATGAAATAATGAACAGCCTTCTGGACTGCAGGGTGATGCTCACACCAAGCTAATAGCAAGGTCATGGCTTCTAACAACTATGACCAGTAGTCATGGGTTATTATACACACACACACACACACACACACACACACACACATTTTATATGTGGGGGCTCATATATGACATATATAGGTTATATATATTATAGCTGACCCTTGAACAACATGAACAACATGGGGGATGGGGCACTGAATCCCCGTGCAGTCAGAAATCCGTACAACTTCGGACTCCCCCCAAACTTAACTGCTAATAGCCTGCTGTTGACCAAAGCCTTACTGATAACATACACAATGCATATTTTGTATGTCATATATATGATGTGTCATATTCTTACAATAAAGTAGAGAAAAGAAAATGTTATTAAGAAAATAAAAAGAGAAAATGCATTTATAGTACTGTACTATATTTATTGAAAAAAATCTGTGTAAAAGTGGCATTCAAACTCATGTTGTTCAAGGCCCAACTAACCCTTGTATATATATATAATGGGGGTCTATATATGTATATATACATACTACATATGTATATATACATATATATATAATCCATTAATATGGGTTGTTAATTAGGTTCTACCTTTGATAAATCTGGAGAGGAGAGAAATAACAAAAGTGAATTTAGAAAACTTTCAGGCCAAGCACTTAAAAAAAATCTGAGAGAAAAGTTTTAGAATTCATCCTCTCTCCCTTAACAAAAAATTGAGACATAGTTTTATTACGAATTGTAGAGAATATGACAAAAAAGGTAAAACAGGTGAGTTGGAGGAAGAAGCAATGGGTTGAGGGGTGTCTGGAAGGGACTCCTAGGGCTTCGCACACATAAGGAGTGTGGTCCACAGAGCAGGTGTGGAAGAAGATGGAGACACAGAGTCCGGGGAGATGGACAGTGAGGAATGGCTCACAGCTGTGGGATGACGAGGCATGGAGTGCAAAGTATTATGGGACAGTGACTATCATTCCTACTTTAGAAATAGAATACAAATGTGCTACAGCGCTCATTAGGAAATCGGGGCCTCTACATGGGGAGGAAACCTGGAAACTGTATGTGGGAAAGGTGAGTAGGAGAGTGTGTTTGCAGCCCCTTGCCCTGTATGTATGGTTTTCTAGACCTGATGCACTGACGAGAAGCAAGAGATGAAGAGGTTCTGGCTAGAGAGGGAAAGGGAACACAAGCAGAACGACAAAGAGGGAAGAGGAACTTCTGGCTCCCAATCATTCATTCATCCAGTTTTTTTCATGTTGGGGAAGGTGAGGAAAAGAGAGACTATAAAGAACTCCTAAATTGTGGGTCACCAAGAGAAAATACATTCCATGGAGAAACGAGAGATGAGTGAAGGGACGTGAGAGTGAATTTAGCTGCTCAGAAAGAAGACTGCATACCAGGCCAGGTATCTCAGCCCTTCTAGGTTTTGGTCTGGATACAGTGGCCCTGGCTATCACGTTGCCTCTGCTCTTTCCTTCTCTGTCACCTGAGGTGGGCTGGGAAAAAGAAGATGCAAGGATCCCATGGTGTCTGGAATCACATAAAAGCAAAGTTGTAATGACCTCTTCGGCCCCTTTCTTCCTTCCCCCAAACTTTCATTAAACATTAAGTTCGTGGACTTCCATCACCCTAGCTGGTTTTTTAATAACCCTTAGGGTATTCAGGCCCTTGCTGTCTTATCTCATTTCGTTAATTACATTTCAGGATCACGGAGGGTTGGGAGGCAGAGAAGGAACCAGCATCCAATTTCAGAGAGCAGCGCGATCCCGAGATGGGCAAGCAAGATGATGTAAAAAATCAATTCAGCAGTCAGCTGTGATGCACAAGTGGCTCCCAGGGATAGGGTAAGGACAGCCAAGTGCACAGGCGGATAGGGAATGAGACAACTCGATCTCTCTGTGCGGGGCAGTGTGATGTGACTCCTGCAGGGATTAGGCATAGCTCCGTGCCTAGTGAGTGGGGAGAGATCTCTGCAGACGCCCTGAAAAATGTAGGGGCTTTTCGGACCACTTGGAACTGAAATGTATACCGTTTTGCATTCCCAGATTGGGTTGTCAATCACTGTAAGGCTTGGGTGAATAAAAACGGGGCTCCAATGAGGACCCTGGCAAAGGACGGTAAGACCTCCATTGTTTGGCGATCTCAGACAGGTGAGCTATACGACCACAACGGCCTCTGAGCAGAGTCTACAATGACACAAACCCTGGGCCTCAAGGCTCATCGTCTGAATTCAGAAGAGCACGCCCCTTGGAAAAGACTCTTTACTCTTGCTTCAGGACCAAGGCTAAGGTTTCCTGATTTCCTGGCATGGTCGATTGATTTAAAAATGAGTCTATTTCTCCAGCCCTTGAATCTGGTCTGGGCTTGTGACATGTGTTGACCAATAAAAGACAACAGAAGTGCCAGAGTGTCAGTTCCAAGCCTCAAGAGGCTTTGCCTGCTTGTACCCTCTCTCCCGGAATTCTACTATTCCCACGTGAGCAAGACCAAACTCGCCGGAGGATGAGAGACTGTGTGAGGGAGAGCCCAGTATCCCAGCCGAGGTCAAGGTCAAACTCGCCGGAGAATGAGAGACTATGTGAGGGAGAGCCCAGTATCCCAGCCGAGGTCGTGCTAAACCACCTGGAGCCAGGCGCGTGAGAGAGCCCAGCCAAGAGCACAGAGCTGTCCGTGGCTGCACATGGATACCAGCCTGAGCCCAGGGGAGCCAGCTGGCACATAATCATGTGAACCGTAGCAAATGCCTGCTGTTGGAAGCCACTAGGGTTTGAGGTCGCTTATTACTCAGCGATATCTAACAGAAACACCTGGTCTGCCTGCAGACTGTTGACCAGGAACAAGAAAACAAACCAACAGTCAGCTAAAAAGCAGAAACACAGACTCGAAGGTTGTAATGGTCTGAGGCTCTTTGGGGGAAAGGGAAGAAGTTTGTGGCACTTTATAAGATGCTGATCATTGGCAGTTGCAAAGCACAGTATAACAGTCATCCAGGAAAATTATCCTTTCTTTAAGAAGGCAAGTGCATGAACCATACCTAAGAAAGATTCTTGTTTGGGGGCACCTGGGTGGTGCAGTCAGTTGGCCATGCAACTCTTGGTTTGTTTGGTTCAGGTAGTGATCTCAGGGTGGTGAGATCGAGGCCCGTGTCGGGCCCCGTGCTCAGCGCAGAGTCTGCTTGGAGCTTCTGTCTCCCTCTCTCTCTGCCCCTCCCCCTTTCTCGCTCTCTCTACGAAATAAATCAATCTTAAAAAAAAGAAGAAAGTAAAGAAAAAGATTTTCATTTAAAATACTTAAGATAATAGGCTTAAGGCATTAAACACTATTTATCTGGGAGATTCATTTGTGTGTGCGGGGACCATACTACCTGAAGCAAAAAATCGGGGGTGCCTAGGTGGCTCAGTTGGTTAGGTGACTGCCTTTGGCTGAGGTCATGATCCCGGAGTCCCGGGATTGAGTCCCACATGAGGCTCCCTGCTTAGCAGGAAATCTGCTTCTGCCTCTGTCCCTCCCCCCATCATGCTCTCTCTTTCTCTCTCAAATAAATACATAAATAAAATCTTTTAAAAAAAAATCAGGTAGCATCTTAGATAGAACTTTTTGTTGCTTCCAGGTGCAAAAGGTAGCGTATGCTGGGAAGTGGAGTTTGGTTGTCATGATGTTGGCCCTTAACCACTCATGGTGACAATGCGACAGCGTGGTTGAAACCAGGATGACCCCAGATCTGCACAGAAGAACCAAACTCTTCCCATATGGCCTTTCCTTCCTCACAGGTGCCAGAGAGCTGGGCCATGGGAGGCAGCCAGGGCAGAAACACAGATGTGGGCTGCAGGGCCAGCCTTCCCGGGCAGCCTGTGGGGCTCTCTGTGCCGCAGACGGAAAAGAGACAGGGTGGAAGGGTTGCATTTGCAGAAAGCCGCCGTCTGCAAGACCAGCTTCACTTCGTGGCTTGCCCTTTATGGCTTCCTCTGAACACCACACGCCCAGTTCTTTCTGTTCCGCGTACCTGAAGTCTGCTCCTTTCCAAGACACCATGAAGCACCACAGGGTGCTTAATGGTAAATAAGTCATTAAAAATGGTAAAAATAATGGTTCGTATTTATTGCCTGTGTAGTACATGCCAAGGACTGGATGAACTCATTTCCCCTGTAAGTTAGGGCTACTGCTCTCTCTCCTTTAAAAGAAACAGAACGGAGGCACAGAGACATAAAGCAGCCTGCCCAAGGTTGCACAGTTAGAAAATGGGCAGAGGCAGGACCCCAGCCCTGACGCCTGGCTCCACACCCATCCCCTGATTCGTCCTGCTAGGCTCCTTCAGTAGGCAAGTGTCCCTATTCCCGTCCTGGCTGGGTGTGGTCACAACCTTTGACCACAGCCCTGACCCAACCCATCACCAGCCCTGGAGCATCTCCCCAGCATCAGTTCCCAGGGAACTGCGTGGCATGCACCTGTTCTCTGGGGGATGAGGTCCTTTGCCTGGCGGCTGATTACCACCCATCACCTGCAGCAGGCCCAGGGAGAGCAGCGCCGGCGCGGGAATGTGTGCGCCCACCTGAGACAGCTCAGCTTTCAGCTTCGGTGAGCAGAGCAGTCGCACCCAGGGCCAGCTGCCAGCGCCCCCTCCCCGTCCCCGCCCCTGCCGCTGCTGACGGCCTGAGGCTCCGGGCTGCTTTATCTCCTGCTCACACCCGTCTCCTCTCCCTCCTCCTCTCTATCTGGGAGTTTCCTTGTGGTTCTAATGAAAAACCCTTGTGTCACATTGAAAAGTTGCCAGTTATTGCTGCTGGGAATAAAATCCGGTCTCTGCTGGGCGGAGACTCCGGAAGCTTCGAGTTTGGAGTGAGGACAGGCTGGTTGGAATAATCTCTCCAGTGCCAGCCGAGCAGCCTCAAGCATAATGAGATGCTGCCAGGTGGGGTCCTCCACGACAGCGCTAAACAAACAAACACCAGGCCCTGCCAGGCTCCCCACCCCACCTGGATTGCCTCCCGGCCCCGCCTCGGCCCTGCTTCAGCCCCGCACACCTGCCAGGAGTCAGTGGGCTTCCTTCAGGCTGACTGGTTCAGGCTCTTTCCCCATGTCCCCCAGAGATCAGACAAAGCAGGGTGCCCCTACTCCTGTGAGCTCTCAGCTTACACAGTTCAGGGCTGAGCACAGAGCCTCAGGGCTACACAGTGGCTTCCCCAAGGAGACCTGGTCAGTGCACCTGCAGATTATTCAAAATGCAGGCTCCTCTGGATCTACCTGGAGTCACTGAATCCAAATCCCCACAACTAGGGTTTGGGAAACCCCATTCTGAACCCCTCCCTGCCTGGACAGTCCTGCTCAAAACCACTGGACCCGAGTGACCTGACCCAAGGGAAGACGCTTCCCCCGCATCCCCCCAAACCGCTGCTACACACACATGCTCTCCTAGGACTGCAAAGTCTCATGTGCCCTTCAAAGGCCAGGTGTGACTTGCACTGATCCTCCCAGCACATGGGGACAGTCATTTCTGTCCCTCTTTCACAGAGATGGAAGCTCAGAGCCCCTTACAGGCGACGGCACCAATGCACACAATGTCATCCCACCACTTCCCTCATGGCCACTCTCTGGGACAAAGGCAACCACAGTGAGAGCAGAAAGCAATTTTAGAGGCTGCTACTTGGGGAGACCCCCAACATGACAGTTGGGGGCGGGGGCAGTGGCTCTGTGGCTAGCAGAGTCAGCTGCAGACCTGACTCCACAGAAATCCACATCCAAGTGCAAACTGAGCTCCAGCCTCCGGCCACCTTGCGGAGCGCTTTCTTTGGAGAAAACAGGAATCTCAGTGATTCTCACAAGGGGTGAGTCTGCCTCCCTCCTGGCTCTGCCCTGGGAACGTTGGATGATGCCTGAAGACATTTTTGGTTCTCATGATTGTGAGGTGGGTTTTAGCATCTAGTAAGTAGGTAGAAGTCGGGGAGGCTGCTAACTATCCTAAAATGCAGAGGACTGCCCAGGATGTCAATAGCAACATTATCAGTGAGTCCCGGGATAGACGGAGATGCCCGCCCCAAGCCAGGGACATCCTTGGTCCCCTGAACACAGGGTGTTCACTTAGCATTTTGTATTTGGGAGAGCAATTTTTCTTAGCCTCAATTTCTTGTTATGCATCCAAAAAGAGGAGGCAGATCAACCTGGGGGCCAGCAGAGAAAGGGTCACAGGTTGATCACACAGCCAGCCCTCTGTGTGAGCTGGGTTTAAAGGACCCACTTTACGCCAATATCCAGTAAATGCTAAGACCCAGCTTAAAACCTTGATCCCTCAGATACTGGTCATCGCTTAAACAGTAGCATATGGATGGACAATCGTTCGGTGTGAGACTGTCTGATCAGATTTATTCCATCACGGATTCCCCAGGTGGTCTCTCCTCTTCACCGAGGATTCGAAAAACAGACCATTTAGTTGACAAAATTGAGTTTCCCCTGCATTAACAGAGTGGGAGTGGAACCAGCTCCGGGTGCAGATTGTAGCACAAACGCTCCTGAGGAAGCCGGGCAGGAGGTGCCAAATATTTTCTTTACAGTTGATTTGATGCGGTTCTGGGGTTGATGGTGTGTGGAGGTGGAATGCCTCCTGATGGCTCGGCCACCTCCGACGAGCGCGGCCAACACCTCAAAGGGCACACATCATTTTCCTCCCCCCGTAAAGGAATCTGGGCACTTTATGGCTGAAAAGGGACCAATTCCATTTGAATTAATCAAGAGGCTGAAGGTAAAAGTGCATTACGTAGCTCTTAAGGACATTCTTCCTGGATTGACAAGGTCCCGTGGCCACCCCCTGGAAAGCTTCAACAATGGAATGTTTCTTGACATCACTCAAGGGAGGTCTGCTGTCTTAGCGGTACTTGCATGGGGTCTGTGTTTTTTCACTCATCAGTTTAAGAGATGACTATGGTCTGCCTCTTGGTGTGGTACATACTTGTTAGCCGTGACCCCGTAACATTTCTCCTTTGTTAAATTAGAGGAAGACAGTAATATTATTGAGGGGAAACATACCTTTCAGCCACTTTGGACATTTTTAAACAATGTCTGTCAATCTGTGCATTCAAAAATGTTATCTGGGGAAAGATAGAACAGAGGTATTAAGATCAAACTTGATTTTTTTTCCCCTTCTCCCTATGAACCCAAATCTTGTATTTCCATCCGTAACTAAACAACTCTTCTGGCCAGCCTTTGCCAATGCTCCAGCTTTGCATTCCAACAATCATTGGCCCTTCTGGAAGTTCCCAAAATACTCGGGAATCACACTCCACAATTTAGCTTATGCTAATATTCTGTACTGTTTTGTAGCCTAAGTCTTGACTCCCAAAAGTGATTGCAAGCTTAAAGGCAGTGGTAGATATCCTATGAAGCTTAGCAACACTTAGAGGCACTGTAAATATCTGGTTGGACTGATTTCCAGTGATTTCCCTCTGCACACCCTTCACAACTACATTACACCCACCATATGCTTGGTGTACTTGACTAGATCATCAAATAGTGACTTCACATACGTTTCCTCTTGCCCACCCCAAATAAACTTGTCCGAGGCGGGCACCTTTGGGTTTCCCCCTCAGAAGCCAGTAAAACGTAACATAAAGACCCTGAAGTCACTTCATTGTCAGTGAACCCTAGAAAGGAGTCATGTAATTAGCCATTGTCTGCTGAGCCTGGTTGACCAGTTAGCTTCTCATCATGAAGGAAGGCAACATTGAACCAAATAAAGCTGAAGTGGCACAGAGAGTGGGGCTTTCTTTATTTGTAAACTTGCCTTTTGAATGACAGCAATAAAGTTGGTGGTTCTGAGCTGGCTTACGCTGCAAGTTCATTACAATCTTAGGGACTCTGTCACATCTGTACCCCCCCCCCCCATCAGCCCCCATAGCCTTCTGTGGGAAACCCAAGGGACTGGGATCACTCCTCTACGTCCTTCTCTAATAACTGCTGGGGGAACTCGGTGGAGATTTTGTCCTCTCGCGCTTCCGTGGGTTGTTCGCACACAGACTCAGAGGTTCAAGTCATCCACAGCTGGGTTCCACTGTGGTTTCCAGGAACTCAAAGCTCACTCAGCCTTCAGAGGTGAACATTCAAAGGGTTTTCAACCTGGCCACGTCTCCTCCTGGGAGTGCGGTAGTCAATTCATTCACCTGTTTCCGGATGTCCTCTTTTGTAGTTTTCCTGATTGGCTGACTGGGTATGTGCACGGGGCTTTGCGACTGGGACTCTTCTGTCACGCCATACACTGACTAGAGAAGAAGCAAGAAGATAGAATCATGCATCCCCAGAGGGGCAGGGCACCTTAGGGGTGGGTACTGCAAGAGCTCTTTTGATGCTTCCAATCCCCTCTGTGACGTCCTGACAATAAGTGACCAGCCCCTGCAAATTTCTACAGTAAGGGGACCTCTTCCTCTTCAGGCAGTTTGTCCCATCTTTGGGCTACCACTGTTAGACGATCTTTCCTTTCACTAAGCAGCAACCATCTCTTGAATATCAGTGTGTCTCCAAATATGGCCCTAGACCATTTGCGAAGAATCATCTGGGGGTTCTTGGTAAAGATGCACATTGCTGAACCCCAACCCCAGACCTACTGAGTCTTTGTGGGCAGGGTGTGGGAGCCTGCACTTTTATCAAATGCCCCAGGTGATTCTGAGGCACAAGAAAGTTCAAGAACAACTGTTGAAAGTTATGCATGGAAGAGCTTCTCTAGAATTTCTGTCCCCAGCAGATGACATGCTCCTCTGGTACAAATCGGAGAGGGTAGGGTTTCAGACTCTTTCCTTTTCAGCCAAACAGCTTTGGCCTCAGTTTCTCCCTATGCTATGGCTGCTTATTAAGCAGTTTCCTTGTGCTGGAGACAGAGGAAAGACAATCTTTGCTCTGGGAATGAAATGAAACCCCAAAGGCTATGCAATGTATAGCTGAAATCTATAAAATCAAGAAGGGGTCAGATAGAGAGGATGTGAGCTCCTTAAAATTCTGGAAGATTAGAATTAGGGGGCCCTTAAAGATTAAATGAGGATGTTTTAAGACTAACGTCATAAGGTCTAAAACCTACAAGGGCATAACTCATCTCAGTAAAGAATAAAATATATAAGTGGATTCAAGAAGTTGAAATATATGTCATGTCGTGTGTGTGTGTGTGTGTGTGTGTGTGTGTTTGAGAAAATGAGAGGATTGGTCATCACAAGAAATAGCAATGCCTGGGGGTACAACTCTAGCCTTTTGAAATTAATATCATGGGGGACAGATATGTCCTCCCACAATACGGTCCTTGGTGCTGTGGTGAAGTTGGGGTATACCAGTCATGGGGCAGGCTGAGGGGGGCAGCCTCAAGTATGTCATGGCCACTGCCACTTCCAGGAGAGTGAAACACGAATAAATGATGGTTGACCCATTCACAGTTGGGTACAATGGTGATTTGAATTTGGATGATCTAGCTACATAAAACACTTTCAAAGTACTAAGCTCACCTTCACCTGTGGGACTGGATACTTTTTGTTCCTTTAGTTTCTTTTCCTTCCCAGAGCCAATTGCTACTCACCCTCCATACCTCAGCAAGTTTGAGCCTACTTTGGAAGCCCTCAGGGAGCCCCGGCTCTGGTGTCCCCTCCTGGCTCCCTGGCACCATCCAGCATTTCCCTGCTCTCCTGACTGCCTGGGGGTTCATCCCCCTCCCCCTCCCCCTCTCTCCCAGGCTGTGGGTTTTGTGACGACTTGTGACACCGTATTTTAGCAGCAAGAAGGGCGCCAAGTACACACCAGCCACTCCACAAATATTTGTAGAATGAATGAATGAAATGGTTTCAAAGGACAAAATGGGGTAGAATTAACAAATAGCAAACGACTGTTTGAACAGTACCAGAAACAGAAGGGCTATTTGCATCAAGAATTTAATTTAGCTAAACTAGCGAACCTTTTTAACCTTTTGTGGGTTCTTCAGACGCCGGCATTTCCTAATATCCATTTCTGTTGTGTTCACACAGCCTGGCTGAGAAAAAAAAAAATCATATAAATTACCAAGTGAAAATCACACCTTCCATTGTGACCCAAGCGACACCATCAGACCCAGTCTTTGTCTTTCCCATTACAGGTATTACATGATTAACTCCACTTGGCTGTTTACAGTTCCTTTTACAAAGACGTTTCATCTTCAGCATGTGTTCCTGCACCGAGGCCCCATATGAAATATCAAAGCCTACCCCTCACCATCTAGGGGTGACAATGCAGAGGGTAGAGTGAAGAGTTTATAAGCATAAATGTCCTTTTTTTTTTTAAGATTTTTATTTTTTTTGCCAGAGAGAGAGACAGAGACAGAGAGAGCGAGTGCAAGTGGGAGGAAGAGGAGAAGGGGAAGCAGGCTCCCCGCTGAGCAGAGAGCCTGATGCAGGAATGACCTGAGCCGAAGGCAGATGCTTAACCCACTGGTGCTTGATGCTTAAGGCAGATGCTTAACCACCCAGGTGTCCCCAGAGTAAACTTCTTATTTAGAGTGGCCAGATCGTTTCAACCACAGCCTTTGTTACTAAACATTATCTGACCATCTACAACAATCCAATATCATGATGGGGAAATACTTTCTGTGTTTTGCTTTTAACCAGCTTTTAGACATAGTTTGAGGACATAGTTTCCTCATTCCAGTTTCATTTCATGAGGAAAATGCAAGATCTGTCTTAATCATAGGAAATTAGAAATACAGTCGCACCTCATTATGCATGGATTTTGTATTTGTGAATTCACCTACGAGCTAAACTTCATTCATAACCCCCGAGTCCCTCTTCATGCTGCCTTCGTGATCATTTGTGGACACAGACAGAGCAGCAAAGGCTGTGAGCAGCCCAATGTGTGTGGTCCCGCTGAGGCAAAGGTGAGGTTCTGCTTTTCTGTTTCTTCTCTTACTGTGAACAAATGTTCTTTTGATGATCTATTTAGGACCACCTTTTCCACATTTCTGTGCCTTTTGTTGGTGATTTTGCTGTTTAACACGGCCCCGGAGCACAGTGTGATGTGACCTCTTGTGTTCCTACACACAAGAGGGCCGTGGGGTGCATGACAGGGAACACAGGTGTGTCAGTTAGAGAACAATGGCGGTCCCGAATTCAGTATTCATGAATCAACAACACACATTAAATAAGACATCTTTAAACAGAAGCAGGCTGTGGACATGGTTACCTACCGATCAACTGAAGAAAAGATTGGGACCAGAGGAACCGAACCCTGCATGTCTCCCAGGATAGTGGCTCAGCCCTGGCTAATTCAGCGTGCACGGTTACTTTGCAGAATGTAACTACCATGAATACTGACAATGGACCTCATTTGAGGAAGATTATTCTAAGATATAGAGTCGAATGACAGTAGAAATGGAAACTGCTTGTTCAAAGCGAGGGGAGGGAGAAACATCTATCATGCAAATGGATGTCAAAAGAAAGCTGCAGTTAGCTGTACTTATATCAGACTTAAAAACCAAAGACAAACGAGAGGCGAAGAAAGGCACTGTATCATAAAAAATTAAAAAAAAAATAAGAAGGGGGACAATCCAACAAGAAGTTCTAACAACTGTAATTATTGATGCACCCAATTTGGGAGCACCCAAATATATTTAAAAAAAAACCCCAAAACAAAAAAACCCCAAAAAACTCAGAAACTGCTTATTTTGGGGCTGTAAACTTCTGGGGCCCAGAGGTCTCAGGGGAGTTCCTACAGTTCTCCTGTTCCAAGTCCGTATTTCATGGATGAATAACTCTTAAAAGCTGAAACTGACATACATTCCAGACAACCCACCAAGATTATACTGACGGAATGGCAAAACCAATTTCACAAAGTTCAGCAATGCTCTTTAACTTTAAGAATGAGACACCTGGTGGCTAAAGATAGTCTTTTCTTTCAAGTGAAGGAAGAGGGAAACAAAACAAAAACACAGAGAAGCAAGGGGAGCTTTCTCACCACTGGCCTGTGGACATCCCAAAAGGCCCGTTCTTGACTATCCAAAATTTTCCTTTCCGTCTTGTCCTTTTTCCGATCTATCCTGGAAGAGCAAAGAAAGGAAATCAGAGGCTCCTGTTTCTAGGGGCTTAGTGCACAGGGGGCTCTTGGCATCTGTGCGGTCCCTGCTCTCTGCAGGGATGTGACGTAGGGGCAGACCCTTCCCTCAAAGGACCCTCCAGAGGTCCACACGTGGGATGAGTATTTTTCTTAGGCTGGACTGCAAGTCATCACAGATGTGGACTGAATGCGGTGGGCCTAAGGAGAGAACCAGAATCCAACTGTCCAAGTGAATGATTAAGATTGAGATTATTCGGAACTGAATTATCCCTGGACACCCCCCACCCCCCATCAAAGCGGATACAGCGTATTCAGATTATAGGAAAGAATATAACCATAGGCCTGCCGTGTTTCATCCTCAAATTTGAGAATTTGCTTTAGATTCAGAATCAATAGAAATGTCTTCAAAATACTGCAATTGCATGTTTTAAAAGTCACTTAGAGCCTCTAGCTTTCTAAAAGCAGAGTAATAGCCCTAGCATGTGACAAGAGCCAGAAGGCAAATCCGGTGGGCTTCAGCTGGGGGAAGCAAAAATTGCAGGAGGGAAATTACACGTGACAAAGACAGATTCTTTATGTTCTGATCAGTAAATAGATAAGAGGTTTTTTTTTCCTTTTAAGCCTGCATTACATCATATTACCTCTCTAAGTAAAAAAGTAACAGATTAATTGTTGTGTAACTTCTGGTTCTTGGCTCTCTTGGGAGCACTTTAGTTTACAGCCCTGAAATAAACCATAATCACCCTGAGATTTCTGTGATAATTACTGCGTACTTCAACAGCCCACAATTATAACATAATCACGGACTTAATCAAAAAAGTGAATCGAGAAATACCGTATATGTACAAAGTAACAATTTCCCCGCCTTTTTCAACGTGCGATGCTGGGTGATCCTTAAAGTGCAACTTAGCTCTCCTCTTTGCTTCGCAGTGGCTCCTGAGTACACAGGTTGGATTCTGTCTCCTCCTCCCCCCTCAGCCCTGCTCCCACTTTCTCTTTCCTCGGGGGCCATGGCTCCTCCAGCTCAGCTCAGCTCAGCTTCCAGGGCCCACCTTACTCCTGGCTGCCGGCAACACCAGGTAGGGTCTGCAGGCGTGTGGAATCGTGGGCTGAGGGGAAAGGTAGAGACTGCAGAGGGAGGGGGAGGGCCATGGCACCTTGCCAGCCACTGGACCCGAAGTCCTTGGGTCATCTACGACCACACACCTGTGATGGATGCCCAGGCGTATGGCCCGAGACCCAGCCCTGGGTGATGGGCTGCAAAGCTGCCCACAGAGTGCAGAGGGGCCCTGCTCAGGGACAAGTGGCATCCAGAGAAAAGATGCTCGCCTTAGCCTAGCTCAGCATCCTTTTCTGATCCCCTCCTCTGCCCCATTTCTTCTGTGAACACTTCTGGCTAAATCAGAGATCATTGCTGGAGAGGGCAAAAGAGAACCCAACCTGAGCACGTTCTTTTCCTAGAATTGAAAGGACCTGGTTGACAACCATGCTTGTGGGCAGGGGGCCATGTATGGGCCACTTCTCATGTTTCCTTAGGGAGGTAGGAATTTCCAGTACACTCCCAGGGAGGGAAAAGTCTGGAGGAAACACTCCAGCTAGTCTTCCATCTCTTATACTCCGGGGGAGAAAAAGGGCCTTCACTTTGTTGGTGGATCTGAAAGAAGGAACTGAGAAAGCTCAGGTCCATCCTTTCTGGGTCCCGTGCGTGGACCAGCCTGTTCTCGGGACACCTGCCCTCTACATGCAGCGAACTTACAGGGCTCACATCTGCCCTGGGCTACGGGGTTCTCAGATATTTAGGTCTGCTCAGCATGGTCAAGTTGAATTCCAGGGTAAAGATCTGTGGTCACAGATCCAAAGTCATGCCCTAGAACCTGGATTTTATCAGCAATAATCATAACACACTGGACGCCAACGTCCGACTTCTGTGCCTTATTTCTGATGTTCTCAACCCCTCCTCTGGGGGCAAAGGGAGAGGGACTGGCCTCCCTAAAGCTCCAGCATGTTTTCCTATGCAGAGAGAATCTCCAGAAAAGTGGGTCTGATGTTTTTTCAGCCCCTGGGCCCAGAAGAATACTTGGAAATCTCTTCAGGAAATAGAAACTTCTTCTAACCGGATTTCTACGTTGGGGAGCAAGCCCATTGCCTGCTAGAACACATGCTTTTGAAGTTATTTCAGAGTGCCACTGATTACAAAGATGAAACTTATCCATCTTGACCTTGATTTCTACTCTGCTGCTCTCATGCAAGACGACAGCATTTGACCAGCCGTGGCTGGCCGGCCGTGGAAGGAAACCACTCTCACACCACCTCCACATTCCCGACAGTCTTTCTCTCTTTTCCAGGGTCTCTGTCAAGTTCACCTACTTCACTTGCGCTTCTGCTTGCATAAAGATGAATTCCCACTTCCTTGCAAAGGCCCTCTGGAGTCTTGCTAAGTTTTCCTAATGAGAAATCAAAATCAACGAGAAGGCATTAATCCTTGTAAGTCTGCACATCGACACCTATGCTTATTACAAGGCGGTCATCTATTTTGGTTACTCCCAGCAGAATAGCAGCGCCCCACTTTAAATCCACTGGATATGAACCCAGTGTGATTCGGCCCCAGACCCTGCTGTACAGAGCAGAACTATTAATATTCATTTACACACCCATTAAATCTGAAATCTCTGTGGTTCACCTGATTCCTCTTTTCTCGTGCGTTTTACATGAACGCAACACACATGGCACTTGTCATCACCACCACGCAAGAGAGGGAGAAGGGTTTGTGGCTATTCATGTGGGATTTGGGGAAGGGATGGGGGCTGGGGGGCTTTTTGCAGCCTATTGGACATCTCCAAGAGCAAAATCAAGAAGGGATTTCTCAAGATGCATCTTCCAGCAAGCCGGGGCCTGGGAGGGCGGCAGGAAAGAGAAACACAGATGACCTGGCATTCGTGCCTTTGAAAGTTTGGATTCAAAAGCAGGAGAAAAGGGAAAGTCTATATTTGTGATGTTCATGAAAGGAAAACCCAAAAACAGAAAGAAAGAAAGGGCATCCAGGGTTGCCTTTAGAGGAAGAGGGGAGAAGCTTTTCTCTAAGTCTGTAGTCTTACCTGATGGCACAACGGGACAATGAGGGGGGTGTTTGACAGGTCCCCTAATGATCCACCTAATTCTGATGGAATGCAAGGACAGAGCCCACATTATGCTATGTATTTTCATAGAGCTCATGCCAGCACTAATTGATTACCCTCATTAGTGGTTTATTAATATAAAAGGAGCTTCAGTTGAAGATCAACCCACATAAACTCAGTTATGATCAAGGCTCAGTGTATGAGTACCTCAAAAAAAAAAACAAAAACCTGTTCCTTTCATTCTTCTACTGTTCATGGGAAGCAGAGTTGGTGATGCCTACGTATCAGTCAATTAGGGGGCAGTTACATAAATTATGAACAGACATGCCATGGAATACTAGGCAGCCATCAAAACCAATAATGTAGATTATTATTACTGACATGGAAAGATTCTCAATATGCTTACAGCATATGATCAGGGAAAGAAGCAGCTTACAAAGTAATGTTTAGGCTATGATTCAAGGTTTTATTTTTTGTTTTGTTTTGTTTTTGTAAAGGAAAAAAATGTATGTACAGAAGAAATGTTAAGGGAGAAGGATTGCAGGCTTTCTCCTCTCCTTTCTTTGCTGTTTGAATTTTTTTAAATTAATTTTTATTTTTTTATAAACATATAATGTATTATTAGCCCCAGGGGTACAGGTCTGTGAATCGCCAGGCTGAATTTTTTTTTTTTTTTACAAAGAGACTATGTCGTCAGAAAAAAATTAATAAAATTACTGAATTTTGAAAACAAAATACTTTTTAAAATTTCTAACCCACTTTTAGGCGGAGGTCAACTTCAAAGAACATCTTGATGCCGTATTCTTTATTAATACCAAAGCAGAACAGTATAGGGCAAAAGAGAAGAAAATGGAATAAAATCTATCTGGAGTTGATGCTATCTTTTCTAAAAGATAGGACCTTTTCTAAAACATGGAAAATGTGGGGAAGAGAGACACAGTGGGGACAGGCCACATGCTTCTGCAGGCTGGGTCTTTCGGATGGGTCACACTAGGGGAGGGATGTAGCACCTTGTATGGGGTACACAGAGGTAGGAGAGTGGATTCTGAATGAGGGGTGATGGCTGGTGAATGAGGGTTGATGGGGACAGGAACTAGGTGTCCAGATGCTCAGATTCACAGAACAGCCATGCTAGGGTTTGCCTGGGAGGATCATAGAATTCCAACATATTTATGTGTAATGGCTCCCACTGATAAGCACACTTTGGCCAGGTCCTGAGGCCCTGGGTCAAAGGTACCATATCTTCCAGAACTGTTTCCCCACTGGCTTGTGCACAGGTTCCCAAGAGCGACAAAGTCTGATGCAATGGGCCTCACACTTATTGTGGGAAACTGGGGCAGCACGAGAGGGAGATTTGGAAGGAAGGAGCCGGAAGTCCTGTTAATGTTGTTGGTTGACTGGGGAAGGACTCCTCGCTGCCCCCAGGGCTGCCCCCCCCCCCCGCTGCCAGCCCTTTAGTCATTTCTTGGCTCAGCAGCATTGACACCTTCTGGAGGGTACGTGACAATTTGGTCAGTTTCTCAGATTCTCTGGGACCCATATAAAGTTTGGTTTAGGGGAAAGAATCTGCAACCATAAATCTGAAATATTCCAAAAATTATCTGAGTTTCAAGTCCTCCGTGCCGTGGCTCTGTTAAATGGAATGGGTCTGAGTGTGGTGGGGTCTCCGAGTTTTGCAGGAATCACATTTTTGAAAGAAGGTGGTGCAGGGGGAGAACTGGGCATGTCTATTCATCGGACACATATCTTCTGGATTGAATTTGGTCCTTAGATTCGACTGCCAAGAATGGGGGAGTTGGATTAAAAGATGCAATTAAAGACTATCATAAAAGCAAGTTTAAAAAATTCTCATATTGTCTCTGTTTTCTCCTTTTGGCACAGCCATATGCACTGAAACACAGGTATCAATTAGATTCCTGGAATGACCACCACAATCAGGATACAGAATAGCTCCGTCATTCCCAAAAAAACTCCCTGTGCTGTCTCTTTACAGCCAAATCATGCCCCGAACTATAACTCCCAGCAACCAGTGATCTGTTCTCCCTCATGATGGTTTCGTATTTATGAGAGTATCATGTAAATGGAATCACACAGCTTGTCGTCTTTGGAGACCGGCTTCTTTCATTCCATGTAACCTCTGGAGTATTCATCTAAGTGCTCGTGTAGAACAACAGTTTACTCCTTCTCACCACAGAGGAATGTTTATTTCCCTGAATGGACATACCAATGTTTATTTCACAATTTACCTCCTAAAGCACACCGGGGTTGTTTCAGCTTTTGCTTATCTCGGGCAGAGCTGTTATACCCAGGTTTTTGTGTGAACGGAAGTTCTGATTTCTCGGGGGTATGTACATAGGAGCGTGACTGCTCAGTTAGATGGGAAGTGTATGCTTAACTTTGTAAGAAACTGCCTGTCCGTTTTCCAGAGTGGCTGTGCCATTTCGCATTCCCACTGGGCATTCCCAGGACTTTTTATTTTGGCCACTCTGATAGGTCTGCGGTGGCATCTTACCCTGGATTTAATCTTAATTTCCCTAATGGCTGCTGTTGTTGAACGTCTCTTAATGGGTTTATTTGTCATCCTTAATGTCCTCTCCGGTGAAGAGTCTGTTCAAGTCCTTTGCCCATTTTTGAGCGGTTTGTTTTCTTACTGCTAAGTTTTGAGCGCTCTTAGGTAAAGATGCAATTTTATTGGGTGTTAAGAAGAGGTGAGAACAAAGGAGCCCAGATAAGAGGGACTAGGGACAGAAAACAGGAAAAACGGAAGCGGAAACAGAGCTGCAGATACGATTTTACTCTCCTCCCACACTTAAGATGAGAAATAACCATACTTACCGCTTCATAATCTGCCAATTCCAGTCTTGCTTTGTTCTGCATTGTCCTCTTACAGAGATAGATGGCTGAGGGAAGAAGAGAAATTACATGTGCAAAACCGGCCGTGCGGTGGCGTCAAAAATCTGTCCACCCGTCTGTCCGTCTGCTCATCCAGCCAGCCCTCCCTGCGCCCAGTGCTGCGCTGTGCAGAAATGCTTCCGCGATGCCTAACCTCCAGGAATCGTCCTGATGCTCAGGATCGGATGAGGACTCCATCGCCCACGTCTTGACTGCATCCTTTAATCCTCCTCACTCTGTTTCACCGCAAGCATTTCCCACCAGGGTCATCTTTGACATACATGATCATGTTCCCTTCCTGCCTCCACTCCCTGCCCTGCTTCCTCAGCGACCTCAGAGCATGGTCGGGCTCCTTAGGGTGGCATGCTTGGTTCTTTAAGATCCAGTCTGCTTAGCTTGTCAACCTCTTCCTTCCCTGCCTCACGGGACATATGAGGTTCCCAAACTTCTTTCAGTTCCACTCTTCTGCCCGTACGTCTCTGCACAGGTCTTTCCACTTCCCTCTTCTTTTCCTCTCTCTGGCAACCCCCTCCTGATCTTGGAAGACCCAGCTCTGTGTTCCAGGTAGCACCTACCTACCCTCACCCATGAAACTTGATTCCAGTGCACGGTAATTATGGGTTTACTAGACTGTCCCTGGCTCTAGGCTGAGGCCTCTTCAGGGGCAGAGGCTGTGTCCGACAGATCTTGAATCCCTACACCTAGCACCAGCACCGGCCACCAGTGGAGTGGATGAACAGTGGAAACGGTGGACAGCTTGGGTCTCTCTTCCCAGGCTAAGGAAGGATTGGCCCTTAGTTGCCAGAGGATTCTTTCCGAAGCCTGCTTTTATCACTTCCTCTCCCTGCCTCTGTTTCTTCAGTATCTCCTTCCTTCTCCAGGGTCAAGTCAAGTGATCCAAGGAAGACAATAGATGAGCAGTACAAATGACCAATAGGATGAACAGGAGAGAAGATCAGAGAGGACCTGTGGCTGACCTGTGGTTTGGCAACTTAGTTAAACTGGGAGATCTAGTCAGCTCCTTGCTGGATCAAACAACCTTCTCCATGCGATCTGAGAAACGTGCTCATGGCAGCTTACAATACTCTGGGAGCTCGTGACTGGCAGCCTACTCTGGTGTGCTCACACCGGTCGAGCTGTATGTGAGAGTGAGTCAGTTGTGTTTGTTCTCAGATCTGTTGATGTCAAGCATACGTGTTATTTTAATAATGCAAGTTCCCTAAATATGACATTTCACTGATGAAATTAATGTGAAAAGAGAGAGTTGTGGTTTCCAGGAAGACCCAGGTGAATGGTTCAGAACAACTTGGTCAAGACGAGTTGGCCGAGACAATTGCTCATGAGTTTGGTAGAAGTGAAATAACTGAGAAAATGGGGAGAAACAATAAAAATCTGAAAGCAGTCAACATGCAGGTTGTTTCAAAAGTGTGTTTGAACTCTTGATGCACTTTAAAGATGCGCACACTGGATGGTTTATCTTCAGTGTTTAGTTAAGAAGGAAACTCAAATTATTGGGGCCTGTAATCTAAGAGAGTCTTTGGTCCTATCTCAAAATTCTGTCAAATGATGGTTCCTTTGTATAGCTTATGTTGGTACAAAGTGATTATGGTACGAATGTATCTCTTCTGCATCATCCTCCACTTACCAGCTTTTCCAGAGAACCAGGCAGCCACAGCTCTCCATAATGTATGCCAAAGAGACATCTGCTCTATTACAAGGTACCTTCTTCACTCTCTTGGACCACCATTTAGGCAGGCTATGGAATTGGGGGCCACTAAAGAGAAGCTTGTCACCAACCCCGCTATGCTGGTCTCGTCGACCCAGGGGCAGAGCTGCTCAGTGGAGGTGAAAGCTACTTGGCCAATGCTGTCCCAAGCGGTGTTTTGTACTGGATAAATGGAAGATGCAGGAAAGTCCAACCCAGGCTGGGCTCTGGGCTTTACTTAAGCAGAATCATCCGGAGAAATTTTTAACCCATCTGGGTCAGAATGGGCCAGCTGGGTTAGAAACTAAAATACCATGGCCAGAATGCAAAGCTGGCACCATTCCTGATGGCCATGAGCTACTTGGTCATGTGCTTTCAGCTTGCTTTCCCTGTGGCTAATGTCACATGTGAGGGAGTCTGCTCACTACAACTAGCGAGATAGGATGTGGCTGTTGAATCGACCTTTCCTTGGTATAGAATTTGGGGCTTGTCTCTGCTACTGCAATGCTTTCAATGGTGGTTGCTTTAACACCGAACCAATCAAATGACCATTGGCAATGGCAGCCAGCCCTATTACAAGGCCAGCCCTATTACAAGGCATTACTTGTAATACAAGGTATTACAAGGCATTACCAGGACATGCTATAAGCTCAGAGGTTGGTTTTTCTTGGGTATTTAACTTCTCAGTGTTAAATCTTTGTCTCCTTGCCCTCACTCCTGGCAATCCTACCTCCTGGCATCTCACTCAGATGATCCACTGCCATCTCAAGCTTGCCACATCTCACCACGATAAAATAAGAAAACATTAAAAACTGTATGATGTGAATGGACTCATACGCTACACGTGCAATTAAACAATAAGAAACTATGGAACTCGTCCTATTTCGATGTACTTAAAGAACTGACTCCCTTCTCAAACTTTGTCTTCATGACTGACATATTTACCTCAGTCTCTTAAATCAGGGACCCCGTATAACATGTATTGCTCTGTGTTCCTCATACCCTCAGATTACTTTTTAGTACAATGGGATTTTAGCATTGGAAGTAACCTCGGTGACCATCAAGCACAGGCCCCTCATTGCCAGATGGGAAAACCAAAGGCCCAGAGAGGTAAAGGGATTTGCCCGCAAGCCATTTGGTGCTGGAGGTGGAACTAGAACTGATGGCTGCTTCGGAGTTTTTTCATAATGACATTCACTGCTCATTCATTTATTCATTCATTCACCCATTTAAACATTTAGCGAGGGCCTCTTGTGTGCCAAGCACTGTTTTATGTGTTGAGGCATCACCGTAATAGCCTCTACCACCTGTACAAAGCTCACTGATATCAGATGCCATTCTAGAGACTTTCCAAATGTTCACTTACGTCCCCATAATAACCTATGAGGTGGGTTCTGTGATTATCCTCATTTTACAGATGAGAGAAATTTTTCAGGTCATTCCCCATTGTTGATACTCCCTAGAGCTGCTACCTCCATTCTAAATGTCTCTCCCTGACGCCGATGCCTTTTTGATAAACCTGCCCCTCCCAAACGATTCGACCTTTTCAGTCATTCCTCATCGACATGAAACCTCTGAATACGCAGGTCGGCCTCCTCACCACCCTCTTCCTCCCCATCAGGCTGCCTCCCCCAGCCTGGAATGCTTGGATGGTAAGGCTGTAATTTATTCAAATCTGTGCCCTAGCAACTGATACAGAGTAGTTGATCAGCAAAGGTTTGTTGAAAGAGCGAAAGTTTTTGGTTCTTCATCAGTCCGAATCACACCTATTCTGATTTCTCACTTTGCTTTCACCTCCTCTCTGCAAGAGGGCCACCACCGAACAAACACTGTCGAACACTACCTTAGTCATAAGAATACTAACCACCACCACGGTTTCTACTGAATCCTTACTATAGGTCACACACCAAACCTACAAAACAACACTAGGAAACAAGTGCAATTATTATTATTCTGATCTGCACATGAAGTTTTTGAGGCACAGAGAGGTTAAGTAACTTGCCAAGATCACACAGCCAGTGGAGTCAGTTGATCTTGGAGCCGCTGCCCTAACTTCTCTTTTGGTAAATACTTTGATGTTTGGACTGAGCTGCTTTGGAAGTGCTGGTGAGTACTTTGGATCCGTACCTTGACTTCTCCACCTGGTTTGCCCAAGTCGAGGCATAGAAAGTCAAAATAATTTTGTTTTAATGAGAGCCCGATATAAATTGTTATTTCTAGCCTTGTTCATGCTGCACATAAAATCATGATGTGGAGAAGCTCTATAGGGATGGGGGAGTAATGGCCTGGTGTATGCAGTACCCAACAGCTGAAGCTCGTGGCTTCATATTTAGGTGGGTATTCTCATCTCACTGGGGTCTAGTTATCTGGTCCTGCCATGTTCTCCCCCTGCCCCTTCACTGCCTGTAAGGATATTGGTTTTTACATTCACCAGGGCACACGGCTGCTGCATGGATCCGAGCTACAATGACTCAAATTTCCAATTGGGCTTTCGCGAGCAGTATTTCAGCCCCAGAAGAACTCGTTTTTTGACAAGCCAAATGTAGCTCTGATTTTCAGTTGGAAGCCTTGCCTCTCCACTTATCACATCATTTAGAGCACAGCCCAGTTCCAGAGGGACCCAGAGTGGTGCCTGCAGACAGCTGCGAGGACCATCAGAAGGCTTGCCCCCCACGTAAGGACCATCCTTCAGACCTGAAAACAAAAGAACTGTGGGATTGGTGGGCAAAGACTTGTCCTCGCCCCACCCTCGGCTTTGCTCCCACCTGCTGGCTGGGGTTGGGAGGGAGCCAGTCTAGTACCCCGCCAGGTCTCCTGGACAGGCTTCCCTGAACACTGCCCAGAGCACATCTCCCCCCAGTCTCTGCAGCTGCCTCTGCCTTCCTGAGCAAGCAATCCTGCAAAGAACCCAGAGAGAAGCTCTGGGTCTCACCAAGTACTCCAGTCCCAAGGAGAGCCACTGTGGACTGCCTTAGCAGCCAAGTCAGTGACAAGGATGCTGTGTAAAGGGACAGACCAGGAAAGAAGCATGGACCTGGAAGGCATTCGGATCTGAGTTCCAATTTTGATGCTTCTACTGAGTGTCTGTTAATCACCTTTAATAAAGAATCAGGACTGTCTGCAACTATTTACTGAGTTCCAACCATGCCTCGGCTCTGCACGGGGCACTGGGGAACATGAGAGTGAACAGGTAGGACCAGTCCCTGAGCTTATGATAAAGAGATAAATCTAGATAAAGAGATAAAGAGAATGCAAGGTGATAAGTGCGAGGGTGTGGCCTCTCTGAGCCTCAGGTTCTTCATCTGGAGTATGGGGACAATATAGCTTCTTCAGAGGAAGTCTCAGAGAGAGTATATGGCCAGAGTCTAACAGATCCCTGCCTACTCCCTTCTTGCCAAGCTCCCAACTTCATCCACTCTAATTTTCCTCGACCAGGGTACCTTTGGTACATTGCTCCCTGGCCTGTCTCCCTTTCCCACTAACGTCTAACTATCAAAACCACCAATGAATTATTAATAAGTCTTGACAAGACTGTGAGAATGGAAAGAACTAGGGGGAGGTGGCCCCTGGATCCAGCCCTCCCTGAAACCCTGCTCCAGAAAGGACTGGTCAGCAGCTGTTGTCTTGGCTCTCCATGACTCAACAGAACGAGCACGCTGGCCAGCTTGATAGAACTTTTCTTCCCTTCCCCCATTCCCTTCCAAAGGCTGCACCTTTCAGTGTGCTCTGCCTTTCTTCATTATGTGGAACAGGGAGCTTATTACATGTCAACGGTATGAAAAGGATTAAGCAGGAAAATGACCCCTCCTCCCTGCGCGGCTGTCACCCAGACACCAGGCATTTGTCTTCCACACTCCCAAGAGTGACACTTCTTTACTGCTCACCATAGTCGGTGTTTTCAGGCTCCCAGCAGTTGGAAGGCCAAAAGTACGGGGCCTGCAAAAGAGCACAGGTGTCAGGACTCAGAGGAATGCTGGCACCTGCTCTCCTCTGCCCGGAGGCAGGGTCCACCTTCTCCAGCACCCAGTGAGGACCCCTCCCGGGGACATGCTCTGCCCTGTCTCTTTTGTGCCGACACCACATCCCCAACTTTCTCCTGTTCTTAATGCAGTTGAGGCTGTCAACATTTTAACCCAGGTGTTGAGAAATGAAAGCCAAGGTGAGCAAAATAAATGCAAAAATGAGAAACTTAGTTTAGAGGGCAAACATATCTTATCCCAAGACAAGAGAAGTCAGACTGGCACAGTTTACTGGGCACACAAGCTCCAAGTTCCTTTTATCCCTTTGAATTGTGTGCCCCTAAAACTGTTATGTGGAAGCCCTAGCCTGCAGGGAGGCAGTATTTGGAGTAAGGAAGTAATTAAAGTTAAAAGAGGTCACAAGGGTGGGGCCCTGACCCCATAGGATTAGTGTCCTTATCGGAGGGACTGCCAGAGAGCTTGTTTTCTCTCTGTCTCTGCTCTATGAGGAGGTTAGGGAGAAGCAGCTGTCGGAAAGCCCGAATGACAGCTCTCACCACAGACTTAACCTGCTGGACATTTGACCCTGGGCATCTGGCCTGCAGCATGGTGGGAAATAAATTTCTGTTGTTTAAGCCCCCCAGCCTGTGCTATTTTGCTATAGTAGCCAGAGCAGACTGAGATACTCTCTGACTCTGAAAAACTCCACTCCAAACCCCTTGGTGTTGACCTTGAAAGAGCCCCTTATCTTCTGCCCCATTTCCCTCTAGGACAGGATCTGAGAAAAGGAGAGGAAAATGGGTGGGAGGGGTTAGGCAGTGGATAGAAACTTCACACCAGGAAGGCAGCATGACAGAGCAGGAAGATCAGGAACTTTGCCCTGAGGCTGACCCACGCTCAAATCAAGGCCACCCCCCAGATTTACTAAACCTCAGAGCGCCTCAGTGTTCTCATCTGTCAAATGGGTGATATTTACCTCCTAAAATTTGTTCTTCAGAATGAATGGGGAAATATGTGGAAACCCCACCCCCCCAACAACAAATGGCCCAAATAAAAGCTTGTTCGGCCTTGCCAGTGCTGGGGGGAGGTCAGGGTTACTCCCTTAAATACCCTTGGTTTTGCAGGTCATTCTAAACTGAGATCAGATGATAAGAGACAGTTCTTCAGGGCAAGGGGCTGGCAGGCCTACCTGGAAACGGTAAAAGGTGCCATCATCCTTCATGGTGAGAACGTGGTCTGAGATCGGAAAGATGTAGCCCTGGGCAGCTATAAGGCTTCCCAAGTGTATTGCTTCAACTGCTTGGACAGGACACAAGAGAGAGAGAGAGAGAGAGAGGGAGAGAGAGAGAAAGGAGAGTATTTAGCAAGCCGTCAGAGTGCAGGGCTCCTTACCTGGAATGTAAGTCAGGAGGGTAGTAGGGCAACCGGAAGTCAACTGTCCTCACCCTCAGATAACTGCATGATTGATTGACTGATTGATAACCTTTGATATCAATGCACTGGTCTGGATGGGGTGGGTGTCATGATTAGGAAAGGCCAGCATGTGTCTGGGTCTCATCTGGATGCCAGCTCTGAATGACTGACATTGCTTGACTTCCCCCAAGACCTCCAGAAGAAAGTAGCTTCATGGTGAAGAGCCGGGCTCCGGCACATACACACCTGTCCTCAGTCAAGTGGGGTGTTTCAGGTAAGTGCTTAGCAGGGCCTTGAGCTCAGGAGGTGCAGGCAGCCCAGATTCATGCTGCTACTTTCATCATTTTTATCATCCCCAGCAGTGAGCACGCAGCCTCCCTGCCCAGAGAGACTCTCGACTCCCGTGGCATTCCCCGATATGACAGTCCCACCGGAGAAGAGGAGAGCATTTCCCTTCTCTTATGGACACAAAGTAAAACCTCACGTTCTTAGAAAATTGGAGGAAGGGCACTGCAGTGGGGAGTGGCAAAGGGAGGCCGACCTGACAGAAATATGCCGATTTTTGCCACAGTCAACTCATAGTTTTGTGACTTAGTGCCAGCCCTAAGTAGATCCACGTAGTTAAGCATTTATATTTATTCCGAGGAGAGCTAAGGAAAAAAATAACAAATCTAAATGGTTCTACCATGCGTGATAACCTTCCACAAATATAAAAGCGCTCCTACCGGTAAAAACTTAATTTTTGGATGTGGACATTATTGCTATGCCTCAGGAGTCTCCAGGAATTATTAATTTTGTAAGCTCTGAATTTTTTTACAGCAACTTGTTTTGTCTTTACTCACAAACTTCTCAAGAGGTTGGATATAATCCAAGTGTTTTGCTTATTTAGAATCACCTATCCTTTGGAAATAACTGGTGGAATCAGAACGAAGTTGTATCTTATTTGCTTAGTGATGCCCAGTGTGCTTTTGAAAGTCTATATGCTTCAAGAATCATGGGTCCAGCAAAAAAAAGAAGAATTTCATCCCTGGCAGCTGCTCCTTCCCCCAGGGAAGAGAGAACAACATCCAGTAAGAAGGTGACTTCCATGTCGCCAATGTAGGAGCAAGAACTCTCCATCCTCTGTGGTTTTGCTTAGATATATGGCGGATGGGGAGCAAGGGGGAGGGAGGGGCAGATATTGGATGAACCTGGCTTCCCAAGGCCTTGATTTGCCTCATTTCCACTCTTCTATTCCCAGCTGGTGAATTATTAACTCCTCCTTATCCATTTCTCAAAAGCCCAAACAGTTCCCAATACCTTGACGTCCTCCCAAGGCCATTCGAGTGTAAGAGACCTTCACAGATATGAGCCTTATTATTCACGACCTTTCAGGGAAGCTTCTCCTAAGAGGGCGGGAGGCCTCCCGAAGCCTATTCCCCCGCCCCCAGCTGGCTCCGGGCTCTCGCAATACTGCTACCGATACTAATAATCATCATAAAGTATGTGTCATAAATACAAGGGTTATTGTGGAAAGGGAAAGGAGACTGTTTCTGGAAGAGAAGCACCGTGAAGAAAGGTGGTCCTTGGGCTTAGCATTATAAATGCTAAATGCAAAGAAACATTGACTTTAAATACATGGAACTAAATCAGTAGAAATGTATTTCATCCAGTGGACAATGGCAAAGCCAGGCTGCATGAGGGAAACATGGGTCATAGTTAATTTGAGTTCTTTCCTTAAAAGGATTTGAATTCAGTTTCCCCCTATGGATTAAGAGCTTGACTAGAATTAAGAATTTTCACTAGTCATGGAAGTGGCCATTAATCATGATGGTGAAAAAGGCTAGTGTCACTTCCATCAGCGACCTGCTTTTGTGGCATTCAGATTTCTGACAACTATATTTCATTGAACTCCATGTAAATTGTATTGTTTCATAGCCAATAGTATATTAGGGGTATCAGATTAAAATAGAGGAATTCCGGAGCTGACACAGTGACTGCCAGCAAGGAATCACAGACATCTAGGAAAGGCATTAAAAAAAAATCTTTAGAAAGCTTAGCCATTGGAAGCCATTTAATTTGGGGCAGAGAGGTCTAATCCCCAACAACATAAGAATACATTAATGGATATTATAAATATGACCTTTGGGCATCGAGGATACTCAGTTAAAATAGGAAGTATATAATAAATTCTGAAAAGTATTAACTGACACATAGATAGTAAGTTTCACTTATCTGCAATTTTTATTTTTCTGTAACTCCTCATTTTCTAATTATGCTGTGAAAATAAATTTTGCTACTTATTTTCTGGTGGGAGGACAGATTTGGAAACTGTTTTATTGGCCAGAGTTTTGTTGTTGTTTTTCTCGTAAGGTTTTCTTAACTGAAATGCACAATTAAGGTTGAAAAAAAAAATCATTCTTTCACTTCTTGCGGAAGCAGAAAACAGAAGGAGTCTTAGCAAATAATTAAACATCTTAATTGTGGATCAGGCAATCTAATTTTAAAAGCTGGTTCTAGAAGGCTGTTTCGTGATAGCTCTACAACTTATCTTTAATTGCTGTGGCTAACGAGAATTCATCTCATTTCACACGTTATTGTATTGGGCTCTTTGGCACTCTAAATAATTGCTCATTTCCTCAAAGGGTGATTTAGATTCAAAGATAGATATTCAGTTGAGAAAAGAAATTAATTTTATTTGCAAATAGAGTGATTCCAACTTGGGATTCACATTTATAAGCCCAGTTCTTGGGAGGCTAGGAGAATCTGGTCTGGAACTTGTTTATGGGATGTTTCTCAGTACCATGGAGGATAAAGTCAGTGTCAAGTACCTGGGTCCTCGATGGAAAGGTTCTTCATAAGCCACTGTACAATGTCAGTACCTGAAACGAAAAAGAAATTTGAACTGAAGACATCATGGATGCTTGCCCTGTGGCAGAAGAAACATGTTTATCTAAGAAAGTCCTAATTCCAACTAGCACACACCCAGAATGCTGGGTAATATTGACAATTTTCCATCCTAACTAACCATTTCTATCCATTAGGATGCTTGCATAGTCATAGTCCTATTCGTTTCCAAAAAAAATCCTCTTTCAATGGCTCAGGATGATCTTGCGTCCACACTTCTAGGGAGTATATACAGGAGACTTCCTGCATATACAGATATTGATGACTTCCCCGAGACAGGCTTGGTGAAGTTTTACCACACCTGGCTCCCAGGACATTTCCTGAGGGAGGAGGCCTCTTCAGCTCTCTACCCCGATAAAGCCTGACCAACACCGCTGCCCTTACATGTTACTAAAACAACAACAACAACAACAACAACCAAAACTCTAATTTTTTCTGGCATGGGCCTATTTTAAAAGAAAATGCCCCTGTTTCTGGGGAGAAACTTCTTTGTGTTCACCAAAACCTATTTCCCCTATTCTTTGGGTCACTAGATTACATTTTGAGACTCGTCTGTCATTGGGTATAGATTGAGTTCTTACAATGGAATACAGGTAGAAATGATGTATACCACTTCTATTCTAGGCTTGGACCATAAAAACTCCCATGTGACCCTGCACAGCCTTCATTCCCTATCTGCTGGCTGAATGGAGAAAACCCCAAGAACCCAGGAGAGGGCAGAGCCACAATGCAGAAGGAGCCTGGGATCCTGAACAACCATAAAAATTTATGCCCATTTTGGGCTCTGACTTGATTGAAAAATAAACTCTGCTGTGTTAAGCCCCAGAAGTTGGGATTTATCTGTTTTGATATCGAGTACTACCTTAACTAATATAAAATTATAAGAGTTGGAAGGGACTTTTAAAGCTTATCTACTCCAACTCTAGCCAATACTGGAACCGCATCTCTAACACCCTGGACAGGAAGTGCCATAATCTCTCTGGGAAAAACCCTAGTACCTGGGAATCACAGATTCCCCCCCTAGGCAGCCTGGCCTAGTTAAATCATCTTTGATTTCTCTGAACAGAAATTTGACCCTTTCCGAATTCCTCTCTTTGGACTTAGTTTTGCCCTCTGATGACAGAAAAACAAATCCAGACCTTCTTGCTCTGGAGAAAGTCCGTCTGATATACTACCAACATTCTTCCTGAGTTTTCCCCCCTTGAGGTGAGACATGCCTGGGGTCCTCAGCTATTTCCTCCCATGACATGACTTAGAGCCCCTCCCATTTTGGTCATAGGTCTCCGAATAGGTTTCCTTTTGTTTGCCTCCCTTTGAAGATGTCATGCCTGGAGCCAACAGGGGCGTAGAGGAGTTCAAATGTCTGGAAAGTTCTGAACTTCCGGTTAATTCACCTTTGTCTCTCAACCATCGCACTTGAAACTAGTGCAGATCTTCAAATGTGGCTTTGTCACCTCAGGATGGAATGTTTGATGGAAAGCAGCCTGAAAAGGGCAGCCTTCCTAGATGTCTGAATCCTGTCATGTGTGGGTCTGAGCATTGGTGCGAGAGACAAGGTCTCCCCATAGCTCTCCTGGAACAGAGTCCTAGCTGAAAACCTTTAGTGAGCATTGCCCTTTTCCCAGAAATAAAGTTTCCCAGACACCTGACCGGTTTCCAGAGGTGAGAGCACAGACACAGGCCTGTTTCTCTCCAGGTCTCTGGAGGGCGAATGAACCTTGTGCGGTAGACAACCAGGGCCCCATCCTGTGTGACCAGCCTCCGTTGACACAGCCCTGCAAGTTCCCCCCATTTCAACCTCCGAAGCAGAACCTGTAAGCTTTTCCCCACTCTTGCTCCTGGATGCCATCTATGAGCTAAACTTTGGATCAAAAACCCTCCTACTCATTCACATTCTTTGAGCGAAAGGAGAGTATGTCTGTGTGTGCTTGTGTGTGTGTGTGTGTGTGTCCATCTCCTCCAAATTATACAAGTTCAACATTTGTCCTAGGAAATGAAGAACAAAGCAAAAATCAAATAAGAACTGTCATCCCAAGTTGGGGGTGGGGGAGAGACTCTAACCTGTTTTTTCCTCAAAAGAAAAATAGTTCTTTTTTGTGGGTTGCCTGGAAACGGATAGGTTTCCAGCATCAGCAACAGCTCTCCCCCGGGCAGGCGGATTATCTTTCTGCTGAGCTTGCTGAACCATTATTTATCACCTGCCAAGATTGATTACTCACCCTGGGACAATGACAGCCCTTCCTTTCCCCTGTTAATTACTGTCATCATTAATATCCATGTCACTAATTAGTATTCATTCACATTGAAACTCCTTCCTTGCTATCATATCCGTTCCCCCCTCCCCCCCACCCGAGACTTCAGCACCATTGTCTAGCTCTCTACCCCCTTTTGGTTTTTTGCACTCCGTGTTTGGCCTAATTGCTCTCCCCAGTCCACCAGGGCCTGGTTTGTATTCACAGAGCTGAAGGATCACATTTAAGACCTCCTCCCCCCACCTTTTTTTTTTTTGGTCAAGAAGGGAAAGTCACAAAAGCCTCTTGCCTTTTTACGTAGTGATGTGGGGACCACAGACCTGGATTTCTTGTCCCTGATGCAACCACTGCGCACTCAGGGTCTTCGTCTGGGGGCGGGTGTGAGTGTCCTCGAGCCCCAGTGAGGGCCGAGCCAGATGCCCTGGCTGACCTGGGTCACTGCCCTCCATCTGCAGCCATCACCACCTCCCCGCTGTCCCTCACCGTGGGCCTGCAGGGTGGATGTCAGCGAACACAACAACGCCTCCCGTGGCGGACCTTCTCGTTCTCCTGGGTGTGGGGTATTTTAGGCTTCCTCGGACTAACGCAGGAGGGTCCAGCCTCCAGCCTCGTGGCAGGAAGTAAATGTTGCATGTTCAGCCCCAGGAACAAGTAAGGGAGGGAAATCTGTCATAATATTATGCCCTTTAAAAGACCTACAATTATTACACTGCCAAATCAGGCGAGAATAGTGCAACCAACGGCCAGCAGAAAGCATTTTTCTTCTTTTTTCTCTTTCCTTTCTTCTTTTTTCCCCCTCTGGGCCCCAATCATTCCTTCCCTCGTATTCTAAAAAGAATTTGAAGGAGATTATTTTCCTGTTTTCTCTCAAATGAATTTTTGCCCTTTGTTACCACTGCTGGATTCGGTTCTTATCTGAGTCAAGCTGCCGTGCTCAGGACTTAAAATCAGTTTAGAAACATTGGCGACATTATGGACATTGGGGAGGGTATGTGCTATGGTGAGCGCTGTGAATTGTGCAAGACTGATGATTCACAGACCTGTATCCCTCCTATATCACATCATATGATACCTTATACATTACTAAAATAAAAAAAAAGAAAAGAAAGAAACACTAGGGACAAATGCAGAATAGCTATCCTTTATCCCCAGAGGTTCTAAAAACACTTGGCTGAAAGTTTTCTTTTTGAGGCTAACATATCCACATATACTCCAGGGATATCCATGAACTATACCAGAGGGCGCCTGAAACTTCTCCCAAGCACGCATGGTTTGTTATACATTTAAGGTGCACTTTCTGTTTCCATATGTGTTGTATGTACATATTCCCATTGTGTCTCTTACATGTAAGTGTGTCTGTGGGCAGGTTGTTCGGACACAACTCAGAAGTTCTCAAGTAGGGGACTGAATAATTAATTATGGCTCGTCCATACAATATTTGTAAATATTTAAATATATATATATAAATATATATATATAAAAATAATACCTACTGTATTAAATGAAAAAGTAGATCAAGCACAGCGTGTATTGTAAAATGACATTTAAAAAATTTTAAGTGACATTTTTACAGTAGGAAACACATATTTACATTTGTATCGCATCAATTACATATGTATAGGTATGTACAGGTACTGGGAAGAAAAGTTCTGGAAGAATATTTAAACCGTTGAAGTGATCTTGGAGAGGTGGGAGGGTCAAATTATGGGAAGTTTCTATTCTTTCCATGCCCTTATTATTTGGAGCTCAAGAACATTAATACGTTGTTCTTGAGAACACATGTTGTATTTGAGAAAAACACTTTTCACTCTTAAGAGCAGAGAGGGGTGTCGGGCCTCTGAGACTGCTGTGGACAGGCTGTGGGGAGCCAGGTTGCAGACACACAGTGGAGAGAGTGAGGGGAGCCGTTGGCTGCTGGTCCTGGGCCCTGGGCATGTCCTGCTCCCCAGGGAAAGAGCAGAGAGGAATGAAGGCATGACTCCCAAAACTGCCTTTTCCCTGAGGAGTAAGGAGTGGGAGACTCACTCCTAAGCCTCAAGTTGTCACTCTCTCTGGCCATTGGGTCAGCTCCAGGACCTTGTGTAGACGCTAACGGGGCGGCTCACTGTAGTCCTGGACTAAGGGTGACTATCTGCATCCCGCGGTATAAACTGGATTTGAGTAAGCTGGTAAGATCTTCTCATACTTTAGGGAGTTCTCTTCCTGGTTTGGGGGAAACCCTTACTATCTTGTCCTCAGGTGTTTTAAGTATCCCCCCCCCAAAGATTAAGGGATACCTGGAACTTCCAGGTACAAAGAAGTTACAACCTAAGGGCCTCCTCCCGTGAAATACTTTCCCCATTCCCTCCAAAGTATTGTATCAACCTGAGCCAAAATCCGATTATGTAAACTTAAGAAAAGACTGGTTCCAGGCCCCTGTAAAATGTCAAGTCATGTGCAACTTGGTAGCTTATAAATCAGAGTTCTGGTAATTCAAGGAATCGAGAATTTACTTGTCAATACCTCACCACTGGGGAAAGACACCTTCACTTGAGTAAACTCTTTCTGGAGCCTAAAAAAACCTCAGGATTTTTCCTGCCGTTGAGTGACCTTCTGGTACTCCTCAGTCAAGATAATGATCCAGGCCACTCTGAGCTTCTCACATACCTGCCAAGGTCTCTGCGGTACCTGTGGGTGAAGAGGGCCGCTTTGTGCCACTTATTGCATGGGTGCCCCATGCAGGCCAGTACTCGTGAAGGAGGGAGACATTCCCACGTGCCCACTGGGTACTAGGCCAGAGTCAGGCACCTGACGCCGAAATCGCATATCATCTTGACGATAATTGTGCGAAATAGAATAGCTAGCATAGTCATTTCACAGATGACGCCCAGAGAGGCCCGAGGCCATATACCTGTAAGAGCCAAATCTGGAATCCAGAAGAAACTCATACCAGATACCATGTCCACTACACATTCCACCTCTCTTATTCTGCATTACTTTCCAAACAGTACTCAGAATAATAATTGGAAAAGGGATGCTCTGTACTCATTTTCTTTCCTGAAGCAGAGACATTCATTTAGTGGTAATAATAATTACTACTAATATTAGCTATTGAGCTAATGATTCATTAAGCACTTTCTGTATTCCAGACTTTGGAATGACCCTACTATAGTAATCCCATGGTGTAAATACATTATTACCATGTCCATTTTGCAGGTGAAGGGAAGGACATGCTAAGGAGGCAGTCTTTAGAGTTTAGACCTTTAGACCTTTAGGCCCTTACTTTTATGCCTTAGTTAAAACACACACACACACACACACACACACACACACACACACACACACACGGGTGCCTGGGTGGCTCAGTTGGTTAAGTGTCCAACTCTTGATTTCAGCTCAGGTCATGATCTCAGGGTCCTGAAATCGAGTCCTATGTCAGGTTTCATGCTCAGCAGGGAGTCTGCTTGAGATTCTCTCTTTCCCTCTCCTTCTGTCCCTCCCCCTTCAAATAAATAAATACATACATACATAAACAAGTAAATCTTTAAAATACACATAATGCAACAGTTAGCCAGCAGGGAAAGCTGAACTTACTTAAGAGATATTAAACTGTAGGACTCTGGGCACGGTGTATGGCTGGCACAAAGACAGGAGAGTCACGAGGCAGAACTCTGTGCCATAAGTCTAGTGGCATTTTGAAGAGTAGCGTTTGGTCAAGGCGCTTGAGTTTCTCCAAGGAGAAGCGTGACAAATTTCACAGACATGCTTGTTTACCGAGCATATGAAGCAATAAAGCACGGTATTTATAAAGTCAGACTTGAGTTCAATTCATGCTGCGTTGCTTACGGACTGTGTGACCCTGGGCTGGTCCCCGAACCACGCGCCACCCCAACCTGCATTTCTTCATGGGTTGATGGGGGGAAATTCTGCCTCCTTAGAGGGCAAAGTGAGATCATGAATTCAAGGAAGTGCTGTAGGGGCCATGCAGGGTAAGCATTAGTACACATGGGCTATGGACAGAGTCTGTGTCTTAGAGACCTTGTCTTGGAGCCAAGTGTCCAATCAAGTCATCCGCATGTCCCTGGGAAAGCAGCAGCCGCTGGGAACTTCAGAGATTGGAAGGCAGAACATGTACCCCCACCCCACGGCAGTTCAGTCCAAAATAATGAACTGAGCTCATTCTTGTTCTGGGTGCACGGGTCCCGGACACATCCCTCCATCCGCGTCCTCTGCCTTCTCTCCTCTTCTGCCGCACGGACCGCCCTTCCATTCCCAGAATGTGCCATGACCCTCGGCAGGGCCTTTGCCTCAGCGGTTCCCTGGGCCGGTCACGCGTTCCGCTTTCTCCACCTCTGCCCCTAGCGGACTCCTGCGCGTCCTTTGGTCCTGACTTGCTCAGGACGCCTTCACGGCTCTTCGCACCAGGCTTAGGCTTTCGCTTGCAGACAACGGGATTCCTTCTCCATCTGGAAGTAGACATCCGCGTTGTGGTTACGTGATCCACATCTGCCTTCCCCTCTCCATGAGCTTTCTGGGGCTTCTGTAGGACAGTACCAGTAACCGAGCGGCTCAAACAGCAGAAATGGGTTGGTTCACCGTTCTGGAGGCCAGACCCTGCCATCGGGGTGTTGACTGGGTCGGCTCATCCGAGGGTGGCACGGGAGAATCTGTTCTGTTCCAGGCCTTTCTCCTTGCTTCTCCAGGTTTGCTGGCAGTCTTGGTGTTGGCCGGCCGGCCCACACATCACCCTGATCTCCATCTTCCTCTTCACATGGGCCTCTCCCTGCGGTGTGCCTCGGGTCCAACTTTTCCTTTTAGGGGGGCATCAGTCACAAGGGACCAGGGCCCACCCTCACTAGCTCATGTCAACTCATTTCATCTGAAATAACCCTCTGTCCAAATGAGGTCACGCTCTGAGATCACGGAGGTTAGGACTTCAACATATGAACTTTTGGGACGACACCATTCAACTCCAGCCCTCGCTGAACTCTCACTCTGAGACAGCAGGACTCGGTCATATGGTCCTGTCTTCGGCGTGGAGCTGGGGTTTCCTACATGCTCACTGAGCAATGGTTATCTTCCAACAGACATCACATAACATGTGTTCATTACAAATCAATGCACATATTCATTACATTTAAAAAATTTCTCTCAATTTTCATGACCCCTGAAAACCTCCTCCCAAACCAGCACTGACTGCGGATCAGCGTTTTGTGACCGCTGCTTTCGAGGACTGTTTTGGGGTTTTCTGTTAAAATTCACCTCTTTCCTCGTATAAAGAAAGCTTAACAAATGAACGATTGAAAAAATATGAAGCAGCAAACCCAAGCCTCCCTCTTTTCTTTGTGCAACCCTGGCTGTCACCTGAAGAGGACGGTGAGCACAGGGAAAGGCAGGCTTTGGCTCTCTCCTTCGGGGCTGACAGCCACCGTCACCCTCCCGCCTCTCTGCCTGTCCCTCTGCTCACTCCACCGGCTTCTAGACTGCAGAGTTCAAACTGCCTTTGACTGGCTTTGATCCACTGTGTGATTCTCCCTTCTTCACAGGCTTCCGCAGAGTCTGAATTGGTTTTGAACAGGTTGGAGGAATGAAATCCAGACACGCCAAATATAATTTTGAACCCAGTGGGACCCATGCATCACCACCGCATCCACTCCTAAACCCGGGCCTGGCAGGGCCGCTTCCCTGGGGTTTTCTTTCAGGCCCTGCAAACTGGCTTGCCGGCCTCCATGGGCACGTGGCCACTGCTCCCCTCAGTGTCCCAGAGCCCACACTGCAGGAAGCCGGCTGCCAGGGACCCCCTGGTGGGCCGCTCCCCAAGCCCAGCCTCCCCAGCTCAGATCCTGCATTTCCCCATTCTCTGAAATTTAAAGCTTCCCTGTGCATTATGAAAAATAATAGGGGGCAGGAGACCAGGCGAGGTTATTACCAACTCATAAATCAACCAGGAGGCTCTGAGGGTTGCGGCGAGGTGTCTGAGACGGGCCCCCCGGTTTGTTATCTCACCCAAGCCCCCACGATTGATTCATAACCTCATAACCCTCCTGCGTCCCAATCCCAGGCCTTCTATCTAATTGTCAGCAGCCGAGTACATGATTTGCAAGAGGATGGGGTGGCGGCAGCCGTGGGGGCGGAGGAGAGATTAATTTTGTCAATCAAAAGCTTCTGGGGAGGTTGGGGAGCACTCAGGATTTAGCTTCACAATCAGCTTATTAAAGAGAAGGCTGAGCACCGTCTTGCTGATTGGGCCTCAGTGCAGGGAGATGGAGGACACGGCCCCTGGGGGCGTGGCCTCTGTTCCCAGAGGGTGGTGGCCACGGAGGCCCGCCTTCAGCTCAGTCCAAAGGCAGGAATGATGGGCCAGCAGACTGGGGGCTCCTGGGGAGAAGGGAGCTAATGCCAGGCCTCCAGCAGCACCCATCAGAGAGCATTACGAATGCTCTGAGGGCGGCTAAGCGATCCGGGGAGGTTCCGGGGAGGCCCAGAGGGGACTCTGTAGAGGGCGGGCATCAGGGCTACATTGCCTCCCAGTATTGTCTAATGGCCATTTCCTTTGCGCAAATTCTGGATCTGAGACGTGGTTCATGAGCACAGGCATGTATACTGAAGTTAATCTGTGGGGCCAAGGCTTTCTTGAGGGGAGCAGGAGGGAAGAGCCTTTATGATGCCCAGGTCTGCGGGCTGGGGTCCCTTCTCCGGAACGTGATGCATCCGTCTGCACTAGCACACGGTTATACTCATCCAGTTCCGCCGCCCGCTTTAACGCTTCAAGACTGCAAAGTGCGCCGGACATCTGCCACCAGCGTGGGATGGGCGAGGCTTGCCCAGCAGGGTGTGTGAGCAAGTCGGGGTTCAAGCAGAGTCTGGCACACACGGGTTTGTGAGCAAAGATTTGATTGGTTTTGCACTGATTCCCGCTCCAGTTCCTGGGAGCCTGCCTCTGGTCTTTGTCAGAGAACAGCTCCAGTGTGATGCGGCGAATTTTTGCCATCAGAGGGACCAGGGTTCAAGGCCCGGCTCCGCCCCTTGCTAGAGCATCCCCTTGGATGAGTTCCTCCACCACAGAGCCCCAGCTGACCTACCTGCAAAGTGGGGTCCATCACAGAAGCTCCCTCGCATTCTGTTATGATTGCTAGAAATGAGGTTAGAGACACCACCTGAGTCTACTTTCCACCTCCAACCCGTGTGGACCCCTCCATCTGTCCGAACCGGAATCTGGAGCTGCTCTCCCAGGGAAAGGCCCCCCACCTGGAATCCAGCCTCTCTCTCCACTCCTGTCCAGGCCCAGGCCGCAGGCCCTTCGGGGAGCTCACTGCCATTCTGATGCAGCTCTTCCCAGCTTCTCTGTTTCCTTCTGTTCAGATGGATAAGCTCATCCTTTTTTTTTGTTAAGAGTATTTATTTATTTATAAATAGACATATTGGTCAACTTCGTAAATGTCTGCATGATCATGCAGACGCCGTGTCAGTGAGGTCCTGGAGGGGAGTAGGGAGCCCCCTGTAAACATCACAGTTGGGGAGCATGCAACGAGGGCACTGTAGACAAAGCTGTGGTCTGGTTAAGGGATGATGAAGCCATCTAGAGCTGGAGCATCAGCGAGATAAGTTTCTAGCACTAGGTCCAACAGGATCAGATGCTGTGACCTTTCCTCTACACTGACGTCCTGCTGGTGTCATTTGGGCCTGGATCCGCTACAAGTAGCCAGGGAGCGAGGGGACCTGCTAGTGCAGCCCACAGTGGGAACCTCTGAGCATGCAGAGCGGGGTGGGAATGGTGGATGGGGCTCTGGAGGGACACGGGGAGAGGATCCAGCTCCGAAGGGGAGGAGAGAAAGCATTTATTAGAAGGCTTATCCTTAAAGCGTGGTTCAGGCGTGCTAATGCTGTAGCACGCTTTACTTCAGCAGAACGCAGGGCTGGAGGATTTTGCTCTGATGTCCTGGTTCCCCTGAGACAGATACTCTACAGCTCTAAGCAGATGTAGGGCTCAAAGGGGCTGCACACATGCTAGCCCTGAGTCGTCGTCATAATACCCCTGAGCCTTTACCAGGTGCTCCCACTTTACAGCTGGGGAAACGGAGGCTCAGAGCCTAATAGCTTCTTCGTTCATTCATTCGGTTGAGCTCCTGCTATGCCCCCTGCTGTTCCTCATCTGGAGGTGTGACGGCCTCTCCAAGCTCACAACTTCATGGACAAGTCTGGCAATTAGGGAGCAAGCCACACAAAGACAACAGCAGCAGCCAGCCGGCGCAACAGTGAGAATGGGGTGACAGGAGAGAGGGAGACTGCGGGCTGCAGAGGCTGGGAGGTGAGCAGATGGCATTTACCCACGGGCCTGTGCAGTAGGAAGGACGGGTTGTGTGATATTTGGAGGAAGAGCAGGGGATGCAAAGACCCCCAGTGGGACTGGGGATGCAGGCCAGGCTGGATGAGACTGAAGAGGGAGGGGCCAGAGCACCCAGGGAAGCGTCTGGAGGGCTCTGAGAAGGGGAGGGGTCTGGGGTGGGCTTTCATTGCTTTTATGGATTTATGTATTTATTTTAAGGTTTTTATCTGAGTGTAGTTGATACACAATGCGAGGTTAGTTTCAGGCGTACAACATAGTGATTCCACAAGTCCATATGTGACACTGGGCTCATCACAAGTGTAGCCATTACTGCCACCATCCAATACCATCGACTGTATTCCTTATGCTGTGTCTTACGACCCTGTGTCCTCTTCCTTCCATAACTGTAAGCCTGTACCTCCCATAAACAGTATGGTGTTTCCTCAAAAAATTACAAATAGAAATACCCTATGATCCGATAATTCTACTGTTGGGTACTTACCCAAAGAAAATGAAAACACTAATTTGGAAAGATACACACACCCCATATGTTTATCGCAGTGTGATTTACAACAGCCAAGACATGGGAGAGTCTGTCCATAAATGGATAAGGAAGATGTAGCATGTACACAAAATGGACTATTATGCAGCTGAAAAAAAGGAATGAGCTCTTGCCATGGGGCATGTTTTTCAAAGATGGCTTTGGCTACTGGGAGAACGGATTGTAAAAGGATGGGAGCAGAAGATGGGAGACAATGCAGCTGTCATTTTCAGTGGGTTGGGGGAATCTGATGCTGGTTGGGGTCCATGGTGGCAGTGGATTGAGAGAAGCAAGTCGGGTCCAGGCTACCTTGGAGGCAGGGCTCCTGGTCCTGTCTAATGGATGAAACACGGAGTCTCAGAACAAGAGGAGTCAGGATTAACTCCCAGGTTTCTAGCTTAACTAATCGCATGCCTGGGGGAACCTCAACTAACTGAGCTACAGAAGCAAGTTGGAGAGGAAGCCTGGGCTCCTTTGTTGGCCACGCCTTGTCTGAGATTTATAAATAGTAGTCATCAGAGTGGAGGTGTCAAGTTGGCCATTGGACAAATGAGTCTGGACTTTTTGGGGGAGAACAGGCTGGGGATGTTATGTGGGAGTGACTGGTGTGTAGGAATGAACGCAAGCAGGGGCGCTGGTTGAGGTCAGCCATGGAGAAAATGTAGATGAGAAGACAACCACTTTGGAAGGAAGGTTTGGCTTATAAATGGCATGCTGGCAGAGGACACAAGGTTGTCCTTCCTCAATCTGGAATGCCTTCCATTATTCTGAATGCCTGGGCTTCTCTCTTCTGTGATTTCTCCCGTGATCATGGTAATCCAGCAGGAGAAATGAAACTTCCACACTGGATATTCTCTGCCAGACTCCACCAGAACCAGATGTTGGAACTGTTAGAACTCTTGCTCAGGTCTCCACGGGGGGGAAAAATCCATACTACCACCATTTATGGCCCCTGACAGCGCTGCCCAGTGACCAAGCCAAAGAGACAGTTAGGATTTTGGTGTTTTCTTCTGATTTATGACACGTTAAAACATGTTTGCTGGCCTTTCTAACACTAAAAGATAGCCAACTCCCTGAAAGCCTCTTGTGTGACTCTGGAGCCGGTCTGTCACCCAGCACAGCTGTGTGAACGCTGGACACAGTCACGCAGCCTGGGAGGTGACTTCAAGCTCCAGATCCCACCCATGTTAGAAGACTTTGGGGTGGAAAGGTGTCAGGAGACAGACATCTTTCTGATGTGCGAGCCTCATTTCATACCAATCAAGACAGAGAGAAGCTGGCTTTTGTCTAGGGAAGATGCTGAGAATATTCTCCAATGAAGAAACCTTTGATAACTAGGAAAGAATAAGTATAAAACCCAACATGAGTTTATTCGTTCTGGCCCTATTGTCTCATCATCACTCCTGTCCCAAGTGCTAGATACTTCCAAAATGGAATAGGGTTATGGTGGTGAATAATTAAGGATATTGTTAGAATTAATAAAGAGAATACAATAGGATCCAAATGACAAATGGGGAGAGCTATGTGAGGAACCCCAAGTCAAGGAGAGCTGCCATAAGTGCTCACGTAATTTAGCTTATGATCCCTGGAAATAATAAAATAATAAAGTCAATTGCACTCATTTCTTGGTCTGTCTTCTTCACTGGGTCCCTAAGGGGAGTGACCCCCATCTTCCAAACTCTGCCTCCCTGACTCATTGCACAGAGCGCATCACGGATTTTCAATAAGCATCTGATGAATATATTACAGAGTGTTGTCCAAAATCGATGATTTGCATTTTGGAGTAGCTAATAACTATGCCATCTTTTTCTTCCAGATGCTGGTTTCGATAGGATTGGTTATTCCTTAGGGCCCCTACTGAATCTCGATAGAAAGACAGGCCAGGTCTTCGGTATGGAAAGTTACCTTGCTGTTAGCCAATGCAGATTATTTGTGTGTATGTTACAGGGTGGGGGGCAGCCCAAGGTCTTATTTTAAGTTATTTAGGACTAGCCCATGCTTGCCACCCTGATTCTCCTGGTGCTATTATAGTAAAATATGGTTGAAGCTCTGAAAGAATTGTTAAAGCCAAGATTAATATTGAGGTTGCACAGCTCAGCCTACAGGCAGAACTAAAGGCTGGTGTCTGATCAATACGTGATTAAAAACCCTGCCCATTTTTCTAAAGCTTTTTCTCAGTAGTGGTCAGACTCATGCTGGTAGAGGGCAGTGGATCGAGAGAGCCAGCCTTGGAGTTTATTAAGTAGGGACTTGTGTATCGTTTTGAGGGATTGAGGTGAGGTTCAGCTGCGACGTTCCACAAAAACAAACCAAACCAAAACAAACAAACAAAAACCAACAAAAAACCCAAACGAAATCACAGTGACCTAACCAAGACAGAACTATATTTGGTAAAGGAAGTCTAGAGGTGGTGGTTCCATAGGTCCTCAGGAATCCACGCCTCGATGTTTCTCTTCCACCCTCCTGGTGCTTGACTTCTATCCCCAAGGCCACTTGTTGGCTCAAAAAGTCCGCCAAAGCATCAGGCATCACCTCCCAGCTTCAGGGAGGAGGAAGAAGGAAAGGCACAAGAGCTCAATGCCTTTCCCAGTTGACATACTTTCCTTCAGGTACATTTTCCTGGAGTTCCTTACTCTATTTACACATCGTGAAACACAGAATAATGCTTCCCCAAAGATGCCCATGTTCTAATCCCTGGAACTGTGATGTCTATCCTACACGGCAAGAGGGATTTTGTAGATACGATTAAGGCATTGAAGATGGAGAGATTCCTGGACTATCCAGGTGGATCCAATGTAATTGCAAGGATCTTTACAAGAGAGGTAAGGGGTGTCAGAGAGAAGAGATATGATGACAGAGCAGAAGGGTGTGTGTGGGTGAGAGAGAAAGAGAGAGAGGGAGAGAAAGAGAGGGCATAAGAGTAAGTGAGGAGAGAGGTGAGGGAGGGAGGGAGAGGAGTAGAGAGAGGGAGTAATGGTAGCTAGCTGCCGACTTTGAGGATAGAGGAAGCTTATGGACAAAGGAACGCAGGCAGCCCCTGGAGGCTGGGAAAGACAAGGAAACACACTTTCCCCCAGAGCTTCCGGAAGGGATGCAGTTTTGCCAATCGCTGGGTTTTAGCCCTCTAAGACCCATGTCAGACTCCTACCCTCTAGAACAGTAAGATAATACATCTGTATTGTATTAAGCCACTGAATTTGCAGTCATTTGTTACAGCTGCAATAGGAAACCATACATGTCTTTGGCCAGAACTCAGTCACTGACCACATCTCCCTGCAAGGCAAGCCAGAAAATAGTCTTCTACAATGGGCAACACTGTGCTCAGCCAAAAATGGGGCTCTCTTACTAAAGAGGGAAGGAGAAAGAGGTGCTGGGGTCAGTTACATCAGACTTCCAGGTGGGGCTTTCACGTAAACGAAAAGGTCTCTATATTTAGGAGGGAAGAAAAGCATTTTTCTCAAAACAGAACTGTCAGCACTTTGAATCTACATTGAGGAAATATACCTAAGAAGGCAGCAATAAAAACTTGAGAAGTATTGTGACAACTGATTAAAAAAGGGGTTTGAGTAGTTCTTTTGGCAGAATATTTTCTATTATGCCTATTTTATTTTTATTTTTTATTTTTTTACTTTTACTTTACTTTTTATTATTTATTTATTTATTTATTCATTTATTTTTGACAGAAAGATCACAAGTAAGCAGAGGGACAGGCACAGAGAGAGAGAGAGAGAGATAGAGGAGGCAGGCTCCCTGCCAAGCAGAGAGCCTGATGCGGGGCTCGATCCCAGGACCCTGGGACCATGACCTGAGCCAAAGGCAGAGGCTTTAACCCACTGAGCCACCCAGATGCCCCTTACTTTACTTTTATTTTATTTTTTCAGTGTTCTAAGATTCATTGTTTATGCACAACACCCAGTGCTTCATGCAATATGTGCCCTCCTTAATACCCGCCCCCCAGACTCAACCATCCCTCCACCTCCCTCCCCTCCAAAACCCTCAGTTTGTTTCTCAGGGTCCACAGTCTCTCATGCTTTGTCTCCCCCTCCAATTTACCCCAATTCACTTTTCCTTTCCTTCTGCTAATGTCCTCCATGTTATTCCTTATGCTTCACAAGTAAGTTAAACCATATGATCATTGACTTTCTCTGCTTGACTTATTTCACTCAGCATAATCTCCTCCAGTCCCATCCATGTTGATACAAAAGTTGGGTATTCACCCTTTCTGATGACTGTGTAATATTCCCTTGTATATATGGACCGTATCTTTCTTATCCATTCACCTGTTGAAGGGCATCTTGGTTCTTTCCACAGTTTGGCAATTGTGGCCATTGCTGCTATGAACTTTGTGGTACAGATGGCCCTTCTTTTGACTACATCTGTATCTTTGGGGTAAATACCCAGTAGTGCAATTGCAGGGTCATAGGGAAGTTCTATTTTTAGTTTCTTAAGGAATCTCCACACTGTTTTCCAAAGTTGCTATACCAACTTGCATTCCCACCAACAGTGCAAGAGGGTTCCCCTTTCTCCACATCCTTTCCAACACTTGTTGTTTCTTGTCTTGTTAATTTTGGCCATTCTAACTGGTGTAAGGTGGTGTCTCAGTGTGGTTTTGATTTGAATCTCCCTGATGGCTAGTGATGATGAACATTTTTTTCATGTGTCTGCTAGCCATTTGTATGTCTTCTTTGGAGAAGTGTCTGTTCATGTCTTCTGCCCATTTTTCGACATGATTATCTGTTTTGGGGGTGTTGAGTTTGAGGAGTTCTTTATAGATCTTGGATATCAGCCCGTTGTCTGTAGTGTCATTGGCGAATATCTTCTCTCATTCCTTGGGTTGCCTCTCTGTTCCATTGAGTGTTTTAGCTGAAATAATCCAACACACTATGTCCTGCAGCCTTGTCTGAGCCCAGTTGGGAAGTTTGGAGCTTACAACAGGGCTTTGAATTTGAGAGAAATGGCTCACTCAGTTATCAGTAAGACTTTTGGTCTCCAAAATTTCTCTTGTTAAAGTCAGGCTGTGAGTAACTATAGCTCAAAATCTACTTCCTCTCTTGTCCCAGCTAGCAGCAAGGGCTGACACAGAAATTACAGGTAGATCATCCAAAAGTACATGGAAAATATAGTTGGTACATCACAGATGCTCAGTAATTTCTTTTTTGAATGGATGAAGGAGTAAGTGAGCAGGTGAACAAACATATTAACTTAATGGATTTCAGGATGGTTTCATCTTCTCCGTCAATGGGAGAACCTCTTATGTCTTAGGATTGCATTAACTGCTGTGTTCAAAACCTGCTGAGATGCTGTTCCTGTGCTCAAGGGGTCATAATTCCAGGGTGATGATGGGCAAGTAAACAAATGATGGTTCTTCAACACATTGAGTGCAGTGACAGCTATATTTGCAGGACGCTAAGAACATGGAAAGGACATCTACAGCAGCCCTGGTTGCCAGGAGCTCTTTGCTGGAAGAGGTGATGCTTGAGTTGAATCTTAAAGAATGAATTGGAATTAGCTAGTAGGGGGATGGAATCCCAGCACGCGAAAGCAATATATGCAAAGCCACAGAATCAGCAAACATTGATAAAGTGCTCACCCAATGTCAGGCCCTGTTCCAAACACGTCACACAAATTAACTCATTTACATGCACAGAAACCCAATGAAGCAGGTACTGTCATTATCCCCATTTTACAGGTGGATAAAGAGAGGCAGAGCAAGGTTAGGTACCTTGCCTGAGGTCACATGGTCTGTGAAGCTGGGATTTGAACCCAGGCATGTTGGCTCCAGGATCCAGGCTCAGAGTCATTCATTTTCATGGCTCCAGGGAAGGGTGGAAGAGTAGTGGAGGGTGTGAGTAAGGAAGCAAGCAAAGCCAGAGCTCAGAAAGCTGCGGACACCATTAAGGATGAGTTCCTTCTAAATCCTACTGCAGAAGCAGAGGTCCTTTAACTGGGGTGAGATCAATTTTTCTGTTCTGCCCAGGTGGAGAAGGGGGGAAGGGGCAGGAGCAAGGACCAGGTGGGATCCTCAGGGATGTGTGCTGAAGCTATGGTACTGAGAAATAGTGATTTCTGATATAGACTGAAGAATATAAGATTTGGTTGAGACAATGATGCCATGTCTCTCCCAGGACCTTTACTCTTGGATGTCTTATCTTCTCCATGAACTTTTCTCTTATGTGTTGCAGCCAGGAAGCCAGCTCACAGGGCCCATTGCTTGTGACATGTCTTTACCCCCAGAAGGTGAGAGATGAGGGCAGAGACTTCCCCTCTCTCTTTAAAGGACACCTCTCACTCCCTCGGACCATATAGTTGCCAGAAGAGAACCTGCCATTGATGAACTAGGAAACCAAACTTGAGACAGGACAGTGGATAATGTCTACCAGGATTACTAAGGCCAAGTTCAAGAGTGAACCAGAGGCAGGCAGAACAAATAATCCCAAACCACAGATGGTCTACGGTCCACTCTGAGGATTCTGGTTGCTGAAAAGCTCAGGCACCTTCTCTATGTAAAAGATCCTTGTTTCCTTGCTTTCCAACTAGACTGCAAGATCCTAACACATATGGACTTTCCCCTCTAATTCCTGTCTATAGTACCCTGGTAGCAATGTATCACATGAGTGCTTAAAAATGTTGGCCACATGCATGATCCAACACTTGCATATACATCATTCAGACTGTCATAGAGCTTCTGAACCCCTCGCCTCTGATCAGATGAAAGAGGACAACCAGCAGGGCAAGAATTAAGTGGAGCAGAACAAAAGAATGTGTCTCTTGATTAAATACTATCTTCTGGGACCTGCAGACCACTGGCACTAGGTGTTGTAGGGGTTTAAAGCCACGGTTTCAACCCTTAGAAGTCATACCCAGCATGTGAGAGACAAAACAAAGGACATAGAAGACCACAAAGGAAGTTACTGTATATGACGTGCCAAACTGTACACTGAGCCCTGGTCAGGGGGAAAAAAAAGAAGCTTTTAGCTTTCAGAGTAATTTGAGAAAGTAGTGAGGGAGGTTTTGGAGGTGCCAGATGCAGGCTGGGGCTCTTGGAGTGGACCTGGTGGTTCAGAGAAGATGGCAATTTTGCTGAGTAAGGTTGAAGGCATCTCAGCTGGAGACCTGGGTTTGGGGGCACAAGCCAAGATCTGTGCAGAAAACCCAAGTGAGAGTATGCCTTTCCCATCTTTCTGCCTCTCCTGCCTGCCCAAAAGGATTCTAGTTTGACCGCTCTGTCTCTCTGCCCAACCCCATCCCCTGCCTTGACCCTCAAAGGAGGGTCCTTGAAAACCACAACATTCCTGGGTTTTGGCCACTATGCAGGGGGAAGAAAGTGGGAGGGAGACCCAAGGAGGCCAAGTTCAGTAATACTGGAAGGCTTTCCTGTTTGGTTCTGTTTAGGGTGGAGGTGATGGAGAAGAGACAGCATGGAAAGGCTCCAGTGGGTGAGAGAAGCAGAAAGGAGAAAAGAGAGAGCTCTTTGAAAGAGATGTTATCTGGGTCCACAAAGCCCCTTCATGAAGTTTGGGAATGACACATACTTTGCATTTCCTTTAGGTTATGTGGATGATTGCTTTTTAACACTGCCCTAATCTGTTTTATTTCATATTATGTGTTGTGTTACCTGAATGTGACAGGCCCTCCCCAGGCTACTTCGGCCTTGTGTTGCAGTGCAAGCCTGGAGGTCTGGAGCCCACTGTCCTACCTTCCCTAAAAACACGTATCCAAGTGCTGCATGATAGGTGATGTTTCCCCTCCAAGTCCCATCCCTCCCCATCCCCAGTTTCTCTCTTTCAGGGCCAGCTTCAGCTTGTCATTCATTCATTCATTCATTCATTCTTTCTTTCTTTCTTTGACAGACAGAGATCACAAGTAGGCAGAGAAGCAGGCAGAGAGAGAGGAGGAAGCAGGTTCCCTGCTGAGCAGAGAGCCCGATGCGGGGCTAGATCCCAGGACCCTGGGATCATGACCTGAGCCAAAGGCAGAGGCCTCAACTCACTGAGACACCCAGGTGCCCCTCAGCCTGTCATTCTAAGTCTTTCTAGTACTCTCCTTCACAGACTTCTCCAAATCCCCCAGCTGGCAAATGGCACTGCTCTCAAAAGCCAGACAGCAACCTCAGCAGAGGCCATCACTGCCTCCCTTTTGTTTCTCAAGGACACACCTGGTGCCTTCCACATCTATTTACCCTGTCCCACTCAGTGTCATCCTGCGCACGTAAGAATCCCCACCTTCAACGAACCATGCAGGTTTCGAACATGTTTCTCAACATGTGGTCCCAGCATGAGTCTCACCTGGGAGTTTGTTAGAAATGCACATTCTTGAGACCATGGCTGTCTTCTGGAATAATAATCTCCAGCTATTGGTGTTTGAATAAGCCCTCATCAAGATGACAATCCCTGATCTTGGGAAAAGTTGGACAAGAGTGGACTCCTTTTTACCAATACCTTTACTATTCTATTTCTAAAGGGTTTAAAGTGGTAGATGTCATGCCCACTGGGTTTTCTGCTTCTGAGTCAGAGATGAGGTCTTACTGCAGCAAGATGGGTCCCTTCAACGGTCACATGGTGTTTAGTGAGAGGATCCAGAACCCATCACAGATGGGCAATGAGAGGTACCTGGCCAGCGAGAGAGGGAAGACCTGCAGGCCTCAGTAAGAGATTGGTCCTGAGAGAGCCAAGAATGCTCAGGGGGCCTCCCCTTCACCATCCATTGCTTCTAACATGAGAAGAGGGCTGGGAACTAACAAATCCTGCTAGGGTTCTCTCAGAAAGAGCACCATTCCAAGTGAGGCTGACTCTTCCGGAGAGAAATAAAACTTCCCATCTGTCTGTCCGTCCATCCATCCGTCCATCCATCCACCTACCCACCCACCCATCCATCTATCCATCCATCCATCCATCCGTCCGTCCATCCGTCCATCCACCCACCCACCCACCCATCCATCTATGCAACCATCCATCCATCCATCCATCTGTCCGTCCATCCACCCATCTACCCTTTTATCCAGATAACCCACAAATATGTATGTAAATAAATATGTATTAACTTGAGCTAGAAATGTTGGGAGCAGGTACTTCTCCTCCATCCTTAGTGAATAAAACCCACGTGCCTCTGATGCCCCATTAATTCTGTCTCATTTCTTGTTCCTTTGAGCTTCTTCTTCCCTTAGTCAGCCTCTTCGCCCTTCCCCATGCACACATCTGGAACCCCTGTTCTCCAGCTCCATTGGCGTAAAAGCTCTCAGCTAAGCACAGAAGGGCCCCCAACCTCCTGGTCTTTGCTGCTCACTCCCCTAGAGTTGTGTTTCCAGGTCCTTTGTTTTTTGTTTGTTTGTTTATTTGTTTTTTAGAGGGAGGGAAGGAGGGAGAAGGAGAGAGAGGACAATGGGGAGGGGCGGGGGAGAAGGAGAGACTCTCAAGACATCTCAAGACTCTCTTCATTCCTGGATGAGCTCAGAGCCTGATGCGGGACTTGATCTCACCACCCTGAGATCATGACTTGAGCAGAAACCAGGAGTCAGAGGCACAATGCTTCACTGGCTGAGCCCCCCGGCACCCCTCCCCGACCCCACCACCTCACCTGGGGTGAGGAGGGGAAGCAGGCATCTCCCTTGCCCTCTGATGCCTTTCAGGACATTTCTTCTTTTTCTTGTGCAAACACTCCTGAGGACTTGAGGCTTCTCTCAACTCCTCCTGTGCTCTCATCTCTACGTTTGTTCATTCCTCCTCATTCGTGAAAGACTTGACACGATTTTATTCTCCACCCCAAGTCCTGCTGTTGTCCTTGATGGTCGCGTTGTCCACGTGGAGGACCCACTGAATACGTTGGCTTCGCCGCTCTCTGCTCTTCACTCCAGGGACCTTCAAATGCAAACCGTATCCCTCTTCCCGTTTGTAGATCCCGTGGAGATTCTGGAGTCGGAGGGGAGTAAGAGTGACCAGGGTTCTGGTCCAGGGCACCAGAATTTAGAAAGCACCACAGAATGATTTTCAAAGGTTATGCAAATACTTAAACGTTCCGGTTCTCCAAACACATTGCAGCTCTCCAGCCGTGTCCCGTTTTGAATGGTAAAGTTCAGGCCTCTTAGCAGGTTGTAGAAAAGGCCAAGTCCATCCCCCAGCCTCTCCCCTCTTACTCCCTGGGTCCTTTGTACGTGCTGTTCCTTTGCTCATCACACCTGGCCTATCACCAAGTCTCCTTCAGGGCCCCTTTCCCGGCTCCAGACTTCACGTGCTCCCACAGCCCACACCCCTGCATCTCCATCCAGCTGCTGACCGGACACCATCTCCTGCCTGGGTCCCGCCCTGCTCTCCCGGCTGTCGCCCTTCCTTCCTGTGGCTGCGTCCCCACACGGCAGAAAGAGCCGCTACACGTGTCCGTCAGGTCAGATCTGCTCAGAACCCTGACGTGGCCAACATCCTTACAAGGTCCCATGAGACTCTCCGTCCTCGGAGTACACTCCCCACTCAGCCGATTCCCCGGAACCCACGGGCCAAACCCTCCATCACCCTCTCACCGAGGCTTTTCTGACCACACAAGGAGCACGGCGTATGTCACCATGCTGTGCTCCCAGCTCCCTTCCGTGTTCTACTTGTTAACATTTCAGAAGCATTTATCCCCTTTCACCTACTAGATGCTTTTTTTTTTTTTTTTTAGATTATTTATTTATTTGTCAGAGAGAGAGTTCGCACAAGCAGGGGGAGCGAGCGGCAGGCGGAAGGAGAGGGTGAAGCAGGCTTCCCACTGAGCAGGGGCTGAGCGATGCAGGGCTCGATCCCAGGACCCTGGGATCATGACCTGAGCTGAAGGCAGACACTTAACTGACTGAGCCACCCGGGCTTCCCAACTAGATGGTTTACTTACTACCTAGCGTCTGTGCCCCCGGCTGGACGACAAGCTTCTTCGCGGCAAGGACCTTATTGATTCTGTTTGCGGACACATCCCAAGCCCCTGGGAACATGTCTGGCCCATAGTAGGTACTTAGCCAAATGAATATGATTTTCATGCAGAATTATTTTTTAAAAGAATCATGGGATTCCCAGATGTGTCAGCTATAGTTGCTGCAGAAACAAAACAAAACAAAACAAGAAGCCCCCCAGTCCCCCCCGCCCCCGAAAAAACCCTGCCCCCAAACAACATTGCTTATCTTGCTCAGGAATCTGCCATCCAGGCAGAGCCAGATGGGGTCACCTCACTTGGCCCTGTGCAGCCTCAGCTGAGGTGGCTCTGCTGGGGACAGGAGGCTCTCCTTTCCAGAGGCTCCCCAGAGCTCGCAAGTTAGCTATGGCCGGTGGCAGGGAGCTCAGCCGGAGTGCGCGCCGGGGACTCTCCGTGGGCTGCCTGGGTTTCAGCACGGCTTGGGGGTGGGGTTCCGAGAGCAAGCATCCCAAGGAGAGCAAGGCAGAAGGGCACGGAATTTTTTTTTTTAATAAGATTTTATTTATGTATTTGACAGACATAGATCACAAGGAGGCAGAGAGGCAGGCAGAGAGAGAGAGAGGAGGAAGCAGGCTCCCTGCCGAGCAGAGAGCCCGATGTGGGGCTCGATCCCAGGACCCTGAGGTCATGACCGGAGCCGAAGGCAGAGGCTCAACCCACTGAGCCACCCAGGTGAAAGGGCACGGAATTTTTATGACTTCGCCTTGGCTACCATGAAGTAACCTAAGTTATAAAGCCTTCCTTGGGCTGTACTGCATCGGCTCCACCTCTGGGGAGGGAAGAGTGACAGCCTTCTAGAAGAGCACGCAGGACAGGAGAAAGCATTGCACATGTCTCCGGCAATACAATCTGCCATGCAGGGTTAGCGCCCAAGTCTTGTGAACGGGGGTCAACCATGTCGAAAGGGCACTTGGGAAGGACTTCTGCAAATGATAAACCTCTGGGATTGTGACAGGGCAAATTAGGAGGTATAGATTGAGTGACTATCATTTCATATTGAAGTGGACCAAGCAGGGAAATCGGACTAAAAGTGTGTTTAAACAAACTCCAACTTTATTTACTGTGCAACCTTGAAAAAGTCACTTAAGGTCTCTGAGCCTCAGCATCCCTGCTTATAAAATGGGAATAATAAATTTATCTTGACTGCTTGGTCAAGCAGTCAAGATAATAATGTAATAGGATCCTAATAATGTAATAGGATCCTGCCTGGATAAGTGTTCCCCAAACCATGGAACAGTTTGCTCTTCACCTTTGCAGGCCAATCATGGTCTAACGGTCGTCTGGATTTTTATTCTGAAGCCACAAGCCACAGGGAAAGGAACACCTACTGGGCTGCGGGGCTGATGCCCCCGGAATTGTTACTGATTAACTGTGAGATGCCAAACACGTCATCAACTTTCCTGAGCTTCAGTTTTTGTCACAACATGGAGGGATAATGCCACCTCCCTGCTTAACTCAGAATTACGGTAAGGACTTGATATAGATGAACCCAGGGGCATATAGTAAAGACTTAAGACTATGGGAGAGGCCACGTAGTAATAATTATCTTATTACCTAAGCACCCATGATTTTCTATTCCTGAAGAATGAATCTTTTGTCAATATCAAAGTAAAAGATTTTATTTTAATAAAAATAAAATAAAATAAAATTCAGAAAAATACAGCAAAGCAAAAAGAAGATATTAAAAATCACACCTGGTATAGCCACTTTGGAAAACAGTATGGAAGTTCCTCAAAAAGGTAAAAATGGAGATATCCTATGACCCAGCAATTGCACTACTAGGTGTTTGTCCAAAGGTTACAAAAATAGTGATCTGAAAGGGCATGTGCACCCCAATGTTTACTGTCCAGCAATGTCCACCATAGCCAAACTATGGAAGGAGCCCAAACGTTCATCAACAGATGAATGGGTAAAGAAGACATGTGTGTACACATGTACGTATGTACATACATGTATATATATACTTACACATAACCACATACATGATGCGATAGTACTCAGCCATCAAAAGAATGAAATCTCGCCATGTTCAACGACATGGATGGAACTAAAGGGTATCATGTTTTCCATCAAAGAAAGACAAATGTCATGATTTCACTCCTGTGTGGAACTTAAGAAACAAAACAGAGAAACATAAGGGAAGGAAAAATAAAATAAGATGAAAACAGCGGGAGGCAAACTATAAGAGATTCTTAAGTCCGGGAAAGAAACCGAGGGTTGCTGGAAGGAAGGTGGGTGGGGGATGGGGTAACCGGGTGATGGGCAGTAAGGAGGGTCCCTGATGTCATGAGCGCTGGGTGTGACATGCAACGGATGAATCACTGACCTCTACCTCTGAAACTAACAATACGCTATATGTTAACTAATTTGAATTTAGATTTTTAAAAAAATCACATAATTTCCCCCCTGAGATTCTCCCTCTCTCTTTCTCCTTTTTTTTATGAAAACAAATATTTTTATATATATATATTTTAATTTTAATAAACATATAATGTATTTTTATCCCCAGGGGTACAGGTCTGTGAATCGCTAGGTTTACACATTTCACAGCATTCATCATAGCACATACCCTCCCCAATGTCCATATCCCCACCACCCTCTCCCCAAATATTTATATTTTTATATGTAGCTCCCTGCAGTTAAAAAGCAGTTTTCCACTTTGTTTTCGCAACAACACTACAGCAATCAACAGTTAGAGTTTTTTTTTTTTTTTCTATCTCCTATAATTTCCTTCAGATTAAACTCTGTCAGTGCAATTTCTGGCTTACTTTCAAGGCTTCTGAACCTGCTACACCAACTTCTCCTTCATTTGCTCACGCTTGCCTCCCCGTGTCCGACACAGCACTAGAGATCGGCATTCTGGTTTATCATTGCCAATCCGACGGGGAGAAAATGGCCGCCCATTTCAGAAAAGAACTCTGTTTTTATCAGTGAGATGCCAGTGTTTCTGATACACTTCTTGGCTAGTTGTATTTCTACTACTGGGGTACCTATCTTTGTATATTGATTAATAGGGACTAATGAAGTATTAAGGGTAAAGCACTTTATCTGAAATTTGTGCTAATGCCCCCCCTTCAATTTGTTATTTATAAGATGCCTTTGGAGATAGGGTTTTTAAATATTTTATGTTCCAATCCATCCACTCGTTCTTCTATGCTTTGTGCCTTTGTTGCTGTGCCTACGATATTGTCACGGCTTTTTAAGGGACGAGCTCTTATGAGTTTTTGTTGAATTCATGTATTCATTCATTCAACAAATACTACCTGCTTCCTGCATGCCTGGTCCTATTCGTAGCACCGGAGTGTTATCTAAAGCACAGAGCTGAGCTCAGAATGAGAACATTTATGCCCGAAGGGTTTAGAAACCGAACTGAGCACAGACCCCAAGCACATTGTAGTCTGTTGAAGAACCAGCTGCACAGAAGACTTCGGCCCCTGGCGGGCATTCTAGCAATGCCGTCCAGAACTCAGATTCTGGGGTCTTGGGGCATTTGACAATGACTCAAATCTACATGGGCATGACAATACTCCAGAAAGGGCAAACAACCATGATCAGGAAGACCTGAAATGACGCTGGAGAAGGTAGTTAATAGACTTTGTTCCACGTTAGCCCAAAAGGGATCGTCATCAATGACATGACGTTTCATTTCGCTAGTCATTTAAATGCAGATATTATCTATCCCTCACGACTCCTTCTAGAATCGTTCTGAATCACAGAATTTCAGCAAGGGAAGAACGACCTCTCCTTTGAGGGTGTTCACTGAGAAAAGCCGATGAGCGAGGAGAGAGCGTGTCGGGGTTATTGTCCCTTGGCTTGACCTCATCGACTCGAGGGAAGTTGCAGTGTCCTCTGGTTTCCAACCCCAACCTAGACAAACCTCTGCTTATTTCTCTGTTATACTTTTTAATCCCACATTTTTCTTTTGAGGTGAAACAATAAATCCCCAGAAAACTCCCCCCCCCCCCAATGAAGTGTTCCATGAAAGGCACAAAAGCCCAGCCCATAACACAGAGGACATTCTAGTAAAGACTGGAACAGGGCAGGATATGTGACCTGCTCTCCTTACCCTGGAAGAGGAGACATGGGTCCACACGGAGCACCGCGCCTTACCAAGAAAACCCCCAAGCAGGTGGCTGCCCCAGGAAACCCTCCCCTCTCCATTTACTGGAACAAACTCAAGCTTGAAATGCCACCTGTATGACTTCACCACCTGAGTAAATGTCCCCAGGAGACTGGAAGCCACATGAGGAGAGGAATACGTCTGCTTTTGTTGACCATAACCATAGCCTAGCACTGAAGGCATGAGTGGGAGGGTGGGCGGGCTCCCTGACTTAGGACTTGTATGTGATACATGATTTTGTACTGAGTACATTGCTAGTAGTTATTTCCATCTCATCTTGTATCTTAGAATTAGGTGCCAGCTGTTTGATTTTGAGAGGAGAAAGCCAGCCTGAGGCCGTCTAGTGTGTGAAGGAGGGACAGATAGAGATACCTGGAGGAAATGTGGGTGGAAAAAAAAAAAGGTCCCATCAGTGGGACCCATTTCTGGTTATTTCATGATCTTGTCTACAGCCAGCTCTGACACAGATGGTTCCTAAATGAATCTATCCAAAGTTGTATTCCTCATTCAATACCTCGCTGAAGGACCATCTTCCGAAGGCCAGAAGTTCAAAATCAACGTGTCAGCAGAGCTGGTCAGCAAAGCTGAGGCTCTGGGAAGCTGCCTGGTGCCTCTCTCCTGGCTTCTGGTGACTCCTGGCTCTCCTGGTGACTCCTGGCTCTCCTGGGCTGGGAGGCGCATCATTCTAATATCCGTCTATTGAATGTTAATTTCCTCCACGTGCGACACAACCTTATTTGTCTCTTACTCCTCAAATTTGACCCCGCCCTGCCCTATACGGACACCCACTTCCTATCTCTTGGCCTGGCTCATTGAAACTGGATCTGAGTTTTCCTGAAAAGAGGTTCATTTCTCTCTCTGAGTCAACTCCAGCCAGGGTCGCCTCTCCAGGTCGCCTCTCAGACTTCCCATTTCTCTTGATTTGGTTTCCCCCAAGGATGTAGACACTAATAAGAATGACTAGGCTACCTCGGCCCTTTATTATAATAAATAATAAGGATGCTGTGCATACCCATGTAGATGATTCTATATCGACTTATGTTCTTTTGCAGAGATGAAGCTGCATTATAGTTATAGTTATAGTTATGGTTATAGTTATAGTTATGGTGATTCAAGAATTCCATCCTCACATCCAGTGTAACCCCCAGGCAAGTCTGTGAGGTCGGCGGGTGGCATCACTCCCACTTGTCAGATGAGGACCCTGGCGTCCCTGCTGCATGCTGCAGGTCAAGGGTGCAGCGGCCGCCAGGAAAGGAGGCGATGGGAGCTGCAGGTGGGGTGGGGGCACCCGGGGTGTGCCGTCCACAGAGAACCAAAGAACAACCAAAGGCGTCGGTGATGAATACGCTCCCCCACTCAACACCCCACGGACAGAGGTCAGGGCCTGGCGGTTCCCCAGGCTCCTGGAGGGGGTGCATCCCAGACATTTAGGAGAAGAAACTAGATCCTTCTTTCTCAAGAGAGCACGGAGGGTCAGCTTGAAGCAGGGAGGCAGCCACTGAAGGCATGGCGTCATGGCTAGGAATTCTGAATTTGGGTGACACCAATTTACGTCTCTGTTCTGTGTGCAAGACACGTCTATGCAGCGTTTGGTTTTGGTTGAAAATACAAGCTATTCCATTTCCCATCATTTTTATTTTATTTTTATTTTTTTTAAACATTTATTTATTTGACACAGAGAGAGGGAACACAAGCAGGGAGCGTGGGAGAGGGAGAAGAAGGCCTCCTGCCAAGCAGGAAGCCCCGTGTGGCGCTTGATCCTAGGACCCTGGGGTCATGACTTGAGCTGAAGGCAGACGCTTAGTGACTGAGCCACCCACGCACCGCCCCCCCCCCCCATCATTTTTATTAACAGACAAATCTTAGCCGACCTCCCTCTACTCCCTGGCTCCCAGCCCTTCCGGCCACTCTTCCTCCCTCCCCATCTTCACTCCATCTCTCCAATCCCACGCTGTCCCTTTCCCCTTTCTCCGCACACTTTCAAACCCTGGAAATGATTGAACTAACCCATGCTGCTGGCTGTCCTTTTCCTCGTTTCACAGAGAACAAGAGATCCTTGGTAAATTTTCGGACAGAAATCAGTACAATAAAACTGAACTGTGCTCATCTTTTTGGCAGAAACAGCCTGTTAGTTTAAAGCGGAAATTATTTTGGGGTGAATGGATGTCCCTGCCTGAGGCCAGGATTCCTTCCAGCCTGGAGTTTCCAAGGTCTCCTGGGGTGCAATGCACAGGATCACCACACGGGGGCGCTGTTGCACCTGAAAGCCACACGCTTCCGCGGGCAGCATCTCCAGTTAGGAAAAGAATGCCAGGATGCAGGATTGTGATATCGATTTATTTCTTCTAAATGTATAAGCATGGGTACTCTGAAATGATTGCTTAATTTCTTAGTTCTAGAGGTGGTATCCGAAGTCTTTCTGATGCCACAGCATTTTCCAGAGACAAATAATGCAGGCCAAGGGAACGGTGCTTCCTGCTAAAGTTACTTAGGAAAGTTGTTCCCGAGTTTAAAAGTGTTCTGGGCCCCGAGGTTATACGGATCAGATGAACGTGTGGACTGCAGCGGACCAGGAGATGCAAGGGGAGCAAATGAGTAGGCGGTCAAGAAGAGGTTTAGATTTCTCTAAGGACGGTAGAGGGGAGGCAGAGCGGGGTCGAGCTAGCCTCGTAAATTACACAGCCGCGATGGCTGCTTGTGGCTGCTTGTGACACGACTGTCCTTAAGCCAGCAGGTCCAGAATTTAGGAGACTGTGGATTGGAGGCCTCGCTTCTCCCAGGTGTCTGCGGCCACCTTGGTTCCGCAAATCCTGAGTTTCTCCTGGTGTAGAGAGCGTGCTTAGCCTTGCCTGCAGACAGGGGCAGTCGTGAGCTGATGCTCGCTCCAAATGCAGGCTCTGTATTTGGAGAACCTCACAGAGAACAGGTTATTAAAAAGTGAAGCTTTTCTGGCACTGTGAACCCTTGACACGCACCCGTTTGCACCTGGGGAGGAGTACAAAGGACGTTGGGATAAGCCCTAGGTCTGAGACATGGTTCTGTCATGAATTAATGATTGTGCAGTGCCAGCCACTTAATCCAAAAATCTTGGGTCTGTGATCTGTAAAGTGAGGGGCTTGGCCAAGCTGCCTTATAAGTCCATTTCAAGTGTGACACATACTTTTCCTCCCCTACCCTGCTCACCGGTAACAGCCTTCCTGGTCCTTCAGGCCGTCTTTCACTCTCTCGCACCCTCTGGCCAAACTGAATCATTTACCATACCCTGAGCCAACTCCCTTTCCTATTTGTCCTTCCTACCTTCCGCTCCACTCTCGCGTTTTACTCCTATTGCAAGTCTTAGCACAAAGGCCGCTTCCTCTGAGAAGCCTTCCATGACTCCACAGGTACAGAGACCACCCCTGTCCTTTATGAATTTGCTGTGCTTTGTCTATACTTCCCTTTTAGCAGCTACCATTTTCCTCTTGTGTTATAATGATTTCTGGAACCCTTTTGTACCCACTGGGTCTTGAGGGCCAGAGTGTGCATCGGATTCGTGGACCCCACAGGATCCAGCCCAGGGGCCGGCACACACAATGACCGGGGAGTTAGCCAAAGGAATTACTAATCACGTGCCCACCACACACATTGAACTTTGTGTAGTGGACCTGAGTTTGACTTCAACACTCTGATGTTCAGCGGACAGGACGTGGTCGCTGGTGCCCTCACACCGTCTCTCTCCTGCAGTGTAGGCAGGCTTGCCGGTGGTCAGGGCTGGGACCCTGGGGCCAGACTGCCCAAGTTCCTAGCCCGGCTCTGCCACTGGCAAGCTGGGTGAGCTCGGGCAAGCTATGGGGTTTCTCTGGGCATCTGTTGCCTCAACACGGGCAAGCTATGGGGTTTCTCTGGGCATCTGTTGCCTCACCTATATGGTGAAGGTCATGAGAGCAGCCACTTCCCATGAGGGCTGGGAGGATAAAAGTGCCTTGTGACTTAAACTCAGGTCAGGGAAAATCCATGGCACCACTTCAGTGTTCTAATGTGAGAAGGCATTTCCCTGTGGGATCCTCATTTCCAGCTTCCCAAACCCACCAGATAACGGAGCCCCTAGTAAGCTCTCATGGGCTGCCCTTCGTAACATAACACTTTCATGACTCCCAGCCCTGGCCTCCTGCCCTATCCCTCCCCCAGTAACCCAAACTGATGGATCCCCTGGTCCCCACCTGGGTCACCTGCCTGGATAGCAAGGGGGAGTAAAAAGTCATGCACTTGAAAAAGTACCCGATCAAAACAAGTCTCCCTAAATGCTAGTTTGGATTAGTATTTTTTATTATTACTAATTACAATATTAACACCTAGGACATCTTGCCAGTTAGCAGTATCTTTCTTTCATGGTTAAAACCCTCCCCCCTCCCAACTTCTTGTGTTGATCTCTATGCCTGTTCACGGCTCTGGTTAGTTTCACCGGCATCCTCTGCAGCGAGCTGGGAAAAGTCATCTAAGACAGCCTGCTCCCTGGGTGGGTTCCAGGCTTGCATCTCCAGAGTGCATGCAGAACAGAGTAACTGGCTATCATCCCAGCCTGCCACCGGCCACTTGCTAAATTGCACAATTTGATAATGGTGAGTATCCCGTGTCCCCCTCCTAGGCCCGCCCAGGCGCCAGTCTCGCTTCTTATCTCCGGGGTGTTATGGCTATAATTCACCTGACCACTCGGGACTTGCCTCCTCTCAGCGGATTTGAGCTTTTATCTGCTGGGCTTCGAGGGGAAGGAAGACAGGAAAGGGGATGAAGAGAGGTGAGAAAGGACAGTGCAGCAGAATAAATGTGCTTCGAGTCACCTTCGTAAGGGTGACATTTTCTTGGGCCTAGAGCTCAGCCCTGTCCACTCTGTCGGCTGCACCGTGATTTCAGAAAAAGACAAAAGCAAAAAGCAAAAACCAAAAAACCCCACAAAAAACAAAAACCAAAACACATTTTCCTATCTTCATGATCCTGTTCTAATTTTTTTCTACCTACTTCCAATTCCATTGTCTGGCAAGGAATTGCCATGGTTATTTTGGACACAGACCCCGGCAGTAAATGAGGACGTCTGGTTGCCACTTTGACTTCTCGGACACTGCCTGGATTCAGTGACCTGGGGCTGTGGCTCCTGCGTGGACGTGCGGGCTGTGGTGGGGTATGGAGGCAGGGAGGGAGAGTCGTGGAAACAGGCATAGCCTAACCCGTCCTCCTGCCTCCAATGTCCCGTACATCCCCTGAGCTGCACTATAAACCACTGCCACGTGAAGGCAAAAGCACAGCCTTGGACCTGGCCATCAAAACCCTGAGTACGGAAGGATGTGATGTCACACGGTCCAATTTCTTCTCGTCTCAGATGCAGAAACTACAGCCCAAAGAGGCAGGCAGCAAGGATGAACATCCACATAGACCTGAGAAGGCGCGGGGTGCTGTTCCAAGTGCTTTACTTCTGTGCCGTACTGTTTTATGTCTATTTCATGTCTATTTTGTGGGTGAGCCAACGAGACAGAGATTTGCTAAGTAATTTATCTGAGATCATCCAGCCAGGGGATGGCAGCAGCAGGATCGCACCCAGAACCAGCCCCGGCCTCTGTGTTGTATCCAGTGGCCCTCCCCCTGCAGGATCACTGTTATTTATAGCCGCACTGTTAATCTCGAGTGCCACAGGGTCTAGAAGTGCTTCTTGTCTCCAAACACAGGTTCCCCGTCGTCTGGGGCGAACCCCCCCCCCCCCAAGATCTTGAGCCTGGGTTTCTCCCTCTTGCCAGCTTACTGCCAAAACACCTTTTCCACTTAGCGGCCACCTTTTCCCCAGTGCGCTGGCTCCTGTCGACTGCTCGAGGGAAGGCATAGATGCAAGGGAAGACGTGAAACACCAAACCCTCCCCGACTGACCAGCTGGCAGATTTCAGGAGATTCCAGTGTTTGATGATGGCGTCACCAATATCTCAGTAGATCTTTCCAGTTCTTCCCGGGCCTGGTGCTGATCACGCCGTTTCGCTGGAGGGGAGCATTCCTGAGACCAGAACCCTGGCTGCCCACAATCCATGTCTTGTCTGTACGCAGATGTCACGATCAGGGTGTCACACTGCCGTCCCTGAAGGGTCAGGTCCCTGGGCCCTCCCCGGAGGCAGCAGTAGTAACAACAGTATCTGTAGAAGAAGGAATGCTGGCGGCTGACCTTTTCTGGATGCTTACCATGGGCCAGGCATGGTTCTGGGCATTTCCTATGTACTCTTCAAGCTGTCTGACCCTCACACCACCACCACGGGGGTCCTTACACTAGTATCAGACCCATTTTGTGGTGGAAGGACTGAGAAATTAAACATCCACATAGCTGATGTCAGAGGCGGGATTTGAACCCAGGCGGTCTGCTGTCTAAGTCTCTACTTATCACCACACTCTCTAGCTGGCTCAGAAAGCTCAAAGAGAGAAATGCTTGCTTCCTCCTGAACCTGGGTCTGGAGGATTGGCTCCCTGTGAGAAATGGGGAGCGACTGACTTGGGTTACGCTGGTGTGGAGCCAGAGGTCAGGTGTCAAATGCTACCTACTTCCAGCATGCACAGAGTTCCACCAAAAGGCCTGAACAGAATGACTCCGCTTGAAATTTTTTTTTTTTTTTTTTTGGGAGGAGGGGGTGTCCCTTTATTTATTGGGGCTAACTTGAGCTGGAAACACGTGGGGGAATTTAAGTTAAGAGAATCAACCTCAGTTACAAATCTGATCCTTTATGAGTTTTAGGCTTAATATGCAGTTTGGGAATATTTGCAAAATATTCCCATTCCGAGCTGAGAGTAGGTAATCAGAAGAGATGAAAACCAGCCTGAATGTTTGTGGCCAGGGTTTGGGGTTTGCCAGAGGTAGGGACATTCAGATCAACGTTCCTCGAAAGTGAGTAATGATACAGTCCTCTGCTAAAAAACACGTTTTCGTGGTGTTCCAGAATTTACACTCTTTCTATTCCAATGTTATAAACATAAAGTGGGGAATAAACTCTTCATGCTTTTAGTTCTTACATAAGCCATACAGCCAATGAATGTACAATAAATACAGAGATACAGAAGAGTAAGTCTCAAATTCAGAAGCATTAATCCTTGTGATGGGTGTCGCTTTGCTGACCCAGAATTGCCACTCTTAGGTCAAACAATACACACTCACCATTTTTGTAGGTCAGGAATACCAGTCGCAAAAACAGTAATTTACATGTTGCGTTTTTTGTTAACTTCAGTCTTTGGACGATGAAGAAGGTGGACCCCCTCACTGGAGTCTCTGTTATTATTCTTGTTATTGTTACTATTTTTAAAATAATGTACTTGCTTTTACAGAATCAGCCCAAGTGTACCCTGAGATATGTGACTTAAAAACTTAAAAAAACAAAACAAAACCCTGTTTCATCGAAATAAGAGTTATTTTGTAATTTCCACTGAGTTTTTTGTACCAAGAAGGGAACCAAGGAAAAGTCTGCTACCACAGTAAACCAGGGACGATGCAACAGGGCAGGCCCCCGTGATGACTCTATTCCACCATCATTTTTCATCTTTCCAAATTACTGTGAAACCTCTGTTTGTACAGACTGCCACAACTTTATTTAGCAGAAATGTATCAATTACCTAATACGCCCTCTTCTGTCCTTGATCATTAGACTGTGACACGTCAAGTAATGTTGTACTACGCCACTTCTGTGATGCCAAATCGATTTATTAACTACTCCAAGAAACTAAAATCCCGGTCTAGAAAAATGTCATTCCGCTGTGAACCCTCATGGCAAAAGAGAAGTTTTGCTTTTGGACCTGATGATAGATTTCAACACAGCACAAAATGAGTACAAGACAGACGTTGTCAACCAAATGACAGCCCGTTATGCTTTGCAAACATTTAAAATTAAGTGATGTTATTTACGATAATGTCTAGGTAACAGGCACTGGTATCTTGTGGCAGTTGTCAGTCAAAAGGTGATTGTTTAACATGATATATACGTATAACTATCATCAGCATTGAAAAGGTGACCGTAAACATTGAAAGAAGTGCTCATTTAAAAAATCAAATGACAAAATTAGAAACAGTGGGAGAATTTGCAAATCCTCAGGTCATCTGAGAACCATTAGGAGTCTACAGATCTTGGTGCAAAGCCAGTCTTGTGTTGGCACAAAGAAAAGGACCCTCAGCCTTTCCTGTAAGGAGTAAGAGTTATTCATGCAGTAATGAACATGAGTCAGCTTGTTACAACTTGAATGAAATCCAACTTTTTGGGGAGCATGTCTTCTGCAGAAAGCAAGAGCCAAGTATTCCAATGACTTTACTTGGCGTGGAGTAGAGAGGAAGACTGCCTGAGAGCAGAAGGCAAGGCAAACCCTGAGGTTTAATCTCTGGCTGAGCTTTCGAGAGGGTAGGGCTCCTTCTCCTACTACACTGGTCACTTTCCCCATGCCATGCAGATCACAACAAACGTAATAAAAGTAGAGCACAGGAGCACCTGGGTGGCTCAGTCGGTTAAGCACCCGACTCTTGGTTTCAGCTCAGGTCCTGCTTTCAGGGTCCTGGGACCCAGCCCCTTGTCATGCTCTGTGCTCAGCGGGAGTCCACCTAAGAGTCTCCCTCTCCCTCTACCCCTCTCCCCACTTGCTCACTTGCTCACTCTCTAAATAAATAAAAAAATGAAATCTTAAAAAAAAAAAAAAAAGAATAAAGCACGACTTAAGAAAACAAGATGGTCATGGTGTTCTTGATCAGATAGGAGGCCAAGGGATGGTCCTTCCTTCACAGCAACAAGCAACTTCCCCAGAGCTTCAACAATGGGAGGACGGTGGGATTTTAATGTCATGGCATCAGAAAGGTCATGGAATCTGGGTTTCACCCAAGGTCAGATTCTAGAAGGAAGACATGTTTCCTGAACAAAGGGGCTGTAAAAGGGGGCTGTTCTAGCTCACTGCCTGGGCTAACACTGACCTTGCTGGGGTGAAAGTGGTAGCGAGGGAAGACAGCATGTATCTGAGGGACAGGGAACAGCAGTACCAGAGAGTCCTGGAGGGAAGCAGTGCTTTCCGTAGAATCAGCCAATACAGACTCATTACTGCAAGACGGGGCTCTGAACAAGCACACAAGCAAAGGCTCAGGGTTTTGGAGGGAAAAAAAAGGTTGGCACCCTAACACAGGCATCTTGGGGTGATGCTGCATGGGATGTACAGGAGAGAACCCAGAGCCTTCCGGAACAATCTAGGCTCTGCCACAGGGGTTATAGATGGTTACCAGTTTTTGTTTTTGATTTTTTTTAAGATTTTATTTTTAAGTAATCTCTACACCCAAGGTGGGGCTTGAACTCACAATCCAGAGATCGAAAGTCACATGCTCTACCAACTGAGTCAGCCAGGTGCCCCATGAGGGTTACCAGTTTTTAAGAGAGGAGGACCTTGGGGCTTGGTATTAGATCATACAATACGATATCACATGATACAGGGACGCCTGGGTGGCTTAGTCAGTTAAGCGGCTGCCTTTGCTCGGGTCATTATCCCAGGGTCCTGGGTTTGAGTCCCGTAATGGGAATCCTTGCCCAGCAGGGAGTCTGCTTCTCCCTCTCCCTCTGCCACTCGGCCTGCTTGCGCTCTCTGTATCTGACAAATAAAATCTTTTAAAAAAATGACATGATACAATACAAATCAATATGATTAATTATGAACAGTAAGTAAAAATGTCAAGGTAACTGAAGAAAATTGTGCAGTTGGACCTTGAACAATATAGGTTTGTACTGCTCTGGTCCACTTAAATGTAGATTTTTTTCAATAAATACAATTCTGTACTGTAAATATATTTTCTCAACATTTTCTTTTCTCTAGCTTACTTTATTCTAAGAATACAGTATAAAATGCGTATGATGTACAAAATAGGCATTGACTCTTTTCTTAAGATTCTTACTTATTTATTTGTGTGTGTGAGAGAGAGAGTGCACGTAAGCACAAGCGGGGGGAGCAGCAGGGAGAAGGAAAAACCAGCTCCCCCCGAGCAAGGAGCCCGATGTGGGACTCGATCCCAGGACCCTGGGATCATGACCTGAGCTGAAGGCAGAGGCTTAAACCTCTGAGCCACCCAGGCGTCCATAGTGTTGACTCTATATTCTCAGTAAGGCTTCCAGTCAACAGTGGGCTATTAAGTTTTGGGGGAGTCAAGGGTATATGCAGATTTTCAAGTATGCAGGGATGAAGGGTAGGGGGGCTGGTGCCCCCACCCCTACACGGTTCAAGGGTCAAGTATACGTCATTCTCATTACCAAATGCGGCCTTAGGCATGCTCGTGAGTTACATTCATAAAGTCTGAGTTAATGCTACATGCAATACTTTAACAGCGTGCACCCACTCAACTATAAAATCAAGCCTGGATGCCCACAGTGGGCAAAACCAAAAGCTCACAGCAGGCTGAGGCCCTCCCTCCACGCTTCTTACCGAACACAGACTTTAGGAGGCCGGGTTCCCTGAGTCTATTACCTGCAACCACCTTTGATGGAATGATTGCCTCGTCAGTCTGGGCTCTGAATTCCCCAGGTGGACACACCTGTCTAGGTGCACAGTAACTGCAGACATTGCCAGGCACAAAGACAATACCAGACCAGAGCCTGTCACTATGGATGGGCTTCTCTTGTCTCTGGGGTAAGTCTGAGAGCCAGTGACAGAAATCTGTGCTCCCTTCCACCACCCAGCCTGCACTCCCCTCCCGCACACTTGACAGGCTCTGTGACATCCCCCGGGGCCAGTCACCTCTGCCCGCACATGGCTGCCTCTACCTTCTGTTCACAGCATTCCACATGCAGACGGCACGAGTGCTTGGGGGTTGTTTTGCTAAGTAGCATTTTCCTTTATAGTTGAGAACCACCTGCCCAGGCTCTTGGGTGACATTTGAACACCCCCTTACACTCCCTCCCATTTATTGTGCACAGTAACTCAAATGTCTGGATTCAGACATCCCCAGCAGCCCGAGGACACCTTGCGGAGGAGGGGGCCACATTCCATACAGAAAACAGCAGCCCTGAGAAGCTGAAGCGGCTTTCTGATTTTCCAAAGAAGCTACAAGGCAGGGACCACAGTTCAGGAAGTGGAAGATGACATCCTGGTCACCATAGAAAGTCCCTGGCAGTGGCTCCTTCAGCTGAGAGGGGGCAGGCACAGAGACCCAGGGGCAGGGGTGACCCATGGAGACCCAGTCCTAGACGCTGACTTCTGGGTGCCACATGACAGGTGGTGACGGGAGGCTGCGGGGGTGACAGGTGGCAGCCGCTCGCACACGTACACACGTTTGTGCGCATGCCAATATAAACACCATCTATGCCATCACGTCTAAGCTTCCCACAAGAAGCCTGGGTGGGCAGCAGAGCTTTACCGGGAAGGTGGTTGAGGCTCAGGGGACTACCCAGCTGTCTCCTCACCTTCTTGCTCGAGGGTCCCCGTCTCAAAATATGGCTGATTCCGTTTGAAACACCTCTGATTGTCAAGGAACTTTCCCCCAGTTACACCGATCTTTAAGTCAGTTTCCCTGCAACCTCCTCCCACCCAGTTGTGCCTTCTTCAACTTCTTGTGCATCCCTTTGAGTTTTTGTCTTCTCCGGGGTCCCCACTCGCTTGCACAATCCTTCCTGCCGATGGATTTCCAGGCTCATCACCCTGCGGGTCACGGTCCTAGTGAGAAACTGAGATTTGTCACTGTTCCCTTAAAATGGGCGCTGTACCACGTAGCTAGCACTTCCGGTGTTGTCGTGCTATGTCACCCCTCTTAACGCAGACACTCTAACTCCACTGGTGGCAGTGATGCAGTAGTGGGCCTGTCACTCGGCCTTCGTTTTGGCCCGTCTTCAGTATATGACAAATCCCATTATAGAACACTTCGTTTCATTTGGTCCCTCGGTTGAGATCCTTTAAAATACTGTCCGTCAGCCTATTTGTCATGCTGGCTCTGTGGGGTCACACACAGAGTCCCAGGGCATGCAGATTCTCTGCGTTCCTGGGGACAGCTCACACAGCGTGCTGGTTGGCAGTGGAAGGGCTGGTGACAGGAACTCCCCTGAGGGGTGAGAGAGAAGAGAAAGACAGTGGGGTCAGCTCACCCCTGTTGGCTGGGGTCCCCCGCTGGGAGCCTTCCGTCTTGTGAGCCTTCCCGAAGAATCAGTCTCCTCGCGTCCTGACTTGCTTCATCTCTTGTTAACTTTCTGTTCTCTTCCCACACGTGTCAAAGTCTTCTTATTAGAATATCTGCAGATATTATCGGTGAGTCATCTGCTTCCTCTGAGACCTTCCCCCATCCTTCTTGTGACTCTGAACCTCTCTTTTTGTTGTTGTGGTTGACCTCTGAAAGTTTCACAAGACTCCAACCTTTCTCAGTGTTAGCCTATTTGAATAGGATTCGTTCAGCTTGGGATAATTGATGTTTTTCTCCTCAGCTTTCTTGTATCCTTTTATGTATCCTTTTATAATCTAAGCCCTACAGAAAGCCTCCTATGTTGCTTTTAAAATTTTATTTAGACCCTTCCTTTTCCTCACTCATCAGAGTCACTTGGAAATCCCAAACCGCCACAGAATTGCAAAGTTGGAAGGGACCTGGGAGGTCCCGCCGTCCGAGCCTCCCCATCGAGCATCCCTCACTTGAGCAACATCTCACAGATCTGAAATCATTTGTGAATTCTGCTCTTTATTTCTAGTAACAAAGCAGTTGTGATGCCTCACAAGTAATGGAATGTGTTGCAACAGTGAATCTTGTGAGCCCAGCCAATTGTCAAAGATTCTCCCATCTGCTTTGAAGCCCTTCAGAGGAATAAGCCAGGGCTGGGAAGGCTTAAAAGAGACAGAGTAGAAATTATTCTTTAGGAACTGATCCAACACGAGGAGGCAGACGAGGAAAATCCAGTTAACATACCTCTCTACCCCTACTCCAGGAAACACGTGGTGGTTTGATTTTATATCAGGGATTCGTGTTCATAATGGTACTTTCAAGTAAAGAAGATAAGATGGCAAACTCTGATCGTGACATTTTTCTAACTTAGGGATACTCAATAAAATGAACGATGATAACATCGAAATAGTGAAAAACAAATAAAAATGTTATCAGCAGCAACCAAAAAAGGGAAAGGGACCTAATAACCTAACACCACTCACGAGCAAAACTGCAGTCAAGGAAATTCCGCAGAGAATCAGGGGAGGAAGGCTCAGCGTGTCACTACCGCCCTCCCCTGGGTCCAGGCTCCTCAAAATCAAATCCAGGAAGAAGCAGAATGGGGAGACTTTGCCTGGGAATCTGGCAAGGAGAGAACTCTTCCTTCTCTTAAAGAGGCAGAGCGGCGAGGGATGTGGGGACAAATGAAGGTAAGAAGGTAAGTCGAGGCTGGGCTGACTTTCAATGATGGAGGGGAAGTTCAAACATCCTCCCGTTTTCATTAAGTGTGTCTGGCTCTCTCTCTAGTCTGCCAGATCTCTACTTAGACATATGCATGGAACAAATTCAATTATAGAAACAACACTGAGGAGTGGTGAGGCTTAGTGAACAGAATCAGCACAATGGCACAATGGTCATTTATTTTTTTCTTTCTGTTAAAATGTGAGAACCATGACAGGTGAGAATTTCATATGTTCTGCCTACAGCCTTGTAGCATTGGGCCCAGCGTGTTGGAAGTGCCTTGCACAAACTTGACCTTCAGTTAACATTTGTTGAGTGAAAGAAACAGAATGAACTGCTAAAATGGGGAGGTGGAGGAAAGAGAAATGTGAAGAAGTTTTAATATATATTTATCATACCAGGGAGTGGATTGATCTAAAACTGAACCATGTGGTCAATACAAATATTATGACTCCAATCCCTTTTATAATCTCTTTTTTTTTTCAGGCATCTTTAAGGAAACAATATAGTTGCATAGTAAACATTTACACGAGGTTCAGAATTCCTCTAGAGTTTCTTCAGTATCTTTTACTTCTGTATATAAGTAAAATTCACTGAAATACATGTTTTTTAATTAAAAAAAAGGCCTAGGGTATGATCCTCATTTTACAGTTTATCTAGCCAGACTTTGAAAGAATCTAAACTGATGTCTACCTGATACTCAACATTGTTATTTTGGGATGGTGCAATCTGGGAGATTATTTTACTTTTTTTTCCTTGTATTTGCCCACAACTCTTCAATTCTTTGAAATGAGAGTGTATGATTTTCATAGAAACAATATTGCAATTTTTTCTTCAAAATTTTTTAAAAATAGTCACCATCTGTCACCATGCAACATATCGTGGTGAGCATTGAGTAACGTATAGACTTGTCAAATCACTGTGTTATATACCTGAAACTGATGAGACGATGGCATATCAATTATACTTGAACTGAAAATGAAACTGCAGATATTTACATCATACATGTGAATGGCATAAATATTCCCCACCACTGGATGTTCTGCTATAACATTAACATGTAATTGATACTTAAAAATTTTTAAATAAAGTAAGAAGGTAGTAACATTAGATATTGATATATTACGTGATCGCCACAGATTGAAAATGTCTGATCATTCGATTTTGTTTCTATTAAGAAATAATTCATGATAATTATGAGGAGAGACTGTAGATTGATGTTGCTTTGCTCATTTACAAAAGTCTTCTTAATCCAGCTCACCAATTCCTTCTCTCTATTGTTTTTCTTTTTAAAGCCGACCGTCCCAGGGGCTCCTGGCTCTATGACTGAGCATGTGACCATAAGCTAGCTAAGAAGGTTCCATTTTTAGGAAGCCTAATTATTGCCTATTAAGCTCTCCAGTCATTTCTAGAATCATTCTAAAATGCCTTCCATGGAACAATACATTCCTAGACTCACCTACTTTCTTTTCTCTTTCTCATGCTATGGACAAGATAACCCAAGGCAGACTGCTGGGAAGCATGGAAACTGGAGGGTGGCATGTGTTTGTCTACATGCTTCAGGAGTTTGAGTGAATGACCAAGTTGTCAGCCACGAGGCTGTCTTCTATAAATAACATTTTTCTACTCAGAACACAGTAGCTCTAATTTATGTTTCTTCATTTCAACAGGAGATATTGTAGGATATGCAATGGGAAGTGCTCCAGTTTAAGACTGAGGACACTGGGATCCCATTCCTTGTAGGCACTGCTGGGCAACACAGTAGTGTTGCTTCTCTATGGCTTTGCTTCATCCCCTAGAAACAAGAGGGTTAGACTGGATTCCTGGTTCTCAACCCTGGTTCCACATCAGAGTCACCTTGGGACCTTTATGAACTAGTGATGTCTTATCCTCACCCCAAGTTGTGGGGGGACTTGGAGTTGGACAGACTATAAAGCTATGCAGGTGATTCTAAGGTATAGCCAATTTGAAGAACCACTGAGCTACTTGGTCACCCAACCACCCTTTTTCTCAAATCCTATCTTACATCACAGAATGTCTCATGACAGGCATGGTTCTGGTCCCCCAACACTGAGAAAAGTGGTGGTCAAACTGTATCAGACCCTCTTGTGTATGGCTCAGAGATCCTCAGGTAGGAGGAGACAGAAAAGCACCCTATCTATCTAAGCAGACATACCAAAGATGTGATGACCTCAGACTCTCTGTCCCATGGACATGTCATGCCGGTTCAGCATTATCTTCAGAAGCCTGCCACTCTTTAATTGATTTGGCCATTAAGAGAGCTTCTTTTTCCTCCACTTGTCCTACTCGTGATGGTGGACATTTGTATCACTGCCAAATGGACTTATAATGTTATTAGCTGCTGCTTCTCTACCTTTGTCGGTTGGTAGCTCATCTGGGAATTCGAAATCTTTCCCCAGTACAACTTCTTGTTGAGTGGAGTGACTATGTCCTTGAAAGGACACATTGACCCAGGAAACTAATGTGGGAGCAGCCAGAGGGGAATTTGTACACCCATCGTGTCCAGACTGCCTGGGTAGCTTTGTAAAGCATCAGGTTAGGCTGAACCACCTTCCCCAGGTTCCTTTTCCCCAGTGTTTCCAGTTACGGTGGGCCACAAGAGACATTCCTTGTGGGAATGGAGAGCAGAAGTGAACACAACTCACACCTTGTCCCTTATCAGGTGGGCTCACTTCTTTGGGGTGGGACAGCACCAGCCCTGCAACTGCCCCACCTTCCCCTGGATTTTCCTTTAGCTTTTCCATCTCCTGGGCCAGGTCCCTGTTTATCTCTGTGACGCTGGGAGCCAACATGTGCTGCAGGACAATGACATCATCAAGGGAGGCAATGAGAACTGACATGGGTCTCAGTCAGTCTTTAGGGGTTCCAGTGTAGGTCCCAGCTTGTCCTTGTGCCCCCTGCTTTACATCCATCTTCCCTGGCTGACTGCCTGTCCTCTGGACTCTGAGCTCCAACATCAGAGGACCCGAGGTGAAGACAGCAGCCTTACAGAGACTGCACAACAACCACAACTGCATTACATCCAATCCCTGTAACAAATACACACACTCATATCTATACTTGTAATGACATTCAATGCTACCTCTCAGTGGTTCTGCTTCTCTGACTGGACTGAATGACCTTTTCAATCTTCACATCCACTGCTACCTCTATTTGAAAGCTTTAGAGGCTCCCACTGCTCTGGAGACCAAAGTCCCTGTCTGCCCTTCCAGCCTCACAACACTCCATGCCCCTCAGCCTTCTCTCTGCTCCTGCCACCATGGTCATCTTTTCTGTACTTGATGTGCTCTTACTCATGACAGGGATTTTGCACATGCTGTTCCCTCTGCCCACTTGTCTCTTTTTAGCCATCTCTACCTGGCTCACACCAACCTGTCTGTCGTACTTGATGTCAGCCTACTCAAATTCTGTGCTCATCTCCTACATCACGGTGCACCTCTTCTCTGAGTGTCCTCACTCACACTTGTTCATTTATTTGTGGCATGTCTTGCTTAACATTTATGTCCTCCTTTGGATTCTAAGCTCTGGGAGGGCAAAGAGGGCTGTCTATTTTTGCTCTCCATTGTATTTTCCCTACATACCCAGTACCTTGCTTGGCACACAATGAACTTTTCTTCCTGGCACAAAAAATATCAGTGGAATAAATGAATAAATAAAAGATGCTGGACAGATGAAGAAGACGGAGGAGGAGCAGCATGAAGACACCAAGGGGATGAGGTGTGGAGGCAGCCACGGCTTGGAGCCCAGCCAGGCTTGGGGGTCTGTTGGGACCAGCCACTGGGGCGTGGTGGGGGATGCTGATTCTGGCGGCACACAGTTAGGTGTTGTGTTTCTCTCCAACAAGAGATTAGGAATTACTTAATTGCATAAGATGAATGCTTGTTGCGAACTAGACAGATTTCCCTTTTCTATGGCCAATTTTTGCTAACAATTCTTCAATCAGCTTCATGACAGCTGATATTCTTAACTATTGAAGCAATCACAATACAGTGCTCAACTTTTTTTTTTCCCTTGAAGTTTGAATTTCTTTAAAGTAAAAGTAGAATTTGGAAAAGTATCATTCCCTTCAGAATAAATTAGTGAGTGTGGAAGAAAGAAAACAATTAATACATTCACGGATTATGGGTAAGTTTTTATCATTCTTTCCAACAGTAATTTATAGAAGAAAAGCTTTCTGCCCTGATTTTCATTGATTTATCCCTGTGCCTGCATTTGCCAATGTGTGTGAATTTCATAATTTCTGCTTCCAGCCTAGCACAACATCCTTCTTAACTCTGGACACAATGTTGGAACATGAAGTCTGAATGGAAGGTTCTAGAAGGTCAGTGCTTATCTGTGACCCCAAGAAGGAAGTAGCCAGCAACCTGGATGGTCATGTCCCTAGATTTCAGACCCTGAATAAGAGCCAGGAAACCTGGTTTTCATTTTTGTTTCCACCAACTAACTAGCCATGAGAGAGCTCACTTAACCAGTATCTCTCTCTACCTCCTTGCCTGTAAAACGAGTCAGTAGGACCAGCAAATCACAAAGGACCTTTAAACTCTGGGATATTAGGGTTCTAAGGTTTACCTTTATGATGGAAATCGTGGTAAATGGCTCTTATTAGACAGATACAATGATACAATGACTTTTGGGGAGATTGTGTAATAGCAAAATTTATGAAATTGCTTAATTGTGAGCTTTGTTCTGTTTTCCCCTTAAAACATTTTACCTCTGGGGGCGCCTGGGTGGCTCAGTGGGTTAAGGCCGCTGCCTTCGGCTCAGGTCATGATCCCGGCGTCCTGGGATCGAGCCCCGCATGGGGCTCTCTGCTCAGCAGGGAGCCTGCTTCCTCCCTTCTATCTCTGCCTGCCTCTCTGCCTACTTGTGATCTGTCTGTTAAATAAATAAATAAAATCTTAAAAAAAAAAAAAAAAAAAAAAACATTTTACCTCTGAATGTTTCTCACATAAACATTTAAAATCTAAGTACAGCATATTTTTGCACGAAACGTATCCCATTATTTTATTTCATGTTAAAATATTGGTTTATGATTAAAATTTTTCACAACTGTCCCAATGTTTTCCCATTTCTTCCCCATTAGACCTTCTCTAGCATCCATAGTTAGGAATTTTCCAGGCTACCACAATAGCTGATGTGAAAGGCTTCACTTTCAACTAAAACTATGGCTCTTTACACTCTTCTCTTTTATTTGGCATTCAGCTATTTTAAGGACCCATTTATTTTTTTGAAGATTTTTTTTTTTTGCAGTTTTCCTACATTTTGCCGTTCCTACCATCTGTTGTTGAGTCTTTAACTACACGAGTCTGTTTATTTAGCTTGTGCTCTCCTTGGACTTTAACTTTAAATTCTAGTTTGACTTTTATTGTTAACTTGAGGATGTGCAATGGAATCAGAAAAATCTATGAAAATTAATTCAATAGTCTCATTTAATTAGTGTGATCCCAAGACTTTTATTCATATGGGATAGACTTCAACTTTACTAATTTACACAAAGTATTCAAACTTGAATATAAGCTAGCCAAACAGTTTTATTGTGGGATTCTTTTTCTTCCTCTGAGTCTTCAAAAACAGCTTGTGTCTGAATGATGCGAAAACAAACTAACCAGCCATAGTTATTGGTGGCTCTTGGGAAGTAAACAATTACACCACTGGGGATGTTCTTGCTCATGATAATTAGTTTCCAAATATTTCCTAGGCCATGCGTCAGGCCCTGGGGACTGGTGATGGGACAGGTGACACAGTCTCACTCTCGGATGTTGGAGGGGCCTTTCTAAAGTTTCTCTGGCATTGTTGGGGGATACTTCAGTAAGTTAATTCAAGTGATTTTCCTCCGCCACACTTCCATCACCCACTTGTGTCCTGCCTTTTGCCCCAGGCAGCAACCAGGGAGATCTCCCTGTCTTGGGAGGGAGTGATCAGGCAGACCAGGAGTTAGTTCTCTCATGTGAGTCCAGAAAACCCATTTAAGCTTTTAGGGCCTTCCAGGAAAAGCAGTGTATGGGATGCCCAGAAGAATTTCCCACAGCTAAGAGAGGGTAAATTGAGTATTTTATGTGCTTCCAAAAAAAGCACTGATAAAGCACATGAAAGAGAAGAACACTACAACTAATACTACTAATAAGAAACATACCAGCCCTTTCTCTGTAATGTCATTTGCAAATATCTTCTCCCATTCCGGGGGTTGCCTCTTAGTTTTGTGGACTGTTTCCTTTGCTGTGCAGGAGATTTTTATCTTGATGAAGTCTCAAAAGTTCATTTTTGCTTTTGTTTCCCTTGTCTTTGGAGATGTGTCTTGAAAGAAGTTGCTGTGGCCAATATCGAAGAGGTTACTGTCTATGTTCTTCTCCAGGATTTGATGGATTCCTGTCTCACATCCTGTCTTTCATCCATTTTGAGTTTATCTTTGTGTATGGTGTAAGAGAATGGTCCAGTTTCATTCTTCTGCATGTAGCTGTCCACTATTTCCAGCACCATTTACTGAAGAGATTGTCTTTCTTCCACTGGGTATTTTTTCCTGATTTGTTGAAGATTAGCTGACCATAGAGTTGAGGGTCCATTTCTGGGGTCTCTATTCTGTTCCATCGATCTGTGTGTCTGTTTTGTGCCAGTACCATGCTGTCTTGATTATCATAGCTTTGTAATAGAGCTTGAAATCAGGCAATGTGATGCTCCTAGCTTTGGTTTTCTTTTTCGACATTCCAATCGTGATTCAGGGTCTTTCTGGTTCCATACAGATTTAGGATTGTTTGTTCCAACTCTGTGAAAAATGCCAGTGGTATTTGGATAGGGATGGCATTGAAAGTGTAGATTGTTCTGAGCAGCATAGAGATTTTAACAATGTTTATTCTTCCATTCCAGGAGAATATTTTTCCATCTCTTTGTGTCTTCCTCAATTTCTTTCATAAGCGTTCTATAGTTTTTAGAGTATAGATCCTTTACCTCTTTTGTTTGGTTTATTTCCAAGTACTTTATGTTTTTTGGTGCTATTATAAATGGGATTGACTCTTTTATTTCTCTTTCTTCAGTTACATTTTTAGTGTACAGAAATACAGCCGATTTCTGTGCATTGGTTTTGTATCCTGCCATATTGCTGAATTGCTGTATGAGTTCTAATAATTTGGGGGTGGAGTCTTTTGGACTTTTAGAGCAGTGTTTCACTTCATTGTTTGGAGTATTAAATAAGAAAACATGTATGAAGTACTTGATTAACCAGTAGTGAACAAACTTACAAAAGCACAGCTCCTTACTATGTGACTTAAGGAATGCCTCCCCAATTGCCTGAACCTTTCCTTTAAAGAATGCCGTGGAAGAAACACTGAGGACTCTTGGCTGCTGCCTGCTGAAATCCCCCCTGTGCACCCTGCCTGCGAACACTATTGCACAGCGGTAGTCTTCAGATGCTTTTCTTCCTCATGTTATCCCCAAAAGAATACTGAAAACCTAGGAACCCTCTTACATATTTTAACATAACATCTAAACATTTAAGAGGATGTTAAAATGGCTGCAAGGATGTAATTTCAGGTGCAATGTCTATGATACCCATGCTTTAAATATATTTTTGACAAAACCTCAGAGACTCGAATCATCCAGTTTATGAAAAAAGACTGCCACAGAACCAAAATGGCAGGAAGGCTCGTTCTCCAGCAGAACAAGTTTATGGAAATACGTGGAAGTTGTCCAAACCATGTCCCCTCCAGTTAAAAGACTCCTCTTCTGTTTGCCCTTAGCTCAGGATTTCCCACTGACCCCCCTGGGGAACTAAAAGGAAAAGAGGATTCCAGGGTGCGCCTATGTATCTGACGCCTGGGACACCCTCTCCTTACTGACAATAACCAACAAGTGAACTTGAATAAAACAGAAATATCTGCAAAAAGCACAATTTAGGTAACTACTAAATCATACTGTTGAGTAATATGTCACTTTCTTGATTTTTTCTTACTTTTAAATTCCCAAAATGACCAAAAGAATAAATTTCACTTTTAAAGCAATTTCTAAAATTCAGTTAATATTTCATGCACAGACCAAAACTTATGCTTACCACACAAAAATATTATCCCTTGCATTTTGCACTGCTTTCAATTTCAAATACAAAATTAAAATTCAAGTATAAACTCCAAATGGTTACACAGAATGACAGAATTGAAATAGCTTATGTCTGTTTCATTGTGCTATCGGCGTTTATTTTAATCTATTGAGACTATTTAAATAGTGCCATAGAGGTTTGAGACACGAACTGTACCTAATTCCAAACTGTTATGCACTTGGTCTCAAAATGAGTGCATGTCCTGTTAATTGTATTGGAAGCCCCTGGTAACTATTGGTTCTCTAAGTTAGCTTCCATGTAGAATAGGAGGTTATTAAGGATAGGTAATTACAATGTGCTAAGTTGAAACATACATATATAACATTATATCTCAATAGTAACTGTAGTAATTAAGAACTCTTAGGCCAACAAAATAATTTTAGGGGGAGGAGTATTTTTTTAAAAGATTTCATTCATTCATTCATTCATTCATACATTCATTCATTTTAGAGATAGAGTGCAAGTTGGCGGGGGGAGCAGAGAGAGAGGGAGAATCTGAAGCGGACTCCACACTCAATGCAGAGCCCCACATGAGGCTCGATCTCACAACCCTGAGATCACCACCTGAGCAGAAACCAAGAGTTAGATGCTCAACCAACTGAGCTACCCAGGCACCCCAGGGAGTGGAATATGTTAATACCAATATTATTTAGACTTGTATAGTGGTAACATGAAGAATGACTTTCATTTCCTTTTATTATTATGCTGAAATTTTCTATAGATAACGTCTCTCCTACTGTTAGTCCTTAAGGTCTGCATTTGGAGTGGAGGCTCCCACAGCCTTGCTCTGGTTTCTCCCCTGGAAGACAGGTGAGCATCCTCAGGAAAGAGTAAACCAGAAGGAATTAGGGGAGAAAACACTGCACTGAAGATGAAGTTCTCTGCTTTTTCCCTTCACAATTTTGAATAGAACTGGGCATGTGATCCATCAAGGGAGGGTGTCATCTCCATGTAGGAATATCACCTGCTTAGGACTGTTACTAAGCAGAATGGTGATAATTGGATAATAACCAGGGAGCAGTCAGATGGATCATGTTGCAGATTTGTTTACAGAAACTTGACAGTGTGGGTTAAACACACAACACCCAAAGTAAAACAGCCTGTTTGAAAATACCCAAGCTTGAATGGTTTTCAATGGTCTCCTGTCTGCTAAAAGCCTGAAGTCGATTTATGAGGCTGGGTATAATCCAAAAGCACAGCAGGGTCAAGTTCATCTTCTAAAAGTAAATATGTTTGTTTATTTCCACCCTGTGATATGATTTTATTCTATGTTTCTTTAAAATCTCAACCTCAATCTTTCTTACCCATCCACACATACCAGTATATATGTAGATATGATTTTTGCATCGTGTAATTGTAGTGTATACACATATACAGTTGTAAACTCCTAAAAAGTACATCAACAATATATACATAAAAGAAACATCAATTGATGGTTGAATGAATAAAGATATGGTAGATATACACAATGGAATATTATTTGGCCATAAAAAAGGAGGAAATCATGTCATTTGCAACAACATGGGTGGACCTAGAGGGCATTATATTAAGTCAAATAAGTAAAACAGAGAATGACAAATACCATAAGATCTCTCTTACAGGTGGATTCTGAAAAGCAAGCAAGCAAGCAAACAAACAAAATTGAACTCATAGATATAGACAACAGATTGATAGTTGCCAGAGGTGGTGGGTAGGGGGTTGGGAAAATGGGGGTCAAAAGGTATAAATGTCCAGTTATAAATAAGTAAGTCATGGGATATCATGTACAGCAAGGTGACTCTAATTATAATACTGTATTATATATTTGAAAATTTGTTGAGAGAGTAGATCTTCAAAGTTCCCATCACAAGAAAAAAAAGTTTATAATTTTGTGTGGTAATAGACACTAACTAGACTTATTGTGGTCATCACCATTTCACAATATGTGCAAAAATCAAATCATTATGTTGTCCACCTGGAACTAATATAATGTTATGTGTCAATTACATCTCAAAAATACACACACACACACACACACACACACATACACGCACAGGTATAAAGTATAGATATAGTTATAGATTTTACCACTCTGGAGAAGATATTCACAAATGACACTACAGACAAAGGGCTAATATCCAAGATCTATAAAGAACTCCTCAAACTCAACACCCCCAAAACAGAAAATCATGTCAAAAAATGGGCAGAAGACATGAATAGACACTTCTCCAAAGAAGACATACAAATGGCTAACAGACACATGAAAAAAGGTTCATCATCAATAACCATCAGGGAGATTCAAATCAAAACCACATGGAGATACCACCTTACACCAGTTAGAATGGCCAAAATTAACAAGACAGGAAACAACAAGTGTTGGAAAGGATGTGGAGAAAGGGGAATCCTCTTACACTGTTGGTGGAAATGCAAATTGGTGCAGCCACTTTGGAGAACAGTGTAGAGATTCCTTAAGAAATTAAAAATAGAGCTTCCCTATGACCCTACAATTGCACTACTGGGTATTTACCCCAACGATACAGGTGTAGTGAAAAGAAGGGCCATCCGTACCCCAATGTTCATAGCAGCAATGGCCACAATTGCCAAACTGTGGAAAGAACCAAGATGCCCTTCAACAGATGAACGGATGAAGAAGATAAGGTCCATATATACAATGGAATATTACGCAATCATCAGAAAGGATGAATACCCAACTTTTGTATCAACATGGATGGGACTGGAGGAGATTATGTTGAGTGAATTAGGTCAAGCAGAGAAAGTCAATGATCATATGGTTTAACTTACCTGTGAAGCATAAGGAATAACATGGAGGACATTAGGAGAAGGAAAGGAAAAATGAATTGGGATAAATTGGAGGGGGAGATGAAGCATGAGAGACTGTGGGCTCTGAGAAATAAACTGCGGGTTTTGGAGGGGAGGGGGGTGGGGAGGATGGGTGAGCCTGGTAGTGGGTATTAAGGAGGGCATGTATTGCATGGAACACTGGGTGTTATATGTAAACAATGAATCTTGGGACACTGAAAAAATAAAATAAAATAAAATAAAAATAAATGTAAATAAGTAAGTAAGTAAGTAAGTAAATAAATATTTTAGAAATGCATAATGGGGGGAAGTATTGAAATGGAGAAACTTTATATTTTTTGTCTGGAGTTTGTTGGTCACATGGAGTTTGGTGAAACACACCAGCAAAAGGAGACTTAGAACCTGGAATTAAGAATTATGTAGGAAGATATTTTTTCCCCTTTCTTTCACTCTAACAATAACCCAGGCTAAAATGATTATTCCCATCATGTCCCTTTCTGAGGCTCTTACCCCAATTCACCCAATGATGACATTTCCCCTCAAGAATCTATGAAGAGCTTGTCTCCCTACTCAATTTTGCTTCTTGACATCCACATGCATAGCTCTTAAAATCCAGACTCTGGACTACCCAGTATTAATAGACGTCTTCTAAAAAAAAAGGCTAACTAAAAACTCATTAACTTGTCTGGATTCCCACTTTCCAGTTTATGATCTCTAAAGATCTCCTTTACGTTCTTACCAGTTCTGTGTTCTGCACCAAAGAGGATTCTTCTGACATTAGGTTGAGTGTATGACCAGAGATAGAAGTTCCAGCTTCCTTCTGTTACTCAGTATTACATTCAGTTTATTGAACAATATGAACTAAATGAGGTACAAACATCAAATGATTTTGCTTTTCCCTGATCACTCTCCTGAAACATGAAAAGTCAGATCTCCGCTGCTTCTGTTCAATAACTTCTTTGTCAGAGTCTTTAGCTTTCTGGCTACTACAATCAATTCTATTTAAAATTTAAATCCCAATTGACTCTCTTCTTTCTTTTCTACGAGCCTTGTCTGGAGGATCTTGTAGTGGAACGGGGTAAGTTCTGCCTCCCTGTTTCTCCTCTGTTATCTCTTCTTCAGTCTCCATGGAGATCCTTCCTTGAGTCTCCAAGGGTCACAGGGATCCTGAGGGTGAGAATTCCATATTTTTCTCCTTGGCCACCATACCACATTATGATTCCTCTTTGCTTATTGGTGTGATGGGCTGCCCCATACAGCGCCCCATACAGCTTCTTAGCTTCAAGAAGCAGACGTTCTTGGTTCACATACAGCCACAAACTCAACAAGGTACCCTGCCATGCTTCCCATGAACTTTTCCATATTTTTCTTCTTGGTGGCAGAAGCAGGAAAGAACTAGGGGTTCAACGGCCCAGGAAGAATCTAGTCAGAGAGAGAATTCAATGTGTCCCTTCTTGTGGCACCCCTTATCACCACCAGTGATTTTCTTCTGGCCCTCCTCCCTTGGTTTAGAGAAAGGAAATACTTGGATTTAGGAAGTGTTGTTTAGGAAAATCTATAAACAGTGACTCCGTAGAGTCCCCTCTTGGAACTTCCCAACTCACCCTCCACCCTGGCAGTTTGCTTATATGTATCAGGATAAAGGTGGGAGTGTTTTAGACAATACTGATAGTCAACAATGTTAGTTAGCTATGGTGAGCTCAATAAATGTTGCTGCCATTATTAATTCCCAGGAAAATAATGCTCTAGCAGCATATTATATATTATATAGAATATATAAGGTAGAACTCTGTAGAAGATCCTGAGCCAATGATATTTTTCTTAGATCTAGAAAATAATGTCTTTGAACCATGAATTAGGTAAAGTATTATAATCTAATTTTATATAAAAACAACTTCAGATTTCCTTTGGCTGCCACTTAGGGAAGAATTAAGCTTTATTTGTGCAGAACATATTAAAGTCAATATGTTTAAGGGGGAAAATAGCCTTCATAGATGACACAATGACAACTTCTAAATTTGGCTTAAATTTTTTTTATATATGACACATGCCATAATTATTTTAATATGCCTTTAAAAAGGTTTTCTGTTTCCATAAATTAAAGCTATATCTGGTATCATTGTCCTCCATAGAACAGAATGACAAAATCAACTACTTAAGTTGCTAAGCTGAAAACTAATGGTCTCCATGTTCACCATCTTTGCATAGACTTCTTACAAGTAACATGATTTTGCTGCTCTTCCTACCAGCAACACATATGGACATCTCAGTGTCTAGAATTCTGTGCTATGACAGTTGATTCAGTGAAATCAACAGTCACTGTTGCTAACCCAACACCCTTCACTACACGGCACAGGGTCCGGGATTCTTTCTTTGAAAAAGAAACCAGTGACCCTGGATCAGTTACAATAAATTTGGACCTATTCTTTTTTTAAGTTCTATCTCACTCTGAAATAGAATTTTTAATAGAAGTGTTTAAAACAATTTTTTTAGTGAACAAATTAGAGGGTTGTGTGGTATAGTTTCACTTTTAATAAATGAGCTGTCTTTTTCTGCTTTCATTTCACTTAGCATTCCTTCTCAAAGGAAAAAAAATCAAACAAGGAAAAATGTGAAAAAGATGAATTAATGTGACATTTAGAGTAAGATTTTAATGGCACAAAAGCCAAGAATACCAGAGTTATGCCTTTTGCTTTCACAATTATAACTTGACAGGATTTCAGGATGTTGTTACTAAAATGAACTTCATCAGAAGAAAGTTAAAATGCATACATTTAAAGAAAATGTGTTAGTAGAGTTATATTTGTTAAGGCAAACACAGCATAGTCAATATTTAATTAAGCATTGTCCTTTTCCGAGTTGGCCTCTCAGAGGCTACCCTCTTATTTCAATCAGTGTTGGCTGCGCTACAGATGTTTTTTGAAATCCTCTTTGGAAAAAACCTCATGAACAAGTTTGTAAGGACAACAAGAAAACCAGCTTCATTTATTCAGAGTCATACCTTATTTAAACCAAAATTACATTGGTAATTAGCATTTCCCAGACCTTCGTCACCAAAGTGACTCCAAATTACTTTTTATAATAAAAAAAGGAAAAAAGAAACTATTTTGTACTGTGAAACACTACATGCACAAAACAGTTTACATTTAAAGAAAACGTTCATGTTAACATAACTGAGGCTTAAAATTTTTTTCTAACACTCCAGATGTATTGACTCAATCACAATACATTCCCTGCCCCTTAGAGGTAAATGGTGGTCACTTTGTCACTTGACACTTGTCACTTTTACTACCTATTTTATATCCCTCAATACTATCATTCCATAGTTTGTTTCTTTAAATTTTATTTAAGTAAAATTGTACAGCATATATCCTTCTGCATCTGCCTTCTTTTGTTCAATATCTTGCTCATGAGATATAACTAAGGAAAACATAGGCAAACTATAGCCTTCCATCTATTTTTGTAAACGTAGTTACATAGGAATACAGGCATGCCTACTCATTTGCATATTATCTATGGCTGCTTTTGCATTACAATGACAGAATGGAATAATTTCAACAGGCTGTGTAGCTCACTAAGCCTAAAGTATTTGCCACCTGCTGTTTACAGAAAAAGTTTGCCAACCCCTGACTTAGATATTTCGCTTGATTCAAATTTGCTAATATTTTGTTTTAAGATCTTGCATTTATTTTCATGAGAAACAATGGACTGTAGTTTTCTTGCAATGTTGTGGTCTATTTTTGGTACCAGCATAATCTTGGCTTCAGAAAATGAGCTGGGAAATGTTCTCATCTTCTCCATGTAGAACTGGCATACCTTCCTTTAAATCTTTAATTCAAATTCCCTAGGAAGTCAATCAGCCTGAAGTTTTGCTTGTGGGACATTTTTAATTATGAATTCAATTCCTTTAAACAGGTAATGTCCTATATAATTTTAAGATTCTCCATTTGTCGGTTTTGGTAATTTGTTTGTCAAGGAATTTTTTTACCTTTTATCTAAGCTGTTAAATTTGTAGGCACAAGGGTAATTTTGCCATATACAGCATTTTATATCGACAATTATTTGCTTTCAGTTTGTTTTCCAGCATCTACTGTTTCTCAAGAAAAACTAGCTGTTGTTCTAATTATTATTTTTGAAGTTAGATATGTTGTTTTTTCCTCTTGCATCTTTATAGTTTGTATCTTTGTCTTTGGTTTTCTGTAAAATTTTCCTTAATTTATCTAGGTGTATTTTTTTTTTTAATGGTTTATTTGGCTTTCTGAATTTGTGGGCTGGTTTTGATTTTTTTTTTTTTTTGTAGTTTTGGAGAGATTCTCAATTAATTTCTCTTCAAATATTGCTTCTGCCTCATTCTCTCTTCTATATATGAGACTCCATTAAACATGTTTCATTTTCTCACATATTCTATACCTTTTACTCTTTCCTCTCAATTTCTTTTTTAAAGATTTTATTTATTTATTTGACAGACAGAGATCACGAGTAGGCAGAGACGCAGGCAGAGAGAGAGAGAGAGAGAGAGAGAGGAAGAAGCAGGCTCCCCACTGAGCAGAGAGCCCTATGCCGGCTCCATCCCAGGACCCTGAGATCATGACCTAAGCCGAAGGCAGAGGCTTTAACCCACTGAGCTACCCAGGCGCCCCTTCCTCTCAATTTTTAATCCTGTTCATTTTCTGTCATCATCCTCTTCTTCTTTCAGAATGACTTTCTAGTCCAATGATTCTCTTTTCAGCCACATTTAATAGGCTATTAAACCCACACTCCATTCTTAATCCTGGTTATGAAGTTTATCTAGTTCTAGAATTTCCATTAACAATGTACTATGAATTTTTTTGTTTGTTTCTCATGGTTTGCAGTTTTTTGCTAAAATTTCCCTTTTTGTTCTCCATCTCCTTGAACACAGTCATGACAATTATTTTAAAGTCAGTGTCTGATAATTTCAGTCTGGAGCTCCTTTGAGTTTATTTCTGTCATCTGCTGTTTCTACTAGCTCTCATTCATGTTAACTTGCCTCCTTATGTGCCTGGTTATCTTTGATTGCATACCAACTTTATATTTGGAAAGTCACTGGTAGAAATAATTGGAGGACTAGAATAAAGTTATCTGCTTCTTCCAAGTGCCAAGGGGCACAACCTGGAACCACTTTTCATCAAGAAGTTTAGCTTTTTGTGGTCTGTGTCAATTACTGGGAGCTGGCCTTCAGTCCGTGTGGAGATGGAATATTTTCACTTCACTTTAACCTTTCAGAGTTTTTATTCAAAGCGATGAATTTACCAGGATGCCCATCGTCCGTGGTCTTTTGACTCCAATTTTAGTTATCTTCATCTCATTACTTTCTTAAAAGCACTGCTCAGCTTTGCCATTGCCTCTTTGGATTGTCAAATTTCTCCATGAAAAAAATAGTCCCCCAAGACAGGATTACATCTATAGATTTTCATATTATCATGAATCTTGGCTCAGTAATTCTTGATTCTCTCATTAACTCTCCAATAACATCAAGTTTATTTTTTTCCCTCAGATTTTAGAGTTGCTCTCAGACAGTTGGTCTGAATAGACCAATTCCCTATTCCCCAAAGCAGAAAAATGAAAATCTATTTTGAAAACATATATGTACATGTCTGCTTATGGATATGGATATGGATTTATGGCTTTGCTTCTGTTGAGGATTTTTCAACAAATTCTAGAAGCTTTAAAACCTCTTATCAGAAAGAAATTCTGGAAATAATGCAATGGCAGCATTCTTAAAATAAATATGCCACTTCTCAAGGTGACTATATGAAGGAAATAATACATGCATACGTATAAATTCTGGCATGCTAACTGAAAATAAGTTATATGTATATAACTTCCACTGATTTAATATAATTTATCACAAATGCAGGAATAATAGGACAACTTAGGATATATAAAAGTTATCTGCATTGAGACGTGGACAAACAAAATTTGTACTACTCATTGAGTAATTATACAATATAGGTTTATGTCAGTGCAATTTGCTTTCAGGATTAATATTATAATGTATATTTTCCAATACCCTTTGAAAGAAAATTATTTATAAACTTGTGACCTTTTTTCCAATTAATAATATCTCTGTCTTCTAAGACATCCTTACTCTGTCATTTTCTTCATGTTACAATGTGTTTAGTGCAATTTTGGCACTGTGTTAGTTCTTTATGGCTGCTTTAACAAACCACCACAAACTTTGCAGATTAAAACAACAGAGATTTATTCTATTATATATGGAGGTCAAAAGTGTGAAACCAGTTTCACTGGGCCAAAACCAAGGGGTTGGTAGAGTCACACCACCTCTGGAGGTTCTAGGGAACTTCTGGTGGCTGGCCCATGCCTTCACTTGTGGTCATATCACTCCAACCTCTGACTCTGTGGTCATGTGGCCTCCTCTTTTGTCTGTATCAAATCTTTCTCTGACTCTCTTCTACAAGGATACCTGTGAATGCATTCGGGGCTCAGCCAAATAAACTGAGATAATCTCCCCATCTCAAGACCCTTAACTTAATCACTTACGTAAGATCCTTTATCATCATAAGATAAAATTTACAGGATTCAATAATTAGGGCCTGATATCTTTCGAAGCTACCATTCAGCCTGTTATAGCACCCAATAAATTATCTCTATTTTGAGTCTTTTTTTTTTTTTTTTTAGTTCTTCTTCCTCTCAGTGATATAGGAACAGAAGGAGAGTAAAAAGATCAAGAATGTTGATGAATTTGGGAGTAACTCTAGTTTTCTTAATCATATTCTCTTACTTTCTCATCTGGAAGTATCACAGTCTAAGAGAAAACTGGTGGTCTAGATTAACCCAGGGGTAGATTCAGTCAGAACATCAAAAGCACTAAGTCGAAAGCAGTAACTTCAGACAGGCCTTCATACACAGCCGGTGAAGAATCACAGAAGGGTAGAGCCAACATGGACCACAGATGTTGTTTAATCCAAACTTATCAGTTAACAGGTGAGGAAAATGAGGTCCAAGGAGGGTCAAAGGTCATACATTTAGCAGCTCAAGTCACTGAAGCAGTTTATAGCCCCGGACTCTTACACCTTCCATGCAAACTGTACCGCCAAGAAGTCATCAGGAAAACATTTTAAAATGTTTATGTCAACATAAAGCCGTTAAAAATAAATTTATAGACTACAAAAAGAGAAATATACACATGAAGAAATGTGTTGAGATAAGCAGAATAAAACTACGTGTATATACCTAGCATATAATCTGAAAATTATTTATAATAAAAATTCATAAGGAAGAGCTAGGTGGATATACTTTTAATCAAATTCATTCCTCTATTCTTTGATTGTGATAAAGAGGTAAAAATTGGGACTAATGGATTAAAGCTATAGGGAGGTAAGTTTCCATCCATTATAAGGAAGAAGTTTCTAAAGGTTGAAGTTGTCCAAAGATGGAATGAGAGATGATGACATTCATCATTGGCAGTTATTAAAGCAGAGGCTGGAGAGCATTTGGCAGGAGTGTGGTGGTTGTACTGATTCCCAAATCCAGAGAGGTTGTATTAGATAATCTGGGAAGATGATAAAAACAGACCCCAGGCCCCTGGGGAGCCCTGAGATCTGCATTTTTAATAAGTTACCAAAGTGATTCTCATATTCAGGGGGAATGCATCAGTCATCTAACTATTCCAATTCAAGAGTCTATAATTTTTTGCAGGAAGTAAGGGAAACAACATTGCAAAGGTAACATGAAATCCAGGTCCTATCTTGGTTCAGTCCCTAACAAGCTGTGTGATTTCTGGGCACATTACATCGTGTCTCTGGGACTAAATTTTCCTGTCTGCAAGAATAAGTGAGACTAGATGAATCTTACGGCTCTTACACGCTAGGAAATTGTGTTTCTGAGGGTGGACTAGGAGAAACTAATCTTCAAAGTCCCTGGAAAATTCCTCATGACATTTAGGTGACAGAGAATTATCCTGGAATGACTGCCTATGACAGCTGGGGAAGGCCATGCAATCTGGCTGGTTTCCTGGAGCTGGCTGGCATTCGGCTCAGGATGTGTCTGTCACATGCAGGGCAAGTGAGGAGTAGATAGGACTGGCAGGCTGGAAGTTGGAAACTCAGAAACCTTACCATGTTCGCTCCAACCAGCTTTATTACCTACTTATTATTCAAAAAGGAGGACCCAAGGAGGAGGATCTGCTGCCCTGAAGAGGGAGTGGTTAAGCTGACCATGAGGTGCCCCTTCTGTGTGCACCTTGCTTAGAAATACCAAGCCTCTGGAAGGTGAGATGGGTTGACATTTATTTTCATTTCTTATGAATGAACCTAGCCCCCCAAAACCAAGAGCCTTGGCTTTTGATCTTGGGCTCTCTTTTCTCCTCTCTTCATTACTTTTCTCTCCTATTCTATATCTGTGTTCCCTGAGGGTCATTTATTTCTAAGCCTCATCTCTTATAGCTCTTAATTTTTCACTTCTCAGTGGGAGGGGATTGTATTCTAATGGTTATATCCTATGTTTACTCTTTTTCTCCTAAACATATTCATTCCTTTTCTCAGGACATTTACCCTCTGGGTTGACCTTCCCAAATCCAAGATTTCTAACCCATAGAGGGGCCTGGTAACTCTGTTGGCTAACTGTCCAACTCTTGATTTTGGCTCAGGTCATGATCTTGGGGTTGTGAAATCAAGCCCTACAATGGGCTTTGTGCACTGGCCATGGAGCCTGCTTAAGATTCTCTCTCTCCCTCTGCCCTTCCCTGTTCATGCTCTCTTTCTTTAAAAAAAAAAAAAAAAAGATGTATAACCCACAGGTGAACCAATGGTCATCCCTTTACTCTCTTCATCCTAGTAACATCTATGAATTTGCCCATGAGTTTTTATCTGAAAGGTAAAGATAATTTTCTCACATCAGAAGGAAAGTTTCAAACTAAAAATCATAGAATATGATGGTGTGTTATCTCAGGCTAGAGAGGCGATAGACCAGTATATAGCTTATACAAATTTTAGGACCTCATCATGTCCCTGAAATCCCCTGTCACTTAGGATCTGATGATTCTTAAATCCATATCTCTTATAGAAAACATTCCCTAGAACTTTAGTTCCTCATTTCCAACTGTCTCCTGGATAACACCACCTAAATATTCCTTCAAAACTTCTAACACAACATGACTAAGACTGATCCTGTGTCTTCTCTTCCAAACCTGAACTTCCTCAAGTCTTTATACTGGGTAAAGACTAATAGGGTTAGATCAATAAAAGTCTTTTATTTTTGTTAAGTCTATTTATTTTAGAGGGAGCACATCTCAATGTAATAAAGGCCATAAATGGAAAACCCACAGCTAACATCATACTCAATAGTGAAAAAATGAGATATTTTCCCCTAAGAACAGGAACAAAACAAGGATGTCCACTCTCAATATTTTTATTCAACATACTACTGGAAGTCCTAGCCACAACAAATGGGCAAGAAAAGATCATAAAAGGTATCCAAATTGATAAGGAAGAAGTAAAACTTCCACTATTTGCAGATGACATGATACTACATACAGAGAACACTAAAGACTCCACTGAAAAACTATTAGAACTGATAAATGAATTTCTACATACTAATAATGCAGCCGCAGAAAGAGAAATTTAAAAAAAATCACCTACAATTGCACCAAACATAATAAAATACCTAAAAATAAAGTTAATCAAGGAGTTGAAATACCTGTACTCTGAAAACTATAAAACATTGATGAAAGAAGTGAGGACAACACAAACAAATGGAAAGACATTCCATGCCCATGGATTGGAAGAACAAGCATTGTCAAAATGTCCACATTACCCAAAGCAGTTTACAGATTTAATGCAATCCCTATCAAAATACCAATAACATATTTCATAGAACTAGGACAAACAATCTTAAAATGGGTATGGAAACACGAGAGACCCCCAAAAGTCAAGGCAATCTTGAAAAAGAAAAAGCTGGATGTAGAACAATTCCAGATTTCAAGTTATACTACAAAGCTGTAGTAATCTAAACAGTATGGTACTAGTACAACAATAGACACATAGATAAATAGAACAGAAGAGAGAACCCAGAAATAAACCCACAATTATATGGTCAATCTTTGACAAAGGAGGCAGGAATATACAATGGGGAAAAGGCAGTCCCTTCAACAAATGGTGTGGGAAAAACTGTGGACAGCTACATGGAAAAGAATGAAACTGGACCACTTTTTACATCATACATAAAAATAAACTCAAAATGGATTAAGGATCTAAATGTGAACCCGAAACCACAAAAATCCTAGAAGAGAGCAAGGCAGTATTGTCTCTGACATCAGCCATAGAAACATTTTTCTAGGTAGGTCTCCTGAGGTGAGGGAAACAAAAGCAAAAATAAATTATTGGGACTACATCAAAATAAAAATTTCTTCACAGAAAAAAAACCAACAAAACTAAAAGACAACCTACTGAATGGGAGAAGATATTTGCCAATGACATATCCAATAAAGGGTTAATATCCAAAAATATATAAAGAACTGATAAAACAAATAATCCAATTAAAAGTAGGCAGAGGGGCACCTGGGTGGCTCAGTGGGTTAAAGCCTGTGCCTTCGGCTCGGGTCATGATCCCAGGGTCCTGGGATCGAGCCCCACATCAGGCTCTCTGCTCAGCAGAGAGCCTGCTTCCCCCTTTCTCTCTGCCTGCCTCTCTGCTTACTTGTGATCTCTGTCTGTCAAATAAATAAATTAAAAAAATCTTAAAATAAAGTAGGCAGAAAACATGAATAGACATTCCTCCAAAGAAGACATGACACATGAAAAGATGCTCAACATCACGAATCATCAGGGAGATGCAAATTAAAACCACAATGAGATAGGACACCACTCTTGTCAGAATGGTTAAAATAATAAACACAAGAAACAACAAGTTTTGGCAAGGATATAGAGAAAAAAGAACCCCTTTGCACTCTTGGTGGGAATGAAAACTAGTGCAGTCACTATGGAAAACAGTCTGGAGGTTCCTCAAAAAATTAAGAATAGAATTAAGATATGATTCAGTAATCACACTCCTGGGTATTTACCCAAAGAATAAAAAAACACTAATTTTTTTTATTATGTCCAGTTGGCCAGCATATAGTACATCATAAGTTTTTGTTGTAGTGCTCAATGACTCAATAGTTGCATGTAGCACCCAATGCTCATCCCAACACATGCCCTCCTTTATACCCGTTACCTAGTCCCCCAGCCCCCCTTTCTGTAACCCTAAGTTTGTTTCCCAGAGTCCAGAGTCTCTCATGGTTTGTCTTCTTCTCCGATTTCTTCCCATTCAGTTTTCCTTCCCTTCCCCTATGGTCCTCCACTCTATTCCTTATGTCCTATATATGAGTGAAACCATATGACAATTGTGTTTCTCTGACTTATTTCACTTAGCATAACCTCCTCCAGTTCCGCCCATGTCAATGCAAATAGTGAGTATTCATCCTTTCTGATGGCTGCGTAGTATTCCATTGTATATATATATACCACATCTTCTTTACTCATTCATCTGTTGAGGGGCATCTAGGTTCCCTCCACAGCAAAAACACTAATTTAAAAGGATATATGCACTCCCATGTTTATTGCAGCATTATTTACAGTAGCCAAATTGAGGAAGTAGCTCATTGATAGATAAATGGATAAAGAAGATGTGATACACACACACACACACACACACACACGAATATTACTCAGCCATAAGAAGAGAATGAAATCTTACCACTTGCAAAGACATGGATGGAGATCTAAAGAGTATAATGCTAAGCAAAATAAGTCAGAGTAAGACAAATACCATATGATTTCACTCATATGTGGAATTTAAGAAACAATACAAAAGAACAAATTAGAAGAAGAGGGAGGCAAACCCCTAAACAGACTCTTAACTATAGAGAACAAATAGAGGATAACCAGGGGGAGGAGGGGAGGGGTGAGTGAAATGGGTGAAGGGGATTAAGAGTACCCTTATCTTAATGCATAGAGTTGCTGAATCACTATATTGTACACCTGAAATTAATATAATACTGCATGTTAGTGGTATTGGAATTAAAATTTTAAAATTATTATATTTATTTTTATTAAATAATTATTATTAATAAAGATTTGACCAATAAAGTTAGATCAGATATTTAAAGGACTGATATTTTAAGGAAAAAGGACAGTGTAACATGATAGGAAAGGTTTTATTTTCAGCATGAATGATCCAAATGGTACTTTCTGTCGAGGTTTTCTATGGGTCCTGCGTGAATTACAAGAGAAATTTAATTTGTAGGATGAAAGGTCAAGAAATGTCTACCATCTCTTGTGTCACTAATTCCAACTGACAGGCACCAAATATGTAAAGTTGTAAACAAATGCACCATAAAGCCTGCTTCAAAGGGGCTCATCTGAAAGAAATAATAACCACCCAACTCTGATCTTTTTGTGTCACTGGGCATCATGGATCCTGTTAATGTCACCTGTGAATTCTAGAAAGCTTTCTTTATTTCAGTGTTCAGCTCTTATATCTTCCCATCACCTATACCCTTATTCCCCACAAGTTCTTTTTTTCAGTCTATTTACTAGGTCTGTGTATTTTCCTTAATTTAAATGTTCTGATTCTTTCTTTCTTTCTTCCTTTCTTCTTTCTTTTTTTTTTATGCCAATGCATTCTTCCTATGGGACCTTTTCCTCATACTGTAGAACTTTCAGTTTGGAGTCTCTCACCCAGACTCACTCATCTAATCGATTACAGACACACACATCTGCATATTCCCACGTATTAGTTAATTTATTTGGTGTAGGTCGCTAGCAGTTGTTTCTTCTTTATCTTTGGGATGATTTGGATAAGTTGGTAAGATTCTCAACTCATGGTAGTTGCTCAGGGATAGCACAGAGATGGGCCTTCCAGCAGGGATACATTCAGATTAATGTTATTCCCATCACTGGATTTTACTCGGCTTCTGAGGAAGTGGTGATCAGTAGCTTTCTAGAGCTTCTCTTAGTGATGGTGTCTTGAATGCTCTGGGACACACCTTACATGTCCCTCATCAATACAGTTTTTGGGAGGAATCTCATACTTCTCAGCTTTCACCACAGGACAGTCATTGTGGTCTTCGTCTCCATCTTCTTGCCTTCTCCATGGAAGTCACTTTCTGTGTTATTCAGGTGGTCGGTCACATGTAGGTATGGGCAGTTTGTTGTCCACCAATAGAAGGGATAGAAACATTGTGTTGGTTACACCAGCCTGGTTTCATCCACAATTTTAAATCTTTACCTTTTAACCTTTACTGAGGAAATGGGGTCCTGATACAGAAGAGAGAAAGCTACTCCTGGCTGTTACCCATGGAGGGGAAACTCCAATGTCGGTGACAAAACTCCCAAAACGTATGAGAGGGTATCTGCTGGTTTGTGATGGGTGATTGGCTATTTCCCTAAAGGTTAGAAGGATGGATGGAAGTGCTGAGTGGGAGAAAAGGCTGCAATGTGGGCTGACTGCCATTTTGTCCACATAGTCTCCATTGGCACAGTAACAGAATGGCTGTAGATTCATGGATTTCCACCTTGGGTTTAGTACCAGAAGGTCTCAGCAATCTAGATTTTCTCTGGATATAGCTCTCTACTCTGGTACCAGCAACTTGGGGAGCATTAAAGAGGTGTAATGTTTTCCTAAAATATCATCCCAGATTTTTCTCTAGAGGAGGTTGGTGGAGGTAAAAACTTGGGGCTGCTGTGGTGGTGCTAGCACTCTGACTGTGGGTTTAAACATAATGCTCATGGGATTGGCTACAACTGTGACTCCATCCATCCAACAACTTTATAACTAGATTCTGTTTCAGTCTGTGGCTGCTGAGTACCCACGGTTGCAGGCTTAAGTTCTTCTGTGCTTGTTGGCATTGCCAGATGAGGTTCCTGTATTCCAACTGCTAACCGTTCCCTGTGTCACAGCAGGTGCTGGCTGAATGTCATGGTTGCTACCTTGAACAGGTTGAACATGAGATTTATCTTTTGTCCTGGAGTTTGAGTGGTGTTAGAGGCAATTTCGACTCCAGCCTGAGCTACGCTGCTGTACGGGACCTGCTAGCACTCAACAGTAGACACTGACTTAGTGAGTGGCTCACGCAATGGTGGTGAAGCAGAAGGTGAGTATGTTAGCAAAATGCATTTTAAAGTAGATAGAACTACTAGTATCTGAGCCTTTTGAGGACTCCATAATATAAATAGAGTTGTTTTTTAGCTTTCTCCACTGACTAGTGATGGTTAGGTTGTCTCAGAGCTGTGCCAGTTATCATGTATCCTTTTGCTTTTTAGATCCCAAAATTTTGTTGTTGCTGTCTGCCTTATTGGGACATGTGTTGGGACATATTTCTCCGCAAATATCTCACATACCTGCACATCTTGAGAGCGAGGCATTGGTTGTCTTCCGTATGGACTACTTAAAGGATATTTCATCCAAGGATGTTTACTTTTCACATTGTATTGTTACATAATGGCCTCCAACTCTGGGATTACATCTTTAAAAAATCTTTTATTATCATTTTTGTGGGATGTCAAAAGAGAAAAAGATGACTGTATCCAATCCATCCTGTTAACGGGGATCCCATTTTGAATGAATTCCCCTTTGCATGACATCTAATCACCAAGTCCTATCAATCTTTTATTCCATCTTTCCCTCAGAATCTTATGGTCACTATTCTTTCACAGGGAGCACTGTAGGGGGGCGGGTCCTAGGATAAACTAGCTGTGTGACCTTGGAAAAGTAACTTATGCTCTTGAACTAGTGGGTCCCTCACCTGTACAATGGAGATAACACTTCTTACAGGACTTTTGTGAAGATTAAATGAGGAGCAGCTCTAAAGCTGTGATTCAAGTTGACACTCTGGCTCCTGATTTCCTGCTTAGACTCCCTCATCTAAAGATTCTCTAACTAGTTTTCATGTTCCCTGTCTCTTCCTGCTTCTTTAAAAAAAATTTAAATTCAATTAGCCAACATATGGTACATCATTAGATTCAGATGTAGTGTTCAATAATTCATCAGTTACATATAACACCCAGTGCTCATCGCATCAAGTGCCCTCCTTAATGCCCATCACCCAGTTGTCCCATCCCCCACCCACCTCCCCTTCCACAACCCTCAGCTTGTTTTCCAGAGTCAGGAGTCTCTCATGGTTTGTCTCCTTCTCTGATTTCTTCCCATTCAGTTTTCCCTCCCTTCTCCTATGATCCTCTGCACTATTTCTTATATTCTACATGTGAGTGAAACCATACAATAGCTGTCTTTCTCTGACTTATTTCACTTAGCATAATACCCTACAGTTCCAACCATATCAATGTAAATAGTAGGTATTCATCCTTTCTGATGACTGCGTAATACTCCACTGCATATTATTCGTCCATCTGCTGAAGGATATCTCAGCTTCTTCCACAGTTTGGCTACTGCAGACATTGTTGCTGTGAACATTGGGATGCTTCTAACATATGGATGTGATGTCCCTCCTATTTAAAACCATTACCTTTGGGATAAAGTCTATAAGTTAAGTTCCTTTACTCTATCTGTTATCTTTTTAAAGATTTTATTTATTTTATTTATTTGACAGAGAGAAAAAGAGTGAGAGAGCACAAGCAGAGGGAGTGGCAGAAGGTGAGGGAGAAGCGGGCTCCCCACTGAGCAGGGAGCCTGATCTGGGCCTCGATTCAAGGACCCTAAGATCATGACCTGAGCCAAAGGCAGACACTTAACTGACTGAGCCACCCAGGCCCTCCTATAGTCTGTTATTAAGGTTAATTCTCCTGGGTCTTCAGTCAATGTGCTCCTCTCTTCAAATACAGACACACATACGTGTTTTAAATCATAACCACATAAATGTGAATGATAGGCTGAAGTCTGCATCAGTAGCATTTTGATTCTTGATGTAAAAATATAATTGGGCTTCTTGAAAAAAAAAAATAAACGAGCTCATTTCTGCTGCAAACTGTCATACTTTTCATGCATTTGAGCCCATGAAAATTCCATTTTCTCTGCCTGGAATGACCTTCCCCAGTTTTAAACTTAGTTTAAGATCCAGTTCTAAAATTATTTCATGTGGTAGATCATTATAACAATGGCCTCTAAAGAATCATGTCTCCCTAGGTCAGTGTGACATTCTATTCCTATACCAGAAGGTAGAGTTGGTTTCTCTATCCTCTTCAATCTAGGCTGGTCTTGTGATTAGGTTTGAAGAACAGATTGCATGTACTTAACATTGCATGAGTTCTGGAGCTTAGGCCTTAAGAAACCTTGTAGCTTTTCCCTTTGCCCCTTAGAACTCTGAGAGAATCGGGCTGTGAAGAAGCCCAGTCTAACTTGCTGGGTGACACAAGGTGACACAGAGGAGAACTGAAATCCCATCTAAGAGTCAGCACCACTACCAAACAAATGAGTAAGGCCATCATAGACCTCTAGTCTCCACTGAACCATCAGATGACAAGGGCCTCATGGGTAAGACCGTCGGAAGAACTACCAGGATTACCAATTCATGGAATCTTGATCACGAAAACTAAAAAAATCATTATGGTTTGTGGTAGCTGGTTATGCAGTAATAGAAAACGGATATACAACCTCAGAGAAATGTTCTAGAGCTCCTCAAGAAAAACTCATGATTCTTTCTTTTGAGCTTTGTTCATTTTTCCTACCATAACACATAGCTCATATAATTATTGGTCTACCTGTGTCTGTTTCTTTCATTAGATTAACTGCTTTCGAAAAGAAGAGACTAGGTTTTTACTCGCCTTTTCATCCCTGTGACTACTCTAGTGCCTGGTATATAGCAACCGTGGACATTTATTACCCAGGTTATGTATGTTCCATTTCCTCAATGGCTTTCACTTGCCTTCTGCGACTCATGGTCAGTCATACATAAAATTGTTCGTATCCTCATCATTTTCAGTTAATATTCCCTTCATCTTCTTGTTCTTCCTCAACGGCCCTGGTTTCCTGCAGCCCTCTAAGGCGGTGGCTATTTTCCCTCCCATGCCTTACACATCATAGGTTTGAAGGCAGGTAAGTGACACCCTTGCTTCTCATGTCTTCTTTTAGAATGTCTTCATTCCCTGCCTCTTCTCCCAAAAACAATAAGTTTGACTCTCATGACATCAGATTAAACCACCCATACCTCTTGTGAAAGTCACCTACTGATGCCTAGGCCTCTGTCTCTCATTCCACAAAGATTTTATTTTTATTTATTTATTTTCTAAGATTTTATTTATTTATTTGACAGAGAAAGACACAGCAAGAGAGGGAACAGAAGCAGAAGGAGTGGGAGAGGGAAAAGCAGGCTCCTCACTGAGCAGGGAGCCTGATATGGGACCCTGGAATCATGATCTGAGCCAAAGGCAGACGCTTAATGACTGAGCTACCCAGGCACCTCTCCACGAAGATTTTAACCACAGACTCACAATCATCCTCTCTAACTAACCCCCCATAGTGATTTCAATATCCACAGAGTTCAGTCTTCCCAAATCATGGCCCCTTAGTTCTCTTGACCTCCATCCTATCTCAGTCATTTATTTATTTTTTATTTTTATTTTTTAGCTTCAAAGTATTTCTCCACAAAATATTTATTAATTACAAATTAATTACAAAGCCAGAAAGACAGAGGCCCCCAAGGGCCGGAGAAGGCTGCGCATGCCCACCAAGACCTCACTGTCCAAACTGGCGTGTAGGAAGGTGGAGGCTAGAAGCTAGAGCTGGGGTGGAAACACGGAGATCCTGCCCGAGTTTTACTCCCCAACAAACTGTCACTCTACTTATTTCACTCTAACCTATTTATCAATAAAAGCTTTTTGTCTCAGTCATTTATTGTCATAGTCATACCTCATATCTGTGAACACCAATACATTGCAATTCCTCCATAATCCCAATTTCAAATACTCCACTATCCAATCACCACTCCCAACATTTCTAGCTCTTACTTTGGCCTCCAACTCCAAAACTCCTTTTTCACCAGATTGCAAAGTTTATGGTCATCACTATACCTCATTGTTCCTCACCCATCTCATGTCTCACTTCTATCCTACTCAGTTAAAATTTAATGGTCAATCATTTCAGTTATTCTCTTGCCTCTCTCTTGATTTATTACACTCTCATACTTGCTATAGCCTTAATTAAGTCGAGCTTTCTACCTGATACATGTCCAAATCCAGAGGGCTAAATGTGGCTGGAGAAAGAATTGCTCCTCTTTAAATTCATAAATATTAATAATCTCAAGAGGGTCCTTAATGCTACCTCACAGTCAAACTCTTTTTCCTTAGACCAATCTCTTTACATCCCTAGATGACTATTCCCCAGCTTCTAATCTCTTCTCAAACCTAACATTTCCACCTTTTTTCCTTTCCATATTACTAAGAAAATAGAAACAATTAGAAGGAGACTCCTACAAGCTCCCACCACCCCACCATGCTTATTTGCAACTCTGTGCATCTATTGTGCCTCTACTCCTTTCTATGAATAAATTGTACATGTTTCTAGCTAGAACAACCCAACAAACGTGCATGAGATTCAATCTCTGACCTACTCAATGACATTGCTTCTTAAATTTTTCCTGTATCTCCTGCAGCATTTTCCCCTTTTAGTGAGTCATTGTCATCATCATACAAGCATGTCACCTTCATATTACTTAAAAACCTACATGTCCTGACTCCATTTACCCCTCTAGATTCTACTGCATTTCTTCCTTTTGAGGAAAACTCCTTCAAAGATTAATTAGACTCACTACTTCAAATCACCCTCCTCCCATTCTGGCTTGAACCCACTCCAGTAAGGCTTTTTGTGGTCCCTTTTCTCAGATGCTTCATGGAATATGCATTTATCAAGGTCAGCAGTAGAATTCAACTGCTGCTAAGTTCAAGGTTGATTCTCAGCACTTCTTTTACTTGGTCATCAGGAGCTTTTGACACAGTGGATCACTCCATTCTTCCTTGAAACACTTTCTAGAGAGTCTGGCTTCCAAGAAACCATGTCCTCCTGATTTTCCTCTTCATCACCAGCTGCTCCTTCTGTTTCCTTTGCTGATTTTTATACGCCAGAACATGCCTGCCTTGAAGACTTAGCACTTGCTTTCTGGAATGCTCTTTCCCTCAATATCCACATGACTCAGTCTTTCATTTCCCTTCCATCTTTACTCAAATATTACCTCCTCAGAGAATTTTTTTGGCCTCCCACTCCAAAGTTGCAACACTACTATCCCCCTTTCACACTTTATTTTTCTCTTTGGCTTTTATCTCAACCTCAAGTTCTAAAAATCTTTCTTATTTATTTTGTTGTGTTCTCCATTAGAATCTAAAATTTCATGAAAAGAAATTTGATTTTTTTCATTTATTTCCAAATCCCCACTGCCCAACAATGTTTAGAAAATAATAAGCACCCAATAAATATGTGTTGAATGAGTGACCAAGTATCCTGGGGAGAAAACCAGATGAAACTTCTAAAAAAAATAGTTGAAATGAAACACCTAAAATCTAGATTAACGAGAAAAACATTTTTCAGAGAACAACACATTATCAACAAAAGTAATACTCCCTGGTTCATCTTAAGAGTCTAGCAGAAATTTGATGCCCAAACCAGCAAGGAGGGTAAGAAGAACAACAAACTAATCTTCCCAGGGAAATGGATTTAAAAATCCTAAACAACATTTTATCAAACAAAATCCAGAAATGTATGAAAAATATATCATAGCCAATATTATAATTCCATTTAAATAAATTTCAAGATTAGAGCATACTAACAATACAATCAGCCTTCGTTATCCAGATCTATTTGGTACCTACCTGAGTTCAAAGAGTGACAGTCTGAATAATGAGTTAGGATACTTATGGGTACCTCAGTTGAATTTACTTATTTTTTAAGGTGATATAAAATATTGATTCTTTTTTTTTTGCCTGCTGTTCTATGAATTTTAACCTGCGTGTAAATTAATGTCACCATCACCACCACAATCAGGATACAGAATAGTTTCACCGTAACCTTATAAAATTCCTTCATGTAATCCCTTTATAGTCATATGCTCCCTCAGCTCTCAATCTTTGGCAACCACTGATCTGTCTCCATCACTAGAGTTTTGGGCTTGTTTAGAACGTCACAAAAATGGAATCATATAGAATACAATCTTTTGAGGCCGGCTTCTTCCACTCAGAAAAATAACTTTGAGGTTCATCTAAGTTGGTGTCTGTATCAATAATTCACTCCTTTTTATTGATGAATATGGGTCTACCACAGTTTGTTTATTCATTCACACACTAAAGGGCATTTAGGTCGTGTCCAGGCTTTGGAGATTATAAATAAAGTTGTTCTAAATACTCATGAGTTTTCGTCTACATGCACATTTTCATTTCTCTCAGGTAAATATCAAGGAGTGGGATTTCTTGGTCATATGGTAAACATTTGTCTAACATTTTCCAGAGTAGCTGCATTTTTACCTTCCGCCAGCATTGTGTGAGAGTTCTAGTTGCTCCATAACCTCAGTAGCACTTGGTATTGTCAGTAATTTTTATTTTAATTATTCTACAATTTGGAAAGCAAATAACTATATTTTGATAATGAGAGAAGTACCTAAAATTTTATCTTAAAATCTGGTTATTTGTTTAGGTATAAGGGACACATGTCTATGTGGTAAAATTATGAAGAAAAGCAACAAACTGATAAGGATAAGAGTAGATAATGGTACTTGTGGTGGAAAGGGAGGCAGATTTCATCCATTAGGCTCACGAGGGGCTCTAAGATACTGATGAAACATTATTTAGGAGGCATGGTGGTGGACATGGGTGGCCTGTTTTAGTATTATATCTGAAACTATATCCATGCGTTTGATACACTTCATAATTAATTTTTAAAAATGACTGAGCATACAAAACACACAAAATCCTCAAAGTAATGCAGAAAAATATACTAAAACCATTTCTTTCCAGAATTCAAGTGCAGTGAGTTAGAAACCTAAAAGCATTTTGTAGAATTTGAACGTAAGACTTTCTTAAAGCTTATTCAAAACTAAAATACTTTCTTTAATATATCTATGCTTGTGTACATCTCATAGGCCAAATTTGCTGGTGGGCTATCCAGTTCATTAATGAGCTTGTTTCTTTCCAGAAGCCTCAACCTGTACACAAAAGGGCTGGGCATGGTAAAACAATTCTGAATCACTGGCAAAGAGTAGCTTCTGAAAACCATGACCAGAACTCAACTTTGTTTAAGAAGCACATTAAATGTATCATCTTTACTAGTCACAAATTCTTAGACACACCTCAGGGCACAATCGAGACTACACAACACTTCAGCAGACTTTTCCTATGGCCACCAACATTTGTAAGGAGAATGTTTACCTGTGACAACACTGGGAATTTTGGAGAGAAAGCTCTTGACTGTTCTGATGGGCACACCACCCGTCTTGTCATCTTGCATCTTTGTAATGATGTCTTCGATCTGAAAGAGGATAAAGAAATGTCATTTCCTCCCATAAAGTAATAGTTTATTAATAGCCAAAATGAACATGTATGAATAATAGCAATAAAAAAGGCCCCCACCTAGACAGCCAATAAACACAGTAGCAGGATCTGCAATAAACCAAGCACTGGGGGTGGGAGGGAGGCCACGAGGTTATATATAACAGCATAAAGCACAGTCTCTAGAAGAACAGACACCTAGATAAAGAAGGTAAGGAGGGAGAAATATCAGGATTCCTAATGAAATCCAACTTGTAATTCAGTATGAAATGAAACTCCTCCTTTTCCTAGATTTGGTTTACTTATTGGCTGAACAGCATGAAGCACCTGGCCTTTGGGACCAGTGCAGGATCCAGGCAGAGTCACACAGGAGAAAAAGAAATACTATAAATTAAGACATGAAAAGTTCTAATCCAGAGAAATTAGAGGACAAGTTTCAGTGGCTGATTGTGGTGGTGTGAGGGTGATCACTTTACACCAAGATTAAAGTGGAACAAGGAGAGAATCTGCCCCTTTTGGACTAAAGAAGACCACCACAGCCATGGTGGGCTGTGCCTTGAACCCAGTGAGATTTTACTAATAAACCAAGATATTATGTATGTATGTTGAACACAGAACTGAGAGAGAAGATAGACTACTAAGGATGTAGGTGCATAAATTGGGAAACCAATTTGTAGCGAATAATTTACAAGCCAGATGTAATTTCCTGTGCAGAAAGATTTAGAATAGGATACAGAACAATCTGTGACAAGGACATAGATCTTATTGTTTGGGGAGTTGGGGGGTAGAGGGCACTGGGAAAGGGGCAAAGATGATGCTTGGTTTTACCACACATCTTGCTCCCCTAAGCAACAGAATATCTGTGAAACACAAGGATGATCCTCTGCACACTACCATAAAACTTGCACATAACTTTAAGTTCAGAAAGCTAAAACTCTAGCCCATCTAGTCTAACATACTTGTATTGCAATTTGAGGTTGAATTTCTCAAAATCACATGGCAACTTGTTTGATAGATATGAATAAGTCATTAAAGACTAGGTTAGGATATAGAATAACTTAATAATAAGTTATAATAGCTAAAATATATTAAGAATTTACTGTGTGCTAGGTGTTATTCTAAGTACATGCACATATTATCCTATTTAATCTTCATGATTACTTCACAAGCTAGATTCCACTGTTATCCTCATTTTTCAGATATCAAACCAGGGTGGATCAGGTCAAGTTATTCTAAAAAAATCACCTTCAAAATCACAATGGCTAAGTATAACCAATTTATTTATTTTCTCTTGCTTCAAGTCTATCACAGGTCACCAGGGGGACTCTGCTCATTATAATTACTCTGGGACCCAGGCTGATGGAACAGCCACCATCTTGAAAGCTGCTCATCATTGTTCTAGAGGGACAAGAGAGAATTCTGGAGAATCTTGCATTGATTATTAAATGTCATAGCCCAGAAGTTATATATAACACCTTTGCTCACAATTCTTTAACCAGAGCTAGTTATATGGTACCACCCAACCACAAAGGAGCCAGGGGGTCCAGTTTTCTGGGTGCCGGGAGGAAAGAGGAGCTAACAATCCGTGAGCAGCACCAATGACCACCACAGAAGTTAAACGACCTTCTTAAAGTCACACAGCTGCCCAGCTGAGTTTAAACACAGCCACAGACATCAGAGCTCAGGTTTCTAACCCCTGGGCTGGGCTGCCACTCAGTAAGATTCCCAGAAAACCAGCCAAGCAGAAAAACCACTTTCCTCTCGTTCTTTCTAGGTTTTCCTGAGAAGCACTGATAATGAGAAAGAATCTTAAGCTCCTGGCCCTTTAAGGAGTGGATGGATATATCAGGCTGAGAATAAAGGTTGTTCTCTAAAGACCTGCATTCTGTTAAAAGACAGGATAAGAAGACTTTTCATCCACATTCATGTTAATCGTCTCAGCTTGTGCCCCTACCTTACTGCCCCTAAACTTAACCCGATGATTTAGAGTAGTCTGAGTATTCCTTACTGATAGTCAAGGAGAATTATTCCTAGAAAAAAAATGGTCATATTTTCAAAGTAATCTATGCTTTTGATCAGGTGGGCTATCTGAAACCACATATATCAATTACATTGATGCTTTTTATCGAATGGACTCAAAATCATTGGGAATTGGAGGGAAGCCAATATTTCAATTTACTTAGACTCCTGACTTGCCATTAGATGATAATAATTTTGAGTCTCTGCTGATATGGGCTGGATTTAAGGCTGTGCAGAGGAATGTTCCACAATTCTTTTCTTCCATGCTCTGTGTAGTCATTTCATCTCACCACCGAATCTTAAAAGGGAGTATTTGTTAAAGAAGACCTATCTTCTCATGTGGGCTCACAGTGTGCCAAGGGGTATATTATTTATCAGAGGTTACAGTCAGATCAAAAGGACAACCCCCTTAAGTGACCAGAAAGGCAATTACATTGTAGCAATAGTTTACAACACCAGAGGTGTTGAAGAATGTTCATTGGTCCCCAATTTTTGACTCCTCCATAGTATTAATATTTACCCAATTCCATGCCCTGGCCTCAGAGTGGGCAGAAAGTCTGCCCCTGGACTTTCGGGCTTGGCCACGTGACTTGCTTGGCTAATGGGAAGACACTGAACATGATATGAGCAGAGGCTTTCAATGTACCTGCGTGGTCATGCTCATCTTCTTCTCTTGCCTTCCTGTCTCAGACAGTTGTTCCAAGGTGGGGGCTGGTGGTGAGAGATATCTGGAGCAGAAGGGACCCTACCTGCAGCTAGATAGGTCAAGCCTCAGTTGACCTGCACACTCAGGAGCTTATTGCTATAAACCCCTGAGTTTGGGTGGTTTGCTAGGCAGAAAAGTTGTGGCTCTAGTTTACTGATGCAATGGGGCTTTAAAATAAAGGTACCTATCAAAAATTGCTGAAGCCACACAAACCCTTAGCAGTAAGAATCAATGAGTCCTAGAGGTGGAGCATGCTAAAATCCAGTGCCATTTAAGGATGCAGAAATTCCAATTATACTATCCACCTCCACCATTTACTTAAAAATTCTCAGGGCCTCTACTCTTCTGTAGCCCACTCTTTTGTTGTGTTAGGAAAATTTGTGATAGCTGAGTTTGATTCTGGAACATGGTCTTGTGCAACATCAGTTAGTAATACTACCTCTGAATTATTATTATTATTATTATTGTTATTATTGGTCCTGGTTTCTGATGAAATGCCAAGAGTACAGACCAACCTACCAAAAAATCCAAAGTGGGCTCCCAGGGGATTATATAAATTACAATGGCAAACATTTCAGAACATGTACATATGATCAACACTGTCCTTGGTATTGTTTTAAATAAATGATCTAATTTATTTCTCAGTCTAAAAAGTTACTTAGTAAAGATGTTGAAATTAGGCTGAGAAAGGTTAGATTTCTCCATGAACAAAATGGCTAATAAGTGGCAAAGCCCAAATTCTTGTCCAAGTCTTCCTGACTCTAAGCCCCAAGCTCCATCAAATCCAAGATTCATCTTATTTTCAACCAGTGTCTGCTGACATGCTCTTCAGATACAAGGCACTTAATACCGTTTGCACTGAAGGGGAAGTTCAGCTCAGTCATAAGGGGGTGGAGAAGGAAACAGAGAAATCAATCCAGATAATCAGATTATCAACCATCTCAGGATTTATTTTGGTCCCACGACGGCTGATGCCTAGCTGCTCTGTGTTTTTCTCTTTTCCTGGAGACTTGGTGAGATTTATCTTCTACTGGTAGATCACAGCTCCCGGGACAGGGGAGATGGGAAAGTATCTACTTACATTTTCTTGGCTATTCAGTCCCATCTAACTTTAACACCTTTTGTTTCTGGAGAAGAACAACAGCAATTCCCTGACACCCTTTAATACGGAGCCGTGTGTCATGAGGGAGGATGTTGGACCTAAGTTTCCCTGGGCCAGTCAATGCGAGGCGGCCCTGATTTAACAGCGAGTGATACAGAAAACCTCCTTGGCCAGCTCAGCAGGTTCTGCCAGGATGAGTCCCAAGAACCAGGACAACCTCCTAAAAAGGAGCTCAAAACTCAGCACTGACCGGCAGATAGAACTTTCTTCCGAACAGCAGGACAGATGGAAACCATTCCACCACAGGGTGGGTTTCCTTGGAACTGAGGAATGTCATGAGACAGGAGACAGAATTCTCTGATGGAGCTGTGGGAAGTAAGAGAGGGGTGAGGAGCAGCGGCCACCTCTCCATAAAGTGAGGCCACAGCAGGGGTGCAGGAAGAACGTTGGTCAGAGGCCCAGGAGAAATGCTAGCCTCAGCTTCACTGATTTTCTGTGTCGACCCTGGAGAAGTAAACTCTCTGGACTCTACTGCCTCATCTCTACAGTGAGGAGCCTGGTCACTAAAATCAGATCTCTAGTTCTAAGACATGAGAGGCTTCTCTGGCTTGACAAATGCAAAGCTGTCTGCGAGGAAAGGAAAGGACCGGACAGGCAGTCGGGCCTCTGGATCCCCATTCTCCACGCTGCTCATCTGCCAGGGGGCTCCATGCAGTACCCTTTCCTGAGCTGAGGTGCAAGGTGGTGTGCTGAGCACGACTGGGGAGTTGTGATGCTTTCAGAAATCATTTTGGACAAACGGCATTAGAAGCCAGACAGAGACATGATCCAAAGAGGCCCTGACACTGCTCCTTATTGATCAGTCTGCGCTCGCTCATCTCTGCTGATACAGATGGCCCTCCTAACAGAAATGACTAAGGGCCAATATTAGTTTTGTGTGTGTAAATTAATTATCTGGTGAACTGATTTATTTAGCTTGTCCAATTTTTCCTCAGTGGAAGATTAAAAAACTAAGAATAGCGAAACTATATTGCCATTATTAAACCATAAGAGACTCTTAATCTCACAAAACAAACTGAGGGTTGCTGGGGGTAGGGGGGTAGGGAGAGGGTGGTTGGGTTATGGACACTGGGGAGGGTATGTGCTATGATGAATGCTGTGAAGTGTGTAAGCCTAACGATTCACAGACCTGTACCCCTGGGGCTAATAATACATTATATGTTAATTAAAAAATAAATTAAAAAATAAATTAAAAAAATAAAGATGCAGGAAACACTTAAAATATATATAAATATTATATATATGTATGTGTATATGTGTGTGTGTATATATATATATACACATACACACACATATATATATATATATCTCCACTACAACATTAGCAAAAAAAGTATGCATGAAGGTCTTTTTTATTGAAGCATTTCATTTTGACTTTGCAATCAATTGCCTATTTCTCGCCACTAATTCCTGTCACTCCAGCTCCTGCATTTCATTAAAGACCCCTTCTGTGTTGGTGTCTGTGAATGAGTGAAAAGGACTCCTTGGACACGTCTTTTCAGCCCAGAGGCAGGATTCAGAGTTGGCAAATGATAGTCATATTTCTTAATCCAGAATGTGTATGCTTCACTGAGCATGCTCTGTCCCATATGTGCTCCACGAGATCTGGCTATTTTTCATTTCTATTTTTAAAAACATAGCACACGGCTACTCTCAACTTATAAATGTACTCCGCTTCCCTTACTGGGTTAGTGGACATTTACCGAGAGCCTACAAAGTGGCAGGCAGAGTTTCAGTTTCTGCTGTTACAGAAGTGAGTAAGACAGTCTGTTCCCTTTCATCATGGACTAATACATTTCAGAAAGACTCAGGGCTTGAGGCTCAAAGTTCTCAAAATTAAGGATGTGGCAGCAGAGCCAATTATGGGCTCCAAAGACGCTTGACAGTGAAACACAAAGTAGTAAGAAATAGTACTCTCAAAGGTCATCACGAGGGAAAGCCCCCTCCCCTTTTCACCATCCTGTTCAAAAGACGATGATTTCAAAGGCACGAGGGGAATTCCGAGAGTCCTTGTGGTGGCCATGACAGTTATTGAAATACTTGTTAATTTGTTTTCCCTTAAACATACTTCTGAATCATTGTTTCAGTCTGAAATGCTTTTGATAGAAAGTAAAAAAAAAAAAAAAAAAAAAAAAAGAAGAAGAAGAAAAGAAAAAGAAAAAGAAAAGAAAGAAAGAAAAGAAAAGAAATTCAACCTCTAAACATGGGGGATGATTTTTCCTACATAACAAGCAGTGTGCACATAGGTGACTGAGAGCATTACAGCAGTTACACGAGTCTACTGTGGCCTTTCCCTCATGCTTGCCAGACAGCTGCCCTAGCTCTAGGCATCACGTCCATTTAACAATAAGAAGAAAGGCGGGAAGAAGGGCGGAGTATTGGTACAGCCATACTGTTCCTTTTATCCAGAAAGCATATACCCTCCCAGAAGCTGCCGACAGATCTGTGCTCTAGTCTCATTGGCCAGAGCAGGGTCACATGGCAAAAGGAGCTGAGCAAAGGTTATTCAGGTTACCCAGCCTTCACACCACATGGAAGCACGGGAAGGGGAGAATGGAAATGGGGTTTATTTGGTTAATCAAATAACATTGTCTGGCAAAGATCCTGTATTAAAGAACATTCAGAAAGGATGGTTGGGCAGGCCTGATTCCTCTCTACTCTGTTCTCCACACTGCAACCTGTGTGATACCCTTGAAGGAAAAAATTCATCATTCAACTCCCCTGCTGAAAAATCTGTCCATGGTTCTCAGTGCTTATTCTGTTATAAGCTCTAATAGGACCCTCTATCTTTTCTCTCTATCAATTACCACTTTAACTTGTACTCGCATTTCCCATTAGACTGTTTTTCTCATCATTTAATTCTAATAGTAGGTGACCAGTAAATATTTATTGATGAGCAATTGAATGAATGAGTGCTACATTCTTTTTCAGTTGAAGGATAATCCACACACAATATTACACTAGTTTCAGGTGTACAACATAGAGATTCAATATTTATATACATTACAAAATGGTCACCATGGCAAGCCTAGTCACCATCTGTCACCTGACCAAGCTGTTATAATATTATTAGTTATATTCCCTGTGCTGTACACTACAACCTCTTGTTGTATTTATTTTATAACTGGAAGATTGTAACTCTTAATTCCCTTCACCTATTTTGCCCACGCCCCACCCGCCTCCCCTCTGGCAACCACCAGTTTGTTCTCTGTATCAATGAGCTTGTTTCTATTTGTCTTGTTCATTCATTTGCTTTGTTTTCCACATATAAGTGAAGTCATGTGCCTTTCTCTATCTTATCTCACTTAGCATGATAGCCTCAAGGTCCATCCAGGTTGTTGCAGATGGCAAGACTTCATTTGGTTTTTATGGGTGAGTAATATTCCACTTTGATGTATATATAGATATATCTCATCTTTATCCATTCCTCAATTGATGGACATTGAAACCCCTTCCATGTCATGAGTGCTGTCTTTTTTGAGAGAGAGAGAGAGGCGGGAGAGGGGCAGGAGGAGAGGTAGAGAGAGAATCTTAAGCAGGCTTCATGCCCAGTGCAGAGCCCAGCATGGGGCTGGATCTCAGGACCCTGAGATTATGACTCGAGCTGAAATCAAGAGTTGGACGTTTAATGACTGAGCGACCCAGGCGCCCCCATGAGGGTTATATTCCTAAAGGACTTTATCTTGGATTCCAGCATTAAATGGGATGCTTAATATATTAGGGTCTTTGGGATGATAGTATCTGCACTTTAAAGTGAACTTGGTATTTGCATTTCTAAAGATCATTCTGCTTTGGAAATGGATTATATAAACAGAAATCTCAAGATTCCTCGAACCTCAGCCGCAACGTTCAAAGGATTGCTCCACAGGACCCAAGGATCAGCTGAGTTTAGCAGCTCCCCAGTGTACTCTGCCTGACATTACGCAGGGGCAACGTCAGGGTAGAAGGATAAAGGAGTGTTACTTGTTTTGTCTCCTGGAGGCTTATTTTTATGGTTTTATTTTATTTTATTTTATTTTTTTACGGTTTTAATATTACTCTATGTAGTGCTACATAAGTTACTTTTATGGAAAACATTTTCCCCCATTAATTGAAGAGAAAAACAGACAAGAATGAGGTTCTAGTCAGTGAAAAATGGCTTGTTGATGATATTGTAAGGCAAATGACTTTCTCCTCAGCTTGGCTGGAATAGCAACGTTTTAGAAGGCAGAGTGTCTCCAAATAAGAATCTACTGTTTGCTTGGACATATGAGTGGAGCAGGTCCTTTGGGGGAGCCATCGAATAAGGAATCTCTGACTACAGAAGGCCAGCTACAATGCAAATGAGGAAAATGGACACTGATCCATAAAACATTCTAGCAATGTGGGAGGATCTAAAATCTCTATTATAATCTTCTCAAATTGCCCTAATTCGCATGCCATCTGCTTCTTATTCTCCTCCCTTTATAGAGAAACACACTGATACTTAGGGCAAGCAAATTGTCCAAGGCCAAATGAAGCTGTTGAATACTGGGAATACTGGTAGGAAACCTGGGCAGCCTTGCCCCAGAGCTGCCTCTCCGGACCCCTATACCAGCCGCCAGGACTGTTCCAAGCAGACTTTGGTTCACCTAAGGCTTTAGCGGAATGGAAGAAAAGGCAGAAGATGGGGTCACATCCTATGCTTAAATTTTAGGACACAGTGTGGAAGGCAGAAGAAATGATCCCCTTTAAAGTTGTCCACATCCTATTTGCTGGCACCTGTGAAGTAGGTTACCTCTACCTTATGGCAAAAGAGACTTTGCAGGTGTGATTCAGGTTAAGGTCCTTGAGATGGGTGCATAATTACCCTGGGTTATGCAGGTGGGCTCAGGCTAATCACATGTGTCCTTGAAAGATGAAGACTCTTCCCAGCTATAGTCACTTAGAGAGAGATGTGACCATAGAAAAAAATGTCAGAGAGATGAGACCCTGTTGGCTTTAAAGATGAAGGGAGGGACTACAAGGTAAGGAAAATGACCTCTAGAAGCTGGAAAAAGCAAGGAAACAGATTGTCCCTAGAGCCTTCAAAAGATATGCTGTCTGGCCCAAATCTTGATTTCAGCCCAAAGACAACCGTTTCAGACTTGTGACAACCAGAACTGTGCAATAGTAAATTTATCTTGTGTTAAACCATTAAACTTGAGGCAATTTGTTACAGTAGTAATAGAAAATTAATACATACAGTGACCCCTACTCATGAATAAATGTTTGGAATATTAGTATTCTACATTAGAATGTTGTCCTCCTGGAGAGAAAGTGGGTGAATTTCCCCACATTCCACTGCCCTCTGTTCCTTCTGAACAGTTTAACAGCCAAACCAAGGAGTTGTAGTAGTCTGCTTGGGGGACGATGTCAGGGTTGAGGACAGTGAAAACATCTGTCTATAACCTGAAGTAATTGCTTCCGTGACATTTTAAATGCTTCAGTTTCTGGTCTACCTGGGACCAATTAGATGGGTGGCTCAGAGGTTACTTCCAAGGACTTCTTAAGTGGGTCACAGTAGCCCATTAATTAATGCCAACACCACATTCTATATGTGGAAAAACAAATATCCTTTTTTATGCCCATTTCAAATTTAATCTTGCCACATTCTCCAACCTGGCCCATGAAGGGAGAGCTGGCCCACAGGGAACACCACATGACAACACAGCCCAAATAATTAGGTAAGTAGGATAAAATGCTCCATATCTGAATATCATCTTTTCAAACTAAGTTTCTATAGAAAGATTCTAATTTTAACATGTATATCACCTTCCCCTTACTGCTGGAGAGAGCCTATCAATAGCTTTGTTTCCAAAGACAAACTGGTCCACCCAGTGTCATGGAATATGACCACCATTGTTTTCCTCCCGGAGAGGAGCAAGGAACGTAAAACCCGTCCCTCTGACCCGTCCCTCTGAAACCACCCATTCTTTCCGGTTCACTTGCTTTCTGACTCTAACTCGCCACCTTGCCCTACTCCGAACTCAACAGCTGAAATGGCAGCTGGAGCGAATTTTAGGGCTTGAAATAATTTATGTAAATTATCCCCTCCTCAAAAACCTGCTGTGATTCCCTCTTGCTGCAGAAGAAATGCCTGGTTTCCCACCAGGGAAATGAGGGTCCTCTATGATTTGGTGTCGAATGACCTTTCCAGCATCAGCTCCCAGAATGTTTTGCGTCTCTGGACACACCCATCTGCCAACAACTCCCAGCACTCTCTCCTGGCTCACGCTGTGCTTCCTCTGCCCATGGTCAACCCACCTGGGTTTTAGTCATGCTTCCAGGCCCTGCTCTAGGAAATGGCCCTTGATATCGCAGTCCATGCACACATATGCATTATAAATTGTCTTTATTTTGGGCTCCCTTTTTCCACTCCAAGGATATGAGGCAAGAACCAGAGCTATCTGCTTGGCTCAGGACTGCCTGTTGCTGATACTGGGAAGAACCCAAAGTGGTACCATTTCTTGGTGCTAAACATCTCATTGAAGTTGGCCATTGTACCACCCTTGGGCCTCGGGGGCCCATCCTGCCCACCTCTCCTCAGCTCAGTGACTGTGATTTTGTACAGTGTTGTTTCATCTGACCCTCTCCCTAGTCCATCCTGAGGGGCCCACTCTCTGTTATCTCAGATCACAGCCTCATTGCACCCAATTGTGTCATTTTCTCTTTCCTGGGCATTTTCTTTGATTGTACCATTGTTCAGGTCTGATGCCCTGAACTGCTCCAGTGAACATGAGAGTCACTCCTGAGGGAGGAGACTGAGACAAATCACAGTGTGGGGGCCCTCCCTTCCATAGGGGCAAAATCAGGCAAAGCAACCCTAAAGGAGAATCAGAAGGGGAATCATCCCTTATTCCAAATATATTTGAACACTCACGATGTGCCAGGCGCAGGAAACCAGACAGGCACGTCCTTCCCTTGGGGCTCACCTTCTAGGGCGGAGGCCCCTCTGGGATGTTTCACGAGCCTAAGGAAGAAGGGGTACAGTCCCCCAGCGGGCCGTGCAGTGACACCACTGACTTCAGGCGACTCCGGCCTCTTCTCCTGAGGAAACCCCTGAGCCACCGTGCATTGCATCCTGGAGTCTTGCTGGACCCCGTGGGGCAGGGCTCTGGAGCCGCTGGTGGGACCCTGGCAAGCCTGCCATTTGGAATTTCACATATTAAGCCTCTCTTGATGCTAACGAATGCTTGTTCTGAACATGCAGCGCCGGAGGCTGTTTTCCAGAACATGTGCCTAAGCGATGCCGGACTCCCCTTCCTGGGCTGTATTTCACAGTGCAGTGGTTGTTGTCCCCGCCAGCAGAGTGTGGGTCCTTCCCCTCACCATGTTCCCATGCCAGAAAATGCCCCATGCATCTTCTCACCCCTCCCAAGAAGGCAGAATGTGGCAGCCCCTGGACTTTTTGAACTGGCTGGTCTCTCCCTTTCATTCCAGCCACCAAGGGATTAAACAAACTAGATGAAGGGATGATGGGTTGTTTTATCCCCTTCTTAGGCTCGATAGTTCTCCAGATTTTTTTAAAGGAATTGCTTTATTTCAAGGAGCAACAATTTATTTCTAAAATGTAATGAGTATGGAGGCAACAGCTCTGTGCCCAGCCGATAGATAGTTGCTTCTAAAAAATGTTTCTCTCTCTTCCTTCATAATAGATTTTCATTTCTTCTTCCATCTGAGGCAAGGGAGTAACCACAGAAGATCCTGCGGTTCCCTTTGGAGGGCAAGGGATGCCTCTGAGGCCAGCAGCTGCGACCAGGGAGCCACGCTTCCCAAACAAGTGTCTCTGAAGTCACTTCTCGCTGAGTGGGACCCACGGTGCCTCAGTTTCCAACTACGGAGAAAATGATAATTTCATCACCCAACTCTCCATTAGCCCAAGCTCCCCAGAGCAGGGCTTATTTTGGCCTTGGATCCCAAGTCCCAGCACAAGGCAGGGTCAGCAGCAGGACTTGCCGAAGGGAGGCCCAGGCCTGCCTAAAGGAAGGACAGACGTTGCCGACCAAGGAGGAGGTGTGCTTTTTAATTTCCAAGCCCTTTGCTTATTGCTCCCGAAAGCACAGACTGAAAGAAAAACTTTTTCCAACTCCAAGAAAATGAGATTTAAGGCAGTATGTAGCTCTCCGATTTCCTTCTGATTTTACTCTCAGGAGCCGGAGCAACTCTGGGAAGCAGGTGATGGACTGTCCGCTGCCCACTGAAAACCTGGGGACAAACACTGGTAACTGAAAATAAACCAGGCAAGAGAAAGGAGAAAGGCAGGGTCATTTGCCAACGACTTCTGTTCATCGCCCAGGTGGGGTGGCTTTTGCAGTTACATTTTTGTTTTGTCTTGTAGCCTCCCTGCATCCCTTCTGCAACAGGAGGGCAAGTATGTGCCAGCTGGAGGCTGTGGGCAGAGCAGTGGGTCAGGCCCTGGGAGCCGTGGGTGCCCAGCCTCCACCTATGAGGGAGACAGGTGGGCTGGGGTCCACGTGGTCCTGCTGCCTGTCAGTCTTGAAGTCACCCCGCCTTCCCCTCACAGTCATCAGGAGGGATCAGAGGTAGAACTACCTGGTGACTCTTCTCCAAGGAAAAGGAACGTCTTCCTCTACTCACGGGTTCCAGGAGAATGGAGAAGAGGGACACCTATCAAGAAGCTACTGGATTTGACCCACTGACCACAACAGTTTGGGGGGCAGTGTGTTTTATTCCCCCTCCCCCGGGAGGAGTGCTTTCATGGGGACTAAAACACCTGCGGAGGGGCATCGACAAGATAAATGGCCGGCGGGGGAGGGGTCAATGTCAGCGCTGACTGACAGCAGAAGGACCGAGTCTGGGGTGTGATTTCCACAGGATGCCTCTTACTTCTCAGGAACTCCCTGCTGCAGCTGTGATACTCCTAGTATGCCTCCTTGTGAATCCCCTGGTTATGGCTGAATGGTGTCTGCCCCAAGTTCATAGAGTCTCCCAAGGCCTCGGAATGGGATCTTGGTTGGAGAAAGTGTCTTTGTAGAGCTAATCTCTTTAGAATGAAGTCATTTAGCTGAGTCCTAATCCAACACGACTTCTAAAAAGAGATATTTGGACCCAGAGATGTGTAAAGGCAAGATGTGAAGACACAGGGAGAAGACAGCATCCTCGAGCCAAGGAGAGGGGCCTGGGACACATCTGTCCCTCTCAGAGGAGAGAGGCCTGGGACACATCTGTCCCTCTCAGCCCTTGGAAAGAACCGGCCCTGTCAGATTCCTTATTCCCCAACTCGGTGACTCCAGAACTTTGAGACAAAACCTTTATGTAGCTTTGGCCACTCAGTCTGCAATATTGTGTTACAGCAGTAAACTGATACACTCTCCTAACTACAGACCACAGACCTTGGTTTTTTCCAGCTATTTCTGTTCGGCATGCAATGAAAAAGATTTCTGACGTGCTCCCTACCTCTCCCTTCCCAGGCACCCTCTCCCCAAATGGCTCTTCACACACATACATTCTCCCAGGAGATGATGACTAATTATTTTCGGATTAGACAGTGTTCCATGTGTGAAATTAACTAATTTGATATCTCGTGTATTGTCTGGTCCTCAGGAAGCCACACTGTATACTACTTTGAAGCTCTGGTTTTCTAAAAGCTAAGATTATGTCTCACATTAGGGCTGGGAATGAATGCCAGATTGACAGACCAGATTCACAACTTGGAGGGTCAAGAAAACACTATTCCCCAGAATCAGGAGTGAGGAATGTCATGATTAGAGTTTGCCTTTTGTTTGTTCTAAAACTGTCCATCATAAGGTATATATAGAAACTCCTACACTTAGGGCACAGATACATAGATGAAACACCACACAGTCTGAGAGATAAATGACTTAGCAGCCAAATGTAAGATATCCTGCTAGTCAATCAACTGAAAACTTAAAATACAATTTGGCAGCAAACAAACAAACAAAAGCTAAAGGTTAATTGGATCTTAGGATGGATGCATTAACAGAAACATACTGCCCTTAATGAAGGAGGTGATAAGGCCGTCATCTGCACTGATGAGTCTGCACTTAAAAACGCCAGGTTCTCGGGATGCCTGTGTGGCTCAGTGGGTTGAGCTGCTGCCTTCTGCTCAGGTCATGATCCCAGCGTCCTGGGATCAAGTCCCACATTGGGCTCCTTGCTCAGAGGGGAGCCTGCTTCTCTCTCTGCCTCTGCCTGCTTGTGCTCTATCTCTCTCTGACAAATAAACAAATAAATAAAATCTTAAAAACAAAACAAAAAAAACGCCAGGTTCTCTTCTGGCACCAGTCTTAAGAGGACAGTCATGAACCGTAGTGAACATAAAAGCCAGTGAACTAGATCTTACTGAAAACATCAAATGCCAGGAGCAGAAGTTGGCAGGGCAGTGATTACTCCCTTATTTCAAGTATCCATCAACTTAAAACCACCGTCCAAGTAAAAAAGCGTGCTTGCTCTCAAATGCAGCTTCCACGCAAAAACTAAAGCCCTTTCTACGGTCCTTTCTATGTAGAGATCCTGGAGCTGCCCCTGCCCAGCTCTTGAAGCATTTCCTGAGCCAAGGCATGGCCCCTAGGAGTCCCTTTTGCAACTTAAAATGCACCTAGTCAGCTCAGAAGAGAAACCTGTTAGCCCATTAGCTTAGTCCTCCCCGGGGTGAGTCATTACATCCTGGGAACTCAGAGAAGAGGACCACATAGAGGACTGGGAACAGCGGGAGGTAGGGAGGCAGGAGGAGGGGGGAGTCTGAGACTAGAATTCTAAGAAGAGAAGGCCCAGGTGAGGGGCTGCAGGCAGAAGGGGTGTGGGTGGAGGTGGGACCTGATGGGTGGGGGAGGGGTAAGGCAGAGTGTCCTGGAGGGAAGGGAGAATGGGGTGAAGTTTCATCTCCATAAACCCTCAGAATGGCTTTTCTGCCTGTGGGTCTCACCCTTGCTTTGTCAACAGGGAATCTCTTCCCCTCTGAGGGTCTCAGTCTGCTCATGAATGAACTGGACTGGCGGTAACATGGAACACATTTTTGTAAAAAATTTTTAGGACAGATAAGTCCCTTCGTTTCCCTGAAACCCCAGTGCCGGCGTGGGTGCTATTTGGGTGTCCGTGTTTCCAGGCCCATCCAGACCAGCCTGCTTCATCCCTCCTGCCGTCAAGGTAATGACGGCTCCATGGGGAGGGACGGAGAAGTGGGGAAGAAGCAGTTCTCCCTGACTTGCCTTCTCTGTGGCCTTAACCTCTGAGCCACCTGCCCTGCCTCTTCCCCAGGTCAATGTAGGGTTCAGTGAGATACACATGGAAGCTCTTTCAAGAGCTGGGAGGGGCACACTCAGCCCACCCCCAGGTCCCCCTGTCCCCGGAGAGGTAGAGCTTGGCATGAGCCTCTGGGGGTGGGTCCTGGCATGGTTGGGGGCTTTCCAGCACTGAGCCTTAGGGGGAAGGACAGCACCATCCAAAATACAAGGGGGTTCCCTCAAAATGTCCTTTTTGTGTCAAAGGGACCTCCTTTAGGACCAATTACTTGCTGGCTCCGACATTCTCCTTGGTGTCCAGGAGCCTGGGGAGTCGGGAGGCAAAGGTTCAGGAGAGGGACTGGTGAGATGGAGGGAAACGGCGCAACCTGCATTTGCTCTAACGGGTGTGTCGTGGAGAGAGGAAACTTCCATTGGATAATAACTTCTGACAGATAAAAAGCCTTTGCCAACATGTAGGTCATTTTGGGATGCAGAGATTTGATGGGAAGTGAAATTTGATGTGTGTGTGTGTATGTGTATCCATGTGTGCGTGCACGTGAGTGTGTGTGTATGAACTTGTGACCTTGCCAGGCTGGAAATAAAACTCAGCCAGTAGGCATCTAGGTTTCAGGGGCTCGGCAGGCAGTGAGGGAAGGAGAGCCCTTGGGGAGTGCAGTGGACATCACTGCATGCTGTAGAAAGGGCCCTTTCCCAGGGTTGGTGCTCCACTGGGGCCCGGACCAAAGCACTTGGGGTTTGAGCCCCAAACACCAGCTGAGGGAGATACAGCACAAATTTAGCCCCACAGTGAATTGCTGGGAGAAGCAGGATTTTGACAGTATAAATGGTTGATGGGGTAAAATACAGCAGTGGACACTGGGTCCAAAGGACAGAAAGAAGCCAAGGAGTTGTCTAGAGTTCTGAGCCTTTGCAGAAGCAGGCGTTGACTGTGACCGCCATCTGACTGGGAGGCAACAGCCTTCTCCCAGGGACATACCAGTTAGGACCCCTCTTCACCTTCGTCACTCCCCAAGCTGGCTGACCTGCCCTATGGCTCAGGCAGGAGCCGACCGCATTCCCAAGTGGGTGCTCAGAGTTGACAAAGCTTAGACAAAACGTGAACAAAGAACTTGACTTGACTTGATTTCATAATAGTAATTTTTTTTTCTGAATTACCATTTGCTGCAAATAGCAGCTAGATTACCGTGCATCCTCTAAGCTTGTCCATTCCCAAGGGGAACAGAGGAGGTGGGGGTGGGGCTGGGGCCTGAGACCCCCAGTGGGACGGTGCCCTCCATGGACCAAGAGGCACACAGAACTCGGCCTTGCCTCTAACAAGCCGAGTTTCTATGGGTGATTCCCCAACCTCTGTGCATCAGTTTCCTTTTGCAAACGAAAGGGTTTCAATGGTCCCTAAAATCTGAGCCAGCTCTTCTGATTTCTGTGATTTTGTCTGCCACAGACACAACTCCTCGTGGCTGCTCAGGAGAGGCAGGAAATGCTGCTTTCCCTGAGGAAGGCCCCTGACCCTCCCTCCCTACCCTGACCCCCTCCTTCCCCCCCCAACCCCCCCACCCCTGTCTCTCGTGGCAGCCTCTCCTCTTCCTCCATAGGAGAGCCTGGTTTCCAGCACTGGGCAAGGAAGCATGCCTCCATTCCGGGGTCCCAAGTCAGGACATCCCCCCACATTCTCTGTTAAGTCAATCAGTAATAAAGGTGACATTTTGAACTTCCTACGCTTCATTCTTCCTGCACTCTCATTGCATCCAAACTCCGATGGGGACAGGACCCCGATGCGCGCGGGGAGGTGTTATTGAATGGACTCTGTAAACCCCAGCAATAACCCCCAGGTCCACAGTGTGAGGGCAAACCTACAGCCTGGGTGCAAACACTGCCAACTCTCTTTTTTGGCAAAGCTTTTAAGGGTTCTGCAAAACTCCGCTCTCGTTTGGGAGCCATCTGGAGCCTGTAGGAGCTAAGTTCAAGTTGTTCTCAAGGAGACCTGGTGTTGGCAACGGCCCACCGTGTCTGGCAGACGGTTTCCGCAGCCAAGGGGAAGCTCGGGGGCTGCAAACAGCACCTCCAAAGTAACTCGGGGCTGAACCGTGTCTACCCGGACACGGAGCCAAGAGTCCTATTGGTTAAATAATTCACGAGCCGCCCCGGGTCTGTAAACACAGCCCTGACTAATGTGGGCCGACAGGTGATTTCATGCATCATTTAACTCTTTGCATTGCAGAGGAATGCAACAGATTAGATCATCGGAATAATTTTCACCTTTGTAAACAGCTTTTTTCTCCATGGGACAGAATAATACAAACATGAACCATAAAAGAAGAGGCCATGGGGAAAAATAAAATTGAGTATTTGTTACAAAAATAAATTGGACAAACCCCTTTCCTCTCTCGGGAGTGGTCTTAACGAGAGGTTTTCAAAGGCAGAGGGAGATACTGCTTGTGCTTGGCTCCAAAGAAATTTCAGTGAAAGAAAAGAGAGTGGAAAAGAGAGAAGGAGAGGGCGAGGGAGGGAAGGAAAGTGGGGGAGGGAGGAGGAGAGAGACAGAGAGACAGAGAAAGAATGGAAACAAAAGAAAAAGGCGGTATACCCTTGACCTTGGAGCATGGGTCTGAAAGGAACATTGAAGCCCCAGGCCAGGCAGCCCTTGCCTGACACCAAGAGGAAATGCAGCTCTGTAAGCTGTCCTCCCTGGACCATCATCCCGAGCAATAGTCCATCCTAGTCAACCCTCTAAAATGACAAGTTAGCCGGGCAGCCCCATCTTGCAGAGCAGAGGACGTGAACAAACCCGGCAGGAACACACAGACTCGTATCGATTCCCAGATTGCAAACGAAGGCTGAACGCCCGGCCACTTCTCTGACAAACTGCTACCCTTGGGCAGGAAAGTTTTCCGATTCCGAGGGCAAACAGCTCCACCTTCCCGAACAACAGGGCAGTTTTAGGTGCGGGGGTGCTTCACCGCAGCGAGCCAGTGCAGGTGCAACGGGAAAGGCTTCTCGAGTTTTCCTGACCACGGCTTCCAGCCCGGGAGCCTCCTGTGCCTAGCGCAGTCCCAGGCTTGTCACTTGCCTCAGTCACGTCCCTCTGCAGACTGACCCCTCCAGACGGGCTCTGTTGAAAGCCCTTGCTCGCCTGGGCTGGCAGCCCTGTCTGCATCTTTTCGGATAAATGGATTAATTGGGGGCAGAGGAAGCTCTGCTCTGAGGCATCCTGCAGACCCCTGGGCTTTGGAAAGAGGGCAGACTGACAGAAACTCACATCTTGTCTGGGAAGATGAGACACACCAAAAAGTTTTCAGATGTCACCTCCATCTGGCCAGGAGTCCCTAGGTCCCACGCAAGGCTGCTGTGAGAGGGTTTGGAATTCGTTCTGACGAGCATGCGATATTAAGCTTAGATGTGGGCCCAGAGGATTGGAAATGAAATAAACATACACTAGCACAGATTTTAAAATCCTGCTTAGGGATGCCTGGGTGGCTCACCTGGTTCAGTGTCTGCCTTCAGCTCAGGTCATGAGCTCGGGGTTCTGGGATCGAGTCCCTCCTCTGGCTCTTTGCTCAGTGGGGAGCCAGCCTCTCCCTCTGCCTGCAGCTCCTCCTGCTTGTGTGCTCTCTCTTTCTCTCTCTCTCTGATAAATAAATAAAATCTTAAAAGTCCTACTTAGTGGAGCTATAGGAGACGTTAATGCCCTTGCAGATGAATCAAATTCAGGGAGAGACGTGGCAAAAGCCTTGATTTTTCAACCTGCCAACGAGCGCCCTGGCATGGGTGGGGGAGAACAGGCTAAGACGGTGTTCGTCCTCCTCGAGTGCCCTGTTTCCCCCATTTGTGAGTGCTCAGGGTGCTGCTGCCCTACGGTCCTCACGCAGGTTCTCAAGCACTTCTCCCTTGTTTACAGTCTACCCTTCAGAGTGGAGGGGTGCAGCGGGGAACACCCAGATCGCAGACACACCAATGAAAGACAGCAAGAGCTTGCAAAATGCCCTCTGCAGAAGCATTGCTCCTTCCCCTGGGCCTCCCTAACACCCAATGGCTGTGCGTCTCACACACACAGGGCGGGCGTTCAGTACATACACTTAACGTATTCGTTGTCATGGACAAAGCCCTCTAAGTAGGGGGAGAAGTGGACTGGGAAGTTTAAAACCACCATCCTGGGCTGGAGTCCCAATGATCCTAACAGGGCTCCCGATGTCAAGGAAGCATTTGTACCTACAATGTCAGTCCCTCCCTGACATTGTGCACCTGCTGCGTCTGGCACGGTGGAGAAAAAAAAAAATGTGCATGTTCCCTCAAGGGGTTCATAGCTCATTACATGGGAGGCTTTTTTCTTTTTTAAATTTTATTTATTTATTTATTTATTTATTTATTTATTTATTTATTTGAGAGAGAGAGAGAGAGAGTGAGCTGGGGAGGGGCAGAGAGAGAAGAAAATTCTCTCCTGAGACCCCCAGGAGCCGGGCGGACATGGGGCTGGATGCCAGGAGCCTGAGCGGAAGGTGGTCGCTTAATGGACTGAGCCACCCAGGCGCCCCTATGTGGGAGTCTTTACTCCAACTTAGAAGTTTGATGTGGTGGCATCTGCCCTCAAAATGTGAGGGTTTCTGAGGGAGGCGGTGGGAAGATGGGGTAACAGGGTGATGGGTATTAATGAGCCTGGATGTTACACGCAATTAAAGAATCACTGAACACTACGTCCAAAACTAACGATGTACTACTATGTGTTCGCTAACTGAACATAATAAAAGAAATAAAATGATAAAATAAAATAAAATAAGATATTATACCCAGTTAAAAGAAATTCATTACATGGACAAGGGCAGTAAGTTGTGGTCAGAAGTGGTGAGGAGAATGGCTGCCCCGTGATGTCCTCCCCCAAACAGGCCTTAAGACTGCATTTTGAGGACAGCCCTGCATGCCCCTTCCTCCTCAGTCTGGCAACTTCCCTCCTCCTTTGTACTACAGGTGCCCCTCCCCCTGGTGGTGGCCCCTACCTGCCCCATAAGATTCCTCACTTAGATGCCCTACTTGGCCTCCATTTCCCTAAAAAGCACTCGCCACATCCCAGAGTCTCCCAAACTGCTACTGACATTTAAATGAACCTATTCAGGCTCCCTGATCCCAGGACCTCAAATGGAAAAAATTGTGTGTTGTTGATTAGTTGATACTTGCCTTCTTTATAACAGGATTCCGACATGGGTTTTGTGGACACTTAACACTAGTTTAAGCCTCGTCAGGGGAGCATCTGCTTGGGGGTTGCTTCTGTGTGTCCACAAACACTTCCTCAGAGCAGGCATTGCTGTGTCCCCAGGCATGTGGCCTTGAGTATCTGCAGCCCCATGGGCTCAAGACACAGGGCGTGGGGGAGGGGCCGGAGGGCTCTTTAGCACTCCTCACCAAATTACCATGAGGGGTAGGAAGCACCTTGGAGCGTGTGTATGCGTGCACGTGCACACATGACTGTAAGTGTGTATGCGTGCCTGTGCACGTGTGTGTGCATATAAGAGAGTGGGTGAGAGAATTTTCACTGACGCTTTCCAACACCTAAAATAACAAAGACGTGTTTGTGTGTGAATGGAGTGCATAGCTCACGTTTTCCTCAGTCGAGTCAGATTTTCATGTGTTGTGTGCAAGTCGAAAAGTTTCAAGTGTCTCTGCTTCTTGTGACTTCTCACATCTCACCCGTTTTCTTGTTCCCAACAGCTTTGTGACCCTCCTGAACACTCCCCTGGCTTGAAGTGTGGAGGACTGGCCCTCCCAAGGCTGCTTTTTCTTGTCCTTGGTACTCCGTCTACCATTAGTCAACGTGGCTACCTGTTCACTGGTGATTAGTCTGTATTAATCACGCGTACCCTCCACACTTCCCTTTCTGCCACGAAGTGGCTTTTGCTCGAATTACCAGAGTCAATGTTTCATCTTCCAGTTTGCAAGGACTTTGAAGGTAGGGACCATCTCTTGCTCCTTGCACAAGTAAATGTTTAATACTCTTCCAGAAATACTTGCTGAGTGCCTTGCATGGATTGCATGCTCGTCTAGACTGACTCCATTTCATCCAGACAGCAAGCCTGCAGGGTGTTCTATTTTAAAGTGACGCTCTGGAAGGGCAGAGAAGTACAACACAGGACGGCTCAGTGGCAGTCAGGAGTGACGGAGGCCGGGTTTGAACACAGGTATCTGAGATCCAAAGCCAGTACCTAATGTCCTTTGGCAGCTTTAGTCCTTTTCGTCTTAACTCTAGTTGCACCAAGGACTAGTTAACACCTAGGCTTGGCTCTTGAAAGAAAAAGTGTTATTTTCTACCGGGAAAGGAGGTATGCCTGACTGGTGATGTCTACTGTTTCCCCTCTTGCTTAATTATGCCTAAGGAAGCCAGATGTTTAAGTCATTCGTGTATTACAAAGAAAATTAAAAGCACAGCAAAGTATGATTATGCAACTTACTAAGTTGTGATAGTTGGATAAAACTTACTTTAATTCTTGGATAAAAGAGGTGGATGGCATTCACCAAACAATTACATGTCTCTGCTGGGCGCTGGGCAGGGTGCTTTTTCACGATTGGCTCATCTAGCCCTGATGCCAGCCTGCGACAGGCCCTAAGGACGTCCCTGCATCACAGGGAGGGAGACCAGGGTGCAGTTTGCTTCAGGTCACCAAGATGGAAAGAGCAGATGTAGGATTTGAACAGGGATCTAAATTAATGTAAGATTGATTAATTTTTTGCTTAGGTAATGCGCAAACGTGATAGAAAATTTAACAGATGGTAAAAGGGCTCATTAAAAAGTAAGTCTACTCTTAGCGCCCATCCCAGACTCTCGAGTCCCCTCTCAAAAGGCATCCACTGTTATGAGTTCATGAGTATACTGTCAGTGATATTCTGTTCATAGAAAACATGCCCTTTATATGTAATAGCCATGATTACTATCACCATTATTTTATAGTAATGGTAGCATACCCTACAGTACCCTCAGGGCTCTGTTTTAGTAGAGGTCATATCCTTAAAGGACACAGTACTCCTTCAGAAAAATTGACCAGGTCTTTGCAATGATGAGTCTATATGGACCAACGTTCAGTTTGTGACCTTTTGTTCTTACAAACGATGTGGCAGTGAATATTCCTGTGCCTACATTATTTCATACAATTGCACATAGCCACAATTGCACCCAAATATAATGTAGCATAAATTTCTACAGTATCTCTGAGTCAGAAGACTCAGCAAATTATATTTGGATAAATATTGGCAATTTGTTCTGAATAAATATTGTAATAATTCATGGTCCCACTCAAAATTGATGAGAATACTTGATTTCTCTATAGTGTTGCCAACAATAAGTCACTAAACGTTTTGATCCTCATCCACGTGAAGTCTGGGAACTTTTAAAAAAATCAGTAACTCTCAGTAGTCTTAATGTACAATTCTCATTTTGCATGAGACTAGGTCTTTTATTTTCATTGTTTGCATCAAGATTATTTCTTTCAGGAACGATCTACTTATATTCATTGTCCTTTTAAATTTCCATTATTTTTAAAAAAGCAGTTTTATTGAGGTATAACTGACATACAAAGAGCTAGACATATTTCATGTATACAGTCTGGCGGATTTGGAGATAGGCATATATCTGTGAAATCATCATCATTAACGTAATCAAGGTAAAACACATCCCAAACTTCCTCCTGCTCCATTTTGTCTTTTGTGTGTGCGTGGTAAGAACACTTTCATGTGAGATCTCATTTTTAAAAAAAATTTATCTATTTAAGTAATCTCTGCACCCAGTGTGGGGCTCAAACTCATAAGCCAGAGATCCAGAGTGCAATGCTCTACCCGACTGAGCCATCAGGAGCCCCTAATGTGGGGTCTCCACACAAGTGTTTAAGTGTATAACCCTGAGCAGTTAACTATCGTTTTCAATATGTTAAGAAGTCCTTTGTCTGCAAATTATTTTAATCAGCATGTTATTTTTCTTTTTACTGTGTTTATGGTGCTTTTTGCAATGCAGATGTGTTATTTATAGTAAATAGGATTTATTAATATTTTAATTTATAGTTTTTGCATTTTGAGTCAAAAATAGAAAGGTCTTCCTCACAACTGACCGGTAAAAAAATTTCCATTTTTTCCCCCCAGTGCCATTGTCGTTTTATTTTTTGCATTTAAATCTTTGAATCATCTGGCAAATTTATTTTGGTGTAAGTTTTGAGGATGAAATACAGGGTTCTTTGGAGTATGGAATCCTTTTTCTCCCCAAAGAGGTGTCCAATTATTTTAATAGCATTTTGAATAGACTTTTTTTCCATTGATATAGAACACTGGATTTATCGTATGTCGTCTAGTCTACTTCTAAACACTCTTCCATTGAGCTTCCTGGCTCTTCAGGTATGGTACTGTGTATCTCTTTATCTATCTATCAATCTATCATTTACATATCTATGTCTGTATATCTATCTATTCCCATTGAATTTGTATTTTACAAAGTGTACTAATATAATCTGCATATCACAAGTTAAACCAATTACTGGTTCTAATATCTCTGTTTATTTCTTGTTCTCTTCTACTTGGGCTGGCTAGGATCTCTGGAGTAATGTTAACATATACGGCTGATTAAGGTGTACTTTCTTGTAGCTGACATTAATGGAATTGTTTCTACTCTTTCTCCAGTAAGTATATTAGTAGCTCTGGGGAACAGATGTAATTAAGTATGTGTATGAGTCTGTGTGTGTGTGTGTGTGTGTGTGTGTGTGTGTGTGTGATAGGGAGTATTTTATTATGACTTTTTCATCAAGAATGAACCATAAATTTTATCAAATGCCTCTTCAGTTACTGAAGCGATGATAAAAAATGATTCCTAATTTTGACATATTGTATGAATTAAACTAACATGGTTCTGGATTTTGAAACATTCTTACACTTTAAAAGAATACATCCAATTGGTTGTAGTGAATTCTGTCTTTGTGAGTGCTTGGATTTTCTTGGTAATATTTTAATTAGGATTTACTGCATTCATATGAATAAACAATATTCAGGATGTGGTTGACGTATGCTAGCTTTACAAAAAGGAATTTGGAAGTCTTCTTTTTAATATGTGCTCTGAAAGAGTTTTAATTTTGGGTCTACTTTTTCCTTAGAGGTTTGGTAGAAGTAATCTGTGAAACATTCTGGGTTTCTTTGGAGAGCTTTTTTGTTTTTTTGTTTGTTTGTTTGTTTTGTTTTGTTTTGGTCTGTTTGGTCTGTTTTTTTTCTATGTTAATTAGTTTCTTTCTTTCTTTCTTTCTTTCTTTCTTTTTTTTTTTTCCTATTGGGGCCATGGTTGGTATTTACATTTTCCTAGTAGATGATTTACTTGCATCCATCTTGGTTAGTTTCAAATGATTGTTTTTTTTTTTTCCCTAAAGAACCCATTTATTTGTTGGTTAATAAACCAACCAGTTTATTTGTTCTTTTTTTTTACTATGTTACTATTTTCTGACTTTATTAACATTACTATCTTTCTTATATTCTTCTTAGTTTAATTTTTTATTTTTAGCTTCGTGAATGTAAGACAATGCATTCATTTCCCATCCTTTTTGTTCATTAATTTAAGTACTTCTGTCTATGAATTTTTCTTTGAGGAGCTGCTTTAGCTAATCCCAGAGGATATGCAATGTGGTTATAACCGCTATCCAGTCCTTTTTCTTCAATTGGAGTATGGCTTGTAAGGACCTATTTTATGTTTATATTCTGTCAAGAGGCTTTCATTGAGGTTAAACAAAACCTTGTTTAGCCCTTGAACTGTCCTCGCTCCCCTTCCCCCAGGGAATTCACTTAAAGGCGGGTCCCGGAAACCAGCTCCGGGTAACAATGCCCAGATACAAAGGTGGGTCAGGCCAGGTGGAGACATCCGATCAGTAGGGGGTTGCATACTGTCTCCCTAGCTACCAAGGAGTATGGGCCCCCGCCCTTTGGGTACCCTTTTGGCACCAATCCTAATCAAGGTGTAATAGGCTGATTCAAATGTCTACTAGGGTAAATTATAATTCAATTGGTCACCTAACATCACTGTGGAGTTTCCTGTGTGTGTTACAATCTCATTGGCCACCTGTGCGTGGCCAGGCCCGACCGCATGGTCTTTGCCCTTAAAAGCTAGACTGTGAAACAGATAAGGGTCGCCCTCTCTTGTAAGAGGTGCGGCCCCGAACGTTCGGTTAGATTCTTGATGCTTGGCGCGAAATAAAGCTTTGCTTGACCTTCGCTTTGTATCAGTCTCGCTCCTTTAATCACGGAGCCGTTATTGGGGCATAACAGGCTGATACACAATATTTATGTTAGTTTCAGGTATACAGCATTGTGATTTTTAAAAAAAGATTTTATTTATTCATCAGAGAGTGATAGAGAGTGCATGCAAGCAGGGGCAGCTGCAGGCAGAGGGAGAAGCAGGCTCCCTGCTGAGCAAGGGGCCCCCTGCGGGACTCGATGCCAGGGCCCTGGGATCATGACCTGAGTGGAAGGCAGACACTTAACTGACTGAGCCACCTGGGCATCCCCAACATTGGGATTTGACAAGCCTATCCACTACGCTATGCTTACTAGAATTGTAGCTACCATCCGTCATCATACAATGCTATTACAATACCACTATGTTCCCTGTGTTGTAACTTTCATTCATGTGAATTATTCATTCCATAACTGGGAGCCTGTACCTCCCACTCACCATTACCTATTTTATGCACCCCCCACCCCCTCATCAGTTTGTTCTCTGTATTTATGGGCCTGTTTCTGCTTTTTTTTTAAAGTTTTTTTTTCTTTTGTTTTGTTTTTTAGATTTCACATATAAGTACATTCATATGGTATATTTCTTTCTTTTTGACTTATTTCACTTAGCATAGTCCATCCATCATCCATGCTGTTGCAAATAGCAAAAATCTCATTCTTTTTTTTTTTTAAAGATTTTATTTATTTATTTGACAGAGATCACAAGTAGGCAGAGAGGCAGACAGAGAGAGGAGGAAACAGGCCCCCCGCTGAGCAGAGAGCCAGATGCAGGGCTCGATCCCAGGATCCTGAGATCATGACCTGAGCTGAAGGCAGAGGCTTTAACCCATGGAGCCACCCAGGTGCCCCATCTCATTCTTTTTTAATGGTTGAGTAATATTCCACTGTAGCTATATACCATACCATACCATACCATACCATACTTTACACATTCATCTATCGATAGACACTTAGGCTGCTTTCATACCTTGGCTACTATAAATAATGTTGCAGTAAATATTGGGGTACATATATATTTTCAAATTAGTGTTTTTATTGTCTTTGGGTAAATACACAATCTACTATTAGTCATTTTAAATATTATGTAATTTCAGAGAGCAGGGGAAGTAGGCTCCCCACTGAGCAGAGAGCCTGATGTGGGGCTTGATCCCAGGACCCTGAATCATGGCCTAAGCCAAAGGCAGAAGCTTAACCCACTGAGCCACCCAGTTGCCCCTAAATATCATGTAATTTCAGATTGATTCTTTTTGACTCATTGTGATTAAAGGATAATATCTGTACCACTTTTTTTTTAAAGATTTCATTTATTTATTTGACACAGAGAGAGAGATCACAAGCGGGCAGAGAGGCAGGCAGAGGGAGAGGGGGAAGCAGGTTCCCCGCTGAGCCGAGAGCCAGACACGGGGCTAGATCCTAGGACCCTGAGGCCACGACCCTAGCTGAAGGCAGGTGCCCAACCCACTGAGCCACTCAGGTGCCACTCTGTACCACTTCTTATTTGGAAAGTTTATTTAGGTTTTCTGTGTGGTCCAAAGTACAGTCAGTTTTGGAAATGTGTTAGGGACACCTAAAAAAAAAAAAAAATCTACTCTTGGTTTTTAGGGAAAGAGTTTGATATATATAACTTCACTAACTACGTTATTTAGGCCATCTATATCATTACATTCTCCGATCCACTTTATCTGTTAATTCTCCTATAACTCAAGTGTTTCTATTTTTCCTTGTATTTTCTGTAGTTCTTGCTTAATGGCTTTTCATACTAAATTAGTTGGTATAGTACAGAAACACCTATAACTGTTACATCAGTGTCAGGGATCCTGGGTGGCTCAGATGGTTAAGCACCTGCCTTCAGCTCAGGTCATGCTCTCCAGGTCCTGGGATGGAGCCCATGTTGGACTCCCTGCTCAGCAGGGAGCCTGTTTCTCCCTCTCGCTCTGTCTCTCCCACTGCCTATGCTCTCTCTGGCTCTTTCTCTCAAATGAATAAATAAAATCTTTTAAAAAATCTATTAGATCATTGTGGAAGCCACCCTTCATCATACAAAAGATCTTTATTTTCCTTGCTAAATGCTTTTTGCTCTAAATTTGATCTTGTTTTATACTTAAGATAATGGCCTCTGCTTTTCTTTTTGTTGGCGTTTGATATTATTCCTTTGTTAATCCTCTATTTTCAAGTTTCTGAGTCACTTGGCTTTAGATATATATCCGGTATATAGCATATGGTTAAGTTTTACTTTATTACTCAATCTTAGAATCATTTCCTTCTAACATGTGAATTTAGGTGACTTATATTTATTGCTATGACAGACATATTTGTACTTAATTCACAAAATTTTGTCATGTTTTAAGTTTCTATTGCTTTATTATTTTTTAAAATATAATACTCTACAATCTATATTCTCTTTGTTTGTTTTTGACAGTATTCCTCATACTGTTTGGGTAGGTTTGGATTATGAGTAATTCTTTCACTGATCTTTTATAACTAAACTTTAATTATTTAAATCCTCTATTTCTTGAAACACTGACAGCATTCACTATGAATAATAAAAATTGTTCTGCATTTTCTCTTCTTTCCATCACCTGAATTTCATTTAAACTATATATGTAATACATGAGTAATTATATATACACACACACATATATATACAATTATATATACACATAAAACTAACATACACATATACTCTTAAAATTTTTGCCTTTGTATATTTAACTATACTTATAAATCAAGTTCTTGATTTATCACATTTAAATGAGAGCCTTTGATCTTCAGCTGAAAGTGATGAAAAAATAAATATACACCATCTTCTGCTTTCTCTACTCTAATATTACATTAGTTCTAATATTTATATATATTCAGAGCTTATATTTTTTTCTGTAAATAAAATTTCCATATTTATTTTAGATTGAGTCTAAATGTTAAATGGGCTCAGTGTTCACCAGTTCTTTTGCCAGGAATTTTCCATTCATCTTTTAGTCAAAGCCTTTCATTTAGTAGTTTCCTTTTCAGAGTTTTTAAAAGCATGACTCAATGGGAGCTATAGATTCTGGGCTCTTAAATGTTGAACAAGTTTTATCTATTGCGTTTATTTTTATTATTTATTTACTTATTTATTTAAAGATTTTACTTATTTATTTGACAAACAGAGATCACAAGTAGGCAGAGAGGCAGGAAAAGAGAGAGGAGGAAGCAGACTCCTCGCTGAGCAGAGAGTCCGACATGGGGCTCGATCCCAGGACCCCGGGATCATTACCTGAGCCAAAGGCAGAGGCTTAACCCACTGAGCCACCCAGGCACCCTGATTGCCTTTATTTTTAATGACAGTTTGGCTGTGCATAAAATTCTTACTAGGCCACACACTATTTTTTCCCCTTTCATTGAGGGCTTTATAGGCATTATCTCTGTTATCTTTTGATGTTTCTGTAAATAACTCTTGGGCTAAACATACTTTTAAAAATCTGTGATTTTATATAGGTTACTTGATATTTCTGCTGGGTTGACTAAATGATTATTTCTTATCTCTAAAGTTTTTTAATACTCCTAAATCTAAAATATAGCAGTGCGGATGGCTCTTTAGTAAATTTCTCTGGAACATGGTAGATCCTTTCAATCTACAAATTCAAGTCATCTTTAATTTTTTGAAAGTTGTGTCATATTATATCTTTGGCTGTTTGTGTTCTATTTGTTTCATTCTTTTCCTCAGAGATATTTCACTATGTATCTATGGAGGCTTCTGTGTCACCCAAATCTACCATTTCATCTCTAATCCCCTTTTAATCTGTTATTTCCATTTTATTGATTGATTGATTGATTGCTTTAAAAATCCCATCCTTCAGATCCCCTGTCCTATTTTCAGCAGTGTCTATTTTACTTTCTGTTGCTTTAAATTCACCTTCACTTCTTTGGTGAGCTGTAGCATTTATGTTTCTTTTCCTCTCATTTCACTGTATCATCCTGGACCACTTCATCTCTCTTTTGAGCTCTTTGGTGGTTTCTTTAAATTTTTATGGTTACCTTATTTTTTCATCTATCTGTTAGAATCACTATAGAGTGTTCTGTTTCTATCATTTGTTTTCCCCTTCTTTTTCTCTTTTTCTACTGCAGTGTCTTTGTATTAGCATGTAGGATGTTACAGCATCTTATGTTGGGTTATTTTTTATTGTCACTCTTCATTGAATGTAGAGAATTCTTTTTGATACATATATTTGGAAAAAGTTTATGTGGGCTAGGAGGCAGGATGTTGTGAGTTGGTAAAAATTTGCCTTGGTTCACTATTAAATCTTATTACAGATGCTTGTGTGTTTATGAGTTATTTTTGTCATTCCTTTGTCTTAGTCAACAGGGTGCAGCAATGCCTTACCAACAGGCTGTTTGCTCTATACAGAGCATAACTGTGCATTTCCCTTTTCAGCTTCATTGGCTACCACATGGTGTCAGGTAGAGTCCAAAAATGCTTGTGCTTACAGGTTTGTTATTACTTTTGCATTTGCCAGAGAGTTGCTCATTTTAATTACTTAGGGTATGTCTACTTTGGACTGCCAATTTGGGGGATGTGTTTTCTGCTCAGTTTGTCAAAAGCCACAACCTGGTCTCAATCATCTCTTAGCTTTTCCTGAATTTCTGTTCCATTGCATTTGGCCAGCCCTATGTTATATATTGTGTTTCATGGATACAGAACCTCCCAGGTTTTTTGAAAAGGAATTTAAGCTTTTCACTCTTGTCTGTCTTTCTTTCTTTTTATCTTTCTTTCTTTCAAAGGTTTTATTTATTTAAGAGGGAGACACACAGAGAAAGAGAGAGAGAGAGACAACACAAGTCAGGTGGAGGGGCTGAGGGAGAGGGAGAAGCAGACTCCTTGCTGAGTAGGGAGCCCAATATGGGATTTGATCCCAGGATCCTGAGACATGACCTGAGCTAAAGGCAGATGCTTAACCAACTGAGCCACCCAGGTGCCCCATCTTGTTTTTCTGTTTTATGATTTTGAATAAGAAGATGGGAAGAGCTTTCTTTCTAATAACATCTTAAAATTTAAAGTATTACCATGCTGTTTTGTTACTGCAAAGTTTACAGTAGAATCATATAGGTCTTCTTTCCAGATTAGCATTTAGAATAGTTGTTTTACAAATCAACATAGCACCTGTCACTGGAGTCAAAAGAAACCAAATCAAGTATTGAACCTTGAGGCCCTAGATATGTCAGGAAGCAGTTGGCTGGGATGATTAGGTAAAGTAGCTATGGCCTTTGACAATGGAAATAGAGAGAAGGGACAAGCATACACATTATCACCATTCAGAAGGTCCCAAAGAAGCTTCTCTAGGATGATAAATCATTGACCTTTTAGAAATAATTGATTTAATTCTGGAAGGATAGTAATGTTAGATTAATTTTAAAAGGAACCATAACATGAATCCAGACAGAGAGAAAGATGAAGAGAATTAGAACATTTTTACTTTCTTTTTTTTTTTTTACAAGTTTTCCCTCAATCTGCAAGTCTTGAGTAATTGTAGTAGTACTAGTAGTATTAGTAGTAACAGTAATACCACCTACTGAGTGCTTATTATGTGCCCAATCCAGTGTCAAATGTCCTCCAAATCTCTATGAGGTAGAGTTATTATTAGCCCCAATCATTCCTGAGGCAACTGAGATGTAGCAAGCCCAACTAACTAGCTCAAGATCACACAATCAATAAGTGCTTTTACATCTTTTGCTCTAATCAACATCAGTCATCAGTCATCAGTCATCTAATACTATCATTTTAATGGGATTGCATTCTAATTCTTAGAGCAATGTTTTGTGTGTGTGTGTGTGTGTGTGTGTGTGTGTGTGTGTGTGTAATTACATTATCAATGCCTAGGAAACAACTTGCATACTCGGAGCTACCAAATGGCCACTTGGAGGAAGCAGGTGTACCGATCTGGCTGTGGGGATGAGGAGGCAAGCAGGGGGACAGGACACCAATAAATGGCCTCTTGACTACAGTAAGAGATTCTTCTTCTTCTTAACAAGGAACCTTGTGTCAGGCAGCCTAGGGCTAGTGCAGCTGCTCAATATCATCAAGGAACTGGACGTCGTGCTACACCAACCTTAACTGTGCAACTTTCCTTCTCATGGTCAGGAGTGGCTGAAAGAATCTTTACCTATTTGGAAGAAGAATTGCTTTCTCCCAGGGCACTCTGCTTACATGGCGTTGGAATTATGTCTACTGGCTACCCCAAGCCAAGCCATAGGAAGGCTGAAAGTTTGAAGCTTCTGACCTTGGTGGCAGAAGCAGACAGGAGAGAAGGAGTTGTGCATAAACAATGAATCTTGGAACACTGAAAAAATAAAATTAAATTAAAAAGAAAAGATAGAAGGAGTTGTAACAAGGGTTAAATGAGCCAATCTATTGGGTCTGCCATACTGCCTGGGAAAAACTTACTTTTGTGAATAAGTAGTAGAAGCACTTGACTCCTTCCTAGCTTCTGTCTTGGATTACAAACATGGCCTCTCAGAGTCTTCATTGTTCATCTGGAAAAACGTGGCTAAGAACTGTACAGGGCTGGGTGAGAATTTAATGATCTAATGCTTATAAAACTACCTGACCTGGTACCTAGCACATAGATGGTAGTCCTTAAACATTACCCCTAGGTTTAAAACATTCCAATCTGTCAAAACTCTTAATTAACTTAGGAGTTATCAAACACTCTTGCTAAAAGAAAAAGATTCTCTGAAAAATGCAAGGTGATTTATTTTGTCAACATTGAATTACAGTTCTCTCCAGGGCAGCTATTACTCAGTTCACCCTACACAGATTTCATGATTTATTCAATGCTTCAACTACAGCTAAACATTTAGCAGGTGCTGTATTTCCAATTTACTGCTGGGAGCATTTAAAGAAAACACAACAAAAATCCCTCAAACAACATTCCCCAGCTAAAAGGGAAGAGGCTGATGATAATGCTATTCCAAATATCTTCAACAGAAATATATTTACATCTCTAGATTCTGTTATTTCTCTACCTTGGACTGAATCACTCAGCTCAGCTTTTCTGCTGTGGGAACTGCATGTGGTGATGTCAGTGGAGAAATTCCATCTTGGCTCTTGTTTCTCATCTTTCAAGCTGATATTTATGTTTATGACTCTGGTCTTGTTTAGGAAAGTGAGTTTAACAATTTACTAAGGGCATCTAAATATCATCTTCATATGTAAATAGTTCCTACCAAAAAACAAGTTAGTTGTGATTTGAAGCATGGTGGGAGGAAGGGCAGCTGAAGCCTGGAAATTCCAGGGCATAGAGCCTAAAGTAATGTTTCGCACAATTTCTGTTATGTCTTCCAAATATACTACAACTAGTTTTCATGAAACTTTGAATGCACAGAATTTCTCACGTAAGGAAAAAATTCTCTATAAACCAACTATCTCTCACTTTTACATAATTTGGAAGAGGTTCTCTGAGGAGCCCTAAGGCAAGGCATAGTAAATGTATTCCCTGTTTTCAATTTCCATAATGTGGAGGGAGTGACTTCTGTCTGCTTATCTCAGCAGGAAGTGGCCAAGCTGGATGGTGCTGAATACATTTTCAAAGGAAGAGCAATGTGGCAGTGGTAAAATCACAAAACTCAGGAATGGAGGATTTGAGTTCAGTCCCTGTTGCTGACACTTGTTATCTGTGTCACTATGGCCTACGCTGTTGTGTGCTTCACCCAAGAGGTGTCTCAACACCCTTCTCTCTCACCATCAGTGTAAAGGCTGGGAAAGCTAAACACTCTCTCAGGCTTTTTATGCAGCCAAGACTTCCACGGGACATGGTTCTGGCCAATGAGAGGTGAGCAAAGTCTGCAAGCCAGGGGATGCCCAAGAAAGTTCAATGTTTCACGAGAAAAGACACCAGTATGGCTGATATTGCTCCTTCTCACATTTCTTCCTTTGACCATGTTTGTGACGTGACACCAGGAGCCAAAGCAGCCATCTTGTGACCTTGAAGGAAAGGTCAAGAGAAAAGCAGAGAGGAACCATGATGTCTGTGTGCTGTCCAACCCTCGAGGCAAGGGTTTGCCTCCCAGCCTCTTTTTAGGAGGACCTCTCCTCTCCAGATACAGACACAGTAATTCAGGTTTTCTGCTACTTGGAGACAAAGATTCCCAACAGACACAGTAGCTACGGAAAATTACTTTATCTCCTCCTCTATAACATGAAGATATAAGTAGCATACCCAAACTCACAGGTACGGTGAATTTTGTAAAACAATGCATAAGAAAATACTCTGTTAATTACAAAGTTCAGAGACAAGACAGCCAAGATCTCAGAAAATGTTTGGTTGTTTGACTTCATGGGAATGGCTGAGAGTTGAGGAAGAAAGTGTCAAAGGCAATTGTATAACCAGCCTCACTTGTGATTGGATGTAGCCAAATGATATCCCTTGGGAAGTGCAGGCTTTTAGCTCCTTCTAATACCATCATTTTTCCGTGTTCTTTTTTCCTTGCCTTAGTTTGCCTTCTCCATCCTTCCTTCCCCCGTCCCATATACATATAGTCTAGCTCCTTCTTTGTTTTTTGTTGTTGTTGTTGTTGTTGTCTGTTTCATTTTTATTTGAATTTTAGTTAACATACAGAGTAATGTATGTTACAGGGCTTGTCACAACAAGGCCCCCCCCCCCCTTAGCACCCATCACCCATCTACCCCCTCCCCCACCCACCACCCCTCCAGCAACCCACAGTGTGTCCTCTAGAGTTAAGAGCCCCATGTTCTGCATCATGATGCTGTTAGTTCCTTGTTGGCTTGGACTGTCTTTGAAGGAGCTGGGGAAATACAGATAGAGATGGGAGGGTTCTGGAGATAAACTGTCCTCTTGTGATCTTACCACCTGGCTCTCTGATTTCAGGGCAAAAGGGAAGAAGTAGTTTAATCGTCAGAGGGAACCTCCTCCTAAGAGACTTGTAAGGGAAGCTGCAGTAGATATAAACTAGGCATAGAGGGATATAAACTAAACCGTAAAGGAAAGAAGAGAGGAAAAGAAAGAGTGAAAGCAAGAAAAGCAACCAGTCTTTACTGAGTACCTACCAGGTGGCAGGCTGTCACTGTGCCAGGAGCTGTGGCCGCCGCTGGCTTCATGGTGTGCCCTGCACATTGGCCCAAGACCTTGACCTTGGAAGGGGCTCATGCTGGTTTTAAGGCTCTGCTGTTGCCGTCTTGACATCCTTAATAACGTTTGAACAAGGAACCCTGCATTTTCATTTTGTACCTCACCCTGCAAGAAAAGGGATGTCTCCTGACTGTGGTATCGTGCTCTTTTAACCTGTAACTTCCCTGGGAGGGAGACAGTGTAATGCTGTCCCCCAGATTAAGAGAGAGAAGCACAAATCACACCCAGCAAGCCAGAAGCACCGGTAGAATTTTAACTCAAGTCGCTGCAGCTCCAAGGTCATTCCTTGTTGAAGCCTCATCCCCTTCCAAGGAGCAGCTAAACTCTGCAAGTGCCTGGGAAGCAAGAATAGGAGCCTCCAGAAGAGCACAGTCCCCAAAGCCAGAAAACAGTAGCACTGCAGGGGCCTTTGAGGCTAGTTAGGTTCCTTTGCTTCATATGGGAGAAGGGTTATCAAAGTGATTTGGGGGTAACACCCCCGCTGCTTGGTCCTCTAGCTGCCATCTGTAGCGTGCTATTTATGTGCCATGGTCTCTGCGAAGCCCTTGACATTCGATCCTAACTGCCTTTTTGCAGCAGAGGTGTAATTCATTACTCCCTTGACATAGGAGGAAACACTATCTAAACATTTTAGAATTTTGCAAACACTTTCCCATCTGCGATTTCACTTTACCGTTACCACCACAGGATGGCTGGGGCAAGTATTATTAGCAACATTTGACAAAGAAACCAATTCCTGGGAAAACTCAGACCTTTGCATGAAGAAACATATTGTTGGTGGACAGAGGGAATACTGGAACCTGCCCCTCTCTTCTCCAGTGGATTCTTCTCCTACTAAAACACAGTAAGATGAAAAGGCAGGAATAAAAGAAGTCAAACAAAACCCACAAAAACTTCACGGGCCTCTTTGTAGCTTTCTTCCCTGATGATTCTCGGCAAAATGATAAGTGATAGTAGAACCATATAGAAACTTATTCCCAAGTTTTCAATGGGTGCCTTGATCTCAAAGCTATCGAACAATTTGCCAAGGAAAATTGAGGTTGGGTACCAAAACAAACAAATCAACAACAACAACAACAACAAAAAACCCCAAAGCCCCCCACCAGGCAACTAAACAACTTAGTAGAAGCTTAGTAATGAACACTAGTGTGGACAACCTCTTCAGAAACTCCACAGGGGCCATCCTTGAACAGCACGAGCCAACTGAACCCGAAACTTCAGACTACCCCCCCTCCCCTTTATGGGCATCACTCGGTATCCAAGAACCATTCCTTCTTTTTTCAATTACCAGAAATCCTAGGGCTGGAGATTTCTGCTGGGGCCTCTTCAGAATACTGCCTAAAGAAAATGAAGAAATTGATCTTGACCCTTATAATCTTTTGATTTAGCAAGGGAACTGGGAGCACAACTCTTTGCAATTTCCTACGGCATTGCTGAAGGTCATTCTTCCTTTTCGATCAGAAGTGAAACTTCTACGACAATGGCTCTGAAACCAAAGCACAATTCTGTATGCAAATGGGCTGTGTATATCAATGATTATTATAAAACCCAACAGCGGTCTTTTGGAGGGACAATGACAGAGTACTTGGAAGAACTGGTGTATCCCAGAGATGCTTTTCATCATCATCATTAGAAATGAAGAGGAAGAGGAAAGAGACAGACCCCACGAACCACACAAGGGGAATTGCCAGATCACCAGGAAATGTCTATGCCAGGTTTGGCTGTAATAAGTTTATGCTAGACTCATTTGGGTGGAAGAAAAAAAAAAAAAGAACATCTACAATGTTTTCTCTCCTATTTATTTTTTTAAAAAAAGGCTTTCTTGACCTTCAGTAGCAGGATTATCCCACTTTGATGTGAGTGCATTAAACATTAATGATCTTACCATACTAGTCTTCCAGACCAAATCTTATTAGCATTTAGTTCTGACACTGGTTCTTGGTGGTGAATTATTTAAAAATTGTAAGAGTCTGACGTCGTGTGATAAAAATCACATACCCACCTAATGGAGATTATTAAAGGCATTTGAAGATGTGAACTAAGCAGGACCAATAGTACATGAGGCTCTTAATCTCTGTTTGGCTTTCATTAAAATATTTTGTGGAGCAAAGGACTGTTTGTTTTGTGACACAATTCTGAGCAAGGCTTGAAAAGCTTTATTTAGGTGCCTTGCCCCTTGTAGGAGTTTAGGACTCAAAAGATGATCTCCCCTTCTCTCCTCACTCCTTAGCTAGAGTGATCACATGAATCATTCCCTTACTTTCTAGAATAATTCTAAGACAGGGTTGCCTGGTGCCTGGGACATAGCAGAGTCCTTTTTTTTTTTTTTTTCCCCTTAATTCTCTCAAGAAGAATACTTGGTTCAACTTTCTGGAACTGGCAAGTAGACATCTGATTGTCCTTGGCCGACATTCCCCGGGTCCCTGTGAATTCTGAAGGCTCAAATATGAAATCTGACCATCATGGAAGAAGGCAAAGTCACACGAGTCCCCAGAAAGGCCTGGCTCGCTAGTATCCTCTGAAGCAGTACAGCCTGTGTAATGGGAAGCCTCAGGAGAGGCTGGCTGTGGATGTGTGGATGGATGCAATGTGGGTAAATTATGCATACAAATATGAAGACAGAGAGGTCCCGGTGGGGTGGCTCCAGGTTCCCCTGCCGAAACCTCAGGCAGAGAATCTTCAGAAAGGGCACTCTGTGGAAATTAGTTGAAGATTTCTGTGGAAATCTTGGTTGATTAAGATGGGGCGGGGTGGGCACGACATAGAGAATGTTTCCTTTCCTGCAGTGCTTGTCCCTGATAACTAAGCTAATGACCCACACTAGCCTCCTCATTCCTGACCTAATGGGAAGCAAAAGGAAACCACTGTAAGGAATGGGCAGTTGATGTGTTGTAGTAAAGGTCAAGAACCTAGGAATCAGCCCATTCCAGAAAGACAAAGGTCAGTACTTTATACCCAGGGGGTCTTTTAAAATGAAAGGCTTAACCTTTTACTTCCTTGAGAACAGGGGAGAGAAACAAACCCTCCCTGATACCGGCTGGATCCTGGCCTCTGTCCTACCTTGGGTGCCAGGGGTCCACTCGGGTGGCCAGGAAGAGAAAGGAGCCCCAGCAGCCTTGAAGCAGCAGTCCTGGCCCCCCACAAGGCCTTGCACCTGTCCCCACTCAGCGGTGCACAAGGGCTTTGGGAACACTGGGGTGGAGAAGGGGCCGAAGTTCATCAATGATGCAGGACTGCCGTGCCGGGGAGAGCTGGCGGAGAGGGAAGGATGGGAGGCAGAGGCAGGAGAGAAGCTGTCTTCTGAAAGAGCCCACACAGGCAGCGTGCACCCATAAAACTCAGTTTCTCCCAGTGGTGGGAGGGGGAGAAAGAAATGATGATAGTCCTTAGAAGAAAGGTTGGGACCAATTACCGGTCACAGGACCCAGAACATGTCTCCAATCACAGAGCCATTCTTTGAATGAAATCCTGGTAGTACAGTTTGGCCAGTTGCAGAAGTGATGATGCAGGCGGCCTGGAGCTGTGGGTGGTCTCGTCCACAGCCTGTGACCAGAGACTTGGCAGACCAGGCATGTCGTCTCTATGACCGGTGCTTTTCCCAGAGCTTGAAAGAAATAACCTCTTCAACAGAGCACAGAGCTTAAGAGGATTTGCTGTTGCTTTCCAGGCACGTGTTCTTTCAAAAGCATGAATTAATCATAAAATCGCCTTTATCAAGTAAGCAACCTAAGCTTCACAATATCACATGAGGACCAGTATACAGGAACTTTCTAAACCGAGTGCGAACATACCCGCTGCCGGCTTCAACCATACCGAAGAATCGGAAAAGCGTCTAGTGAGTGTCCGTCCACGGTCTAACTCCTCTGGAGACTCAAGCATGTTCGCTCAGTCACTTACCCATTCGGTCAGTCATTCACGGAACAGATATTGATGAACTAGATGTGTGCCAGCCGTAGGCGGGGTTTTAGGGCCTACTCCCAGGTTCTTAGACAAAATACACTTCCTTCCTCTTATGGGTTATAACCTGAGGAGTCAGGAAATTTGGGATCCCACAGCCACTTCCCTGGGCTTGCCCTCACTCAGGCCTCTGATGACTTGGGTAGGGAGGTGCCAGGGGCTGGTGAGAGGCCCCCCCCCCCCCAAACAGCTTCAGCTCTGCATTAAAGGTTTTTATGTAGACTTGCAAAGGGTGTGTGGGCAAATCATTGGTGTGAGGGGAACAGAGACACGAACACAATATATGGAGAAGCTAAAAATAGGAATTTAAAATCCAGAGAACATTCCATACCAGAGAAAACCAACTGCACAGTACAGAGCAACCAAGCACTGATGCCACGGTCACTCACTCTATCATCCTATCGAGAGAGGCCTTTAGAGGAACAGATTCTGAGGATAAACCTAAAAGACATGAAGTGACTTGATGATTTATACCATTTTGTTTAGATTTGGAAAACGGACCCACGTCCAAAGGTTCCAAGAGCTCTGGCTGCAAGTGGCTAGTTCCCTTCTGTTCTGTTCCCTCTCTAACAATTGCAAGGGGAATGTTGTACCCCTGTTTAGCTTGTGCTGAATATGAAGGTGTGTATGTGTATATTTTGTCAGCTGGATGTATATGTCTTACTCATGGTTAAGTGCTCTGGATGAGAGTCCTGCATTTTATTTGAGCAGATGTCTACCTAAAGTATATTGGATTAGATCTTCATACTAATGAGTAACAGCAATGTCCACAATAGCCGAACTATGGAAAGAGCCTAGATGTCCATCAACAGATGAAAGGATAAAGAAGATGTGGTGTGTGTGTGTATATATATATATATATATATATATATATATATATATATAACGTAGCCATCAAAAAACCTGGAATCTTGCCATTTGCAACGACGTGGATGAAACTAGAGGCTGTTATGCTAAACCAAATAAGTCAATCAGAGAAAGATAATTATCATTTGATCTCACGGATATGAGGAATTTGAGAAACAAGACAGAGGATCATAGGGGAAGGGAGGAAAGAATGAAACAAGAGGAAACCAGAGAGGGAGACAATCCATAAGAGACTCTTAATCTCAGGAAATGAACTGAGGGTTGCTGGAGTGGAGGGGGGTGGGAGAGATGGGGTGGCTGGGTTATGGACATTGGGGAGGGTATGTGCTATGGTGAGTGTTGTGAATTGTGTTAAGACTGATGAATCACAGACCTGTACCCCTGAAACAAATAATATATTATATGTAATTAAAATTAAAAAAAAAGAATTAACTAAGCTGCATTAACAGTGTTGAGCATCTACTGTTTGCAAGACAGAATTCTAAGCATGACTCGATGATTCGTCAAAGACTCTGCCTTCCCTGAGTGTATGGAATTTTAGGGGACTAAAATAACAAAGACACAAGTAAGTCTAAAGTAGGATAAAAAGTAGGAAGGGACATAGGGGACGAAAACAGGAAGTTTAGAGGAGACAAAGATAATTTCTGCTTGAGTTGATCAAAAAGGGCTTTGGAAGAAGGTGGATTTGAGTTGAGTCTTGAATGACAGCTGGATTTCCTACATCCTGGTGTCTGGAATATAGAGGATGCTTGGTTAATATTTGGTGTGGGAAGATGGCAGAAGTTAAAGATAAAAATAGGATAAAGACACCCTTAGCTTTTATGCAGGGTTGTTCTGAAGGCCAAACCAAAACAGATGGGAAAAAGAAATAAGAACTATAAAAACAGCATTAAGAACTAAAATCATTATTATTTAGAGATATGACTATATATCTGGAAAACTATTATAAATATTAAAAAATTCAATTAGATGGCTGGGGGAGGCTCATGTCTTGAAGTCAGCGGCTTTAATATTTATAAATTATAACTAGTTAGAAATCCTCAAAGGAAGTAAAGACTACTATATAAATACCTAGAAATAAATGTATGAGAAATGTGCAAGATCTGTATAAATTAAACTTTTAAAACACTGTTCAGGGACGTGCAGACCACTAAGGAAATAAAAGGTATACCCCATCTTTTGGCTGGAAAACTCAACATCTTAAAGATTCAATTCTCTTTAATTTAGTATAAAAAATTTCAAATAATCCCAACAAAAATAACAACAGAATTTTTCTATGGAGTCATGCACAAGATGATTCTAAAGTTCATATGGAAAATAAAATTAAGAATAAGAAAAAGAAAGAAAATGCAAATTATAACAGACATTAAAACATATTTTAGATATATAAACACTATTGTTTTATTATAGGAAGAAATAGAGCCATGGAACAGATCACATACCAAAAGCAATCTCTTATTATCTAATAAAGGTGACATTGCATGTTAGAGAAAAGATAAGTTATTCTCAAATAGGTAGTCAACTAAAAGAAGACAAGTTTTGGATCTTTATCTTATGCCTTACATCAGTATAGATTCTAGATGAATCAAAGATTTATTTATTTTTTTAAAGATTTTATTTATTTGACAGACAGAGATCACAAGTAGGCAGAGAGGCAGGCAGAGAGAGAGGAAGAAGCAGGCTCCCCGCTGAGCAGAGAGCCTGATGCGGGGCTATATCCCAGGACCCTGAGATCACGACCTGAGCTGAAGGCAGAGGCTTAACCCACTGAGCCACCCAGGCACCCCTGAATCAGAGATTTAAATGTAATCACTAAACCATTACGATCCAGACAAAAATACCCAGAGAATTTCTTTATACAACTACAGAGTCAGAAGACTTATATGTGTGTGACCCCAAAAACCAGAATCCACAAAAGAAGATAATTTTGACAACGCAAAATGAAATAAAAATCTGGATAGCAAAACCTACTGTAAATTAAGTCAAATGACAAACGACAAGTTTTCAACTCCTATTTACTTAAATAGGAAAACTTCTCAAGACAATAAGAAAAAGACCAGAAATACAAACGACTCTTTAATACATGAAAAGACCCCCTCACTTCTAATATGGAGAAAGTAACTAAAGCACAGAGACTTGACATTTTTCACCCATGATCTTGGTCAAGATCAGCAAGTTTAACCTCCTCGGTTGATAAAGTTGTGTGGACAAGATTCTCAGACATGGCCTATGGGAGTCTAAATCAGTAATATTCTACAGACAGCAGTTTGGCAATGTTTATCAGAAATTGAGATTTCTGATAAATCAAATAGCCTTTGATCCATACTTCAACTTCTTAGAATTTACTCCTTTAGATGTGAGATGACCTTTGGTCAAGAAAATTCACTATAGTATTGCTCTGAGACCAGAGTGGAAACTTAATGTCCACCAGTAGAGAACAGCATCAGTAAATTGGTTTTTATCTGTACTGTGAAATTCTTTGCAGCTATCTAAAAGAATAAGTTATTGCTATGCATGCTAATGTAAAACTGTTGTGTAAAACTGTCCTATTCAGTCAGTGAGGGAGGGATCCCCTGCCCTAAATGGTAGGAGGGCTGAAAGACACAATGCCTGACACCAGACAAACGAGATAAGTGGCAATTTATTAGTCATATATATTCACAGCCTGGGGGAGGAGGACACTGCATGTCATGCTGGGCCATCTAGGGGGTTACATTCCAAAGTGGAGTGAACCAGTAGGGGCTATAGGAGACAGACTATGCAGTAACAAAAGGATAAGGTATTCCCTTCTTTCTAGGGGAAGGATGTGATTGGCTTGATGTGATTGGCTTGATAAACTTATTCTAAAATTTATACAGAAAAGGACCCAGAATAGACAAAACATTCTAGAAATGGAGGACTTACTGCACTTGATTCCAAAATTTACTATGAAAACTACAGAAATCAAGAGTATGAAACTGGTGTAAGGAGGGACACCTGCGTGGCTTAGCGGGGTAAGTGCCTGCCTTCCGCTCAGGTCATGATCCCAGGATCCTGGGATTGAGTCCCACTTTAGGCTCCCTGATCAGCAGGAAGTCTGTTCCTCCCTCTCCCTCTGCCCCTCCCCCCACTTGTGCACACACACGCACGCTCTCTCTGCTCTCTTTCTAACAAAGAAATAAAATCTTAAAAAAAAAAAAAAAGAAAAAGAAACAGGTGGAAGGAAAGCAAAAGAGAACAAGAGAATAAAATTGAAAAGCCCAAATATATACCAAATATATACCCACACATATTGGTCAAATCAACAAAGACAACAAAGCTTTTTCAATGGAAAAAAGAAGTCTTTTTAACAAATGGTGCTGGAATGACTGGATATCCAAATGGAAAAAGACTTATACCTCATATCATACATAAAAATTAATTTGGGATGGATTATAGACATAAATGTATAAGTTAAAACGACAAATCTTCTAGAAGAAAATATAAGAATATCTTTGTGAGTTTGGGAGAGGCAAGATTTCTTAAAACCCAGAAAACAATGACCATAAAAGCAAAAAAAAAAATTTGTAAACTGTACTTCAAAATTTAAAACTGCTCATCAAAAGACACCCTCAATAAAATAGCACACCACAGATTGGGAGAAAATATTTGCCAGATACGTATCTGACAAAGAACTTGTATCCAGGATCCCCACAGTGTAACAATAAAAAGACAACACAATTTTTTTAAAGACCAAGAAATTGGACAGGAATTTCACAAAAGACAGATACATGGCCAATAAATAAACTTGAAAAGGCAATCAACAGCCTTAGTTACAGGGAAATATAAATTAAGACTATAATGAGCTACTACTATACTCATTAAAATGGCTAAAATTAAAAAGGCTGATAGTATCAAACATTGACAAGGACACGCAGCAACCCAAGAACCCACACATTGCCACTGAGTGTGTAACACAGACCACCATTTAGGAAAACTTTTAGGTTTTTATTTTTATTTTTTAACTAATTTTTTTGAGTATGGTTGATGCATAGAGTTATATTAGTTTCAGGGGTACTGCATAGCAATTCAACTTCTCCACACGTTATGCTCTGTTCACCGCAAGCAGAGCTACCATCTTCCTGGACAGTTTTTTTTAAAAAAGAGAACATACATTTCTTTTGTAACTCAGCAATTCTACTCCTAGGTATTATCCAACAGAAATGAAAACATATGCCTGCAAAAAGCCATGAACGAGAAGTTTTACAGTAGCTTTTTCAGACTAACCAAATACCAGAAATATTCCGGGTATCCATCAACAGAATGGATAAACTCTCGTAGAGTCAATCACAAGCTGGAACACTACTCATACATAAAAAGGAATGAATATTGACATACTCTGCAACATGGATGAATCTCAAAAATGTTTTTTTGTTTTTTTTTTTTAAGATTTTATTTGTAAATAATCCCTCTGCCCAATGTGGGGCTTGAACTCATGACCCTGAGATCAAGAGTCACACACTCTATTGACTGAGCCAGCCAGGTGCCCCGAATCTCAAAATTGTTATGCTAAGAGAAAGATGCCAGACACAAAAGAGGATGTACAGTGTGATTGTATTTATATGAAGTTCTGGAATAGAAAAGTGGATTATGGTGATAGGAATCACATTTGTGGTTGCTTCTAAGTGGGGAGGGATTTGGGGAGGGGGGAAGCCTATGAGAGAACTCCCCTGGGTGATAGACATTTTGTAGCTTTTGACAGAGCCCTGGGTTACCCAAGTACATGCCTTTGTCAGCACAGATTGAACCGTGCACTTAAGAGCTATGCATTTCACTGTATGTAAATATACCTCAATACAAATAACTGAAAAAAGTTCTCTCCAGATGTTTGTAGGCACAGCTGATGCGCAGTTCCATTCACATGTGAACTAACACTAACAGCAGTTTCTTTCACGCGGTTATTTTTATTAACTCCCTCCTCACTGGCTGCTTAGATCCAACAGTGTGTCTAATGCCAATATTAAGCCTTACAATTATATATTAATCTCCATAAAATATTCTAAATATATGTGCAAAAAAAGCAGTTTACAGAGGGGGAGTTTGAAAGGAAAAGGTATTTTCTACAACTAGAAGCTGGGAGAACATGTTATTTACCCAAATTATTTCATTTCTTTGTGCAGAGTGACATCAGCAGCTTCTACACTGGTTTCTTGGAGGAGGGTTAGCAGCCGCCCTGGGGCAGACAGGAGGCCGGGGAGGGAAATGAACAGTGAGGGGCTCTTAGTCTTCCTTTTCCAATTGTACCAGAGCTCTCACTCTCTCCTTTCTCAGTTGTGTGGACTGGAGTTCCGTACAAGATAGCTTGTTTGAGAAAAGAATTCTGGCGTTAAAATAAAAAAAAAAAAATCCTGCCTTCTTTTCTTCTACTTTAAAAAGTCTACTATTCTAAGGTAGAGATTGGTGGCCCAGAGCATAATTTTTGAATGAGAACAAACTTTTTAAGTGGACCATGGTTTTGACAACACCCCCAAATGAGATCCCTGTCTCGGTCCATTCAGGCTGCTATAACAAAATACCACAAACTGGGCAGCTTATAAACAACAGACATTTCTTTTGCATAATTCTGGAGGCTGGGAAGTCCAGGATGGAGGTGCTGGCAGATTTGGTGTCAGGTAAGAGCTCAGTTCCTGGTTCACTGGTGGCCATCTTTTCACTATGACCTCACGTGGCAGAAGGGGCAAGAGAGCTAGGCTAGTCCCATTGATGAGGGATCTACTCTCCTGACCTAATCATCTCCCAAAGGTCCAACCTCCTATGGAGTCAACATATGAATTTGGGGGGCGGGGGGAGAGACAAATATTCAGATCATAGCACTCCCTAACCAAATGAATCACCTTCTTCAGAGTTCCCCTTGCCTGGGGTACCTGCCCAGTCTCCAGCTCCTCCAAAGGATTGCTCACATCATCTCCTTCCAGGCCTGAGGTGGGGGCCACAGAAGCCATGTTTGAACCATGTGACTCTGTTCATTTCAGTAAGTCCACTGGATCAAAGGTTGACCCTAATCCCAATCCAGGAGAATGAGGTCCCTCTCCCTCCAATCTGGGCTTGGGACAACAGGCAATAAATCAATTGGGTGGTTGGAAGTGACATGCAAATGCCTAAAATGAAAGGAACCATGGAGCCAGGGCTGGGGCAGACTATGTGTACACAGAAATGGGCGAGAAGGGGCACCTAGGTGGCTCAGTCAGTTAAGCTCTGCCTTCGGTTCAGGTCATGATCTCAGGATCCAGGGATGGAACCTTGCATCGTGCTCCCTGTGCTCAGTGCGGGGCCCGCTTCTCCCTCTGCCCCTCCCCCCTGGTCATTCTCTCTCCCTCACTCTGTTCTCTTTCAAATAAACAGATTAAAAAAAAAAAGAAAGAAATGGGTGAGAACATGAAGAAATAGAGAGAGGCAAGGAAAGGGGGACCATGTGTGGTTCTACGAGAGGTACTAATCCCTTCTTCCAAGGCGGAGAGCCTGCTGTGCTTAATCTTCTGTCCCTCCATTCTCTTTAGACCCTCCATCAAGGTGAGGGAATGAATGGGTTTCTACTCTTTGCAGTCAAATTGTTCTAACCATGGCACCCACTCATTTACTGTTCGGACAGTATTTGTGTCCAAGAAGAGCGATATGGATACTAAAACAGATGCAGTAAGATCCTACTTTTGAAAATAAAGCCACCAAAGAATGCAAAGTACTCAGCACCACGGTCAGCGCCCTTGGCATCTTTTTTCCTAATTAGGTATGAGAGTTAATTTTATGGGTCAACTTGTCTAGGCCGTGAAGGGCCTAGAAATGTGGGGAAACATTGTTCTGGGAGGATCTGGGAGGATGTTTCTGGTTGAGATTAACACTTGACTCAGTAAACTGAGCAAAGCAGCTTGCCTTCCTCAAGGTAGGTGGGCCTCATCCAATCAGATGAAGGCCTGATAAACAGAAAGACTGACACCCCTGTGAGTCAGAGGGAATTTTTCCTCCTTTCAAACTCAAAACAAAATATTGGCTCCTCCTAGGTCTCAAGTCTTTAGACTGGAATGGAAACATCAGCTCTCCTGGCTTTTGGACTTGGATGGGAACTATACACCAGCCATCCTGGGTCTCTAGCTTGCTGCCTCACATTGCAGATCCTAGGATTTGCCCACCTCTATAATCGTGTGGGTCAACTCCTTCTAATACATCTCTTTCTGCTTATAGACGTTCTATCAGTTCTGTTTCTCTGTAGAGTCCTAGCTAACACATCTGGGAAGGTGCTCCTCTGGGCGTAGCCTAGAAGCAGATGGTTCCGTTGTGCGAATTACAAGTTCCCCTTGTGGTAGGAGGTGGAGAGAAGCAAAACCTGGGCTGGATTTCAGGTCCTACTGGCTCCCTTGGCCAACGTCCCGAGGGAGCCCAGCCTGCCTATCTGCCAGTGGTGGCCCTGCTGAACAGGAGGTTGGCAAACGAGGGCTTCTGGGTCAAATCCAGGCCGCCACCTGTTTTCATCAGGAAGTTTACTGGTGCACAGCCAGGCCCATGTGTTCCCTATTGCCCGTAGCTGTGGCAGAGACTGCGGATAGCTCATAAGCTGGAAGAATTCCTCACCTGGCCCTTTTCAGAAGAAGTTCACAGACCCTTGGCTAATTAGCTCATGTCTGACCTTCATTTTCTTTAGGTCTGCACTTCTAAATAATGAAATGTACCCCTGGGTACAGAATATACACCTCAACTGTTGGAACTGAATGGTGACTCGGGCCACTTGGCTGACATTGACTTATACACGCAGTGCAATGCGGGAACCCAGAGGAGTTCATTTACACCCGGAAGGGTGAGCAGAATGTCCTCTGGCAGGGTAAATCAGGTCTGTTGGTTTTAAGAATCCGTGTGATTCTGTTCCCATGTAAGGGGCGGAGGGAGAGAACAAAAGCCAGACTCTAGCCCAACCGAAGAAACGTTCAAAGCCTTCCCCCAATCCCAATGTGAGGGACGCGTGCACCAGTTCCAGAGTTTCTGTAAATAGGCCTCATCTGTCGCTTGACTGCTTTTCTATGCTGCCTCAGGAATCTTCAACGTGCAGAGGGGTCGGGAATAATAAGAGGGGGTAAAAACCCAATTTTCTCGAACTTGTTTTATGATCGTGGCTTAAAATAAACCAAAATAGGTGAATGGGAGGTTGGGGGTTCTGATGGAAATATCTAGTAAGAAAACACCTGTTTAGTGAACTATATGCAGGTTTTTGTTTAGGGTCTCTTTAAGAGGAATAAAAGAAACTCACAAGCCCAGAAGATTTTTTTTTTTTTTTTTTTTTTGCAAAAGATGAGTTTAAAAGGGATGAAATTCTGACAGATGCAGAATAACCACAATAAAAATATCTCCAGAGAAAAACCAGTATGCTCTAAGGATACGAGGGAGCATTTCATAGAAGACTGAAAGCTGTCAGCAGAGTAATGTGTTCGGAAAATGCTACACTGTTCTCAGTTCAACAGCCCATGTCAAGGTTCCTGGATCATGTGTTCCAGGACAGGTCTGGGCCTCTCTTCCCAGGTCAGGGTTTGAAGTGAGATCTTTACAAAGATATCTCCTATGAGGGGGACAGTCCCTCTGTCCAGTGCAATGAGAGGACTCACTTCTAAGCTTTATATTGCTTATGGTCAAGAAAGCTTTGTCTCCTGCCCATCCTGTGGAAGAAATCCTGAAGGAGGGGATAGTGGAGAGAAGGCAGGCTAGCAAGGCACTGTAGTTTTAGAGATAGCCTGTAGAGGGCACTGTTAAAACGGTCTGATGGGAAAGTGTAAGTAAACCCAACATAGACAGGAAAAGAAAGGTTTGTTTCATGACAGGACCAGCTCCTTCCCGTCTGGTCCATAGTTACGGATAACTCTAAGTATATGGGATTCCTCAGTCATTTTTAATGCCACTGTCCTACTTGCCCTGAGTCAGCCTTCATTCTGTTGAAGAATCTCAATGTTGCCCTTTTCCCTGGCCACGAGAGACGTGGCTGTCCCTCCTCTTCAGTACCCGTGGTCATGGAAAATGAGGTGTTGTGACATCTCAGAAGCAGCTTGCAGCCACTGTGCTAGAAGAAGGACGAGCAGGACCGATGACAGTCGGAGGCGGCCGTCCAGAGGTCAAATCTGTGCTTCTGACTCGAATACAGATTTATTAACTACAGTGCTCGAGGCCCTGGTAGGGATTAACTTCATCCCACATGGTCAGGGAAAATCAATAAACTGGGGAATGCAGGCTCCACATCTGGTGGGAGGATCTCCACCCATAGCCTCTTTTGCCTAAGACAGTCTGACCCCTGCCGTTCAGAAGCGGTGGGTTTAAGCAAGTTCCTGTTCTCGCGTCTCTTAGACCCAGCATCTTCTGGAATGTGCTACTTAACACTGGATTTTGAAAAACACTTTGGCCTATATATACATATATATGTATACATACATACATACATACATACATATGTATACATATAACACATACACACATGCATATATGCACATGTACCAACGTGCATGTGTGGGTGTTACACAGCTGGACATTCAGGGCAACTAGTTCAGACTTAACACTAGAAGGCCCTTTGGGGCCTTAGATGAAAATCATTGAAAAACCACCAGCTCCTAGAGTCAAAACAAAACACAAACATCGACTCTTCAGCTTTCTGTCATGTGTGTGGTCGGCCCCAAACACGTGGGTACTCCTCAGGACTGCTGACGAACTCAGCAATGACTCCCCTCGGCCCCAAACCTGCCACGGTGAAGGGATGAGTCCCAAAAGGGAATCTTGCTTACAGCACGTTTTGTTTGAGTTGCCCTTCACGTCTGTGGGCCAGCTCCTCTGCTCCACCTTTCTGGCTCTTTCTAGCTCATCGCGAAGGTTGCTCGGCCGTTCTCAATGCAACATACGCTTTCCTTGGTGTATACCCGGAACTCTGTCAGTACTGTGGGGTTCCAGAGATGAAGTAAGACATGAAGCAGATCTTAAGAAGTTTAAATTGGGTGGGAAGAGAAGCCAGACAGACCACTGTCACACAAAGGCGACCAAATACACGTGTGCCGGTGTTCGAGGAGTGCTGCGGCAGCATTAGAAGAGGAACAATGAACTCTTACCCAGGAGTGTCGGAGGTGGATGTGAGCCATGAAGAATTAACGGGAGGAAGGGAGAAGGGAGAGACGGGCAGGACATGATGGGAGGACATCACCTGTGTGTCAACAGGGTACATGAGAGACAAGCATCTGGCTGCGGTGGCTTGCCTACCACCCTCGTGGAAGGACAAAGGGCAGAGAGTGACACGGATGGGTCATGAGAACACCATGCAAAGGGCTTGGATTTAAGAATGCAGGGAATGAGGAGTTGAAAATGGGAGGCTGGGAGATCAGTGAGAAGGATCTGGCCACAGCCTGGCCAGGGCAGACCAGGACCGGGAGAGTGAGAGCTGGAGCACCCACAGGAGAGCAGAAGGCTAGAGCCAATAGGCAGGGTGGTGGTCATATGGAGAGAGGCAAAAGTAGGGAGCAGAATTCACCCCAACTGCTTTTCTGTGTCTTCTGCTTAGAGGATGCCTGCTCCCCAGAGTCTGCAAATATGAAAGAAACTTCTGAATTTGAAAGAACCCAGATTTATACATTCCTCCCCTTTGCCAGCTGCCAACAGTTCAACCCAGCCCTGAAGGTTTCACTGGTGGGAGTAGCTGCTTTCATTAACTAGTGGGAGGCTCTGCTGAGATAGGGGCAAACGGAACATTCCCCTGAGACCCCTAGGAGGACCGTTTTTAACTAGGCGAATTTTCTCCCACGACCCGCCTGGCGTCCCCCTCGCCTCTGCAGCTAGGGAAGCGACACTGATGTAGCAATCAGCAAATGAACCCCCACCCAGCTGCTAGCTAGAAGGGGGGAGCCTGGATCCTGTCAGAACAAGAAGGTTTTGAAGTCTGAGATTCGATAAAGGATCAGCGTAAAGGGACTTCCCAAACACCTTACACGGAAGCTGTAGAAAGGAACGGAGCTGGGCAGCAAGCCACTCCTTGGAGGGTGGGAAGGAAGCCTGACCACCAGCCACCCTGGCAGGGAAGGAAGGCACTGGGAGGCACTGGAAGGCGGCCTGAGAGTGGCCTGAACAGCTTGTGCGTGCAGCGGGAGGGGGGTACGGGGATGTCTTTGTGAGAACGAACCCAAACGGGGACCAGGGTCCCTGAGGCATACTGGGTATAACTCTCAACTCCAAGGTCGGTCCAAGCAGCCTTCACACAGTGGCCGAATTCTTACCAAGGAGTCACGCTCCTTTGTCCTTTTGTTTTACGAGACACTGACCTTCCCCACATTTCCCTATCCCCACTTTCTTATTCGTGGTTCCCCACAACAAAATGAAAATTTCATTCTTTTTTGAATGAAAAGTTCTATTGGGCTGAATGGTGACGAATGAGCACATTTTAAAACGCCAATTTTCTTCATGCTTATTTTTCTGGTTTTGTCTCCAAACTGAGGAGTGACAGGCAAAACAACAGTCTGACAAGGAGTAACCAAAAACTTTCAGCAGCTCCATTAATGAGGGTCATGTTTACACTTCTTGTCATCGACTAAACATCTGCCTAAATAGGTTTGCTTAGTATAAAAAGTCGTAACCATCTGTCCGCACCCGATGATGCACTCTCCTTCAGTTGTGTACATCTGTGACAATTGCAGGCTTAGCTTTTCTGTCAGAAGGGGGCCCTGGCTGTATAAAGGGTGCTGGACGTGGAGTGGGACCACCTGGGCTGAGTCTCACTTTTGACCCTTGGTGACCTTTGCTTCAGCAAGTGACCTCTGCTTCAGCATTTGTAGAAGGGAAGCAGTAAGTACTTCCCAAGGAGCAAGTAAGGGTATCACTTCTATGATATTGGGCACTGAGCGATTAAACCATCATGTCCTGAGGAGTTTTTGCTATGGGGGGGACGGTAGGGGTGGGGACTGCTACTTAGCTGGGTTGTCCAGGAAGGAGCACAACATTCCTGCTTCTGTGAATGGCAGTTCATCGACAGGCCGGGTCCTAAGCAGTAAAGCACTCCTCCTGACAACAGGCTTTCAACACCACGGAGACAAAAGAGAAAATACTAAGGCCACAGGGAGGACATGGGAGCCAAAGAAAATACAGAGGGAGAGCACATACGTTAAGAGATCTGGAATCAGGCATCGCTTTCCAGATCAAGCTGGTGGAAAGCAATCACCAGGCAGTGAAGGAGGTACAAACGTGGAGATTCACACTTGACTAAAAGCCATTCCCAGAGCTGCTGATTGAGGGTTAACACCAATTCGCTGGTAGGGAGAGTTTAAAGACTTTTATCAGAAAACACTGCATAATCCTTCCTAATTTATTGTGTATACATTGGTTATAATCCTCATGTCAAAATGTGGGTTTAGTGGCTCATCCGAGCCCTTTGCCATCTTCATAGTAATTTCCATTTCAAGGGCTCCCATAGATACTGGCATTTATAAGTACCTAGGCCAAGTGGACCTTGGCTTAGTCTTACAATCAAGACTCAGGGGCCCAGAGTAAGAAAAAACGGGGAAACTATCTTCCTTTAAAATGCTGTCTTTACCAGACGTTGTTGTCAGGGTAAGACATCTATGACAGAAACACACTGACATAGCCCCTTGAAGGAGCCGTCCTCCTGCCAAGCCCTCTTGCCCACATTTCTTCAACCCCCAGGCTTCTAGAGTGCCTGGTCTTCTTTCCCCCAAGCCTCACTCCATTCTCGAAATCTCCTTGGCCAGCAACCCTACCGCCATCCGTCATTACATACTAGACTTGTGCCTTCAGCTCAGCACACAAGCCAGTCTCCCTGGATTATGACCCTAGCATACCCCCACCCCCCCCCCGCGACCAGGCTGCAATGCCATCTTTGTGCGTTGACTTGGCAGACTCTGGCGGGTCCCTGGGGTGATTCCACTTCCATGCCAACCAGACCACTATGACCTTCTTCCCTGCTTATCACCCCCAGGGGGCAGCCCCCTCGCCAACCTCTCATTGCTACTCCTGGGCGAATATAAAGTCTATTTTTAGCAGTGGGTTCCTTTCATTTCATAGTATTATAGAACGATTCTCAGTATTATGACATTACTTAAGAAGCCAGAACACGAGAACAATAGAAGAGTCTCACAAGAATTGAATTTTCTAGTGTCTTCAGAAGGACAGTTTTTGACTTATGAAATTATACATAGATAATATATCTGTTATCCTACAACCTAAAGGAGAATTTTGGCTCATGTCTTCAACCGAGGGGAGCAGAGGCACATGCAGAGCAGGGGGCCTTCATGGCCCATATTTATTGTCCTGTCTTCCAGCTCTTCTCCTAGAAATAAGCTACAGAATTAGAAATCTGACATATTAAGGGCTTTTTGAAAATTTGGGCATTTCCAATGGTTTAAGGAACCCTGTTCCCTGAAAAGGGTAACACATTGACTATCTGTCACAGTGACCTGAAAAGTAATCAATGCTAATCTACTGGTACCCCATCATCAAGCCATGGAAAAGGTCATATGAAGGTCAAATATGCTTGGCAGAGAGAAGTGACAATCAGGGCACTGTACTGTCCTCATAAACTCCTCTGTGGATGGCACAACTCAAAGGTCTACCGCATAGCCAGGATCCTAGAAGTTTTTTACTCTTACTGATGTTCCCTTCCTTGTCCATCTCAAGTCTGCAATACACGAATGAACGAGAGCACGATAATCTTTGAAAAGAGTTCAAGGTCTAGAAGTGCCCTTAGTCATGATATCTTTGTAGCAGTCACAGTTATTCAAAACAACAACAATAACAACAAAAAAAACACCCCACACAAGCAAGATCATTTCAGTCCTGCTTAAAATTTTCCAATGGCCTCCCCCACACTGTGTATGAACTTCAAATCCTTCAGTGTGGGCTACGAGGCCCTGCAGGATGTGGCTCTTCCTTACCTTTCTAGATGCATGGGTTACCATGTCCCACTTGCTCATCAACCTCCCGGCATCCTTCATCCTGTTCCTCAAGTCCATTCTCCTGCCTCAGGGCCTTTGCCCCTGCCCCTTGCATTCTCTGTCTTACAACGGGCTTGTTCCAGATTTTTGCATATCTGCCTCTTCACAGAAGCTCTGCCTGACCAACCTGTGTGAAGAGGCCTCCTCCCCCAGTCACTGGATCCTATCTCTCCCTCTTCTTTATTGCATTGATCACTCTAGCAGTGGAAACTTGGTCTCTCTGGAATTTGAACAATAAATGTGACTAGGTCCCAGTGGTTTCTCTTGTCCTAAGAATCCTGTTTAACTTCTCACTTCGAGCTAGCTACATATGACTTGCTCTCTGTGTTAATACACTAATAAACGTCTTTGTACTAATAGTAACCAGTAACTTCTAGCAAATCCACTAAGGTCATGGTCAAACTTATTGTCATCAACTAAACATCTGCCTGAGTAGATATTCTTAGTGTATAAAGCCATAACCATTTGTCCACATGAGGTAAGGTCCTCTGCTTCTGTTTCGCAAGTATGTGAGAACTGCAGGCTTAGGTTTTCTGTTAGAGGAGAGATTTGACTATATTAAGAGCCCAGGACATGGAGGCAGAATACCTGGGCTGAGTCTCACCTTTATTAGCTGGTCCTAGGGAGGTCTCAGGCAAGTGATTTCTGTTAACATCTGTAAGAGGAAAGTAGGAACTACTTCCCAGGATGCAAGTGAATGTTTAACCTGTTAATGGGCATTGAGTGATTAAATCAATTATTATTGATTTGCTTTTATCTATCTCTTGTCACTATACTGTGAGCTCCATGAGTACAAGGCCAAGGTCTCTCTCTTCAATACTATGTCTGCAGTGCGGGTAATGGTACCTGACCTAAACCTGGAGCTCGCTACATCAGTTGAGTAACTACATTAGCAGCTGGCTTTCACAATGGTCCTGGGAGATAAATACATCATCTTTCCTTCACATGCGGGAAGCCTGAGGTTATAAATGGCTGGCCTATATGGCAAAGCTAAGACTTGAATCCCATGTGAGCATTCTTTGTACCATGACATGACAGTTCATTTTATGGATCAGGTTGACACAGGGTACCCAGATGTTTGGTCAAACATTACTTGGGTATTTCTGTGAGGGTATTTTTGGGTGAGAATAATATTAAAATTGACAGATCTAGTAGAGCCCTTCACTCTCTCTAATGTGGGTGGGCCTTGTTTAACCAGTTGAAGGCTTGAATAGAACAAAAAGGTCGATGGTCTCCTAAATAAGAAGTAGTTCCTCCTGCCTAACTGCCTTTGAGATAGGACATTGGTTTTTGTTTCTTTTCTTTTTTCTTTCTTTTTTTTTTTTCCCTGCCTTCAGACTTGAACTGAAACATTGGTTCTTCCTATGTCCTGAGCTTGGCAGTCATTGACCTGGAACTACACCATTGGCTCTCCTGAGTCTTCTGCTTGCTGACTCATACTGCAGATGCTGGGACTTGTCAGATTCCAAAACTGCATATGAGCCAATCCCTTATAACCTCTCTCTCTGTCTCTGTCTCTCATTCTCACTCTCTCTCTCTCTACACACACACACACACACACACACTCACACACACACACACACACACACACACACACGAGATCTTCATGTGTGGAATTTAGAGGGAAGAAGTGAAGCAGGACTTCACGAGTATATGCTATATCTCCCTCAATGGCAGTAAAATTCCTCCCCGTGCTTCAAGGCTGATGTCTTCTTTTGCTATTTGCCAGAGAAAACTTTCTGCCTTTAAAGGCTCCATGTGATTAGATCAGGCCCATCCAAGTGAACTCCTGGTCATAAAGTCTGTGCCATAGGACATACTTAATCACAGAAGTAAAATCCATCATATTCATCAACCCAGAGATTATTCAGGGCAGTGCAGGTGCACCCTTGGGGGCCTCTTAGGATTCTGCCTACCACAGCATCCTTATTAAACTCATAAGAATCTGGACATCTACAGGCTACACTCATTCTTGTGCATTGGGCCTGGTCTCTGAGGTAATTAACTGTTTTCACTTACAGGATTGATCCCCCATCCCTCTTCTACCTTCTGTTTGTGCAAATGACACTCACATTCTCATTCGTGATGAGGTAATACAGATGAAGGCACTCTAGAAATGATGGATTTCTCTTTTCCTTTAACATTTTTTAAAATTATTTTTAAAAAATTTTTAATAAACATATAATGTATTATTAGCCCCAGGGGTACAGGTCTGTGAATCCCAAGGTTTATAGACTTCTCCTTTAGCAGTTTTTAATTATTACATCATTTAATCACAAAATTAATGTATGTTCACTAAAGATACACTTAGAAAATTAGTATAGTAGTAGTAATCTGACTCTCCAAGTTAAACCATCACACAAGAGAAACATTTTGTTAATTGTAATATGAAAGCAAAATCCTAGAGCAGACAAGCTAACTCGCCCATGCGCTGCAGTGCTCTGTGGCATTTGCTGGAACCTGGTGGTGGGTGAGGGTAAGTCTTCTGTCGAAGGAAGTGCGTGTGCACCCTTAGTTAACCCATGAGATGGTTAATTTGGAGGCAGAGAACAAGGCAAACTGCAGGTTCCTCTTGTTGCCGTAGCAAATCATCACAAACTCAGTGGCTTCAAGTTACTTAGGTTTATTCTCCTATAGGACTGGCGGTCAGACGTCTAACGTGGGTGGCAAGGCTGTGTCTGTTCTGGAGGTTCTAGACAAAAGTTCATTTCCTTCCTTCTCTCAGCTTTTAAAGGCTGTCTGCATTCCTCGGCTTGCAACTCCTTCCTTCCTTCTTCAAAGCTAGCAGTAGCATCACTCTCACCTCTGACCCCCTGTCATCCCCTTATTTTTGACATGAGGCCCAGACAGATAATCTGGGGTAATTTTCCTAATGAAATAGCTTAACTTACATACGCAAGAGACTTTTTGCCATGTAAGGCAATACACACACAGGTTCTGGGCATTCAGACCTGGATGTGGTAGAAGACCATTACTCTGCCTGTCATGTAAGCCTTGGGTCTGAAGAGACCAGATGCTTGTCAGTCCCGAAGGCCGTGGAAGGTCTGGAGTGGTGCCAGCGGTGGGGGCTGGGCTGTCCTAATCACATGGTCACCCGTGCAGGGAGAAGAACCCCCAAGCTTTGCATGCAGCTCTGAGGAGGTCTTGGTCTGAGGGTTCACAGACACGCACCTGAAATCCTCTTCAGGTTCTCCTTAAGCTGAATCAACGGTAGCTTTCCCAAATAGACGCAGCTCCGTGCCTTCGTCCTACGTCACGTTGTCAGATCTGCCCGCAGCCACCCAAAGCTGCTCAAAGATGGAACAACCACAAAGGTGAAACCCTAGGTGTTCTTTAGGGCAGCTCTCGGGGATAAAGGTCACCACGAGGGATTTCACTTGAAGCCAGTAAGTGACGCGAACACCCTTATAAGGCGGGAATGTGGATCCGTTGCTGGTAACCATACTTCCTCTAGTCTCTTATTACTTTAAAGCCTAATAGGGCCCTCGCACTCTTCAACAGCTTCTCCGTGCTGGCTGTGCAGTGTCCTTTCCTTTCTGTGTCTCTACCCCTTGCTGCCCCTGCTGTCTCTCCTCATGCTGTGTTAGCTGTTGGCCTAATTTAATGCTAGGCTGGAAACTTTCCTCTCTGTTGGGATTAAAGGAAAAAAAGGAGAGAAGAAGAGGTGATCTGATTACCTGCATATGTATGGTTCTTTGATTAAAGGAAGGCAGGCAGTGAGGGAGGAGGTTGTCTGAGGAAGGAGGCTATCTAATGACCCACATACATATTATTTCTTTAGGCTCAGGTTTCTTGCCCATAATACAAGCTTTGAAAGGCTGACTCAACCTTCTCAAGTCACTCTAGAATGCTCACTTTCAATTATAGGTGACCTCATACATCTCCGAGTCGATTTTCTTAATGCCGTGTCTCAATTGTAGAGCCATGATTTTATCTCTAATTCACCTAATTCGCTGGCATTGCTCTTTTGGCGTAATTTCCAATTTAGTGAAAAAAGACTGTGGGTGGCTACCACGCATTCCAAGTCATCAGGGGCAGGAGGATGGGGCTGGGCCCAGGAGGGTTACAGACCCTCTGAGTTCTATACAGACAACCTTGGCACACGTTCCAGCATTTTGATGCCGTCATGAAGGCAGTGCATTTCCAGCAGGCCAGCCTTTCTCGTTTTCAGTACCTTTCCTAGTGAAGAGCCATGGAGAGTGAGAAACTGAAGGAGGACTTGAGACTCTCTGATCTATGACCTTCATTTCATAGAGGACAAAATGGAAGCCCAGAGAAGTCCAGTGACTTGCCTACAGTAACTAGGCAGTTTGTTTTCAGAAGAGAAACCAAAATCCAAGTCTTTTGATGATAAGGCAACAGCTGCTCCCTTATAACATGCTGTTCATCCTTTTCGCCTTGAAGGAATAACCTCAGATGTATTGGGTATGGTGAGATGAGGCTACTCTTGGCAAACGCCAGGTAACCCTCCTCTCTCCTGAGCCAGAGCATAGGCCTAGCTTTTATCCCATTGATCACAATTGTTGGTTTTGGAAGTTGGATGAGTTTTTTGTTTTGTGGTAGACAGAACAATGCCCCGCCCCTGCCAAACAGGTCCACATCCTAATCTCTAGAACCTGTGGATATGTTAAGTCCCATGGCAAAAGGGAATTAAGGTTGCAGATGAAATTAAGATTGCTAATCAGCTGTCTTTAAAAGTTTCTTTTTTTCTTTTTTAAAGATTTTATTTATTTATTTGACAGGGATCACAAGTAGGCAGAGAGAGACAGAGGGGAAGCAGGCTCCCTGCTGAGCAGAGAGCCTGATGCGGGGCTCAATCCCAGAACATTGGGATCATGACCTGAGCTGAAGGCAGAGGCTTTAATCCACTGGGCCACCCAGGTGCCCCTAATCATCTGTCTTTAAATTAGGAAGACTATCCTGGATTATCCAGGTGAGCCCAGGGCAATTACAAGAGTCTTTAAAGAGGGAAAAAAAAAGTCAGAGAGATGCCATGTGATGAGAACTCAACTCACTGCTCCTGGCTTTGAAGAGGGAAGGGGACCATAAACCAAGGAATGTGGGCAGCCTCTAGAATCTGGAAAAGGCAAGAAAACAGATTCCCCTCTAGAGCCTCCAGAAGAAACAAACCTTGTCAACAACACCTGGCTCTTAACCCAGTGAGACCCAGGCCAGACTTCTGACCTACAGAACTGTAAGATAATACATCTGTGTTGTGTTAAGCCACAAAGCTTGTGGTAATTGTTTATAGCTGCTCTAAAAATCCAGTACAAAGTTGGAAGGACCTCACACAAATCTGTCACCTGTTAAAATGTTGTGCTCTTATGTGGAAGGTGTGACATATGTCTCCAATCAGCTCCTTGATGTTGACCAGGTGTGAACTTGGTGGTGTATACAACGGAAACAAGGGGACGGGCACACTAGTTTCTCACTCTCAAAAGCACCACCCTTTCTTTCCCTGACCTTCTGAATGCATCGCTGGTGCTCCTTCTCCTGTACCCTTAACAACCCAATGAAAGTCACGGGCTTCCTGGTCACAACTTTTTCATCCTTCTGCTGGCATAATGTGCGGCATACAGGAGAGGGTCTGTAAACACTTGTAGGACTGAAATATATGCCTAATGGGGATGACCTGTGTCTTTTTGCAGTTCTCAAAAAAAATACACACACACACACACACACACACACACACACACACACACACACAGCACATGAATAAAAGGGTTCTACTTCACCTTAAGTATCCTAATAGTTTCTTATAGCTGATGAGGGCTGGGGGTCAGGTGTGCCTGCAGGCAAGGTGAGCATCATGGCCTTGGCTATACCCTAAAGTTCTTGAATGACTCATCTTCCCCAACCACCTGGCAACAAATGAAGATGTATTTCGAGGCCAGGGTGACAGGCAGTGTTGGAAGTCCAAACTATTGTCGCTGCAGTGGAACAGCTTGTCACAGCCGCCTAATTTATTCTCTTTCTCTGAAATCCTGGCACAAGATCTGCCACTGAAACTGCTTTTGTTTAAGACTCAACGGTTGCCGCCAACCCAGCCAAAATGTGTAGTCACTGTGCGCGTCTGGTGGCATGCTAATTGTGGCGGCGTCCTCTGGTGACATCTGAAAGGCTGGCCAGTTGACAATGTACACCGCGTCATCGTCTTTGCCAGTTGTCCTCTCCCACCCTTTCCCATTGGCAGTTCCTGGGATTATGCTATTTCATTTCCTCTCTCTGTTTTTGCTTCCTGCCCAAAAGGATCCCATTTGTTCTGGCTGTCACCCAGCCTCATTCTTTTCCACGGACCAACGTTGTGGGCACGAACCTGGTTCCAGCTGATGGCTGAGTGCAGAAAAGTTGCACATGAGCTGACAGCTGGCACATATGAGCATTTTGGATGCAAAGATGAGCATGTAGCAGAAGGGGACCTGATTGACCTAAACCCTCTGCGTTCTCAGTTTCCCCCTTCGAGTCCCTCCTCCAGGAAATCTCTCCCGAATGTTCCCCTTAAACAGCACCTCCCTTGCAACACTTTTGGCGTGTGTATCATGCTGCTATAAATTCTAGTTTTTTGTTTTCTCCTTCCTCCAAAATGTAAACTTCCTGAGGGGAGGACATATATATGTTTTACTTTCTACCCTCTGGTATCCCTACAGAACAGTTTACTCAGTAGAGACTAAGCCCATATTGATGCATAAAATGAAAGGTATGTAGCACTTCCTTGAGATAAAATACTGGGGGAGGTGTGGAGAGAGAAAGAGAAAGTTGGTGCTTGAGCAGGAGCTCTTCTCAATAGTCTATCATATAATGCCATCTATAAAATCACATTAAAATAACATACATTGATTTCACATCTCATACGTAAGGGGCAATCAACCAATTCTTACTAAAATGGGCTGACTGTGACATTAAAACACACCTGAGTTTCTTATCATTAAAAATCTTAAGCAGCACAATCACAGTCATTAGAGGTCCATCAAGATTTAAAACACTTTTCAGTATTTCAAATACTTTAATCTCTCTGAGGCTGCAGACCCAGGACACTGAGAGCTGCTTCCTTTCCCATACACACTTTCCTCTGATCTTCTACAATAAACAGTAGCCCACCAATGTTGATCAAGCCATGCTGGTATCTCAGTTGTCATCCCTTCACTTCAGGCGGTTTTTGAACTTAGAACCTCACACAACCCACAGATCCTAAGATTTCTGACATGAAGATTCCCAGTAGATTTCTGATATTTCTTGATGGCCTGTAATGTTGGTCTCTGTGTGAAATCAACTTGGCCAAACAGGAGTGTCTATCGGTTATGGTGACTGTGGATGCAGCCATATGTGCACAGAAGGATAGTGACCTCCATTGTTGGCAACAGGGACTAATCTCTTAGAACTGATTTATTGAACAGAATTAGCTTAGCACTCAATGCAATTTTGTCTTCAGTTGTGTCAATAAAGGATACTGAATGCAACTGAGTACAGAACACGACATCTAGGGAAGTGAGGAAATAAAAAATGGAGAGAAAGAAAACTTAGTTCTGGTTACCAGAGAGCTTGAGCCTTTGGTACACAATCAGAAACAGGCAACACAAACTAAGCATCGGGTTGTTTTATTTAACTCAACAGATCAAAGGATATCATTTTTGACGTGAAAGAAGAAGAATGATTGTCTACCCAGCTTGCACATTTTATAGACAGGAAAGCTGAGGACCAAAGAGATGACATCCACAGCCCAAGGACTCCCATCTTCTGACTTCTAGAACTCAGATAAGATTTTGTATCATAAGATCAGCCTTTGTAATCCTAGGATATCAAAATCCAAAAGGATTTCCAAAATCAGGGCCAATTTCCTCTCTTGTACATGCATTCTTCAGCTATTTCCTGAAATGAGGTGTTTTCTATAAACATAATCATATATAAATTAACCAGCAGCATGGTGGACCTCTGGAAAGAATAGACATGCTTGAATTTCAAGTTCTAAGATTGAATAATCCCTTCACCCACTTAGGTTTATTGAGCATCTACTATGTGGCAGGCAATGGGAAAGGTACTAGGGATCCAATAGTGAATGACACACACAGAACTCACACCCTCATGCAGTTTACCTTCTAGTAGGAGACAGACAATAAACAAATTCAAAAGTAAAACATGCAGAGTGTCAGATTATGAAGAAACTATGCTATGAAGAAAACTCAAGCAGGTACCAGAAACCAGGAATCCTGTGTGGAGAGGGTATAGGAAAATTTTTCACATGGGATAGGCTTTGAAATGGTATCATTTCAGCACGGACGTAAGGAAGGTTAGAGAGTCAATCATGCAGTTCCCTCGGATAAGAGTGTCCCAGGCAGAGGGCATAGCAAGTGCAAAGACCCTGACCATTCAAGAGACAGCAAGGAAACCAGTGTAACTGCAGCAGAGTGAGCAAGTGTGAGCAACAACGGCAGATAAGGCCGGAGGGGTAGTGGGGGTGAGGAGCCAGCTTGTAGCCCCTGTGCACACTTCCGCTTTTATTAGGAATGAAATGGGATTTCCAGGCAAGAGTTCAGTCTGGTTTATCTGCCTGTGTGTTGGGAACTGACTCTAGGGGAGCATGGGCAGATGTGGGGAGACCTCGTAGAAGGGTAATGCATTGGTCTTGGTGGCTTAGAGGAGGGCAGGACTGGCAGAGGTGGTAGATGCAGGGTCCACGGGGATTCAGTACTATACTAAAGAAGGATGCAAGAGAAATACAGGAGAACAGAATCCCAGCAAGGTGTTTAACATGAGCATCTGGAAAGATGGCACTGCCATTTGCTGAAACGGAGAAGGCTCTGAAGAAGCCTAGTTTGGCACGAAGATCAGTCTCCTTACCTGCTGAATATCGCTGGGCAAGTCACTTAACCTCTCTGAACCTCAGTTTCCCTCGCTGTATTCGGTAATGTCCATTTACTTTACAGAAATGTAGAGTCCACCAAGAAACATGCAAAGCGCCATCTTTCTTGGCATAAAGTATATAACGCCAAAGGTGGTTCCAGCCTGTGGGGAGGGATTTTGCCATAGCTGTTCTGCCTACCTGTCTTCCCTCTCCCTACCAGCCTTCCTCTGAGCCAACAGTACATGAATAAGTGCTGCAAAGTCTATTAGACGTTGCAAGCAACTTAAAGGAACTGGTGAATGAAATCCTATTTCAGGTGAGGATGACTGAAAAATCATATGTTCCGGAGCCCGTGCTAAGCACACGAATGCAGCCTCATTCTCCCTGATTTGTAATGGAGAGTGGGAGGAAGTAAGAACAATATCACGGGGGATGCTATCCCATTTCCCTCAGGTGGAAACCACCCATGAGAGAAAGTTCATTGCCTATCAAACCGGCGGGGAGGTTGTTAAAAATCGCTATGGAATTTAAAAGAAATAAAATAGCATGTAAAAGGAAAGAGAAGCACAGAAAACTCCCAATTCCATACCTTTGGGGAAAAAACTCACTTTCAGGTACCAGCTTGTCATTCTTATGTTAACAAGAGAAGGCCTCCAGAGGGACTGGTAGAGTTCCAGAAAGGTGAGCTCACCAGGAACTAGGGTGGGCAATTTCAACTGAGTGTCTCCTGTGATGTCTTGGGTCCAAGAATAGCAGTCTACAAGGCAAGCCTAAATGCCAGCAAATCTCAGTATATAAAACGTAAATGGTTTAATAACCATTTGTAAAATAATTAGGGGGAAATTATCACTCTTGTAAGTTAAGTCAGATCCTTCTGATAAATGGTTGCATGTGTGTATGTGAGTGTGTGGATATGTATGTCACTGAGTCATCAGTGGCTCTGGAAACTAACATAATGACAGAAATAACCATATTCTATGCTTCAGGGTAGAAATTAATTGGCTATGGGGAGAAAAACACTTTTTTTTTTTCCTTTTATTAAGAATCACTAATTTAAGTGGGCTGAAAGAAGAGATTCAAGTGTTAGGAATATTCTAACAACAGGAAGAAGGCTTTCATTCTTCTCCCAGTCCAGGTAATTAGTTTCTTCTCTGACTTTTAGTTTGTCATTTGTACCAGGGAGTTAGAATGACAAAAAATAAATTTGTCACCATTGTTTGCATCTTTCTCCCTTGTCACATCATCACCCAGTCAGCTCATGGGTGAGCTATTTCTATTCCTAAAAATAGGAAGCACACTAGATCTGGCCTGTGGGGCAGAGTTTGCTGGCCTCTGATCTAAAGTACTGTGACGGGGGGAGGTGGAGGTTGTGGTGATGGTGGTGGTAAATGAGGTTTCATGAGCCAGACAGTGAAGACTGCTCTCTGGCTCAGCCTGGATGTGGTTAAGTCTTGGGTGGAAAGAGCGATGCCTCCTATCCCCAGTGCACTATACCTGGGAAGAAATCCAGAAATGACTGTCAGCTTTGTTCTGAGCTCTAAGCTTTGAGATTAAAAGAAGTATCCCCAATTGCTCCCCAAAGCCCTGACATCTCCTTGTGAAAGTGGTTAGAGGCAGAAGTTTTCTCTCCTCTAACTCTTTTCATTTCAATTAATATTTCTTGAATCCTGCCCTACATACCAAAAAGCTTATGAGTAAATCGGATTTGGAGAAAGCAGCACAGTACTGAAGAAGGTTGGATAATATGGAAGGCAAGTGTGGTAGATTAAAGATGGTGGCCAACTCTGCTATACCACCCAGTAAGAGGTGGGTTCTAGGTTCTCTCCTCTTAAAACCGGGAGGACATTGTAACTGCTTGACCCTTAGAATACGGCAGTAGCGAATCTGGGCCTAGGCTTAGGAGATGTGTAACGTCCACTTCCTTTCTCTTGAAATGGTCACTCTTGGGAAAGCCAATTGCCATGCAAATAGTCTGAGACAATCAAGGGTAGGTGTAGTTGTTCAAATGGATACTCCCCCTGAGCGCACCTTCCAGCCATCCCCACCAAGACACCAGGTATGTGTGTGAAGGTGTTTAGAATCCTTCAGATCAACCACCTGCCAACTAAAACCACTGACTGATCTCAATTGTTGTCACAAGGTATAAAACAATCTCCTAGAGGATCTCTGCAAGAATTCCTGATCCACAAGACCATAAGATATGATACGATGAAATGGTAGCTGTTTTAAGCCATTGAATTTGGGGCTAGTTTGTTGCATAGCAGAGATAAGCAGAAGGGTAAGTATGATGAGATGTACTCCTCCTACCCACCCCCTCCCCCAAAAAGCAGTGTGACTAAAAATTCAGATAAACAAAAGGTCAATGTGGGCTTGACTCATTAAGGAAAGCTATAGGAAGGAAAGACACCGGAGGCTGGATCAAACAGAAAAGGGAGGCTTTGTATAGGCAGGTAATTCCTAAGAGGTCTTCTCTGCCCACTAGTACCTGACCAACACCCAGCTGGCAATGCTCCATTTGAGCCATCTGGCCTGCGGCTGAACCAGGGGGCATATTCCCCATTAAGTGGGGACAGACACAGGGTCAGGGTGCTTGGACCAGAGAAACTGCTCTGTTGAGAGTTCCTTGGCTTGCCAGGTTTCTGATGATGCTTTCGTATATGCAAAGATGCCAATTCTTATGCCACCATCCTAACCAAGCGTGTTTTTAAAAATCACCAATTTTACCAGCCCCAAAGTGTTTTCCAGATGAGGATATCTCACATGCGTTTGGCCAACCGTGAAGTCCTCACATAGAGTATTTGAAAAGTAAATCCTCACAATTCTACTAAGACAGCTACCCCTAATTCCATCCTCCCACATTGATGGCAGCATGTATGTGATCATTATGTGGGTTTATGAGAAGATTCTCTAAGCCCTTCCTCCAGCTCCCTCCTGGCAAGCATCGGGGAGAGGTGTGTCAAATCCATCCATGACAGTTGCCAAGAACCAGAATGCAGTGTTGAGAAGTTCTTAAAAACATGATATGTTGAAATACATCAAAGCCTCTTTGAGCTGACAGATGGGACAACTGAGATATCGTGATGGTAAATGGTTGACACAAGCTGGCAGGAACACCAGCAGAAGTGGAATTGAATCTGCCCTTTGCATCTCCCTGGTAAAGACCAAATGTTGTAAACTTGAAAATTCTCTTGAACTCCATGGTTCCAAGTGGTAAACTAATTTATTTTTGGATGCTTGAATTGCTTTCACTCCTGATAAGAGTGCTTTCTAATTTCTCTGCTCAAAGACAAAAGATTTGGAAAATCTTTTTGTGAAAACCCCAGAAGGGTTGAAAAAGAGAGTCGGGAACTCATTTCATGTTGACCTCATTTCACTTGGTAATAGCATTTTTGGTGAGAGTGCTTTCCTCTCCCCTAGATAGTAGGATGAGCTTTAAAGAAATGAATAAGTAAAAACTTTTAATTTCAGGTTTGGTGGCTTTCTAAATCTTTGCCCACCAGGAACCTCTCAAAGTGAAGACATTGGCATAAAGTCTGTCCTTCTTTATAGTTATCTACCCACACAGATAAACTTACATACTTTAAACATTGGAAAATGCTGCCTTGAGTGCTTTAAGATAAAATGTTTCATAAGTTTTAAATTTCACAGATACCAGTCAGAGTGAGTGAGACTCCAACAAAGCATTCATGAGCACCTACTATATACAAGCAAGTGTAGGTCCAGGATCCCTTGTTTACAAATCTGAAATACAAAGATCCCTGAAAACAAATCTCTCATAACTTCTTTGGTGGCCACACCTGACCTGAACTTATTGACAGAAGGCTACGATAGCCTTCCTCTATTCCCACTTACTGTAAACATTCCCATACTGCCCTGCAGAAGTGTTAATGAGCTGGGTTTCTGCTGTTGCCCCAGACCCTGCTAGAAGTGTCAGTATACAGTACATGTACAGTGTGACCTTTCTAAAATTAGAAATATATCTCATCCCAAGAATTTCGGGCAAGGCATCAGACACCTGAACCCACATGAGAGGGGTTACTGGGTGTGCGGAAGGGAGCAGAGGCAGGAAAGGTTATGGAGCAGGCCAGAGACGAAGGCCATCCACAGACAGCCCACGGGTAGCAAAGAAGCCACAGCCAAATCTGCCAGCGCTGACAAAGCTAGGCAGCCTGAAGGGTCTGCAGAGAGCGACACCTGCAAAGGTCAACGTGATGCCAACTGGCTTTCCAAAAGAGTCTAGTGACCTTAAAATGGAATCTCTTAGAGTATGATCAGGATGAACGTAACCTTCTCTGAACTATTAATTATGAAATTACAGAAGTTACAATGTACAAATAAATCTCAGAAACTTAGAAGGGTAAGATTTTAGCATACCTTACAGTTTCATCTGCCCAGAAGCTTCTCAGGTGAGAGTTGGTCCTCTCCCACCTGCTGGGTCTGGCCAGCTCATAACTGCAAGGGTCCAGGCTGCCAGCAAGTATCCCCACCCCACGCAGCGGCAATGAGAGTTGACCCGTGGGAAAAAGTGTTAAGGCTTGTAAGTCTTTATAAGTCCTGTTAAGACATGTAAACACTAAGGACTGGGCCAGCCCAGCGCCGCACGTTATCAATGCCACCAAGGGAGAGGACCCACCTGAGGAAGCCAACACTGTGGAAAATAGGGAGGGGGAGCGGACAGAGACCTGATGATGTGAACCCCTGGATCCAGCTGTGGCTAACATATTTGACCCTCTGCCATCTGCTATGTGAGCCAAAAAATGTCCAGCTTTGCTTCGGCTCATTTGAGCTGGGTTTCAGTCACTTGTGAAGAAAATTCCACAAGCAATTGGCTCTAAAAGTCTTCCAAATTTGGAGATTAAATGTGGTTTTTTTTTTCCCCGAAATGTCAAGTTTAAGAAAACTTTAAAAGAATTTCTTCCTTCCTCCCTGTTAGGGACTGAATTATGTCTTTCCCCAAATTCATATGTTGAAGTCTTAATCCTCAATGTGACTGTATTTGGTAACAGGTCCTTTAGGGAGGTATTGAAGGTTAATTGAGATCATGGGGCAGAGTCCTGATCCAGTAGTACTGGTGTCCTTATAAGAAGAGGAAGAGAGACCAGGGCTCTCGTGCACTCTCACTCTCTCTCTCTCCTTGCACAGACAAGAGGTCATGAGGACACAGTGAGAAGGTGGCCATATACAAGCCAAGAAGTGATACTTCACCAGACACCAACCCTAATGGCACCTTGATCTTGGACCTGCAGCCTGCAGAACTGAAGGGAAATAAATGTCTGTTGGTTAAGCCATCTGGTCTGTGGTATTTTGTTATGGCTGCCAGAGTAGGCTCCCTACTACACATTCTCTGTGAAGTTCCTGAGGGAGGCAACTGACAGCTTCTCCCATTGTGAGGTTCACCCTCACCCTCAGTCCTACATTCTCCAACACCAACACCCCTCCAAAGGAAAAGCCATGATGAGGATAAGCAGGAAACGAGGGCCTGCCTTCCAAAATTTGGAAATGCTAGAAGGTACTAGGGACTCTAACATAATAGAGGAAGAAATCCAAGAGGCTTTAGGTTAATTTTTTCATATTTTCTTCAAAAGTTACAGTAATTTAATAACCTCACTCGAAATCACCATGACTGGAGATCAAAATCAAAATATTGTTTTACATTTATTATGGATCATGACTCAAAAAAAATCTCTAGAATAAATTCACCTTTGACACTAATTAATAAAGACAATTTGCTCTAATTCAACTATTTTCAAGTAAAGATTAGAACATATTTTCAAGTAAAGCTTAGAAGAGGACGGTTTTGATTTTTGGGCTAGAAGACTTCAGTTTTAGACAAGAAAACTCCCAGAAGGGAGTTACAGGATACATAAGATAGTAAGAGAAGAGGCCTCCTTATTTGGAAAGATTCATATTAGAATCTCATCAAGTTTTCTATAGGGTATTCTTGTCAGGATTCTAGGGGGTTGGTAACTGGTTCACTGAATGGTAGGGAGTTAGGGATATGGTTTCATTTTTCTTTTGTCACTTTCTGTGGCCTATTTTCTTGGATCTCCCTTCCCTATGGCCAGGCAGTATCTCAGAAACACGTCACGGATTTTCAATCACTTTGACTTGTAGGAAGAGTCTTATTTGTGGAAACTAAGATTCTTTCATTTTCTTAAAGGTCTAGTGGTCTCATATCCAAACTTCAATCTAAGCCAACGCAAAGCTTCTCCCCTCCCACCCCGTCTTCTGTGACCTGGCAGTGACCTTTCCTTTTGCTCACCGCTCCCCATCATCACCTGGCTACTTGTAGTCCTCTAGGGTCAACCCAAGGAGAGAAACATCAGTGGAGTGGGGGCTGACTGTCTTGGTACATCATCAGTTTGTGCTGTGGGAGTTGGCTCTTGGCTCTCAAAGTCAGCTGTGTGAAGCAAGTGGTCACATGTTGGAACTGTCCTGGGAAATTTTCATTTGTAGGTTCTTCAGGGCCCCATATGGAACTGCCTGTGCCTGGTTCCTTATTGTGGTTGAACAATCATTTAACTGGTCTTTTATGACCCACCTCCCTATCCCTGTTTGTGCACAAGCATACGTGCCCTCAAGTGCATGCGTGCAAACACACACACAAACACACACAATCTCCTACCTCAGCATGCACATCACATTTCGGGTCCACTGCCTGGGTTAACTCACCCCAAAAATTCTACCTCCCAGGCAAGGAACTAGCAGTAACTGCTCAAACTCTCTACCTTTCCAGTGTTGTACATTTTTCTGCACCAAATGGCAGAAGCGGAGTTTGCCATTATGGACACCTGCCTCTTTATTTATAAGCCCCTCGTGTCTTCACTGTGCTCCACTCTGATGGCTGGAGGCACCTCAGCAGGCAGCTGCTTGGGGAGCAGAGGGATTTTTGTCCTAGTGTTCAGATTAGAGAACCTCCCCTTACCACTCCACATTTCTCTCTATGGCGTGCGGAGGGAAATGTCCCAGCCCTCTTTATGAAGCCCACAGCTCCTTACAGAGATGACTATCCAATATCCTTATGAGTCACTAGTCATCTATGACGCAGGCTAGAGGTGTGATGGGCTGGTAGTCACTAGACTGGTTTTGACATCTTTTATTAAACACTCCACAGCCATGTCTAGCACCCTATTTTAGAACATTAGATAATTATCATTCATTTTCAACTTTGGAGTATTAATTCCTTCTGATAATAAACTATGTCCCTATTCAACATCCTCACTTCAAATTATGTTGCTGGAAAATTAGCAACTCAGTCCTGAAAACATCTTACCAACCTTAGGGAGCCAGAAGTGCACCTTGACTGAAACATCAGCCTTCCAGGATTCTGCATGAATAGTGATGACCATTATGACCATATAATAGAGCACAGTAATCATACTTTATACAGGTAGAGGCCCACACAAAACATGCCTTTGCCATAATACTGTTTTCTGACTAAAATATACAGCTATGTAAATATTTAAATGAAATATTCTTAAATTTTTATTTGTTTGAAAACAAATGGAGCAGATGCCCTGGGTAAGCTACTTGCTAGAAGCAAAGTACTTTGGGGGATTTATGACTTTGTTGAAGTTGTTTTAACTAGGTATTTCAAATTCTTGTTCATTAAGTGTTTTTCTTTAACCTTCAGTGACCTGATTTCAGAGGACTAACGATGATATTGCACACTTCTATTGTAGTAGTGTTATATGGTATGCTGACATCTTCCCATTATCTTTTCTTAATCTTAATTTCTTAACTCTCTGGGATAAAACATATTGCTGGGCCTTTAATAAGGTTGCTATAAAATAAGAGTACTAAATCAGATGTCTAGGTCACCAAGCAGGTAATACAAAGCAGAAAGCAGGAGTACGGAAGAGCGGGGAGTGTGACAAACTTGAAATCATATGCTACATAAAAAGAAATAGCGTCCAGGGGCATTTGGGTGGCTCAGTTGGCTAAGCATCTAACTCTTGGTTTCGGCTCAGGTCATGATCTCAGGTTGTGAGATCAAGCCCCACAGAGGGCTCCATGCTCAGTGTGGAGTCTTTTTGAGATTCTGTCTCTCCCTCTGCCTCTGCATCTCATGCTGCTCAATCTCTCTCTCAAAACAAACAAATACACAAACAAACAAGCAAGCAAACAAAATTTTTATAAAAAGAAGAAGCTGCTATTCAGAGCCAACTAACTTGAATGCACAGTTCAGATGTGATCGGATTGTTTTATTTATTTATTTATTTTTTTTAAGAAAATTGAAGGGGCACCTGGATGGCTCTGTTGTTAAGTGCCTGCCTTTGGCTCAGGTCGTGATCCCGGGTTCCTGGGATCTAGCCCCACATGGGACTCCCTGCTTGGTAGGAAGCCTGTTTCTCCCTCTGCCTGCCTCTCCCCCTGCTTGTGTTCCCTCTCTCTCTGTCAAATAAATAAATAAAATCTTTAAAAAAGAATAAAGAAAATTGACAACTTCAGCTGTGAAAACTACTGGTATTTTTAATTTTATTTTATATTTTCAGTGTTCCAAGATTCATTGTTTATGTACCACACCCAGTGCTCCTTGCAATATGTGTCCTCCTTAATATCCATCCCCCTCCCCTCCAAAACCCTCAGTTTGTTCCTCAGAGTCCATAGTCTCTCATGATTCATCTCCCCCTCCAATTTCCTCCAATTCACTTTTCCTTTCCTCAAAAAATAAAAAATAGAGCTACCCTATGACCCTGTAGTTGCACTACTGGATATTTATCCCAAAGATACAGATGTAGTGAAAAGAAGGGGCACACGCACCCCAATGTTCATAGCAGCAATGTCCACAACAGCCAAACTGTAGAAAGATTGAGATGCCCTTCAACATGATGAATGGGTAAAGAAGATATGTCCCATATATACAATGGAATATTACTCAGTCATCAGAAAGGATGAATACCCAACTTTTTGAAATCTACTGATATCTTATTGAATCAAATTGATACTGAATCAAAATTTTTAAACATCAAGCCAAAACAAAACAAAACAAAATCCCACAAGTGCTGACATTTGCCCGCTGCTAGTTTGTGACCTCTCTTTGCAGCCAATATTGTTGGTCCCAGTAAAGAGTATCTTCTCAATGCAGACTCTTCAGAGCAGTCTCCTTCAATTAAGGTATTTGGAGGGGGAATATTTTTCCTAAGTTCCTAGTTTGTTGTTGAACTTGTGGACACTGTGATGAAAGAAAATGACTAAGCTTCCTCGTTCTCCTTGATGCCCAGAGAGCACAGAAGCAAATCTGTGGCCCAATCCTACCAAGCATATAGATCTGGACAGAAGGTCCAACCCTTTGGCCCCATTTTACACATTTTCCTCCCCTTTTCTTTCTCATTTACTTTTAATTAGTCATCTGGCTGTATTTCATAAAAAATGTATAGGTCCATTTTAAATTCTCCTTGGAACAAAGCAGGGTATAAGTGAACTTCACAACATTGAAAGAGACACTCAATGAAATAGACGTTATTTCTGTGACATAGACATTACTGGTCCCATCGGACAAGTGAAAAAACTGAGCCGGCCCAAGGTTAACTGACTTGATCACTGATGCTTGAGTCAGGAAGTGGGAAGTGTGAAAAGTGTGAAGAGCCAAACCCATCCATTCTGGCTCCATGCCAAATGACTACTCAAAACAATGCAGTCCCATGGCAGGAGCCTCAAACTCAGACATAACCCACACTTAGATTCTGTGGGAACTGGAGAAAGCCTCGCCAGAGCCACTACATGTGAAGGGGAACAGTTCCCTAGAAATACAATGTGATCACAATAAAATGGCGCCCTCCGAAGTTGTTCAGGGTACGGAGCATGCCCCTTTGAAAGGCATTAAAATCCACTGTGCTAACAACCACATCCAATTAATGAGCTGATCAGGAGCCCCAGTTTGAGAACCAGGCTACAGAATCTAGCCAACTACAATATGTGGCTACATCCCTCAGATGAGCCTTGTGGACATAAAGTGGCCTGTCCACCAAGAGCCCTCGGGGCAAGGCAGCTTCTAAAATTGGGGCCATGGGGTAGCTTGACCGGTGAAAGCACGCAAAGAAGTCCTTTGCACTTCTCTGTAACTGAATCCCCAGAGCGTGTTCCAAAATGAATCAGCTGTGTACCAAACTCTGTTCTTTGCCTAGAATTGAATTATAGCGTGGTTCCAATGTATTTCGATTAAATTATAACTGTATAAGAGCACAGGATGTTCCCAGGTCTTAAGACATTTGTTGTTCAAATTCAGTATTGTTCTTGCTCTTGTTTCTTTCCTCATAAACAATGCTGAAGCGGTGGTTTTTAAACCTTTTAAGCAGCAAACCTCTTTTTCCCAAGTAACGCAAGCTCCTGCCGTACTTCATGGCTGTGTGATTACTGGGAGCGAGTCTTGTGGGCTGGCCCTGGGTGGGCTGCCCTTTATGGACCAGAGCTGCTGTAAAGACAGCCTGACCCCTCCAGTCTCTCCTCCAGGGTGGCCCGCCCTCAGGGCTCCTCAGCTATTGTCTTATTAACAGACTGCTTTAATGTGATCCAGATGCTTAGAGGGACCTCTCAAGTAATTTCAAAGAATCCTAGGGCTCTGCAGAACATAGTTCAGAAACTACCCCTTTTCAGGACAGGTTGTTGATCTAGCAATTGCCTGGATGATAATCCATGAGGGGCATGACAAGATCACCAGAACAAATCCAAAATATAGTGCCAGCTAATTCTGGTTTCCACAGCAACTTCTGACAACACTGGCAAAACTCCCACTGAAGTAGAAAGAATCATGTGAATATTTTTAAAAAGTCCTCCTCGTCGCTGGTGTCATCTCATCTCTATGACATGTTTTTGGGGGTCCGTGTTTATATTACAGAGTAGTATTAGAGTCCTTGCCCCAATCCCAGGGCCAGTAAGTTGGCAGCTGCCTGGAGTTATTAGGGATGTTCAAATGAAATTCTAAACCTGAACAAAATGTAGTATAACATTGTTTACAAGGAACAAGTGGTTTATTATTTAAATTTAAGAACATTTATATGGATTAAAAGATGTATGTTTTCGAAATCACAAAGAAATGCTACCAAAAGGGCGGGGAAATATTTTCCTGACATAAAAACTAGGAAGAAATATATATGTTTGAGTCAGATGTTCCTTGTAAATGATTACTTATTTCTATCCTTAGTAAATGTGAGCAATTAATTCTATTTAGTAAGGAATGGTAGAAAATGTGCAATGGGAATGAAAGTTTTACAAATAAGCAAAAATTCTTTTTTACATATAGCAGATATGGTAAATAGTTATTTTGGACATACAGAAAGAAGTATGGAATTTTTAGTGATAGAATATCAGCTTCTTCAAGGCTTCCCAAAAAACTGTCAGCTGGATAAAGAACGTGAGTGCCCCCTTCCTCGCCTGTCTAAGGTATCCACATGTCTCGGTCCTTCTCTGGCAACCAATGAGGAAATAAATCCAGAACCTCCATTTAAACACAGACTTCAGTCAAATAGCCACGAATGGCACTCTTACTAGACACAACAAAACACAGTTTGTGCAATAACGGTGGTAGGTCCCAGGACCCCAGCATTACGGTGTCTCTCCTACTTTTTTATAGTTTTTGTGTGTGCTGTCTGGACCCAGTTTTGAGGCCCCAGCTAACGACCAGTCAGTTCCTCTTTTTGAGCAGCCAATGAAATCCATGTCCCCAGTCAGCGCTCGTATGGGGCTCTCACACCGTGGGCCACTGTGCGCCCACCTTAATCACCTTGGACCAGGGACCAGACAACCAGGATTAGCCCCTTTGCCCCAGCGTCTGCTGAAATTATTTAACTGTAGTATCCTAACCCTGTTTGTTCTGCTTCATCCTTTCCTTCCTGCGGCAACAACAACAAACACACTTGCCCACTCTTCCCCGCCCCACTCTGCTTGGCGATAGAACCCCCAGAGCTTCCCCTGAGTGGCCCTGTGTGGCATGCTCTGTTCTCCCCAGGGAGATAACAAAACTGTCAATCTCCACTTTCTCTCTCTTGATCTGCACCTGGCCTCACCCTACCACAGCCAAGGTAATGTGATGGAAACACTATTACGCTTCATGAAAAACTCTGAGGCTAATGGTAGGTAATGCTATCAGGAATGTCTAAAAAGCAGGAGCCACTGTCATGGTGCCCACAGCCCACACCCACTGTGAGTGATTGCTGTACAGGGACTGAGTGTTCTCCAGGCAACAAAGGGAGTCTACCTTTCATTCTATTCCTCCATCCAGGGCTTGTAGTTTGAGACACAAAGAGATTGGCTGCTTCTGTCTGATGTGTTCTCCCTTGGGCATAATGAAGGGAAGTAAAGAGCCCTTTGTGAATTGGGAATTTTCCAGAAATAACCCTGGAGATCACAGAGTAGGTGCAAAGGGGTTTCTGGCAAACTCAAATTGGATACCAATTTAAGGCTGCTGGTGGACACATTGCATAGAGAAGCAATGAACCAGACCTGGGAGAGAAGCAGGGACTATGGAAAGGACAGCTTTTCTCTATGCATTGCCAAGTTAGCAGACACAGCTCTACATTGAAAGGCATGACACAGAAGAAGCCCAGGTCTGAGCAGACCATCACACAACTGGCCCAGACTTGACAGTGTTGAAGGTAGATGCTTCTGGTTATATGATGTGATGACTTCTGCGAAATCATGTTTTTGTCAGCAAGCACCAAGTTTGATAATTAACCTTTTCATGCCAGAGAAAATATGGCTAATATGACAGTCTCTACTTTGTGCTTTTCCAAAGACCAGCCTTGTGAATCAAACTGCTAGAAGAATTTACCCCAAATTTGACTTAAAAATTATTTCAGATGAATTCATACTTTAAAAAAAATTCAAGAGCTCTAATGAGCTATTTGTAAAACTGAACTATTTTTAAAACATTTGTGGTTGTATTGGTTCAATAGAACAATCCTCCCCATACAGTGCTACCATGATCAAAATATCATCTAAGTAAATTCTGTCATTATGATCAACAACCCAAATACTATAAATGTCAGTAATGTAGGGCATCACATAGGATCCACTGGGATAGTAGTGAGCAGAGAGTCTCTAAAACATAATGTCAGATAGACCTTTATCTATAAATATAGGCTACGTTATGCTGTAGTAACAAACAGCCCACAGATTTTAGTGGTTTAAAACAATGAGGTTTGTTTCTTAGTCATGCTACAAATCTGTCATGGGTTGGCTGGCACTCAGCTTTCTAATATTCTTTCTCAAGATTCAGCTTGACAGGGAAGCTACCACTTGCACTAGTTCTTAAAATGGCTTATATTCTGCTAACCAAAGCAAGGGTCACACCCAAATTCATTGGCCATATCCAACTTCAAGGAGGTAGGGAAATTATAGCCTCCCATGTTTGTAAATAAAGTTTTATTAGAACACAGCCACACCCAGTTGTTTACATATGTCTATGGCTACTTTTGCCATAGAGTTGAGTAGCTACGACAGAACTCATATGTGGTCCACAGCCTAGAACAGTTACTATCTGGTCTTTTAAGAACAAAGTTGTGGATCTGTAGCCTACTGTAGTAGTTGGCTTTCACTAGGTGATGTTAGAGTAACAAACAACCTCCCAATCACAGGGGCTTACCAAAACAAAGATTTATCTGTCGTTCACATTACATGGCAGTTATGGGCAGGCTGTGGCTCTGATTTGGGTCTTCCTCACAGGCTGGTAGAGTATTCCCTATTACAATATGCCATTTTCATGCAGAGATAAAACAGCATGGCTTAATCCCACGATGACTCTCAAAGCTTAAGCATGGATGTGCCTAGTTACATCAGTTACATCGCTCACATTTTATTGGCCAAAGAAAGTCACATGGCGCAGTGTGACGTCGCTGGGTGGAGAGGTGTACTCCTCACCACAAGGAGGCACTGTCAGTTACCTGACTACGTACAGGGGTATGTAATACTCCTACAAAGACACAATACTTAGGAGTACTAACACAATTGACCATCCCTACATGAGCAAGTTTGGGGAGAAAGCAGCAATGGCTGTCACAAGACAGTAAGAAGTCACCCATGTGCGCTACAGTCTTGGTACTGTGAAAAACCCAGGACCAAGAGTTAATCAGCTTTTATCTAGAATAAGTCATTGTCTTTCTCTGAACCTCAGAGTCCTCCTCTGTAAAAGGAGGTGATCGGAGGGCATCGGTGTTTTCAAACATTTTCATGTCAATGCATTTTGAGGATCAATCCCGTGTGTGACCCCTCCCCATACCCTGCATGACTATTGCTCTACTTTGAGTAACTACAGACTGAGAAAATGAATTTGGCCCAAACCATCCTAGTCATCAATGGCAAACTATTGCTTACTATACCTAAAGGTAATGTTGAGACAATTGTGAATGACAGCACTTCTCTCCTGGCATGGCTAAATACCACTTAAGCAGATTTGTACAGGCTAACAGGGAGATGAGAGCAAACGTGCTGGCTTTAAAGGCAATTATTCTAGAATTACAGATAGAATCTAGAATACAAACAGAATATAGGATATTCTAGAATTACAGACACTTAAATTTATACCACAGATGGATACAGTGGCACTGGTACTCAGTTCACTAGATGATAACTTGTGGGTCTCTGTGGCTTGGGCTATCTTGTTCAATACCCAGGAGTTAGTACATAGTTGTACTCATTAAATATTTTTGAACTAATTGATGAAAAGAATCATGTGTTCCGTGTGCTTTTCTGATAATTTTTATTCTTTCTGTCACTTAAGCCCAAGAAGACATTTGTAAAAGAATTCTGATGTATGTGTGAATGAATCATATTACATGTTTACTTTACAGATAATGCTTGATGTTTATATAGGTTTGCACAACTTGTTGCAACACTTCCTTAGCCTCCCAGGGATCTTTGTCCCAAGAGTTGGGATCACTGGACCAAAGAAACACAGGTAAATTCATCTTGTAGTATAAAAACTAGCCTAACACATTCCTTCTACTTTAATTCAGAGTCTCCATTCCAATGACACTGCTTAACCAGGGAGTAAACTACAATTGAGTAATTGAGTAAAGTTCTCTCTACCTTCAACAAGTTTCCCATTGGGGCTAACAGATGGCCTATGTGGTCAGAAAATACTTATTTGTTAAAAAGGACTTCAATTCAAATTTCTAGGCATGTCCTAGACCTGAAAAAAGACTGAATGAGTAAATGATTGAATCCATACACTTGAAAATTATGATCTTTGTTTGGTGTCTGCTCACATATTGGGCTGTGTTATTAGTTCTTAACTCTCATTATGCATCAGAATCACCTCATCAAAATTTTAAAAATATAGGAGAGGTACAAGACCCCTATGAGATTCTGATTCAGTTGCCCAGACATGAACATTTTGCTTCACAAGCTTGTAGGTGATTCTAGTGTGTGTCTGTGGTCAAAACCCACTGGCTTATATCAATAACTATTACTTCACCAAAATTAACTAAATGAGTTTATTTTTGAGTGCCAGAATATTTTCCTGTACCTTCTTAAGATCCTGGGAATTTCTTTTATTATCATAGTTACATCAGACAAATTAGGTTATTTTTCTTTGGAGAATCTTGCCAATGTTTTCATATTGCTTGGGATTTTTTGATCACTCCATTTACAAAGTCCACTTCCTTATAAATTCAGGGTAGGGGGATTCCAGGAGAATATCCACAAGGAGAATTTCTGGGATGATGAAACAGAAGGAAGCACAGGTTTTTTGGGGTTTTTTTTGACAGTTACTTATCCCTTGCAATTGACTTAACATGTTAGCCCTGCCCTTCTGTGATCCATAAATCCAAAAGACCATCAAGAACACAACTGCAAACCGATCTTTCATTCCATTCACGTTGCAGAGTGAATATAAATGTCGGACAGGTCAGTCCCTCATCGGATTTCATTAGGAGCTAAGTTTTATCATGATACAATTTCCAAGTTAGAGCTGAAAACCTGGCTAAGGAGGGAAAGAAAGAGAGAGATGATCAGCATGATGGGTAGAAGGTAGAGGAAGAGCCTTCCAGGTTCAGGAAGGCATAGTTGAGCAGAGCTGGCCTAAGACAACAATTCTCAAATGTTTTTGGTCTTCCTATTCTTATTGAGGACCCCAAAGAACTTTTGTTTGTGTGGGTTACCTTTAGTGCTACTTGCTAGATTTAATTCAAAGAATTACAAATATATGTTCTTAAAAGTATACTTAAAAGTTAACAACAAACCATTACATGTTAACAAATGGAATACTTTCATGAATAATATTCCCCCCCCCAAATAGTGAGAAGGTTAGCATTGTTTTATATTCTTTGTAAATCTCTTTACTATCTGCCTAAATGGACCACACTAGATTTTTATATCTGCTTCCACACTGAATCTGTTAAGCTACTGCATGTCATGTGGCATCCAGAAAACTCCAGTATGTACTTGTGAGCAGGGAATGAAAGAAGCAAATGATGTTCAGGTGATGTTCTGTAAAGCATTTGACCTCGTGGAAACCCTGAAAAGGTGTCTGGGACTCCTGGGGATCTCTGGGTCATACTTTGAGAACTGCTGGCCTAAGACAGGGGAAGCAAATAAGATGGTTTTCATTGACCTAGCTGAGAGTCTGCTAGGATCTCTTCAATCAGTTCCTCTTCAGTGCTGTAAAAGTACCTACTTGGGGGGGGGGGGTAAAGCCAGAAATTAACCCCCACTATTGGTTCTCTTTTTTTCACTGTATATGCCTTTAGAATGAATGTCTGAAGGAAGCTCTGTTTCCTTGAAGATAAGCAATTGCATTTGGTCACCCAGATGAAAGTTTCAGAAAAAGATAGCAGAGGATGATCATATGAAGTTATAAGAGCTCTTACAATGACATTCTCAAGGGTGGGAGAGTTACCCTGGAAGGATCTGTTGGGGCTACAGAGCCCATAGCTCCATCAATCAGATACTTCTTGTAAGTGTGCTTAGGGCTCACAAAAGGGTAGACCTGAGGCATAACCCAGGTTTTCAGGCAGCTCACATTGTATTTCAGAAAAGAACATATTAGAAAGAAATCTAAACTAGCATACAGCCGCATGTGACATCTTGTGGGATACTATAACATGTTAGAGAAATTCAGAGAAGAAAGAAAGTAGGTAGATGAATCAGGACAAGTCCTCATGGTAGTAAAGTACTTTTAGGTGTTTACAGAGGCATGAGAATGGGGAAACAAAGAGTGGGGAGGGCATAGGGTAGGGCTGTACCCAGAGCGGGTCATTGAAGACCTCCCTCCTCTGTACAATGAAATTGTCTTCAGAAATGATCCCAAGTAAAACAACTAATAATAAAGGCCAGAAAAGAAAATATAAAAAATTGTCTTCTATTAAATTTTGTGTATCTATAATTAAGCCAGTAATTAATGATTATAATACCAAAAAAGAGGAGAAAAGTAATAGACTAATCATTTTTAATTATAATAAAGTATTTTTTAAAGGCACATAAAAGAAGCACTTCCAAAGGAGTCTGCTCCATCAGGTTCAGAGAAAGATCTATACTTAACACTGCAATCAGCCAATCCTCCTTTTTTATCCTTACAATTCTTGTGCTGTCATTGTTTACTTTGAATCTACTTTTAAATGCAGGAACATGTAGCATCCCAGGGCTTAGAGACACAAAGTATGTTGGAAGAAACCTCAAATAATTCCAGTTCTTATGAATTTGTACTTTGTATCATTCAGGGTTCTCCAGAGAAGCAGAGCCAACTGGAGACATGATAGATGGATGGATGATGGATGGTAGACAGATAGATGGATAATGAGGAATTACAGAGGCTAAGAAGTCCTATGATTTGCCATCTATAAGCTGGAGGCCCAGAAAAACCAGAGATGTAATTCAGTCCAAGTCTGAAGGCCTGAGAAACAGGAGAGCCAGTGACATAAATGCCAGTCTGAGGGCACGGGATGAGATGAGATGTCCCAGCTAGGGCAGCAAGGCAGGAAGAAAGAGGGACTTCCTTCTTCCTCTGTCTCTTTTTCTACTCAGGCCTTCAATAGATTGGATGATGCCTAACCACATTTTAGAAGGGTGAACTCCTTCATTGAGTCTACTGATTCAAATGCTAATCGGATCTGGTAACATACACAGGCATACTCAGAAATAGTACTTAGTTTATTTTATTTTTTCAGAAATAATGTTTAAACTGGTCAGTCCATGGCCAGTCAAGTTGACTCATAAAGTTAACCATCACATATTTGATTGTGTATAACTAAGTCCATGTGTATAGAAATCAAAATGTACATCTGAGAGTTCTCCAAATTAACTTCTAAGAAGAATACAATATTTCTTAAAGAATAAGTCATTAAGATGCTATTTGATTATTTTTTCTTTTTCTTTTAACCTTTTATTTAAATTCTGGTTAGTTAGTATAAAGTGATACATTATTATTAAGACTAAATAATCATTGTACCAATTGTTTAGACCTTAGACCAACAAAAGAATTTTCTGGGGAGGACTACTGTATCACTGACATAATTTAGAATTGCTAGAATCTAATAATAATAAAAAGCAGATCTACTTTTAGTCCATTTTATTATTGTTTTAGCATTTTCCACAGACAACGCATTCCTTACTGCCTGCACCTGGGGCTGACGGCACTCGTGGCTTCACGCTGGTTCACTCTGGACATGGGAGGGCAGTGTATCAGTGTGGGATGAAGGGATGGGGGGAGGTTGCTTTAAGCCCCACACTAACTCTCCCTCCATCTGAAAGAGGACTTTATCTACCTTCATATAGACCTCAGCCTGTACTTTCATACTGATTAAGTTCTTCCCAACTTACCTTTTTTACTAAGGCAAAATATCTGGTGGGCAAAGCATCCTATGATGGGAATCAAAACTATTCCCTCGAGTAATAAGGACTGCCCTGACGCCAGCAAGATCCTGTATAACTGACCCCAGCGCAATGACTGACCTGATCTTTACTGCCCATCTGCACTTACCCATCACTCTTTGTCCCCCATTTTCCTTATATGAACCCGGAAGAATTTCCAGCCGTTTGGGGACCGACTTTGAGAAGCTAGTCCACTGACTTCCTCGTGTTGACCTCACTGGAAAAAATCCTTGTCTCGTTTCACCACCACTCATCTCTCTGCCTTTGGATTTTGTCAAGGGCAAGTGGCCGAGCCTGGTGTGTTAGGGACCTCAGAGCCATGTGCTCTGGCGCCCATGAGCCCAGCGTAGACATCATTTTTTCCCTTCAGCAAGAGTCAATGGCTGGTGGAGGGAGTTTGACTATTCTTGGAGCAACTTCCTAGTGGAGGTCCAAGGGATGACACTATGAGATCACGAAGAGGCAGTTGGCTTCTCCTTGAGAGAAAGGGAAAGGTGGGAGCACAGGCTAGGGAATAGATAGGATCACAAAGCAGTGGGAGCTTTTATCCTCCTGGTAGCAGTTTTCTCAGTGAAGTAGTAAGTGTGGCTTGTTTGCTTGGAGAGGGGTAGGTAGGATTGACACTTGAGGAAAGTAAGGAAAGTCTAAAAAAGAAAATCTCCAAAACTTAAAAAAAAAAAAAAATTAGACAAATAGTAAACAGAAGCATGGAATGGGGACTGAGAATTCTCCTGGAGGTCTTATTGATGACCTTCCCTGCCCAGCATTCTAGCTCTGCTACGCTCCCTGGGCTGTGGCTGTTAAGTCAATATCTCTTAGGGAATACACAGGGTCTTCAGAGTCTCAGGTTGGCTCCATATGTTTCGCTGCTCCTAGGGTAGACTGCAGGGATTTTTCCAACTTGCTAAATATATCTGCTATTTCTATCTTCTATATATAATTAGAGTCACTGATTCAGGCCAACGAAAATATTGAGGAATAAAATTCAAAGTAAAGCTCTAACAAACCTTTGGAGAGCAACATTTCTAGTCCCCGAGCTCCCAGCCTGTTATTTCTCTAACAGAGTGAATTGCATTCCCTTTATAGCTTCCTCATAGCTCTAGAAACTTAAAAGTCTCTTTGTCCCAGACTGAAGAGCTGAATCAGTCACACCAGATGCCAGGGTTATGAAGGTAGAGAGAAAAATGTACATTTCCTAGAAGAAATGTTTAAATGCACCCTCCCCAGATAAAACCAAAGGAAGCAAGGTGGTTCAGTGCAAACAACACATTTAACTTCCATATTAAATCTAAAAGAAGGGGAAGGGGGACTATCTGGTTGGAATGGAAACATTCTCCAACTCAAGTGATTTATGCCTTGTAGGATGTGCCAAAGGATCTGGGAAGAATTGGAAGGCAATATATATGACAAATATGCAATGAAGAGCCCCAAATGAATCATATTATCATGTGTAATGAGCCTTTGTTTTGAGGTATATGACCCATTTTGTTACTTGTCATGCTGTTCAATTATGTCCCTCACACTGCATTATCCACAAAGCTACTAGGGGATATTCAAGTCAAGGGTGGCTGCAGAAGTCAAGATGCAAAGAACTGAGATTTGCTTGAATAATATCTGTAGAACCAACTATTTCCTAGGGGATGAGCAACACAAGGAGAAATTACTCTAATTTTCCATCTCTGATATTTGCGACTATCCCAAAGAGTATAGCCCAGAAGTTTTAAACATACTCCATGACTATAACCTAAAATAAAAGAACTCCAGGTAATACTATACCAAAGGGTATGTTAAAAATTCTTTGAAAGCCACAACTAGTATCTCTCCCCCTCCCCCAACACATGAGAGTCAATTTCTGCCTAATTTTCTTCTAAAAGTAATGGTCAGTTCCAAGCAAATATCATCATATCTGTGATAAAAATTATCCTTGGAACTTGTTTCTCTCTCTCTTTTTTATTTTTTTAGATTTTATTTATTTATTTGAGAGAGAGAGAGAGAGAGAGAGAGAGAACATGAGAAGAGAGAAGGTCAGAGGGAGAAGCAGACTCCCTGCCAAGCTGGGAGCCTGATACAGGACTCCATCGCAGGACTCTAGGATCATGACCTGAGCCAAAGGCAGTCGTTTAACCAACTAAGCCACCCAGGTGCCCCTGGAACTTGTTTCTTTTTCCCTTTTATTCTCCTGTATTATCCCTCAAGGGCAATTTTTACCAGTTAAAAATGGCGGAAAACACCATTACTACTAATTCTCAGCATAATTCATGATAGAAAATGTACTTCTCATTCAGCACATTTATTTATAATACTGAAAAAAAAGGAAGTGTAGGGACTCACTCAGACCCCTAGTGCTGGTCTAAAGATTATTTTGAAGTAAAAATGATACAGAAAGAAATCTTATCTGAACTTACCTTTATCTAACTAAAGCAGAGCCTCCCAAACATATAACTGCCCTTGACCTTCCTCCAAGGTTTGCTGCAAATTCAACTCTCCCAGAGACAGACTGCCCACTGCCATTAGCATCAAAACACCAATAGATCTTCCATATTTTCCCACTGAAGCCCTAACACTCCCCTCCCCTGCCTTTTGTTAAATTGATATATGCAACTTTACCTCTGGCTAAGGTAACTAATTACTGAGCAGTTCTCACATGCTGGTGAAAATAACCTCTGTGTTTTCTCCTGTCAATCTGTGTATCGTTAATTTGCTGGAGGCAAGGATTGGATCCAATTTGAAAATGAAGAGATTTTCTCTTTTCCCAACAAAAACAACATGAAGCTTTGAAAAAAAATAAGTCATTATTTGATATTCCAGCATAGGGGTGCCTGGGTGGCTCAGTGGGTTAAAGCCTCTGCCTTCGGCTCAGGTCATGATCCCAGGGTCCTGGGATCGAGCCCCGCATCAGGCTCTCTGCTCAGCGGGGAGCCTGCTTCCTCCTCTCTCTGCCTGCCTCTCTGCCTACTTGTGATCTCCCTGTCAAATAAACAAAATCTTGATATACCAGCATATTTCCTCCATCAAGTTTCTAAAATAAAAAATTATTAAATATAGCAAGTGAATATTATTATTAGCTTTTTAGATATAGTAAGTGGTATGGCTACAGTGGGCCGGGCACTCTGAGATGCTTCGAGTGGACTTGAAATTGGTATAGTTCCTTGGAAAGCAATTTTTAAATATGTATCATTAGGGGCGCCTGTGTGGCTCAGTCGGTTAAGTGTCTGCCTTCAGTTCAGGTCATGATCCTGGAGTCCCAGGATCAAGCCCTGTGTCTGCATCAGGCTCCCTGGTCAGCAGGGAGGTAGCTTCCTTATGCTCTCTTTCACTCACTCACTCTCTGTCTCTCAAAAAAATAAATAAAACCTTAAAAAACATATGTATCCTTAATGCTCATATCTTTAGGAAAAAATTTAATTCCTAGGCATTGAAGGAGATAATTAGAGATTCTCTCAAATATCTATTTAAAGGGCTGCTCCATCTAATATATATATTTATTTTCATAAGAACAAAAATTAGAGGGGTGCCTGGGTGGCTCAGTGGGTTAAGCCTCTGCCTTCAGCTCAGGTCATGATCCCAGGGTCCTGGGATCGAGCCCCGCATCGGGCTCTCTGCTCAGCAGGGGCCTAGTTCCCCCCACCCCTCTGCCTGCCACTCTGCCTATTTCTGATCTCTCTCTGCCTCTGTCAAATAAATAAATAAAATCTTAAAAAAAAAGAACAAAAATCAGAAACAACTTAAATGCACAGTAACAAAGAACAGTTAAATAAAAAGGGGGTAAGATAAAGTCATAAAACTGTATGATCTGAATGTATATGCTGAGAAAGGGTATCTTAGAAGGAAATACATCAAAATGCCAATAGTTTTCTACAATCTGGAGAATTATGGGTGATTTTTTTCTTGACATAAGGGTCAAAAACAAAAACCCAAACCAAACTGTAGGTAAAAGAACCAATGTGTACCATGATTACCAAGGGGCCTGGTTAGCAAACATCATCTGGAGAGTTGGATCAAGGGATAGGGATGGATTTAAAGCTTTAAAAAATAAAACAAGAAAGCACACAGTACTGTTAACTAAAGGGAGGAGGGTGGTCCTTGTCCACATATACACACACTTGTTCCCATCTGCATGTGTCCAACCTGATTTGAGTTCCTACAGTACACAAAATCCCCTGCTAGACCTTTTCTTTTCCTTCCCTTATAAAGGCATGATTTTAATTGTTGGAATTAGCTATGAGTTATCATTGAATGGGTGAACACTGAAATACAGTTAAATGTTGTAGAAATATCTGTTACAAACCACAAAGACAACATTCATAACAACAAGCCATCCAGGATCTATAAAGAACTCCTCAAACTCAACACACACAAAACAGACAATCATATTAAAAAATGGGCAGAAGATATGAACAGACACTTCTCCAATGAAGACATACAAATGGCTACCAGACACATGAAAAAATGTTCATCATCACTAGCCATCAGGGAGATTCAAATTAAAACCACATTGAGATACCACCTTACAACAGTTAGAATGGCCAAAATCAGCAAGACAGGAAACAACGTGTGTTGGAGAGGATGTGGAGAAAGGGGAACCCTCTTACACTGTTGGTGGGAATGCAAACTGGTGCAGCCACTTTGGAGAACAGTGTGGAGATTCCTCAGGAAATTAAAAATAGAGCTTCCCTATGACCCTGCAATTGCACTACTGGGTATTTACCCCAAAGATACAGATGTAGTGAAAAGAAGGGCCATCTGTACCCCAATGTTTATAGCAGCAATGGCCACGGTCGCCAAACTGTGGAAAGAACCAAGATGCCCTTCAACGGATGAAAGGATAAGGAAGATGTGGTCCATATACACTATGGAGTATTATGCCTCCATCAGAAAGGACGAATACCCAACTTTTGTATCAACATGGACAGGACTGGAAGAGATTATGCTGAGTGAAATAAGTCAAGCAGAGAGAGTCAAGTATCATATGGTTTCACTTATTTGTGGAGCATAACAAATAATATAGAGGACAAGGGGAGATGGAGAGGAGAAGGGAGTTGAGGGAAATTGGAAGGGGAGGTGAACCATGAGAGACTACAGACTCTGAAAAACAACCTGAGGGTTTTGAAGGGGCGGGGGGTGGGAGGTTGGGGGAACCAGGTGGTGAGTATTAGGGAGGGCACGGATTGCATGGAGCACTGGGTGTGGTGAAAAAACAATGAATACTGTTATGCTGAAAAAAAAAAACAAACAAACAAAAAACCAACAAGCCATCCCCCAATCTCTCAAGTGTAGAAAGTTCTGGAAATAAAAATCCCCAAACTCTTAGTATCTTGATAAGGAAATGTACATATTCATTTTTAATTTTAACATACAACTTAAATCCCCTGAGGAAATGCCTTCCACTATAAATTGATAGTGACATAATTAATAACAATAGCAGAGCCAGGAACTAATAATGAGGCTGTAAACTTAATTAACAGCAATAGTTACCAAATGTGGGTACTGTAACAGCCTCAAGAGTGACTTGAAAGCAGAACACTGCTGCTCGGTTTCTGTGCTATTTGCCCTGAGTGGAACAGCTCTCTATCCAAATGAAAGTCACTTCTGATAGCCAAGAGCCTTCATCAGAACTGCATTTAAACATTAGACTTGCATCAAAAAATCCCCCAGGAATGAATTTCAGTAAATCCTTAACTCACACGGGTTTGCCGTCAAGGAGGTGGGAGGGAAGGAGGGAGACAGCATCAGGGCAGGAGCTCTAAAATCACAATAAATCTAGAGGCAGAACCTCATGCTAATATAAAGGATTCCCTCTGTTTACAAAGAGACAACAGGGCCCAAATGGAGTCACTGGTGCTAAGCCCGTGTCCCCGAACCTGAGACTTACTACCTAACCTAATTGCAGTTTCAGCCTCTTCCAGGGATATAATCTTAACTAGCCAGTCTGGAATCACCTGGTCAGCACTAGTGAGGTTATTTGCCTGGTAGACCCCCTGCCTTTCCCTTGTCTGAGCAATCCACTGTTTACTAATAACTTCCTTGCCCTTTTGCCTTCTGTCCATAAATATCTTCCGTTTTGTATAGCTCCTTACTATCTGCTAGACAGGGTGCTGTCCAATTCATGAATCACTGAATAAAGCCAGGAAGATTTTTTGAATTTACACAGTTGAATTTTACTTTTCAACACCTCAAATGGAAAAAAAAAATCAAGATCTTACAGAAATGCCAGTATCACAGGGACACTCTGGTGGGGTTGGAGAGAGGGAGGCTGAGGTTTGGGGGCTAGGCATGGACTCTTGTATCTCCCAGCATGATTTGTATTTTACATTGAAGTACTTTAACATCAATGTTGAGTTTTGCGTATGTGCATTCATGTTTAAGCCACCCCTGAGAGTAATTAGTTAACATGTGAAGTATCCTAAGAAATACAGAGACAGTGGTGTTAGCAAGTGTTGGAAAGATCCCAGTTGGAGTTCATGCTCCTTGAGGTAGCTTTCACAAAAGCTTCAAACACCCCTTTGAATCTGCACCAGAAAGTTCATTGATTGGCATAAAGGGATATTAGAAATCATTTTCCAGTTGTGAAAGGAGAGAAATGAGTGATGTGTAAATTGGCTAGAAACACCAAGCTTTGCACGAAGCTGGTGTCAAGCCTGGCCTCTCACCACATCCCACTTTCAGAGGAGGGCCAACTAGAACATCTTGTTCTCTGTCCTGAATAAGTGATCTTCAGTCAGACCACTGCCTGAGAGAGGTGCTCACAGGGGTGCCTAAAAGGACCGATGGAAGAATCCTTGATGTTACAGAACAGGTTGTATGAGTGCTTTTGAATCTTGCTAATAAATGTTTGTGTGTTTTGTTGAATCAGGTCTGAGGCTGGTTTTCATTGTCACAGACTCACTGGTCGAGAGATGGTAGGGAGAGACTTTGGGTGTTCATGGCTGAATTCTCTCACTGGTGGTAACTGACAGCCCCCCAGCAAGAGCTACCAGATTGGCTTAGGTCACTTCTCCACACCCCTCTCCACAGCAGCCCCCCACCCTCCTCACACAGTGAAGGCCTCGCAGTGGGTAAACAAGATGGTAGTGAAGAGAAAAAAGTCCATAAATCCTGGTAAGCTGGAGCTTAAATGACAACAGCCATCAGTTTTCTGTTTTGTCAAAGTATAAACCAGAAACTATTAAAGACCATAACCATGGTGCAGCAAGTGCTTCTGAGAAGGAAGGGTAGGATGTGAAGTTTGGTACCATGATAGTCATCAAAGGAGCACTGGATTAGGAGTCAGGAAGTCTTGGTTCTAGGTTATTATGATAGTTAGCAAGTACCTTAACTTCCCAGCTGCCTTTTTGTGGACCTCCTTTCCCTCTTTACCAGGTAGTTGTGAAGCTTATATAAGAACAGAGGAGGAAGAAAGTTTTGGCTACATTGCAAAACCCAATATGTCAGGTAAGTTTTGTGCCAGGTCAAAAAATATTAATTAACTATCAACTGTATATAGACTCTGTGCCAGGCTGACATAGTCCAGGGTTTCAGAAGTAAACAAAAGCTTATACTTACAAAAAGACTTGGGTAAGAATGTTCATAGCAACTTTATTCATAATAGCTCCCAAACTAGAAACAACCTAGAGGAAACCTCAATCTGGAAATGGGTAAGCAAATTGTGGCACATCCATGCAAAGAAATAGCAGTCAGCACTCAACAAGGCACTAATTACTGACATAGTGAAAAAAAGATGAATTTCGAAAATGCCGCATGAAAGGCTCACGCCAAATAGTATAGACTGTATCTATTTACCCCAAACAGTATATATACTATAGGATTCTAGGACCGTATGGAGTTCTAGAAGAGGCTAACTTCATTTAGAAGAGAAATATCAAAACAGTGGTTACCTCTGTGCAGTGGGCATCACATAGGTATATGCACTTGCCAAAACTCATCAAATAGAAATTTAAACTTTGTGTATGTCACCAAATAAATTTTATAAATTTATGAAATAAAATCTTTAAAAGTTTATCTTTTAAAAAATTTTTAAAATTTTTACATTTTTTTATTATGTTATGTTAGTCACTATACAGTACATCATCAGTTTTTGGTGTAGTGTTCCATGATTCAGTGTTTGCATATAATACCCAGTGTTCCATGTAATACGTGTCCTCTTTAATACCTATCACCAGGCCCAACCATCCTCCCATCCCCCTCCCCTCTAAAACTCTCAGTTTCTCGGAGTCCATAGTCTCTCATGGTTCGCCTCCCACTCCGATTTCCCCTCCTTCATTTTTCCCTTTCTTCTCCTAATGTCCTCCATATTATTCCTTATGTTCCACAAATAAGTGAAACCATATGATAATTGACTTTCTCTGACTTATTTCCCTCAGGATAATCTCCTCCGGAGCTGTCCACGTTGATGCAAAAGTTGGGTATTCATCCTTTCTGATGGCTGAGTAATATTCCATTGTATATATGGACCACATCTTCTTTATCCATTTGTCTCTTGAAGGCCATCTCAGCTTTTCCCACAGTTTGGCTACGTGGACATTGCTGCTATGAACATTGGGGTGCATGTGGCCCTTCTTTTTACTACAACTGTATCTTTAGGGTAAATACCCAGTTGCGCAATTGCTGGGTCATAGGACAGCTCTGATTTTAACTTTTTGAGGAACCTCCACACTGTTTTCCAAAGTGGTTGCATCAACTTGCATTCCCACCAACAGTGCAAGAGGGTTCCCCTTTCTCCACAACCTCTCCAACATTTGTTGTTTCTTGCCTTGTAAATTTTTGCTATTCTAACTGGTATAAGGTGATATCTCAATGTGGTTTTGATTTGAATTTCCCTAATGGCTAAAGAATATCATTCTCACTGGGGAAAAACTGGGAGCCTTTCCCTTAAGATCAGGAACACGATGAGGATGCTCACTCACCACCATTGTTCAACTAATACTAGAAATCCTAGCATTCAAGTTGGCAAAGAAGTCAAACTCTCTCTTAGCAGATGGCAAGATACTTTATGTGGAAAACCCAAAAGACTCCAACCCTAAATTACTAGAACTCATACAGCAGCTCAGTAACGTGGAAGGATACAAAATCAATGCACAGAAATCGGTTTCTTTCCTACACACTAACAATGTAACTGTAGAAAGAGAAATTAGGGAATCGATTCCATTTACAATAGCACCAAAACCCTAATAAGTTAGGAATAAACCTAACTGAAGAGGTGAAAGATCTATACTCTAGAAACTACAAAACACTTACGAAAAAAATGGAAGACACAAAAAGATGGAAAAACATTCCATGCTCATGGATTGGAAGAATAAACATTGTTAAAATGTCTATGCTGCCCAGAGCAATTTATACTTTCAATGCCATCCCCATCAAAATACCAATGGTATTTTTCAAAGTGCTGGAACAAATGATCCTAAAATTTGTATGGAACCAGAAAAGACCCCAAATCACCAAGGAAATGTTGAAAAAGAAAACCAAAGCTGGGGGCATCACCTTGTCTGATTTCAAGTTATATTACAAAACTGTGCTCACCAAGATGACATGGTACTGGCACAAGACACACAGACACACAGATCAATGGAACAGAATAGAGACCCCAGAAATGGACCCTCAACTTTATGGTCAACTAACCTTTGACAAAGCAGGAAAAATTATCCAATGGAAAAAAGATAGTCTCTTCAATAAATGGTGCTGGGAAAAGTGGACAGCTATACAGAAGAATGAAACTCAACCATTCTCTTACACCATACACAAAGATAAACTCTAAATGGATGAAAAACCTCAATATGAGATAGGAATCCATCAAAATCCTAGAGGAAAACACAGGCAGTAACTTTTTCGACATTGGCCACAGCAAATTCTTTCAAGACACCGTTCCAAAGGCAAGGGAAACAAAAGTGAAAATGAACTTTTGGGACTTCATCAAGATAAAAAGCTTCTTCATAGCAAAGGAAATAGTCAACAAAACAAAGAGGCAACCCATGGAATGGGAGAAGATATTTGCAAATGACACTACAGACAAAGGACTGGTATCCAAGATCTATAAAGAACTTCTCAACCTCGACACCCAAAAAACAAATAATCAAGTTAGAAAATGGGCAGAAGACATGAACAGACACTTCTCCAAAGAAGACATGCAGATGGCTAACAGACACATGAAACAATGCTCAGTATCATTAGCCACCAGGGAAATTCAAATTAAAAAATTTTATCTTGAAAAACCCATATGCAGTATTTTATTTAGTATTTAGTGGCATTTATTATTTAGTGGTAAAGTGTACTGATTTCTGCAACTTACTTTTTTTTTTTTTTTAAAGATTTTATCTCTTTATTTGACAGAGAGAGATCACAAGTAGGCAGAGAGGCAGGCAGAGAGAGAGGAAGAAGCAGGCTCCCTGCCGAGCAGAGAGCCCGATGTGGGACTCGATCCCAGGACCCTGAGATCACGACCCGAGCCGAAGGCAGAGGCCTAACCCACTGAGCCAACCAGGCGCCCCTCTGCAACTTAATTTTAAAAGCATCAAAAATAGGGGCACTGGGGTGGCTCGGTTGTTAAATGTCTGACTCATGGTTTCGTCTCAGGTCATGATATCAGGATTGTGAGATCGAGCCCTGTGTCAGGCTCCGTACTCAGTGTAGAGTTTGCTTGAGATTCTTTCCCCTCACTCACTACTCTCTCTGCTCCTCCCCTTGCTTGCACTCTCTCTCCAAAAATAAATAAATAACTTCCTTGTTTAAAAAAAAAAAAGCATCAAAAGTAAGATGGAGAGAGGGATAGACATATAGACAGTCATAAAGTAAATACAGCAAAATGTTAATTGTAAGGTATAGGTGGCAGGTTTGTGGGTATTCCCTGTGTAATTCCTCCAGATTTTCTATTTGTTTGAAAATTATACTAACCAAATGTTAGAAAGGCCTCTGGCCACTCTCCCCTCCCTTTCATTTTGCCATGTAATTTTAAGATATTAAGAAAATGAAAGTGTGTGATAAACACAGTTGCTGTGGGAACACATTTTTCAATGCATCAGGTAAATTGCATTGCCTATAAATCTTGCTTGCTTTCTTGAATTATTGAAGAAGGTACAGAACTCTCTCGCAGTAAGTAGCTCCATTTCATTTGGAACAAGATATTTTTTTAATGGCTTTTCAGAAGACTCCAAGAAAATAACTCCGCTTTCTCACACAATAAATATAGGATAATTTCTAGAATTCATGTATCTCTGTACCAAAAGTGCATCTGATATGCAATACCAGACACAGAAATTAAAATTTGTTGGTTATTCACAGATTAAAATATGCCAAATAATATGCATGTCCACCAACCATCTATTAACAAGTAAATTAGCAGAAGAGAGTGGGGCCATATAACCACATTTTGGGTTTGGGGTTGCAAAAAGGCAACTCTGAGCCAATTCATTTTGTCTTAGATATTAATGTCTGACAGGTGGGGGGCTGCTACCAGGTAAATGGTGTCTCCTTTGGCTGTGACACTCTAGATAAAAATACGTGAAATAAAATAGATGAAGGAAAAATTATAAATGATCCTTCTGGACCCAGATACCATTTATAAAAATATTTAAAGCAAGACAAATTCTTCCTTTTTAAAATTATTATGTTCAGTTAGCCAGCATATAGGACATCATTAGTTTTTGATGTAGGGTTCAATGATTCATTAGTTGTGTATAACACCCAGTGCTCCATACAACACGTGCTCTCCTTAATACCCATCAAAGTTTATTTCAATGGGTGGAGAAAGGCCTTCAACATTCTTATATCACTATGTCACCAGCTCTGGGCCCCATGAGGCCAGGCTAGTTCTTTAAGAAGAGAGAGGGACACGAGTCCTCCCCAGAACATGCCCTGAATCTTTACTTGATATTCATTTGGGCTCAGGTAGTGTCAGATTTCTCTTCCTTCGTTTGCCTCACCAAACCGAGTCTGTGGTCTTTAGAGCCAGACAGACCTACAGTCTGATCATCCATCCATCCAACCTATATATCTTCTGCCTACCTGCACCCACATTATGCCAAGTACTGTTCCAGGGACTGGGGATATGGTAGTGAATGAAGACCCTGCTCTCCCAAAGCTGACATCCTAATGAGAGAAGTCAACAATAAACAAACATTTAAGTGAATACTATGTTGGATGGCAATAGGAGCTGGGGAAAAAACAAACAAAACAAAACAAAACAAAAATCAGCAGTGTAAACTTATCTATTCAACTGTAAAATGGGGACAGTAATATCATCTCTCAGTGGGAGATGGGGTTGACAATACAGTGTCTCCCCACTTTTCCCACCTTTTCTTACCCTTCTCCCCAAATTTGGAAATGGAATGATAGGATTTCCCTGAAGAACTTACAGAAATAATGGATTATATTATATTATTATGCATAATAATATATTATATTATAATATTTATAAATATATTTTAACATTAATATTATAATATAAATATGACATTTATATTATAATATAATTATAATAATATAATATATAATAATATAATATAACATAATAATATAACATAATTAATATAATAATAATATATTATATATTATACAGAAATCATATATATTTCTGCCTACATTATACAGAAATATTATATATTATATATTATACTACAAAGAGGAACTTACTCTCAAAGTAAGTCTACAACTTGACTGAAGGCCTAGCATTAAAATATCTAAAGAAGGAACATAAGAAGTAACACGGAGGACATTGGGAGATGGGGAGGAGAGTCAGTTGGGGGAAATCGAAGGCGGAGACAAACCAAGAGAGACTGTGAACTCTGGGAAACAAACTGAGGGTTTTGGAGGTGGGCAGGAGGGGTTGGGTGAGCCCGGTGGTGGGTATTAAGGAGGGCACGTATTGCATGGAGCACTGGGTATGGTGCATAAACAATGAATTTTGGAACACACACACAAAATTTAATTTAATTTAAAAAGAAAGGGGACATATCAGCCCAGTCAGAAGACAGTCACTGCAAGCAGAGATGGAGAGAGACTGGGACTGCTGGTATCTCTCTTTCTCTGTGGCATCCAGTCTCACAGCAGACAAGGCGATTGGAGCTTAGACTCTCACGAGCCTGTGACCCGGCCAGTAAGATCTGCTACTGCATCCAGCCTGCTCTGTTTCAATGCCTAAGCGACCTGATGACCCTAAATTATGTAGTCATATGAACGTGCCCTCAAAGAGAATGCCCTGATCAAAGAATGCACATATCTGGTACACAGGATAGTAACTGCACAATAAAGGGCTGGTATTCCTGTTTTTATACATCAGTCCCTTCTGAGTCAGGATAGGTATGTCTCCTAAGCACCCATTCATCCTGATTATACAAATCAGAATGTGAACCTACACAGGTGAATGGAAAATGTTTACCCCCCTGAGATCCAGTCATTGTGTGGGGTCTTGCCAGGGATTAGCCTGTCTTAACTGCTTGCCTTTCTTAAAGTGGAAGGACTGGAATGGAATGACTGGAAAAATTAAAGGCAATGTGTGCTAGGTGCTTATCAGAATATGGAGCATAGCAGGTACTCAATGAAAGACATAAGCCCTATAGCATTATAAGGATTCAGCCCCACCCCTTGGATATATATGCCCTTAGCTTCTGGTCCATCTCATGCAAGCCTTCTACCTTGTCCCTTCAGCTAACTGTGAAACCGCAGAGGTAGGCATCATACTGGTCCTCCACTCCCGCTGAAGGTTCACATATAACCAGCTCTTCCAAACACACACTGGAAAAAAAGGAACTTCCTGAAAATGGTGTTATAAGCATTGTGTTAATTGCAAGTGCACAAGAATCAACCCAGATCCTTTGATGTGGATTTAGATTTAAGTGATGTGTCATAGGCAGAAGTTGTGAAAGTTGCCGATTTCAGTTATTTTAAATAGTTTCCACATTTATAAACAGGTTTTAAAGGCCTACAAGCCCTGTACTCCATAAACAATGTACCCAGCTGTGAAATGATTCTACTCTATCCCACTGGAAAAAATACCAAGGTTGCATTCGAGAGCCAGAGAATCCCATATGCTCAAGGTCAAATGGAAAATAAAGGTTATCCAGCGAAACCCCCAAGAAATGCTGGAGCCCCCATTCTCTACATTTCTTCTGAGTAGTTGTCCAATGCTTAGACATCATCAATGAGAGGAAACTCAACACCTCTAAAAAACCAGGGCAAAGATGTCTACACTGAAAACGGAGCAGTCTGGCCCCTGCAGAGTGACAGTCTGAAGAATCTGACTGTTGTGAGCAGAGATCTTTTTGAGACGATCTCTCTGAGACGATCTTTCTCTGTCAGTTCTACCCGGTTTGGATTCAGACCTTCACACCTTTCCAGGCTACAGCCCATCCGAGAGTTAATCATCCTGCGAGCTACCCAGTTCTTCCTCACACCACCACAGACCATACCCACTCGTGCCTCGTAGACACCTGCACTCTGTTCGGTGCCCCAGGAAGTCTCTGACTTTAGGCTTGTCAGGACCTCTGACTTCACCTACCACTGTCTGGTCTCCTCAGCTCTCATTCCAGCACTTGTTCCTTCCAGGTCTCTGAGTACTCCCTCCCCATTGGGTTCTCTGCTCCTCTACTAACCTTCCTCAGACATGATTAATCCCACTGTGCCTACTCAGACTCTTGGTTCATGGTCAGTCAAGTCCCTGGCATTCTTACCCTTACACAGGATAGTCCCTCCACCTTCAGGGCTCAGCCCAGACCTGCCTCCTCCCTGTGGACACAACTTCTGTGTCAGACCTGTCAGGTGGAAGCTGCCCATTCTCTCGCATTCCAGGTGACGTAGGGGTAGAGGCAGGAGAGTTAACTTAGTTCTTACTCTCCTACCTCCTGACCAACAGTCTTCCATCTGTTTAGATAGAAACCTGAATGGTGAAAGGAAGAGAATGTCCCTTTCCCAGGGAAAGAGAGCAGTGAGTGCAAAGGACCTGAGGAAGGAGACTGACCTCAATCTAAATCCTTTTTATGCCTTTTTACAGCTGTCTCCTACCACCTTCTTATGCCCCCTCACTCATGAGGGACTTCAGAACCTAGATCACTGTGCATCTTTCTATCCCTAACCCTACTTATCCTGCACCATCTTGAATAATTTCTATGTCCATGTAGATGATGCCTTCAGAAATACTGTTCTAAGGTCCTGGGCCACCTTGATCTTTGCCAAAAGGCCACTCTGGTAATGCATTCCTATGGCCATATCCTGGCCTTGTTAATGCCTACTAAATCTTTCAAATCACAAACTCTTGCCTAGACTATGGGAAGATCTTCCTAACTGATCTTCTTTTTCCACCCTTGTCCTCCCTTGTGCATTCTTCACACAGCCTCCAAAATGACCCTTATGAGAGGTAACTCAGATCATGTCACTACTTTGCTCAAAACTCTCCATTGGATTGCTGAGAATTTACAATGACTGACCAGACCAACCACATCTGGCCTCTTGGCACCAACCTGAGTACACCTCCCACCTCTCTCCTCCTTACAGGAAAGAACAGGCTCCTGCCTCAGTCTCTTTGCATGTACCACTTTCTTTCCCTGGAACACTCTTTCCATTCTTTCAGGTTCCTATATAAATGTCACTTTATCAGGAAGGTTTTCCTTGTGATTCTACCATCTTGCCCCAGCCCAATTGGCCCCATCATCTCAATTGCTTAACTCAACTTGACTTCTCTTCCCAGCACTTTTACCACGGGATCAATTGCTGCTTGGTTTGTTGAAGTTATATGCTCGTTAACTGAAGCCTCCTGCCACCAATAGAACATAAGCCACATGCGGGCAGAGACTTCTGTTCTGTCCTCTGCTCTAACAACAACACCTCGAACAATGCCTGGCTCATAAATGGTTCATCCAACAATTGTTGGAGGAGTAAACAAATAAACTCCAATATAACACATCTACCTCATGCTCTTATTTCCACTAAACCTACTCTGTGACTTTATGGACAGTGTCCATTCCTTGGCAGTTAAATGAAACCACAACAATGATAAAAAGTGAAAACCAATGTGGTGCTTAGTTCGGTGCCCAACATAGGTCTTCTTCATGCATTATTTGTTTTAACCAATATGGTTGATATTCTCATTACTTCCACCATACAGTTTGGGAACTAGCTTCTAGTCTAGCCTCCATCCAAGGGACAACACTTACTCGTTCTTTTTTTTCAAGATTTATTTATTTACTTGAGAGAGAGTACACATGGGAGAGAGAGTGAGGGGAGTGGATGGACAGGGAGAGAGAGTCTTTAAGCAGACTCTGAACACAGAACCCGATGTGGGGCTCGATCCCACTACCTTGAGATCAGGACCTGAGCCAAAACCAAGAGTCCAATGTTCAACCATCTGCACCACCCAGGCGCCCCTACACTTACCCATTCTTTAGCAACAACTTCCTATCGTCTCTCCTCAGCGTCCATTGTCCCCACCCTGAAAATCACCTCAATCTTTTACCAGTTTAACAGCTCATTTCTCTACTCCTAGTGGTTCAATGCTTAGCTCTGCTGAACTGAAGAGGAAAGAAAAATGCAGATTGGTCCTTAGCATTTATGGTCTCTGTGTGACACAAAATTTTACATGTCAGCTTAGTTAGGCTACAGATACCTAGGTATGTAACTGAATACTAACCTAGGTGTGGCCGTAAAGGTATTTTGAGATGTGATTAATATCTGTAATCAGTGGACTTTAAGTCAAGATGGTTTTTACCAGTAATGTTGGTAAGTTTCATTCAATCAGTGGGAATGCTTTAAAGCAAAACTGAGGTTTCCCTGAAGAAGAAGAAATTCTGCCTCAGGATAGCATCTATTCCTGTCTGAGAGTTTTCCTTCTACAGACATGCCCTACAGATTCCAGATGTGCCAATTTCCACAGCTGCATAAATCACCTCATTGAAATAAACCCGTATGTGTACACACACACACATCCACATCCACCCTACTGGTTCTGGTTCTCTGGAGAACCCTGATGGATAGAGCTTCCTGTCTCAGTTGGGCCTCCAATGTCTTTTAACAGTTCTTTTAATCACCCCTGGTCACTTACACCTCTCATTCCTCAAACCCTCAATTAATTAATTCCTCAAGCTCCTCACTCTGCCCTACTCTCTTTTAGCAGGCCACTTTATTTTTTTACTTCATGAAGACAACGAAGGCTGATAGGTCTGAACTTCAAGTTCCAACCTCACTGTATACAAGTCTCTGCCTGCAGTCACCCTTGCCCTTTTCTCTCAGCACTGACCATAATTCCCAGAAGGGACATCCACAGGTACCGTGTGACATTACTTCTCTCCTCACCACAAGAGGGGATGCCCAATCCTTGTGAAACTAAACTAGACATTAGTTATTTTTCCCAGCACAGCATTTTTCCCTCCTCAGGAAGAATCATTTCTCCCTTTCCATTTGGATCAGTCAAGGTTGCTACCTCGCTACCTCGATCCCAGGACCATGAGATGAAAAGTAGCTCAGGTTGAGTCCTTCATACACCGCACGCCCCTTAACAAGTGACTGGTCTACGAGATTGGCATAGGATGTAAATTGGGCCAGACAGGGCCATTTTCAGTAGTGTTTTTATACTGAACGATGGACGGGAAGTTTTATTCCTCAGGCCTCACTCTGAGCTGTAATGATGTGAGTTTAGATCTACCAGTGGCCCTATAAACCATACCATGATGAACATAAGTTTAACAGATGGGCAAAGGGGAGGAAGGAAAGAGAGTCTTGATCATATTGTTTGAGTCTCGGAAATCCCTTCGGGGAGCTCTATCCTTGGACTTCCCAGTTCAGTGAGCCAATACACATGATTCCTAATTTAATCTGTGCATCTGTCACTTGCATACCAAAGTCTTGAATACTATAGGAACAGATTTTCCAGAAATTTGGAACAAGAACTCTAAAAGACTTTGCCAGTCATCTGGGGAGACCTGGGGCCAGAGTCAATGACATGTCACGTGTTTTAACAATATGGAAAAGAGCATTGCTGAGTCTGCAGTCCCCACAAGCAGACACCAGAGCCTAGCTCTGTAGGACCACCAGCCTGCAGTAAACAACTCTAGTCCTGAGGGGGTCAGATGGACACCAGGCATCTACTAACCACCAGGGCTGTGATTTTCCACACCAAAGTCAAGACCTGTTCTACCAGGGGTGAAAGGGAACAGGGGCTAGTACTTAGAGCCACTGGAAAGGATGGGGATGGGGGTGATGGATTGGGGAATTAATTAATTAAAAATCAGCCTTTTGGGGTACCTGGATGGCTCAGTCAGTTAAGCGTTTCACTCTTGATTTCAGCTCAGGTCATGATCTCAGGGTAATGGGACCAAGCCCTGAGTCAGGCTCTGTGCTCAGTGTGGAGTCTACTTGAGACTGTCTCTCTCCTACTCCATCTCCCTCTGCACTTTCCCCAACTCATGTGGGCATGTGTGTGTGAGCACTCTCGAAATAAATAAAATCTTTAAAAAAATTTAAAAACCAGCATTAAAATATATGGACATTTTAACTCAAAATTTTTCATAGATTTATAATTCTTCTTCTTCTTCTTCTTCTTCTTCTTCTTCTTCTTCTTCTTCTTCTTCTTCTTCTTTTTTAAGATTTACTTATTTATTTGAGAGAGAGAGAGACCGATGAGATCGGGACCTGAGCTGAAACAAAAAATCAGATGCCTGATGGACTGAGTCACCCAGATCATAAAACGTTTAGAAGAGCTTGTTTTACTATAGTTTTCTAAGATGTTACCACTGGGGGAAATCAGATTAGGGGTATAGGGATCTCTGTATTATTTCCTACGAATGTATCTATGACGATCTCCCATAGAAGGGGACATACAAACAAGAACCAATTGTAATAGAACAAAAGTGGAAAAAGCAGGAAAACATCTTGTATTTCTATCTTCATTTAATGGCACCAACAGCTATCATATGAGCCTACTTAGAATCTTCAGTCTATCTTGTCCTTTTACTCTCCCTATCCTCTTTGCTCTGTCCCTAATCCTGTCAATTTCACTTCGAACATCTCTCTGAACTCAGTTCTCCCACTACTATTGCCATATTCACTCCCTTCCTTCAAGCTCATCTTCTACCACTCACACGGTTGTGATAATGCATTTGTGGATTCCTCCTCCCCCATCCATCTCACCTCTCTCTATTTCCTCTAAATACCAGAATTATCTTTCCCAAACACAATCTTATCAGGTCACACTGATCAAAGTCCCCCAGCAGCTCCCTACTACCAAGATCACAAACACAGTAACTAACGTGTCCGCCTATCTTTGTATATTTATATGCATTCTTACCAGTATCTGATATGTTCTTTCCTCCTGGAAAAGATTATCCAGCAAGATTCAGTTCGAATGCCCATTCTACTGTTAAGCCTCCCTGGCACCCTCAGGCAAAATTAGATGCCCTCTCTAATCTCTGGACAGTTATGTTTTTATGATTATTGGTGTGGGAATTGCTTTTCCTCCATCCCCTGTGAAGTGCCTGGAACACAGTAGGTGCCATGAATAGTTTGTTGAATGGCTGGTGTCAGGAGGAAGCTCTAAAACCTTTAAGAACACCATTGACCAAAATCCCAAGGGTTTTCTGAGTACCCTCACTTGCTCTCTATCTCTCTCTCTCTCTTTTTTTTTTTTTTCATTCTAATATTACACACTAGGGTGGTATTCTAATTGGCAGGCATCTAATTTCATTATGAAAAAAATGAGAAGTAAGAGTCACTCTTTGTAAATTTTCCTTTATGTCGATTTGTTGAACACGTGCATGTTAACATTAAGGCACATGCAACATCTTCATATTTTAAGTCCCTTTACAAACACTACTGCAAGAATCAATTCCTTTAAAAGAAATGCTGTTTATCCAGTGGGGAGCCATAGAGGGAGGGTGTGTATATATTTGGCCGGTCTGATTTATTGGGTGTTTTGTCTAGCAGTGCTTCTCAAACTAATTAAACTGTATACAAATTCACTGGGGAATCTTGCTAATAGGATGATGTTGATTCAGGAGGTGTGGGGTGATTTCATGGATCTACTCATCTAACAAGCTCCTAGGTGAGGCTGATACCAGGGGCCCCTGGGCCATGCTGTGAGTAGTGAGGCTCTTCAGGGGCCTCCATGATAGAAGTGGCAGCTCCAGGGCCCCCAAACATGAAAGCAAGCCATAGCTAGTTGGACAGTTTCTCTTTTCATCCAGAGTCCCACACAGATATCTCCAGTTACATGCCATCATTTAGCTAGTTAGAAGACAGAAGAAATCATATTCTTAGCCTGGTACACTTTGATATGATCTAAATTCTAAAATTTTACCATCTGATATAAAATGCTAAACAAGAATATGCCAATTAAAATGGCCCTTTCTTTAAAAATACTGGTGCTGAAGGCCAACTTATAACTTGCTTTAGGAACTGCTAAATGCCTAATTAACAATGATTTAAGTGGCATTTTCAGCTGTTTCCCTTTGAAATTTCAGAGACTGAGGTTGATTGCTTTCTCGAGGTGGGTGGGCATCAGTTATAGATTTGGATTTTTATTTATTCTTAGTTTTCCGGAATGAAGTGAAAATTACATCGAAACACCCTTGGCTCTGAGGAAATTTTCTTTTAAGCTAGAAAACTGAACTCTACAAAGCACATGTTTTTTCAGAGACTTCAAATTAGTCTTAACAGGAACAGGAATCCCAAATGTTAACAGCTATAAGCACAGAAAGATAATAGAAAATCAAACTTACAGAATGATCTGAAGCATCCATTCATGACACTTAGTTCAATAAAATACACACATACCAGCCACCAGTAAATATGGCAACATAGATGTATTTACTGGTATAGATATTTAAGATGTATTAAGTGAAGAAATAAGATTTGATTACATTTAGTATGATCCTATTTCTGGGAAAAAGTATAAAATGTATGCTAGAGTAACACTCTAAATTATGAATATTAGGATTTTTGGTAATGGTATTATAGAATAGGTTATATTATATATTAAATATATATAATAGAATAGGTTATGTTATATAATAGAATAGGTTATCTTATATATTGTGTGTATGTATATATATATATATATATATATATATATACACACATAGGTTTCTTTTTACAAAGAATAGGTTTCTTTTTACAAAGGTCAGCATTTTTTTTAATCTTATCTATAATGGGCCTAAGTTCACATATCCCTAGACTAAACAAGAATGCAAAGTTCAAATGCTAGAAAACAGCATCTTTGTTTATTGTGGAAAAATATAAATATAGGAATATATATATATAGAGAGAGAGAGAGGGAGAGAGGGAGAGAGAACATGAGAGGACAAGAAAGACTGAATATAAATATAAATACAGGTCCTAAAGCTGACCAGGGGTTTAATGTATTAGTGGAGAGTAGTAAATGCTCAACATCACTCAAATCAGAACCACAATGAAATACCACCTCACACTGGTCAGAATGGCTGAAATTAACAAGTCAGGAAATAGCAGGTGTTGGCGAGGATGTGGAAAAAGGGGAGACCTCTTACACTGTAGAAAGCTGCTACAGCCACTCTGGAAAACAGTATGGGATTTCCTCAAAAAATTAAAATACAGCCACCCTACAACCTAGTGACTACATTATTAATCATTTACCCAAAGGATAGAAAATTACAAAAGGATACAAATCACAAAAGTGATTTGAAGGGGAACTTCACCCCAATGTTTATAGCAGCATTGTCCCCAACAGCCCAAATATGGAAAGAGTCCAAATGTCTGTTGACAAATGATGAATGGATCATGAAAATGTGTGTATATATATATATGTATATATACACACACATATAAGTATGTATATATAGATACAATGAAATATTACTCGGCGATCAAAAAATTGAAATCTTACCATTTGCAACAACATGGATGGAACTAGAACGTATTATACCAAGTGAAATAAGTCAGAGAAAGACAGTTATCATATGATCTCACTTATATGTGGAATTTAAGAAACAAAACAGAGGATCATAGGGGAAGGGAGGGAAAAATAAAATAAGATGAAATCAGAGAGAGAAACAAACCATAAGAGACTATTAATATAGGAATGAAACTGAGGGTTGCTGGAGGGGAGGTGATGGGGTAATGATAACTGGGTGATGGGCATTAAGGAGAGCGTGTGATGGAATGAGCCCTGGGTGTTATATACAACTGATGATTCATTGAAATTTACCTCTGAAATTAATAATACATTGTATGTTAATTAATTGAATTTTAATAAAAATTTTAAAAGATTTTATTTATTTTGTGGGGGGGCAGGGCAGAGGGAGTGGGAGAGAGAGAATCCTCAAGCAGACTTCCCAGTGAGCAGGAAGCCAGAGGCAGGGCTCAATCCCAGGACCCTGAAATCATGACCTGAGCTGAAATCAAGAGTTGGCTGCTTAACTGACTGAACCACCCAGCAACCCTACATTGAACCTGTCTTTAATTATGATTCCCGTCAGGTCCTAATGAACAAATAGGGGTTCTGAGACTTGCCACCCAAACTAGGTAAATTTCTAATGTTATGGAAAAGTAAATACTTTTGTGGCAATTCTGACAGATTTGAAGGTCTGGGTCAAGGCCTTGAGGGATGTTGAATTCCTCAGGCTTGCTATCATCCATTTGTTCCACGCAAACTATGGTCTTTCCCTCCTTGAGTTGTGTGTTGGGTGTGGCAACTGGAGTTCATAGAGGAGCTGGTGGGTGATTTACAGGTCAGAGGTTCTTAATCTGGGCTCCACGGATCAGGTGCAGGGGGGAGGTCTATGAATTGCACCAGAAATTAAATGTAAAATACTATACATCTATGTAGACTTATGATTTGTAGAAATCAGAATCCACGTTCTTCATCAGATTCCTGAAGTATAAAGTGCCTTAAAAAGTATCACGAATTACTGATGTGCAACTTTTCACAAGCAGGAAAAAAGTTTCAGCACATCTATGTTTCTTATATGTATAATAAGAAATATAAAATTATTTTATGTAGGTAGCCAAGTCAAACACACTAAACTAAACAAGACCTCACAGAACAGGAAAGGAAAAACCAAAACCTCTAAAGGACAAAAAATCCATTCTCCTGTTACCTGTTGCAAATTGGACCCCTGCCCTCTCAGTAACTTGCCTTAGTTGTTTAGGGAAAAAAATTTAAATAATAAATATAAGTCAAATGGCTCCCCAAAACTTTGTTACAAAGTGCTCTGATGTATTTGCCGCATCTAATTTGCTTTTCTCTCTCTTCTTGCAGGCATCTTCTGGGGTGTTTCTCAAACTTCAGCTTGCCCAGAATAATCCACAAGGCATATTAACCACACAGATTCCTGGGCCCTACCCTCAGAGGTCTGGAGTGTGGCCCAATGAGTGATTTTTTTTTTTTTTTTACAAGCTTCCTAAATGATTCGGATGCAGGTAGTCTTCCCACCATATGTGGCATAGAACAGGCTTAATAAAAACCTTGATTCCATTGCAGAAAGTCCCTTCTGGATGGACTGGAGCAATTACCTTTCCCTCAGGTGTAAGCCACCTTCCATTCTGACTCTGGGAGGTCTGGTCTTCTAAACTGTCCTTTTCCATTGCTAGACTGGGTAGTGTCACCTGTCGCAGCCGGTCCAAGCTTCCCAGGCTGTGTCTGCACGAATGACCTTTACATGGGCTACACCAACGCGAACCAGAACCAATATGCATCCTCATCAGAGACAGTACTTAACACATTTATTAGACATTGAACACAGACTTCTTCTTACCAGGGACAGGGACTAATGACTCTAATGAATGAGCACTTTAATCCAGTCTAATAGAAGTGACAATCAGAGGTGTGATCAAGCCCCAACTAATGAGTCTGCTAATTGAGCTTCACAGCTACATTTCGGTTTGGTTTTAAATCATTACCAGAATCTTCTTAAGAGAGTAAGTTATGTGCAGATGCTAAAACCAGAAGCCTAGGTTTCTATGTTGTTCTATTACTGCCTTCCCTAGTTAAAAACTGGGAAGAATAGCTCAGAATTTTTCTTTCTATGGTTGATAGTCTGATCATTTGTTTCCCAAGCTCACAGTGAAGACTAATGAGAAAATTTCACCAACAAATTTGAACTCTTGAAGGGAAAGTCTGTATAGAATTCTAAGGAGTTTTAATTAGCATGCAGTTAAACCTCATTAATTTGGATTCCACAAACATAAAATTTGTTATAATTTGTTCAAAAAAACCCGCAGTAAAGTTGGTCTTTGTGGTACGAAGAGAGGCCTTTTTAAGTAAATTAATGAGATAAAGAAAACTACTCAGGAAACATTTAATCATCATGATTACTGTTTTGGAGCTGAAAAGAAGCTTGGAGATCATTCATCTGAGGTGACTGATTCTCAGTTGCATGCACAGTAAACAAAACCAGCCCTTAAGTCTCCTCTCTTCCAGTCCAACTCTCTCATCAACCTAGTGATTATGATTGATAATATTTCTATTAGATGTATATCTTATTATACTCAATAAATATTAGCCAGTTACCAAGAACCCAGATTTTTTCCTGGAGTACTTGGTGGCATAAGGGTTACCAAATCCATTTGACTTTTCTTTTTGCAAATTCACCCTCCCTTTCTACAATACAGGTAATAATCCTGGTTACACTGGTCACATAACCCTTAAACTTAACTGCAGCTCATCAAAGCAGTTCTATTTTATAGTAGTGAAGGTTCTTGAATCATGTTGACTCTATGAAGGTATGAACTGGATGTGTCCCACCCTGCATTGTATCTTGGGTTCTTCTGGAGATGTGGCAAACATTACTGCTGGAATCTTTCATAAGGAAAATGTAACACTCCTGGCACTCATGGCATAACACTCATGGCACTCACAATAGTTTCAAGGGTTCAAGTAGATGCTAAGAAGTGTAGAAGAGGGCATTCCACAGAAGGCAAGTGGCCTGGATACCAGGATGGCCCATAAGGTGCCATTGGTCTGGAGTATTCCCTGGTCTGGGATGTGGTCCTCAGCCTTCCAGACTCAAAACCTGGTTTATTACAGGCAGACCAGATCCCTAACTTGAAGGTGGGGATAAAGGACTTCCATCAACTAAGTTCAGAGCTGCTGAGTCATGAAATCTTGTATGTAAATATATTAACTAAAATGGCAATCAGACTCCAAGGCTTATACCAGTAGGGTCTATCACTCTATTCTAAATTCTATGGGAGTCAAAACTAACCAGCAGATTGCTCATTGATATGAAAGCAGAGTAAGAGTAATTCTTAATACTATTACACTGAAAATAAAAAAAATAAAAAAATAAAAAAATATGTAATACCATCAAAAAAAAAAGATTGAGTTTATGCTATTTAAAGCTCCTTATTTGCTAAAAGACATGCTGTACTTTCATTAAAAAATATCTGAAGTAAAAAAAAAAATACATTTCAATGGCATGTCTACAACAGAGATGGAGTGGACATATTACCCGCCTACTTCACATCCAACCTCTCCTCCTTCTTCTTGTCAGCACTTCTACCTGTGGAGCTGCAAACAAATATGTTTAATGGAACTCACCCCAGTTACAAGGCAGGGTTCTTACTGGCTTAAGCCAATTAGCACACAGCACTCCTCTTGCTAACATAATTGGACATGAGGTTGGTATGGAATCAAAACTTGCACAATCTGTGAACCTCAAGAATTTTTACTTTTTTATGGAGAAAATAGATGCTTTCTATCTACCACATCACCTGTTCACAATGGTGTGTGGCTGAACACAAAAGTAAATTCAACTATACAATGATTAAAATAAATTAGGTGTCTTCCTCCTATCTTTGCCCCTCCAATAAGTAATAAAAAGAAAAGTAGTTGTAGGTAACCACTGTCATTTGTTCAGAGTCTTAAAAAAGTCAGAACTAAGGTTTTATCAGTTGTCCTGGCCTTTCCCTCATGAGCATAAGATGACTTCTACAGATTCAGAAATGATGACCATTCTCAGACAGTAGGATGGAAGAACGTACAAAAAGGAAGGAGGGCACTTGGAAAGCCACAACTTTTAAAGAAAGAATCAATAGACTCACACTTGTGTCTCATTGGCTATATCACATGGCTATCCCTAGATGCTAGGAAGTTTAGAAAATGTAGTATTTTAGCTGAGTCATTGCAAGAACAGATGTTCATGTTAGTTAGGAAGTAAATTAAAGTGTGTAATGGATAACATCATGTAGATCTTTGTGAATAAAGATTGAGAAATCTTGTAAATTCTTTTGACATGTAAGTAATTACAATAGCAATAATAACAGAAGAAATGTTTTTCTTCCAAGATATGATGTTGTGATTAGCTTTGTGTGGTCTATTGGGCTCTGATTTCAGATAAAGGAATGGAAACAGTGTTGGGGGTCATAGGAGTGGGTAATGAAGAATGAGCATCCTCTTATAAGGTCTTCAGGTATGAGTGAGCTCTGAGTCATCTGAATCTTCCCAGGTGTCTCCATTTCAATTCCATTTTACTTTCGCCATGCCCTAGCTTTCACTTATAGGACTTAGCAAGTCTACGAATTCAGCCTATATTGTAATTCAACAAGGCATAGTACCAGAACACGTGTTTGATGCCCAGTTTCATCAACTCTGTGTCCTGATACTATGCCTTGGGATGATATTCTTTTAGGCCAGCATAGAAATTCCCTTGTCAGGCTCCTGGGTGGCTCAGAGGGTTGAGTCTACCTTTGGCTCAGGACACAATCCCAGGGTCCTGGGATCAAGCCCCTACATTGGGCTCCCTGCTCAGAGGGGAGTCTGCTTCTCCCTCTCTCTCTGTCTCTCCCCTCTATTTGTGTACATTCTCTCTCTCCAATAAATATATAAAATCTTTTTTAAAAAAGAAAAAAAAAAGAAAATTCCCCTGTCTTCTGAACCCGCATTGAAGCAAGAATTGAAATCCTTGAGCCTGTTTTCTTTTTATTTCTTTAAGTTCTCTAGCATGAGTACACATAGCCAGTGCCACCACATTTCTTTGAAATATTATATAGCAGCAGCCACTTGAGCCCACCACTTTTACCTTCAAAAGGCACTTCACTTTAGTTAACCATAGATAATAGTTAAGAAAATATTTCACTGCATATTCAAACCCAACTACATTAAATACCTAATCCCAGATTCCTATTTTCTTGACAGTCTGTTATATGAAAACATTTCAGGCACCAATTACCACACTTAGTTGCAAAAACCGAATCTACTTTAACCAGGCTAAGTAGAAAGAAATTAATAAAAGATATTAGGTAGCTCACAGAATTGCTGGAGGGCCTGGAAACAGGCTTGGGTGCTGCAGATACAGAAACATCTCAGCTAGGAAAAAACACTCAACCACATCACACACTGACAATGATCCTCATTATATGACACTAACACTACTTGGTTCTATATCCTAGAAACTCTGTCAACCACCGCAGAAGAACCATACCCATGTAGAAATATTTCTACCATGTAGAAACACACATGAGAAAGAATATATAGCCTCCATTATCACAGTTTGTAAACACCTTATGAACATGAAAAAAGTCAGCTTTAGATTAAAGTGGATATTGAGGAAGGCTGAGCTCAAACAAAGAAACTGAGTCTTTGAAATATCATTGAGCTAGTAGATCAAAACCCATTCTACCTTGGATTTTCCAGGGAGGTGAGAGAATGGATTTGTTATTAGTCATGCCATTTTACACTGGCTGTTTAACATGGGGTCCTAATCCATTTAAGAGAAACACTTACCATGCAGACACAAAGATCACGTCTTTGAGCTAGGGCGCTCTTTTCCCTGCATAGTACTTGAACAGACACTTCTAACTTGTAACTTACCAGGTTTCTATCTTCTCTTCCATAGGCTGGCTGATCTCAATGATACAATGTTAAATATGGAATGAAAATTTGAAGTCTAGATAATCTTGGAAATATGAGAAGATAAAAGACTTTAAGTCACAAAAGGGACATACTTGGTTATTAAAGAATATGACAAAGATACTCAAGCCAAAAATGAGACAAACAATAGAGTGAAAAACTATCTGCATAACATATGACAAAGGGTTGACATCCCTAAGATGCAATGTTTCTACAAGTTGATTAAAATAAAATAAATAAATAAGCTACTTAACAGTAAAGAAGGCAAAGCACATGAACAGGTAAGCAGTCAAAGGCTGCACTCAAATGTACATTAAATGCGAGAGAACACTTCCAACCTCACTAGTAGTCAGCAACAAGAAATCAGTTCTCACAAAAATTTCACAATATTTTAAAAATGAGCACATTCAGTGATGATGAACGGGCATGAGCATGACAAACACATCACTGGTAGGAACACAGTCAGTCCTTATTATTTGTGGATTTTTGTATTTACAAATTCACCGACTCCCTGAAATTTATTTGTAACCTCAAAAATCAATACTTGCAGTGATTTTTTTCAGTCCTTTGTGGTCATTCATGGATATGTGCAGAATGGTGAAAAATTTGAGTCATTCACTGGGCACATTTCCAGCTGAGGTTAAGTAAGGTAATCCTCTTTCTCATTTCAGCCCTCACACCGTAAACAAGTGTCCTTTTTGCCATCTATTGAATGCATGTTTTCTGTAATTTTTTAAGTGATTTTGTTGTTTTAAATGGCCTCCAAGCATGGTGCTGAAGTGCCATCCAATGTTGCTTAGCACAAGAAGGATGTGATGTGCTTTTTTGTTAGGTCAGCTTCATCGAGGCTTGAATTATAGTGCTATTGGTTGTGAGTTGAATGTTAATGAATCAATAACATAGAAAAAATATACTGTCTTTAAGCAGAAACACACATAAAACAAGGCTATGCCTTGATTGGTTGATGAAAATGTTGGAACCAGAAGCTCACAGGAACCTAACCTTGCGTTTCCTCTAATGATTTAGCATTCACTACTGCAGTGTTCACGATGACTTTATAGGATATAATTAAGTGGAAACCTAATCAACTCTAATTTCTCTCGAGCTTTTAAGAAATTAATATTATAATATTCATAATACTACCTTTGGACCCAGAAATACCGACTCTGCAAATCTATTCCCCAAAATAAAGACAATGTTTAAAATGGCAATAAAACACGTAACAACATTAGGAAGTTCCCTGAATATTCATTGATGGAGAAATGCTTGAATATCTGAACATATCCATACCATGAGAAATTGTACAACAAGCCTAAGGAATGAACAAATAAATATTAAAAAATCTATCAATCTGTATCTATATCTATATCTATCTTCAGAGATATTTTTTCAACTTTCCTTTATGGTATTGATTAACTATGGTGGCAGTATTTGGCCCTAGATGGAGTTTATCATCCATTGACCTGTATTTCTAAGCAAACTGACACATACGTATTTGGGTGCGTGTGTGTGTGTGTGTGTGTGTATACTTTTTTAAACCTGGAGAGTTTTCTATTATGACTTGAGAAATATAAATTTCAAAACAATATGTGTAATGGGACCCAGCTGATAAAAATAAACAAGAGAAGCAAAAATAAAAACCCTCCAATGACTGTATATACGTTTGAACGGGTAATGCGGAGAATGGGGTGGAAGGGTGCTCGCCCAGCTACTAACATTGTTACCTCAGGGTAGAAGAAACAGAAGAGTCAGGTAAGATTTGCTTTTTTCAATCATGTTTGCATTCTCAGTTACAATGAACACATTTTTTAAAAATATTTATTTATTTACCTGAGAAAGAGAGAGCACACATGTGTGTGAGTTGGGGGGCGGGGAGGGAAGAGGGAGAGAGAATTCCCAAGCAGACTCCCCACTGAGTGCAGAACTTGATGTGGGACTCGATCCCATGACCCTGAGATCATGACCTGAGCTGAAACCAAGAGTCGGATGCTTACCTGAATGAGCCACCCAGATGCCCCACACATTTCTTTTTTAAGGAGAAAATATAAAAAAAGAATATTCAGTTGGATATGAATAAACAATATGCCGTTTCTTTGACCCTTCCCCCAAATTTCCAGTGTTCGTGTGATATAGCCCCAGAATCTGTGTTTTCACAGGCGCTTCAGGAGATTTCTAGAGGGGCTGGTGGTCTTCTCACCACACTGAGAAACCCAGCTCTGGGCTAACTTTGCCCTCCTGTCCAGTCTTCCCCAGGGAAGATCACTGATGAGACTGTTACAACTAAATGCGACCATCACCCAGTCCCATGAGGTAGCTCCTACACCACCTTGGTGGGAGCTTTGGGTCTCTCATACTCTTCAGCCATGCATTGCTGGAAACACGGTTTCTTTCCCACCACAGATAGCTAAAGGCATCTGTTGTGTTTCTGCTTACCTCATTTAACCCTCCGAGAGCACCTTGATTTTCCTATCTTCAAGATGTTAGAGGGAGGGGCCTGCTACCAGCCCTTGAACCAATAACTTTTTCATTTTCTTCACAAGATCCATAGTAGGAGAAGCCATTGCTATACAATGAAACCCGTATCTCCTGTGTGCCTATTTTCCTTTGCTGAAGGAAGGACTTGGCTGTCTTTACCACAAAGTCAAAGTTCTTTCTTTCTTTTATACATTTGCAAAGTGCATGTTTCTTCCCTCCAAAGACAAATATATTCTCAGTTTTTATAATTACTGAAGGGAACTGTGACCTTGTTGCCCACTGTAAAAATTCAGTGTTTCGTGAAAGGTAGAAAGAGGGAAGGAAAGAGAGGAAAGCATGAGATGAGGCATAACCAGAGAGGGAGAGAGAGGTGGGGACCATGGAGGAGGGTTTAAGCCTGATTAGCTCTTCAATATTATTTTTACAAGTTCACTATTTCAATTCAACTGTTGCCAGTCAGCAAGTATCATTCTGAACTTACTTTAATTACTGTTTCCTTAGTATAAAATTGTGAGACCTGCAATTTAATGTGTATTTTCCTTTATGTGTTAGTGAAATGATCTTTAAATATCTTATTACATTTCATAGTTAAAGAGCCTGCAAAGAAATTTACCCTATATGGAAGAATTCTGCTCTCCCCCCAGTGACAAGATTGATAACTCCTTGCGTTGGAGCTATGTCTTACATTTGTTTTCTTGTCCCGGCAGTAGCTATTAGGAGAACTTAGGATAAATGGCAAAGCCTGCATGCTTTGAATACACCTGTGTTCTCTTCGTAATATACATGACATCTTTGCATTTATAGAGAGCATGATCTGACAACCAAAATATTGGACAGCACCCAGCGAGGTTAGCTCAACTAAAGGCTGGCTCTACTCTGTTCAGAGTCAGGCATGTGCCTTACCTAGTGAGGCTCTGAGGTTATCACTCCATCTCTCTGAAATGAAAATGTCACCTCCATGGAACAAACTAGAATTGTAGTTCATGTAACTCTCTAAAGAGAATTTGGCTACAATGCATGAGGTAAAATGTATGCTTATCCTCACTGTTTATCCTGAGATCTTTTGATGGTAGAATGGTAGAGGGGAATACAATACTATTACAATACCTAAGATGCTTTCTGTCCTTCAGAAGCTAAGGAAGAGCTGGGAAGAGCTCTTCCTTAGAAGAGCACAGCATTCCCTCTCTTTCTATCTTAAGAAGGCTGCTTAGAGAAGGAAGAAACGATTAGCCGCCTCTGAGGCTGAAAGCAGCATGGCGGCGACAAGTTGCAGAGAGTCTGACAGTGAAATAAGTAACAAAGATTAAAACTGGAACTTCCCCTGGTCATTGTAACCCAGAACTCATTCGAGGGAGGGCTTCATGGTGTGCTGGTGAGAGCCCTAGACTAGAAGATAGAATAACTCTGCTCAGTTGGGGCTCTACCTCTTATAAGTCAGGTGACGCCATGCAAATCATTTCTCAAACCTCATTTTTTCTATCTATAAAATGGGAATAATTTTGATATCATATGCTCTTCATGCCTCAAGGCAGGATGGTTTTCTTCTACCCTTAACTGTTTCCTTCCCTACCTGCTTTCTGAAAAAGGACTGTACCTACATGTTCTTCTGGATACTATAGGTATAATTAAATTATTATGCTATCAGTTGCTACTTAATAACAAGATCGCAGCCGGATGCTTGTGTTCAGTAGCCTTTCAGAAAGTTAGCTCACGGGGCTCCTGGGTGGCTCAGTGGGTTAAAGCCTGACCTTCGGCTCAGGTCATGATCCCAGGGTCCTGGGATAGAGCCCCACATCGGGCTCTCTGCTTAGCTGGGAGCCTGCTTTCTCCTCTCTCTCTGCCTGTCTCTCTGCCTACTTGTGATCTCCATCTGTCAAATAAATAAAATCTTAAAAAAAAGAAAGTTAGCTCACATATGATTCTTATGGCTAACTTCTAAATATAATAGCTATATTATATATATATGTATTATAATATAACTATTATACTACGTATATAACTATTATATATATCACATACAGTATATAATATGTAAATATTAAATATAAAATATATTTAATAATATATTTATACATAAATGTTTATATATTTCTAAAATATATTTATATATTATTAATATATATTTTTGATATAAATATATATAAAATATATATTTCATGCACATGTATAAAATATATTTTATATATAAATATATTATATTATATATCTATAATATATAAATATATAATATATATTTATTTATATGTGTGTATATATAAAATGCAAACATATTTAGGAAGTAGCCACAAGATACATAGATATAGGTATAAATGTACATATATGTGAACTCTGATTGTTTTGTAAACAGTGTTTTGTTTTGTTTCCAGCTAAGTGAAAGTCTCCATTATACCTTACCCAAAGGAACTCAATGTTAACTCAAAAATACATGAGAGAAAAGTAGCTGCTCCATTCCCTGAAAAAAACCGGCTCCGGTGGTAGTGCCAGATGAGCCATATCCCACCCAGAATTAGCTTTACCTTCAAGAACCACCTCCTGGGCACCATGACTTCCAGTCTCAAGGAGGAAGTCAGGTCACCAGGAAAAAGTCATACATAATATAGTCAGTGTTGAATAATAAAATAGTGTCAAATTAAAACAAATCCACACTTAGACAAGGAGAGACTATTTATTTATTTTTTATAGTTTGTTTCCATTTTTATTTTGATCTGTCTTATCCCTCTTGAGACTCTTGATGCAACAAAAAGATTAAATTAAAAGATGACAGCACTTTGATCTTCTCCCTTTGAAAGCTTAACTGTCCTTGGTAGTTTAATATGCAGATATTGTAGGGTAGAGTTTTATAGATGCCTTGCTGGAGGTATTTTCTGCCTCCCATAATTGCATTTCCGTGTGCACCTAGCTGTGGTTTGGGTGTGTCTTTTGAATAAAGGAGAAAGTTGTGGAGGTAGTGCCTACAGTGCACAGTGCAAAGCCAGCCCGACTCCTGGGCAGAAGCCCCCTGCAGAGCCCGGAGCTCGTGTGGTCAGGAAGGCGCCTCCCCCGGCTCCCACCGTAATACTGCTCCAGGGGCCGGTGAGCAGGATTCCCACCCAGGTGGCACTTGCCCAGTGTTCTGCCCAAGCTGAGCCCGGCTGATGCCTGGAGGAGCCTGTGCCATTGTGACAAGGGTTAGGCATGTGGTTCCCTTACTGCTGGCTGTGAGTCCAGGAGGAGCTCCCTGCTGGCCAAGCTGTGAGTCCAGGAGGAGCTCCCGACTGGCCAAGCTCGATCTTGCTTCTCCAGGGTCTTCCCAGCACTCAGCTAGCTTCTGAACCAGAGGGAGCATGTGTGATGCAATATTGCTCACGTGCCTGCTCAGTAAATCATTCCCGTCTGAGACTTTATTTTAAAAGAGTTCAGAAGGGGAGGGGTATTGGTGCAATAGGGGCAATGCTCTGACCGTAAGATCTCTAAGCCTCTGCCTCATCAAAAGTCAGGCAGAAAAGGCTTCCCTTTTAATCGGGAGGAATAAACAGGGCTGGGAGGAGTGGGTGTAGGGAGGTAAGCAGGTGGCATGATCTGACAGTTGAACAGGAAAGGTTTTCTTGGCAGCCAGCAGATTCTCAGGAAACATCATTAAGGAGGGATTATTTCTTATTCCAAAATTTGCAGACCTCAGGGGTGAGCAGAGGCCTCTGGGCTTAACTAAAGTTTGGTCAAGTCAAATTAGCAGGCATTTTATCCGGGCTGATCAGTGGGGCACATTCACTAATCATTTATGAGACAAAGAATGGGAGTTCAGAGTGTCTGCATCTGGCCTTGTCACAGGTAAACACATAGGTCATTCATGAGTCTTACATGAGTCACATGGGGAGCTGAGTCTGCAGTAAGCTGTTTCCTCGTACACAAACGGATGTAGGACATTTCTTAATCATCAGGATGGGTACATTTATTAATCATCACTGTTTTCCAGAAGCATAGGGCTCAGGTGAAATTCAACATCGTCAATAGTTAAAGAGAAATTTCCATTTAACTCCCAAATTGCTGATGTTTATGAATAAACCCTCACCTACCTGGAACCATTTGCCCTCTAAATTCAAGACAATGGCAGCTGCCAATGTATTATGGTTTTGATATTAATCTCAAAGTCTGCCCTCACACACTGTTACTCAAGATGTTGTGACAATTTGATGATGATGCAAATGTCTTTGGGAAGAAGAGCCTACTTTCCCATTAGATAGTGTTGTTTCCTGGGGTGTCTCACAGGGCTCTCTGGCCGGCTTGGTTGGACAACATAACAGAGTGCAATCTGGGATGGGAAAGAGAAGTGTATGTGACTCAACCTTTAAGGGCACCTCTCTTGACCCACTCCAGAAGCTCCTGGGAGTAACATCAAAGATGCACTCATATGACGTCTTGAGTAGCCAACCTGCCTATTTCATAGCTTCCAAGGGAACATATACAGGAGTAGTGGTAAGAATTGGGAAAGAAGCCCAAAGATGCTAAGACTATTTCTCCCCCAGGAAGAAGCCAACTTAACTACAGAGCTCACAAGTGAGCCCTTAGTGTTAACTCAAGAAATTATAGAGTAATCCAGGGGAATGCTGGTCTTGCTAGCTCCGGCTTCCTGTCTACCCCTACCCACTTCATTCCTTCACCCAGGTAATGGAGTATAATGCGGCTTTACACCTGATAGTAGGGGATTTCAAAAGGAATAAATGGTCAAGTACCTATGCACAAGTACTTTTGCACAAGACAAAAAAGGGGTTATATTGTGGGGTTTGTGTCCGAGAAAAGGACTAGAGAATCACTCCTAGATGCCCTGTCCTAATTTGGAGGTTTTCTTGTATTTTGCAAAATTAAGAACAGCGATAAACCCATACTGAGAAACAAACATTGATAAAGCATAGAGGGGAGAGATATCACAGAAAGGAAGAACACAGAACGGTAATAATTTATTAAATCTCTGATGTTTCCCTGGAGAATTTCCAAATGTAACATGCCTGCCAATTTTTGAAAAAAATCTCCACCGCATAGAGCTACCCACAGCATCTATTCACAGCTCCCACTGACAAAAACACTACCTTCATGGCTCTGTATAAATCACAACACAATCTGCTTCCAGTTTCCCCATTTCCCTCCTCCCTGATGAAATTGTTGGCAGCCAACACAGGCAATCAGTGAGGTCAGCTTGGCTGAACTGAGTCTTTGATTAAGTTATTGATATGAATATAAGACCAGACAGCTAATCATGGGTACTCAGCATAATTACCATCATCATTTCCCCAAAGCAATTGCCCAGTGATTCATGTCTTAGGAGTCTTGGTGGAGAGCCCTCAAAATGGACATAAAAGGAGTGGTGTGCAATTGAATTGTCAGGGGGTTGCTGTTCATTGGTCCCAGTTATTTTTATTTTATTTTTAAAATTCTGGCCTTTTCCAGGCACAGTAAGATTTACGGCTCTAGGTATTCTTCCCCAGCTAATGTGTTGGTTCCACATTAATTTCTTTGGAGACAGCTTCCAGTATTTCCAAGTCCAGCTTGAGGTCAAACCTAGCTGTCTGACCACTCATCTCTCTCAACTTACAGCAAAGCTAGCTAGATTCATCTTTAACAAATTTAGTGGCCAGGTCTAGTTTTTCATTTTAATATTAGACGTCTTTACCACCTGCCCCTTTCCTTATTTTTCAAGGCTTGATGAAACATCTACTATAACTTTGAATTCCTCAGAGTCAAGAAAGAGAAAATGGAAACTCACCCCTCCCTTCCTTCCAAACTTCAGGCTAATTTGGTGAACCTTGCGTTTACTAAATCTAGAGGCTATCTTCAAATAGGGTCTCTTCCAGGTGAACCGGGCATATCAGGTCTGTTCTAAGATGATTCTTGGGTTTGGGGTCATTGTGAATCTCAGGAACTTAACACCATCTATTATATTGTATCATCTCTCTTGGCTATTCAGGCTCTCCTTTCTAGCTGAATTCTTCCCATCAGCTTTTAACCTTTCAAAGAGCTCCCTTCTAAAATAAATACTTTCTAGTTCTCATAGCCCCATATTCCTCTAGCTACTTTTTATTACACCCTTCACACAGCTCCTTTGAAGGATGTGTCTATAGTTACATCTCAATTTCCTTCTCCCTCCACTCACCTCTCCACCTTCTGATTTGACCTCAAGACCCAGAACTCCTCTAAAACAATGCTTATAAAGGTCACTGATAACTTTCAAGTCTCTAAATCCAAACTATACTTTTCAGTCCTTTTTATTCTTGGTATTTTAGTAGCACTTGACACTTTTGACCACTTCTTCCTCCTTGAAACACTACCCTTAGCTTCTGCGACACCTCAATCCAGGGTTTCCTCTTATCTTTCTGGCCCCTGAAAACTTGCAAAATTTGTCTCTTGACATCCTATCCAAATAACTCCAGGCTGTGGCCAAGATTAGCGTCAGTGGCCTCCTTGGTTCATGTATATTGGTTTTAATTTCTTGGCTGTGTTAGGCCTTTTCTTAGGAATTTAGGCTCTCCCATGTTCAAAAGCCAAAAAATAGAAGAGAGAGCTCTGATTTTGAGCAAGGATGAAAAATGTGACTTTGGTCCTTTTTAATTAGTATTTTGTTATTAAATATATGGATTGGTAATATGAATACATACACATAAATGTTTATTATTATTTATCCTTATCACTCACTTAAAGACTTGTTTGGAAGCTATCTCTTTATAAGATGGTGAAAAATTATAAAACAAACTGACAAGGAAAGAAAAGTAGGAAAGGAAAGTCAATAGCTTTAGGAGAGTTCTAAGATGGGGTACTTGGAGGGGATTCAAGATAGGATGGGGAAAGGAAAAAGACCAAGTAGATTAATCCTAAACATCAGTTGCATTTTCTACACTATAGGATGCAGTGACTTGAAAGTGCATTTCCCCCCAAGATCATTCTCACTGAGGAAGAGTTTAAATAATATTGAATCAATATTGAATATTGGCAAGCACTCAAAACTCAAATTCTTCTTTTTTTTTCTAATGACATAAAAATTATTTCCCTCAAAGATTTTCCACCTCAAAGTACACATAATACGGTCTAATGTTCTTCTGTGATAAGGCAAAAATAGGTATTAAACTTAGGACAAATTTGAGGATAAAATGAAGATTTGTGAGATCTAAAACTTTGCGAGAAAGGTACAGCAACCTGATCTAGAAGATTCTAGAAACTCACCTTTCTGACAATGAGCAAAAAGGAAGTAGGTGCAGTTTGTCTTTTCCCATTCTTTTCTGAATAACTTGCTTCTTTTGGCCTAAGAACAGTGTGCTTGGTCTGCCCATGGTTCTCATTAATATAGAAATCTTTTAACTCACATGCAGGCCAACCACATTCTTCAACACTTTTTTAGATGAATTTCTCCATCCACAAAATTCCCATCACAAAGGAAATGAAGCAATTCAAGGATGACTCAGCCTGATTATTGGCTCCTTGTAGATAAGAGACTCACGTATCTAGGTATCTTTGTATTCTATAGAATCTGGTCCACAGAGGGATGCTCTGTTTGGTCATTTGCTGAATAAATACAGCAATTATCAGTTTGAATAATTCTTAAGTAGCATTTTGCAGATAACCAGATGATTAATAACTGTATTAACTTCATCAATATACTTCTACAGATTGCTTTATAAAGAGTAATTACACAAGAAAGATCTGGACCACACTACAGTCTTCATTCTTATACTCTGAAAAATTAACCCAAAACAATATATAATGTACAGCCCAAGGGATAGTTAATAATGTTGTAATAACTTTGTATGTAACTAGATTTAACATGGGGATCATTTCATAATGTATAAAAATATTGAATCAGGGGCGCCTGGGTGGCTCAGTGTGGTAAGCCTCTGCCTTCAGTTCAGGTCATGATCTTGGGGTCCTGGGATTGAGTCCCGCATCGGGCTCTCTGCTCGGCAGGGAGCCTGCTTCCTCCTCTCTCTCTGCTTGCCTCTGCCTACTTGTGATCTCTCTCTGTCAAATAAATAAATAAAAAGTTTAAAAAAAATATTGAATCACTGTGAGGTATGCCTGAAACCAATAGCATATTGTATGCCAACACACACCCGTGGCCTAGAGATGGAGGATGCCATCATGATTTATGTGTTCTTAATACTGCATGCTCCTTGAGCAGAAGACATCAGGGAGAAAGTCAACACAAAAAAAAACCTTCTGGAGTGAATGCTGTTCAGTATTTCTCTCCTGGTCACCCGTCTCCAAACTGAATGCCATCAAGTAGGGGACAAAAACTAGAAGCCTGGAGAGGGGAGAGGGTTTCCTGTGACTTGCAAATTAGTCACCTGTACATAGGCAACCACATCACGTCCTTTAGCTAATTAAGGAGTTGAGTACAAGCCCCTCATTTTCTGTATCTTTTTAAATTTTATTTTTTTATTTTTACTTTTTAAATTTATTTTTTAATTAACATATAATATATTATTTGTTTCAGGGGTATGAATCTGTCATTCGTCAGTCTTACACAATGCACAGCACTCACCATAGCACATACCCTCCCCAATGTCCATCACCCAGCTACCCTATCCCTCCCAACCCCCTCCCCTCCAGCAACCCTCAGTTTGCTTCCTGAGATTAAGAGTCTCTTATGGTTTGTCTCCCTCTCTGGTTTCATCTTGTTTCATTTTCCCCTCCCTTTCCCTATGATCCTCTGTCATTTTCTGCATCTTAAGGGAATTCTGAATTCAAATGTTTCATAATTGAAATGGCATACTTTAATGAAATTACTCCTTTCAAAAACAATGGTAATCATTTATAAAACCTAGGATCTTGAACTCAAAAGACTCAAATGATTGCTTCCTTTTAAAGTACCGAACTTGGGTGTTTTTTTAATCTGCTTTTCATTTTTCTTATTAGATGCCTGAAGATAGCTCATATTTTGTTCTTAGAGCATCACTCACTTGCACAGTGACTATTTCATTATTTCATATTATTTCATTGATAGATAAAATTACTCTCCTTTCATGGGAGAGCAGGTAGGGAAGAAGAGCAATTAGGCTCCCTGATTAAGTGATATAATGTAATACAAAGTATTATATAGTATTCTCCCCTTACATCCAGTTTGACTTGCTGTGGTATCAGTGGTCAATCCGTGATAATCTGGGACCGGTTACCTGTGGTCAGCTGTGATCCAGGAGCAGACGATCCTCCTTTTGATATATCGTCAGAAGGGACAAGTAGCCTAATGCTGTGTCACGAAGCCTATGTCATTCCCCTCACTTTACCTCAGCATGTAGTCACTTTATCTTCTCTCATCATCACAAGAAGAGGAAAGGTACATAGAGTACAGTAAGATATTTTGAGAGAGAGAGAGAGAGACTATATCATGTAACTTGTATTACAGCATATTGTTACAAATCTTCTATTTTATTAGTTACTATTGCTAATCTCTTACTGTGCCTGATTTATACATTAAACTTTATTGTAAGTATGTATGTATAAGAAAAATCATAGTCTGTATAGACATCAAGGATGTCTGTGGTTTCAGCATCCACTAAGGGTCTTAGAATGTATCCCCCATGAATAAGAGGGCACCATTTACCTAGCTCCTAACGGCATTCGACAGTGGTAATTCCTTCCCCCTATCCTATTATGGGTTCTTAAGGAATCAGTGGAATTTTAGACCTAGATAAGTCAGCAGCACTGACCAGGCTATGCAGAAACACTCAAATGATATATTGAAACAGCCTCTGGTGTATTTTATTCACTCAGGAAATAGCAGCTAATATGCTCCAGTACTGTCTCAGGAACCGGAGGTACAAAGGTAAATAAACCCAATGAGGAGGAAAGACCAACAGACAGAGTATTGCACTAAGGGACGGCGTTGGTTAGACATGGGATAAATGTCTTAAAACTCTGGGTCACAAATAATAGCAAACCCAACCCTAAGTGATCTAGCAAAAAAAGGAACGTTCTGGCCCAAATGAATGGAGAGTGGAGGGAAGAGCTGGTCAAGCATGGCTTCATGAAAGGCCCCCACACAGGGTCACCAGGACATTCTTTCCTCCTCTTTGGTCTGCTGCATCTTCCTCCGTGTTGGCTCCGTACTCTGAGGGCTCCTGCCTGTAACCTCTTGGCTGCAGCAGCAGTGAGCCTGGCATACATCATGCTCAAGCCTAGAGAAAGAAGAGAGGTTCTCTCCCATGATATTTAAAGTTCTCACCGTGACTCTCAAACGGGCTCAAGTTGGGTTGCATGTCCTTTCCTGGACCAATCACAAAATGTAAAAGGAGATTAACGGATCACTTCCACTAATCTATAATCTCCCTCTAGGGCAGAAGGCAAAATCAATCTCAACCAAACCAAATGAGTAAATTAGCACCCACAGCCACAAACACACAGAACACTTAACCCTGCACCAGGCACTTCAAAGCCACTGAGATGCATTCATTCACTTGGTCCAGTTAGCAATCTTCGGAGGTAGATACTATTATTATCCTGTTCATAGAGGAGCTTGAAGTAGACACTGCTTAATAACCTCGCTCTGGGTCTCTACACATGATGAACCATTTTGCCAGGAAGAGGCAGAGGGCCTCTTGGAAAACAAGAGCAGCCCAGGACTCTGGATAAGCTCAGGACACTAGGGGAATCAGAGAAATGGTTGAATCTGAAATGGAGGAATGGAAGCAGAAGCATGAAGGAGGAGTGAGAGGGAGCCAGGGTGAGGTGGGCACTGGACAGGAATTGGATGTAAATGTGTTGATCAAAGACATGCTGGAGGATAAACATGAGCCAGAAGATGATAGACCTTGTGATCCATATGAGGAACATAGAATTTGACCTTGAGGGTGATCGGTGGCCATGGACGACTTTAGTTAAGACACTGACAGAGCTTACATTGGATAATGTGGACGTAGGGATGGACCAGACTGAAGGCAAGGAACCAGGTAACAGGTTTTTGCAATAAAAGTTTACCTTGACTCATTTCTAATTCCCAGTTTCCAGCAATCTCATGTACCTAAAAACCACAGTATTATAACCATTAGACATAACTGAATACCTACTGCATTTTTATGTAACTCTTTTAGAAGTAATTACATTTATCATATTTTATATCACATATTTTTAAACTAAGAATAAGTAGCTTAAAAATAGTCTATATGAAATAATTACATTTTTAAAACAAGGCACATGTAGAAAAAGTTACAGATGATTAATTAATGGTAATTGCATCTAAGTGAAGGATTGTAGGTTTTTTTTGCTTTCATTGCTTAAAGGTAAACAGATGTTACTTCCATAGTAAGTTTAAAAAGCACTGCATGCAATTATAAAAAATTCAAATGATCTGTAAGTATCATACAGTAAAGTAGAAAGCAACACTCCCATCCCTGAAAAAATTCTATTCTTTTCCCAAGAAGAAGAGTAATCACTATTAACAGTTTGGTGTTATTCTTCCAAATAAATCTATGTGAGTATACACATAATATTATACATATATATAAAATGTATATGAGATATATATGGTTAATATTATATATATTTCATATAAATTATATTTTTGTATAAAATGTCTTACAGAAGGGGTTATACTGAAATAATATTCAATAACTTGCCTTCATCAGGTAACAAAATACGATGTCCATCGTACTATGTCCATCTTTCCATCTTTCATATCAATCTGCCTCACTATCTTAACTGATTCATGGTGACCCAAAACAGAGGCACACTGTGACTGATTTACCTAGTCTATTATTGACGAATACCTGAGTTGTTTCTAATGTTTTCTTATTACAAACAATACTGCTGTGAAACTCCTTGTGCATGTACCTTCTTATAGATGAGCAAGGATGATTTAAGTTAATTTCTAAAAGTAGAATTCCTGGGTCTCAGAGTACATATATTTTAATTTCTGATAGAAACTACCAATTGCCTCCCCAGAGAAGAATCCAGTTTATACCCCCAGCAGCCAACAGTTGATGACTGTTTCACCATATTCTCATCAACCCTAGAGATCATCTATTTCATTTTGGTCAGTGGGCAAACAAATAGCATTTCATTCCACAGAAACACTTTGGGAAATGCTGTTCAGTAATTATTTTTGGTTTTTGAGCATTAGCCAGGAAACTGTTTTTATTTCAAATGTCTTCAATAACCTCTCCAAAATACTCATCACCGAAACCATTGTACAGAATATTAATTCACTTCTTTGACTTAAAATCTGAATTAATTTTCAGCTGATTAGTTATGGGTCAAAATTGATAGTCTCCTAAAAGACTATGGAAGGAGAAGTATAAAGATATGGCTAGAATCAATGGAGACCCTAGAACACATCTGTATGCTTGGGTTCGGAAAGCAACCCTGACTTGGGTAGCACTGACCTATGAAATGGGACAAGAACAGACACATATATTGTCACTTCGGAAATTTTCAAAGAACAGTTTTAAAAGCAGCCTGCTTGTTCATTACATAATCCCATATGCAGAGCTCCAGGGGAACTGTTTCTTATTCACTCCATAGGATAGCTTATCAGGGCAGAGAGGAGATGTATTAAAGAGACATTTGGATATTTACATGGAAGAAAGAGAGTAAGCCATTGTGGAACAAGGATGGCATCTTGGTGGTGAATATGAGCAACTGAGGGAGGGGGTGGACCAATCCCTAGAGGTGGTAATGATGAGACCACAGGAGCTAAGCATCATCTAATATGGGCTTCTTCACTGGGGGAAGCTCTGCTTCCTATAAAGATTACACCGTGACTATTTAGGGATTGTATTCTGGACCTGCATGATTCTGCCTCTTCTTGTGTCCTATCTGTTCATGCTGTCAGGGGGTCCAGAGATGGGATGGTTTCTAAACCATCATGGAGAATCCAAGAGGCCATGCAGGAAGATATAGCCTGGGGTCCAAGGTGCCTGAATTTCACTGCTCAGGGCCACAGATTTTATCTCATGCTGGTGAGCAGAAAGTTGGGTGGTGCTCCCTTTGGATCTGAGCATCGCTCTACATGTAGATACTATCCCTGTTTTACAAAGGGTGTAATTGAGGCTCAGTGAGGCAAGTCACCCACCTGAGATCACCTAGCTTCTGCGGTAGTTGGCTTCTAGGATTGCCCCAAGGATGCCCACCCTCCTGGTAATCTCACCCCGTGTAATCCTCTTCCCGTGAGTGTGGGCTGGATTTAGTGCCCTGCCACCAAGAAACAGAACAGAAGTGCCAGAGTGTCACTTTAGAGATTAGGTTGTAAAACCACTGCAGCTTCAAGTTCCACTTGGGGTGACAAAAAAGGAACCAGTGGTGGTGACAACACAGCATTGTGAATGTACTAAATGCTGCTGAATTGTATGCTTAAAATGGCTAAAATAGGACATTTTATGTCATACATGTGTGTGTATGTGTGTATAGCCATAATAAACAATTAAAAAAACAAAACAAAACCAAACAGCAACATGTAGCTTCTGTCTCGGGACTCCCTCTGGGATTCCTCTCTCTGGCGGGACTGGCTGCCATGTTGTGAGTAGCCCTTTGGAGAGGCCCAGGTGGCAAGGAAGGCCATGTCTCTGGCCAACAGCCATTAAGGATCTGAGGTCGACAGTCATGGAAGTCAAGTTGGTCCTCCTTCAGTCAAGCCTTGGGATGACTGTGGCCTTGGGAGCGACTCTGAAGCAGGGGGACCCAGAGAAGCCATAACCAGCTTGCCTGTCCACAGAAACTGAGGGAGGAACTGAAGCTGCTCGGTTTGAGGGTCATTTGTTATGTGGTGACAGAGAACCAACAGCTATGAACTGGAAAAACTGCATTTCCACCCAGTTCCGCTTGCCTCCACAGTCCAAGGTCTCAACTGATTCATTAATGTATGCCTTCCCTCACATATGTTTTTGTGCCTGTGTACCTGATATCCACCATGCTAGAGACAATACCTGGAGGGAGGTACTAAGAGTCTACTTTTTCTAAACAAACAGGATCCATTCTATATAAGCTCTGACTTTATATCACGGGACCAGCTTGCCAGCTAAGTAGAGCTGGGCATTGCAGCCGTGCGTGTTTCCATCTACCTCCCCTGCTACCTCATGCCGGCTCCCCTTCCTTCCTCTCTTCCTTCCTTCCTTCCTTCCTTCCTTCCTTCCCTCCCTTCTTCCCTCCCTCCCTCCCTCCCTCCCAGAGTCTGCTTCTACAGTTCCTGTGGAGAAAGGGCATCTCCAGCCCGAAACAAAGCTAGAGGCAAAGACACTGCACGGGGCCACCTGGGCACTGGTCTTTCTTCTGCTCCCAGGGCAGGAGCCTTGTTCATCCCGAGTTTGGCTACAGAATCGGGAGAGTCAGTTGTTTTAAAATGTTCTGTGAAACACAGGCAGAGACTGGTTGTGTGAGTTCTTCCTAAAGTCCCTGAGATAAAGGACCGTAGAATGGGTAAGAACTGAACTTCTCAGACCCAGAGAGAGGCCGTCTTACAGGATGGGCTCTGTGCAGACTCTGTGCTGGAGAATCTGAAGGGCGAGGGAAATGTTACTGAAAAATACCCCATGGGCTCTTACTTTGTTTAGACACCTCTTTCCCGAAGAGATTTTGTACCCGCAACTAAGTGATTTGGCTTTTCCTTTAATCGTGTCTTGGGGGCGCAGCCTGGTCTCTCTCCTCCCCACCGCAGCACCAGATTTGGGTTTATCCTTCTCCTGCTGGTGAAGATGGCTTGTTTCATAAAGTAGAGAGTAGGCTCTAATTTGTTCAAAGAGACATGCACATGAAAACAACAGAGACCTGAAGGGAGGATGTGCTGAACAGTCCTCGGAGCTATACATGCTAATGCTTGCCATAGAAGAGGTAGATACTTGATTTTGATTTAAACCCAAATCTACCTAAATTTGCAACCAATGTTAAAATGTACCAATGTGCCAGTTCCAAAGATGTTTACCAGTCAGGGGTGCTCACTAGAGCTCACCTAATGCTCAGAGGGCAAGCAAAGCCAGTGTGATGGGGAATGACCCGATTTGGTTACAATATCTCTGGTGTCTTACATCACTTTGGTTACTCCCACAAAAATTTATTTTTTTAAGCAATGTAAACTTAGTAGTAAATATCTCCTTTTAGGAACCATCCCTATATTGTACCATACTCCCCTAATCCTTCAATGATTTCCCTAGTCATGTCCAAGTAGGATGTCATTGTAAGGACCTATTTTATATTTTTATTTTAGCCGGAGGCTTCCATTGAAGTTAAACAATAACTTTGTTGTTTAACCCTTAAACTGTCCTTGCTCCCCTTCCCCCAGGGGACTTAAAAACAAGTCCGGGAAACCAGTTCCAGGTAACAAAGCCCAGGGACAAGGGTGGGTCAGGCCAGGTGGAGACACCTGATCAGTGGGGGCGCATACTGTCTCCTAGCTACCAAGGTGATGGGCTAGTTCCCATGGCTACTATGGGGTGAATTGTAATTCAATTAGCCACCTGTGTGTGGCCAGGCCCAAACACATAGCCTTTGCTCTATAAAAGTTAGTCTGGAAAGCAGGGAGGGGTCGTCCTCTCTGTAAGGGCATCCCCGATGGTCAGTTTGACGGTCGGTCTGATTCTTGATGCTTGGCGCGAAATAAAGCTTTGCTTGACCTTCGCTTTGTATCAGTCTCGCTCCTTCAATCACAGACCCGATAAATGGGCATAACAGTCATCCCCAGCCAAGCGTCCCAAACAGCATTCGAGGCTTCTGCTTTTTGTGTTAGCCTTAGGTGGTTCTATAAAAAAGCCAACCTCACTGAGAGAATTCTTTTTAAGTCTGCTTGTAAGGGCCTATTTAGCCAGGGTGATTCCATCTTGGATTAAACAGTCATTTTGTTGTTTATGCAGTAAAACTTAAACTGTCCCTGCCCTCCCTCCCCCCAGGGGACTGACTTAAAAACAAGTCCCAGAAACCAGCCCCAGGTAACAAAGCCCAAATACAAGGGTGGGTCAGGTCAGGTGGAGACATCCAATCAGTGGGGCGCGCATACTCTCTCCCTAGCTACCAAGGAGTGTGGGTCCCGCCTTTTGGGCACCAATTCTGACCAAGGTGATAGGTTAGTTCAAATGTCTACTAGGGTAAATTGTAATTCAATTGGCCACCCGTGTGGGACCTACTAGCATGACTGTGCAGCTTTCTCTGTGTTACAATCTCATTGGCCACCTGTGCGTGGCCAGGCCCAACCACATGGCCCTTGCCCTTTAAAAGTTAGTCAGTAAGGCAGGGAGGGGTAGCCCTCTCTGTAAGAGGTGTGGCCCTGGCCAGTCGGTTTGATTCTTGATGCTTGGAGCGAAATAAAGCTTTGCTTGACCTTCGCTTTGTATCAGTCTCACTCCTTTAATCACAGACCCATTATTGGGGGACCTTTCACTGCTATCCTCCTGAAGATTTGGGGCTTTTGAGCTAAGAGAGGCACAGACTGTGATCTTCACAGCAAACTCCAGATTAGGTGCACTGAACCATATGGCCACGGAGGGGGACTCATGCCACTTCCAGGGACATCCCTGTTCTGCTCTTTTTCCTTGGGCCACTCCCATCCTGCCAATCTCCCCCAACATCTCTAAGTTGGTCAAACCAATGCTGCTTACTTCCCAGTAGGGGTAAAAACTTCAGGTGCAAATACCCTGAGGGGACATGAGAGGTGGACAAAATGAATTTGAATGGAGATGAGTTTGAATGGGGTACATGAATGAATTTGAATGAGGCAGCAGAGACTTCTGCCTTGTGGCTGAAAGACAAGAAGGGGCCAGAGCACTGTGTCCCAGAGGTAGTGAGAGCCAGGGTATAGGTGGGAGGGGAGGGCTGAGGGATGAAAACACGAGCATCTACCTCCCAGCTCAGCTGAGGCCAGCTCTACCAGGTAGGGGTCAAGGATTACAGCAGCATCGTGCCAGTCTCCAACATCCTATTTTAAGACAGTAGCAATCAACGTTGAGAACAGACCAGATTCCCTCATACAGAAATCAAAGAATTTTACACAAAGCAATAATCATCTAGAATTTCCTAATTGCAAAAACAGAACAGATTAGATCACTTTAGAGAATCAAATAACTGAAATGTCCCTAAGTGGAAAGCACTGTGCCGAAATGATTGTATTTAGAATGCGTATGCCTGGGGTCTCCCAGATAGTAAAGATTTTAGGATCTGGGGGCCACGAGTCTCTACCGCAGCTAACCAGCTATGCTATTATAGTGGGAAAGCAGCCACAGGCAATCTGTAAACAAATGGCTGTGGCTAGGTTTCAATAAAACTTTATTAACAGAAATAGTCCGTGAGCCAAATTTCGTCCATAGACTGTACCGTATGCTGACCTCATGTTAAATTCATTACATTGTGTTAAATGGAAGATACACCTTTTCACCACTCACACCTCGTACAGCATAACATCTTACAATGGATTAGGTTCTCAAGCTAGCAAAACAATAGACAGAATTATCTCGTAGATTTTAGAATTGCCAGCGGGAACAGCTACCTACTGAGGGAAGAGTGCATCGTGTCTCACATACCGAGTTCCTTCCCGGTAATTCACTCTGACAGCAGAAGAGCTCATGCCACTGGAATTATCACTCATGCCAACGGTTTCTCCTGACTTAAATGCAAATGTGACAGGAAATCAGTGTATGCAACAACCTTGAATAATGTATAGGCTCCATTTAAAGGAAAGGTAAAAACTCCTGTACCTTGAGCATTGTTTTATACTACTTTTAGTGTAACCTTGCTTAAATATGTATAAAACTAAGCCAACTCAATGCAAAAGTACTTTTGCTTATTGTTCTCATGTAATCCTGAAATGAAAAGACATACAAAAATTAAATACAAAGTCAGTAATGGTCAATCATGTGAAAATAATATAACGGATGAGGGTGTCCTGTAGCTGTGAAATCTTTGCTTGTAGAACGAAGTGTCACCAACTGCCACCACCCTGAACCACAGTGAAACAGCACCACATCTCTGGGCCTTCACTTCATGCATGACGGTATTTGCAAATCCATTTCCCTTCTTTCTCCCCCTCCACGGCCAGGACAGTGTCATACCCTCTTGGAGAAACAAACAAAGTCCTGAAATTCAGCAGCAGGTGATCCAAAAGTACACATACGCACTGTTTTCAAAGGGAACCCCAAGTGCCCCGAGAATGCACCTGAACACCGCAGTTTGGAGCCGATGCCATGGACGCTGGATGACTGAAGCCTCGTTATGTATCTGACGGGAGTTCCAACCTCCTATAAACCCCTCTAGTGTTTCCTATTTTCACGCTTCAGGAGACACTAGGCATTTACGTTGTTTTTCCTTCTATATCGATGACTGGCTGCTCAGACGACAGCCCAGACCGGCGGACTGTTCCCTGGAGGCTCAGGTTCTAACCCACCCGAGTTATGACTGCATGACTTCAAGAAAGCCACTTAATCTTCCACAGGCCTCGGTTTCCCACCTGTGGAGTAGGGGGCTCTATCCCTCACTTCCTCTACTGCTGAAAGAGCTAAAAGGGAGGGAACTAAGTCCAAGAAGAGCATCTGACTCAGGTGTACGTAGAGACAAACAACATTTTCCTTGTGGAAGGAATCACATGAATGCCTATGCTTTGGAAGAAAAACATCACAACTAGGGAATATTACAACTAAGATAGACCACAGAGTGGAAACTGGGGACTTGATGCGCCCTATCTTCTGATTTTTTTAAGAGAAGCAGGATTATTTGGATTTGTTAAATAAAAAATTACCAATTTTAAAAATTTGGCAGTTTGGGACACCTGGGTGGCTCAGTCGGTTAAGTGGCTGCCTTTGGCTTGGGTCATGATCCTGGGGCCCTGGGATCGAGCCCCACATAGGGCTCCCTGCTCAGCGGGAAGCCTGTTTCTCCCTCTCCCACTCCCCCTGCTTGTGTTCCCTCTCTCACTGTGTCTCTGTCAAATAAATAAATAGAATCTTAAAAAAAATTGGCACTTAATTTAAAAAAATACTATTAAAGAAAGCACTCACCCAGCCCTTCCATTGCCCCCTTATACTTTCTGCTCTTTGCCCACCATTCTGCTGGGCTCTTTTGCATTTGAAGTGCTCTGCACATGTGTCCACTGCAGGACGGGGCACCTTGGAGAGGCAGGACTCTTGCCTGGGTTCCATATCTTTAATGAGGTCGGAGGTAGGCACTCTAGCCTGGGCTTGCACTCAGCAATCACAGAATGTTTGGAATTTAGGGGACTAGAGGGCGGGATCTGGAACATTCCTTCCAACTCAACCACCCTTTCCTTGGTTCTCACGTGGCTCCCACAGGAGGTCAGGAGGCACTTAACTTCATGAATTAAAGCAACTTATGGCTCCGGGGGAATTTATGAATTTCAAAAGCATTTACTGAATTCAGCTTCAGGTTTCTCCCCAATACTCAGTGTTGAGCTGCTGCATCAGCCTTGGGGGATTTTCATTTTGTATGAGAATAGGCAGTTTTGAGGAGGACAGCACACAGGGCAGGGGAAGAGGGACCCAGGTGGTAGTACCAAAGTGGAAAAATCAACTTTGATGTGCACTTGACAAAGGCATAAAGGTCAGACCCCAACTATTTGAAAAGGAAAGTTGCTGTGGTGTTTTTGTGAAGCATGCTACTGAGAACAATAATTCTGTGGCATATATATTGTCCCTTTCCCTGTTTTTTTCCCCCCTATTAGGCAAAGAACAACTGAAGAATTATGGGGAGACAGAATCTGACATCCAGGATGCCCCTCCAGAGCTGGGTGTCTGGGGGAAGAGGAAGAACTCTCATGCAATGGCGGAGACTCTGGGTCCCCCTCCTTCTAGCACCACAGCAGCTCTGGGGGTGGCTCGGAGCTTCTCCTCCCACCCCACAGGGGGGCAGGCGATAGCATTAATCAGCCACTGTCTAATTACCAGCTAACTAATTTGTTAGGAGGGGAGCTCCCAGGTCCCTGCTGTGTCTTAATAATTAATCCATAACCTGGGTAATCTGGCAGCCCTTGATCTCCTGATAGAAATCCACAGTGGGCCCTATCCCTGAGTCACAGAAGAGAGAAACCCAAGAGAACCCAAGAGCTGTCTTTAGTCTTCCCTCTCTCAATACCCATCCTCGTCACCTACCAAACGCTGTCAAATCCGCCTTCTCGATGTCTCTTGCCTCTCCGCCACTGCATTCTCTCTGCTTCTCCTCTGGCACAGGACCTTCCAACTCTTGCCTCCACCACTGAAAACAAGTCTCCCTGCCTATCCCCCACCTCTCCCCACTCCACCCCATCCTCTTTCCCATTCCCAGAAAGGTCCATATGACACAGGTTAAGACATGTCACTTCCCTACCTAAAAACCTTACCTAAATCCCCCACTGCCTATAAAATTAAGTCCATGATCTTGTGCGTGGCATTCAGTCTCCCACGATCTGAACCAGGGGCACTGCCTTGGAGAACAAGCACTTGTTCTTAAGTCAACCACATTGACACTGGCTGACACGAAGGGCTCAGCCCTGGTGGGCGCACAGGGAGAGCACACCCTTCTGTGACTCTGCACGCCGCAGTAAAATGGTGACCACGGGGTAACACGATTACTCGCCATCCAAGAAGGAGCCTGTAAGAAACATCTTGTTCATTTCCCCAACCCATCACCATCTAACTGGATGCTTTGGACACAGCTGATTGCTCTCTCCCTCTTCGATCCAGCTTCCACTTCTCTTCTTGCAGTCTCCTTATCTTTCCCCTGCTTTTCCGACTGCTCCTTCTGGGTTTCCTTTCCTAATTCCTCTTTTCCTTCCTCCTGTTGGAGGATCCAGGAGCCTTTGGACCTCTTTTCAGTCTTTACACTCATGCCCTTGGAGATCTTATCTGGTACTGTGGCTTTTTCTTCTTTTTAAAGATTTATTTATTTATTTCAGAGAGAGAGAGAGAGAATGAGGACACAAGCGGGGGGGGGGTGGGGGCTGGGGGAGAGAGAACTTCAAGCAGAGTTTGCACTGAGCATGGAGATGAATGCAGGGCTTGATTTCACAACCCTGAGATCATGACCTGAGCTGAAACCCAGTCAGATGCTCAACCAAGTCAGATGCTCAACCAAGTCAGATGCTCAACCAAGTCAGATGTGCCACCCAGGCACCCCTGGTGATGTAGCTCTTTGAAAGAACTTCTAGACTCTGATGACCAAAACTCTGTAGTTCTGACTTCTCCTTCAGCCCAGACTTGAATATCCAATGACCTACTTGATATCTTCACTAGGAGGCAGCTCAAGGTCACTATTGAAACAGCTTATTCACTACCCTTTCAATCTGTTCCTTCCTCCAGTTTTATCTTATTCTTTCTAGACATCTCATTAAATAGCAGCATTATCCATTTAACTACTCAGACCAAAAATGTGGGTGACTTCTTAAGCATATCTGCTCGGACCACCCTAACTAAAACTGTAACTATCCTTCTCCCAAGGGTCCCTCCTCTGCTCTATTTTCTTTCTGTTTGCCACAACATGTATCATCTTCTGAATATGCACTACAATTGACTGTTTTTTACTTGTTTACTGTTTCTGGCTTTGCCCTGCTAGAACATAAGCTCTATAAGGGCAGGAATCTTTGACCATTTTGCTCACAGGTATATCCAAACACACAGAACAATGGCTGGTCCATAATAAGTGTTCAATAAATATTCATAAATGAACTCCGATGTTTGACTCCTCTCTTTCCTTCATAGCCCACATCTGATCCAACATCAGTGGTGAATGAGCACCTTCAAAACACACAAGCACCTGACTCCTTCTCACCACCTCCCCTAATACTCCATTCCAAGTCCTTTTCTTTTACTTGGAATGTTCCAGTAGGCTCTCATTGGATCTCCCTGCCCAACTAGAATCCTTTCTTCAGTGCACAAAGCATCCAGAATGGTCTCTTTAAAACCTAAATTAGATCATGAGCCTTCCTTTACAGATAGTGGTCTGCATAAAGTTTCTCCTGCTTTGGCCCTGCCCACATCTCTAGTCTCACTTCCTGCCATGCTGCTCCTCACTCCACACTTTCCAGCTAGCTGCAGTGGCCTCTTGCTCATTGTTGGACAATCAACCTTACTCTGGACTCAGCTTTCCATGTGCTCTGTACCTCACCTGGTAAACTTCTCCCAGACATTCATGGGGCTCCTTCTTCCGATGACTCAGGCTTCTGTTCAAATGTCCCCTCTCTGGGGAGGCCTTTCTTCACCACCCCATCTGCCACCTTCCACCACCTCAAACATTATCCCTGTTAGCCCTAATCAAAGTTTCTCCATAGCACTTGTACGGGAAATAAGACTTAGTTGGTTACTTGTCCATTGACTGTTTCCTTCCTGAGAATGTAAACTTTAAGGGGACAGGGGCTTTACGTTGTTCACTGCATATACCCAGAGCCTAGAAATGCCTCGCACATAGTGGATGCTCAGTAAATATTTGCTGAATGTATGAACAGAAAACCATTGAGGTAGCACCCAGTCCTCTCCAGAGCGCGCGCTGTTTATGGGGGAAAGAATGTGGCCTCACATTAGAGGAGCGATTCTCCTGGTGGAGTATTTCCCAGGCCTGACCTTGCACCTCACTGGGGTTCAGGCCAAAGTGCAAACAGCAGCCGAGGGCTTCCACCATGACCACAAGGGGCCATTCAGAACTAGTGCTCTGTGCTTACACTGATGAACACTTCAGTCTGTGCTTAGCTTCTGTGAAGGTCTGTTAAGCGAACAAGTCTAATAGAAGACAGCATCTCCCTGGAAGCCAGTTTAACCTGAGGGCTAATAAGAGAGACGGATCCAATTAAGTCCTTGGAGGTGAAGAGGATAAAGCCAACCTGAGAGGGTGGACAAGAGAAAGAAAATTATCTACTACCAGGAAATGCCTTTCATTACTTTTTATTTATTTGTTTTATTGCCTTTTATTCACTGTGGAGCTTACACCAAACACTCAGCCTCTAGGCACAGAGATGTGCAAATTAGATGTTTTAAGGGATTAACAGGAAACGGAAGTCTAGAGTTTGCTAAAGCATTAATGCTAAGAAAAGGTTCCTAATCTCCTTTGTCCTTTTGCTGGAAAGTGAAAGGAGATTCTCCTTCAGTACCTCCTCTTGACAGAGCCAGCAGAGGAGAGCAGGACAGGGATGTGCACTCAGAGGCGGAACACGAAGGCGTGAATTCTTGCCTGGGCTGCAGACTCTGGGCAAGTCGCTTTCCTTCTCTGAGATTTCCCTCTCCTCACGTGTAGAGCGATGGCTTCATTTTTCTTCTTACCATTGTACTCCCTCCTCTTGAGGATTTGCCTGAGACGGAGATAAGCAGAGATAATGGTGCAGCCTAACCTACTTGCCATCTGCTGTCAAGATGAGAAAGAACTCCACAAATGGTGGCCAACGCGTGCTGTTACTCCCACCATCAGGAAAACAACCCTTTGAAGTCCCCAGATCCAATATCACGGGTGTATGCCAGAAGCACGTTAGACAAACACCCATTCATTGATTATTAATTGTCAGGGTGGGAGCTGCTGTGCTAAGAGAGGTACTCTACTCTCAGGGAACTTCTGGTCAGCAGGAGGAGTTAGATGTCAATAAGCGAAATGCCCCAGTGCATGTCTACCTGCTCAATGATCTCAAGGAAGGCCACTCATCTCCTTGAAGACACACAGTAGAGGTTCCTGACCCTGAGAAGGGACACTGAGTTCTAAAGGGTGAGCAGAGGCTATCCCAGGCAGGGATGCAGAAAGGGAACAACCCATGCAAGGGCTTAGAGGGGAGGAACGATTGTGGGTTCCAGAAAGGAAAGTGACCACAGAGGTCAGTGTGGATGGAGTTTAACACAAGAGGTAGAGAGGTATGATGAGGCCTACGGTGGCCTCCCGGAGACAGGGAGAGTGTGCATCAAGACCTCATTTATAAATACAGATGTAAGCCACAGTTTGCTTATTAGATTTTTAGAAAATAGTGCATTGAACGTTTTTTATCTTGATTACTGACTTTTGGCACCGCCTTTTGTTTGCATCCTATCTCTATCCCTTAACCCTAACATCCTTGGAGAGCCATGACAGGTTTTAAGAAAAGGAGTCAGATGATCAGTTTCCCCCCTTTAAAAGATAATGCAGAATTCACTTAGGATAATAACAATGAGATAATTTCTTAAATAGAGTAGAAGGGGCACCTGCGTGGCTCAGTTGGTTAAGCATTGGGGTAATGGTTTAGGTTCAGGTCTCAGGGTTGTGGGACTGAGCCTGTGTTGGGCTCCATGCTCAGCAGGGAGTCTGCTCGAGGATTCTCTCCTTCTCTTTCTCTGTCCCTCCCTCTACTCTCATGCTCACGCACGTGCACTCTCTCTCTGTCCAATAAATAAATCTTTTTAAAAAATAAAAATGTAATATAATAAAATAAAGTAGCCAGGGTGTGCCTGGGTGGCTCAGTTGGTTAGGTGTCCAACTTGGTCTCATCTCAGGTCTTGATCTCAGGGTCATGAGTTCAAACCCTGTTTAGGCTCCAGGCTGGGTGTGGAGCCTATTAAAAAGAAAAAAAAAAAAAAAAAAGTAGAGTAGCAAGGAAGCATTCCCATGGAAAATGAACTAAGGATATCAAACCTATTATGAAAATAAACATATTGCTAAGGAGGAGAGATAAATCTCTTTCTTCCTGATACCCAGTAGTGGTTTGACAAGTTCTGTGGGACAACCTACACTTCTAATCTCAAGGATTTACAGAGATTTCAAAAGGACTAAGGTAAGGATTGAATGGCTAAAAAAGAGGCACCATCAGGAATTTCTGCTCATTAACAATGTTGTCCAGGCTTTGAAGAGCTGCACAGCTTGGTGGAAAGCTGGGATCACATTAACAGTAATAAACTGCAACAAAAACTTTAAGGAGTTAAACGATATAACTCAAATTCTCAGCTGACCACACTTCGTCCCCTAGAATCTGCTCCTCATACTTCTAAAGTCTCTGGGCTTTTCCCATGTACGTGCACCAACACTTCTCATCCCAGGAAGTCCCTTTTGGGTGCCCAGACCCTGCCCCAGTGCAACCAATGGAGAGCTGGGGTGTGGAGCATGAGCCCCATGACTCTCCACTGGCCCTGAGGCATCAGTTGCTGGGAAGCTGTTGGGAAGCTGCTCTGGGGACCTCTTCCCCTGCCACCATCACCCCGGGTAAACCCAGGAGTGGCCATACACCCAAGCAACAGCTGTCTCCAACTCCCTACCACATATATGAGATCCAAGATGTCTCTCTCCTTATTCCCCACTTGATTCACAGAATCCAACTATGGAAAGATAGTCCTTTCCCATACAGAAATAAGAGTGACTGAACACTGAAACTGCCAGTAGGGAGTAATGAAGTCGACAATTTTATTTACCAGAGTGAGAAAATAACTGCCGCTCTTCCCAGAGAGTTCTGTGTACTGCTCTCCCCTGGGAAAGATAATCATTGAGGAGGCACAAGGCTGCTAGGCTCAGGCAGCCTCGATAGACCCCAGGTGATTGGGGGGTGGGGGTGGGGGCATGGTCAGTGCAGGTGCAGGGACCCAGGCATGCCCCTCGGAGACACAGGTTGGTAGGATAAGGGGGACAGAGATTTGAATTAACAGAAAGTTGCCCAAGGCTAAAGATAATCCCAAATCTTGTGCATGTCCCAACCATACACTATTTGTTTCTTCCTAAATAAAACAATACATGCCTACATACACACACAAGATACTAAGGGGGTGGTCAACACTAATAAATCCAGCCCCACATCAGCCAATGAGGAGCTAGAAAGTAAAACCATAAGAAAGAAAGGATGTTATATAAAAAGGGCAAAAAAAAAAAAATCTGAGTTTTAGAATAAGAATTCAGATGGCATGGTTGTTATAACCACGGGTGAAAGTCAAGGGGTCATCGGAGGGCTCATTAGTTCAAGGCAGAAAGTTCCTATTTTGCCGTGGTTCAGTGACCAGCTGCACACTGCAGATCGACGGAGAGCTAGCGTCTCCTTCCTGCAGAGCCTGTTCATAACGCTTGGTAATGAAAATCCCTTATTCCACAAGGATCAAGACCTTACCTTTTCAGGGAGCTTCTAGAGGCATCCTCAAAGTGTAGCTCCCCTTAACTTCATGCCTGAATCTCTTATAGAGTGTCTCACTGCCCATAGCCTCTCCTTCACAGCAACTATCAGCCTAAGTAATTCAACATGAATTTATGTGATTATTCATTAAGGTCTCTCTCCTCCCCTCTAGATTGCAAACTTCACAAGACACGGAAAATCACGTCTCGTTACTCTGGCTCGTGTTCCTGGCAGCCAGGGCGACCCCTGACACGCACTGGAAGTGTAGGGAACAGAGTAACAGAAAGCACTACCCACTTGGGCCCTCAGATGTGCTGTTCCACCTTAACTGTAGACGAAGTTTTATTGGACTGTAGCTACACTGTTGTTTAGGGATCATCCACGGCTATGATGCGGAGTTGACTCGTTTTGACAGAGACCATATGGCCCACAACACCTAATGTGGTTAGTATTTGGCCATTTATAGAAAAAGTCTGCCAATCCCTGTATTAGACCACGGCTTTCACTAAGCTTAGAATGACTCCTCCTTCGTACTCCCAGCACCTTTTTCCTACTGAACACTGCCCCAGGCCCTCGGGCTTAAGAAAATGGTTTTTCACTAGAGATAAAAATATCCCTTGGTTGGGACGCCTGGATGGCTCAGACTGTTAAACATCCAACTCTTGGTGTCAGCTCAGGTCATGGTCTCAGGGTTGTGGGACGGAGCCCTACATCGGGCTCCACGCTTGGCGGGAAGTCTGCTGAAGACTGTCTCCCTCTGCCCCTCCCCCTACTTATGCTTGTTCTCTCTCTCTGAAAGAAAGAAAGAAAGAAATCTTTAAAAACAAGATTGCCTAGTAAATTTCTCTGCTCAATATGAGTCTTCTATTGCTGAATTCTTTCCTTCCTTTCTTTCTTCTTCTTCTTCTTCTTCTTCTTCTTCTTCTTCTTCTTCTTCTTCTTCTTTTACAACTAATTATAATTAATTTTAAATCTTGTTGGGATTGTGAGGGATTAATCAGCCTCAAACTAGAAAAAGACTGCTCTGGGCTCATCCCAGGCACCACATTTCCAGCAAGACCAGGGAAATCAAGGCTGTGTCATGACACAGGAAGAAGCACATGACAGGACAGTAAGTTAAAAGAATTACTTGCAGTTGCATGCGTTGTAACAAGTGGTATAAAAATGTGAACACAGAGAAACAAAGACTGAAAGGAAGATTCAATATGAAGCCAATTGTTGGGATAAACTAGTGGAATTATCATTAATTTTTTTTTTTCTTTTCCCATGTGTTAACCTCCACGGACCATGACACCAATGGCAGCCGTGTCAGGCACCCTGCAGCAGGCAGGCATTACATCATGTGGTCCTCATGGCAAGCCCAGAGCAAGGCACAGTCTACTCTGTTCCTTGTGATAATTATGTTCTACAAAGCATCTGTTCATACTGAACCACTGCTCCTAGAAGAAACACAAAGTTGGGTTCCTGGGAGCCTGTGGTCACATTTTCATCAATGGATCAACACAAAAAGTTGGCTTGCGTGTTTCTATTTCAGGACACCTTATTTAATATATTTTGATTTGCTAACATTGAACTCATAGGCAGTAGCCCTGTAACTCATGCCTTGACAAAGTTTACCAAACACACACGTCTTCTCCCTGAGTCATGTCACAGCCTCCTTGCACTTAGGAACACAAGAGAGAGCACATCAGCTCTGTGGTGGGGAGCCAACTTGAACAGGGACATCACTGACAAAAAGCACAAAGAATGCAAAAAATGGGGCAACAAAGAGAAGGAAGAGAGGACACTTGTGTATAGCATAAGGGGTAAAGCAAAGAGTCTGAGGATTTGGTTCAAATGTATTATTATTTTTCCCATTTTACAGATGGAAAAATCTCAGAAGAAAGAAAAGAAGAAAAGGTTGCAGGAGGAGATGGTGGAGAGTGGAACAAAGGAGAAGGCTTCAGAGATCCCCATTCTTTTTAAGGGAACATTAATGGGTATTTAAAATCAGGAAGGCCTTCCTAATGTTGAACTTGTCTTTGAAATTTCAAACTTGTTCCTTGCTTTGCCTACTGCCAAGACAGCAAAAGGCTGCCAATCTGCATATACAGGCACGCGAGTCCATTGCCAAGTTGGAAGGAGTCTGATCTAAGGAACCAAGCTAGATTTTTACGGCAGAATTAATAACCAACTGGTACTAATAGACGACCCACATGCCCTAAGCTTTTTAGGGTGGCAGACTCAGCACAACACACTTGTAGCCACGATGACATTGAATCTCTGAAAAATGTTGTCATTGTGTCAACCAAGTTTTGTGTTTTTAGGGGTATACAGCAGTGGGGTTTCCCAAAGTAATCAAGACAAGTTCAGCAGTATTCTGCCAGGCAAAGTTCATTTATTTAGGACCAACTTTCTTAATGTCAATCACATAGTTAAAAAAAAAAAATCAATACACATATTTGAATAAGGCGGGACATTTGCTTAGATGAATAAACACCATCAACCAATCATGATGGCTTTACATTTTCCAGGCCTTTTTAGAGCTTTTTGAGGGCTTTGCTATTCATTCTCTTTTTTATTTGAAGCATTTGCTATGTTTACAAAGCAGAAAATCCACACGGCCATTTCTTGACATTTTCCATTCAGGTAGAAACTGACCCTTCCACCTGAATGTGTTTGATCATTACATCAGCCTTTCTGCATCTGAACACAGTCCTCTCAAGGGCTCAAAAGGAGTTCTGTTGCCCTAGAGACAAACATTATTCCCATGCATTTATGCAATCAGATCCCACAACTGCTTCTACTGACTCACTGAAGCTGGGACACATGTATTCAGCGTCTATTTAAATATCACTTATTGCCATAGTAGCTAGGCACTTGGATAAGTCTGCTATTTTTGCAAGAAAATAGAAAAACAGTATAGAGAGATAAAAAGATGTTGGCGCTAAGACCTAGCTGCGATCATTTGCCTTGGCAGATAAAGCAGGAGGGTGAGAATCACGTCAACCTGTCCCCAGTAAATGGCATCGGTCATCTGGAATGTTTTTGTTATCCCAGACAGAAATAGGTCACCTTAGCACACACAAAGTTGTCCAACTGAAGTTCTTGGGAAGTTAGAAATAAAGGGAGTAGACGTTTAGCAGAAGACCTGTCCCCCTCCCAAAGGAGGCCGAAGTGCTGGAGAAGATGAACAAGTCAACACCTGTTCCAGGAAATCTACCTCCTTCTACCCAGGTGACTTGCAGGCTCCCGTTAGGGCGCTGGTGACGTGCCGCACGGTATTCACGCAAACTCTGGTTGTGTTTCATCAGCCCTGATGCCCAGTCAAACGCACTCTGGAGGAACGCAGGGCAGGATGGAGAACAGACTTTGTCCACTTTGGGGATTCTTGGGCTTCATCTGGCTCAGCGAGTTAGAAATGGGATCAGACAGTGACATCTGCTTTGGTCCACGAAAGAGCAAGGCCAGTGGGCTTGGCCACCACCTCCAGCCACAGGCTCTGAAGGCAAAAAGCACCAGACTCAGATCACCAGACGAGGCCCCACCCTACGAGCTGCCTAAAGGCCAATCCCTTCTTAGAGACTCGTTTTTGCCATTGAGAGAAGAGGTAATAATGACACTGACAGGATTGTTTTGAAGATCAACCACATAATATTTGGAACGTAGTCAATCCATCAGAACACTGGGAACAGATGCTAATTTTCACAACTTTTAATTACTACAATCTCTTTCATATAGAGCATTTGTATCGAGTCTATAATCCCATCCAAATAATTCACCCTGTATGCCAGTTAGCTACACCCCGTCCCTCACGTGTAGTATTGTCATCTTGTGGTGTTAAATACTAACTGAAATAAATGTGTGATGGAGAGGACTTGGGTGTAATCATGATGGTTATGAAGAGTTTTCTCTGAGGGGATTTTAATAAGATTGGACCCGGCACAAAATGAAACATGTCATTTACAGAAACGCTCAGAAAGGAATAGATAAGTACATATATTTAACAAAATATACATTTGTGCAAATAATACTTTGTGCCAGTAGGAGAAAAGTATATATCTTCTTGTGTTTAGGCAAATGATAAGCTTTGCCAAACGACAGAAAAACAAATTTGACATTTTCATGTTGACTCCAAGACGAACTGTGTAAAGGAATGTATGCAAGTTCTCCTCTCCTGCCTGTTGTTTCAAACTAAGCATTTCTGGGCCTGGAGTTTGTGTGATAGCCATGGAAATGGCCATGGTTTATTTGCAGCTATTACTTAATGTGTACAAAATATACTCAGGGAAAGCATAAATGAACTAGGAACTCAGTAACTAACAACAATGATATCATTTTTTTTATTATAAAGCATTTTCTTTTCCTTTTTTAAAATTTAATTTTATTTTTCCAGTGTTTCAGGATTCACTGTTTATGCACCATACCCAGTGCTCCATGCAATACATGCCCTCCTTAATACCCACCACTAGGCTCACCCAACCCAACCCCCCACCCTTCTCCCCTCCAAAACCCTCAGTTTGTTTCCCAGAGTTCACAGTCTCTCATGGTTCATCTCCCCCTCCGATTTCCCCCAACTCAGTTCTCTTCTCCCAATGTCCTCCGTGTTATTCCTTATGCTCCACAAGTAAGTGAAATCATTCTAATGGTTTCTCTTAAATGGTTGATTGGATTGGGTTTTTTAATTTGTATGTATATAAAATACCTTTGTTGTATGAACAAGTCATGGCTAAATGCCTGTGTTTTTTATTGTTTTTATTAAATATCTTAAAGAAGGTGTTTATAGGCCTCACAGACTCTTTCTGTAAATTATATCATTTATTTAGTCAGTAAATACTTGTGGAGAGCATTGTTAAAAAAAAAAAAATCAATGCGGTCCAATTCCTGCCCATCAGAAACTTTTTGAGAGAAAAACATCTGACCCGTGACTCAAAGAATGGGTGAGATGGGGATACGTAGAGACAAGATACATGGACAACAAAGTTCCTTCTAATTAGAAAATTCCTATCAAAAGCAAAGCTCTGACTCAAATGTTACAGAAACGGCAGAGGCTATCAACTGGCAGGAAATTCTTTAACTGTGTAGACTGCTAGAGAACAATGCCCTAAATGGCACATTGTTGGGTTTGATACATTGATCATCTAGAATATTTACCCCGAGTTGAGCCAACACAAGTCAATAGACCTCCCAAGACAGAGACTTGACTCCCAACACTCACCAGACCCCTCGATCCCCGAGGCAGACCCAATCACACAGAGGCAGCTGAGATCCACAGAGGAAGGAAAAAACATTCTCCATTTCTAATTTGAGGTGTGAGCACATCTGCTGTGGTGTTTCTTTTCTTCTTTGTTTTCAAACTCCTCTGCAATCTCTTTTCCCACTCGCTGCAGGACCCCTCCCTATTTCCAGGTTTAGTGTGTTATTTATGTCCTTTACACTACGTTGTCCCCCAACCCTCACCCTATTGTAAATTGCTGTACTATTTACATACCAAATTGGAACTGTGTGTCTGGCCTTAGGGGTTGAAGGTTAATAATTGTTCTTAGTGAATGAATGGTAAAACCACTGTAGAACCAGGCAGATACAAAAATGTATCTGCAATTATGCCTATATTATTATGGTAATTTATAGACCTACAGTATAAGGAATTGGCTGGACCCAATGTCCATTAATCACAAAATTATATCAGAGGCTGCACTGGATTTGGGGTGCACACACAGCAGAGATGTATCGTTACAAATGTGAAAGGTACAAGAGACCTTTGCGGGGACAGAAGCCATTCAGCTGGGTTTGAACATTACAGCACAATTACCTAAGCCGGGCTTGCTTTTTCCCAGCAGAAATGGAACACTGCCATTGAATACTTGATATCTTGTAGTACTTAGCTTCTCATTTTAAAGTGACATAAAGTAAGGCTATCATCAGATTGAATAGAAGAGGACTTTTAAACCTGTAATTAATAGCCCATCCGAAGGCTAGGAAGAATGCATGTTCAAAACCACAGCCACAGGAGCATCCACCTTTGCCCTCCATGGTCTCCATCAAACGTTGCAGGGACTCTACTGTGTGGTCCAAAAAAGTACTAGCTTAGGGTGGGCCACGGGAAGTAAACTGACCCGACATTACTTCTTCTTCTCACACGTATATCATGTATAAGAGACGGTATGAAAAGGAAGTCATCAATGACAACAACACTAGATGTCTTTCTAAGAGCTTCAGAATACATTTTGTATAGTACTGCTAAACCTTGTCCATTCCAACATTTAACAAAAAATAGTCATTGGCAGATTTCCCAGGATGGATTGTCCTTCTTCCACACCACAGAATTGCTGCTGACCTTATCTAAAATAGTGTATGCACTCCTGCAATTTATTCTCTGCTTCTTTGAAAACATCATCCATATTTTAATTTGCTCTCATCTGGACCAGGTTTCCACTCGACTTTCAATGTGGATGGATGTTCCTGTCAGCATTTTCCCAGAATAGCCCACCCACCATCTCTTGCTCGCTGAATTAAAAAGCGCACAGGGTTGCTGGTTTGTACCCCCAGCGTCGACCTTGCATTTTAAAACTTGGGGAGTTTTCTTTTGGAGTTAATAAGCTGTACATTTTCAAAAGAAAAAAAAATTAGGAGAAAAACTCAACCCTGATATCATTATGGAAAGAACAATTTTCATTTCTGAATTGTTGCAAAAATCCAAACTGAACCATAATGCAAAACAAGGAGCAGAAAGCAACAAATCTCAGTAATTTTCCTTCCCCTTTTCTATAGTAAATTGGTCACTTAGTAATCTGTGAGTATACACACATTCATCACTAACAATCACTCCTATTGCTGCCACTGTATATTTGCATAATAAAGACAAATTGTTGGTAACTCAAATTAATAGTAATGTGAGCTACCCTTACACCTTGTATTAGGCACATAAAAGGCACTCAAATGCTGGTTAGAACAAAAGAGCCTCATACTGTTGGTGGGAATACCAACGATTCAGCTCTCTTGCATTCAAAGTTAGCAAGAACCTGATGATTTTATCATAATGTTGAGCTATTTGCAAGAAAATACCTATCTTCCAGATCTGGTTGAAGAGTTCTCCACTCCACACAATGCAGACTGTAGACAGTATATTATGCTGCAGGAATTTGCTGGGTCCTGGTCCTGCTAAGCCATGTTCTATGGCATACAGAGGTTTTCTGAATCCCTACACCTGAAGGCTCAAATCCCAGTGGTGTCAATTCAGCTTTTCATTCTTCAAAGGCAGACACATTTTAGTAACAAGCAATTTGCTCTCTTGCAAAGCTCTGAATGATGGCAAAAATGAGTGTCCTGTCAGCACCTTGTGGTCAGAAAAGACCTAGCTTTGAACACTGAGTGCACAGCAATTACAAGGGCCCGGATCAAAACATCCAGTAACATCTGGTACCGATCCAGATGGCATAGTAACTACCCAGCAAAGCCAGTTATTTCATCTGCTACACACCTAGTCACAAAGATCAAGGATGGGAAATCCCTTTCCCAATTTTCTGAACTAACCAGAGTTTCTAACAATGACTTTCTAATACGTGAATTATTGTTAAATGGAGACAAATAAAGGGGAGTATTTTTAATATCAACACTGTAGAGACACCGAAGACATGCATTACAATGTCAACTTTCCATCCTCTGACCAGGCTTTTCCAGGACTAAGAGAGCACCTGAACACAGTTATAGGTAGAGAATTATAAGACAGCAGGTTCTTACACTCTGGCTATCAAGACATGTGGGGTGAATTTTCAATTCTTAACACCGTTGATGCACCTAAATATGCCTCAGAAGAATAGACCTTGGGGCATTTCCGAGACAGTCTCCCATGATAGCCAACTGAGTCCCGAATGACCTAAGGTTGAGACTGCCTTAAGAGAAGAAAGGTTGTGTATCATATAGGCCAAGATCAAGTTGTTGCTGTCTTTTATGAAGGTTGGAGAAAGCCATTCAACAACTGCATACAATGTAATTAATTGCAATTACAATTGCAAATACAATTGCATTGTATGCAATTGTATGTAATTGCATACAATGTAATTAAACATTCAGCATCTTTCATATTCCATGGTAAGAACAGCTACTGTATGGGAAGTCCCTTCGTCTAGGCCAACTCAAGAGTTTTGGTGCTAAGATGCTGGGGACACCTGTGTCACTTCAGTGCTACAACCAAGAGGACAGCTCAAATATAAGCACAGGTGTAATGCACTGAGGTTTCAATAGACCCTAGCTGTTCTTGCCACTGTAAGTTATCACATAAATAATGGAGAAGAAAAGAACTTGTTTTATAATTCTCCCACCAGTAAAAGCTCAAACTTCCTTCTCAACCTCCCATTCATTTCCCACCTTTGAAAATCCAAGTAATTTTCAAGAGATGATCTGCTATACCAACATAGAGAACACCTGACCCATCAGAACAAACAGGTAAAAAGTTGTAATCTTCTGACCGGAAGACTGGATTGGTATCAATCCTTAGATAGCAGTGGTTCATGAACTTTAATGATGGTGGGCCTCTTAAAACACGGATTGCTGCCTCCCTCCACTTTTGATTCAGTAGGTCTGGGGTGGGGCCTGAGATTTTGCATTTCTAACAAATTCCCAGGTGATGTTGTCCTCCAGGCTCAGGAACCAAACTTTGAGAATCACTCTTATACCAGAGGATTCCGTTCACAAAAAAACCCTAAAAGAGCAGCCTCTTCAGGTATGCAGTTAACAGAACAGTGCAGGAAGGGGACACCCAGGTCATGCAGAGTTGGCGCTGGCAGAAGCCAGTGCAAATAACTTGGCTGAATTATCGCTGCTCCTTCTATGACCAGAGACACACTTTGTGTGCAGCAGGGGCTCACACAAAGGCTTGCCCTTCCTTCCCAGGGGGCTATGTTACAGTAATCACCAGTGCTGTTGCCTATACTTGCTGGGAATATCTGTTAGTTCTATCAACACTCGACCCACCACGTGCCGGGCGCTATTATAAACGGAGCAGGGCTTGCCAGCTCAGGGCGGCTGCGCAGAAGTTGTTGAAACATGAAAAGCTATCCTGATAGCCCTCCTTAACCAAGTCAGACGGATTTGAGGGATCCCCTCAGGCCCTCCACACCTGGGGCCAACACTCAGATGCTGGTTAAGCACATATTTTAGCCTTTGGAGAATTGCAAACAGATAACTTGCATAGCAGGAGAAAAAGATCTTTGCTTGCAATTTTTGGAAAATTCTGTTCCAATGCTAGGGCTCATTTGTCCTTTTTTTCATTTCTCAAAGCAGTACCTTATTTTTCCAAGAGAGGGTCTTGGGCCAGATTTCTATTTTATAATTTTCTGATGATTTTTATGACTGAGCTTCTCTTAGTTTTCATTGGAACTCTGTGCTGGATTCCACATGACAAAATGGGGTATATGAATGTTTAGAGACTACGCTTACTGATACTTACACTTAAGGGAGGGGCATTTGCCCAGATCAGATGATATCAATTCTTTCTTGATCTATCACAGCACTGTTACAAGCACAGGGCTATTCTAAGTCTTAAATGCTGAACTCTTGATACTAATTATGAAGACCTTTCCCCTTTAAAAATTCTGTGGTATTACCTGAGATGTTCATTATCAATATCCTGTCTTGTTGCGTATTCCTACAATTTATGTACTATGTCACCGGGTAGCAGTAATATATCAGCACTTCTCAGCCTTGAGTAGGGCTCTTGCCAAAACTTTATTCATTATGAAGGGTTTGTATATACTGGACATCAAACTAGGAGCCGATAATAGGGAAGATGGATTTGTAGGGCCCTTACATTACTAAAAATATAATAATTTTTAAAAAAATAGTTAAACTTCAAGAAACAATAAACACAAATTATAAAGATATTTTGATGCAGCTCTTAAAAGAAAGAAGAAACTAGAACTGGGAGAGGTCTAGAACTTCTCAGGTAGGAGGGGAATGAATTGTATCTGGTGATACGTCTATTCCAAGGACCAGGGTAGTTTAGGAGAAAAGGGGTTTCCCTCCTCAGGAGGTTAGGCTCTTTGGAAGGAAGCCTCCTGAGATATCATAAATGTGGGCTCCATCCAGTAGGCTGGGAATTAGCAGCCCCCAAGAGCCCCATCTTATTTCTCCAGGGCCCCCTCCCGTCTTGGTGGAAGGATCATTTCACAGCCCCTGACAAACATCAGGGGGGCTGGGGCTGAACTGTTTTTTCCAGTCCCTGAGCTGAGAGGCTGGGGGAGAAGCAATAGAAATCAGGAGTGTCCTCTGGGGACTGCTGATTTGGGGGGGGTGATTTGGTCCAAGTCACGAAAGGAGGCTGAGGTCCAGGCCATGTCTGCGGGTAGGCCACGGCTGGGCAGCCAGAGCCACAGACAAACATCAAGAAAGGTGTCAGAGCTCGGTGTGGCTCAGAAGCGGCTGCAGTGGCCCTAAGTGGAGTTACGTCGTGAATGACAAATGAGGGGGAAAAAAATGGTCTGCCGACCTGTCCACCCTCACACGTGGTTTTCAGTGAGTGCAACAGAACAGCCAGCAGGCCAGCCAGGAGCAGCGGCTGAATCTGTGAGGCATGGGGAGGAAAGGGACTGGCCCCGTGGTACAGAGCTCCCTGGTGAGATGCCAGGCAGGGAGTCGGGGCGGGGGGCGCAGGGCGGTGCGGCCCATGAAGGGCCAAGGGCACATAGCCGGACTGATCTAACCCTAGGAAGGACAGATTCTCATGCTCTTTTAACATCCAGTGGTGGATGTTAAGACAACAGAAGGATGTGACTTCAGGCTTTTCTTAGTAATCTTCATGTGATTTTTCTCTTATAGTTGAGTGGATAGTTCGTAACAAAGCTGCTATTCGTAGAATGAGATGGTGAGGGGCACCTGGGTGGTTCACTCGGTTAAACGTCTGCCTTGGGCTCAGGTCATGATCTCGGGGTCCTGGGATCAAGCCCCACATCAGGCTCCTTGCCCAGCAGGGAGCATGGTTCTCCCTCTTCCTCTGCTCGCCTGCTTGGGCACACTCTCTCCCCTTTCTCTCTCAAATAAGTAAATAAATTCTTTTAAAAAATAATGAGATGATGAGACCTCAAAGATCATTTAGGAATCACCCCGAACAGACTTTTGATTTTATGAATAAGAAAGTAGAGCCGAAAGCTCCTGTGATGGGTCCCAGGTCAATTACTTTACGTTGTGCTTGTAGACAAAACCAGAAAGACTGAAAATCTTCCAGTTTCTTAAATCTACCCCTCTGGCCCTTTACTCAGATTTCCCTGAACCCAGACATAGGAAAAAGTGATTCCTAATGAATCTTCCTGAGTCTACGGCTGGACTGGCCTCAGTCTTCCTCTGGGGTCTTCCCAGTACCTGCTCCCCTCCCCACACAAACCATCTGAGTACCCTGCTCCCAAGAGCCTTTTCACTCTCTTGTTCAGACACCCTCTTTGCTACCCTGGTCCCGGGCAGAAGAATTGAACAAAACAGGTGTAAAGCTAAACTTAGACCCGGCAACACATAATTCCAATCTGAAACATGTATCTAAGGGAAATGAGTGCTTTGTCCACCAAAAGGCGTGCACACAGGGAGGTTCAAGGCAGTTTCGTTCAAAAGTACCCCAAATTTAGAAACAACTCAGATTTTCATCAACAGGTGTATGAATAAACAAAATATGGTTTGTTTATACTACGGAATGATACACAGGATTTAAAAATGAGGGGAAAAAACTTACTGATAGGTACAACATAGAAAAATCAGGGCACCTGGCTCTGTACTGGGCAGTCTAGCCAGTACCCCGTACTGGGGCGGCCTCCATCAGGGGCATGTGGGGCTGAAGATGTCCCTGGGAGAAGCCATCGAGAAGGCCTCTCTCCTGCATACCCAGGGTGGGAAAGGCACCTGCGGGTCTGCTCCACCCAGAGCCAGAGGCTGTGGTCCTAGAAATCTGGAATTGTATCTCCTTGCACAGGTGGCCTGTGCATCCTCTCAAACTACTTTGTGGGTGAGGATGCCCAGCAGCTGCGGGCCACTTATCAAGAGGACACACAAGGCAGCAGTCTGACATGTTTTTGAAAAGGGAGGGACTCTCTCATTTTCCCGTGGAGCCCCAGCCATGGCAAAGCGGACATTTCTGTGTAACTTTTCTATGGAGGGGAAAGGGCAGGAGAGAGCCATTTGGTTGTTTTCATCCCAAGAATCTGGGGGCATGGAGTATTTCTAAATAAAATCCATGAGACAGACCCAAAGCCCAGATGACCAGCTCCTGTTGGAACTCCGGCACCCGGTCAAGGTGGGAGGTTCCTGGAGAAGAAGAGAGAAAGGTGTCATGTCACGATGGCTCTCTTCCTGCACGCGCACTTGTTGGGTGAGTAGTCTTGGCAAGCGTAAGCACGAAGGCAGCATCCTGGTACCGATCACTCTGGGGCTCCACAGAAATCAGTTCTGTCCCTGAGAGAGGCTATGGGTAGGCTCTCCTGGGCTAGGAAAAGGGATCCCAGACAAAAGGAGTTCAGCTTTCCACGTCCACTTCGGGAAGACTACCGGACCCCTGAGCGTGGCTCTCGAGCACGATTTCTCGGCTTTGGCACTACTGACATCCTGAGGTCAACAATTCTTTGTTGGGGCAGGGGCTGTCCCACCCACAGCGGGACCTCAACAGCATGTTTAGTCCCCACCTGCTCGACATCAGCTGCACTGCCTCCCCCAGATGTGACAACAGAAATGGCCAAATGCCCCTCGGAGGCCTGCATTGCCCCTGGTCTGGAGCCGCTGCTTGAGACCAAGTAAAGCCTCAGATGAGGTGAGATCAGGGAAAAGCTGGGGAAGTAGCCCTCTGCTGAAACGTCACTGTGGTTTAGCTGACTTCATCGTGCTTCAGAAGCACTTCCTGCCCCCGATAGAGGACGTGTTTATTTTCTCTCTGGCTCCCCCTACGAGATGGTCAGGTCCTCAGGTGGACTGACTCTGTGTGAGTCACCGCTGTCATGCCCGGGCCTGACCCGCAGCTGGCCCTTGTCAATGTCCACCAAGCACTTGGAAGGCATCCTGGGACATGGTGCTGGATCAAATGCCAAACCGCTAACTGCTCATGTACTTTAAAAAGTCATGTTTTAAGATTTTATTTTTTATTTGGCAGATGGAGATCACAAGTAGGCAGAGAAGCAGGCAGAGAGAGAGGAGGAAGCAGGCTCCCTGCGGAGCAGAGAGCCCGATGTGGGGCTCGATCCCAGGACTCTGGGATCATGACCTGAGCCGAAGGTAGAGGCTTTAACCCACTGAGCCACCCAGGTGCCCCAAAAGTCATGTTTTAAAGTCACAGTCAGTGGTCATTGCAAGATATCAGAAGGGGGTCGGCTGGGAACTGCTGGAGTTATGTCCATAAATGCTGCAGGGTCCTGTTTTTCGGACTGTAGGTTAGACCCCACTTGTAGGTAATACAGTCAGCTTGTAGGTTACAAGCAGCATTCTTAGTGCAGAAGAAAGGAACAGAAGGCAACACATCAGGACACATCACATATATTCAAAGTGTTTCATGAAACTTTTATATCTATGTGTTTATAATATATAATATCCGATACATGATATACAATATTATATACACAGCATATACATAGAAGTGTATGAGTTCTCAGTTGTATGAAAATAAACTTTAAAAACCACAACCTGATTTTTATAGTCCCCTAAACAGTAACTAATACCACTCACTGAGCCTCAGGGGTGCTGTAAGGATAAGATAACATTCACGAAATACATTGGCTTCCTCCCCTGGAAGGCAATACTAGCTTACACAGGAGAACTATGACATCATCTCAAAAGGACTGCTGAGTGAGGTTCTATGGAAATCTGAAAGAGTTCAAATGCATCTTAAATCATCACAGTTCTTGATTTTTGCAAACTAGCAGAGCCCATCAAGAAGAGAATGAAATGGATTTCCTTGGAAGCCCCACCCTGCCCATGAGCCATTTTCACATCCCTGAGCAAATCTGAATCTTTGTGAAACTCCCAGATTTCAGTGAGTTAGCCAGAATCACGAAGTCTCAGGGAAGGACCATGAGGTATGGGCAAGCATGTCAACTCAGCAGAGGAAGGCTAATTAAGAGGTCAGCTCTCGGAGCCAGATGACCTGAGTTGAAATCCTAGGAGACACTGGGCAGGTAACTTAACTCCCTTGTTTCTGTTTCCTCCTGTGCAGCACGATACAATAACAGTACCCATCTCATAGGGTTGTTGTAAGGATTAAATGAAAAAAAGCACCCAAAGCACTTGTTGATAATTCAGATTTCAGTATGAAAGGTCAGGCTAATTGAGCTGCCTTTTTGTGATACTGTTTTCTTCTCCTTCTGCCAATCAGGACAGTAACAATCGGGCTATGAAGAATAGTAACGATAGGGGCACCTGGGTGGCTCAGTGGGTTAAGCCTCTGCCTTCGGCCCAGGTCATGGTCCCAGGGTCCTGGGATCGAGCCCCACATCGGGCTCTCTGCTCAACGGGGAGCCTGCTTCCCCCTCTCTCTCTGCCTGCCTCTCTGCCTGCTTGTCATCTCTCTCTCTCAAATAAATAAATAAATAAAATTCAAAAAAATAAATTAATTAAAAAAATAGTAACGATCAGGCTGTGAGGTTTTACAATACAAACCAGAGGACATACGTGTGTTTCCTCCTCCTGCTTCAGAAAAACAAAAACAAAAGCAAAAAATCCAGCTTCTTCTTTTAAAAAAAGAGTGGCGGGCTGGGTGGTTTGGTCCCTTGGGCAGCCGACACTTGATTTGGGCTCAGCTCATGATCTCAGGGTCCTGGGATCAGCCCCCTTGTCTGGCTCGGGGCTCAGTGGGGGACTCTGAGAGTCTGTCTCTTCCTCTCCTTTGCCCTTTCCCCTGCTCACTCTCTCTTTCTCTGTATCTTAAATAAATCAATAAATCTTTAAAGAAAACAAAAACACCTCAGCACATGTAACCCCCATGATACTTTAGGTAAGAAGTGATGGAAAACGAAGATTTGGTAAAACCTCTCATCACCTGGCACCTAATCTCTCTGACCCCTTGATGGATCCCTGTGTTGGGAAACATTTGTTCGTTGCTAGTAGAGCCCGGCTGCAAAAAGCGTCAAGGAATCTCCTCTTCTCTACCGCTAGGCTGGTGGTTCTTGTGTATTACACTTTTCTGCTTGAATTTTTGCAATAAATGGAAGTTGTGGTTCCTCCCTACAATGACTGGCTGGAACAAAAAGGAGACGTTGAAGGGATTTGTGCACGCACGTGAGCACATGCATGCTTGTGCCTATGTGCCTACGTGTGTGCACACATCCTTTCAGCTTCTCTTTTTTCCTTCCTTTTTAGCGTGTGTGTGTGCACAAGAGACTGTATACACGCATACACGCATCTATGGGTTTAAGGAAAATGATGAGATTTAGACATGCTGGTGCTTTCATTATTTGGTTATATGTATATCATAAGCCAAGAAGGAAAAATTACCTGGGGCTCTTAATTTAAAATGCATAAATATAGGGAATTCTTATAAAGGTTTTAACATATTGTTTCTGCCTAATCCAACACAGATAGCTCCTCGGATATACTCAAAAACACACACCCACATCGAATAAATAAATCCATCTTGTGAATACCTTGCATCTCCAAATCTATGGGGGAAAAATTGGTAAATCTCTTATTAACACATTCGAGGCTGATTTTTGAGGGCTGTCCTATACCTGTCAGAGGTATAACAGATTATTTTTGATTGGATTATTCTCTATACCTAGAGTGAATGAACAGATGAACATACAAATAGTTGTGTCCCTTGTGATAATAAAGATCGAACTTATTTCAACTTGTATAATTAAGGTATAGAAATCAATGTGGCCTAAGGAAATTAAAGATAGTAAACTGAAAATAAGAGAGATGAGAATTTTTTTTTTTTTTAAGACCTGGCGCTAGGGGCGATTTTTTTTTTAAAGATTTTATTTATTCATTTGACAGACAGAGACCACAAGTAGGCAGAGAGGCAGGCAGAGAGAGAGGAGGAAGCAGGCTCCCTGCTGAGCAGAAAGCCTGATGTGGGGCTTGATCCCAGGACCCTGAGATCATGACCTGAGCCGAAGGCAGAGGCTTTAACCCACTGAGCCACCCAGGTGCCCCGAGATGAGAATTTATATGCTTGCCTTTGCCTCTTCCTATACTTCAGCTTCCATGGGGATTTTGTAAATGAGTGATCTCCTCACCCACCATGGAAGCAAAGACAATTTTCACCCCTTTGGTGCTACTGGGAAGTGAAGGAGGCAGCTGAAAAAAATAAAAGGATGGAAAGATGAGGGATAAAGGGAAACTTATAAAATATATATAGGACAAACATAGATTTGCCAATGTTTTGTGATTTTGGTGGTTCCGAAAAATTATCTACCAGGCTTCACAAATATCACTTATAAGACCTACTTTAGTCTTTATGAAATAATTTAGATAATGAAGGTATAGAATAAGATCATTTTGGTGGGCAGAGCATATTAGTAAGATGGGAATACATTACAGGTGCACCGTTCTTCAAATACTTTGTGACTATATTAATCAGGGAAGGCTAACTGTTGTAACAAACTAACTTCAAATCTCAGTGACTGTGAGTGAACTTTGATTTCCATGTGGAGGGGTGGCTCTCCTGGGTGGCTCTCTTCTGCCCCAAGGAAGGGACATGTGCTCCCTCCATGTAGGTGGTTCTGCTATCTCCTAGCCAGTGTTTTTCAAATGTTCATGTGTATAGGTATTGGCCTGAAACTCGTTAAAATGCAGGTTCTGGATCTCTCCCCTTGGTACTCTGCATCTGCCAGGCAGAGGAAGAAAAGGATAAAGAGTAAGTGACAATGTGGGCAGGAACCCATCACCGGAGCCAACATCTCAGAGCTGGTCTCAGTCATATGGCCACACCTCACTGCAAGGGAGGCTGGGTAATGTACTCCAGCTATGTGTTCAGGAGGAAAAACCAGTTTAATTAAGAGTTAGTCACCCTATGCCACAGTAAGAAAAGAAGCAATGAACTAAAGAGATTTTGAACATCTAAATTATTAATCCTTCCTCCTTGTAAACTTGAATCAGATTTATTCAGGAGCAGAAGGCGCAACCCTCCTAATTAAGCCATTGTTTCTGCTAAAACCCTAAAGCCATAGTCTAGAGCATTCATTGAAATTCTTAAAGCTGTCATAAAGCAATATACCATAAACATGAATTTCTTAAGCAAGTCATAAGGGACTAGCTACAGTATTCTTTCTCTAGAGATTAGATAAGTAAATTTTCTTCTTAGACAGTGTCTGTATTGTAATTTAACAGTGTATGTTAACCCCTAAGATACAGTAAAATGTTTGTCTCTTGAGTCCAAAAAGATATTCCTGATCCTTATGTCATCAATCTACTAGAAGAATCAATTCAGAATGATAAATGTGTTCTCCAGACGAAAAGAGAGGGAGGGAGGAGGCTCTGAGCCTCCAGAGAAATTGTTCAGTGATTGGATTTGGTCTTATCCAAAGAATGACGGCTTCTCAAAAGATCATTGTCAAAACACAGTTTGATTTCCAGTGCCTGGTACATATTGATTCAGGAGTAGTTGTGGTGGGGTGGAGGGGGTGTGAAGGTGATCTTTTTGCCTCAGGTAGAACCACCTGTGAGCAAAGGGAAGCGAGATTTGGAGGTCATTTGGCCAGGAGAGGGTGGAAAAGAGAATTAATTTTCAACATCACCTTAGAGCAAAGCCACAAGAGACCGCAAACTTTAGAGGTCTCTGCTGTGGCTCTTTCTCCTCACAAGGCAAGAAGTCCAAGGTTCCAAGGGGATGCACTCTAGCAGACTCCTGCTTCCTCCTCCTAGACCAGCAAAGCCCAATAGAAATGTTAGGGGAGCCAGAAATGCAAACTCTATACATAATTGTTAAATCGTTAGTAGTCCCATTAAAAAGTATAAAAGATACCAGTGAAAAAAATTTATTACTGTATTTTATTTAACCCATCATATCCAAAATATTACTATTTTAATATGTAATCATTAATATAAAATATTCACTTCCCTTTTCAATTAAGTCTTCAAAATCCAGTGCACGCTTTACATCTACAGTGCATCTCAACCAGTGTATGGTGGCCACAAAGTGGCTGCTGTGTCTCAAAGCACAGGTCTAGATAATGCTCTGGGTTCCTGATCCAGGAATGCCCTGCCAGCAGGACCCTATGTACACTCCCAGGGCCTGTGAGAGCCTCTGCTGAGCCCCATGCTCCAAGGTATGAGGGGAACCCAAGAGCAGGTGTTTGAGGGGCATATGGACAGAACCTCCCCAGACAGGCTGGGTCCCCTGAATGTGCACCAGGCACTGCACAATGAAGGATGTGGCAAGGATGGACAATGGAAGGAAGCAGGATGCAGGCCAGAAGCTGGCTGTCTCCCGAGCCCACCCCGTGGGGGCATAGGCCCTGAAAGTGTCCAATCCTTAATTCAAACCTGGCCTGTGGATCCATATAAAAGCACATTTGTCAAGGTTGTTAGATGGAAAACATTTATTTTGTTGACTTGATTTATATCTTTTAAATATTTAGTCATTTGGTAATTGCTCATCTGTTTGTATTTTGGTCCAGCCTCATAACATTAAGGGAACAGGAGTTGCTTTAAATTTTTGATTAAACTCAAGGCACCTGGGTGGCTCAGTTGGTTAAGCATCTGCCTTTGGCTCAGGTCATGATCCCAGGGTCCTGGGACAGAGCACCACATCGGGCTCCCTGCTCAGAGGGGAGTCTACTTCTCCTTCCCACTAATGCTCTATCTCCGTCTGTCTCTCTCTCTCTCAAATAAATAAATAAAATCTTTTAAAAAATCTGATAAAACAGTAATAGTAGCAGCCTGGATTACTAATAAACTCTGCAGTCGCCCAGGACAGAGGAAAAGAAACTCATACTTTCATTTCAGAACACGGCAGGGATAACCTGAGAGGATTTGAGAAGCTCCAGAGAGCGAGCCCCTGTATGATGATGGACAGCTCCCCGCTGACCTGCACTTCCCTGGGTCAGAGCGGGTCCTCTGGGCTAGGGTCTGTAACAGGTCCCAACAGGTAAATGCCAGGAGGTTTCAGATGAGTCTGTGTCCTCAAAAGTTTAGGGCTAAAGATATTGCTGGACGTGTTTATATTACGGTAGTAAAGCACCGCAGTTCAAACTAAGCCTCTGTTCCCTTGTTTTGTGCTCCTGTATCCCCAGAAACTAAAACAGGACCTGGCACATAGCAGGTGCTCAGTAACCTTTTTTTGAATACATTGTCCTTTCTACTTTGGCTCTTTATACAAAAAGCTAGAAATCAAATCTCATGGACTGCTAGTCCCTCTGATAGAGCTTAGACCAGTGGCACAGGCGATATCGGCGACATTCCTTTTCTGTGTATTATGAATACTCTCTATTAGCTATTAGTAAGAGCTGATATTCAGACAGTATTGCTGGCAGGTGTACCAAGTATTGTTATTAAAATATGTCTCTAATGGTTAGTAAATATAATTACCCTGAGTGCCCCCAAATTCCTCTATCTCTACCACTCAGACTCCTTCCCCAGAATGCCCACCAGAAATCTCCGCATTATTCAGCAACTGATGGCTTAACACCAGGCACAGCCAGATCTTCCAGGCAGGGTTCCAACAGGGCCAGGGTCATTGATCAACACCTTCCCTGTACAGGCTGTTCACTACTCTACCAGCCCTAGCTGGTTCATATCAGCTTCTGTGTTTTAGATGTTCTGACCCATTTCTCCCAGTGATAATGTGTTAGTTCACCTACAATACACAAATGGCCCTATCTCACGTTGGCTATTAATGGACTTTCTAGAACTAGGATTCTGTCTTACCACCAATATGCCCTAAAGTTCCATTAGTTATAATCATGGATGGGGTAAGGAATTAAAGCAAGAAGATCAAAGTTATTATCTGGCCTACAGCAACATTTCCTCTGGAGAGTACCGTGATGCGGCAGTACAAACGATATTAATATTCAGTGTTCAAATAGTGTAACAGACAGATGTAACAGACAGACACTAGGATGGCCCCCAGTGATCCCCATATCTTAATATTCATGAGCTTGTGTGATCCCCTCCCCTGGAGTGTAGGTAGGACCTGTGATTTGCTTCTAACCAATGGAATATGACAAGGTGATGGGAATGTCACTCTGTGATTACACTATGCAGAACTGTGACTTCCATCTTGCTGGCAGACTCTCTTCCTTGCTGACTTTAACGAAGCAAGCCGCCAGGATGGGGAGACCCATTTAGCTAAGAACTGAAGGGATCTCCGGCCTGCAGCCAGTTAGGACCTGAGGGACCTCAGTCCTACAGCCCTATGGGAACTGATTCTTGCTATCAACTACATACATGAGTTTCAATATGGACCCTTCCTTAGCGGAACTTGCAAATAGGACCCAGGCCAGCATAGACCTCATGAGAGCCCCTGAAGCCACAGGTTTAGTGAAGCTGGGCCCAGATTCCTGACCTACAGACACTATCAGATAACTAATATGCATTGTGGTAAGCCTCTACGTTTGTGGTAATTTATTACACAGAAGTAGATAGCTAACACAGTTGGCCAATCTTTGGATTGAAATGTACAAATATGCATGTATATACATACACACATGTATAAATTTGTGTATAAATACCAAAGTCTTCAACTAATAAATGCTTACCAGGTATGATCTGCTCATTTACACTCAGATTCAGGGGAAAGAAGGAAGATTTTACTTTGCTTGTAGAACCTTCTGTATTATTTTACTTTTGTCACTGTGTTCACATTTTTATAAACTGAAAAAAAAAATCTAGCTTAAACGTACAATAGATTTGAAACCCTTTTGTTTCAAATAATAGAATATATCCAAGAAAATATTATTATTTTTAGAACTCCAATCTTGTATTTCTACCTAGAATAAGATTATGAAGCCAATAAAACACGAGTCCACTAGTTCTGATGCACTAGTTTGCAAGAAAGGGACCTTCGAAGAGCTTGCCTTGCTGATCTCACAGGTGGGACCTCAGGCGTGCAGGGCAGGGGTGTGCCTTACTGAAGATCTCAAACTGTGTTGGGGAGGGGGTGCTGTGGTTTACCTCTTGCTTTTTCGGGTGATGTTCTTAAACCCACTTGACTCCTCCCTCTGAACTTCCGCTTTAAGAGCAAGGAGCAGAAACTGGGGGTCCACAGATCAAGGCTTAGACCACGAGGCGGCTCCCACAGGGCATCTGTTACCAGCCCACTGGGCTGGATGCGGAAAGCTGAGGACGGGAACTCAGGGTGGGGCAGGTGGGTCCGTTTGCTCTCCCTTCCTTTAGGCCACTATACCCAATAAACAAACATTCTCCTTTTAAAAAATAAAAAGGGGGTGGGAGGCGCGTGGCTGGCTCAGCCTGTCCAGCATGTGACTCTTGATCTTGAGTTCAAGGCCCACATTGGGCGTAGAGCTCACCAAAAACAAAACAAACAAACAAAAAACAACAAACCTCCCTTAAAACGATTCTCCCTTTAAAAGTGACTTATTCATTTGAAATGCACCAGCGAATTGGGCAGGAACTGAAATAAATTATTGCATCTAAAGCGGTGCCCAGCAGTTAAAAACAGGATCTACGTGCAACAACACACGCAAAATGATCGGCTGGACAAATGAATGAGCAGGGATTAAACGAGTCCAGCCGCCAGCCCTCAAAAATCTTCACCAAACATCAGGAGAGAAAACATTCAGAATAAGTGAGAACGTCTGAGAAGTAAGAAAATAGAAGAGCGCCATCTGGAGTGGGACCCCCGCCCTCCCCCTGCTGTGTTCCGTCTGCCGAAATCAACGGGTCCTTAGAGAAGCGCATTCTTTCCTTACAGCTTCTCCATCCATGAGACGGAACCCCTCTTACTGAACATCTTTTACCTCGAGGCTTAAGAATGGTTCCCATGCTTCTTTCCTTAGGCTTTTCAAACTTCCCTCCATCTTTGGTCTGTTTCTGAGACCTACCACAGGCTCCAAAGAGACACCCGGCTAGCTGAGTGTGTGAAGCGGCTTAACCCCCTGTTCCCTCTTGCACTAAAAATCTGCTGGTCTGTATTCAGGATTACCAGTGGGAAAATAAGTACACAGAGAAAGAAGTTTGCAAATACAAGAAGTGCCCTTGAATTTCCACTTTCCTGCATGTCTTAGAAAGTAAGAAACATGGCAAAAGAAACAGAATGACAGCAGAAGGGCTGATCTTGAGGGCAGGAAGATAATGGAAGTGGCAGAGAAGAGGAACTTTCCTAACCAGTTAAAAACCAGTAAGGTATGGTGGGGTCTGTCCCTGTCTGTCTGTTTGTGTCTGTCCCTCTCTGTCTCCAAAATGGGGATAGAAGGGGGGCGGTTTGAAGGGACTTGCAGAGGGAAGGCAAATTTTCAAACATTCAGATTAGTTACTGCAAAGTCACTCTAGAATCTCTTAGCATATGTTCCCTGTGGAGTTTTGATACACCCAGTAAGACAGGGAGTTTATAAAAAGGGGTTTTCTAGAATGTGTGACAAATTTGCGTCAGTGCATTATTACACGAAGCATAGTAGGGATTTCCTGAGAGCTCCGCCTTCCAAAATAACAGCATGTCCATGGAGAACAGGCCCTTTTTGGATTGGAGCTGGGGAACCACACGAGGCACGGGCACCGTGAAGACCGAGTGTGAGCGCAGACTTCGCCAGGCGGAGCCCGGACTGGCGGCTGGCTGCCTGGTCTCCTCACGCTCACGGCACATCCCAACACAGTTGCTCTTTTCAGCGGTATTTTCAGAAAACGGAGGGCTGGCATTGGTAAACATGTTGCTTGGGTGGAAAGATGCCCATGCGTAAAGCAAGCTGTAAAAATCCGTGCGGCACATTTTGCCAGACCACAACAAATAAAGGCAGGGCCCCCAAGGAAGCCCAGCAACACTCTAGAGCTCTCGGATGCTCAGCTAACTACCTGCAGCTGGGGCGGAGGGGGGGGTCCACAGTGCTTGTACTAGGGAAGGCGGGATCAACCCACTGTTGCCGCCTGCCACCTTTCCTCCTGTGATGAACCCCTGGACGGTTTAGTCCTCCTTCTCAGCCTGTGTCCTACGAGTGAGTCCACCTGCTGGGTGCATGTCCCCCAGAAAGTCTTCCTTGCCTCGCCAGACTGATGCACACGCACGCTGTGTTTCCTGGCCTAGGTCTGACTCATGTTCTAGGCTTGGAGAACATCCCAAAGGGAGCCCTGGCTTCTTGGCTTTTCTCTCCCTGGCACAGCTCCTTATTGGAACTCACAGAGAAGTAGTCAAGTGGCCGCCAAAGCGGTCCCCTTAGTCAGAAGACACGGACCTATGATGCAGCCCCACTTCCTGGTCCCACCCCAGCCCTGGATGGTTGCTGGAACTACGTCCTCTTTAGAGGTTTGCAAAAACTGACTCTGAATTTTGGAGCAGAAAGTAAATGACAGCAGTCATAGTCAAACACCACCTTGTCAGGCCTGTTGAAAAATAGCCTGAAACATGTTACCTTTGTTAAAATTGTAGAATAAAATATGGTTACAAATTTAAGTGTCAGGGGGAGCCTGGGTAATTCAGTCGTTAAGCATCTGCCTTTGGCTCCGGTCATGATCCCAGAGTCCTGGGATTGAGTCCCCCATTGGGCTCCCTGCTCAGCGGGGAGTCCGTGTCTCCCGCTCCCTCTGCCCGCTGCTCCCCCTGCTTGTGCTGTCTTGTGCACACACTCTCTCTCTCAAATAAATAAATAAAATCTTGAAAAAGATTTAATTGTCATTATTTATTCAAAATGTACCTATACTCCTCAAGAGTGATCACCCTTCATCTCAAGATAGACAAAAAGGAAGGAACGAAGGGAGGGGAGGGGAGGAGGGGAAGAAGGAAGAAGGAAGGGAGGGCTAAGTCATGAAATTTCCCACCTCTGACAGAAGAATGCTTGGCATATAATTGCCTCTAAACCATGCCCCTGCGCAGCTGTGAGCTGCTTGCTCAGGCTTTCTGAGGCTCAGTCTCCTCATCTTTACAAGGGAAAATCATGCCTGTATCAGGCTTGTGTTGAGGACTGGGTAAGACGATCCACTTGGGGTAGCCGACACAGAGATGGTCTCCAAGCCCGCGGCGTTCCGGGTCCCCCCCCATCCCCCTCTGCAGGTCAGGCAGGGGATGCAGTGCCCTCACTGAGCGACCGGAAGAAAGAGTCCCTCTGACTTGCACTGGACACAGAGAGCGAAACAAACCACATGCCGATCCAACCAGGTTTCTCATTACCTCCACAGAACAGCACAGCTCCCAGACCCTGTGCCCAGAAGACAGATCACCGGATACCGCCTTTCCCCTGCCCCACTCCTGGGCTCTTTTACTCTCCTCAGAAAATCTTCTGCTTAAAAAAGTACAAAACATTACAAACTAAAAGGCAGGCTGTAGACAGGGAGGACAGGTGGACCCTGGGAGAGTAGGAGTCCAACAATCAACTTGCTGCCTAAAATAGGTCATCTTTTTCTTTCCTAAAACCTTCTTAGGTGCGGAACCACCACCACATGGGACGTTTCCATTTTATTTGCCTCCCCCGTTACCCTCCTTCCTCCTGCCACCCGCCTTGGGAAAGGCGACGAGTCCCTCTTTCAGTGGCAATTGAACAGAAACATTCTCTCTCTCCTCAGAGAGAGATCACAAAGCTTCCACAAGTGCAGAAACCAAGCTTTTGGAGCCTGGCTTTCTCCCAAGATCCCAGCTTTCAAGGTGTCACTATGAAGGTACTTAGTTATAATGACTCAAAGCAAACCCTCACTAAATTCATTCTTGTGGGAACCCAGTGCCCTCCTCGAAATTCCTATGTACTCCTGGAGGGTTTCCAGTCTCTTTGTCACCTGGTGACTTTGATCGGCTGGTCCCAATGAGTGTCATGTGCCTTTTACCTCCTGTTGTGATACTCTTTTGCCCCTCATACTAACTCTAATAAGGAAACCATGAGAGTCTTCATCTCCCAGAGATGAATCTCTAGTCGCATGGCAGTCTTTTGTGAAGATTTTGGGGAGTGCGGTGGGTAGAGGTTGCACCCTTGCCAAGTCCCACAGTCCCTCTGTCGCAGCCCACACCTTGACAAACATCTCCCGGTTGGGAGGGTCTCCTCAGTAAACCCCACTCCACACCCTCATTCCCATCACACTTCACCTCTCCTCTCTCCATTCCCCACAACTCATAAAATTCTCCTGATTCCACCTTGCAGAGTAATTCTGCATCATCTCTATTGAGAAGTGTTCCCTCCAAACAATTCAGTGGGAAACAGAGGCAGGGTGGGCTCCATCGGTCTCCCACTCTGAAAAGACCATCAAAGGTATTTTCCTCCATAAAGAGTTGAGGATAAATCCAACCCTTCCCTTGAATGGGAAACAAAAGAGCAATCATTTCTTTTTTTCCATGTAGCGGTTTCCCCCTCTTTCTACTACACTCATTAGGCATTTTGTGCTAGTTAATGTAAATTAACAATGTCAAGTATGTGCAAGTGCCAAGTACGGACTATATCACAAAGTTTTGATTCTTGAAATCTTAATAAAGAATTCACATCACTCAAATTTTCATAGCAGCATTCTGCTCTGCTATTCATCTTGCCCTTGAGTATATTATAAAAACACAGCAGAATAGATGAGAGGAAGAACAAAGGAGATGGAGGGATTTGAAGTCAAACACCCCAGCTAGCGTCTCTCCCTTCCCATGGGTTTCCCACAGAACTGAAAGAACAGGAGGAAAACAAAGAACACAGAAGCACCATCATAGAGGGTAACGAAGGATTCACATTTTGCTTTTCTTATTTATTATCCAAAGTTGAGTTGGTAGATATAGTCAAATAGTTTAATTCAAGCAAGGCTGGCCATAAACAAAATTCTACATCAAAGGCATCATTACTGGGCACTCCTATAGTTCTGCTAATTGCTGAGGTTGAAGGAGAAGGATCCAGAATGATGGTCAGAAACATTATGGACATGGACTATTTCACTAATGACTTCACCACAGTATCTGTGTTGAGCCCCCTAAGTCATGGCACCTATGTGGAAGATCCCACTTGGTCTCCTGCAAGACTGGCTCCAGTATCAGAATTGAGAGACACAAACAAATGTGGGCACACAGCAGAACACCAGGGATGTGTGTGCACACAGGTAAGGCCACATGAGGACACAGGGAGAAGGGAGCCCTGTGGAAGCCAAGGAAAGAGGCTGTAACACTCATGGATTCTTTCATAGTCCACTGTGATATAATAATCCCATGAAACAAGAAAAGGTGTGTGTCTATTCGCCACACCTCCCCTTTTATTTTTGACATTCTCTAGTCTTTGGATCCTTCAGATGCTGAAAAGGATGTTAATATGGTTGTATTAGTTAACTACAGCTGCTATGACAAAATACCACAGACTGGCTGGCTTAAACAATAAACATTTATTTCTCACAGTTCTGGAGGTTGGATATCCAAGACCAAATCATTGGCAGGTTTGGTTTCTTTTGAAGCTAAGGGCTTTCCTTGGCTTACAGATGGCTCCCTTCTCCCTGCGTCTTCACATGGCCTCATCTTTGTGGGCACACATCTTCTGTGTCATTCCATGTGCCTAAATTTCTTCTTCTTAGAGGGTTATTAGATTGGATTAGGTCCCAACATAATTTAATCACTTCTCTAAGGGCCCTATCTCCAAATACAGACACATTCTAAGGTACTGGGAGGGGAGGGGGTTAGGGTTTCAACATATGAATTTGGAAGGGAACACAAATCATCCAGTAGCAGTCGTCCAGGTAAATCATTTATCAACGGAACCGAGTCTCTCTCTATTAACACCACCTCTGTCCATCTCCTGTCACATGCAACCCAACAAGAGGAATCATTTATAAACCAAGTAGTAGTTCACTCCTGTGGCATTTGATCACTCTTTAGTATGTTTATTAGCTTCCAATTTTATATGTTGCTTTGGTGGTGAGGGGAAAAATTCTGCCTTTATCAAAGCACGCTGGGTTTGTTAAAATAACTTATATTTTTGCACCTGAATTCAGTGTGCTTCAATGCACAATACAGGCATTGCCAGTCACCCAGGGAGGTGGTTTAGATTCTATCTAAGCTTTGGACAACACTTACCATTTACTGAACACCTACTATTTCCCAGGCATTCCTGAGCTCTCATTTCAGACATTCCTGAACTGGTGCAAAGTTCATTAGTTCCTAGAGCTTACCCATAAGTTGGCTCACCACCTAAAAGGTAAGTCATATGGATAAAGAGCTACAGTGTGATAAAAAATACTTCCATAGAACAATTTATATTAATTAAAAAAATTTAAAATTAGCCAGATTGGCCAACTTTGCAAATGTCTGCAAAGTTCCAAGTTGGTCATACCTAGGCATGTTAATGGTGTCCTCCTCAAACCCTGCCTCATCACTGAGAAAATAGTGACTCCCCATTAATTTCTGGTGCCCATGCTTGAGGATGCAAGGTACCCTGGTGAGGACCACACTGGAGAGAAGAGGGAGGAACTTGTTTCGGCTCAGTGCACTGAGTATACCACTGGGATTCCCGAGGGGGAAAAAGTCTCAGGATGTATGGCTAAGCACAGGAAGCATCATAAAACTCACACAGGGTGACTGCCTAGAAGAATCAGTGCAGGACTGGGAAATCTGAGGCAACCGACTCCAACAAATCTGATAAAGGACACCATCACATCCAAAGATTGCTTTTAGCATCAAACAGCCAAGAAGGGTTCAAAGTACAACCACCAGGACAGCATCACAGACGGTGATGCTCAGACCAAGAGGCGAGGTCCTTGGGGAATGAGTTCTTTCTCACTTGCCATTTGCTCCTTCTATCACTTTTCTCCAGATGACTCTTCCCAAGGAGGATACTCCCTTGCTCTGCTACAGGGTTGTCCTGCAGGAGCCCACACTCTGGCCTCACCTTCCTGGGAAAAACCTTATCATTTTGGAGTTCTACTTCCTTTCCAAAAGGCATCATGAATGGTGAGATAGGATTTGGGAACACTGCCATATGCCCTGGGATGGCTCACTTGATGGCTTACAGCCTCAGTCTCTTCACCTGTAAAGTGGGACTAATTACTCTTACTCCACAGAGTTGTTTCGAGAGCAAAGAAGAAAACAGAGGGCTGTGCTTCATAATTCATTGAACATCATAACATCAACAATCATACTAGCAGCTAACTTGAACAGAGAGCTGACTAGAGACAAGGCGCTTTATACACATTAGTTCATTTGTCTTCTAAGCAACCCTATGAGGCAGGTGCTACTATTATGCCCATTGTTCAGATAAAGACAAAAATCACAGAGAGAATAATCATTTGTTGAAGGTCGCACAGAGAAAAGGGCAGAGTTGGGATTCAAACCCAGCATCCAGAGCCCACGCTATGTCCCACAATGCTACAGGGATAAACTACGTATTCTATACTGTGGGCTCTTGGGCTTCCTAATTAGCATTTGTTCATTAGGATTTGTTAGCATTAGCATGTAGCATTAGCATTTGTTCATAATTTGGTAAACAAATTCATCCAGTAAATTGGCTGCTGTTATTACTCTCACACAAAAGGAGTGTATCAGTACAGAAATTACCTTAGCAAATGTCTTTATTCAACCAAGTAGTTCTAGCGATGGGCTACAAAGCACCAAGAAACAAACACAATTTTGGGCAGATGGTAGGTTGAGGAGGGCAGTTGTTGGGTCTTTCAATACCCCTTAAAATAGCCTATTATCACCTAAGTGTAATACAGGCCCTAAAAGAGAAAGCCTCCAAGGAGACTGGGTGTTATAGGCTGAATTGTGTACCTCCAAAATTAATATGTTGAAGTCATATTCTCCAGAGCCCCAAGATGTGACCATATTTGGAGGTAGGGGCTTTATAGAGGTAATTAAATTAAAATGAGGTCATTAGGGTGGACCTTAGTCCAATAGGACTGATGTCCTTACAGGAAGAGGAAATTTGGACACAGAAACACACTGAGGGAAGACAACAAAAAGATGGCCGTCCAAGATGGCTGTCCGCATGCCAAGGAGAAAGACCCAGAACAGATCCTCCCCTCATGGCCCTTAGAAGAAACCAACACTGCCAGGCAGCTCCTTGATCTTGGGCTTCTAGCCTCCAGAACCGTGAGAAGATAAATTCCTGTTGTTGGAGACACCCCATCTGTGGTACTTTGCTATGACAGCTCTAGCAAACTAAAGCAACCAACAAGAAAAAAAATTGTGTCCTTGGGGGCATGAGGCATCCAAGAAAGCACCAGAATGGACGAAAGCATGGTGGGCCTCCCTCTTCCCATTCACTTAATGTTTCATTTCCTCTTCTCGACAAGCCAGCCGGTAAATAGCCTTACCCCCTACCTTCATAAAACAGCCAATTGTATCTTCCTAAAACTTTTTTCAGCATGTTTTCCACCTGTCCACACACATCCAGTAGCCCCCCACTGTGTCAAGGGGAAAGTTCCAAGCCTCCCCCGGCAGTCCTGGAAATATCTGTCCTGTATAAGCCACAGGATAGAAAATACAGCCTTGCAGAAGCTCGCATCCACAGGATGGTGGTAAAAAACAAACAACAACAACAACGAAAACAAACAACACTGGGACTCTCCTCCCAGCATGAGGAGGACACTCTGCACCTACACATACCACCTGGGCTGTGAAGGGACGAGAAGCCAGATTTCCTACAGTGAGTAACAGACATATGCACCTGGGAATCCAAACATTCTCCAACTCCTAGCGCTGCCAATCCTGGGCTGCATCCCTATTTCTAGTGGCCAGCTTTCCCACATAGACTCCTTCCCTCCAGCTGCTCGGAGCCCACTTGGAGGTGAACCCTGAATGTCCTAGTGCCATGCTTAGCCCACCTGTCCCTTCTGCCCTACCGGTGTGTGGTGTTCAAATGATCTTTTTTTCTTAAGGAACCCAGAGAGATCTTAAGCGCCAGGTGTTATCTGCGTGGTTTGGGAGATGAAGTTACTTTCATAAAAAGACACAGCAAAGAGGATCTTTACCTTTCTGGTCAGTCCTAATGACTGCCCTGGTAATTGCAACAGACTCAGAGCAGCCTCTCTGCCCAGATCTCCCTGTTCCAATTCCATCAGCTCCTGGCTGCCAATGTCTCGGTTGACTTAAGAACCCCAGCTTTTGTCTTCCTGCAGGCTCCTCTTTGAGCCTGGAGATAAATGAGGAGCCCCATCACCCAGGCAGGAGACAGGCTCTGGAGTCAGCCTGCTGTCCTGCTGTCCCGCTATCCTGCTGTCCCTGCGAGTTACAAGCCCAGTGTGAGCAAAGCAATGGGGCTGCCACCTTTTCTTTGAACCACAGCTTAGGGACAGAGCCCAGACTGGTGGCCCTTTGTCCAATCCCTTATGTGACTTCCTCCTGCTGGGACTATAGATCCCATCTGATTTCTAGGGAACTGTTGACCTGTGCAGTCCTTGCTACCTCTCTCGTTCATGCAGCCACATTCTGTCCCTGCGCACTCATCGACCTAATGAATAAGCATTCCTGCTACTGTCAAGTTTGATCTTGACAATTAAGGCGCCATCACACATTACAGCTCCGTTTCTAAGCCCTCATGGCCGCCACCATTTGGATGGCCCTTCTTGATGCTCTGTCCTCCCAGTCACTGGTTCACAAGCCCTGCCTGCACACTGGGATTAATTGTGGGGATTATAATACTCCTGACACCAGGGTACATCCTAGACCAATTCCATCAGAACTTCCAGGAGTGGGATCCAAGCGTCAGAACTTTTTTTAAAGGTCCCAGGTGATTCTTAGGTACAGTCAAGTCTGAGAACAACTACCCTCCACCCTTCCCTGGTTGAACCTCACTTTGTCACTGGCGCAGAGCTGAGGTCCCTGCACAGCATGGGGCTCAACCTAGATAGGTAACAACAGTCTCACTATATAATGCCAAACTGAGAGAGTGAAGATAAAGGAGCCCCCAGCCAGCTCAGTAGGTGGGATGATATTAGAAGGGGACATGGCCAATTGTTAGACTTGCTACTAGGCTATAGAAATTGGGTCAGAGCTTCATGTTACAATAAAAAAATGGCATGTAGTGAATCATAATTGGTAACCAAAGAGCCCATCATAAATTTCAAGGCATCCAGGAGCGCCTGTGTGGCTCTGCCAGTTAAGCCTCTGCCTTTGGCTCAGGTCATGATCTCAGGGTCCTAAGATCAAGCCCCGCATCGGGCTCCCTGCTCAGCGGGAAGCCTGCTTCTTCCTCTCCCTCTGCCCCTTCCCCTGCCCTCTCTGTCACTCATTCTCTCTCTCAAAAAAAATAAACAAAATCTTCAAAAAAAATACATTTATGGATTCCAAACCACTAATAATTCAGGTTGGTAAGCAGAGCCCAGCTCACTGCCATGGGTTTCTTGACACCCCGTGGATGGGCCCTTTCTCCTGAAATGACACAACTGCACTGAGTAACCACACAGAATATTATTAATCAGCACCGTGGGTGGTTTGTTCTGGAAGGCATATCCCGGGTCGGAGGCTGAATTAGCTGACCTTTAAGATCCTCTTTAGCACTGGCAAGTCTTTGATTCCAGGTGACAAGCCCTGAGGGTTCTAGAGAAGGATAGGGAGGAAGTGACCTGTTGCTAGCCGGGACTGCGGATCTGCGCCGCAGAGCTAACCCAAGCCAGGAGGAAAAGAATGTTCTGCTGTTCAGACAATGTCAGAGGTTGGGTTTGTCATGGCTGCAGGACCTGATCAAAGGAAAGACAGTCATTCCAGTTCCAGAAAGCAGGGGGGTGTGACTCAACGTGACAGGCAGGAGGACTGCGTGGGTGAGAGGGGCCCCTGTAGAGTGAAGCGTGTAGCCCTAGAAATATTTACATCGATCCAGATCACCTTCATGCAGGGGGCCGGATTCTCAGAGCTTTTGTTCCTTCCCTCTCCCCGGTGGTGCATTGCCCCTCCTAGGCTTACAGAGACCCAAGAAGTGCTTTTCTTCACGTGCTGTTTGGTGACATGGTCCTGCCCTTGTAAATCATCGAGGTGTCCTGTGACAGCCAGCCTCCCTGGGGAACGGCCACAGAGAAGAGATGAGGGACCTTCCCACTCACTAGGCAATCAGAGCAAACAACCTAACGGTGGGGGAGAGGCACTTGCAAATAAATACGTAAAAAGATAGACAGACAGACAGAGTAGTCCGAAAGACCACTTAGTCTCATTTCTCTATTTAGAAAAGGAAAGTCTGGAAACTTGAATGAGCTGGGACTAACAATAAATTAAATAAAAATCACTTTTGTGTCCGTTGGCTGGAGCCTGATGCCAAAGCCAAAGTCAAACACCTCACCCCATACAGCCTGGTTAGCACCATGCACGGGGATCAAACTCTGTGAACGCAAACTATCCCCATCCCCCCATCAAGAGGTCCTTCAGAGTCCCATTGATAGCCACAGGGATAGACCAGGAAAACAGTTAACTGTGCTTCTCAAAGGTGAGTCAGCATTCAGCCCAATGTGACCCCCTTGAAAACAAGGTAAACCTCCTTCCCTCCCACCACTGTCTTTAGGCTCTGCTTTCTGCAACTGGCTCAGTCCACCTACCTCCTGAGGCTCTGCTTTGAACTCATGGTCACCAGAGAGTGCCAGGAGGGAAGGCTGAGCCTCCCACACCTGAGGTTTCCAAACTAGGCTGCAAAAAGAACCCTCAGGGGCTGACTCAGGGGAACTACCTGACCTTCAACAAGATGTAAGGTTTCTCAACAGAGCATTCTTGGCAGTGGGCTGGGACAATTTCTCACTGTCTGGGACTGTCCTGATCATGTCAGCACACTTTACAGCTCTAACCTCCTCCTCTAAAATGCCAGTAGAGCTCCCCAGTTAGAGTGGGAAGACCTAACTATGCCCCATTCTTTTACGAAAGGCCTGGGGAAGGGGTGATGACAAGTCCTTCATAGAGAACCCCTGAAAGGACATCCCTGCTCTTATAGGTCTTATTTGTACATGCTTCTGCTAAAACTTCCTTCAAACAAGTGTTGGTGGTTTATAAAATCACTGTATGTGGGCCATCGCTCCACAGGAAGCCAGAAAACCCACCAGAGAGCTGACTCTGGGTGGTGGTCTCCAGCCGCTGCTCCAATATGGCAGCCGCCATCGTTGTTCCAGTGATGGGGAATGTACTGCCCTCAGGAATGAGCCAAGGTCATCCCCGGACGATTCGTAAGAAAGTTTCACTTAATATTGCATTGAAATTCATCTCCCTGTGACTTCTGCCTGCTGGACCTGATTTTGACCTCCAAAGGTCACAAAATGTGAATTTGCTACCTCTCCCCCACAGCTGCCCTTTAAATATTTGAAGAAAGCTGCCTTATCTCTCCCGATTTAGCAAGCAGCCCCATTCAACTCTTCTTATACCGTTTTATCATTTTTAGATCGCTTACTGTGTCTCAGTCCCTTTCCTGATGTGATCCTTGATCATCACAAAACCCCATCAGGTAAGCTTATTATCTCAATGTGATGGAAGCCGCTGAGCGATGGGCTCGAGTCCACGCAAGAGTAAAGGGCAGAGCCCATATTGACTTGTTTTCAAGGCCACGCTCCTTTTACTACGAGCCTGTACTTCCCACACCTGACCCTTAGAGCACCCTGGGAAGGCTTTTTTTTTCTTTTTTTAAATAGAAACACACATTCTAAGAGATGTAATGAACCAGAACTAGATGATTCTGATAGAATGAATTCAGAGATCAGCATTTAAAAACTGCTGCCTTGCGTAATACTTAACCTCCTCAACTTTTGGTTTCCCTTTTTTGGGGGAAGAAACTTGCTTTTTTACAAATCAACTTGTGATTACAATATGTTATCCAAGTGTGTCCAAAATAGATCCACTGCCTTTCTTACTATGGGCTGCTGTGCCCAACAATAAAAACGGAGTTCAAATCCGTCACCCATGAGAATGGGAATCGCCCCCCACAATACGCCCTCCCCCATCCTGCCAATGATGGAGATTCAACATGGCCACTCACCTCTGATTTTGTCCCTGTGGCTTCTTTTCCCCATGTTAGTCTCCGTAGAGTGCATCTCTTGAAGGCAATTAAAATTACACAGTGCCCTGATTTCAATCCTCCTGTAACCATGCCGAATATTTTCCACTTAAAAAAAAATTAAATTTTAATTAAGTTTTTTTCATCAAAACACCAGTCCTGCTGATAATGTCAGGAAGGTCTGAGAAAGTAATTACGTGCACAATCTGTTTTTGACACACTTCATTCTCCATTGGGACATTTCTTCTGTCTCTTTTACTTCATTAAAAATCCCCTGTTGCCATAGGAAGGCTTGCTTTCTTCCCTATTTACCATAATAGAGATAAAGAAGGGGGGCGGGAAGGGCTCCTTTGGTACACAGCAGGAACACCTCCAGCATTGAATGAGCCCTGTTAGCCACCAGGTTACACAAGGGAGTGTTCATTCTCCAATCCCTCCCCGCCACCACCACCCCCCACCCCAGCCCTTATGAATCCCACGCCAGCCCAGAGTTACAGAAGTACAAGTTGGTGGAGCCCATTACTTACTCCTCTTACCCCTTTCCCAGTCTGAAAGATTTACCCATTACATTAAGAAAAGAAATATGCTAAGACAAACCATAAAAGACTCAATCTCAAAAAACAGACTGAGGGTTGCTGGCGGGAGGGCGGACGGGAGAGGGTGGTGGGGAAATGGACATTGGGGAGGGTATGTGCTATGATGAGTGCTGTGAAATGTGTAAACCTGGCGATTCACAGACCTGTACCCCTGGGGATAAAAATACATTATATGTTTATTAAAATAAAAAAAATTAAAACAAAAAAAAATTAAATTAGTAGTAAAATAAAATAAAAAAATAAGACATGTAAGATGCAAGCCCACAGTTTTATTATTAGACCAAATAGACTTAAAATTACTCTATAAAGTTACTGTAAAAAGTTAAAGAAAAAAAAAAGAAAAGAAATATGCTAGACTGTCTGATTTCCTGAGGAGAGACATGATAAAAATAATCTCCAATTATCAACAGCCTCAAAGTTGTTTCTGTTGGGCATCTAGCAAACCAGCACCTGTATTTTCTGTGCCTGGCTCAATCTCCTTGTATTGGTTTCCTAGTGCTGCCATTACAAATTAACACAAACTGGGTGGCTGAAGAAAAAAAGAAAGTAAAATGAAAATGTAAAAAACAAAAAACAAACAAACCCAAACAAACAAAAACCCCACATCCACAAATAAAAACAGAAACCAAAAAGGCAAAACACACACACACACACACACACACACACACACACAAGCCCCACAAAAAGATAAAAAAAAATAAATTAAAAAAAATAAATAAATAAAAGGAATTGATTCTCTCAGTTCTGGAGGTCAGAAGTCTGAAATTAAGGTGGTCACAGGCCCGAGAGGAGAATCCTTCCTTGTCTCTTCATGTTTCTGGTGGCTCCTGGCAACCTTTGGTTAACAGAAGCCTTGGCCACCTTGTCCTCTCCAACTTCACATGGACATCTTCCCTCTGCCTCTGTGTGCTCTTTTTCATACCGGGACAGCAGTCATTGGATTTAGGGCCCACTTTAAACCCATGATAATTTCACATTGAGATCCTTAACTAATTACAATCCACAAAGATCCTATTTCCAAATAAAAGGTGACATCCTTAGGTTCTGTGTGGAAATGAATTTGGGGAGACATTATTCAACCCATTATACTCATCCTGACCCAGGTCTTTGGGGGTTATCCAGTAGTGATGTGGAAAAATTTGAAGACACAACCAAGAACAGAAAGACCAAGATTCCTGCAGTGAATCCCCTAAAGGATAAAGGAGAAAATGCCTACTAACGGAACCCCCAGGTGTGCTTTTGACTCACATTTCCAGCTGGCAGAAGGCAAACCACAAGGTCCAAATAAAAAGATTTGAAGATGTAAGCAGTTTAAATTTGGAGACAAGGGATCCAAAATTTGTAGACCAGAACTAATTGGCATGAATCATTTTATCAAGTATAATTATTCCTAACCTATGCCAGTCAGCCACGGAACTGTTACCTCTACTTTTGGTCTTTATTTAATAAACATGAACTTGTATTCTTCTCTGACAATTTGTTTCAGGGTTCAACACAATGGAGTTCCAGAAATTGAGGCTCTCCTGTAATTTGGTCCCAAACTTTCTTTTAACCTGTATTTCCCACTATTTGCGACTTTCCATGTACTTTCTAAGTCAGTCAGCAGCACTTTTATTGAATAAAATTTCTACTTTTTGCTTTAACCTCTTCCCTCCTTCTGGAATGCTACTGGTTTTCTTTTCTCAACTTCTAACCCCATGGGGTGGCTTTAAAATGTGTTTGCAAATTCTTCAATACTCCTCCCATCAAAAGGTAGACTAAACCCTCTTCTCTGGAGTATGGTCTGCTCTAGTGAGACACCTCTAATGAACAGAATGCAGTGGAAAGCAGAAGTGATACAGCATGACTTCTGAGGCTAGGTCATGGAAGATGATGGACCCTCTGCCTGGCTCTCACTCTACCCATGTGACAGTCATCTTAGAAACCAGACAACCAACCTCAGCCAAGAAGCCCAACAGCCACATGGAAAGGTCATGTGTAACTGTTCTGGCCTCAGCCCCAGCTAAGGCTCTAGCCAACAGCCAGCATCAACTGCCATACACAGAAGTGAGCCAGCTCTCTGATGATTCCAGTCTCCTGCATTCAGTTTACCCCAGTCGACACCAAGTGGAGCAGGGACCAGCTATTCACAACAAGGCCCACCAAAATTGCAGATTCGTGAGCGAAGTAAAAGTTGTTTTAAGCCATAACTGTTGGGTGTTTGCTATGCAATACTAGATAATGGGAACATTCTACCTCTAGCCATCTTGAATTTTTAAAAATCCATTCGTGGGGTGCCTGTGCGGCTCAGGCAGTTAAGGGTTTGACTCTTGGTTTGGGCTCAGGTCATGTTCTCAGGGTTGTGAGACCAAGCCCCAGGTCAGGCTCTGTGCTGGGCATGGAGCCTGCTTAAGATTCTCTCTCTCTTCCTCTTCCTCTGACCCTCCCCCACCGCTAAAAAAATCCATTTTTTTAGCCAATGTGACAAGAACTTACTTTACAACACCGTATAATAGTTCAAACTCCATGTATCCAAAGTAAAACTCAGCTTGCCCTTCAAATCTTATTTTATCCTAGTTTTCTACCTAAGTTAATGTTACCATCATTCATCCTACTAAGCAAGCTAGAAACATAGGGATCATGCCAACACCCCCTCCGCAGACCATATTCAATAACTACCAAGTTCTATTGCTTCTGCCTCTTCCACATCTCTAGAATCCATTCATGGTCCCTTCTCCATGACGTCCACCTGAGTTACCGTCACCTTTCACCTGGACCCAATAGCACTCTAACGGACCTTGCTACAAGTCCACTCTAATGGCACTAGAGCGATCTTAGCAAACCACAGATGTGTTTCCTCCATTTTTCATGCTTAAAACCCTTCAATAATTTCCCACTGTTTTTAGGATTAAAACCCCCAATTCTTATGGCTATCAGGTCCTGCATGATCTGGCCCCCACCCCCGACTCCAGACTCATCTCACTCTGAGTTCTCCCTTCTTCTTCGGGTTCCACTGCCATGATGCTTACACACTCTTTCAACTGTGCTGTGCTCTCCCTCATCTCCGACCCTCAGCAGCAGCTGCTGCCTCTACCTGCAATATGATTCTGCATCCCGCCGCTTGCTAAGTTAATCTTGCCCCATCCTTCAGTCTTCTCTTAAAAAGCACTTCTTCACAGCAGCCCTTTGCTCCCAGATGATGTGATTCTTCCATCTTATATTTCATATCACACACCGTATTGTATATGTATATACATGTGTGATTTTTGATTTACAGGTGTCTCCTCTACTAAACTCAACTCCAAAAGGGCAGGAACAATGTCTTTTGCTCTCCACCACTCCTGGTTCTTACCCACATAGTGCGTGTAACAACAGTTATTTGCTGAGTGAAGGAGCCATTTCTTCTCTATCTTTAAATCTAGCACAATACCTTGCTCCAAATAGATTTTCAATAAATTATGAATGAATGAAGAGTGCTATTTCAAGTCATTGCAAAGGGTTCTTGAATCATAAAAGGCTTCGAGGAGCTTCGAGGCTCAAAAATACAACTATCTTCTGACTGTTCCTCTGTGAGTTCAAGAAAGAGAATGTTCCATGGGTATGACAAGGTCCATTGGAAGAAAGGGGATTAAAAAGAGAAGATGGGACTCTGTAAACGTTTCCCTAAGGGCCTAATAGCTTTAGTTTTTTGTCAGTTATGACTCCCAAGCTTTGTTGAGTGGGCAGTAATTGAAAATAACACTACAGAGAAAGAAATGGGAAGAAAGTAGTCTCATGATCCATGTAATTGAGACCAATTTTTTATGGTTGTAACTTTTCTCTCATTTTTTTTGAGTATCGATGACACACAATGTTACATTAGTTTTAGGTTTATGACATAGTGATTGGACCAGTTTATACACTATGCTTTGTTCCCTGCAAGTGTAGCTGCCATCTGTCACCATACATCACTATTACAATATCATTGACTATAGTCCTAATGCTGTGCCTTTTATATTCATGACTTCTTCATTCCATAACTGAAAGCTTAAATCTCACTCTCCCCTTCATCCATTTTGCTTAACCATGCGCCCCCCCTACCCCAAACTGGGAATCATCAGTAATTTTTCTCTAACTTTTGTGGATAAGGGTTTTCTAGACTAAATACACCAAGAAGAATGATGGCTTTCTAACACATAATGGCCAAGTGATCTGGTCATGGGGCATCATTGGCTCAAGATTCAGAAACAATTTCTCAGTTTTTGCCAGTGTCTCACTGGTGATTTTGAGATTCTCCAAAGATGAATCCAGCTGTTTCTTCCATTTCTTTTGTCTTCTCTACCTCACATCCCTAAAAGTCCTGCAATTAAGGGGCACTCTGGGTGGCTCAGTTGGTTAAGTGTCCGACTCTTGATTTTAGCTCACGTCTTGATCTCAGGGTTGTGAGTTCAAGCCCCACATGGGGCTCCAAAAGTCCTGGAACTTATATGCCATTTATTAATCTGAAATTAACTGGGTTCTAACCTTATGGCAATAAATGTTACTGACATTATACAAAGATTTTATTAAGCATTATCTTTCCTGTGTTACTTTTTGTTGTATATATTACTGAGAGAAAAGGTGTGACTTAATATAAATAAACCATCAAAATAAATAAGTTAGATATTTGAGATACAAAGCCAAAAATATCAGACATTGGACCTTAAAGACACTTTTTGACAGGAGAAAAGTCTATGAAAAGCTGAATTTTCTCTTAGCTCAGAAACCACTGTCCATTTTACTGTAGGGTTCATTGCTTTCACCTTATCATTAATTGCTCCCCAAAAGTCATTAATTGTTGGCAAATGGGTCATTTCAGAACTGATGACCTGCAATGTTCATAACCTTTCATTTCCAACTTGAACAGCAAAAGGCCAGTAGTCTCTTATGCACAATTCTGCAATAGACATCAATGTTATTTAATCAACAATCAACCAAATTAAAAGGCAAATGGAGGGCAGGGAGGAATAAACAAACCCAGAAGAAAGTTATCTTCTTTATCCAGGCTTCTCCCTCTTTTTCTTTCTGGACCTCATTATGGTCTTTAAGAGCTGTTTCCCTACTACCTGCTTCTTGCCCAATGGCCACCGATGACAGGAGAAGCTTTGCTCTGAGAGGTGGGAAAGAAGGATTCCTGCAAATGCTATTAATCTATATTGATTAGTATCCATCTGAGATTGTGTTTGGCTCTTATTTTAGAGTGACCGGCTTCAAGGTTCCTCAATTTATGAGCCTCTCTTACTCATAAGTTAAAGGACCCCTTAGATCGTTTGACCCAACACCTGCTCTCAACTGTCACTACTAAATAAAGCCTCCCCTGTTTGAAAAAAAGGAATGGAACTATCCTTGAACATTAAATGGAAATTGATTCTTGAGGGAACAAAATGTGGACCAGGTTATATTATGAGACTATAGCTACAAAGACTAGTCTATGAAGAGCTGGACCACAGGGAACTACCTGGCCATCAGCAACAGGCTGATAACTGCCCTGGAAGGAAGAACATCTCTCCTCCAACTACCCAAAATGACATTGTCCTTAATTCCCTCTGATTTACATCAGAGAAATGCATGAAACAGATGGAGGTGATCTCAGAGACCCTTGGGACTTCCTCTGAATGATTTTCACACCGGCCTCGTGAAGCAATGACGCAGAAAAGGGGCTACATCAGTATATTTATTTTAATCACTGGAAAGGTTTCATTTATAATTCATAGGTATTCAGCCTGCTTGGGATGCCTTATTAAAAAGGATGTCATTTTTTTTTTACCTCTTTGTGACCACAGGAAACAGAAACCTCTCAAGTGTGTTTTAAGAATAAATTGTTACCAAAATAGAAGCTGATACCCACTAATTACAGTGCTATCCAACCAGCATTTATAAAATCATCATCATCACCATATGAAGAGAAGAACATGCAATTTAGGTTTAAGCTAGTACAATTAACAGGTTCTTAAAAACTCAACACCGCAACAGTAACTCTCTGATGACTGCTAAATATACCAATTCTTCTCTCTCAGAAAGTCCTGGCTGAGTGGTTCCTCAAAGGTGGGAAGCTAACAGTAGGGATCATGAGAGGAACACTGGAGGAGAAAAAGTTACTTCAATATATACTTAACGGAGGCCACACTGCTAATGGGCACTTATTTAAGATCCAGTGTGGTCCTAAATACTTGGGGGGGGGGGTCTTTTGGTGTAAAACACATAATCTAGGAATGCAATTTGATAAGGAATCATATGGAACATGATACTGGAACTTATTTCTGGGACTAAAGTTTACCCTGAGCCCCAAGGTCCTATACAGGGCATGCGTAGGTTGGAGCCACATGCTGGAGGAACCCAAGTGAGGACACAGCCCAGAAGAAATGATGGGTTTCTAGAAGTACACCTTTGGGACATCTTTGGAGAGTACAGAATGTCACCCAGAGTCAAGAACTTTGGCCTGTGCAGTGGAGGACTGTCCTCACTGTCCAGTGGAGGATGAGCTGAGGAGACTCATGAGGATGACAGCTGAGGCTCAGCAGAGGTGCAGCTTTTGAGAGTCAACCCCTGCAAAGAGGGGTGGGGACCCAGACTTGTCCCTACAGACCCACTGGGGTGCTGTGACTGGCCACTCAGGGAGAGGGTGGAGAACCAATAGAGGCCAGTGGACACGGCAGTTCCAGCGCCGCGTGACGAAGACAGAGATAACCTTGGGCAGCTGAGGCACCATAATCTTAAAACCGGTCCTCAGGGTGATGGAATCTTCATGAAGACTGGAGTTCCTGGGTCATAGATGAGTCATCAAAATGGGGATCAGAGCACTAACGACCTGTGTTAACGTTCTTTAGCTACGTGTCGTTCCCTTCCTCTGCCATATCATGGTCTACTGAGTGCATGAATGGCTACAGAAACTCCAGGTGAGGGCTGTGATCAATCATACGGACTCAGAGTACACCGGGTGCTTGCTTATGACATGGATGGAGAAGGATGGGTTTTTACCTCACGGTTCTTACCATCTGCACATGGCAGTAGATGGTAAAGCAATGTTCAAATAGAGTTTGTTATGTCTTGACAGGAACAGCTGCACATTTTATATAACAAGAGTTAGAATGGTCAAATAACCTCTCTCAAATCAAAGGAAAGGCAGCTGGGGTCGAGTCCATGCCTATGAATGAAAGATTAAGGTGGGTCTGCCAGCAGTCCACTGCAAAGAGCCTCAAAAATCCCATGCCTGGCTCACCCCTCTCCCCAGGCTCAAGGCCCAGCCTTCTCAGAAGCCCAGCTGAAAACTCTCCTGTGAAGACAAGAAGCCGGCACAAAGAGCCATTCTGGAAAGGGTCAAATCCCACTGTGATCTCAGATGCTGGTTATATGCTGGCTAATGTATCAAGTGGTTTACTGCAGGGGTGGGTTTTGAGAAATGCTGCTTTAATTCTGAAACAGACTTCTGTTGACATTTCTAATGATGCTTCTGGAAATCATGTCTGCCCTTTTTACTAATAACAATCCCATAGTCATCAGTTTCTTCCCTCCCCCTCCTTAAGCCTCTCAAAATGGAGGAAACAGCTTGGCTTACCAGGCTATAGAAGAAACCCTCTGCCATCGCTCTGATGCTATCTCCAGCTCACCACCAATTAGCATCTGGTGTCAATTCCATGTCATTAACTATACTTTTCTTGGGAAAAGGTGCCAGTCATGTCACACCCAGAGTTTTGGTGAGAAAGCGCTAATTAAAATGATTATAAAGCCTTTTTCAACTATAAAGATTTGCTGTAGAAAAGCTGAAATGGTAATAGGGGTATAGTTCCCTTTCTGCATACGAAAGATCTTGCCCAGCACTCAAGCTAAATGTGAATCTGATTTGCTTTTCAAGAAGCTGTTATGGCTGTTGGTACCTATGAAGTGTCACTCGGCCTTGTGCAAAGACCATGCCAATTCCAGGGGGAGCAGCTTAGCATGGAGGTCAGATGGTCACTGGTAAATGATCACATGAGTCAAATCCATTGAAAAATGTCAGGACCTTTTAAACTAGCAATCGATGAGAGAATTTCTAATCTTCCCTTTGGAATGTCTTGGTGGCATTTACAACTCTAATTGGTTTCCTTAACAAGTCTCATCCAAGTGAAATAACTGAGAGTCAAATGGAGGAAAAAAGTCTGTCCTTTTTTTTTTTTTTTGTATGTTTTTAAATTTATTATTTAAATATGCACGTGTAAGCACAGAATACCAAGTGGAGGTAAAAAAAAAAAAAAAATCTGTCCAAGAAATGTGAAATACTCTCATAATGAGTGTTAAAGATGTGTTTGGGCTTCTGATACTTTATTCAATATTTTAATTTTCTATGATGCTTTATTTTTTTCCTTGCCATGAATTTTCCTACTTCCTTTCGTTGAATGGATAGGCAGAAAACTTAATAAATCTTTGGAGTTTTGCTAAAACTCTACCTATCGAGAGCTTTATTTCCTTATATTTTAATACTCAGGGCTAACCCAGTATTTCTTTTTCTTTGTTTTCTGCTTATTAAACTCAAACCAAAATAATCGTGCTTTCCCACATGAAACCAGCTTTCACCGTAAAAGTTAAATTAACAGTGATTCGTATGGACCGTGGATGTCTCTAACCTGGGTGTGCAGAAGGTAGCTAATGCCAGGTGACTAAGTGAAGCCACACTGTATTATGTGACTGAATTACACAGGGTCACCAGGTGTGAGCAACAGCGGTTCTGTCCGGCTACGTGAAGCAGAAAAGGAATGGACTGTGGGCTGCTTCTCTCACTGCCTGTCAGCACTGCTGCCTTCAAGTGGTTCTCAAGGATCCTTTGATCTCTACTACATGCCCCCCAACTCCAAAGTTCAGAAGCAGAGCACCAATGGGCCAAGCCTAAGTCACTCCATCCCCCTGCTCTAGCTGGCCAGGAGCAGGGAGACGGAATACGTGGCCCTTCCAGGACATGAAATAGAAGGAGTCTCCCTTAGAAACAGAGAAACACAGGCAAAGCCCCACTGCAGTGAAGTAGGTTTCCATCGGGGAGAATGTAAATGGAATTCTGCCACAGGAAGAGTGATGAGGACGCTATCCCTTCCCCTCGGTGTACTCGTGAGGTCCATTTTTGTGATACTGCTGGAAAGGCATCGAAGTTCTCCAGCCCCATGGAGGTCCTCACCCATTTTGCCCTTATATCCTGGTCCTCCATAACAGGTGACAGAACTCAGCTTCTCATTCAGAGCATCTAGCAGGCCCCTGAATCTGAGGATTCCCTCTATGTGCCTTTTTTTTTTTAAAAGATCTAATTAATTTATTTATGGGGTGGGGGAGAAAGAGAGAGAGAGAGAGAGAGGCAGTGAGCAAGCAGGGGGAGGGGCAGAGGGAGAGAATCTCAAGCAGACGCCACCCTGTGCAGGGAGCCCGACACGGGGCTCCATCTCACAATCCTGAGACCATGACATGAGCCAAACACTTAAATGGACTGGTCAACCAGGTGCCCCCCTAGCTGGGTCTTCTGTTCTTAGAGTATAAACTTCGCGAAAGTGTTAATACGTACCATATTGGTTTCGCTCATATGTGGAACATAAGGAATAGGTTGGAGGAGCACGGGGGAGGGGGAGAAAACTGAATGGGAAGAAATCAGGGAGGGAGACAAGCCATGAGAGACTCTGGACTCTGGGAACCAAACTGAGGGTTTCAGAAGGGAGGGTGAGGGTGAGGGGATGGGCTAATTGGGTGATGGGGATTAAGGAGCGCATGTGTGGTGATGGGTACTGGGTGTTATACACAGCTAATGAATCGTTGAACACCACATCAAAAACCAGTGATGTCCTATATGTTGGCTAATGGAACATAATAATAAAAAACAAAACAAAACAGTAACAACAAAAAACCTACCATGTAGGGCTGTAGAAAGGATTAAACAAAACAAATATGTAAGGCCCCTGGCACCGATGGGAATAAAACCACCGAGGAAATCCAGCTTGACACCCAGGGGTTGCAACCTAGTACTTGAGAATCTGGGGATCCTCTCAAGTTTCAGACTGCCCCTCACGAATGTCCACGAGCTTTGGCAATCCAAAGGATTTTATTTTATTGAAGAGCATTCAGGGTAGGGGGTGGATAAAGAAAGGGCAGTAAAGCGAGGTTGGAACGTAAAAATGAGAAAAGTAAACAGCCTGAGGCATCCTCTTTCTATTTCCCTTAGAAACTACATGGGATAATATCTTTCAAGGAACTTGGTTCTCAAGCCAGCATATAAGGAAAGCAATTACATTACTGTAACTGAATGTTGGTATGATAATCCACTAAAATGAGAATTTCATGGACAGCCTATTTCAATGAACCGAGCAAAAAAAAAAAACTGTTCAAAGGCTGTTATCCTAAAGAAGCCTGGCAGGTCTCTTGACCTCCTCATTTCTCAGTTCTCTTAGAGTTAAAAAATATTTTATTGAACACCTGACATAAACCATATACTTGCTTTAATTTGCGAATACAAGGTCGGTCGGTTCCTTCTTTGTAGTTATCAATACAGAGACTCCCTCTCCTTTTGGGGATAGTGGGTGCGTGAATTACATCTGCCCAGAGTACAATATAATTCCTCAGGAGAAAGGCTGTGTCAATCCACCGCAGCTGTGATATGGGCAGACAGGCCCACTCAGGCAGGGAAGGAGGCAGCACCAGCAAAGCAGGATTTAGAGAAGGGGAATACATGCCAGAAAAAAGGTGCAATGAATTTCCTCGCCTTCAATCTCAAACACACACCACTGTCCAAATTAAGACACTAGGGAAGAATAAGAAAGTTGAGATCATGCAAAAATGTTCTAGCTAGGTGTTTCCTTGATTCCTCCTCCTCCTCTTTCTATTTCAACAGTAGGGTGAAGCCTAAACACTTAAGACATCCTACTATTCAGGAAAGTAGATGTGTTATTTTAATAACCCTCCTAAAATGGCACCATATAACCATCTGTTATGAACCCCTGCAGTCCTGCATTCTCCACTCTTTTCTGAATATCAATATCGCAAAAGCCACCCACCCGTCCACCCACCCCCCCAAAAAAATATCGGGGGAAGTGGAAGAAAGAGAAGTTTGGCAGAAAAAAAAAGTATTAGGCTGCTCAGAATGCATTTATGTTAACTATTTCCCACCTCTTTCTCATGTCATAAACAGCTATGAAAGTGGGGACAAGTTTATTATATTAAATACAAAGACATTTCAGAAAGTGGTAGATGCAGGTCAAGGGAAAAGGAGGACTCAGATACGTTTAGAGCTGGAAGAGAGCTTGCTGATAATCCCATCCTCATACTTCACAGCTGAGAAAACTGAGGCCCACGTCCTTAGGTGAACCCCACAGTAGCATCAAATGAGAGTCTGTGCCAGGTCTAGAACCAAGCGAATCTCCTGCCTCACAGGCCAGGAAGCTCTTCAAAACACCAAAATCCCATGAAGTTTATCATAAGAAGAAATACTGAAGGCCAAAGTTTTTGTGACATTGTGCAAATGCCATAAAGAGAATTACAAGACATTGATCCCACCCTAGAGGTTGGCGAAGTCAAGGGACAAGATAGTAACTCAACTCCTGCACATGTACAAGAAACACAGGCAAGAAATTTAAACTATTTTAAAAACACGTGGGAAGCATATTAAGTGGCACATTCCTGCTTCAGTTTCTGGCCCCAGAGATCTAATTAATGACTAAGTTTATGCACACAGAACCAGGGAAAATTGAAATGTCTCTGTTGGGTTAACGCTGAGGCTCCAACACTGAAATATTAGCATATCATCCCAGGCAATCCTAGAAAAACTATGTGGGGTCTTTATGGAAAGGCATTAATACCATTCCAAATGGATGGGGCATTGGCCATCACCTATGAAGAGACTTATGGACCAAATAGAGACAAAAACCTGAGTGGGTGTGGGAGGGTGGGTCTAGAAACAGGTGATACCTATCCCTCTAGAGATAGCCAACACATTCAGAGATAACTGGGTGCAGCAGGAAATCACCAGAGAGCTTCATTAAATAAGCAATCCGGGGCACCTGGGTGGCTCAGCCCATTAAGCATCTGCCTTCGGCTCAGGTCATGATCTCAGGGTCCTGAGTTCGAGCCCCACATTGGGCTCTCTGCTCAGTGGGGAGTCGGCTTCTCCCTCTCATTCTCTCTCTGTGCTTTCTCTTTCTTTCTCTCTCTCAAATAAACAAATAAAATCTTTTAAAAAATAAGTAATCCAGTCAAAGCTGATAATGGAAGAAAAAGTACCACAGCAGTATACATAATGATAATGATGCAAGTTGCTAGGAAACCAGTGTAGAAGAATATCTAGGCAAGAGAAGACTAGAACCCCAAATGGGCTTCATTTTGAATTACAACTCCAATCAATTGAAAGCGATTGCTTAGAATTCTGTTAAGAAATTGCTAAGTCTATGCCAAGAAAGAGCATTATGATCTGCCATGGAGAAACCCACTTCCATGAAGTCTATACCATTACTTACTGGTAAGTATAGGAAGAAAGACTGAATATGAATGATGGTCTCTATAAAGCAGAAAATGATGTGTCCAACAATCATGTAAACATGAGTATGTCCTTTGCTTTAAGAGATGAGTAGACTGCTTACCATAATAGGCAAGCTTGGGTCATGGCAGAAGGTGATCAGTAGGTAGATCAGAAGGTGAAAGTAGAAGAGCCACACAAATTTAGGTACTCACCTGGTGGAAGAATAAGCAATATCTGTTATGTCTATCAATTCACACACTGGGGAACCCTCGTATATAGTATTTTCCCGTCCTCTGATTGGAGGAAACACTGGAAAAGGCACATGTATAAGGCATGGGATTTTAAAGAGTAGGGGGTTATTGCAAGCCTGGGAGAGGGAAAGCCTAGCAAATTCTCTGAAGGAGAGAAGCAGGAAGTATTAACAGACTTCATTGTTCAGCCTGGTCAGCATTTTCTGATCTTCCTGCTGAAGCCTCAGGGTCCCCTTTCCACACATACAGCAGAGGGTACCTGGTGGGAAATTCTGGACTCCCTCAGCAATTCAGTCCTAGGATTGGAGCTGAGTAGAGTACACCTCTAAATCCATAAAAGATAAAACAGCAGATGAGAGAGGACAAAAATTGCAAGTATTGGAAGTACTGAAAAGCTAAGGTAAGTAACAGGTATGGAGGTGAAACACCATGAGAGATCTTGAAATTCAGATGAAGGAAATGCAGCCAGTGTTGGAGCCAAAAAGGGATTTTCAGGGTGATGTAGGAACAGATAAATGGGTGCAATTATGATTCAATAAGAAAAGAACACCTTGTTTCTCCTAATGCCATATATCCTTGGTCTTCCAGGTTCCTTCTAAGAAGAAGCCATCCTGGTGCATTTAGAGTCAGTCTCATTTTAAATAAAACATGGCTTTAAAAATAAAACACAGGTACATAAATGCCGAGTAGAGCACCCTTCCTTTAGTTCGATGCCAAACACCTTTTTTTTTTTTTTAAAGATTTTATTTATTTATTGGACAGACAGAGATCACAAGTAGGCAGAGAGGCAGGCAGAGAGAGAGAGAGAGGAGGAAGCAGGCTCCCTGCTGAGCAGAGAGCCCGATGTGGGACTCGATCCCAGGACCCTGGGATCATGACCTGAGCCGAAAGCAGAGGCTTTAACCCACTGAGCCACCCAGGTTCCCGATGCCAAACACCTTTTGACTGAATATGAGCAAAACATTGCCAAAGATACCAAGATCAATGAAGCCAAGTCCCTTACTTAAAGGAGTCTTATCAGAAGCTGATGGTACATATTGTGTCTGGCAGAGGAAAGCCTATAAACAAAATATGTCCAGCTTCTACACCTCTGATTGCTGATGTGTTAACTAAGCTTAGAAAACATTTAACCACAGTCATTGTCAAATAATTCTTCACAATGGCTGAATTTCTTAATTGTCCATAGGAAAAGTGAGTGTGAAGCATTTCTGATGCTTCATGCTTGAATGATGTACACAATAAACATAAAGAATATACACAAAATGAGGACTGTCTTCATTCTCTGAAACACCAGGACCAAATACAGTGACTAATACATATCCAATGCCTAATTAAAATAACTGAGTAAACAGGGTTGCCAGAGTAGCTCAGTCAGTCTGCCTTTGGCTCAGGTCATGATCCCCAGGGTCCTAGGACTGAGACCCTCAACGGGCTCCCCACCGAGTCTGCTTCTCCCTCTTCCACTCCCGATGCTTATGCACTCACTCGCTCTCTCTCTCTCTGATAAATAAATAAATAATCTTAAAAAAAAATAACTGAATAAACAAATGAAACCAACAGTTCCCACCACCCAGTTGCTCCACTATGGAGCTGAACTGTACAAATGGTTCTAAGACAGTATCTGGAGAGCTCTAATATAGCTCTGTAGAGAGTTATGTGGGGTATGGGTGAAGGAGTGACCAAACCAAAGAAGAGTTTGGTCAGACTTCCAGAAGACGGTGGCCTCTGGGACGGATCTTGCAGACCACCTAGGATTTTATTATATAATTTAAAAACTTGCTTTATAATCACAACTCAAACTTCCATGGAGTCCCACCCAATGGTCAGCCCATAGTAAGCACCAAAATTAATTAATAGTATCAAATCTATAAAACAGGTTTACTTTCTTTAATGCTCATTTATTATTTTTTTTAAAGATTTTATTTATTTATTTGAGAGAGAGAGAGAGAGAGGTCACAAGTAGACAGAGAGGCGGAAGCAGGCTCCCCACTGAGCAGAGAGCCTGGTGCAGGCCTCGATCCCAGGACCCTGAGATCACGACCTGAGTTGAAGGCAGAGGCTTAACCCACTGAGCCACCCAGGTGCCCTTTAATGCTCATTTAAAAAGTAGAGTTAAGAGCTGAAATAATGAAAAAGGGCATTCGTCAACCCTTGACATCCAAAATGCTCTTCTCTATTTTGCTCACCAAAACTGCCCCTTAAATTATTCAATCTGTTCTAATTAACTCCCCAGAGAATTATCTTCAAGGCACTGCTTGTTGCCTGAGGCCAAACTCCAAGCTAGCTCTGGGATGTGGGAGGGATACAAAAGTTTCTTTGCACTTGCGGATTTCAGTTACACAGCAAGAGAGAAGCGGATAAAATTATCTCATAAAGATTACAGTTGAACCCAAAGGGGCATATGGAACTTCATCTTATAGGCTGTCATTGGCAGCTTACCAGAAAATGTCCTTTACAAAATAAAACTCTAGATGTGGAACATAAAGATTTTTAAATATCTGAATGGAGAAAAGAAAGTTCTCCCCAGGACAAAGTGATGATTTCTTTATGTTTCTGATGTAGACTAGGAAAGCCTAAAAAGAAAAGGCTCCAGCAAGAGATCCCATTGGAATCTTCAAACAAGACCCAGTGAGATAATGATGCCAAAAAGCCAGAGTAAAACCCTAAAATAGCTTTTAGCAAGATGGGCTTGAAAAAAACATTTGAGGAGCCAGAATAAGATGACTGGGGGGCAGGAGGAGGAATCTGGCCCAAGAGAATAGTTTGGGAGCAAAAGAAAACAAACAGGCAAAAACTAAGTCTGAGTTAGGCTTGGGAGAAAGGAACACAAGGGTGAGGAGGGAAATAAATGATGGAGATGGTCACATTTAGGGGAACCAGCACAGTCTGAGCTCTCCTCAAGTCAGAGCCTGCCAAGCATGAGAGCTGAGGGAGTTAGGGAGTACCCAGGAAGCCATGACTGAGGACCAGAGTCCAACACTGAGGCCTGCTGGTGGGGATCTCCCACCACCGTCCTCTTCCCCGACACGTATCAATTCAGTAGCTCCTTCCGATCCGCCAGTGGATGCGTCTGGCACGCGCCATAAGGCATGGCACCCGCTGTCCTGGAGCTTGCTCTAGTGGCAATGGGGATAAGACACAGGGTCGTTTTCCAAGCTGTGAAAAAGAAAACCACAGACCCCAAATGGTGTCACATAGTCCAAGTCACCAAACTGAGACTCAATACTCAACCTAACTACAGTTCCGCCTACCCTAGAAATGTAGTCTTAACTGACCAGTCGGGAATTTTCTCATTAGCATTAGGGATGCTGGTCACATGGATCCTCTCCACCCCCCCCACCCCCCACCCCCCCACACCCCCCCCCACACCCCCCCGCCAACTGAAGATAAGGTAATCCACTTGGTAAGACATCTGCCTGTTCTAAGGGAAGGAGAAAAATCCTTTCTTTTCTTTGTGAACAACTTACCCTCCCACCCTCCTTCCTATAAAAACCTTCCTTGGAGTTTCCCTCTACTTGCCGGATGGGATGCTGCCTGCTTCATGAACTGATTCATAAAGCCAATTAGATCTCTAAAATATGCTTAACTGAATTTTTATTCTTTAACAGATTTGGTGGCAGTGCTGGGATCTAAAGTGAACTTTCAGTGACGTCTGGGGAACGAGAAACACAAGTGTGATTCCCCAGGACCTCTCTGCATCTCCTGTCTCTTCTGCTCTTTCTGAGGGCTGAGTGAGCCCCTTTCAGCTCTGAGCTCTGCCCTTTTTGTGTTCAAGGCCTCCATCAAATTGGCTTTCCTTTACGGGGCCAGTCAGCTTGAACGGGCAGACCACTGTGCTTGGAGTCCAACTCAGCTGGCAGAAGGATCTTCTGGAGCTCAAGCCTCTAGCCTTTCAGATCCCAATTCCCCAGGGTGAAAACCCCAGCCCTTGGTTCTATCCCTGGAGTCCACACTGGGAACTGCTGGCGACCGCTGGAGTTCTCCAATTTGTTTGGAACCAGTCCTCAGTCCCCGTTCTTGGGGATTTGCCGCTTTCATCCCTTCCCCAGTCCAAGGTTCCACAGGAATTGGTGGGGGTATGCACAGGGCCTTCCTGTGGCCTGCACTCAGTAACATCTCTTGACTGCTGTTGATACATTAAGGTGCACACGTTTGTCTGTCTTGTTTTTGAAGATGAAAGTTATCACTGGGACTCCTCGGCGGGCTCAGTTGGTTAAGCGATGGGCTCTTGGTTTCTACTCAGGTCATGATCTCAGGGCCGTGAAGTGGAGCCCTGCCTTGGGCTCTATGCTCAGCAGGAAGACTGCTTGAGATTCTCTCTCTCCTTCTTCCCCTGTCCTGCTGTCCCTCCCCCCCTCCTCCCTCTCTCTCCTCTCTCTCTAATAAATATCTAAATATATTTTTTTTTAAGTTAAGAAAAATAAAAGTTATTGCTAAGGGACTCTCAGAAGCCAGGAAAGCTGCAAAAATTGCTGGGCATAAACCAAGTGTTTAGAGGCTGTTAGAGCACTCAGCACCTCAAAAAGATTCTCGTGATAGGATAAATGGGTCATGGAATGGGTTAGATTGATCCTAGGTCACTCACCAACCTCAATAAAGCTTCCATGTGATGAGGTACACTGCGGAACATGAACAATCCCCAACCCAGCAGCACATCCCCTCCAGGTATCAGTTTGGCTCAGAGAAACCCGAAGCTTAGCTACTAGGATCCTTAAATTCTAAAGAGTCAAGTGTATTACCTTCAGTCACACCTGCTTATTTTATGTCTAAGAAGTATAGACCTGGAAATGGCAGGTATCTCAAAAAAAAAAAAAAAAAAAGCAAAATCTTAGAAAGCTTGTTTTGTGTCCTGAAGAATCTGGCTTGGTAACTGTCAGATGGGGGGCCCCAAAATAAGGCTAGACAGAAAAGTCAGTTGCACCCCGATGGCTGGAAGGAAATATGGTTTAATTCCATTTGCAGCTAGGGTCCTAGCAAACTGCTGCCAGCCCTCAGGGGAATTTCAACTCAGAAGGACTCAGAAGGACAATGGCCAGTATGGGGAATGTTCCAATTAGACAAGATTGTTCATTTAGGAAGCACACTTAAAAGTGAGGGTCCCCAAATTAAACAGTTTTAATGAGCAATCTGCAGCCTCCAAGAGGTTTCAAAATTCCAAAGTGGTTTCATTGAAAGATTCAAGGCTGATGAAACATGAAAGATGTGAGAGTTACCTAAAATGACAGACTATAAGAGTGATGTAACTTCCACTGTTCCCCTTTATCCTCCTCTGAGACCCTACTCTAGTCTGGATTGGTTTTTCCACTCTGAAAAGACAACATAACAAAAAAAAAAAAAAAAGTTTGCTGAGTTAATGGCCTTAAACATACCCCTACACCTACCTTGAGAGGAGGGGCCCCTTCTGGACCCCTCCCAAAGTTGACAAAACTAAGGAAGGTTCTGGTAAACTGGGATCCTAGTCCTTTAAACAACCCAGGGGAAACTCAAGTAGGTATCAGAGCCTACAGAGAGCATCCTAGAAAAACTGGCAGAAGCCAGTGAAGGAGAAGATCTAGTTCTCCTATATCTCTGTCTGTCGTGCCCAGTCAAGAAAGGAAAATGAAATTTCACATTGCTCCTTTCTTTCCAAATCTAGGTCCATAGGTCACTGATCCTCTCTCTCCCAAGGATACCTATGGCCTTCTTGCTTGTCTCAATGTGCATAACTAGGCTTGGCTTTCTGTCTGTCTGGGACAAGTGGGTTGTTGGTTCTTTCTTTTGGCTATCTTCAGGAATTACTCTGGGTCTTGGGAAAGGAGTACCATTCATACCCCCTTTAGGATCCCTGTTACACCCAAGGCAGGCTATTCAATACTGTCATAAATATTTAAAATTAGAACTATGTACTCAGAGGGAAAGAAACAAATTGAGGATAATAATGTAATTGGATGGGTGGACCAACATATGATATCATTTAAGTTACAACTCAATTCTTTGAAGAATTAAAATAACTGCCCTTATCTTACAAATCTTTGCAAAACTAGAAATGCCGCTCTAGAGGCAATTCAAAATTCACCTACTCCTTTACCAAACCCAAAACTTCTCGCTTATCTCAAACAAATTATAAACTATTGGCTCTGGGAAACAAAAGTCCTTTTCGGGCAGAACTTGCATTCTTTCTTTGCCCTTAAAGTTATAAATCTTATCTCTTTGAAATGTTGTAGGCATAGCCCAGAATCACTTGAGACTAAAGGAGAAAGGAAAAAAAAAAAAGGAGATCTTTTTAAAATATATACTGCTAGGGGGGCACCTGGGTGGTTCAGTGGGTTAAAGCCTCTGCCTTCAGCTCAGGTCGTGATCCCAGGGTCCTGGGATCGAGCCCCGCATCTGGCTCTCTGCTCAGCGGGGGGCCTGCTTCCCCCTCTCTCTGTCTGCCTCTCTGTCTGTCAAATAAAATCTTAAAAAAAAAAAATATATATATATATATAAACTGCTAGGGCCTCCTGGCTGATTCAGTCAGTGGGGTGTGTAGTTCTTGATCTCAAGGTTGTGAATCCGAGCCTTACGTTGACTGTGGAGATCACTTAAAAATAAAAAATCTTACAAACAAAATAAAATATAAACTGCTAGAAGAGCTCAGCCTCCTTAAGATTAATTCCAGGGACAAATACAAATCTTAAAAATCTTCTCTGCACACATTGTTAACTACAGGGTCTTTGCATCTGTCTCTGTATATGTGCCCATATTTATATATATATGTAGTAGGAGTGAGATATTTTTCTACCTCTGGATGGTACTGCTAAAATTAATTTGTAAAAAAGCTCTATCTAGTTAGTTTGAAGGCAAGCACTTGTAAGCACTAGGCACTCTAGAACTCTCAGAAGGATAGAAAGTAACACAATGTTTTTTTCAAGTCCGTGTGACCTGGAAAAATATTCAGTTGTTGGCTTAATTAAAATAGACATGTCTTTAGAGTTATCAGCATTAAAACTAAAACTTTTATTCTGCCTGGGTTTATTTAAGGTCAAATACATTGATGTTATCCGTTACAAATGTTTTTTTTAAAAATAGCTTGGGAGAATGACTGACTTTGATGTCTCATTAAGTTTTTATGGGCAATTCAGGCATAATTTTTAAGAACAAGTAAACTGAACAGATGTAAACAAAACTAAAAATTTGAGGCAGACTTTTAAATAGTCTCCCAAATCTTTCTGGTAACCTAAAACCTTAAGGTTTTGCCGAGTTAGGTGAAATGATAAATTAAATTCATTAAATACCCAAATCAGTTCCAAATAAGATAAAATACTAAAACATTAGTTACCGAACATAGTTTTATCTACTTTTGGCTTCTTATTAGAGAGAAAGTAAAAGCTATTTGGATGTGTTTGTGCTACACTGGAAAAATTAAAAAGGAATATGCCTCTAAAAATTATGAAATGTATTCATAAATTTGCAAATCTACAGAACGCTGGTATAACAGTTCACAATTGCCTACTCTTGGTTTTCACTAGAAAGTTAATATTTCTAAGGGTTTTAAAAAATTCTGATACATGTAATTAAAGCCTCTAAGGATGGTGGAAAAGGAATCTCCGGGGGAAAAAAATGTGATATGTGGTTAGCTGACTGATGCAAAGGCCAACAGTAACAGAATCTGTAAAGGTCATGGCACTTGTGGATGATTCATTCTGCTTCTACAAAAATGACCTCTTTTTAAATTTTTGTTCTTAAATTTATCTACTTGGTAGAGAGATAGAGAGAGCCCAAGTAGCAGAGTGGCAGGCAGAGGGAGAGGGAGAACAGGTCTCCCACTGAGCAGGAGCCTGATGTCCAGCTTTCCCAGGATCATGACCTGAGCGGAAGGCAGACACTTAACCTACTGAGCCACCCAGGTGCCCCGACAAGAATGACCTCTTCTTGCCAGACTTCTGCTACCCCGATATCCTTCCAACATGGCAACAGTCAGATCTCAGATTAGAAGAATCAAGATGGGCGGATAATGGCGGTAAATTCAGTGAACACTCATAGTTACAGGAAACCCAAGAAGGCCTCTGGGTTCTTCCCAGCTCCCCGGCAAACAAACCCCGTGTTTTGATTTTTACATTCCTTCACCCACCACGTGGCATTTAAGAGGACTCAAATTGTGAACTGACATGGGTGGAGAGATTTGTATAAAATTGCAGAAATAGTCTACTATTGCAATGTCCAATTGATCAAGTCCATAATCCTGGAAAAATTACTTTTGTCCCCAGAGACCTCCCACCTTCTCCCCCTGGAGCCTTGGCATACCTGCAATTGACCGCATTCAGCTGTCACTTAGGATGTGTTATCACTGTATTCTCATTATCAGTACTATGTTTTCTGGATGGTCTGAGACCGTCCACCGTCACAAAGCCAATGCCTCCTAGTGGCAAAGACACCATTAGAGAATGTGTTTCCCACTAGGAACCTTCCACAATTTCCAGTCACTGAGGAAACCACCTCACTGAACAAGTCATATAAGCCTTAATGAAAACCTTGCAAACGTCTTGGAATTATCACTGCCCTTATCACTTCAATCATCAGACAAGGTTGAGAGAATAAATAGGATCCTCCAACGTGAAACTTCTAAGTGTGTTGGGACTACCAGACTTCCCTGGGCGAAGGTCATAACGACCTTTGGTCTTGCTGATTGTTTGCAGTTCCCGCTCTGAGCAACAAACTCAGTCTCTATGAGACAGTAATCAGCAGACCAATGTCGATTAGTTATACAACCTTCTGCTTGTCCTTTGTTATCTCCTGCTACTATGACCAGCTACTTTAAGTCTTTAAGGTCTTCTGCTCAAGCCTGTCATCAACAGGTTAAAGAAGGCTTTCTAGATCCTAATTTAGAGGTTTCTATTGGTCATAATCTAGAACCTGATGACTGGGTATATGGGAAATATTACCAGAGGAAGACAGTGTTTGAGGCCTGTTGGAAGGATCTTATCAAGTGTTCCTAACCACTGACACTGCTGCAAAACAAGAAGACACCAGAGACCTTTGAATCCAATTGATGAGAAAGGGAAGAAGATGACAGCGGGTTGATTGCTTCTGCCCAAGAAGACAGGTAAAAACTTCTAACTGAACATGAAACCCTTTCTCCTTCTTTTCCTTTCCTTCATTCTGGCATTAGCCTGGAAAGACAACACCATTACCATCATCTGTATCCCCCACACCACTGCTAAGGAGTTGGTGGGTAAACTCTGGAATTTAGAACAACTTTTTATTTCATGCTAGAAGAAAACCCAATTGTGACCTAACTTTTCACAAGGAAAACAAGACATCTCATAGGTCGACTCCCCTGAATTTACATTGTTGTATTAGAAAACACCTACCAGGAGGCTTTCACGATTCAGGATTTACTCCTTTTGGTACAACTCTATCCTTTTGTTTAGGGATAAATGTAAATGAAGTATGATTAGGAACCTCTCCTTAATTCTCAAAATTGTTGCAGAAACCACTGCTAAAGCAAAAGCAGCTCAACAAAGATCCTTAAACTCTCCAGCCAAAATTGTTCTCGATAAGAGGAGAGCCGTTTGAGTATCTTTGAGCTGAGGAAGGAGGTGTCTATACTGTGGTTACCACCACCTGCTGTACCGGGATCAACACATCAGGGCAAGATGAAACTCAGTTAAAATCATGGAGGAAGCCATGTATCGTAGAAGTGTCTTCGACAGGGTCTTTCTTCGGTTTGGGTCTTGGAGACCATGTATCCAAAGCGTACTCCAAACACTGGGAATTATCCTGTTTATAAGAATCTTAATCATCTCCCTGGGGCACTGTATTCTCTCAAAAGCTTTCAGTGCATTTTGTAGCCACTAACCACCAAGCAAATGATCTCCCTAAGGTCGGAATGCCAAGGAAGGAACAAGGAAAATGACCAACTTAATGTGAACCCAAAGCCATGACCTATGAAGATTCCAGAGGTTAAGCAAAAATATCATGACCTTTGGATACCAAAGAAAGAATAAAAACTATGAGAGCTTCAGAGCAGTAACTGAGAGTGGCCCTAATGCCTTAAATTCTGATCACATCTCTCAACTAAGCTGAGAGTCTGATCAAAAAGAAGGAAAACCAGGGCCCTAAGTGGCGCCATTTAGGCCAGGTCACTGAACTAGGCCTCAATGTCTAACCCTAACTGCGGCTTGACCTCCCTCAGAAATGTAGTCTTAACTGGCCAGTCAGGAATTTTCTAATCAGCACCAGTGAGGAATCTGTCACGTGGGCCCTCTCCATCCCTCCACCCAATAAGACCCCTGCCCTTCCCCTCTAAGGGGAGGTGACTCTGCCTATAACAATCTTTTTTCTTTTGTTAATAACTTCTCATCCCACCCTTGTCCTTAGAAGTTTTGTACAACTCCTTGGAGCTCTCCTCCCCTTGATAGATGGGACGCTGCCCAATTGGTGAATCATGCTTAATAAAGTGACTTAGATCTTTAAAATGTATGGGTTGAATTTTCGTTATTTAACAAAGTAAATGATAGGAAAACAGTCACTCTTAAAATGCCTTTTGTTTTGTGTAAGGGAACAGGCCAGCTCGAATATGTGGAGGACCATCATGGTGGACCAAACGTAGCCACAAATTCTTTGTCATTATCCCTGTCATATAACAAAAAATACATTATACCTTTGTCCACATTTCTGGTTCCTGCCACAGAGCTTCCAAGACTCTTGAAATTTCCTGAGGAACAGGAGTGACTTTTGTTATTCATAATGAACCCCTTGGACTACCCCTGAGTTTACATTATCATGATCACTCCAGGTAGGCCATTAGACAGCTTAAAAAGAGAGGCTGACCACACATGGGATTACAGGATTAGAACTTTCAACTCCATCCCTCTACCGCTGGGGAGGGGAGAAGGAATGGAGATGGAGTTCAACCACCCATGGCCAATGACTTAACCAATCATTCCTAGTCCACAAAACCTCCATAAACACTCTTGAACCATGAGGTTTGCAGAGCTTCCCGATCAGTGACTATATTGATGTACCAGGAGGGTGGGATACCCTGACTCCAAGGAGACAGAGGCTCCTACGCTCAGGATCCTTCTGGCCCTCTCCATGCCCCTCTTCATCCAGCTGTTTATTTGTAATCTTTATAATAGACTGTAATCCTAAATAGAGCACTTTCCTGAGTTCTTTGAGTCATCCTAGTGACTTACTAAAGCCGAGGTGGGGTTGGGAGAACCCCTTAGGTGCAGTAGACTGGGCAGAAATGTGGACATCTTGGGAATACCCTCGCTTGTGGCTGGGTCTGAAGTGGAGGGCACTTTTGTGGGACTGAACCCTGAACCTATGGGGTCTGGGTAGTTAGTGTCAGAACTGAATGGAATTATAAAACACCCAGTCGGTATGGAGAATTGTTGGAAAACCACACTGGAGCTCCACTGAAAGGTGGGATTTCTTACCCCTCCGTTTAAATCTGAGCTGCCCCCCATGACCACTTAACTAAAAGAAGGTAGAGGAAGTAGCATATTGACCATTTCAGGCCTGAGACTTTGAAAAACTTGGAAGCTTCCACCTTGTTTTTTTGTTTGTTTGTTTGTTTGAAGATTTTATTTATTTATTTTTCAGAGAGAAAGGGAGAGGGAGAGAGGGAGCACAAGCAGGGAGAGCAATAGAAGGAGAGGGAGAAGCAAGCTCCCTGCTGAGCAAGAAGCTTGATGAGGAACTTGATCCCAGGACCCTGGGATCATGACCTGAGCAGAAGCCAGATGCTTAACTGACTGAGCCACCCAGGCGTCCCAAAAGCTTCTACCTTGAGAGCCCTAAGTCATCAAGTTAAAGTTCAGCTACTTTGCTGGAAAGGCCATATGAAGAGGAAAGGCCCTGAGACCACCTGGAGAGAGTAGGGGCCTGAAATCCCCATAGTCAAGTGGAGGTTCCAGAAACTCCATCCCAGCTGCTATCCAGTTGCAAGAGATGTGTCAAGGACAACCAGAAGAACTGTCCAGAAGCATCCAGTGAACCTCCAGAAATGAACTAAACAAATATTTATTGAACACGTCCATTGGGTGAGGAGCACAGATGAAAGAGGACGCTTGCCTTCAGGGAGTGTCCTGCCTAATTGTCTCATTCCCTTTTGTCTTTCTTTAACAAAGCTGTCAACTTGTATCCTCTGGAAGCATTTCCCTCTTTAGGGTCCCCATTTTCTAGGGTGATCTAGGGTTAGAGTCAACTCATTTCCTTATTTCCATGAAGTCTTCCCAGACTAACCCCGTCTCTATATTTCAGTTTCTCTAAATAAAATAAGGCCCCAAAGGGGCCTAACAACATTTCCAAAAGATTGTTAGGAGATCAAAGCAGAACATTTTTTAAAAACCTTAAGACTTTTAGGAAAAACTTATTAGGCAGATGATATTTTATTGTTAGTGCTATCATGTTTTGCCTAGAGAAATTCTGCGAATTACGTTAGAAGCAACATCAACCAATGACCATTGCCGGTAGCACCTGCCAGACAGGTAAGATGTCAGTTACTCTGTTTCTCCGCTTTGCCAGGGCTGACACGGAGCAGGAACAGATGCATGCATATGCTTTGTGGGATCCAAGGGGAAGGAGACAGGCTCTTTCTACATCCTACCAATATAACCACATGTTTCTGAGTGTCACTCAACTGACAGCCTACTGTCTGTCAATAAGCTGGACACTGCAGACCATGCCTGTGCTGGCGCTTCTGCTCATAATGGAATGTTTATTTAACTAAGGCTCTTCATCAGAGACCTCCAAGTGCATAAGAGTACTCAATGTTTTTTAAACATCCAACAGTTGGGGTTGGCAGCCAAAAAGAAACACAATCATGGGCTATCACGGTGCCAGAAGCACAATGAGACATGTGAGCAACAATTAATAAACACCACTGTTTATAGCATATGTTGAACAATCCTTTAGGTCTATAGCATGTGTTGAATAATCCTTTAGGTCGAAAACATGGGCACAACGCAACTATTTGTAAATCCTATTGATGGACATGTGCCAAGGATAAACTTAGGTTTGACAGAACATCAGAAATAAACTACGTTAATGAAATCAAGCTACTCTGAGCTAGACTGTCATAGTTCATAACATTTGTTTTAGTCCTACAGGACTCTAAACCTTTCATTTGACTCTCAGTCCCAATAAATCCTCTGTAATAAGACGGAGTCATAAGCATCTCCATAACTATGTCTTTAAAAAGTTGTCCTTGCTTTTTTATAATAGGCAAAAAGCTGGAAATAGCCCAGATGTCCTTCAGGGGATGAATGGTCCATCCGCCCCATGGAATACTGCTCAGCAATAAACAAGGAATGAATTATCGATCCATACAACTTGGATGAATCGTGAGGCAGTTGTGCTCAGGGAAAAAAGACGACCTTACAAGGTGATATACTGTATGATTTCATTCTTGAAATGACAACTTCTCGAAACAGAAAAGAGATTAGTCATTGCCAGAGGTCAGGAGAAAGGAGTGTAGCTATGTGATACAGTGATTTATAACAAATATATATTTAGTCATTCAGATGACTATTTAGTCTGAATGACTGAAATATTTCTCAGATATATATATGGTCTTTGCCTACAGTGACTGAAAATATTCAGAGCCATAAAGGTGGAATGATGTCCTGTTATTTATGAAGGTGACTTTTGGACCCCACCCAAGGGCAGGGGCTGCTTGCCAGGAAAGCCAACCATGTGATTAAAGGGCTGGAACTTTCAGTCCCAGCCCCACCTCCAGGGAGGGGAAACCGTCTACAAGTTGAACCAGCCAATGATCAGTGACTTAGTTAATCAAGACTCTCTCGAGAAGCCTCCATAAAAACCCAAGAGGAAGACTTTTCAGCTTTTTCTAGAGAGGTTCCATACTTGGGGATCCAGAATACTTCCCCGTGCCACAGAACCTGGCTTCAGGCTCCTTGAGGACAGAAGCTCCTTTGTTCGGGAGCTCACCCTTTGTATCCCTTATTGTATCCTTTAATAAACTGGTGAAGGTAAAGTAAGTGTTTCCCTGAGTTCTGTGAGCCACCCTAGCAAATTAATCAAACCTGAGGAGGTCACTAGAGCCTCCAGTCTGTGGCCGGAGGGATCAGAAGCACAAGAAACAGCCTGGGGCTTAAGACTGGCTTCTGATATGGAGGGTAGGAAACAGTCTTGTGGAATTAAACTCTGAACCTGTGCAATCTGATGCTGTTTCCAGGTAGCTAGTGCCCGAACTGAGTTTTAGCACAGGGAGCTGGTGTCACAGAGAATTGCCCAGTGTAGGGGAAACTTCCACAATATTTGGTGACCAAAAGTGTCAGAAGTGAAGTATTCTGTGTAAGTGGTGACGAAGACTCACAGGTAACAGACAGACAGACAGACAGACAGTAGGGAGAACTAGATTTTCCCCAACGCAGGTAGAGAGCTGAAGTCTTTCCTATTTAAGCTACAAAAGAGCACCTCATAGGAGCCTTGTGTTAATGAAACTGTTCCGTATCTTGGCTGTATCAATGTCAATAATCTGGCTATGGTATTTTGTAAGATGTTACCAGGGGTTGGGGGAGAACAGCGTAAAAGGAAATGCAGGATCACTTTGTATTATTTCTGGTAAGTACGTGTGAATCTACAATGACCTCAAATTTCAAAAGTTGTTCTGAAGTTCTGGCTAATTATGTCCTGTGCTAAAACTCTGGTAAAACTTCCAGGTGGAGGGACGCCTGGGTGGCTCAGTGGATTAAGCCTCTGCCTTCAGCTCAGGTTCTGATCTCAGGGTCTTGGGATCGAGTTCCGCATGGGACTCTCTGCTTGACAGGGAGCCTACTTCCTCCTCTCCGTCTCTCTGCCTGCCTCTCTGCCTGCTTGTGATGGCTGTCTGTCAAATAAAGAAATAAATAAATAAATCTAAAAAAAAAAAAAAACTTCCAGGTGGATACTATTTTTTTCATTACCTTACATTTTTAAACCATTAATGTGTTCTACTAGAAAATGTTGTTTCAGGGCACCTGGGTGGCTCAGTGGGTTAAGCCTCTGCTTTCGGCTTGGGTCGTGACCTCGGGTCCTGGGATCGAGTCCCGCATCAGGCTCTCTGCTAAGGGAGCCTGCTTCCCCCTCTTTCTCAGCCTGCCTCTTTGCTTACTTGTGATCTCTCTGTCAAATAAATAAATAAAATCTTAAAAAAAAAAAAAAAAAGAAAAAGTAAACGTTGTTTCCCTAAGTAATGAAACCCAGCTTAAAAATTATGATTTGTTGGGGCACCTGGGTGGCTCAGTGGGTTAAACGTCTGCCTTCAGCTCAGGTCATGATCCTGGGGTGTTGGGATCAAGCCCTGTGTTGACTCTCTGCTCAGCAGGGAGTCTACTTCTCCCTCTCCCTCTGCTGTCTCCCCTGCTTGTGCCCTCTCTCTTTCTCTCTCACTCTCTCAAACAGATAGATAAAATCTTTTTTAAAAATTATGACTTGTTTTTAAATCACAGTTTAAGAAAAAATTTAACAATTAAATATTAAAATGTACTCAGGCTATACTTAGATGTTATAAATCTCATAATCCTAAAAACAGAAGAAGTGTTAGGGTAATAAACAAAATGTCCTTTATATACTGATTTCAAAGTGAAGGTAACAATTCCAAACTTTTTAAAGTAATACTATTATTTTCACCCACCATTCTCAAGGTGGCTTAATAGGTTGGTGACTTTATTTTTTTTTTATTAAAGATTTTTATTTATTTATTTGACAGACAGAGATCACAAGTAGGCAGAGAGGCAGGCAGAGAGAGAGAGGAAGAAGCAGGCTCACTGCTGAGCAGAGAGCCCAATGCGGGGCTCGATCCCAGAACTCTGGGATCATGACCCGAGCCAAAGGCAGAGGCTTTAACCCACTGAGCCACCCAGGCGCCCCAGGTTGGTGACTTTATATCCAAAGTAATTTTTTTTTTTTTTTAGTTTTTAAAATCACTTAATCTTTAATCATGTTCTCAAGACCCTCACCTAGACAGGCCCCAAAGTTCATGCATGGCAGTCTACTCAAGTAGGAAAATGCCAAAGCATGGGACATTCTGATGAGACAATTGTTTAACACTGTTCTTTTGACTTGGAACCTTTTGAATAACCTCCCCCTTCCAAAATAAAAGAAAAATCAAGCATCAGCTTTTTCTCTCCTGAGTAATGCATAATCCATATATGTATCCCCACTTCATGGCTCCCCTCTACCCACTGGGGGGTGGGCTGAAGCTGAGAGACAGGATGAGGAGAAATGGGGTGTGGAGTCAGGGGTGGGGGCTTAAATGGGGCGATGGGAGAAATCATCACGTGCTTTACTCAGTCATTCAAAAGACAAACAAGCAGAAGCTGCGTTTTCCTTACTGATTCAGCCCCACCAGTCTTGCCAAGTCAAACGTCCTCCTGCCCAAAACAGCCTCACGGAATTGGCTCCGCAGAGTCAGCCCCTTCCAACAACCCTGATTAAAAGATCTCCACGTGCAAAACAGAGAATTTGGGTTGTTGCTGTTTTCTGTTTTCTGTAAGAATCGCCTAAATAACACCCACCCAAAAGGCCTGGAGGGATTCAGAGTTAGTTGTCTGCTGACCACAAGGGGATAAAAAAGCTGCCCAGGCCCAAGCACTAACCAGCAGGACGCACAGCCGTCCTCCTGCCTCCTTTGCGGAAAACGAGCACCACCCCTTTATCTAAGACACTGAGTGAGGAGGGCACCGCTAAAGAAGGCACGGGATGGCTCTGACTGGACACAGCACATCGGGTTGCAAACCTCCCGCGCCCTGGAGACAGGACCGCTCCTGTGTAGACCAGCCACACACCCTCTCAGGGGCCTCCTCCCTCACCTGACCGGCTGCCGGAGAGTGACCCCTTCACCGCACGGTGGTCCCCGCCAGGTCAGCCGACCCCACCAGGCAGCCCTTCTGTGGCACACCTGCCGGGACTCTGTACTAACTCTAGACGAATGAACACGCTAGAAAAATGAGGCCTTCCTCTCTGAAGGGGCAACTGAAAGAAAGATTCTCACCCCAAACTTCCCAGAAAAGTTGATAAGAAGTAGCTGGATCCTATCTGTTTGCTGTGCTTTACTGGGCAAAAGTTTACCTTGAAAGGAGGGAGGAAGGGGACCCGAGGAGCCGGGAGAGGGTAGGAGGCCACTCGCCGGCACAGTCTCCGCACGTCTCCTCGCCATTCAGCAAACCCCAACCTCATACATGATACCGGTGAGTTAGCATTTTTACAGCACAACTGAGGAGTCGTAAGGTGCCCGATTATGGCCCTGTGGTCTGGAAGAGCTCCGTTCAGCCCTGGATGAGTGATACCATCCCCTTTGATGCCTCCCTTTGAAGCCAGGCGGCACTGGCCTTCCCCAGGAGTTACGAGTGACTCAGCATCAGGCTGCCAGCAAGGACTGTCCCCTCCGGCTATCTGGAAGGAAAAGCTGGAACACTTTCTAACTCTGTTACAAGCTTTTGGAAATCTGAAGGAAGTTGACGTATTTTGTATTTGTTGACTAGTAAAAGAGAACCTTGGAGAATGATTATCCTTAAAAATCTTTGCAAAATGTCAACAGCCTCCTTCTCGTCCCCAGGGCTCTCACCTTCCCTTGTCACATCATTTTGTCTGACTTTTGGCCTTTACATTAATTAGTACTGGATAAAAGCACTGGGGGAAAGGGTTGGGGATAAAAAGCTTCAGTCGAATTCAGTCCTTCATTTCCAACATCTGTGTCACTGAACCGTTCCAGACACTTTTATATAAACTGAACAAAAAAAAAGAGCTCTTTCTATAGTGAAAGTTATTAAGGAAAGATAAACAATATATAATTCAAAAAATTATACAAAAGAAAATCATCTTTGGATTTCTGTAGCTATAATAATGCCCAGTTACTGCAAATGCTTTTCTATTTCTATTCTAAAGAATCCAGATTTTTTTTTTTTCACCAGCAATGAACTGCTCAGAACCTAGGGTAAGCTGTTTATAGATTAACTTCTATTCAAATGCCGAGGACAACACTTGCTATGTGGAGGCGCCCTATGGTGATTTTTTTCTTGTACATGGAAGAATCCGATTGCAAAGCTCTTAATTTAAATATAGATTTTCATATAATAAGTCTTTACCTACAATCACAGGCTCATTTGTTGCTGTGATTTTTCTGTGGGCCACGTTCATTATGAAGAAGAAACTTTGATTAAGCCTATCCTTGCCTGTAGTGCTTTGCTGCGAACCTTACAAAGCAGGTTGAATTGATGAGATCCCTGGGAGTTGATAAGAAGAAAAATGCAGCTGCAGACACAGAGACATTTTTATCACTCGTTCTGAGAGCTCACATGGAATAAACAACATAATAAAGCAAAGGAGACTGTATCAGCAGAGACATTAAATGTTTGTTTGATTATGATACAGTGGTAGGTAAAAGAACCCAGTTCTGTGCTCAGGCTCGAGGACACCACAAAGCACGTGTCACTTAGCTTCCATATCCTGCCCTCATTAGTGCCTCAGCCAGCATGTAAAGCAAGTTTCAAGGGTCCGCTCTATTACTGTGACTCTGTAGATTTGACTTATAGATATTTTGGGGTCATTTCAGCCATTACCCAGAGTAGCCAGGCTCTGGCCAGCTGGGGATGAAGTCAGTCCTTGAGTAGATGAGGGAGTCAAGAAGAGGGCATTTCCATGTTTTTCGTCTGCAACAGGTTGCAAGTGTTTTTTCAAGGTTTAGAGGAATATTTATTTCTCAGTAAAGACATACCATTCTTGCTTTACAAAGGGTTTTGTGTGAAAGGTTTTGGGCAGGTCAAATTTTTGAAAATCGCATTGCTAAAAATTCAAAATTGGGTCTGTTACTTTAAGGAACCCTCTTATTAGTTTTCCAGCATTATGAATACTTTTTCATCACAGGGACAAAAGGTGGCTCCTAATTTACCTGATTCTAAGTTTGATTTTGGCCACAGGTTTCCAAAAGACTGGTCATAGCATGCATTAGGATCACGTCATATAAGACAATATACTCTGTGTCTAGTCCACTCATTAAAGCCTGTGGAAACTGAGGCAGAGACTATCTGAGATACGGAGTCCTCTTTGAGAAATAAGAAAGAGCTTCCCAACTGTATTCACAATTTCTACCAATTACACCAAATCTTGCCTCTTCTATGTTAGAAGAGCTCTTTTTTGGGGCACCTGGGTGGCTCAGTTGTTAAGCGTCTGCCTTTGGCTCACGTCATAATATCAGGGTCCTGGGATCGAGCCCTGCATTGGGCTCCCTGCTCAGCAGGAAGCCTGCTTCTCCCTCTCCTACTCCCCCTGCTTGTGTTCCCTTTCTTGCTGTGTCTTTCTCTGTCAAATAAATAAAATCTTAAAAAAAAAAAAGAACAGTTCTTTCTTAATCCCTACATGTTAAACTGTTGAATACTGCAGATTTAAACTAAGAAAAATGGATATATTATAATAAAAAAGAACCCTAGCCCTATAATCATAAATTTTGAGATTTAGAATGAAGTCTTGTTTATCATTATAAGATGAGAAGCTTACAAGTTGCTTGCCCTCAGTCACATAGTTAATAGTAATCTAACTAGAAAATGTTTAGTCTTCCATTCCATTTCATTTTTTTTTCTACATGTCAATTTCTACCATAAACAAAAGAAAGATTCTTATGAAGTATACAAGTTGAACAAAAAGGTAAAATAGAACCCAGAATACCGGCCTGCTTCAACTTGGGGACAGAGAAAGTGAAACTATGGTTCCTAACAAACACAGTGATGTCTCTGTACTGACTGCAGAGCCTCAGCCCTAGACCAAGTTTCCTAGAGAACTCGTACCAAGGGGAAATCAATTTCACCAGGGAAAGGTGGGTACATTTATTGAAATCCAAGAAAGCTAGAAAGGAAGCATCCTGGATTTGAATGTGGCTCCAAAACGTACTTGCCATGTGCTCTTGGACAAGTAAATTTAATCTGAGCTCATTTCCCACCACCCCCACAGACCTCTTTCAAGCAGAGCAGGCAGATCTCCATGATCTGTGCCAAGGGCCCCTGTTGTTTTGGCTACGGATTAAGGGATGAGACATCCAAAGCTAAGTTAAGGCAACATTGACTAAAAGATGGACTGGTTCAGACTCTGCCGAAGGTTATTCCCATTTGGCTAGAGACAACCTGACTCAGTCAGATGCCTACCCCGAGCCCTCAAGCAGCTCAACTTTAATGCCTAGAGAATCAGGAGGCTAACAGAACAAGCTGAGAGACCCATCATAATATTGGAAAGTACTGGTCCCAGCCCTGAGCAAACAATGATTTTGTGATGCTGTTGACCACTTATCTTCCATACAATGAAGTATATTCTAGATAAGGGTTTCTCAATCTTGGCACTATTGATATTTTGGGCTGGGTAATTTCTTTTATCGTGGAGGGTTACCCTGTGCATTAGAAGATAATTAGCAGCATCCTTGGCTTCTACACACTAAATGTCAGTAACATGCTGCCCCCAGGTTTTGACACTGAAAAACAGGTCCAGACATTGCAAAATGTCTGCTCGGGCAGTGGAGGCAAAAATAGACCCCAGTTAAGATCCATCTTCCCAGATGAAGGCACTGTTGTGGGTACTGGGGACACAAAGAGAAAGATGCAGTCTCAGTCCTTGGAAAGCTCCGGTAGTGTGAGAATTACATGTGACACTACGGATGGGCAGTGCTCCCAGCGCACTCCAGGCAGAGAGATGGCGAGCAGAGCCTCAGGAGGATAAAAGAGCTCGATTCTGCCGAAGATCAGTCAGCGACTCAAGGGGCTGCCCTGCTGCCCAGTGCTTCCATGAGCAAGAAGGTAGTAATAAACTCCTACCACCTCCCACCTTCTCCCAGAATGATACTCTTAAAGGGGCGGTGCATGGCACTCTACAGGTGACCACTATGAATTGCACATCCGTGTAGGTGAGGCTCTAGGCTATTCAACAATGGGTGTGCCTTGAGAGCTGACATTCTACCAGGCTGGACACGTTTATAACGGAAGCCACCAGAGCCTTCTCCTCCGCCCTCCTTCCACCTAGCATTAAAGTGCCCAAGTGACCCAAGCCCCCCACGGCTACGGAGTGGAGCACCATGCATCAGTTGGTTGGCAATGCAAACAGGTGAAGCATGGTATGTGAAAGGTGTTTGCAGGTCTGGTCTCACTGCAGGGAAATTTACAAAGCTGAGTCAGAGTCTCTACAGTGCTGTCATTAACGGCGACTGAAGTTTCTGAGCTAGTGAGGGGGGGAAGCTGGGGGTGGTGGTGAGTCAGCGTTGATGTTCTGTTGGTCCAGAGCATCCACGGGTCTGGGGGAGGGGGATATGGTGAAAGGTAGTGGATCAGGGATTCAGGACACCCAACCTCCAGACCCTAGTCCTCCTCATAACTGGCTACAGGGACTGGGCAACTTGCCCTCTAAGGACTTTGGTAACTCAACTCCTGTTAGCGAAGCTATAATATATGCAGCAAAAAGCATCCATATTTGGTGTTCTGTTTGACAAGCTTTCACAGCCGAACACACACCATCACACAAAACAAGCTGCAGAACTTTTCCAACCCCCGCCCCCCCACCGAAATTTCCCTTGTGCTCCTTGCGAATCCACCCTCTTCCCTGCCTCCCAGGCAAACATTTCCTAATTTCTTTCCCCACAGGTTAGTTTTACAAGGTCTTGAATGGCACATAAACAGAATTAGAAGATGTGTATTCTTTGATGTCATGGTTCTTTCATTTAATATTTCGGAAATTCATCCATGCTCTCTTGTGTATCCGGAGATGGCTCCTCTCACTGTTGCGTCGTATTCCCCCTTGCATGAGGACGCCACCATTCAGCCAGCTGTTATTCTCCTGTTGATAGACATCTGGGCTGGGTCCAGTTTTCAGCTATTACAAATCAGGCTGCTAGTAACACTGTCATTCACGTCTTTTCATAAACATGTTTCAATTTCTTTCACGTAACTTTGTCTTTAAAACAGCAGGTTGTCCCACAATAGTAGGATGGATTTCTCTGCAGGCACCTTGGGAATTGCTACAAGGGTAAAGGGAGGAGAACAGAGCAAATGCAAGACCCTTCCCATCGTGTTTCCACCAGAACTGCTCTTCCATCAAAGATGAGAAGGCATTTCTCAAGGTGTCATGTGAAGGGAGGGGTTCCACACACGACCTGAAAGCCATCTCAATAGGTACTTGTTAATATCCCTTCTAGCTCTAAGAATCTATGATTCTTCAATGGTTGCAAGGAAAATATTTCACGGCTGATACTTAAATTATGTCCTCTAAATTTTTCATGACTATCCCCTATTCAAATTCCTGCAGCAGACCCTGCGCTGCATGGAAAATACAATACAAGTTCACCAGCAAGGCCTTTATCATCACTCTCCCAGTCAGTCTGGATATTTTTCAAGGACCATCTCCAATGCTTCGCTTTCCTCACCGCTCCAGTCACAGGACTGCGCTGTCCTCACAAAGCAGAGTGGCTAACACCCAGCTGTACCTTCAACCTAGCTATTTCTGCGACCAGAATATTCTTCTCGCCCTCACCTGCCAAGGTCCCAACCAGATTGAAATCTACACCCTTCTATAAACTTGGGATATTTTTCTGCATCCGTGAGAACACATATGTTATGTGTACATATAGTGTCATAGTGACGTGTGCACGTACCTAGATCCTCGCTTCTAAATCTAAGAGCCAGGGAATGTCTCCTTCCCTCCCTCTCTCCTTTGATTCATGTATAACACCAAGAATAGTCCTTTTTCATGCAAGGCTAAAATCAATACTGGCTGAATGTGATTTGTGAGTATGTATGACTGTTATTTTCCTAAAGCTTTAAGCCTAGTGAAAATGCAGGCTGTTCACAGAAAGAGTAAAACCTAAAGGACATCCATGGGACCTTCACTTGTAAGCTTACCTTGCTCAGTGACCTTTCAAATGCATGATCAATTTTGTAAATCTTGCCTCCCACAAAACTACCACTGACACAAATGGCCCGTTGAAAACTACTGCTGATTTCCTTTCAGGATAACCGGGGTGTGATTTCCTGTCAAAGCCCAGTAATATCTCAAAAAAAAAATAAAAATAAAAAATGCTCCCCAAGTGCTTACAGTGCTCATTTCTGCCCCATGGTCTAAGGCAACTGCTATCTGGCACTGCGTTAAAAAGCTCAGTCTCACTCCTATTTACTCATTCTTCACCTCATATATTTCCTCCTTAGCTTCAGATGCTGTTCCTTAGCTTTCTTTTTACATCTACTCAGGAAAACTGAAAGAAAGGCATTTGTATTCCTTAAACTACGCCTCAAAATCAATCTCATTACTCTTTAGAATTAGTTTGCATCAACCGTAAATCCTCCAACTTTTATGTGTCCTGGAAACCTTACAACATAACAGAAAAATAGATAATATCCATCAAGAAAACATGCATCGAAGCAAAAGAATGGATTAATGTCTTTTGGAAGATTCCACCAAACCCTATGCCAAATTATAAAATTTGGAAAAGGACGAAGCTGTAGAGAAGCATTTTGGAGGATCGATTTTTTTTCCCCCCCAAGTAACCCTTTAAGCACCAAAACCACTCTATTTTCCCCCTATCCTTTTAAATTAAAGAGTAATAAAAAGTATAACCGTTTCCTGCATTCTACGTAGGCTGTGTTAAAAAGAAATTCATTTTATCTCGAGGTCTCGTGATCATCATCAGGCAATCCATTGACCTGCGGCGGGTCCCAGGAAGAATGGCTGAGGAGGACGTGGGTAGGGCAGGGTCTGGAGCTATTAACGCTCTGTTGACCACAGGAAGGTGTTTGGGAATCCTGGCTCTGCCGTCCTGACCACCGGCTGGCAGACGCCACCTCTCACCACGGCCAATAGCCGGGTTCTTCTTGCTCTCTACTTTCCTGCTTCCACTCAGACAACCAGGTGTATTCAAAGGGTGTCCAAAAGGAAAGTAAATCATTTTCCCAGGAAAAACAGGATGTCTCTTTGATGAGTAAGGAGCATGAATATTCATGCTTGTGTAATTCAAATATAAATGGGGGCATAAAACCTGTAAAGAGTAAAACCTCATGAGAGTATGGGATGTGTGTGGGATGGGAAGGGAGTAGAGGGGAGGAATGACCCAGAGAGTAATGGCTTTCTGATCAAAATGAAAAGAAGATTATTGGCAGCCATCAAGCTGGAGTCTTTCCTATTTCACCCTAACTTGTAATCTACGGAGGTTCCTCCGCTATAGCCTTAGTCAGAAGCTGATGTTCACCAAAGGCTGCAGAAGGCATGTTTTTATTTTATTTATTTTTTATTATGTTATAGTAGTTACCACACAGTAGTACTTCATTAGTCTTTAATGTAGGCATGTTTTTAAAAGGGGGGTGAGGGTGGGGCCTGGGACTTGTAGCAAGGACCAGAAACAGAAGTAACCACCACTGAAGAAATGCTGACGATCAGTGGCCACATTTTCAAGTCCCTTTTCCATCGCTGGCAGGCACAGAGACTCAAAACTCTCTATCGTCAGCCGATCAGTCTGTTGGACGGAAACAGCCAGCTGCGGAGGTTATCACGGGTCCCTACAGGTCACTGGGGAGAGAAAGCAGGGTGCCCAGCACTGCAGGACAACAGGCATCTGTCCACCCACCATACAGCTGCCAGCGTGATCCTTCTAAGGAATAATTCTTACCCCTCCCCTGATCAAATCTCTGCTGCGACTTCCTAGCATAACCAGAGTTAAATGCAGACTCTGCACCACGACCCCTATAACAAAGCCCCCCCAGGTCAAGGCCCCATGTACTCCAAGTCCAGTGGCGTTTCTGCTCTCTGTCATCCCAAGATTGCCCTCACTCATGGCGGGATGCTGGCTCTTCCTCCTGCTACAAGTGTTTTGACCCCAGATCTCTGAAGCATTATGTGCATCTCAAACCTCAATCCTGCATAAGGCTTTTCTAACATGGCCATGTAATACTCTCAGTGACACCCATTAGCGCCTGAAAGGATCTCAGTGGGACTTATTATCTGTCCCTTGCTCTAAAACAGCAGTTCTCAACTGGGGGTATTTTGCCCTCCAGAGGGCATTTGGCAATGTCTAAAGACATTTTTGGTTGTCTCCCCTGCGAGGGGAGGGAGGAAAGACTCCTGGCATCTAGTGGGTAGAGGCCAGCAATGCTGTCAGACATTCTACGATGCATAGAACAATCCCACAGCCAAGAAGTGTCCAACCAGGAGCATCAACGGTGCTGTGGCTGAGTGACCCTGGAATGGAACAGAAGCTCCTTGGGGCTGATACCATTCCATAAACTGCTGTATCCCCTGTGACTTGAATACTATCTGACACACAGTAGGTGCTCAATCAACATTTGTGAGCCTACTAAGCTACTCTCGTTCCTGGGGTTCCCTGATGAGGACTGCGTGTGTCATTGCCAGACCATATGATATCAATAGCTGTGTTATTTGTAGCACATATATGTGTATAGTATTCATATCCATTTATGTTTACACATCTCCGCGGCAGCTAAGCATAGCACGATACACTCTGCTACTGGTTATTCTCAAATAATCTTTTTGATGTCGTTACAAATTTGAGAATTGAAAGATTTCTATCAGGCGAACATCTCAACAGGAAGTGCAGACCTGATGTTTGCATCTGAGCACCTAGAACCAAAACTGGGCAAACAAGGTAAATAGTGGCCCTTATAAAATGGCGAGCCAACAAGGATTATTCCAGTTGGGGTGGGCCATGTGTGAAAAATGGGCTTCGTGAGATAAACGGTGGTAGGTTTACGTCATGTTAACGTAGCTAAGCAGGAACTGTTTCCCACACTTGCCTCCCCTGCGATGCTCTGGGTTAGCAGGGACCCCGGGAGGTGTTCTGGGTGAGATGGGAAGAGGAGCCACAGCTGTTGTCCTTCTGCATTGGGTAGGTTGGGGCTGGTGCCGTGGGCCACGGCAGCACTGCCTGTCATCGTCTAAGGCTGGCCAACTCGTGGTCAAGAGTCAGCAAATGGGCCTGCCCACCCTCTCTGCAATGCCTCCTTTACCTGCTCTGACTCCTGGCCAGGTGCACACTCAGTTCTGTGATGAACAGGTTAGGCAGTTGCTCCTGGACGTCGGGCCCATCATGGACGTTGCTTGACGGCAGCAAGAGACCAACGTGGCTTCTAGTCCACACACGTAGATGCCAGCTTACCCTCATGGGTTCCGCTTCATCTTTGCCGCGTCTAGTTCACATCCAGCGTCGCCCCCTCCACCCCCCCCACCCCCGCTGCCTGCCCCACCAACCGCAGGCCCCAGGATCAGTCACAGAGGCAACAAGCCTCCACTGACTGTTTAACCAGATCCCACAACTGCATAGGGAAATCAAGACAGTAATCCCAGCGGCTCTGCTTTTCTGATCAAATCCTGACCTTTGGTGGCCTTTCCACATCCTTCCGAATTCTGAGACATGCTCTGTGTCGGCAAGGTTGCCACACAGTTGGGGTCCACGTCGATGGGATCTTATTAGAGGGAAATGGACTTTAGCATGTGGATACACTCAGCTTTGACTCCAGATAATTAGAAAAACACTTAATAAATCAGATAAAGTGGTCATGCTTATATAAGTGCCTATGGTTAGGGTTCTCTCTATCTTTTTAAATATCACTGGGATTGATTTTCATGGCTTTTTGTAGCATTTGATGATTTCGTCTCCCTTTATCAAAATCACTTGTGCCACATCATCGCCCTCCCACTTGGTGTTTGGTGAGGAGACCTCGGATCAACGGGCACAGATGGCTTGCAATGTTTAATAACCATCCCCTGAGCAATTAAACTCACTGGGAACAAGAGCGGGGGGTAAGATGGGGGCTCTGTGTGCCCCAATCCTCCACAACCGATCTTTATTCTGGGCCTGTAACTCTGTGCATTTAAATCTTTTGCCTTTGTCTTGATAACCTGCTCATGGAGTCCATTTTAATAAACATTTTGCTTGGGAACTCCTGCACCATTTTTCTGATGGTGAAATAGAACACGGCTGGCATGCTGTGTTCCAGGGCAGATCGCTCATCATTTGGCCTCTTATCCATTTTTCTTGAACTGCATTACAAAGATGACAGAATTAAATGACCTTAGCAGAATCTGACAGTTTATGAAGGCAAATTAGCCAGCATAGGGTCAGAAGGGACAAACCACCTAAGAATGGCTTTCAGCAGGTAAAGGCTTAGAGCTCAGACAAGTGGCTGACCCTGGCAGCCCAGGACTGGTGGCAGACGAGAGCTGGATCTAGAGACCAGTCTAATACAAATGCTGGGGACAGCAGCGATCGGCAGGTGGGCAGGGAGAAGAACAGAAGAAAACCTTCAGCTACAAGAAGATGGAAACTGATGATGCTGGTAGGCAGGGGCACGTCTCTATCTTGTAGCTCTCTTACACACACACCCTCATGTACACACACTTAAACACCAACCTACCTGAGCAAGCAATGAAAAGATGAGGACATTGGTCATCTCCCGAACTGGCCACTGCTCATAAGCAACGTTCCTTGGGCCTGATTCTCTCTGTGAACCAAGCTCCTATCTTTTACTGTACTGCCGCATCTGCAGGGCTTATGGGTATATGTGGCTTGAAGAACTTTAATAGCCTCCCAATTCAGATGGTGCAGTGATATTACACCTTTTAAAAGTAGCTGGGACAGACTTTATTACTGGCCCCAACTTTTCACCCCTCTGCATCCGTGCCTTGCCCCAGCCCCATAAATGAGCAGTGAACCGCCCACCCCGTGACTTTGAGCTTGGCTCTGGGATGGGCTTTGGAAGTAACAGCATGCCAGTTCTAAGTCGAAGCCTAGGAGATGTGAAGAGCTGCCCTGGCTGGTCCATGGGTCCAAGGAGGAGGAGAGGCCAATGGGAGAGAGCCCCACCCCGCCCCCCACCTGCTGAACCACACACCTGCGACGAGACAGAGAGGGCCCAGCTGCTGCCACCAAGGCAGCCTGGCGGAGTCCGGCCAGACCTCCACCAACCTGCCCCCGCACAGTAATAACCAAGTCAGGGGGTGGTCACACAGGAAGAGCAAACTGTTGGAACACCAGAACCCTTTTATGAACAAAACCTACAAATCAGTCAGGTAGAGTGGATCTGTTCTATTTGAGGCAGGACGTAGGTCCTTGAGCCCACTTGTCCCCCCTCATTATGACAGCTTCTGAGGCACCTCCACAAACCATAGTCAGAAAGCAATTACTGTAACGGAACATGCCCTGGATTGGGAAATAGAAGTCCTGAGTTTGAATCCACTCTGTGTCACTCAACTCCCTTTGAGATTCAGCTCATAGCTGCGTGAGGAAAGAGGGAACAATAATGTTTGACGCTACTCAACCAGTCTCTGAAGTTGATTAGATAAGGATAGGCGCACAAATACAGGTACACGGATAGAAAGTATCATGGTCATCATCACCACCCCCTCCCACGTGATCACCCACATGGTGGAGAGACTTGCCAGAGCCATGCCTTCACCATGACTGAAGCCAAGAAGTGCGTGTGTTTGGGGGGGTTGACAGAGGACAGGGCTGGTAGCTTTCAATAGTCCCTCCCAAGACCCCCACGAACTTGGACAACACATAATTGTTTTCTACAATTTGTTTTAAGTGGATGACAAATTACAGATACACTGTTCTTAATGCTTTGTGTGTTTTCTTATGCTCAAGGCAACAAGAAAGATCTATAGGGTTTAGGGTTTGGTGCAGCAAGAGAGGCACACACAGATGAGGGACTCTCGGGAGTTGTTCTCGGATGTCAAGGGCCCATTTGTGGCAACAGGCGCTATAGCATAACACATGAGACCAGGGCTTGGGACACACACCAGTCTGCGGGTGAGGCCTGGAGCTACTTGCTAGCTGTGCAACCTGGCTGGCAAGTCTTTTAATTTCTGTCCACCTCAGTTTCCTTATCTGAAAATGGTGATTATATTATCTATGCATTGGATTATTGGGAGGATTAACTGAAATTATATCTACAAGATGATTAGTGCAGTTTCTAAGAACCCAACACACAATTACCGTTGTAATTATCAATGGCTGAGGGATTATTTTATGCCCATTATTCTGCTGTCAGAGGACCATTATGATTGTGGTGACACGACAGACCTTCTAATTAAGAGCCTGGGTTTTGGCAATTGATGAATGTATCTTAGCACCCTGCCTTGCTGCCACTCAGCTGCTTGGTGACCTGGCACACAGTGCAGAACCTCTTAGCCCCTGGAGTAGAAGCCAGGTCTTTGCCCTGGAGGACTTGACAGCCGGCCTTGCAGCGGGGTAGGCATCAAGACAGATGACCAAAACTGCCACCAATGGGCAACATGAAAGCAACACAAGCACAAGGGCTCTAGGAACAAAAAAGAGGGAGCAGTTAATGAGCAGCCAAGACATGTGTTGGAGAGGGTGGACATGAGACTGACCGACTGGCCTCCTGGCCCATCTGTTGCTGGGAGTGCAAACACTCCTCGCCAATCAACATGGGAAATGCCACCATTGCCCAGCGTGACAAACACCATCAGAATAAACCTCATGCATTTTACAGCCATATTTCTCCAAGGCCCAGAGCCCTGCCAGTGGACTCTGGCCTCTCCAGAGTGATTAGACCAAAGAGACCAACAACATCATAGCCGAGGAGGAGGGCCAAACTGAGAGGCTGCCCATAGGCAGGGACCCATCCGGCTCTTTTGATGTTTGTAGCTAAGAAACATCCTGGACATGAATTAAAATCTACCAGATCACCAGCCAAAGTCTGCCAGTGTTTATGGGCACAGAGTGATTTAGGCAAGTGGTCTGTCTGCTCCTTTGAGGCTCCCTTTTTGAGTCTACGCTGAATAGCTATTTGAAGCTCCCTTGAGCCCCACACCCTCCCTGGACGCTGCTGGCCACACACATACAAATAGGGTCCTCCTCAGGCCTCTTGATCTGCAGAGGCGGTACCCTCTGGCAGGAAAAGGCATTTTATCAAAACCCTGTTGGGGGTGCCATGCATAATACATAATAGCAATGCTCTAGAAATTTTAAAATGTTCATGTGGCTGTTACTCAAGCTCTATTTTAAAGAGATAAATGTGGACAGAGTAGATGACCCAGCCTGTCTTCCCAATTGAGATTCTATTTGATTTGTAATGTGTAAGTGGAAAATTACATAGAAACACTGTGAATTCTACTGGGAGGTCTACTAATTTAGCATTAATTACCACTTCCCTTCCACATGGCATGGCCATTCACCAGTTAAATTTGTTCCTGGTCATCCTGGAAGGATAACAGCAAGAACATCCCTCTATGCCCGAGATGGTATCTGTCAGCACTTCTGCACCTTTTTGCCACATAAGGAGAGTTGGATGTAATTTACTTTAGCTAAAAAGGATTGATGTCTTTTTACAGTAACTGTGGAAAAGAAAATGTTATTCAGTAAAAGCAAAGGGGGCAGAGAGAGGCAGGATGGAAGGAAGACAGGGGTCACCAACCATGACAAACTGAGGCCCTCCTCTCAAAGAGTTTAGTGAGGCAAGAGTAGAGTGTCTTCAAAGTCAGGCTTGAGTTTGGGCTTGATATGAGAGGTATCAGTGGTGCTAGGTAAGAAGGTGACCTAGTGAAAGAAGATTCTTCAGGCCTGGGTTGGTTAGCGTGTTCAATGGATTTGAGAAAGATATAGGTCAAGACCAGGAGACAAGAGAGGAAGCTAGAGGACTTGACAAGATCCTGAAAGGATGAAGGCCTGTGGGCCATGCCTCCTGTCCCAGCAGCCCCACACAGTCCATGTGGTGATGATCTGAGCCAATGGAGATAAAGAATCAGTGAAAAGCTCTTTTGCCTTCAGCGTTTCTGGTTTTAGTTACTGCTTATTCTACAATAGATATCCAATGCAACATGTTATGAAGAATTCAGGTAGAAATTTTACATAGAAAATGGCACAAGAATGTACAGGTTGGCATGAGTGGGGAAGATGTGCTGGGTCTACACTCTGGTTGCCAATGAGCTGACTGTGAAGGAGGGTGGGAGATGGAAATGGGAGAGGCAGGAAAACAAACGGTGGCTCCTTCAAGGCCTGTTAGACAGGACAGACTCACTCCCAGGAGAGACTGTCAGGAGACCCTCTCGCTTCCTGTTCGCATGCATCTGCATGCAGTGGGTCAGAGAGGGGAGGGCACAGGGACACGCAGACCATGGTGGCCACCGTGACAGAAGAGAAGGTGTTCTCTGCTGCCCAGAGCACCAAGAAGAAGAGAGGCTCTCTTCCCACAGATCCACACTTTATTAGCAGGGTAATTTGGGGCAACATACTCTTAGTTGTTTTAAGGTTTCTCATGTGTGAACTAGGGATGATGATAATACTTGGTCAAGTAGTGAGCATTAAATAAGAACATACGTGCCGGGCAGCCAACGCGGTCTGCAGTATAGCAAGGCAGGTGAGTGTGTGAGCCTGAACAAAAGAATACCACACGGATAGCTGTAACACTGACTTTTAAGGAAGGAGGATTCACAGTCTTCTTCAAAAAACAAGACACATTCCGCATCAGCAAGTCTTATTTTTGGCTAACAAATCCGTGTTCTTACTCGTCGGTGACAAGGTAAAACATGGTGGCGGAAGGAATCTCGGGTTGGAATCAAGCAAACACAGGCTTGAGGTCTAATTCACAGAGCACCTGCGTGGTATTGGACCAGTCACTTCCCTTCACCACATCACCTCAGGTCCTCTGAGAGCGATGTTCGTGGACAACAGCACGGTAATGTGCGCCAGATGCACAGTCTTAAAGCCACTTAACGTAGTATCTGTCCATTGCAAGGGGGTGGCAGCTACATTGTTTTTTGGGGGTCTCCTAGAATCCCCACATATAAACATACATAATTAAATAGAAAAATTAAAAAATACATAAATAATATTTACAACAAAACTAGGTGGTAAAATACCATCCCCTCCCGCCAAACACCAAAATTCAAGCAGGTAAGGATAAACCATCAACAGCTACATGACTAGCCAACTCCTGCTCCCAGGACAGAGCCTCACGCTGGAGAGAAACTCCCAAGAGAAAAATCAAAATTGGGCAAAACAGGAATAACAAGATGAAAAAGCAGAAGATCCAAGTAACAGTGGGGACAGAAAATAATAGTAGGACATTTCAGACAGTAAGTTTTTGGTTTTTTTTTTAAACATTGCATGAATAGAAGAGGGAGTTCTGTGAAGTTAGAAAAAACTATCTGAACGAAGTCTTTTGGTAAAACTTCAGGAAAGTGAGCAACAGAAAAGCACTGAGATCAAATTGTACCCAATATTACTATAAGAACAAGAGAAAAGGGAATAAAATAACATCTCCACAGATAATAAAAGCACTCCAAGGAAAACAGCCTCAAGAATCAGATCACAACTGTAATACTTAATTTCTAAATGTGCAAAAGACACAGAAAGATATACTAGACATAAAGAAAACAAGAATAAATAAGAACTAAAAGAAATTCAGAAATGAGGTGACAGAACTTGAAAAAGTTTGAAATTTTTAGAAATGAAGTCTTAACTAGAAGGAACTTAAGAGTGAGTTAAAATGGGGTGCCTGGGTGGCTCAGTGGGTTAAAGCCTCTGCCTCCGGCTCAGGTCATGATCTCAGGGTCCCGGGATTAAGTCCTGCATTGGACTCTCTGCTCAGCAGGGAGCCTGCTTCCCTCTCTCTCTGCCTGCCTCTCTGCCTACTTGTGATCTCTGTCTGTCAAATAAATAAATAAAATCTTAAAAAAAAAGAGTGAATTTAAAGGATGATAATACCTTGAGATAATGAAGAAAATTTTACAAGGAAAAGTGATAAGTTTTTGAAGAAAAGCAAATAAGATGCAACATAATAAAATAACAGGGGACTCTGAAAGGGGAAAGAAAACTTAGAACAAGAGAACATAACAGATACAAATAAAAAAATACTTTGATAAAGGAAACTTTCCTGAAATATAAAATTTTAGAAACTTCATGTTAACATGTTGTTAAAAAAGAAACTACACATGTGAGAATAATGACCCAGAACTACCAATACCAAGACATATACTACCAAAATTTCAAGACTTTAAAGAAAGGGGAGAAAAAAAAAAAAAAAAAAAACAACTTCTGGGGTCCTACAAAAAAAGAGAATGTAACTTACAAGAGAAAGAATACTGGATTATCAGAATGTATGGCAATGTTTTATGCCAAAAGACAATTGAGGAACACACCTAGGTACGCAAGGAAAGAAAATAAAAGCCAAGCATTTTATACCCATCAAATCTGGGTATCTAGGGGTGCCTGGGTGGCTCAGTCAGTTAGGTGTCTGCCTTCGGCTTGGGTCATGATACTGGGGTCTTGGGATTGAGTCCCACATCAGGCTCCGTGCTTAGTGGGGAGCCTGCTTCTGCCCCTCCCCCTGCTTCTGCTCTTTCTCACTCTCCCTCTCAAATAAACAAATTCTTTAAAACAAACAAACAAACAACAACAACAACAAAAAAACTGGCTATCTATATCTCCTTTCTTCTACCTTAAGAATCTTCATTCTCAAGGACACAGAAGATGCTAGGTTTGAATATTTTGTAATCACTCATCTACTCTATTCCACATTATACACACACCATTCTTAATACTGTTACCAATTATGATCACTAAAAAGACTTTAAAAATTTTTGTGCACATGTTAGTTCAATTTTCCCTATACTTTATGGTTATGTCAAATCTGTGTTATCAGCTGGTAGTTATTTACAAGCTATATGTTCTCCCATTTACCCCTCATTTAGTGTGAACTCTTAGTTTTATATATTTAAAGTCTATCACCATCTCTGTCAGTGGTTCTCTAGTCTCTTGGTTGTCTGAAACTCATTCTCTAGTAGATTCTTTAGGAAGAAAGGAGATATGGATGCCATAGGGAGGAAGTAAAACTCTGTAGTCCTGAATTGTAGACATTAGGTTAATTAAATTTGTGAAGTATTTTAACTTTATTTATATTTAAATACATATTTAATTATAATGTATGTGAAGTCACTATATATGTAAGTATAGAAAAAGACATGTAGATATAAGTATTTCCTAGTCCACCATGGAAAAGATGCAGGAAAAAAGGGAGGCTTCTTGAAGAAATGGCTGATTACTGGTCGAAGATAAGCAAGGTATGAGAAGAACATGGAACAAAGAAGGAAGAAGTCAGAGAACTAGAGTGAGAGCAAGAAGAATCAGGAAGCAAGCCAAGGAGGCTCCCATCGGCCAAAGGATAGGACAGTTTGAGCTTTAGTAAGGGTAAGGTTTGCCAATGTTCACTAGCCTTCCAGTATGTTTCAGTCTAGTAGCTCCTAAGGACATTTAAAAAAAAAATAATTGGTCATTTTCTGAACATGATGAGAAAATAATTCACCATCTTGAAAACTAGGTAAATAAAAGGAAAGCTGAGCATTTGAGTTGCTTTTCAGGTATGACTCTATCACTGGGGAGCCATATACTGACAGTCATTTACTCTACATAAACTATTCCAGCTAATAGTAAAAGTGAAGAAGAAATGACAGAATATTGCCAATATATGCCTCCCAACAGGTCCAGTATTGAATAACAGTACTTGATAACATCAAAAAACTGTTAAGACTAGATATCCTATTCCCCCTGATGAAAGAAGCCAATACCACCTATAGTCTTGGCAAAAGGATCAAGTTTGGGTTTGGTAAAGCCTGTATATCTGGCTGCCAATAAGCAGGAATAGCACCATGAGTATGCAATTGCAAAATCTACACTCTGGGAAGGTCAGTAAGTCAAGCAATCTAGGTTCTTAAACAGATACATTGCATGACAAAGAAAGCAACAGCAAGGGGGTGCTGTAGAGGGAGAGACAGAAAATTACTACTAACAGGAAAGACTAAACTATTGTATCTGGGGTTGTGTGATTCAGTAATAAAACTATAAAGAGACAATGAAGCAATTACTGTGAAACTCAAGATAGTGGCTTCCTCAGAAGGAAGAGGGAACTCTGGTTGGGATGAGGGACACAGGTGGGGCTTCTGACTTGACTGTCAAAGTTCAAGTTCTTGACCTAGGTGGTAAGTTACAAAAATGTCCACCTTCCCATAGTTCACTAAGCTGAGTTCTTAAACTCTAGCATGCCTGGGAATCCTTTGAAGGGTCTGTTAAAACAGAGGCCCCACCTCCACAGTTTATGATTTAAAAGTCTACACAGAAGCTCAAACATGTGTATTTCTAGCAAGTTCTAAGACAATGCTAGTGCCACTAACCTGGGGACCACACTTCAGAAATCTTTGCAGTAAACTATCCTTGTTTTGTCTGATTCGGGGTTTTTTGTTTGTTTTTGTTTTTGCTTTTGTTTAGTCTGTGTCTTACTTTTCAGTAAAAAGGTGAAATGGATGGATGGATGGATGGATGGATGGATGGATAGATGGATAGATGGACAGATGGACGGGTAGGCAGGCTCCAGGAGTAGGTGGAAAGAGAGGCAGACTGACAAACAGAACTAGGAAAAAAAAATCATGGCAAGCCATGGGAAGATTGCCTTACCACTCATATGTTATACACCTGGTCCCTCTTTGCTCAATGATATGCTATCCAACGAATTCATAGGTTTGCTAGGTATCCCTCTGTAACCTCAGAAGCTTTCTCTTCCAGTCATTATCTGAGAGTTTCTTGATCCAAAAGAGACACTGGAATGTACTTGGAGCCCAGGTCAAAGACAACTTATAATGATTTATTGATAAGGTTGGACACTGTTTTGTTTTTTTACCCTAGGAGAGATATTTTATGCACAAAGCTATCACCTCAGTATCTCTCTACAGTCTGGAACTTTCTTATTAAAGACAAATTCATTCCACTGCATCTTCTTCGAGACTTCCCTCCAGAAGACTGCTGTGGGACAATTTAGAAAAGATTAAACCCGGTTGCACAAATTACCAACTAAATATCTACAAGCTATTTCTTATCTTCTCAACATTTACCCTCAGACCAAAACAAAAAGCAAAGTGTACTTCAGAACCAAGAACAAAAATGTGGTATGTGTTCAAATATCAGAGGCTGGTCTTCAGTCATTTAAGTTTAGGGAATGTTTCCTAGAAAGAAACAAAATAAAAGCAGAAGTAGTAAATAAAGTAGTAAGTGTCCTGAAATATAAAAAAAGAGCAAAATTCCTAGAATTTTAAGAAAATCAAACCGTAGTTATGCAAATAGCAAAGGGCATTCACAAGAGTTATCTAGCCAATAAATTCAATTCCACAAGAGTTTATGTGCCTGCTGCATGAAAGTACAAACATGAATAGAACATAATCCTTGCCCTCAGGACATTAAAATTGAAAAAGGAAGCTCTATCACATTTTTAACTCTAAGATCGGGAAAAATGTAAGTGGTGATATAAAGATACAAGAAGGTTTTGCTTGGGTAAAAAGAGAGATATGATTTATTAGAGGCAAAACCACAGTTGGCCTGCCCCCCTATAAAAGACTCATCTATGAGTTCTATGTGGAATGTCCAGAGAAGGCTTCCTACAATCCACGTTCCTCATATATTGCTGGCTGACATTCAATGCATTCAGCTTCATACCTCGTGTCACAATGTGATTCCTACAGGGCCTATATAACACTCTAATAACCTAGCTGCCTTCTAGGGTTTAGCACAGTCATTCTTAGACTGGGGACCACGCACATATCCATAGACATGTGAATTTTCTACCGAACCACTGTTTATGTATTTCGTTTAAATAATAATCTAAAAGATATTCCTGGAGGCATGATCAGATCCTTGTACTCACAGTGGTCCCTGGGCCACCAGCGTGAGCATCAACCCGAAAATTTGTTGGAAATGCCAAATCTTGGGCCCCACCCCAGTCCTCGTTTTACCAAGATCCTCAGGTGATTCATCTGCACATTAAAATGTAGAAAGCACCAAGTTATATAACCCTCTTAGAACTGAGCAATGCCAGGGGCTTCAGGGTTCCTGTTTGTGTTTATAATTAAGTCAACACCATGTAGTGCCACGTTCATTACTGTCGGCTGCAAAGAAGTGACCAGAGGTGGAACTGATGTCTAAATGGTGCTTTCAGACCAAACAAAGGATGAATAATGTCTCAGCACACTGTGAAATGGAAGGGTTCGTCGTCATCGTAACAGAGAGAACTGTGGGAAAATGAAGGCGCAAAGGCCACGGCGGTTTTGAGTCAGGATGTCATTTCAGTAAAAATAACATCATCTGTCATGTCAGGTTCATGCTGTTACTTTGAAATTCTGAAGTTTGTCTTGCCTCTAACTTTTAAGTCTGTTCTGTTCATTTGAAAACTTCATTTTCAAATTGTTGCTTTCTAGATGCATATAGGCTATAAGCAAATATATAATTAGTTTATACATGGCTTTATGTTTGCACATAGTTAAGTAACATTATAATAAAAGTGGAACAGAACACCTATATTCACAAGACTGCTTTCCTTTAAAGGGAAATAGCTCTCATATTTAGTAAACACCACAACGGTAAAAATAAAGGATGGGCAGCAGTTTTGACAGAAGAGAGGAAAAAGCATGAAAACACAGGATACCTGGAAATCGCCAACAGCACCATCTAGAGAGGACTCTGAGAGGCCAAAGAAACATCTCTCCCATTTCACATACCTTTGTTTTGGATGGCGGAGGACATCAGCCCAGAAATAGCATTTTCAGGGCCCAAAAAGTCAATGCTGTTCCTCCCACATCATTTTAAAACACTAAACAAATGTAAGATTAAAGGATATTCAATAGCTCCCAGAGAAACATCTAGAAATAATAACAACAACAAAATAGCAATTACTACTAGGCATTCTTCTGAGCATTTTACTTACATTAACTCATCTATCTCTATTAATAATCTATGACAAAGTCATTCCTTTGGTAGATTATAAAAAAGGCCATACTTTTCATCCATAGACTCTGTTTCTACGCTTTTGAACTGACTGGTCTTAATGACTTGCTTTCACCAGTGGAAAGTGGTAGAAGTGGTGATGTACCATTTCTGAGTCTAGGCTTCACGCGGCCTTGCCTGCTTCCAGCACATTCTTTACTCTGTGTCTGCTATGCAAATAAATCCAGGCCTACTCATTCAGTCTAAGAAAAAAAATGCACAATTTGATTTTCTTTCCTTGATGGGCACAGTGTAATTATGATCTTCTATAATTTTTTACTTAAGGGAAAAGTTGTTTGCTACTATGATAACTTTCCCTAAATTGTTTTATATATAGAAATATATAAATTTGAGAAAGCAAGAAGAAGCTAGAAGTTAGCTTAATGACGGCTGCTGCTGGGAAAAAAGGAGATAAGATGAAAAGGGATTGCTTTCCTCCTGTGTTTTCAAGAACTTGACTAAAATTGCACAAAAGGTATTTAGTTGCATAGATAAGCCAGGAAAACCATCAGTTTAAAAATCAGGTCAAAGTGTTAAGGTTTTTGCTTTCCTTCCCAAGTCCTACTTAAATACAGCGCATGCCACATTTGACACTCACATATCCTCATACCGCAATTAGGAGATGTATTTGAAGATGATTCCTAGAGGTCAAGGATAGCGCTGGGACAGCTGGGACGCAGCTATGAGGGGGCCTCATTTATGGAGACACGAGTAGGACTACACAGGTGCCAAGAATGGACTATTTTCTAGGTCTTAAATAGTGGCGCTATCAAATTCTAAAGATATTTTGTACATAGTGTGCCACCCTGAACAGCAAGCCAAATCTTTGGTTCTTCTTCTGAAACTTACAGCAATCTTGTGGTCTGGATTTTCTAGAACATTTCCAATTTTAACTGTTCTGTTCCACTGTCAAATCTCCACTGCAATTTTGGCTGAGGGCTTCCTAGACTGTGTGACTTCATGAACAAGTAAACTTTTAGGGGGAGAACATAGTGATGAGGGACTGACATGAGATTGCCAACTTTCAGCCAATGAAGTTACTTTTAAAACAATAAAAAAGTTTTTAAAAGTTAACGGTATTTCTGCCACTGATATGGTTGTATCATCTTGAGTAAATTATTTAACCTCTCTAAGCCTCCACGCATTCAACTGTAAAATGGGGAGAGTAATAAATGTCTCCTCCTCCAGCTCGAGAGTGTTTATACGAACATCTGACACTCTATGTGATCAAAAAAGATATCCAGGACTACTACAATGATTATCGCTGCCGTCACTTTGAGAAAAAGCAATGGGTCCAATGACAATAAATCCTAGCCAGAGTCAAAGGCAAGAGAGTGTCCTCACAAGACCAGTGGCAGAGCTGTCTTAATACATCTGGCCCGGTCTTTTACTAGGGCATCCATAGCTCCCAAGGAGAGCAACCCCAAACCTATTAAACCTTAGTCAACTGGAAGAAAGGGCTTCCAAAGAAAGAAAAAAAATCAGTATTTCCCTCAGCACCCCAGATGTGATAGGATGGGATCTGGATGTGCAGGTCAAATAACCAAGTCCAAGCCCAACTCCCAACCCAGCGGGGCCATCACTGTCTGTCCTTTGCCCACATCTGCAGCCTTTTTGTGTCCATCTCCTGGGCCCTTGGTCCAAGCCGTGCACCTCACTGACTCAACTAGGACCTTATATTCCAGATAAAACCTCCATTAACTCTGCTCACATGAACCGCTGAGGCTCCTGCGTCTGCGTCTATCACGCACTCAACCATGGCGCTATTGTTAAATGTCTGAACTTATGCCATTTTCTTAGTTAAGGAGATTCCAAATCCATCATACAAGCAGGCTGAGCATAATAACCATCATTTTGAGTCCATACTCTCCCATCCAACACACCATAAACAGTCAGCTGTATTTCCTGCCTGTCTTTTTATCTCCCCTAGGCATGTTTACATAATTTTGGTTCATGAAAAAACGTGGTTTCAAGTGTGCCATTGTTGCTGCCCTTTTCAATTACCTGAGTATTTTTCAAGTTACTTCACAGTCTTCAAAGATCATCATTGAATTGCTGTGTAACACTCTACCAAGGAAATGTTTTTAATTTACTTAAGCATGCCTCTCCTGAGGGACATGCCAAGCTTCCCCATTTTTGGCTATTATAAATAGAACTAAAACGAATAACTTCCATGCATATGGATTTTTCCATACTCTGAAATATTTCCTAAAATGAGATGCCCGGAAATTGCATTACTGGCTCAAAAGAAATGGGCCCTGGGATGGCTTTAGAGATATACTGTCAGATTGGTTTTGACAAAAATATGGATGTTTCTTGTGCCAAAGTACCTATTTGCATCTCAGCCATTTCCCAAGCAACTCGTTCTGTCCACTCCTGCTTACACATCTCTTCACTCCCACTTCCCTCTCTTTATCTCCCTGCTGTCTATACCACCTCCGCCTGTGGACAGTCTATCCTGTAGGAACCCTGATTGTCCACGGACACCCTGAACATCTTGCCTTGGTCCAGGACTCCCTGAGTCATTCCTAATATGTTCCTTGGGGGTTCCCTTTGCTCTTCAGGGAACTTTCTCATGGATGGGATATTAAAATATGCCTAGAACTCAACAGACGAATGTGTTTTAAGTGCAAACATATTTGAAGTTCACAACACTTTGATCTGTCCACTAGACAATGTAACAATCATATACTTCCTTAATGCTAAAATATTTTTTAAGACTAATAATGTACAAGAGGACCCATTTCATTACAGTTCTGCTCTCATTAGGAATCATTTGTTCTGAGTGTATTTTGGAACGTATGATTGATGAATATTGATGTGGTCTATAATGTGAGGTTTTTTTTTAAAAAGTGATTTTTTTTTTTAACATGCCTGCACTAAACTTAGTCTTCTGAGAGTCGAAACTGCCATATTTTTCTCTGTAGGATTCCCACTCAACAATCTTGATAGAGATACAAAAGGGGAAAAGATACAAAAGGGAAAGAGAAAAGAAGAAGGGGAGAAGGACAAGAGAAAGAAGCAAGGGAAGTAGGAGAAGCTGCAGAAGGAGGGAAGGACAACCAAGAACTAGGGTTGTGAGCATTTGGGAACTCTGCACTATCAGAAGGTGACTTCAGAGACAAGATTCAAGGTCACAATCAGGACTAGAGATATAACTAAATCTGCTACTGTACACGTATTTCACCACGAAATCCTCCTTTATAGTCATGCAGAAAGAGAGAGAGAGAGAGAGAGAGAGAGAGAGAATGAGAACAGCTTCTCAGAGCTAATTATCCTGAACACTTTATCAGGACCTCCCCTCGCTCCCCCACCCCACCCACTGGGGGAACTTTCTTCAGAGCAGACTGTTGTTTAACAAGACAGCGGAGGCATCTACACATTCTTCTACTGATATCGTGAACTAGCCCGGCAGATAGGCACCAGGAACAATCCTTCCCCCAAACCAGGTATCTATATCTGAGAGCACATTTAAATGTCCGCAAACCGGCCATGTAAAGAAGACTGTATTACTGTCCCGGAAATAAGTCTTAAAGGTGTGTGACTCCCTTCGCCCACGCCTAAGTTGAAAGCCCGGCGATGGAGGCCACCTCTTTGCTGTGTGACCCTGGTCCTTGAGCTTTAAGCTTCTCGTCTGAAAAACAGGAGGACGGCAAGAGGATCTGTGAGACGGGGACAACAACAGCCCTGATCTCACAGGCAGGGTCGTTGTGGGCTTAATGAGTTAATACATCCTCAGAACAGTCACTAGTATATACTAAGTGCTCAGCAAACAGGGAAGGGTTGTGGTCATTGTTATGTTAAATAAGCCAACTGATGAAAACAACACGCCATTCTGAGGGATGCACAGAGGTCCTGTATCTTTTCAAGTGTGTACACTGAGAAAGAAGCCCACATACACGCTGCTCGTATATGAGGTTTCTTTGGCAGCCCCGCGAGTACCAGGGCTCTATGCATTTAGAAGTATGACAGCACAGGAAATAGGCATTTTCTAGAATAGTTTACCTAAGAAGCAAGAAGGTAACACAAATGAAAGGAGAGTGTGGGGGTGCGATTTTAGAGGGGACAAGGAAAGGGAAGCTCATCTTCTGTCTGAACGGAACAGTCACCAGTTAGTTCAAAGCAAATTACTGCTAATTAGGAATCGAGGCCCAATTTTACCGAATCTTCCAAATTTTCAAGATGAACTAGAACTCTGTATTCTTACATAGTTTCTGGATCATTAAATGTTGCAAACTATTTCAGTTGTTTCTAAAAACTCTGTGCAGGTCAATCAAAATGTATTTGTGAGACAAATTTGGCCTGAATTGTGACAGTGTGTCTTCTTTAAGCTTGGAGAAAAACCACGTCCTTCAGCCAGTGTCCCCTAGCCCCACACCGTCCCAAGAACCAGTTCCCACTACGTTTCTGCCACGTGGAGGTGTGAAGAACGTCAGCGCTCCGCAAATCCCCGCACACTGCCCTGGTGCGAGGCAGTCAACGGCAACTCCAGCAAGGGCCTGCTGTATACACGACTATTTATCCATCTTCAGGGGACAGAGAAGAAGTAGGAGCGGGAGCTTTTGTCTCAGTTAAGAGGACAGACACATGCAGGTGAAGCGACAGCCAGCATTATGTCCTACATAACTATTCAGTTGTGTGACGTCCATTTGAGGCACCAGAGGGCTTTGGGACAGGACAGGGGTCCTGAACCAGACCATGAGGCTAGGGGAGCCTGCAGAGAAGACAGAGGGGTACGCTCCAGGTAACAGAGCTATCTCAGGTAAACGCTGGAGAAGTTGGTATGGTCTGGTTCATTTTTAGAGTATATTTTTTTCGATTTGGTCAGGGAAGCATATAAGCCACCCCAACACACTACTGCTGAGGGTCGTAACAAACACTTACGTTGGGGTCGTTGACTATAACCCCAAACATTCCTGAGCCTCTGAACATGATGTGCTGCTTGGCTGGTGGCACCGGGCCATGAGGTGGGGGCCCCAGCCCATAAGAAGCCACAGTCCGGTGAGGGAGGGGGCTGTACAGAGACATGGGGGCAGGCTCGGGGGTCACAGCCATGGAGGGCTGTGTCCAGAGAGCGGAGGTGCCTTCGTGCAGAAGCCACCAGCTGGGCTGCATCTGGGGTGAGTAGGAGTCTGCCAGGCAGACGAGGGGGAGAAAGCATGTTCCAGGTAGCGGCAGCAACACATGCCAAGGCGGAGAATGGTGAAAGCTAGTAGTTTATAGCAACAAAGACACCCGCCCTCTTTTCCACCTCTTCATTCTTGGTCTGTTTCCTAATTACGGCCTTCCTGTGTCTCGGCAAGACAGGAATCTCTGAAGATCCTTAAAGATTCTTAAAACTTGCCCTAGTGTGCTGTTCATTCACGTGAAAAAGCAGCGAGGATGGAAAACCACCAAAGACCAACGTAAAGAGCATGTCTGACGGTGCCTGTGTCCTGGGCTGATGTACTGAACTGTGTCTGTGCAGTCTGGGCACAAAGATGGGGCTGTCAATAAAATCAGCTCTGATCTTATTTATTTGGGGATAGGGCATTCTCTGCTTGGCGTCCGATACACGGGGAGAAGTTCACATATCAAGAATAGAAATTGAACAACAAAGCTCAGGGTTGGTTTTGATATGAGCTCAAGGTTGTTGTATGTTTTGTGTTTGGTTTACAACTCTAAGTGTTAAAAAGAATTTTTTTTAAAGTTAGTACTTATTTTTGCTCAGAAAGGGAAAGCATACTGGGTATTTACCCCAAAGATACAGATGTAGTGAAAAGAAGGGCCATCTGTAACCCAATGTTCATAGCAGCAATGGCCACAGTTCGCCAAACTATGGAAAGAGCCAAGATGTCCTTCAACAGATGAATGGATAAAGAAGATATGGTCCATATATACAATGGACTATTACTCAGCCATCAGAAAGGATGAATACCCAACTTTTGTATCAACATGGACGGGACTGGAGATTATGCTGAGTGAAATAAGTGAAGCAGAGAAAGTCAGTTATCATATGGTTTCACTTACTTGTGGAGCGCAAGGAATAACACAGAGGACATTGGGAGAAGGAGAGGAGAAGGGATTTGGGGAAAAGTGGAGGGGGAGATGAACCATGAGAGACTGTGGAATCTGAGAAACAAACTGAGGGTTTTGGAGGGGAGGAGGGTGGTGGGATGCGTGAGTCTCATGTTGGGTGTTGTGGAGGGCACGTATTGCATGGAGCACTGGGTGTGATGCATAAACAATGAATCTTGGAACACTGAAAAAATAAAATAAAGTTTAAATATCAAAAAAAAAAAAAAGAAAGAAAGGGAAAGTTAAAAAGGTATAAAGCTAAAGAGTTCAGCTTAGGACCACCATTGTCATGTTGCAAAAGGCCACGGAAAGGAACACTCTAAGGGTACTAGGGGAGTAATTTTTAGCATCCTGGCTCCATTACCCGCTACATGGAGCAGTATTTGCACCCTTTCCTTCTCTTTCTGACTGACTTCTGATGACCTTTGAATCCCCAAGGGGAGAAAAGGAAGGAGACTGTGATAGCTTGTTCCAAAGATGGTCCCCAGTGGACCATGCCTCCTGCCCCACTTGTCTGGGTTCTCCTGCATAACCAGTGGAAGGTTAATGCTGCAGTACTTCTAAGGCTAAATCAGAAGAATGTTTGTAGTGTCTGCCTTGATCTCCTGGGACCTTCAGATCAGCTTCAGAACCCAAACACCAGACCAGGAGAAGAAGCCCATGCCACATGGAGAGGACACATGCCGGAACCCAAGCTGAGCTCAACGGCCAGCCAAGTGATGATCCATCATGGACATGTTCAGCTCTGTGAGTATTTAGATGACTCCAGCCCTAGCTGCCATTTGAGAGCAAGAACATGAGACATCCCTGCCCCCGACCCCCAGCAAGGACAACCGAGCTAAATGCAGCCAACCCCTGTAAGAGCAACTTATTACACAGCAAGATAGAACTAGAAGACAGATATCAATAGAAGAGAAAGGAAAATCTGAAATTAAACCAGACTTTTCTACCTGTAGCAACGTGGCCAATGAGATTGAAATTTGCGGCCCAATTGAGCTTTTTAAATTTGAGTTTAGTTATTTATTATTCCTCACCCTCTTCCCTAGTGATCACCTAAGGATAATCAAAGCATATGAGTGTGCATTTTCTGGGAAGAGATACAGAATTAACAAGCCTCATTTCATATGTCTATGTATTTTTCTTAATTGTCTTCAAAGTTGACTTTTTAGCCTAGAAGAACAAAAGCGAAATCTTCAGAAACAAAGCAAGATTTGTCTCCACCAACATCCTTCATGTATTAAAGTCAACAATCAAATACATTGATATGGGCAGTGTACCAGCCTTTCCTATCTTTCCATTTTTAACTCTGAAATGGGCATGACATTGGAAATGTAACAGTTTTCCATTTTCATGGTGATGGCATTTGTTTTTACATTAGATCCTTAGTAGCAAATTCTGGTGTGCCGTCTATGATAGGCTGGTGATTGGCAATTACCTGCCCCATCAGCATCCATTCCCTGTGTGTTCCCTGTTAGTGCCCTCCACTTTGAAACCTTACGGGTCAGCGAAATACAGAGTGTTACCCTTGAAACTGGACACTAGTCTAACCATTTAGAATTAAGAGCAAGACTGCGGGGGAATTCTTACAAAACTTCTGCTATCCTGATCAAAGGAGAGAGCTATGGCCAACACCACTGCTTCACATCTCCCTTCTAAAGTATGGACATGATGAGGGCACCTGGGTGGTTCAGTCGGTTAAGACCTGACTTTTGATTTCAGCTCAGGTCATGATTTCAGGGTCACGTGATCAAGCCCTACATTGAGCTCCATGCTCAATGGGGAGTCTGCTAGAGATTCTGTCTTTCCCTCTCCCTCTGCCTCTTGCCCTGCTCATGCCCTCTCTCTCCCTCTCTCTAATAAATAAATAAATAAATCTTTAAAATGTGGACATGACGCCAGCAGTCACAGAAGCAGCCGTTTTGCAACCATGAGGCAAAAAGTGTGAGGATGAAGGCTAACATAGTAGCAAGAGTAATGAAGAAAACACAAAATAATCAGGATTGCTGGTAGAACTGCCAAAGAGCTGAACGAAGCCTCAACACTGCCTATCTCTAGATTTGTCATGTGAGAAAAAAAATACCCCAGTTATTAAAACCACCAGCGAGTGCTTGTATTACCTGCAACCAAATGCATTTCTGCTTGATAGAGCTAGATTACTCATTAAAACCTGACAAGCAAGATTGAGTTCAATTATACCCGCTCAAATATAATCTTTCTTCAGACTCTACTGTGGTCCCCACGGTTGATGAGGTACATTTTGCCCACTTCAACCACTCATTTAGATAAATGACATTTCAGCACTGAGAACTTGTCCTTTATGAAGAGCCTGCCATGAAGAGCCAACTACTCAGACTGACGATCAAAAAAACATCAGATAAAAGAGCATTAGACTTTCAAAGGCACAATGTAATGAGTGGAGTGACTTGTGGGAGGCCTTTTTTTTTTTTTTTTTTTTTTTGGCATGATTGTTGTGTAATAGCAATAATATTCCTGCCTTTGGGATATACTTGCAGAAACAACTGTTGTGGTTATCAAACATCTCAGCTTTGCTTTAGCATTTAATCACCCACAAAACCCTATTTATTGTCTCTCTACTCCTCCATGGTTATCAGAATCCCATAATTAAGGCATAATGAAAGTAAACAGTGTCACAGAAAACTAGATGTCTTCAAAAGGAGAGTAGTTAAGGCAAGACAAATGTTCCTAAAGATAGCAGCCGAGCCAAGGAGAATTGCTAAGGCTCTGTTTGTGTGTGTGTTGGTGGCAATTAAAAAGAACCATCATCCAAGTGAAGTATTTAGGGAACAAATTGCCTCTTGATGGATAATAAATTAATCTGAAGAATTCATATTGAAATCAAATAAGCATGTTGGCCCAGCAAGACCCCTACACCAACACACAAACCCCAGGAAAAGGAAGGCCGCTCATCTCTGAAAAGCTCAACTGAAGATGACTAATGGCTTATTGAGAGCTTGTCTTGTCTCCACGGTTTATCCCTAAGTTACTTCTAAAGTGCTTTGGTGTGCAAAAGATGGCATGCAAAAATAGATGAAAGCCCATCCGTAAAGCCGAAATGTAAATCCATCCACGGAACAGGGATGAGCCAGGCCCTGCAGCACTCACATTCAGATGTGAGATTCCCGGTAGCTAAGGCAAAAAGAGAAAGCGTTTGCTTTCTGTTGCTTCCATAGATAAAAGGAAGCTTAGCTATTCAATAGGAGAGAAGCTTTGTCCTGGTCGGGAATTCAGTTGGCAATTTAGGATACAAGAAATACTAGTTCATCACTTCTCAATCACCTTTATCTTTCTTCATGGCACACAACTCATTGTTCCATATTTTTAGAATACAACTGTGTAGCACATACACACCTTTAGTGACTTCTTTGATGTCTGTCATCCCAAATAGACTGTAAACCCCATGAGGAGGGAGGGATTCTTTGTCTTCTTCCAGAGCCTGGCCCTGTCTCTGACCCATTTTTGATTTTTCAATCAATATCTATCGAATAAATGAATAAACAGTTTCGTCAAAGACAAAATTTGAAACCCAGAAGTCCCCTTTCCCAAACCGCCAGGTACAACACTTGTACCCGTGCGTAAGGTCACACGTAAAGCGTGTCGCCTCAGCACTGTCTGCAGTGACCTCGGCCACAGCCCGAATGAGCAAGCCTAAATGTCCACCCACAAGACAGTGGATTCATGTAATAGAATCTGATTTAAAAATTTAAATGAATAGGGACGCCTGGGTGGCTCAGTTGGTTAAGCGGCTGTCTTCGGCTCAGGTCATGATCCCAGCGTCCTGGGATCGAGTCCCCCATCGGGCTCCTTGCTTGGCGGGGAGCCTGCTTCTCCCTCTGCCTCTGCCTGTGCTCGCTCACTCTCTCTCCCTCTCTCTCTCTGACAAATAAATAAATAAAATCTTTAAAAAAAAATTTAAATGAATAAACTGGAACAATGTAGATGAAAAAAGGTTATGTGTAAAATAGGCTTACAGAGAATAAGGCTTAAAGAGTAACATGTACATCACTTTAAAATAGGCAACAGAATACTATGTATAGTTGTTCTGAAGTAGACATGGGACAAATACCCCAGATTTAAGAGGTTGGTTTGTTTCTAGAAAGAGAAGGAGAATGGGATTGAGAAGGATACACACTGGGCGTCAGTCATATCTGTGCTGTTCTGCTTCTGAGGCTGAATGGTGGTTATTATGGCTCTTCCCTCCCTCTCCTCCCACCCATACATGTGTACACACATGTGCCGTGCACATGTGTACACGTGCTCACACAGACATGCACATACATACCGACACTTTCTTGAATGCCTGGAGTATTTTAAAATAAAAAACAAGAGCATTCTGAGAAGCTGTCACAAACAAGAGGACTCCAAGGAGATGGGGAGTCATGCCAGCTAAGTGTGACATGGTAATCTGGGTGGGGCCCTGGGATAGGAAAAGGATGTTAGGTAAAAACTGACGAACTATGAAAAAGGTACAGACTTCAGCTGGTACTAATACATCAATATGGATTCATTAACTGTAACAAATTCCTTATCCGAATCTAAGATATTAATAAGAGGAAAAACTGGTTACGCCAGTATTATGAGACCTCTCTGAACTACCTTCACAATTTTTCTGTAAATCTAACGCTGTTTCAAAATAAGTTCATTTTTTAAAAGGTAAACACCACAAAATATTCATCAAGTGGACCTTTCTCATAGCAATCCTTAAAAAAAAAGGGGGGGGGGACAACCATGGGCTAGAACAAACCACTCCGCTTAGGAATGGCCTTCCCGTAGTCCCAGGGCGTTGGGTTTTGATCACCCGACTTGCAGAAGAGAATGCAGAGAAGAGTAGGTAATACATTCCCTGTTATTTCCCTCAAAGATGAGAAGGCTCAAGCCTGCCTTTTGTAAGAGCCGGCTGACGGTCAGACGCGTACTTTCTCCCTGGAAGCGGGTCCATCTGAGAACAGGGGCCCCCGGGGAAACAGCCTCCTGCCTGGCGCGGCCCCTTCCCACTCTCAACATCTCTCCTGGCAGCATCTCTGTCCTGCTTGTATAGGCCATTCTCATAGTCAAGTGAAGCCAAACTGTTCACATCCTCTTTAGAGGAAAAAGGAGTTAAAAAAGATTGCATGGTGGATACGGGCACGCCATCTGGATTCCATTACATTTTAAAAGGAATTGCATTATCAAACCAAGTTCAGATGAGATGAAAACCACGGAAGTGTAGACCCACAAAGAAGCTTGGAGCTTAGCTCCTGGGGCCCCTTGGTTTAAGGATGAGTTAAGCAGGGTCTTGGGAGTTGAAGTGAGTTGATCAAGGGTCCCTCACCCTGCTGGGTCCCTTCAGAAGCTAAGTGCATTGCATGCTGTCCTCCTGTGAGCAAGGGAAAATGGGACCTCAGCAGTGACCAGGGCTTCTCTCAGGGAGGCAATGGGCTGAGCTCCTCCCCTTGCAGTGGAGAGAGCTGGCTAGGGGCAGACCAATGCAGCAGGGGAGAAAGGTTCACAGGCTCTGATTGAGAGCAGGCAGGGAGAGCAGGCCAGGGGCCTGAGAGACAGTGAGGGCAGGTGGAGATGGTCTCTGGGGAGCAGCCGTGGACAGTCTCCTTCTTGTGCAGAGTGGCTAGAGAGCCTGTTCACACTGCTAATGATGCTTCTGCCCTATTACATTTAAACTCCTATGTCACTCCCTCTCCCCTGAACTCAGTGAAGCCCACCACACTCACAAATGCTCAGAGAGGTCTGCTTCGTGGAGATCACTGCAGCAGGACTTCTGTGGCCCATGATGAGGAGGAAGGAAGGTCCCTGGAAATGAGAGACACTGGGAAGGATGGAGGACTCTCATGGAGCGTGGTGCCGGAGGTGTGAGGCAATCCTACAGAGATTTCAAGGGCATGGGCATCACCAAGGCCAAGAGGGGTCTGCCCAATGCCCCATTCCAAGTACACGAGCCTGGAAGTCTCCAAAAAGAGAACTTCATGGAAACTGCCCTACCCTCCCATTAACCTTCTCCAGGCAAGTTTTCACTGGTCCCTGTGTAGATTTGATTACTGAAAGGAGAGCTGCCTATAAAAATCATTTAACTTTGCCAACAAGGGAACTATGGAGGCACCATAAATCTAAAGGGATTCGGGTTTTATGTCTAGTCACTACTGAAAGCATTTTTTAATGATTTTATTTATTTGAGGGAGAGAGCACAAGCAGGGGAGATGGGGAGATGGGTCGATGGAGAGGAAGAAACAGGCTCCCTGCTGAGCAGGGACTCCCCCACTCCCCCCACCCAAGCAGGGCTCGATCCCAGGATCATGGCTTGAGCCAAAGGCAGACAGACTAAGCCACTCAGGTGCCCTATTACTGAAGGCTTTTAAAGAATTCTTATTGTGTGGTGGTAATGTAAGCAAAGGAGGACACAAGACAGAACCAAGAGCAGTTGGAGGAAGAAAAGGCTGTAAAGGAGACTAACTGAAACTTCCAGGTCTCTAAGGGGAGAATCACGGGACACTAGTATCAGCTTCACTGAGGTTGGAGGTTGGTCTTAGAAGGGAATTCTTAACCCTTTTGAATGTCACAAAGAACTTAAGATGAAGTATAATAAGTGTCTATTAGATTTTTCCAGTATGAAGGCATTGATGACCTTGCCAAAGCAGTGTTCCCTGGCCAAATATAGTTGCACAAGTTGTTGACTGAACAAGAATATCAGCCTCCCTTGTGCTCATCCCCTCATGGAAAGGGATGCATTTTTCCCTAATTGGGGGCACAGATACCTTATGTGCTTGTAAAATAACTGGTATTTCAGCAGAGTGGAGTGGAGGGGGCAAAGTTGAAGACTGAACAGAATAAGAAAAAGAGGGTACATTCTAGGGTCAAAGTTCAGTCTTCCTCTTGGGCAGCTTCAATCCGACAGAAAGAAGGATTGTCACTATGCAGGGAGGAGATGGATTCAAGGAGAGGGGTTAGAAGGACAAAGGGAAAGAGTAGAAGGGGAAAAGGAACTATGGTGGAATATGGGTTCTGGCTTCAATCGCTAATAAAGCTTAGCTATTTATTCTGTTAATTCTTGTAGAGCTCCACATAGTTTTCACAGAGCTGTTTTTACATAGCATTGGCCTCTTAAATCACCTTGGGAGACAGGTAATGCAGGCTTATTTCCCTTCCACACATGAGAAAACCAATATCCCAGATGTTCCATTTTAAGTCACAGAGCCAGGGAGTGAATGCTGTAATGGGCCAAGGAGGGATCTCGCCTGCAAATTCGGGTGCCGGCCCCAGCACGGTCACGTAGGGGCAAGTTACATCAAACCACAGAGCCTCTGTGTGCACAACTGTTAAATGGAACATGTGAGATCTGCCTCACACAGACATGAGAATGGACTGAGATGTACAAACACCTACAAGAGAGCCTAATGGGTGAACTCTCTTTCCATCTCTCCTCCACCTGGAACTCATTTTCAGATGATCTGACTCTGGGTCCATAGTTAGAAACGAGAAGACTGTTACAGGCATTACTCACTCACTTATTTCTAAATCTATGCCCGGTCTGGTTTAACGAGAATCCAAGAGTTATGGTGTAGAAATTAAATTCCTTAAAGTGTTTTTGCTGTTAATAACATTTGATGTGTTCCATTTACCTAACATCTCACAGCATGCCTCCCCAAAGTAACAGTTAACTCTAAGGCTATTTTCATTCTCCCTTCCATCAGCCCCTCTAGGGATTTGGAGCTCAGCTGTGTGAGGGGAGATAGAAGGACGGTCCCATGCATACCCGAGGGGGTTCCCATCCACACTGAGCTGTGAGTTGGTTAAAAATAAATAAATAAATAAATAAATAAAGTGGTTCCTGACCTGACCAGGGAGGAGGCTGAGAGAAAAGATGAGAATCACCCCCTTCACTGCTGCCGTATGCCGTGGAGTATTCCTTAAAGGAATGAAGATGCATTAACAGAAAAAAAAAAAAAAAAAAAAACTTGAAATGATTTGGTTCTAGTAAATATTTTTTTCCCACTAAAACATTTTTATCAAAAGATTAGGAAGGGGCGCCTGAGTGGGTGGCTCAGTGGGTTAAAGCCTCTGCCTTTGGGTCAGGTCATGGTCTCAGGGTCCTGGGATCGAGCCCTGCATAGGGCTCTCTGCTCAGCAGGGAGTCTGCTTCCTCCTCTCTCTCTCTGCCTGCCTCTCTGCCTACTTGTGATCTGTCTGTCAAGTAAATAAATAAAATCTTAAAAAAAAAAAAAAAAGATTAGGAAACAGGGCAGGGAAGCTGCTTTTGAAATTCAATAGTGATTCCTCTTCTTAGAAAACCAAATTGGATAGAGCAGATAATCTTCATATCCCTAACAGGAAAGACACAGCATAGACTCATTAACCCAGTTCTGATCGTCAGGAAACTAAGGCACAATGTGGAGAATATAAATTCAGGTCATGTGATCCTGGCCTAATTCTTTTGGCAATATTTAAATGTCTGTCGGCGGGTCACAGCATTATTTAGTGTTGTTCCAGCTGTGTGAACTTATTTTCCATCATTTGTAATATTATTCCAGAGAAACAGGAGGGCTTCCCTCAAGCTCACACTGGGAGCAATCTGATTTGGTTCCCTATGTGGTAGACACACAGGGCAGTGGGGAAGTCTCCATTTTCTGTCCTGCTTTCATTTCCCGAATGCTTTCCATGCCCCAGGTCGTGCTTGAGGCTACAGGAACCCAATGGTGAACCTGTCAAAATTCCAGTTCTCCTTGTGGAAATTAATTCTCCCTGGGGCACCCAGGAGCAGAATGAGATCAGAGAGCAATGAATGAAAGGAAGAGAACCTAAAGTCACAAAGAGATAGTATCCTTCCGAGTGGGGCTGGGGCTGCTTCAAGCAGGGTGGCCAGGGAAGGCCCACCTAGAAATGATGAGAATCTGAGAGTTGCGCAAAGATCTAGAGCAGGAACAGTTTAGCAGAGGGAACGGCATGTGCAAAGGCCCTGAGGAGAGAGTGAGCTCGGGACAACTGCAGAACGAAAGGGAGACCAGGGTGTGGAGAACACAGAAAAAGGGGAAAGTGGCAGCAGATGAGGTGAGGGACACGGGGCAGTCACTCACTGACTGCAGTGAGTGCAAAGGCACGCAATGAAAATGCAGATGTTATTCTTTTTATTTATTTATTTATTTATTTATTTATTTATTTATTTGACAGAGATCACAAGTAGGCAGAGAGGCAGGCAGAGAGAGAGGAAGAAGCAGACCCCCCGCTGAGCAGAGAGCCCGATGCGGGGCTCGATCCCAGGACCCTGGGATCATGACCTGAGCCGAAGGCAGAGGCTTTAACCCACTGAGCCACCCAGGTGCCCCTGCAGATGTTATTCTAAGGAAAATGCGAAGCTGCTGGAGAGTTTTTTTTAAGCAACCTGGTCTAATCTACGGATCTTCAACAGATCACTCAGGAGGAGGACAGAATGGGCTAGGAAGACACGGGGAGGCAGGGTGGGAGTTGGGGGGGGGTAGTGCCTGAAGGGAGCAGAGACACAGAGACCCACCCGTTGTCTAGACAAAAGACAATGGTGACAGTGTCAGTAACTATAAGTGAAATTATTTTAATGAATCCTTTCAAATGAAATTCCACTTGTTTCACCAAAGAGAGCAGAAGGCTTAATGGGAATGTGGGGATGGGTAAGGAATGCTGGGCGGACATCTGCCGGCCTCTGGAGCAGACCGAGGAGCCCGTCACCCAGTAACATGTTTCTGTGATAACCGGCAGCAGGAATGCATCACAGCTGGCAGCCGCATCCCTAATCCAGGTAACTGGCACCCACACTGTGAACACATTGTGTCCCAGAGATCACCAATGAGCAGAGGATGCCACCAGATCAAAACCCCGCCACCAACACCTGGCAACACAGAGGCATGGGGCAAGCGCCTTTATTTTTAAAAACGAGGTTTTATCTTCAATGCAGAGAAAGAGATTTTTTTTTTTAAGATTTTATTTATCTTATTTGACAGAGAGAGTGAGAGAACACAAGCAGGGGGAGCTGCAAGCAGAGGGAGAAGGGGAAGCAGACGGAGAAGCAGGCTCTCCGCTGAGCAGGGAGCCCGATGCGGGGCTGGATCCCAGGATCCCGGGATCGTGACCTAAGCCAAAGGCAGATGCTTAACTGACTGAGCCACCCAGGCGCCCAAGAAAGAGATGTTTCAAAAAGACTCTGGTCTTCTCTTTGCTTAGCCCCCAGCACAAACTCTTGCTCGCCAGTCTTTATCTCGTGGATTGCCCATTCCCACCTGGCCACCTGGTTCTAAGATTTCCCTGACCTTTATTTCTGCCACTAGTAGCTAGAGGCCTGTTGGCTCGGACAAAGCCTCTCTCCCTACCAAACCTTAGTCAGACTCCTCTGAGTCCTCTTTCAGACCTGGCCTTGCCCTTGGTCTCTGTCCTTGGCCTGCTTATTCCAGTCTTAGCAAGAATCTTGCTGAGACCATTTAGGGAAAATCCCCCAGCCTGGCATCGGATCACCCTTGATATCTGACCCAATTCTTCATCTCCCACCTTCAAGATCCTGCCAGCCTGCCTTCAGCAAGAACCCTCCTTACCCTCTGATGTTTCCCCTTACTCATTTTGTGTCCGCTGACCCTCACCATGCTCTTTGGCTATAAGTCCCCACATGGCCTTGCCGTGTTCAGAGCTGGGCCTGATCGCTCTCCCCTATAGCAGAACGACCCTGTAGCAGCCCCGTGAATGAAGTTCTCCTTACCATCTTTAACAAGTGACTCAGTAATCCTTTCTTTAAAAGCTCCCTGAGGACTAGACTCGTAAATATAAATACGGAAGAGCAGAAGCTTTAAAAATCCGAAATCTCAAAGGGATGAGTTCACCCACGTGACTTGCTTGGAAAGATCTTTCATGATCAGAACTGGTTGTTTATAATCAGGAGAAAGGATCCCCCTTGGCCCACATGGAGCCTTTGAAAAAAGTTAGTTTTAATAACTTAATGAAGAGCCATGAACCTATAATTTTATACAAAACCTAGAACAAACCAAGAGTTACTCCTGTGTTCCCCCAACCTCTGCTGTACCCACTCTCCTGACCTGTGTGTTTCTGTTCTTCTTTAAAAAGTCGGGGGGGGGGGCACCTGGGTGGCTCAGTCGGTTAAGAGGCTGCCTTCGGCTCAGGTCATGATCCCAGCGTCCTCGGATCGAGTCCCACATCGGGCTTCTTGTTCTGCAGGGAGCCTGCTTCTTCCTCTGCCTCTGCCTGCCTGTACTCTCTCTATCTCTCTGACAAATAAATAAATAAAATCTTAAAAAAAAAAAAAAGTGGGGGGAGGGTTATTACTGAAGTTCTCCTATTTCAGAATTTTATGGAAAAGTTATCACACACATTGTGTTCTTCTGGAACATCCTTTTCCACCCAGTCATAACTAAGATTCACCTGTGTGGAGTGTACTTATACTTGATTTGAGTTTTACTACATAATATTCTGTTGAGTTCTGTTTTTTTAAAAATGCATTTCATCTGAACTGTTGAAGGAGACAAACATACAGTAAAATATTCCAAGTCTCCCTAATTTGGTATTTTATAAGCACAGTCCTAAGAGCCATAGGTATTTCCTGGTTAGGACCACCAACTGTTTGGGGGGCCTTGCTCATCTGCTGCAAATTTCCAGGTACTATTGAGCTGACTGATTAGAAACTGAATCAAGAGGAAAACTTTTATTTTAACTTCCAGTTACAAAACGTACATTTACTATTGCATGCTTTTAGGGAGCAGTTTTTTAAGAGTTTATTCTGTCATTTAACTGCAGAGGAACAGGTCGACTTCATATATGTCAGAGCATGTCTGAAACGAGTCCCATAACTCTCCTGGTCAGCGTTCAGGTATGGATTTTTTTGAGAGGAAGAAGAATTAAACGTGCTAATCCTGATGAAGTGCAGTAGGGTGAAGAGAGAAGTTGTAGGAGCACAGAAGAAAGGGAGAAGCCCTCAAGAGAAAGCAGAATAGGGGCACCTGTTGCACCTGGGTGGCTCAGTGGGTTAAGCCTCTGCCTTCGGCTCAGGTCATGATCTCAAGGTCCTGGGATTGAGCCCCACATTGGGCTCTCTGCTCAGCAGGGAGCCTGCTTCCCCCTCTCTCTCTGCCTGACTCTGCCTCCTTGTGATCTGTAACTCTCTGTCAAATAAATAAATAAAATCTTAAAAAAAAAAAAAAAAAAGAGCAAGCAGAATATTTCCGGGAACACTGTCAGAGATGCTAAGGGGACATATCCAGCCTCAGGTAAAGTGTCTGTCCAGCTTCCTTTGGAGGTGAGGAGTTAGGCATGAATGCAAAGAGAACACCAACAACCAGGTTGTCATCAATTAGAAATAAGAAACCCAAACACTGGGGGAGAAAAACCCCGATGCCTTGAGGCCAAGGGAGGGCCCAAGTGTCCACCTGAAAGCATCTCTGGAACCTGGAGCATTCTGGGAAAACCGCTTTATCCTCCACAGGATCCTCGCCATACAGCACAGGAGGCAGAAACTGGTCAACCCTGTTCCTCTTCCGGAGGGGCACACAGCTTAATTGGAGTCTTTCCTAAGAGAGTAATCATTCATTATGTTTTATTTCTGAGATTTAAAAAAAAATGACTTTAGTATGCCTCTAAGAGGAAAGAACAGAAATAAACACGACAGTCTTGGCATTCAACGCAAGAAAAGGAGAGACAAACACAACTACAAGAGAGCCCAAGGGAGACAAACTTTTCTCATTTATTGTGCCACGAAGCAAAGATAATGGGCTTCGAGTCAGGAAAGTTCCTTCTGACGAGGATCATTTGAACCCTTCTGCTGCTTGTTCTCTTCCTAGTAAGCATAGCCCTAGCGTCCACACTCTTGGAAATAACCTGTTTGCTCAAATAAGGATGGACCAGGAGAGCCCTGGGCAGGATTCCCATCTCACAGGTGGGCCTGGTGCTCAGGGCTTCCGAACAGAGACCAAGTTGTTCAAACCAAATAGCCCTGGGTTGGAATCGCTGCTTTACCAACTCATCCTGGAGCCGCTGGGCCAGTTACTCCACCTCTCTGGGCAACAATTTCCTCATACACAAGTTAAGGCAATGCTAATGCCCTCATGGGATTAAAATAAGATAACATTAACTCCTTTCCCTTCCGCCTTCTTGATTCCTGCCCCTCACGTCCTACTCTCGGAACAGGAATTACTCTTAAGTCTTTCTACATATCTGGAGTCTCTACCATGATCTGTGAGGAAGAAGGTTAAAGCACATTATAGGTAATCAGCACACCTCCATGTTGACAGTGAAGCTAGTGCTGCCCAAGGCTGGCTCCTTGCATGGCAAATTAGGCCTGGAAACAGGCTGTGACCAGGGGATCTGGAGTTAAACGTCATGTGCACGCATGTATGACCCTTCCGGAAAGGCTGTCCACCTGATCAAATATTTAAGTATTTTTCCATTCTGCTTATTATTTGAGAACAACTTAGACTTCAGGGAGTCAAGCAGCCACAATATTATACACTGAGCTGGTGAAAATTAACATTGGTCTCTGTATTTTATATGCGTGCAAGTTTCAGCAGAAAAATCAGTAAATGAGGGGCACCTGGGTGGCTCAGTGGGTTGAAGCCTCTACCTTTGGCTCAGGTCATGATCCCAGGGTTCTGGAATCGAGCCCCGCAATGGGCTCTCTGCTCGGCAGGGAGCCTGCTTCCTCCTCTCTCTCTCTCTGCCTGCCTCTCTGCCTACTTGTGATCTCTGTCTGTGAAATAAATAAATAAAATCTTTAAAAAAAATCAATAAATGAGCTTTGACCAGATCTATGCAGGCTTGAGAGGTTTCAACTGATACACTTCTCATTGACTGCTACAGACAAGAGAAGCCCAAGCAGATGCTCACTGCAGCTATCATCACAATCGCACATTCTCTCGAATTGAGAAAATGATCTTTTTATTTAAATTTTTTTAAAATTTTTATTTATTTATTTTTTATCTGAGGCAAGAGGAATTACAGGATCTGTGTGTTCTTATAACTCAACCTTTTAACTTTACAGATGAGGGACCCAAAGCTGAAAGCAGTCAAAGAACTTCTCAAAGCGGTCAAGCTAGGACTTGCAGAAGAGCCTTCACTGCTTAATCCGGAAAGTCCTGATATATTCCCAACTCCAAAACCACTGTTTTGGAAAGGAAAGAAACCACAAAGGTCCCTGCATCGTGAGACTTCGTCACATGACTATGGCTACTTTTGGCGATGAGAATTTCCGCTAATTCTCCACCCCGAGGCTTGGAGGTACAGCTACAAGCGAACGTCTCTGCTCCCTGGGGTGACGACTTCCCCTCCGTCTTCCAGACTACCTCAGTCCCCAAGGAGACTTCCTCACTCTGATATAAGGGATGCAAAAGGCAGATGGCATGTCTCATTCTTGAGGACACTGTAACATCTGGAGCTGAGGACCCAGGCATGAGCACACCTGGAATTGTTGTACCCTCAATGTGACCGCATGACGGCCTGGTCTGGGGGACAGCTGAGTGGGCCTTGAATACACTTGTCATTCTGAGCACTAAGTAATGCAGAGAACTGTCAAATCACTACAGTATACCCTTGAAACTAAAATAACACTGTAGGGGCACCTGGGTGGCTCAGACAGTTAAGCACCTGAGTCGATTTCAGCTCAGGTCATGATCTCAGGGTCATGAGATCAAGCCCCACATTGATCTGGAATAATATATATATATATATATATACATATGCACTGTATGTTAGATATACATAACAAAAAATATAATATATATAATATATATATATATATACACACACACACACACACATACACACTGTATGTTAGCTATACATATAAAAAAAAAAAAAAGCTAAGGAGCCTTGTTATTAGAGAGGAACTATTTCAATTCTCTTTATGCCAGCTGGATTTGGGGTTCTCTGTAACCTGCAGCCCAAACTCCTGATGCAATGTCCCTATTGTGTTGTGCACTAGAAATATTGACAAAACAATACTGAGATCCAGGACTCATTTCACTGAAACTGTAAAATATACTTCCCCACTCTACAAGACTTCTTTCTGTCATTTCTGGCATTCCTTCTATCTCATCTCCTCTCATTCATAGGCAACAGTCTAAGTACAATGAATAAATGATTGAATAACTCCAACTCTAGTCTTCTAGATAGTATTTTAATATATACGCTACTCTAAAAAAATACTTTTAAAAATTTTGAAACAAATATGACAAAAGGTAAGCATTAAATCTTGCCTGGGCTAAATAAAAACTTACCACATTATTCTCTGTACTGTTGTAGGTTGATTTGGTGGTTGGTGGGGGGATTGTTTTTTGTTGTTGCTTTGGAAAAACATGTAAATAAATATAAGGGGAAAAGGCAGGCATGGTAGTAATTTTTTAAATTAGAAGAAAGCTTCCCTGATTTTATTTTTTTTAAGCTATTTGTTTTTTAGATTTTATTTATTTGAGAGAGAGAGGAGAGAGAGAGACCATGAGGAGTGAAGGAGGGACAGAGGTAGAAGCAAACTCCCCGCTGAGCAGGGAGCCCAAAGCTGGGCTGGATCCCAGGACCCTGGGATCATGATCTGAGCTGAAGGCAGACGCTTAACCGACTGAGCCACCCAGGCACTCCTAAAAGCTTCCCTGATTTTAAAACTTCAGCTTTCAGATTGAAAAATTTTACTGAGTCAAAGAGAGACTTGCTTTTTCAGAATAATAATAATAATAATAATAATAATTAGCTTAGAAATCCTAATAAGGCTTAATAAAAAAGGTATCGGGACATATTCCAGAGAAATTTCTTCAAAGGTAAAGGAAAAGATTCTGCAGTCTTCGTGAAGACACAGCAAGTAACTTGAAAAAGAAAATAATTCATCAAACATCAGACTTCTTGTCTCAGCAACACTGACTGGCAGATAGCAAAGAAGCAGTGTTCACATCCTGTGGAGGAAAAGAAGGGCAATCCAGGACCACGCAGCTGAGGGGAAAAAAGATACTTTTAGAAACAAACTCAAAAAAGCATACCAAAGGTGGGCTTTAAGAAAGCATCCCAATCCAATAAAAATTACATGGAAGCAAAGATCTCAAGATTTAGATAGAGAAGAACGAGTGCAAAAACAGGTTAAATACATGATAATGTAGGTAAGTAGAGAATATAAATGTGCCTAGTGATGTGTTTTAAAAGCTTTGATACTTTAAACAACAAGGACATGCTGTAAAACAATTTAGAAGTTAACAGTATCTTTTTTTTTCCCCTCCCGGTAGGCTCCACACCCAATGGGGGGCTTAAACTCACAGCCCCTAGATCAAGAGTCACACGCTCCGCTGACTGAGCCAGCCACGTGCCTCAAAAGTTAACAGTATCTTAAAACTAAAATTCTAAATTAATTCAATTAGCCTCAGAATTTTCAAGGAAGAAAAAGGAGGAAAAATGAGGACACAGAAGTGTTCTAAATGCTCTACTTCAACGGCAGGAGAGTGTGTGGGCTTGGAGCACGGTAATAAACACTTGAGTTGAGGGAGGACATCTAAGGGGCTCTTTCAGTTTCGTATATTGGTGGAGAAATGCAGTTCGATATCCGGCTGTTAAAAACAGAAAGAGGAGCATTGACAAAAGAGATACATTGAGTTAATAAATTATTAGGGGCAAAGGAGGTTTACAAATTCTGATAAATACAGTAAAAGTATAAAAGGAGAAGAGAGAAAACAAAATTTAAAATAAGAAGTAGAAGATGGAAGAAATAAAATCTAAGACATAAGCTATAACCACGATGGGCAGATGAAGTTGACAGTGTGGATCTAGTAGCCTGGGCGCTGGGGGCCTGGGAGCCATCAGAGGGTGCTGGGGGAAAGGACCAGTGCAGAGGAATTTGAGAATTTTGATACCATTACTGAAAATGTGAAAAAGCTTAAAGAGATAAAGACAAAAAATGCCTACGTGCTGGCTTGGACATGCTGGGAGACAATACTACAAAGATACATGAATTAGCTAAAAATTTGATATAACCTAAACACAAGCACCAAGGGAATCCTTCTTGGAACATGACAAAATGTTTAACACTCATTTAAGAGAATACATGTTCAAGAATAGACTGGAAAAAAATTTGAAGAAGAGTAACAGGTGTGTTTGCTTTATATAGAGTGATATGGCTTTCTATGTAGATATAAATATGGATCCTGCTGTAGCCACAATAGTTAGGAACAGACAGAGGAACAGATGAACAGATAAAGCAAGAATTAAAGAGCTTCCAGGTAAACCAGATTATGCAGGAGCACTTAGTAAATATTAAACATGGCATTTCAACATCATTTCCCAATAGTTTGATAACTTTGGGGGTGGGAGGGAGCTTTCTATGCATGCCATCAAAGCCAGAAACAATAAAGGAAAAGACTAAAAGATATGATTACACAAAATTTAACATTTCAGAAGGAAGAAAAACACTAAACTAAGGTTAAACAACTAATAGGCAACTGGGGAAACTATTTGTACTACATAAAATAGGTAAAGACTAAGATTCTTACTATATGCAGAGCCATTACATATCAATAAGAAAAACAATTCGACAGAAAAGTAAGCAAAAATATAAAGAGGAAACTCATATACAAAAGTCTAAGAACGATATGGAAAGATCCTCAATTTTACCAGTCAATAATTATAAATCGATATATATTTATCTTAATTACAAAGCTTAAAAGGATTGTGAATAACCAGTGTTGGCAAGGCTCTGGGAAATTGTAATGCCTTGTTTGCAGGAATGTAAATTAATACGATTCTTCTGTAGGATAATTTGGATACATATATGTGTATACACACACACACACACACACACACACACACTCAGGTATCTGTTACATTAGACATCTTTTAATCCAGCAATCCTGCACCTAGAAACAAGTCCCAAGTAAAAAGATGTTCATTATAATGTTAATCAGAATATTAAAAACAGTGAAAACAACCCCAATGCCACACAGTTGGTTATATAAGTAATGGGATGTCCATACAATGGAATGTTACATAACTATTAAAAACTATTTTGATGTAGCTACAATGATGTAGGGGAAAAAAAGATATCCATTAAGGGAGAAGAGGTAAACAGACCAAATCATCAAGTATAACTTGACCCATGGTTGAGTGGTCAGTACCAATCAGTGGAGAAATTCAGACTAAAACTATACTGAAGAGGAGAAATGAGAAGAACTTAAATTAAAAAATGGAAGGAAAAACTAGCAATAAGGCTAGAGTGAGGACAATAAAACAAGAACACAAGAAAGGTATGGCTACAGAATATTTCATCCTTTTTACCCTGTGGACTGAGGAACCAAACAGGAAGAGAGCCATGCGGGGTTAGGGTGCCCCTGGTTGGTTGCACAGTGAACTGTCACCACCCCCAACCCCCCATCCACACACAGCTTGCTCAGGCATTGGCCATTCCCCTTCTAGTAACTAGGGCATTACAAAAGGAAGGAACAAAATGCAAATGCTGTGAAGAGAGAAGTAAATTCACAGGTGATCTGGCCAAATCTCTTGGAGAAAAGGTCTAGGTAGGAGTCTGGCAGAGTGTTTTCCCTCAAAAGGGAAAAAAAGTCTTATAATTTGAAGAATACACAAAATTAACTTGAGGCCTGTGTTGAGAAGAACTCCTAAGTATTCCTGACTTCTGTTCCTCCCATTGACTCTGGTTGGACCAATAAAGTCAGTTAATGAGGATACAGCCCACTTGCTCTGCTGTCCAAGGACCTGCATAAACTGGTGTGGGATTGCAACAATTGTAGCAACCTAGGAATGCACAGAGGAAATGCCCATAAGAAGAAAGTTCAGCCTGTGAATACACAGACAAATTTATAAGCGTAAATAACAAAACGTTAACAATAGTTATTACTTCTAGGTGGGGGGATCACAGGTAATTTTCTCTTTCTTTGAGATACCTTTCTCTCTCTTTTACAGTGAACATGTACTATGTTTATAATAAAAAGCAATCTATTCTACTTTGTGGGAAAGAAAAGACCAGCTAGATCATGGGAGAAACAAAAAGAAAAAGAGCTTTATTTGGATTCCATCTTCATCCTGTGTCTGCTCATAACTTCAGACATAGTATGTGTGTATATATGTATTTTTTCCTAGACTATAAAATCCTTAAGTGCAAGATTGTATCATTATTCTGTTGGGCCCACAAATAATGAACAAATACATGAATTTATTAATTAGTGAAAATGACTCTTTACAATGAGAACAAAGAAATTAAATAATATTTCATAAATGCCCTGACTAGTATGATGTCCCAAGTCCTGGTCTGCTTTTAAATTCGATAGGAAAAGTAGCTGATTTTCTTAATGATAATGATACCTAATTGGAGAGGTCAGACAGAGATAAATAATCAGAAATTATATTTGCATATGCCTTTACCCAAAAAAATAAATGAAAGCATATTGTGTCTAGAGATAAAGACTTAAAGGAACATGGCAGTTTTTTCAGAAAATCCTGAACAAAACATGATTTACATTATAAAACATCCTTTACTAAAATGTTTCTTTAAAAAGGTAGTTCAATTAAAAGTTTGTTTCCAGGGGCACCTGGGTGGGGCAGTCAGTTAAGTGTCCAACTCTTGGTGTGGGCTCCGGTCTGATCTCAGGGTCCTGAGATCAAGCATCAGGCTCTGTTCAGTGTGGAGTCTGTTTGAGATTCTCTCTCTCCCTCTGCCCCTTCCTCTGCATGTGTCCTCCCTCCCTAACCCCTCTCAAATAAATAAATCTTTAAAAAAATAAATGTTTGTTTCTATATCAGTTAAGAAGAGAAGCTAAATATAGGACCTGAAATTAGGGGCATTGCCAGTTGAAAATACAAGTTAAGTTTCTCTGAAATTATTCAGTAATTTAATGGGAAAATAATATGACTTATAAATGCAATATCTGCTGATGACTGTCTTTTTTTTAAAATTTTTTATTTCTTTTCAGCGTAACAGTATTTGTTGTACTATTCACTTGAGGGAGAGTAAAAATATAAAACCTAGAACACTAAACATTTAAACCACCTTCTATATGACAGAGACACCACTGAGATGACACTGGAAAATAAGAAAAGGCATAGGGTATGTAGATCCTCAGGAAAACAGGCTTACACCAGTGCAACTTCAGAAAAATCAGATATTTATGTTAAGCTTTCCTCTAAAATTCTGAATATTTTCACCAATAATGGCATATGTTAAATCATTATGAAGGCACTAATTTCCAGTTTGAGGAAAAGCTCCCTATTGTACATTCTTCCCTGTTAGGAGGGAAGGCACTTTCTTTAGGCTATCAACAAGCTGTCCGTCTTTTCTCTGCGAGTACCTTGATTTCATTTTTGCAGACTTTTGGAAAAAAACATCTTAAATGATTTCCAGCAGATACTGCCTAAATTTAGAGGGTGATTACGACTAACTTTTAAATAAAACTATGGAATAGAAAATTAGGCCAAACCAGTCTAACACCAAAGTTAGGTTGGTACTATTCAAAACAAGATTTAAATTTTAACACCCCAAAATGCTTTTGAGACAGAAATGTCCAATTACAGTGATAATTTTGTATCAATAATATCTATAAAATAGCAAGAATAACTGTTGACTTTGTGGCAGCCCCTAGTCCATATGTTTTGCACTTATGGACTAGTTTTATCCTCACAACAACATTTTGAGACGTAGGTCCTACGATCATCATCTCTATTTTATAGATGATGAAATTGAGTCACATTAGGAAATTTGCCTAAGGTCATACATCTATCGGTGGCAGGGCCAGGATTTGAACTCAGTCAGTCTGAATGTGGCACCAGCATAAATTAACTACTACAAAGTAGTCCTCCACCTCATCTGCACAGGAGAAGCGCTTGGGGAGTTGTTAGAACTCCTGATGCCCCAGGCTGCATCCGGACCAGAGGCATCAGTTTCCGGGGGTGACTTCCAGGCTGCTTTGTTTGTAAATTTCCCCAGGTAGGGCTGATGTACAGCCTGATAAGACCTGAGGTCCGCAGCAGGACCATCGCCTGGTTACAAGGCTACCTTTACCTCTAAGGGGACGCTGCTTCATCTCTTTGACGTGAAAGTTAACATCCATTAACCTCATCGGTAAAACGCAGATTAAGTTGCTAATTGAGTGGAGGACTAGTTACTCCCTAAAAGGTCCACAAACCACGGCTTTCTCAGACACAGGAAGTTTCTGCCTCCTCATTTAAAACACATCAAGCTATGGTGAGTGCTGTGAGTTGTGTAAGACTGATGAACCACAGACCTGTACCCCTGAAACAAATATTACACTATATGTTAATAAAAATGAAATAATAAAATAAAATAAATAAAACACATCCAGCTTCCCAGACCTACATTCACCACCCCTCCCCCCAGAAAAGGGGGCTAGGGGTTAGAGGAGCAGATGTGTGAATATGGACTGATGGGTTACAATAGCACTGGAAGGAACCGGTTATACCGCCCAACACCCTGACACCATGATCTCTTTAAAATGCTTTTTACATCTGTTATTTACATATATGTACCTGTATATGTATACATGTGCACACATGATTCCATATATACCTACATACACCCGTAGTCTCACATAGAAACCTATAGGCACATATAGTCAGATATAGAGGTTAGACTGAATGTGATTCCTGTAAAGTAAGCCAAACCCTGAAGCTGGCTTTTGCCTTGTGATCACTTGTTTAACTCAAGTACCTGCACTCTGGTTTAAGGCCCTGCAGGAACGACCACAGCAAACAGGGAAACTGCCCAAGTTCAGCCTATGCGCTCTTTACAAGCAGTGGGACTACACACAGAGGAGATCCTGCCCCTCATAACCACCCCAAACAACCTATTAAACTGTGTTCCTGGATGAGTACAAGGAAAGTTTCCTGTCCCTAATCTTGGATGGGGGGGGAGGGGTATCAACCCTAAGGATTCATTGCAACCAACCAAAACTCATGCAAGTTTGCAGCACAATCCATACAACAAGCAGAGTCCCAAAACACCCTGAAACAGAACATGTAATGTTAAGGGTCATAGCTGGTAATACCTCAGGCACATAGCTAAATTCATCTGTAACCTAGACCTGGAAAAATCCTCCCCAAGTTATGAGAAAAATGAGCAGCTCACACTTCAAAATTAATCAACTAATTGGTTAATTAATTCAACACACACACACACACACACACAGGTATGCAAAGCTAGGAAACAAGACACAATCAGTATCAGCCAACAGAATCAGACTCAAAGATTTCAAATACTGGAATTATGCAATTGAGAACAAAATACTCTTTCATATGGTTAAGCAGTAAGAAAGGAAATTTGAAAATATGGTCAGAAAAAATACTATTATAAAAAAACAGAACAAATATTAAGAAGTAAACATGAAATAGGTTCTAGAAATAGAAACATTAAAATCAAAATAAGAAACTAGATACATTTAACAACAGATCAGACTAAGGGCAAAATAAAGACATTTTCAAGCAAAAATAGAAAGCTTGTCACCAAGAGATCCTCATTGAAAGAAAGCCCACAGAATTCAGGTGGAAAAAGTGATCCCAGTTAGAAGATCTAAAATGCCAAAAAATGTTGGCAAAGAATGTGGCAAATATGTGGGTAAATGTAAATAAACAGCCTCCTTAAAAAAGTAACAAACTCTTATGTGATTAATAAGGTTTCAAACAGATTAAATACACAATAATGATAGCAGGCAGCACAAGACTAATAGGAACTAAATGTTCTAAGGTATTATCTGGGAGGAGGAAAGAGACTGGCTAAATTTAGACTTTTTATAGTCTATATTTATATTTAGTTTATAGTTAGACTTTTATAAATTTTATAGCTTATAGTTAGACTTTTATCAGTACATATATCAAATTCCTATGGTTACTGTTACAATATACAAATGTAATATGTAACAAACTAGGAATTGAGATGAGAAACAAAATTATCAATCCAGAAAAATACAAGGAAGAGGAAACAAGGCAGAGCAAAGAGAAAGTATAAAATGTGAGAAATAAATTCCAATGCATCAAGAATTACAATAAATGTAAGTAGATGAACCAGATGATCCAGTTAAAAGTCAAACGTTGTCCGACTGATTCAAAAGTAATAATAAAAGACAGAGGAAATAGTGAGTAGAGAAGCCTGTCCTGTTAGAGTCACCTGGATGGGGCTAGCAGAGAAAGGGGATGCCATGGGACAGGGAAGGGAGACAGAGAAAACTTTTATTGTCCAAGGGTTGGAAAAGCTGAAGTAGTCCCACATGAGACTTTTTCCTGCCAAAGTGAACTCTAAATTAAATCAATACAATACCAGATCAGTGCTCCTTGATCTTTAATGTACACACAAGTCACCGGAGGGCGTATTAAAATGCGGCTTCTGATGCAGCCGTTCTGGGGCGGGGCCCACATCTCTGCATTTCCAGCAAGCTCCTCTTGGTCCTGCGGAAGCTGCTGCCTCTGGACCACACTTTGGGTAGCAAAATATTAGAGTAGATGGTAAACACAGGCTTCATTTCTTTATAAATAAACTACTAATACATAAGGTAGCTATCATCCAGAGGGACGCAAGAATAGGCCCATAATCGAACTGCAAGGCCAAATCTCAAAAGCTTGAAAACCAAAGTTTTGTTTGTTTCTTCAGCTGGCTGGTTTTTATTGATGGCCGAGACTCTGTAGGAGGAAAACCTGATGGGAGGTTAGTCTCTGTTCCACTGCGTGTGAATAGCCACATTCGGCCAGGGAAGTCCCCAGCGGGTTTGATTAGTGAGTGACACATTGGACCCTGTTTAAAATCCAAAAAAAAAAAAAAACCCTTGAATTCCAAAATACATCTGTCCTGGAGGTTTTGGGTGAGCCACTGTGGGTCCACAGTGCATTTCTCTCTTTCTTAAGCTAACTGGAGATTTTACGGTCTTTTTAAAAACATTTGTCTCTAAAGTCTAAGAACACTGGGAGAGAAAAAGGATATAATTATTCAGCAAAATAATAATTACTCAGTCTCCAAAACTGTGTTGTTTTTTTTTTCTTCAGGAAGTTCAGTACTTTAGAAAAATCCCAAGCCAATACTCATGTGGAGTTTTATTTTTGCTACCTGAAGACGAAATAACACTGACCTAATTTCAGCTCTCAGTGGATAGCCACTGAGTATTTCAGAGGCAGAGCTATCTCCTTGGATACGTCACTCTGTGAGATAGAGGCCAAATTAGCTTAAAACCAGAAAAAAAAAAATCTATTGATGAGACTAAATAAAAAATCTCTCTCTAAAATGTGATTCCTATGGAAGTGTTCTTATCTTGTAAAACACAATCTCAATGAAATCCAAACTGCCGAGTTAATAGCTTGAAGTAGTAACGTATAGGTCTACCTATAGACCGAAAAACCTTTGAGAACAGGATTTTGCCCAACTGTTATCAACCTTTGATTCTCAAAGCACGAAAGCTGGAAAGGCAGCAAAGGTAAAATCTCCAGTGGCTTGTTCCCTCCTACAGTCAAGCCACACACCTTTGGAGGTTAAAAGTACTTCGAAGGCAGTAATGATAAAGTAGTCACATCAGGCCCGGCTGCACTTGTGCCTTTTGAGATCCCTCTGCATGTTATGGAGGACTTTTAAACTTCACCTGCACAGAAAGAGCATACTCCCAATCATTTACTGTAGCTGCTGACCTCAGTCCATAAAGTAACCAGTTACCATATCCGTGAACAGGCAGGGGCAGGATTTAATGATGGGGCTATTTTCTTTTTTTTTTTTTTTTTTTTTAATTTTTTTATTTTAATAAACCTATAATGTATTTTTATCCCCAGGGGTACAGGTCTGTGAATCGTCTGGTTTACACATTTCACAGCACTCATCATAGCACATACCCTCCCCAATGTCCATTTCCCCACCACCCTCTCCCATCCCCCTTCCCGATGGGGCTATTTTCAAAGCACAAGTGCCTTACACTCTCTGCTCTTTTTCAAAATAGTCATTTGCTAACCTCAGTGTAGTGCAGAGGCTCTGTCAAAGGTTTGAAAATAAACGTCCTGATGATCCCAGTGGCCTTTGATGGTTTGTTGTCTTAGGGACAAGGAGAATATGGCCATAGGAAGATCACTTTCAAAGGGAAAACTTGTATTGGGAAGTCAAAGATGGGTAAATAATGAGTGAGCTCACCTGAGCTCTCCCGAATTTACCAACACTCCTATGAAGCCTTCAGACCTTGGGCACCATCAGTTCACCCCAAACACCTATTACCGTGAGTATCAATCTAAAATTACTTCAAAAAATAGTCATTTCCAGGGCGCCTGGGTGGCTCAGTTGGTAAATGTCTGCCTTTAGCTCAGGTCACGATCCCAGGGTCCTGGGATCGAGCCCCGCAGGGAAAAAATAAAAGCTGTGACTCTAACCACGCCCCGCAAAAGTAGAATAAAATAAATAGGAAGTCGGAAGCCAAAATAAAACCAATGCTAGATGCTGAGATAACATTTTCAAAGTGTGCCAGCTGGATATTTAATAAAAGTGGCAATTATCCTATTTCAGTTTCAATTCAGAAGGCTCTCCTTCTAGACAACATATGTTAAGCTCTGGTAAAACTTCTCCTTAAAACACAATGTATGTGAGAATGCTTACAGTAGATTTTCGGTAAATATAAAATAATTCTGACTATTGCAATATTATAGCTGATAATGCCCAAGATATGGTAAAAAGACATGACAAGATTCACCTATGGAATTTAGTATATTTACATAGATAATATACTTTAACAATTGCCATATCATTGATGGGGACATTATTATATTTCCAAAGCAAGTTTCTTTATTCTCTGATGCTTCACAAGATAAATACACATGGCAAATCTATAGAAGGGAGATCTCTTTGTGTGTTATTCTTTGACAACTAAATACAGCATCTACCCCATGATCTCTCATTTGAGACTCACCGGAGCCATCAAGACCTTATCTTCTAGTTCTATCTCCTCACATGAGGCTCAGTAGCCCAACTGAACTGACATTTCTGCAATTCTAGCCTGTCAGTTAAACTGCAACAAAGCAGTGAAATCCCGTGGAATCGAACAATCACGAAGTATTCAGCTCTGCTTTCTCACTCATCTCCTTTTATGGGTGAAGACACAGAAATAGTTGCCTAATTTTAATGATTTGCCCAAGAATATCAGGGTGAACATCCTGGTACAGTTGAAGGCATATTTGAAAAATACCTTTTTTTCCCCCAGCCATGCAGCAACAAAAGTAATTTTTTAACTGTCTCTTTTTGAGATTAACCTTGAAGAAAGCTGCCAACTCTTATTTTCAGAGGTATTTCCAGTTCATTCTCTCCAGTGCCCCAGTGTCGACCATCTGACATCTGTGGCCCGTGAATCCATGGAGAGGACCACCTCTTCATGGTCAACAGCCCACCTCATCGTTCCACCATCCTGGTCATCCAGCCTGACCCACTGAGCTCCGCAGTAATCACTCCTTTGCATTTGTCCCCAGGCCATCTCTGTCTCTCTCTGTTCCATATTATTCAGTTGGCAAAGCTATCACACTGGTTAAATACAATTGTCCTTGGATTCTCTCCCTACGCCAGAGAAACTGACCCAATCTAGAGAAAATAAACAACTGTCCTGGCTGGCTTTGCTTTAAAAATAGGACTCTAATCTGAAAGGCTTTCAGCTCTGCTCAACAATCTTACCACACACTTCCCTGGCCAACTTATACTAAGACTGCTAGATAACTATTTTATACTTCTTCATACTCATCTGATGATCTCGATTCTTATTTTTTCTCAGAAAATAGGAGCAGGCAAAAGACGACAGAGCCCCTTCCAATAATACGTATAGTCACCTACACGTCTGTAACTATCTAGAACCTGCACTGCCTTAACTCCAGGTAAAGTGGCCAAGTCACCACTTGATACTCTAGATCTCACCCCTCTTACCTATGTACAGAGACTCTCTGTCAGTTCCTGTATCTCTAATAAGTCCCATCACTTCTCAAACATATTATAATCATTCCCACTTAAAAAAAATAAGGCAAATATTTCTGACCTCACATCATATATTGTTCTTCTCCCTCACACTCCCCCATAGCAAAAATCTCTCAAGAACTATGTATCTGTCTCCATTCCCTCATTATCCAATCTCACCGGAACCAATTCCAATCCAACACTGCTTCCATCCAACTAGTGACACTGATATTGGCAACAGCAACAAGAACTCATGCTGCTACACCCAACATTCACATCCATGCGTTAAGTCTTCAATCTCTCAACAGCATTCCCATGGTTCTTCATTCCTCCTTCATTCTTGGCACTCTCTTCTTGAAGCTTTGAAACACTTCACTTACCTGAGTGTCCTTCTACCCTCAATGGCTATTGCTTCTTGGTCTCCATTACTGGTTCCTCTTCAGTTCCTCAACCTCTAAACATTGAGAGAACCCCAGGGTTCAATCCTCAGGCAACCTCTCTTGGCCCACTATACTAACTCCCTTAGGGATCTTATCCAATCTTATAAAACTAAGCCCACCTGCCAATTGAACACCCAATCTCACCCCTCCAAGCATAACCTCTCTCCAAACTCCAGGCTCATACATGCAATGGCCCACCTGCTCTTGAATAGGTAACAGTCTTTCAAATGTTTTTCTCATCTAAAAAAATGGTATCATCATTCAGCCAGATGGCCAGGCCAAAGTCCACATCCAGTTAACAAATTCTAGAAGCAATACTTTCAAAATATATTCTGAATCCAATCACTTCTTAAAATCATCACTTACCAACTACATACAAACCCCATCATCTCTCACCTGGACTCATGTATAAAACTCCTAGCCCATCTTCTTGTCTGTTCTCGTGCCCTCTACAGACAACTCTGGGGTCATCATCCATTTAAAACAAAGCAGATCATGGCTCTCACACATTCAAAACCCTGATGGCTTCCCATCAGAAGGCTCTGTTATCTGACTTTCTCTCCTCCCAGTTTCTCCTGTGCTCACTCCTCTCCAGCAACCCCAGCTTCCTACTTATTCTCCAAACACCCTACGATGTTCCCGCCTTGGGGCCTTCACAATGGCTATTTTTGTTGCCTGAAGTATTCTTCTCCAGGGTATTCACATGGGTTTATTTTCTCTCACTTCCTTTAATTTCTTGTTCAAATGTGCCCTTCTCAGAAAGACTTTTATCAACCACCCTATCTAAAACCATGCACCTTGCCATTCTCTAGATCCCATCTCCCTGCTTTGTCCTCATAGCACTCATTCACTAATGTCACATTGCATCTTTCTTTACTTGCTTATTACCCAACTCCCTCACTAAAATGTAAGATTCGTGAAGTTAGAGACTCTGTCTCGTTCTTCATTATACCCACAGCATCTAGAGCTGAACCTGGTTCATACCAGATGCCCAATAAATGTTTGCTGAGTGAATTATCAATTTAAGCAATGAATGAATTACCAATTTAACCAATATTAGCTATGAGTATGTGTAGTCAGGCAGGCTGTCCCCATATACCAAAAAGATAAAGTAAAATTTTGACTAATATATGCCATCGAAGCAAATCTGTTTTGTTTTAAGGAATTTCATTCCATTCCCTAAGTAGATAATAAGGTAGAAAGAACAATGGAGAGTTAACTCACAATTGGTCTTCTTACCCTCAGTTTCAGATTAAAAATATCATGGATCCATTGGGTAATTAATGACAAATTTTAATCCCCTGCATAGGCGTTTTGACCAATTGTGATCTGAAAGTCTCATGAAAAAAAAAAAAAAGTCATTTTCCCAGCTGAAATTAGGATCTCAGAAATATGCTCAAAGGCTCAATCTTATATTATAATCAGCTTCTCTATTGTTCAGTAATTAATATGGCTACATAGGGGATACAGTCAAGTGCCCAGTTCTTTCTTCATTATGCAAATGCATGTTCTCTGCCCAATTAGATCCCAAGCTCCCTGAGTATAAGGAACTTCCTGTAATAACCAGAATATGTTAGATCACGTCAGGTAACCCAAATCATGTTTCATTATCCTCCCCAAAAATAGCAATAAAAGAATATTGCTTAAGATACATATCTAATACCAGTTGGCCACAATTCAGTTTATCATAGACGATTAAGGATCCAGAAAGACAGAGTCTCTATCTCAGTGCTTGCTTTCATAACCACTGGGACAATGGGATAGAATGTGGTGGGTCATGTACGAGTTCGTAGAGCCTCCAACACTTTCCTCACATTTCAGTGGCCAAAGCAAGTCACATGACTCCTCCCTATCTTCAGAGGAAGAGGAGAGGTGAGATCCTACAATTCTGCCAGAATCTTTGCAGCCTTCTTGACTGCCACATAGCCCCTACAAAGCCCTGAATAACAACTTCAATAATGGCAGGTAAAAACATTCCTGTTGACCTCATACATTCTCCTCAGTCACATGTGTGAGCACACAAAAATGGCCGTTAATGGACAGCCCCAACCCCTGGTGGCAAAAACCCTGGAAAAAAGAAAGGAAAGAACTCATGTTTCCAAAATAAAACAGCAAAATTAAACAAACTGAACACTGTGTAATTAAATTAAATTAAATTAACTTTAAACAAAAACAAAATTAAATACTTCCTAGGCATTTCACAATAGCAACCAAAAGTTTCCATCACCAATGCATAAATTGTATTTGAGAATAAGACACCAGTAAACAAAACTCTGCTGATGCTTCCCTGGTGATGTTTCTAATTTTGTAGGCACTTGATGGAAGATCTTTCTTGGCTATAATCCAGGTTTAGCTACGCCCTATCTTTTTGGATAAAAATGAGCTCTGACCTCAGATGATTTCAAATTCAGCTCTTAAAGATGATCCAGAAGCCAAAGAAACAAGATAAGATTAGTGAATAGCTAAAAAGCATTGGTGTCTATGCTGACATTTGTATTGACAGACTATATATGCTTTGTAAGACAATGACAGATATGCCAGATGGATGAAAGGGGAGACGTAGTCTTCTATAGTTCACATTACATCAAAGCATATACCGTAGTGAAAAGGTTGGGTGGGGGGAGGCATAAATGCTAAATATAAAGATGATAAGCAATTAAGGAAATAAAGAGTAAATGAATGAATGCTTGCAGGGAAACTATTTATATACCAAAAAACTATTATAAATCTTTCATATTCTACACAGATCTAATGACATCAATACCTGCCCAACTTCATGACTCATAGAAGAGGAGATTTTAAATCATCAGAAACCTAGTGAAAAGGGATTTGCTGCCTGATGCCCCTTTGTGTGACTGACCCAGTACTATCTCACAACATAGGATGTTGGTGGACAGAGAAAAGAAAATTCTCAATGCATCTGAAGAACACCTTGCCTCTTCCGTCACAGAGACCTGCTCAAAGCATGTAATTTAGGCAAAGAAGGAAGTAGGCAGCTGAACAAGACGCACTGCAGCGGACATATCTGAGTCTGCTTTGGCTGCCATAACAAAATCCCACAGACTGGGCAACTCGACAACGGGAATTTATTTCCTAGCAGTTCTGGAGGTTGGAAAGATCGAGGTCTGACAGGGTTCAGTTTCTGGGGAGAGCCCTCTTCCTGGCTTGCAGATGGCTACCTTCTTGCTGAGTCCTCACATGGCCTTTCCTCTGGACTCAAGCAGAGCTCAGTCTCTCTCTCTCCCTTTATCGAGGCCACTACTTCCACCAGTAGGGCGCTACACTCATGACCTGGTCTAACCCTAATCACCTCCCAAAGACCCTATTTCCAAATATCATCACACTGAGGATTAGAGTTGCAATATATCAACTGGGGTGGGGGGTGGGGGTGCTCACAAATATTTGGGTCATCACAAGAAGTAACACATCCTATGACTGGTTGATCACAGAACATGGGTTCTTTCCAGAAGCACGGGTTCAAAACACAATTCCAGGTACCAAACAAGCGCTTTGTTTTAAGGGCCAAGGTACTTCAAGTTAAATGAGAAAGCACAAATAAGAAAAGGAGACTCCCTTCAGTTTTTAGTGAACATATGATGTGTTCTGTCAGACCCTCCCAAACCACATTACTGCTCTTCTTCCAGGATAAGCTCTTCTAATTGCATTACAAGAATTTGAAATGATGGAACAGATGCATACATATAAAACTTCCAAACAAAGCCATTATAAAAGTTGAAAAATCACCATCCTGCTCTGGTTCTCACGGTCCCTGAGAAAAGAATTCTGAAAATAAATCCAGTGTGAACTGCTGACATAATTAACTGCTTACTTGGGCCCTGGGTTAATTGCTTGTTGAGAGGCAGTCTAATGTAATAGGGAAAATTACCCATTTTACAGATAAAGAAACTAAGGCCCAGAAATGTTAGATAACTGGTAAAACATCATCTGGTCAAAACCATGAAAATCAAGTCTTAAACAATGTGCTTTCATCCATGAAATCATCTTTGGACTGAGAAATAATTTGTTGGGCCACTAACTAGTTATGGGACCACAAACAAGTGACTTAACCTCTTTGGAATTCGGTTTCTCCATCTGTCAAGTCAAAGAGGCCGTGTGATCACTAATTAGGTTTTCCTTTCTCAGATGTTATGTTTATTTTTCAGTAACACTTGACTAAAAACAACAACAAAAAAAGTTTTTACAAAAACCTGCCTCACAGAGGCTGTTAAAATGAATGAGTTGCTGGATTTAAAAAAATTGCTTTTGATAACCATATGATTTTAGAGTTTCTTCATCATTGTTTCATGACCAAATAAGCACTCCTCAATTCTAACCAGCCCTCTTGAGAGATTTAACACCAACAACACTGGAAAGAGAGTGAGGATGTGCATATGCTCCCATGGAAAGAAAACTGCCTCGAAATGTATGCTCGGCTGGCAGCTGTGTCATTGCACCAACTTCAGAGGAAATTTTCTGATGACGAATATTCTAACATGAGTGTTTGAGACCCTTGTTGAAGCCTCAGCACATCTCAGAAAACTGGATTGATTACAGCCACGTCTTCTGCAAGTCAATGTCTGTGCTCTCGAAATACTCCCATGGAAGATCACAAGCAAAAATACAAGTTATAAACTGACAATATGATAACCAGCATCATATCCCAGGATAAACAAACACATTCATCATGGCGGATTTAATGGCAGTTACTCATCAATGCCATTCTCGCCTCATGGTATCCAGAGAATTCAACGAAGAGGTCAGCAGACCCTTCAAGAGACTTGGTGAGAGTGTGCCTTCAGGGCCGATCCAGATGGAAATTCTGTAAGGAATAAAATTCAAATGTTCTGAACATCCTGAGAACCTGGAGAGATCATGGGGGATAGGGCTCATTCGTGAACAGTGGACCTTGGACCTTCTATGAGCATTAAGAAGTACAAGATGACCCTCAAAAGGTCCTTGGAAGGAAGCATTTGGAAGTCATTCAAGAAGTCACTGCAATGCAAGTCTGCTAGTTTGATAATGAGTTAAAAATGAGAACACATAAGGGAGGAGGGGATGATAGTGAAGCAGAACTTCCTAAAGTAGCTCAGCAATAACTATTGTGACAGGCAACGACGCGGACAGACCAACTCACTTGGCACATTGCTAAAAGATCCAGTGGCTCTTCTGGAGCAAATGCGCTGGGAGATATCCAGATAGTGAGAAACTAGCAAGAACATCCCCACAGACGCTCCACACCCTTCTTGGAGCAGCTGTGGATGCAAACTGCAATGCATCTTGGACCTGTCGCACGGTGCAGACAGAAACAGGTCTATGGCAGCAGACGGTCTTAAGAGGACTGTCTTCCTATACGGAAGAGATCTATCACGACACCAACACGCATGCTGGCACTGCATTTATTGCAGGTAACATGAGAAGGATATGTAATTCTTGAGAGTGACTACGAGGTTTTCATGCCAAAATACGGACACCAGCATCCTCACGATGTTTCCTTGACAAGCTACCATCTGCTCACAAATGGAAGAAAAACTTAAAAGCATATTGTGTTTCCTGCAGACATACACAGCTGTATTATAGATGGTTGCAGATGTAGTACAATACGAACACAATTTTAAAATACACAGGCCAGAGGCCCAGATTTCATGGTAAAAGTCTTAATTTGGAGGGCGGGGGGTGAATACGTTTTAAAATGCATGCGGAAATACTTCCGTCCATTCGTACATAAGTTTAGAAATAATTCTAGAAGTTGTATAGAAGTCCTCATCAAGAAAAGCTATTGTTTTAAGGCCAATTAAGAACAAAAATATAGCATATTTGATTTATTTGCAAGGTCAGTTTTTAGTAAAGAAAAAAATTCTCTATGGAGAGTTTTCTCAGAAAAAGTAATCACCTCAATATCAAGAGTTCTGAGCCGATGGCAGGCGAGTAAACATTTTAATCTCATCTTTGGTTATCTGTGGGGATGGCTGTACTAAAGAAAGTTATTTATACACCAATAAAGCTCGACACTTTTACTATACAAAGAGCCAAATATATAAAGTCATTTACACCCTTCCAAAATTAGACACAGACACGCCAAATTAGATATGGATTGTTTTGACTGCCCAGCAACCGCCTTGCCCTTTATCTGGAACACATTCCCTCCTTCTTTAAGATTTTATTTATTTATTTGACAGAGAGAGAGATCACAAGTGGGCAGAGAGGCAAGCAGAGAGAGAGGGGGAAGCAGGCTCCCTGCTGAGCAGAGAGCCCAATGTGGGGCTCGATCCCAGGACCCTGAGATCATGAACTCAGCTGAAGGCAGAGGCTTAACCCACTGAGCCACCCAGGTGCCCCTGCATTCCCTCCTTCTACAGGAAAACTTCTCCCTTCTCCATTCCCACCAGGAGACTGACAATCATTTCCACCACCTTCTATGTACAGATAATGGATCTTGGTCTGGTGTGTAACTAAAACCCAGCCAGAGCCTTCCCAGGGTGTACATTCTGGAGCACTCCCTTCCCAGGACAGTTGTGAAGCACAAGGCAGCACTCTTACCCAAACCCACAGCTGCCGCTACGCAGGGAGGGTTAGGGGCTTGGGATCCTGAGTGCCAAGAGGTCCCTGCACCTGCCCTGCTCTTTGTTACATAACTTGCTCGGGTTGGTGTTCTCTCCACTGCAACTCAAAGCGTCCCAAGTAATCAACACCAGGAGCCAATAAAACGTACACGTGCATGTCTAACGGAAAACGTCTGTTCTTGGTTATAAACCTCTGGAATGAGTCACACAGGGCAGCCCAGGACCACGTCCAGAATGCAGCACCCCCCTGAAGGTCCACAGGAATCAGGTGGATTTGGGTGGGACATTAAAGGTTTTTGTGTTGTGTTTGTTGTTTTGGTGGAGAGAGTCATGTCCAGGTGAGGAAAGAACATAAACGTAGAGAAGGCGGCACGCGGTCCAGACTCCGGCAGACTTTCCCCACATGCCAAGGACTTTGCTGGAAGCTCGCCATGAAGAGGGCTTAGAAGACAGAGCAAAGGCTCGACCACTAGGTAGTCGTGTGACCTGAGTTTCCTTAACTTCTCTGAGCTTCACATTCCCTCGGGTGTTGAAGGGGAATGCCGTCTCTGCTGCAGGCCTCCGAGGAGGCAGTTTCTCTCCAAGTACGCCCCTGGACCCACCTGCTTCCTGATCGCCTGACATGCCTGGTTAGAATATTGATTCCTGGACTTTTGAATCAAAGTCTGCATTGTAAAATAAATAAATAACTAAATAAAACTCTTCCCAGCTGATTATTATGTACGCTAAACTTTAAGATCCGTAGTTGTAAGCATAAAATAAGGGCCAAGCTTCATGCAAACCCATAATAACGATCACTGGATGCCTATTTACTTCTACCAACCACACACACACACATAGACACACAGACACACACACACACACACGATCCCTCAAAGGTTAATTAGAGGCAGGAGAATTCTGCAAAACACCACAAAATCTATATTTTAGAAAAGAGAAAAAAAGTAATTAACAGTATCAGACTGCCCCAAGCGAATACTTGCTTATCAAGATCTCTGTGAGGTGAAGCAGTGAGTCTCAACCTTGATTGCACAGTAGAATCACCTGGGAAGCTTTCAAAAACTCCCCACGTTCAAAGCTGTACCCCAGACGAATCAATCAGTCTCTGGAGGTGAGGGTCTAGGCATTAGCAATTTTAAAAATTTCCCAAGTGATTTCATTGTACAAGCAAGGTTTTAGTATTTTTAGCAAGTATGGGGAGGAATGTCAACGGCATACAATGAGATAATGGGGAGAAAAACTTGGGTGCTGTTAAATGAAGCAGGCATAATAATTTAATTGTTTTCTCTCTGATATACATGAAGCGAGCCAAATCTGACTCCCCATCTTTTTTTTGTAAAGTGATAGACAAAATACTTAAAAGTGTATCAGTAAATGTATACCCATGAATTGGCAAAAACAAGTGAGTCTGAAAATACAAAGGGTTCGTGAAGCTGTAGATTAACAGATTATTTCCCGGCACTGCTGGTGGGAGTGTATGCTGATACAACCACTTTGGAAAGCGCTCTCACATTATTTTGTCAGGCTGAACAGTCTCCCAGCCTGCAAGCCCACAGAGGCCGGTGCTCTACCTTTAAAAACACACTCAAGAGAAACCTTGGCACACGTTACCAGGGAGCAGCGCTGGTGATAGAAGCCATAACCGGAGACATCTTAAATGACCCATGACAGAAGCATGGGTAAATCACACACAAACAAATATAAATTAAATACAAATATTATACTATATATAATATATATAATATATATATTATAATATATATAATATATTATATTATAAATATAAAAAATTATACTATAACTTACAGAGGAATTGCATTATAATCATAAAACAAAACATTACACAGCGGTTATAGCGTGGCTGAATCTCAGTAACACAAGGTTGAGTGAAAAGCAAGGTGTAGGAGATTGTGTAAACCAGGAACCATGCCTCTTCCAAAGTTCAAAGACAGGCAAAATGAAACAATGCATCACTTAAACAGACATGTGGCTAAATATGGCTAAAGCAAGAGAAGGACAGATAACGTTCAGAATAGTTGTTACCTACAGGTGGCAGAGAGATGGAGAGGCGAAGGGATAAAAGAATTAGAGACTGATGTAACAAAGAAATAATGTTTGGATTCTTGGGTTAGGCAATGTATTCACGGGTCTTCACTTTAAAAATAAGTAAAATAGGGGTGCCTGGGTGGCTCAGTCTGCTAAACGTCTGTCTGCCTTGGGCGCAGGTCATGATCTCAGGGTCCTGGGATGGAGTCCCACATCGGGCTCCCTGCTCAATGGGGTGCCTGCTTCTCCTTCTTCCACCCCCCCACCCTGCTATGCTCTCTAATAAATAAGTAAAATCTTAAAAAAAAATTAAAAATTGGTAAAAATAAGTAAAAGAGAAGAAGCCCATGCATGGACAGTTGGTGGTATGTCATGAACCAAGAATTATTATTCTAATTCCGAGCACTAGAGTTCCAAAGAATGGAAGGAAAAGAAAAAATCTATAAGTAAGAACAATAGAACTCAATACCAGTAAGAGGGAAATTCAAGGGATTTAGGATGGTTCTAATTAAAGTCAAATACTAGTAAGCTAGAATCATCCCATCTCCTGGGGTCTATCTCCTTTTAGAAGCAAAACTCTCAAAGTTGTCCAGCCGAAGTACAGAATTGTCATCTCAGAGCATAGTGGCCCCTGCACCTGGCCAGCCAGAGGCAGCTCTGATGAAGCTAACTGAAAACTATTGGGAACCCCGAAGAAGAAGAAAAAAAATCTCCCAAATAGCAAAAAAAGAAAAAAACAAAAAACAAAAATCCAATTTCTAATGTAATAATTCCGAGTTTTTTAAGGGTTATAGTCCTCATAATTCAATATGAAGTTAATCGTAATTTTACCTCTGACACAGGAATCATTAGAGGTGATGTCTAATATCTAGTATTTATCATTATTCAGGGATGGAGGAGTTAGTTATTTCACGATACCCTCACCCAAAAAATAACTGACCACAGCTATGGAAATTTTTGTTCTTTTCTTCCCCCACTCTTGGATTATAAAATCTATCTGAACCATTTGTCTTATCTCAATTTCTCCTTTTATTTATTTTTTTTAAAAGATTTTATTTATTTATTTAACTGAGAGAGATCACAAGGAGGCAGAGAGGCAGGCAGAGAGAGAGAGGGGGAAGCAGGTTCCCCACTGAGCAGAGAGCCGGATGCGGGGCTCGATCCTAGGACCCTGAGATCAGGACCTGAGCTGAAGGCAGAGGCTTAACCCACTGAGCCACCCAGGAGCCCCCTTAATTTCTCTTTTTAAAACCAAAGGACAGGCTCAGTTCTTTTCCATTAGAAACTACAGAAAATATGTTTTGGCTTTCAGCACACACTTGAATACACAAGCATAAGGTCCGCAATTCTGACAGGCGACAGTCGGAGACAGGACAGATTTGCTTAGCACTCGAGTCAGTAGGTCTTAAGATCAATTTCATAGAGGAATTTCCCAGAGGATATTTCTCCTATACCACAAGGGTCTTATTAATCTGAAGACAGTGTTCCTGTTTCGCCAAAAATAAATTCTTAAACTCCTACTTTGTATGACATAAAATGAAAACAGAAAACTAAGTCTGTTTGGAGAATCGTTAATGGCCCTTAGCCATGGTTCTCAAGTTTGGGGATGTCTACAGACTTCCTGGAGATCGTGGTAAAAAGAAGGTTCCTAAACATCCCCCCAGAGCTACTGAATCAGAAACTGAGGGATAAGACCAGGAAGCACCCCCTTTTTTAAAAAATTATATTTATTTACTTGACAGAGATCACAGTTAGGGAGAGAGGCAGGCAGAGAGAGAGGGGGAAGCAGGCTCCTTGCTGAGCAGAGAGCCCAACACAGGGCTCGATCCCAGAACCCTGAGACTATTACCTGAGCCAAAGGCAGAGGCTTTAACCCACTGAGCCACCCAGGCGCCCTGGAACCCGCATTCTTAACAAGCCCTCTAGGCATTCTGATGCGAGAGACCGCTGGATCACACTTGTAGAAAATGCTGTTTTATAACGATAATAAAAATCTGGGCAAGCACCCGCTCTGTCCCGGACGTCAGGCTCACTGCAAGAACCTCTGGGGTCTGAAACTATCCATTCAACTTTCATAGTAAGTTTTAAAGATACTCTTGTGGGCTTCAAGAAAAATTTTTAAAAGATTTTACTTATTTGAGAGAGAGAGCGCGCGTGCGGCAGAGGGAGAGGGCGAAGCAGGCTCCCTGCTCAGACCCTGGGATCATGACCCAAGCCGAAGGCAGACACTTAACTGACTGAGCTACCTGGGCGCCCTGTGGGCTTTGAGAATTAATGTACTTTCAAAAAAACTCTCCCATCTCTTACCTATAAAGCCAGATAACAATTTTTAAAGCAATAAACAAAAGCAACAATGTTGAAGTGGCTTTAATCACTTGAAAATGCTACTTTCCTTGGCTTCCTGAGGTGTTCATTCAAATAAATAATTGCCAAATAATGGCATGAAAAGTCCTGTAAGAAAAATTCCTCATATGAGGGACTCTAACTCCTTGAGAGCGGAGTAGATGAAGACTGCTCAGAACGCCCATGAGCCGTGTATAGCCCCTGACACCAAGTCCGTCCAGAAGGAGCCTCCTCATCACCATGGACAGACATTGGGAAGTAGTCATTCACTAAATTAATTCATTTGTATTGATTTCATGAGCGTTTCAATTTAGTACCTTATGAAAGGGGTAGGGATTAAAGGTAAGGAAATGTTACTATGTTCATTCTGGTCATCCATTAATAAATCCCTTTAAAGATTTTTGAGGGGCACCTGGGTGGCTCAGTTGTTAAGCGTCTGCCTTCAGCTCAGGTCCTGATCTCAGGGTCCTAGGATCGAGCCCCGCATCAGGCTCTCTGCTCGGTGGGGAGCCCGCCTCTCCCTCTCCCACTCTCCCTGCTTGTATTCCCTTTCTTACTATCTCTTGCTCTGTCAAATAAATAAATAAAATCTTAAAAAAAAAAGATTTTTGATAAAACAGCACATGAACATGTTCTATGTTAAGCACCAAATGTACTAAAAATATCTGTTGTCCAAATATTATAATAAGATTATAACGCTGTTTGATTAAAAGGTATATACCAGAAAGCTTTTTTTTTTTTTTAAACAAAATGTGCTCTTCTGATCTAGAGGTAGATTTCTCTTCCAAGTCTCTGATGCTAGAAAAGCTCTTCCTGATGCTCAAAGGACATCTTTCTCAGTCCCCTGGCTGTCCCCTCCTCCTTTCCCTCCCCCTGACATTTGCATAGGTACCTAGAAGACCTCCTTTTGCTTTCAACCTTAGCTTCCACATTAGAGGAAACAAGCCATGCCACTAAAACTCCTGTATCGACTAGAATCTATATAAGCAGGAAGGGCATTAGGGTTGGATGCAGAAGAATGAAGGTCAATCGAATCATTTTTGGTCGGGTCACTGTTTTACTGACGTGGGAAAATCAGCAGTCTTCTCAGCAACTTAGTGATAAGGACAGAATTTACAGCTCACATACTAAAAATCATGACCATATCTCCTGATAATACCTTTATCTCTAGGTTTTCAATTTTATGGAATTTTACCATGAGGAAATGTCACAAAAATAAAACTTTTCATTCCTTCTACTAGAAAGTTCCTGAAACAGGCCCACCTTTCAAGACCTCTTTGGAAATGCAGACTTTTTCTTAAGTATATTCTGTTTTTGTGTATTAAATTAAGCCATTTAAGTGTTATTCTAATTTTCTATGTGCTAACATTCTCTTGCCTTCTTTTTCTTAAAAAAATTATTTATTTGAGAGAGAGAGAGAGAGTAAGTGAGAGAGTGGGGAGGGGGGGAGAAGGAGAAGCAGGCTCCCTGTTAAGCAAGGATCCTGATGCAGGACTCGATCCCAGGACCTTGGGATCATGACCTGAGCCGAAGGCAGACGTTTAACAGACTGAGCCACCCAGGTGCCCCTTACCTCATTCTTTAATTCTTTTCTCTCTTAATAGTTTCTGCTTTACCACTTGTAGTGCTGGTTTTCCATGTGTAAAGAGCCATGACAGTCATTTAATGGTGGGCTGTAACTTTTACCATTACAAAATATCCCCTCACGTCCACTTAATGCTTTTTCCTCGAAACTGTCGCAGGTTAATATTACCAGCTGTGCTTTCTTTTTGCTTGCACTTGCCTAGAATCTGTGCGTGTCTATTCATTGTCAAACCCGGTGCTATTCTGTTCAGGTACTTCTCTTGTAAACAACGTGGAGGCAAACTGCTTTTTTTGTTGCATTTGAGACTCTGTCTTCTAGGAGACAAATATGAGGAAGTTTTGCAGCATAATGATTTATCACAGTTTCTTATAGATCATGTGTTCACCTTTTTTAATTTCTAAAGATACACATGGATATTTAAAAAAAAAAAAAAAACCAGATTAAACAAAGACACAAAGTAAAAAGTATGAGCTTGCCTTGCTCCCGTATGCCTCTAAAACTTTAAGCAGTTTATATTGATTCCCTACTTTGAGAGAGAAAGATTTTAGGATACACTGTCTCCTTTCCTTTTTGTCTCCATATATAAAAACTTTGATTGGTGGGACGCCTGGGTGGCTCAGTTGGTTAAGCAGCTGCCTTCCGCTCAGGTCATGATCCCAGTGTCCTGGGATCGAGTCTCACATCGGGCTCCTTGCTTGGTGGGGAGCCTGCTTCTCCCTCTGCCTCTGCCTATGCTCGCTCACTCTCTCTCCCTCTCTCTCTCTGACAGATGAATAAATAAAATCTTTAAAAAAAAAAAAAAACTTTGATTGGTTAATCACATTATTATATACCGAAATCTCTGTTTCTCTTTTTATCAGAACTAAAGAGTACTATTCAACCAACATTGTGAAGTGGGAGAAAATGGATACCTTACTTCTCCACTCCACCTTCCAGCCCCTTCTAATTTGTTACACTTTTTCACTCATATCATTTCACGACATCAAGCTTTACAGCATTTCTGTTTTGTTCAGTAAATGTAACTTATCTTTCAAGCATTCCCTAAGGTTAATTCCGAAAACTGAAAATTAACAGAATAGTTCTAATATTATGATGAAATATTTTTATTCAGTGCAGATTCAGATAGTGAGACCAGAGCAGTTAAAGGAGATGTAATCTTTTGTCATGACCTCAGTTCCAAGTATCAAGTTCAAATGTATTCTTTATTCTTGTACATCAATTATTCAGAATTCTGCCACATTCCAGTTTACTTCATAGTTGAATTACATGTAGTTTAGGAAATTTTTGTTTTTCTAAGAATTTCTAATCTTTCTTTCCTCTTGTTGACAGAATAAACCTGCCTTTACTCCAAAGTCAGTTGACAGTCAGTCTTACCCAGGTCTACTGTTCAGATTCTCTCTCTCTCAATCTGTGTGTGTGTGTGTGTGTGTGTGTGTGTGTGTGTGTGTGTGTTCTGTGTGCTTAGTTTTGATTATTCCATTTCTTAAATTGTTTTTTAAATTGCTATTTTGATACAGAAAATCTTCATAAAACAATTGAAGAGACTACATGGCAGATAAAATCGGTAGCCCTTTCCTGTCTGAACAGTAGGGATGGGTCAACAGAAGGTTTCCCTCTCAGGGTTTCAAGAGCAGGAACCCATCTGCAAATGGGGCAGGTGATGCAAGAGGACAAAGCTAAGAGGCAAAGCTCCAATTATGTTTCTTTGTGATCACCAAGGGGATCCTAGGGTCCGGTGCCACAGCCAGCCCCTCTGTGTGAGCTACGGGTGTGTCGAGTCCAATCCCATCTGTTTGCTTCTGGCTCACTGCTCCTGACCCATCCACTCCTTTGCTTCCTCCTGGTGGGATCCTAGGGCATTTTTCAAAAGATTAGCTGTTTTTACTGTTACAGAGAACCTGTGAGCACCTCTGAGCTTTCCCAATATCATCCACCCACTTAGCTGAGCTTTCCGCATATCCTGGCCTGTGGCTAGAAGCTCCGCCTTTATTTTGAACCTAATGTCCTTACTAAGGAAGAGTAAAGCGGGGACCAGTATCACAGGCAACTCTTCTGGGTTCCAAAAAGTGGCAGTTTCCAAATTAAAATCCTTCCCCTTGCTGTGTCCCATTTCCATATTCTTTCTGCTATTCTGCTGCCTCTTTCCTTGGGGGTTTCCAAGGTTTTGCTGGGATTCGACTTATTTCTAAGAATGAATCAGGAAGGCAGGAGTTAAAACATTTTCTCTGTCTTGAAATTAGAACCACCACCACCAAAAACACACTGAGAAAAACATTTCTCACTCTTAATCTTTTTTTTTTTTTTTTACTCTCTACTTCCCAACTGAGAAAATAAAATCCTGGCTTTCTATTATGGCCCATAATTTCAAATCTCTGGAATTAACTCTGGGCAATTATTTACAAATCACCATCATAATAAAAGTAATATTAGTCTCTCAGTATTCAATGAATCAGCAACACAGAATGCAGTCATTGCATAGAACTTGTGAGGCCCAGGGAGTTGGACCTTATCTCTGGCTGGTGGGATTATAGGTTTTTAGTTAATTGGGTTGGGTTTGGTTTTGTTTTGTTTTGCTCTTCTCTGTTTTTCTTTTAAAAAATTCTACAATTGCCATGTATTATTGGTGAAATTAAAAAGATTAAGAAAATAGGAATGTTGATGGTTTTGTCTGTTACTTCAGAGATGGCATAAACAATTTTATAGCTCCACTTTTCTGTTTCAGGGGGAAAAACAAAGTCTGCTAAAAGGAAGCGTGTAACAAAGGGCAGTCTATATTAAGAGCAGGCTGACCTAGCCCTACCTGTGAGAGCCACTCAGAAGAGCACTGATTGCCTAAAAACTTGCAAATACTTGATGAAGAGTGGTATGTCCATAAATCTCCATTCTGATTCAAAAGGAAAATCAGCCCTGAAAAGGCCCCCATTTTCTCCTGCTGTGTGATTTCTCTGGCTGTTGCACTGTAAAGGAAGACAGGCCGGCAGGCTGCCCATTCCATTAAAACGGAAGCAGAAGAAGTCCTGTGCCTTCACCTTTGGCAACACTGTGACACCTGATGAGGGGGTTAAGGGCCTCACTGATTGATGTAATCCTAGGATGGACTAAAAAAAATTCTGTAGTTCTGAAGTCTGATGGAAAATCAGGGTTAAAGTGCCCTTTGGCAACTCTGTTAAAGTGAAAACATGTAAAGATAGGTACTGATAATTTAGCTGTCATTCACCCTAGGACACAGGTACGATCTGTTCCCAAAATCCCGAGTCAACATTCTCTTTGGCTCAGTTTGCTTTGTCTGGAGGAGAGCCTCATGCAGGCGCCATGCGTCAGCATAATTCAACAGTGGGTTTCCTGCCTAGGAGCGAATGTGCCTATCTGAAGTCTGCAGACTCAGGCTGTGATGGAGAGACAGAGAAGAGCAACATTGTTGCTGCCACTTGTATTTGGCCTGATCTCCAATAACCCCTGACTCACACCCTATAGCAAGTGAATCTTTCTCCGCTCTGTGCCTCCGTCGGGGCCTACCTCTCCTCTGCCTGTACCCACAGCAGTCACGTGCCCGGCTAGCTGACCTGGTGAAGTACGTCTGTGTGATGGAGTCAACAGATGCTCGTGGCCAGAACAGGACTGCTCACCGGCTCCACTTGTTAGCTGCTTGAACTTCAGTGTCTTCCTGGGCCAAAGGGGGATCATGCCTCCCAAGTTTGTTGGATTAAACAAAATAAGGCACATAAAGTCCCTGGCCCAGGGCCTGACCTGCAGTAAATACTCCCTAAATAATAACCATTTCTGTTGATTCCATGACTCTTTCCAGAAACAACACAGTTTCATCGTGGACTTCCATGGCCAAAGCGGCCAGGAAGAAATCCTCAATACCACATTTGCCAGAACAGCGTATTATCTGGAGCAGCCGCAGCTCTTGGTGTACATTGTATTGTGCACGTGTGAACCACTGCCTACTCAGATTACTGCTGGAGATGGCATTTTGTGTGGGAAGCATCTGCTGTAAAGAAAATGGGGATTGACTATTTGAGCTTTAGTCCTTGTGCATATTCAGCCTCTGGATCATCTAACAAAATCAGAGGACCATAAGACAGGCAAATATAGGTGTTATTATGTAAAGTTTTTAAAAAATTATTTGTTAATATTAGAAGACCAGGAGTTGCTCAGTATGGCTGAAAACGAGTATGACTTCAACTGAGGGACATAAATTTTTTGCCATATCCAAACTCAAAGAGTTCTATCTTATGTGGTATTTGTCCCACATGTCCCTATAATCGACCAGCAAATTCTGAAATGATGATAAAAGCTAACAAGTATAGTAGGGGATATTTCTAACGCCGTCATAACTCCTTTGAGTGGGGGATGAGATGAGAAAAAGAGGTTGGGAGAAGAGAGGGATGAAGGAGAAAGGAGTAACTATTTACACACACACACACACACACACACACACACACACACACACACACACTCTACACCACACATTGGAATCTCTCAATCTCCTCTTCTACATTGATGAAAATAAGTTACTTACTCTTTAAAATGAAACACTAAGCATTGGAAGCTGGACTACCTAATTGATATCCTCATCACAAGTCACTTAAATGCTATATAATTACATAATTATTTTTAGAAGTAAATGTTTCAGATTGCCAAATATAAGGTTAAAAATAGGTATTAAACATGGGAATTTTAAAAGCAATTAAAATAAAATAAAATGAGAGATGTGTATATGTGTCATGCTCAAAATCCAAAACCAAAATTTCAACATTATAGCCATGCTCAGATATGAAAAACAAAATTCAAGGAGTGAATCTGTTCCCGACACTAGCCTGGCAATTTGAAAAGAAAAAATAAAAAAATATACCCAGGTTAAAATACCGACTGTAACTTTCTGACCTCTATAACCAAGAATGGATAATCTCAATGAGACTCCAGAGCACAAAAAGAGAGATCTCCAAGAGCTTCATGACTACCAAATTCTTTGAGGAAGAGTTTGAATTCCCCAATACTCTAACACACAAATAGACACACACACATCACACATTCTAGGATATGCCCTAGAACCACAGTCACCATAGATTAAGACTGTAGCATTTGCTGTAGTTCTTAGAGCAGCAAGACCTCTGAGAACACATCAATGTACTACTCAATTCCAGTGTGACCTTCCTCTGCCAACATACTTCTAACTTGGTCTCTACTCATCTACTCAACTCAAGCTATATGACCCAGTTAAAATATAAATATGGATGATGCCAAGAAACTATGGCTATATACTAGCCCTCAGCCCTGTGATAGTGCAAAGTTATCAAAAGTCAACCAAAAATAGTAGAGCAGGAACCATGAAATAGTGGAAGAGGAAGGCAAAGATCCCAAAAATAAGCACAACATAAAACATAAAATAAGAGGAAAAGAGGATCTAAAGCAGGGAGGGGTTCTGTATTTGAGAGAAGAATTAATAGAAGTGAATCACAACTACCATGAGTAGTGCCCCTTAGAGTTAGGCAAGATGGTAGCCTTGAATGGAATCTATAAGAGTGACAGAAGAACAGAATCTCAGTTTGTTTTAAAAGAGAATTGAGAGGCTAAAATATACACATTCAGGCAGATAATATCTGATGAGACCAAATTTCCTAGAATCAGAGGGCAGATTATATCATCTTGACTATGCATACCAATTCCATCCTGAGAAATTTAATCTCTGGTCTTCCTGCACATTCCCTTGTTCCCTCGACTTGCAGTTTCCTGCAAGTAGTGCCACACTTCCATATAATGGTGCAGGTAGCACTCCCCATCTAGACTGAATTTTCTTCCCTGAGATCTTAGATTTCTTTCCATTCGGTCCCTAAGTTTTCTCCTATAGTAAGACCATCCTTATCTCTCTCACCCATACCAAACTAATATGCCATCCTTTAGGTGCCTATGGTACACACTTCCACTACAGCATCTACTGCACACGTCTGTCTGTCTCTCTACACAAAATCATGAACTATCTGACCATCTAATTCATCTCTATGTCCCATGGGCCCAGTACAATGGATATCAAATCATAGGCATTTGACAACTTATTGAAATCTACAGTGTTGTGGCACTATTCTAGACTCTAGAGAGGCAGTGTGAATAAGACAAAGTTCATGCCTTTTCAGGCAATAAGCACACCCATAGAACAGCATCAAGTAGTGACAAACAGCAAAATAAAGCCAGGTAAGGAGATTGACAGTGATGGGGCAAAGGTGGTTAATGGGGAGAAAGAGAGATTTTGGATAGGATGATCAGAAAAGGTTTCTCTTAGGAGATGATATTTGAGCAGTCACTCAAGAAATAGGAGAGACAAATTTAAAAAAATATGGAGAAAAGTGTTAATCACAGGATTTCTTTTTTAGGGAGATTTGATCTATTTGTTGAAAAGAAATGTCTTGGTAGGCCAGTTTGAAGTAGCAGATGGGGCTTCCAAAGGACTGACTCAGATGGAGAGGAACTGATTTGCTTCTGAAGCATGGGGGGAAGAGCAGAGACAAGGGGAAAGGAGGGAAACCCAGCAGCAGGGATTATGACGCTCTGGGTTCCCTCCACTGCCAGCTTCCGCTGAAGTCTTGGAACCCATGAAACACTTGGTGGACACATGAAGAATCTCAAACAGCCCACACGGTTGTAAGAGCCCCAGAGTAAGGCAGCCCCTACCTGAGACCCAGTGCCAGCTGGTGGGCTGGAGGCTGGAGAAGGCAGGCAGGTATAACACTGACAACCCAGAAGCAGGTCTAGAGACTAAATGGAAGACCAGAAAGGAGCAGTGGAAGCTGGGAGGACAGTTTATGGAAAGTCACCATTGCCTAGCAGCTTCTTCAAGGATAATTCCTAAATCTAAACCAAATCACTCTATCTCCTTAACAGTCTATAAGAGTGTGTAACTCTGAGTTAGTCTTCATTATAATTCAACTGTCCAGTTTGTACCAGAGACTTCTCATGGTGTAAATTAACAAATAATAAACCACAAATACTGACAACTAATAAGCCACACCCATTGAGCACCTCCAAGGTACTTTATATCTATCACTTCTAATCCACATAAGATTCCCGCTAGGCTCTAACAAAGATGGGGTCGTGAGAAGTTAAGCAAATTCCTCAAGATAACACAAAATTAAAATTCAGAACTTTCTGATTCCAAAACCATAATCTTTCGTCAACACTGAGCCACTTCCCAAAGCAAGCCTTCTGGTTCAGGACTGAAGTAAAAATCAAGGCCCCAAATTCCCCCAATGAATGTGTAGGACCAAAGTCATTATAGTCAGGGTTTGGGGGAGAGAGGCAAAGTCTAGAGAGAAATTAAGGTGGACAGAATCCCAGGTCTGCTTTCCCAGGATGTATAGCTCTACCCATTTCCTAGTCCAAAGATGACAATGAGTCCATACTGACATAAATAAGTGATTAGGTAAATAAATAAATAAATGGAGGAGAAGAGACAGATCTTCCATGCTGAAGAATTCCAATTAACTTATGTAGCTACTTTGCCCTCAAGGAGAGGAAAGATAACTCCCCACTTGAGTATGGGCTGCACATAGTGACTTCTGTCCAAACAAGAAAAGATGGATAAAGAGTAACTTCATAGCGGAGAACACAATGAGTACTCCCTCAGCCTGGTCATCAAGGTCAACATCAACAGTGCTAACTCATGTTAGGTGAATGTACATTTGATATCACATGATGAAAATGACATTCAGCCTCTGTGGTCTTCTTTCCAAAAACCCACAGCCCAGTCTACTCATGAAAAAATCATCAGACATCATCAACCCCAAGTGAAGGACATTCCACAAAATATCTGAGAGTATTCCTCAGAGACCAACTCCAAGAAGCTGTTATGGCCAAGAGGAGCCTAAGGAGATGTAACTTACTAAATATAACGTGTTATCTTGGATGGGATCCTAGAACTTAAGGCATTATGTAAAAACTAAGAAAATCTGAATAAAGTGTGAACTTCAGTTAATAACAATATTTATTGATAGTGATTTATTAGTTGGGACAAATGTACCATACTAATGTATCAATCAATAATAAAGAAAATTGGGTGTCAGGTATGTAAAAATTCTTTGTACTATCTTTAAAATCTTTCTTTATATCTAAAAATGTTCCAAAATAAAGTTTATTTTTTAAAAATGCATTAGGGATTTTTTATAAACTGACGTATTAATGTCATGATAATTTTTCCTGTACTAATTTGTAGGCTTAGTTAGTAGAGCTCTGACCAAAATCCCACTGGGATTGTTCTGGGGAGGGATGGGTTTAGGGAGATGACAAAAATAACCACATTTACCCGGACTAATATTTAGTGGAGAATAGAAGATTTAAAAGAAAGTTAACAAGGGAATTTGCCTTGTGACATAATAAAATGTATCATAAAGAATAAAGAATTAAAATAGTATGGCTTGAGTAAAAAAAAAAAATACTACACTACACAAGTTGGATAGTACTGAAAACGTCCTCAAGCAAGTGAAGGAAAATGTATGTGTATTTAACATGATAAAGAAAGCATCATAAATCACTGAGAAGGAGATGGGTTACTTAATTGGTAATTTGTGGAAAAACTGAAAATACTCTTTACTTCACATACTAAATATTTATGAAATTCAAAGGAAAAAAGTAAAACTCTAAAATACAAAGACTTCCAGTTTGAGCTCTAATATATAAGGAACTGGAAGTCGTCACTCGAACATTTACAACAAGAAGTGTTGGACAACATTTCTTCGGCCTGTCAAAGAACTGAGGCTGCGGGGTGAACTGCCAACTCCAAATCTGGAGAGACAGGCGAATTCGGCGCATCACATCCAAGACGAGCTCACCTGAAGCAGAAGCTGAGAGAGTCATAAACTGGTAAGAGTGCTTAAATGGTAGTTCTCCAAAGTTGCTGGAAGCTGAATGTGGACGAATGTGGCGATGAGAAATTCCTAAAAACTGTGGTACTGAGGGGACCCCCACACTTTCATGGTTTTTACCTACCTCCAAGAACTCCAAAGATACCCTCATGGCTCTAGCAGAGAAAGAAAAGGAACTGTATTATAGACTGGGTGGCTTAAACAACAGAAATTTATTTTCTCACAGTTCTGGAGGCTGGAATTCCAAGATCAGATGCTCGCATGGCCAGGTCCTAATAAGGCCCTCTTCCTGGCTTGCAGTTGCCTGCCCTCTTACTGTGTGTTTACATGGACTTCCCCGGTATGTACACATAGAAAGAGAGACAGACAGAGAAACAGAGCAGGAATGAACTCTCTGGTGTCTCTTCCTGGAAGGGTACTAATCCTATCCAAGCAGAGCCCGGTCTCATAACCTTTTATACATTAATCATGTTCCTAAGGCCCCAGCTCCAAATATCACGACACTGGGGGGTAGGGCTTCAACACATGGATTTTTAAATTTTAATTCCACTGTAGGGTTTTTGTTTTTTTTTTTTAAGATTTTATTTATTTATTTGAAAGAGAGAGAGAGATCACAAGAGGCAGAGAGGCAGACAGAGGTGGGGGGTGGGGGGGAATGGAGGAGGGGCAAAGCAGGCTCCCCGCTGAGCAGAGAGCTCAATGCAGGGCTCGATCCCAGGACCCTGAGATCATGACCTGAGCCGAAGGCAAAGGCTTAACCCATTGAGCCACCCAGGCGCCCCTAGGATTTTTTTTTGTTTTTGTTTTTGTTTTGCATTTATTCTGTGCAGAATTTACTCCTGGGCCATAAGTTTTTGTTTTCTTCAGTTTCTTCTGGGATACCTTTTTCTTCTGTGCAACCTCCTCTTCTGGTTTAGGGACAATTTGCTCTTTTTCAGGAAGGATCATCTCGAGGTGGCAGGGAGGGCTCATGTATAGGTTCATCTGACCAGGAGCCCTGTAAGTTCTGTGCTGCGTCTTGGGGGCTTTGCTCACCTGGCTGGGCTCAAAGACTGAGAATCGACATCTAAACCCTTACGTGCAGCATTACTCCCTGCACTGTTAAGCATGTGTAGTAAAAATGCACCACTTTTCTTGGGCCACCTACCCTGTGTCCAGCCCCATTCTGTAGCCTGGACATACCTACCAGCTCCACCACTGTAGTGACAGAATGGCACACACAGCTTCGGCAAAGTGAAATCTTTGGGATACTTGGTGGCTTTTCAGATATGCATACGCTTGATGGCCTGGGTGGTTTCACATGTGTTCTTAAAGTGAACATGGAGATTTGAACCTCCTGATTTGCAGGATTTTGTAGGGTTTTCTGTGTCAAGTGAATAGAGAACCATTTTCAGAGATCACCTCAGGCCACTTAGGGGAAGAGTAATTCCACTATAGTTAACATACAATGTCACAATGCTAAGCAAAGTAAGCCAATCAGAGAAAGACAAATACCATGTGATTTCACTCGTATCTGGAATTTAAGAAACAAATGAACAAAGGGGAAAAAAAAGAGACAAACCAAAAAACATGAATTTTGAGAGGCACAAACGTTCAGACCGTATCAGTAACCATTGAGAAATAAGTCCAAAGCATTCTCAATAACAAAGGCGTATTCTCCAAGGGAAAAGACTTTATCAGAGCCTTATTCTACCTGGGGAAAGGACATTTCTCCTACTCCAACACCCTTTAGCCTTCTTGTCTCAGCCAATGAAGTTTAAAAAAAAAGAAGAAAGCTAAGACATACTTGAGAAGGTCACAGAATGCCTCCCTTTCCCCACAAACTTCAAGTTAGTACCAAACTTTACCAGCATAGTAACAGTAGATTATGGCTGAAAAGGCTGCCAAATACAGACTCTATCTAAGGCCTTTTTATTGAATCCTAAAGACAAAAGGAGAGACAAGAACAAGGACCGTAGAAGAATTTTAAGCCCTGGCTCCTACAACTATAGCAAACATTAAACACAGTCCAACTCCTAACGAGATTAACATAAAACATCACACTAAAGGCTTATTACCACTCGATGCATTATGTTCAGTTTTCAATAAAAATTACAAGGCAGCTAAAAAGCAAGGAAAAACAGTCTGAAAAAAATGAAGCAATCATCAGAACCAGACTGAGATATAACACAGATGTTGCAATATTCAGTACGGGAATTTAAAAATAACTATGATTAACATGCTAAGGGCACTAATGGGAAAAGTAGACAATATACAAGGACAAGCAGGTAATATCGGTGGAGAAATGGAAACTAAGAAAGAATCAAAAGGAAATGAGAAAATCAAACACACTACAACAGAAATGAAGAATGCCATGGATGGGCTTGTAAGGAGACTAGCCACAGCTGAGGAAGAAATCAGAGAGTTTCAAAATAGGTCAATAGCTATTTCCCAAATGGAAATGCAGAGATGGAAAGAGAGAGAGAAAGGGATGAAGAAGATGGGAAGAACAGAGGAGAAGAAAGAAGAGGAAACCATACAAGAGCTGTGGAGAAATTTCAAAGGTATGATACATATTTAACTGGAAAACCAGAAAGGGAAGAAAGAGAGGATAAAGAAATACTTGAAATATTAATGACTAAGAATTTCCCAAAATTAATCACAGACATTAAAAGCATTTGCCTAGGAAGATTAGGAAACACTGACCAGGATAAATACCATAAAAATCTATATCTAGGCTATCATTTTCAAACTATCAAAAACCAAAATTAAACAGAAAATCTTGAAAGAAACCATGGTTGGGGGAAGGAACCCCCTACCTATAGAAAAACAAGAGTAAGAGTTATAGTGGACTTCTTATCAGAAACCATGCAAGAAGTGAGTGGAGTAAAATATTTAAAGTCTTAGGGGAGGGAAAAAAAAAAAAAAAACCCTACCAGCTTAGAATTCTATATCCAACAAAATTTTCCTTCAAAGTGAAGGAAGAATAAAGACTTCTCAAAAAGAAGTTGAGGGAACTCATTCTCAGCAGACTTGTCCTGCAAAAAATGTCAAAAGAAGTTCTTCAAAAAGAAGATCAGAAACATGTATACATATTTAAAAATTAAAAGAAAATCTACATGGAGATTTATCTAATATCTGGTTGGGACATACTGCTGGCACAATCACAAAGGAAGAAAACCATTAAAGAAAAGTTGTATAGGGCGCCTGGGTGTCTCAGTTGTTAAGCATCTGTCTTCGGCTCAGGTCATGATCCCAGAGTCCTGGAATCAAGCACCATGTCGGGTTCCCTGCTCAGGGGGAAGCCTACTTCTCCCTCTCCCACTCCCCCTGCTTGTGTTCCCTCTCTTGCTGTGTCTCTCTATGTCAAATAAATAAATAAAACCTTTAAAAAAATGTTGTATAAATTTGACTAAATAAAAGGATCAACATGCCAGAACATGAGATAAAATTAAAAGCTACATATGCCAAAAATCAAGGAAAAATATTTACCACAAAGCTAAGAAAATATTAATGCCCTAATATATAAAGAGCAAAAGCTAATTGAAAGAAAAATTTCTAATATTTCAATAGAAAAATAGGGGCAAAGTGGGCTAAGAATAAATCAGTCACAAAAGCATAACAATTAAGAAATAATCAAAGCTTGGTAATAATCAAAGAATATAAATAAAATGCAATATAAATTCATTATCAAATTAGCCTAAAAGTGTTTAAATACTCATGAGGAAAAAGCAATGTAACAGATACTGCCCACTTGTTAAACAAAAGTTGGCAAATGGTGTAAAATCACTCATGTCCACACCCTTCCTTGACCTAGGAATCTTATTTCTAACAACTGAAGGAAATAACATATTTTAAAAAGCATTCACTCAGATGTCCATCAATAGAGGAATGGATAAAGAAGATGTGGTATACACACACACACACAGAAATATTGCTTAGCCATCAAAAATGAAATCTTACCATTTGTGGTGATGTGGATGGAACTAGAGAGCATTATGCTAAGTGGACATAAGTCAATCAGAGAAAGACAATTATCGTGTGATTTGACTCATACATGGAATTTAAGAAACAAAAAAGAGAAGGGGAAAGGGAGGGAAAAATAAAATAAGATGAAATCAGAGAGGGAGATAAACCATAAGAGACTCTTAATTATAGGAAACAAGCAGCATTGCTGGAGGGGAGGTGGGTGGAAGGACGGGGTAACTCGGTGATGGGCATTGAGGAGCATGTGTGATGCAATGAGCACTGGGTATTATATGCAACTGACGAATCACTGACCTCTACCTCTGAAACTAACAATACATTACATGTTAATTGAATTTAAATAAAATAAAATTTAAAAAATAACAGCATATAAAGTATTTCTACAAGGATGTTCATATTTATAATAAACTCCCAAAACAGATATGAGATATCATTATATGGTTAAATAAGGTACAATACAGCTGTATTTTAGAATATGCAGATACTGAAAAATCACCAAAGGCTTAACATGGAAAAAAAGGTCATTAAATAAAGTCTGGTGATCAGACAGTGAACAAAACTGTGTATGGAAACCATTTAAATATATGTAATTTTGAACACATTATGCAGGTACATACAAAATATAAAAGAAATGTTCCAAAATGTTAACAGCCATTACTCAAGCTGAGTGGGTTACAGATGATTTTAAGACTATTTTTTAAATTATGAACTGAATGAATGCTTATACTGATATTATATTACATTAATGAATGCACATATATGCAAGCATTCATTGGGCTTATAATTTTTAAAATACCAAAATTACCAAAGGAAAATTCTTCACTACTGAAACTCTGAGAGTAGGCAAGAAATAAGTAATAAAGTCCTTCAGATTTTATAGTTTCAACAATATGCTGTTATAACCTCTATTCTAGCAACATTTAATTTTTCATAAGATAGCAGTAGTTCTACGATTACTTACAGAAACAGACATGGAACCTTATCTCCTGACTCCCGATACAATGGTTTTTTCACTCCCCTACAATGATAGGTATAAAATTTGATCTTCCTGAGAGGTGACATCAGCAAGACAACAGAATAAGAAGTCCCAGATACTGTTTCCCTTCAGAGACACTGATTTATCAATGGTCCAAAAAGCCTTTATAAGAACCCCAGAAATCAGTTAAGAAGTCACTGTAACCCAGGCAAACACAAAGCAAAGAATAATCTCATTGAAACTGATAAGACAAAGCCATTGCATTTCACCATTCATAGGCTTCCCTGGCACAGCTTAGTGTCATCAGGGAAAAAAACACCCAAGTTGCAGCTTCCCCTTTAGGAAGGAAAGAAAAGAGTGAAATGTATGTCCAACATTCTGACTTTTCAGGGGGCTGCCTGACACAGAGGGCCTGATTCAGAGCACTGGTGGGGGACTGGCCTAATTGGGATGTCTGAGGGCCACTGAGAACAATAGAGAGGTTGGGGGCTTGTTGCTGCACCAAAGAACCTACAGTAGGCAGAGATAGCAGACAGAGAAAGTGATAATGAAAAAGAAATCAGCAAAACTCTCTGATTGGGAAATTATACACACAAGTCCAGAGAAGATGACTCCCAGAAAATGCTGGAGAGGTCTCCAGATTCTCTCATGGGGCTGACTAGTGGTCCTCCTTTATGTGAAGCCAGTCCATAAAGACTAAGAGAGGTGGATCTTTTCTTAAGTGGACAAATTCCAGCAAAAATAACAAGGCATAAAAAGAAAAAGGAAAACATGGCCCAATCAAAGGAACAAAATAAATCTCTAGAACTGAACTTAAAGAAAGGGAAATCTATTAATTACCTGAAAAGAATTCAAAATCATCTTATTGAAGGTGTTCAATAAGCTAAAGGAACACAGATAGCCAGAGAAAATAAGAAAATTGATGAGTGAACATATTGAGAATATCAACAAAGAGACAAAAACTATACAAAAGAACCAAATTCTGGAGCTGAACAATAAAACTGAATTGAAAAATTCATGAGAAAAGTTCAACAACAGACTTGATAAAGCATTAAAAAGTCAGTGAACTTGAAGACAGGTCATTTGTAATTATCCAGTCAGGCCAGTAAAAAGAACAAAATGAAGAAAAGTGAAGACAGCTTAAGAGACTTATGAAACACCAACAGAGAAACAAGATACAACATTACAAGAGTCTCAGAAGGAGATGAGAAAATACCTTATTTGAAGAAATAATGGCCATAAACTTCCTAAACTAGAAAAAAACAGACAACCAAATTCAAGAAGCTCAAAGAACTCCTACTAAGATGGGTCTAAAAAATCCATGCTGAAACACTAGATTCAAAAAGAGAATCTTGAAAATAGTGAGAGGTAACTTATCACATACACAAAAGCTCCTAGAAGTTTGTCAGTGAATTTCTCAGCAGAAATATTAAGGACAGAAGAGAGTATGATTATCAAAGTGGTGAGAAAAAAAATAAAATGCCAACCAATAACACTGTATATGGTTGAACTGTTGTTCCAAAATGGAGAAATAGGGGCAACTAGGTGGCTCAGTTGGTTGGGCAGCCAACTCTTGATTTCAGCTCAGGTTATGATCTCAGGGTCCTGGGATCAAGCCCCACGTCATGCTCCACACTCTGCAGGGAGTCTGCTTGAGGATTCTTTCTCTCCCTTTCTCCCTACCCCCCCCCACCAAAAAATAAAAAAATAAATATTTTTTTTTAAAAATGAAGGAGAAATAAAGACTTTTCCCAGATAATAAAAGCTGAAGAATTTCATCATCACCAGACCTGCCTTACAAGAAATGCTAAAGGGAGTCCTTCAAGTTCCTCATGTGGTTGAATGGATTAAAAAACAAGATCTAGCTATATGCTCTCTATAAGAGATTCACCATTTCTAGAAACATAAAGCTTGCCAAGACTGAATCATGAAGAAATAAAAATATGAACAAACCTATGTAACTAGTAAGGAGGTTGAATCTGTAATCAAAAATCTCCCAACAAAGAAAAGCCCAAGTCCAGATGGTTTCACTTACAGAGTCTACCAAAAGCTTAAAGAATTTATGCCAATCCTTCCCAAATTCCTCCAAAAACTTGAAGAGGGAAAACTCCTAAACTCATTTTATGAGGCCCATTATCCTAATACCAAAACCAGATAAGGACACTACAAGAAAAAAGAATTATAGGCCAATATCTCTGATAAATATTGATGGAAAATCCTCAACAAAATACTAGCAAACAGAATTCAACAGCATGTTAAAAGGATTATACACTCTGACAGTGGGATTATTCCTAGAATGTAAGGATGGTTCAACATTTAAAAATCAGTCAATGTGATATACTACATTAACAGAATAAAGGATAAAAACCACATAATAATCTCAGCTGATGCAGAGAAAGCTTTTGACAAAATTCAAGACTTTCAAGGTAAATACACACAACAAACTAGTAATAGATGGAAACTACCTCAACATAATAAAGTCATATATTAAAAGCTCACAGTAAACATCATCACTTGTGAAAAAGTAAAAGCTTTTCCCCTAAGTACGAGAACAAGTCAAGAATGTCTACTCTCACAACTTCTAGTTAACACATTATTGCAGGTCTTAGGCAGAGCAATTAGGAAAGAAAAAGAAATAAATGACACCAAATTGTAAGGAAAAAGTAAAATGATCTCTCTTTACAGATGTCATAATACAGAAAACTAAAAATTCCATGAAAAAAAAACCTGTTCCAATTAACAAATTAAGCAAAGTTGTAGAATACAAAATACCATGCAAAAATTAGTTGTGTTTCTATATACAAACAATCTGAAAACAAAATTAAGAAAACAATCCCATTTACAATAGCATAAAAAAACAATAAAATCCTTAGGGATAAACTTAACAAAGGAGGCAGAAAACTTATACATTGAAATCTATAAAACATTGCTGAAACAAATTAAAGACAATGCAAATTAGAAGACATCTCACGTTCATGGGTTGGAAGACTTAATATTACTGAAATGTCTATATTACCCAAGGTGATCTATAGATTCATGGGGATCCTTATCAAAATCCCAATGGCAATTTTTCAAGATAAAAAAAATTAATTCATATGGAATTGCAAAGGAGCTGAAATAGCCAAAAAATCTTGAGAAAGAACTACACAAAGCTGGAGGCCTCACACATCCTGATTTCAAAGCATATTACAAAGCTACAACAATCAAAACAATATGGTACTGCATAAAGACAGACATATAGTCCAATACAACAGAATTGAGAGGCCAGAAACAAAGCCTGGGGTACGTGATCAAATGATTTTAAACAAGGGTTCCATGACTACGCAAAGCAGAAAGAATAGGCTCTTCAACACATGGTATTGGGAAAAACTGTATCCACATACAGAAGAATGAAGTTGGACCCTTATCTTACACTATAATAATTAACTCAGAGTAGATTAAAGATCTAAATGTAAAGCCTGAAATGATAAAAATCCAAGAAGAAAATATAGGGGAAAGCTGCATGGAATTGGATTGGGCAATGCTTTCTTGGATATAACACCAAACTTACATCAAACTTATAAAAGTGTACAGCAAAGAAAATAATCAATGGAGTCAAAAGGCAACCCACCAAATGGGGGAAAATATTAGCAAACTATGTATCTGATAAGAAGTTAATATCCACAATACATAAAGAACTCCTAAAACTCAACAATAAAGAAACAAATAAACTTAATTAGAAATGGGCAAGAAATTTGAACAGACATTTCTCCAAAGAAAATATACAAATGGTCAACAAACATGAAAAGACTCTCAGCACCACTAATATCAGGGAAATGCAAATCAAAATCACAATGAGATATTATCTCATGCCCAGTAGGATTGCAGCTATCAGAGAGAGAGAGAGAGAGAGAGAGAGAGGAAAGAAGGAAGAGAGAGAGAAAAAGATAGAGGGAGACAGAGGAAGGGAAGAAGAAGCATTGGCAAAGATATGGAGAAATGCAAACGCTTGTTCACCATTAGTGGGAATGTAAAATGGTGAGTTGCTTTGGAAAAGAGTATGAAGTTTCATCAAAAACTTAAAAATAGAATTACCATATGATCTAGCAATCATATTTCTATATATTTTGGATATATAGCCAAAAGAATTAAAAACAGGCTCTTGAAGATAATCTACACACCTGTAGTCATTACAAATCTTTCACAATAGATGAGAGGTAAAAGCAAAAAAAAAAAAAATCTATCAGTGGACAAGATAAATAAAATGTAATCTACATAGACAATAGAATAGAATTCAGCCTTAAGAAGGAAGAAAAAACTGGGCACCTGGGTGCCTCAGTGGGTTAAGCCTCTGCCGTTGGCTTAGGTCATGGTCTCAGGGTCCTGGGATCGAGCCCTGCATCAGGCTCTCTGCTCAGCAGGGAGCCCGCTTCCCCCTCTCTCTGTCTGCCTCTCTGCCTCCTTGTGATTTCTCTCTCTCTCTCCCTCTCTCTGTCAAATAAATAAATAAAATCTTTTAAAAAAAAGGAAGAAAAAACTTTTCTATGCTACAATATAGATAAGCCTCTAGGACATTATGCTAAGTGAAATATGCCAATCACAAAAAGATAATTCTACTTTTATGAGGTATCAAAAGTAGTCAAACTCTTAGAAACAAAATAGAATGGGAGTTGTCAGGGGCTTTGGGGAGTGGAATAAGGGCTCAATGAGTACAGAGTTTCAACTTTTTGAAATGAAAAAGTTCTAGAGATCTGTTGCATAATAGTGCACATATAGTTAATCCCACTATACAGTATATTTTAAAATCATCAAGATGGTAAATTTTATGTGTTTTTTACCATAATTTTTAAATGTATGAAAAATACCTAATATTAATAGTAATCAAAGACATGCCAATTAAAATACTGAAAAAATGCTGAGATACTATTTATTCTGCCTTTCCATTTAGCAAAGAAAAATAACCAGTGATAAAAGGTAGTGAATTGATCTTTGGGAAAGTAATTTGGCAATACACAAAAAAAGACTTCTTCTTTTTTTTTAAGATTTTATTTATTTATCTGACAGAGAGAGAGAGAAGGAGTACAAGCAGGGGAAAACAGCAGACAGAGGGAGAGGCAGAAGCAGGCTCATCGCTGAGCAGGGAGCCCAATGCAGGGCTCAATCACAGGACCCTGGGATCATGACCTGAGCCCAAGGCAGATGCTTAACTGACTGAGCCACCCAGGCGCCCCCACGGAAAAAGGCTTAATAATAGCTTTTCCATCCTTTTATAATTTGTTCATTCCTTCATCAATGTATACTTAGCAATTATTTTGTTCCATTTAGAGGACACAGCTCCAAAAAAAAGAGGCATCCCTATATGAAACTTAGAGTGTGGTGGCAGAAATTAAATGTTGCCAAGTACATAGAGGAGAACTTACTCTAGTTTATAATTTATAAGGATTAGTGAAGTGCCCAAAAGAAGGGGCAGGGTGGGGGCATGATGATTATAACCAAAATGTTCATTTCAGCATTATTAATAAAGTATTAGAATTGGAAACACAAACAGAAGAGCTAACTCTGTAAGCTATAGCCTAGACATTCATTGGGAAATCATCCCAACTGTCTTAAAAAATATATTCCATGGCCACCTGCGGTAGTCATTAGAACTCTTCCTAAACATTCCAATTTTCTTCCTTCTGTACACATAGTAGGACTGCACTTGCCTACCTTCTCTGAAGTTAGCTTGGCCACGTGATTTGCTTTGATCAAAAAAATGTAAGCAAATGATGTTTCCCTTCTAGGAAGACTTTAAAAGCCCGTGCAGTGTGGTCATATTTTCTTCTGCTTTGATGACTGTGAATGTTTTTATGTAAATGGAGCCTCCATCAGTGTCAGCATGGATCCCTGAATTAGAATGAGCAGCTTCTCTGTCAATCTACATTAGACATGTAACATGAGCAAAAGAATAAACCTTTGTTGCGTGAAGTCACTAAGATTTGAGGAGTTACGTTACCACGGTATCTAGGCTGATATAGTGTCTACTCCATGGGAAAAATGCTAATTACATTAAATAGTATAAAGAAATACAATAAAAATTGTATACTCTATGAGTGTACCTCTAGACATCCTATTTTATAGACATCCTCTTCCTAGAAAAATACTAAAAGTACACATACCCAAATATTGATAATGACTGTCTTTTGAGGGATATGTGGGGGAATTTTTCCTACCTCTTTATCACATACATTCATAGATTATATTTAATGGGTAAAATAACAATTCTTCTCAAGCAAAGAGGTCAAAATAAAAAAGCTCAGAAGGGAATTTTATCATTTAATATTTGCAAACTAAAAAGTTTTCCAGAAAGAAAGGATTATTCTTTCATATAAACATGCTCCCCTCAAAAATGGGAGCTACATGGCCAATGTTGATTTATATATTTATGATTATCCACAAACTTGCAACCTAACATAGCGTGTCTGATAGCCGGTATTAAATAAACTCAGGGGTGCCTGGGTGGCTCAGTGGGTTAAAGCCTCTGCCTTCGGCTCAGGTCATGATTCCAGGGTCCTGGGATCGAGCCCCGCATCAGGCTCTCTGCTCAGCAGGGAGCCTGCTTCCTCCTCTCTCTCTGCCTGCCTCTCTGCCTACTTGTGATCTCTGTCTCTGTTGAATAAACAAATAAAATCTTAAAAATAAATAAATAAAATAAAATAAAATACTAGAAAGTTTTTCATTGCTAAAGTTCTAATTTCTTCTTCTTTCCAGAGTCCCAGTTCAATACCTAGTCCTATTCAGGCCTCAGAATCCATATCAGGTACAAATCAATCCAATTAAATATTGCTTTATTTAAGAACACCACTGACTTGTTTTACTCAGAAATAAGCTAAGTCACTGATCAGGAAAAAAATGACTTTACTTTTAGCTGTAGAGCATATTCCCCAGGGAACTTGATTTCTACTGCAATCCCTCTACCCTTTTCATCATGAAGATAATGATATTGCTAACAAAAGATATTTCTAATTAACTTACAATGATTTAAACAAAGTATTTATGGTCCACTTATCTTACATAATGATATATAGTAGTTTACATCATGGTTGAAAGTCCTCTTCAGATGCAGCAAAAAGTCTACATTTTTATAGAAAGAGAGAGAGAGAGAGAGAGAGAAAGGAAGGAAGGAAGGAAGAAAGGAAGGAATCAGCTACAATTATGAAATATTTTCTAGTAATCATAAAACTTGAAGATTTTTTCCTAACTATAAGAAACACTGATTATGAAAACATGTGGCACAAAGTACAAACCTATACCATAGTCAACCACATTCATGATATGATCAACAATGATAACAAGTGATATCTGCTTTTCTTTGGTATTTCCATGACATATTTCGCCACCTTTTATTTTTAAACTTTTATTTCCTTATCTGCTGAATATGTGCCTTGAAAGTTTTTAAAATCCATCTGATAGTCTTTGTTTTTTCATTTCAGCATTTAGTCCATTTATATATAATGTAATGACTGAAGTATTTGTATTTACATCTACCATTGTGTACAGTACTTTTGTCCCAATGTTCAAGTTTCCCTCTTCTTTCACTGGCATTGGCTTATTTTTGATTATTTTACTTTTAACCTGGTAGCATGGAAATTATACACTCTTTTCCTATTCTTTTAGGGATCATTCTAGCAGTTACAACATGTGTCATTAGCTTATCAGAGACTAATACTGGCTGATACTTCTACTTTGTCCCAGAAAATGCAAAGACCTAAGGACTTCATTATCTTTTAACCTCCCTTAGAACAATGAGGGAGAAACAGACAGGATGAAGAATTAAAAAAAGAGAAAAGGTTGAATGTGTTGCCTGGCACTCAGACTCCCATTTAACCTTTGAGAGCAGGTTGCTGGCCCCCTCAAGGGAAAAAAAAAAAAAAATCCATCACTTCGACACAAGCCCCTAGTTTAAATATGATACCCAGCATTCACTTTCAGTTCTACAGTGAGCTGGTTCTCATCACAGAATAAAACAGATGACCTTCTTCTCCCCATCCTGAGACCCAAGGATGTTTTTTCTCATCCAATGGCCCTCCCTTTACCTAAGGGAAGGGAGAGAAATGCTTGTTATCATGCAAAGTTACAGGACACTTCCATGAGGCATTGCACTGGAGCTTATCACATCATACCACAAGACATCAGGAACCAGGAAACATAGTTCCCACCACATCTGCTGTTGGGTTTGTTCCTGCTCCTGCAGCAAATAAGAGCACTTCTGGGTGCTAGATGCAGACTGTGTCCGTGAAGAGCCTCTCCGTTAAGGATATAACTTTAGAACCCAGAATAAGCCTTGGGAACTTTCACAGTAGCCCTTATCACTGAGCATCAGTGGTCTTAATACCTCCATGACCAAGAAACCCAGGACTTGAGACACATTCCGAGGATGCACAGCCTGAACATTAAAATACAGCGATGGTTCTGATTTTCTTACGTGGCCAAGGGCCAAGATAAATGTATGTCAGGAATCAGCAAGGCCGCTGTTAGACAACGTCCAGCAAGACCTGCCAGTCTTTGGCTGTCAGGGATTATGCAGTGGCTGCTGCATTTGAGACCAGAGGCCCCCACAACAGAGACCCAGGAGTGGTCACTGCAAGGGGGATCACGAGATACCAGGTCCTGCTTCCGGTGGTGCTGTGACTTACAGTCAATGTCCACATCCAGTACGTGTTACCCATCCACTGTCAACTGTCCCCAGTGATCAGATTCTTAATAAAATATAATCCTGCCTAACTCATCGATGGAACCCAAATAATGAGAGTCCATATAATGCCAGAAATCAGCTAAGAGGTCAGAGGGATTCTGTGTTTCAGGATGCCAACCATTTAGGTCATATTTCAATTACGACTGAGCCTATAGATGAGGAACAGTCCGAAAGCCTTCAAGGAGACTCCACAGTTCTTTGATTCACTAGACATCCCAGAGCAACAAAGAGTCAGCCCATGCTTATTTTTCAACTTTATCTTCTGTGGATTTCTCTAGAGCCACAACACCAAGCAAGCCCTAAGCCTTCTCTTGAATGAGAAGCTACCTGCATGAATTCCCTAAGACTTCTGTAGCCATGACAGACACGTCACAATGGAGCACAGATACAACCTCAGAATGGGATCTCTCTGTGCTAATTAAAACAATAACAACAATACTACATTAGCAACATGTAACGGAAGGATACATGTCCTTTGGAACTAGATTACGAAGATATTTCTTTAGAGATTTATTCATTGCCTTTGGAAGGGAAGCAATAGCAGTGATATTTTTATGACAAACATAAAAGTCACTCTCCGCAGAGTTTAATGTGTTTAAAGAAATTCTCCTTTCAGAAATAACAAGTGGTATTAGCTAAGAAGGGGGCATGACACAGGGCTACCCTCTGAGCATCACTAGTTCCTCGCTTATCTTTTTATTTCCTGTGACTCAGTGTAATCGGGACTCAGGAATTCAGCCAACGGCTGCCAGTCTGGGGAGGGAGTGTCTACAAACAAGGCTGCAATGCAAACATGAACAGGCCAAACACATACTCAAGTGTCCACGGTAGTCTGGGGGTGTGGCTGAAGGCCTGGGTTCAGCAGTTGTGACTGATGAAAAGGAGAACGATTTCCGGCCACATCTGAGCTAATGCTTTTCGAAGAGCAAAAGAGCCGGGAGTCAGAGAATAGCCTATGTGCCCACGCAAAGCTTCGAGGCAGGCCTTGTCACTGCACCGTGTAAATCCAATGTCAGTGTCAGCGAGGGCCAGTGGCACAAACAGGCAGTTGCCCAGCGTGCCTCAATCCCCGAACTAGAACAACCAGCACCTGTGGGATTCAGACCCTAAAGCGGTTTCAATCATGTTTCGTGAATTTGCCAACAAACACATTCCCAGCAGAAGATGGTCAGGTGAACCTGCAGGAGAAACAACTGTGTAAAAAGAATAACAACGGAACCCGTTTCAGGCTTTGGCCTCTATCCCCTTTGGTGAGAACAATGATCAGGGTAAATCGTTACGGCAAAACACAGACCTTGAGTTTCGCGTGCAACGACTCAGGAAAACAATGGGCTAACCTATGTCGGAGTGGATCACCCCCAATTCCTGGGCAGGGTTCACGGTATTTTGGAACCCTATGTCACCCCAGTTTCTGAGACAATACAGCAGCTTTATAATGAAGTAAACAACCTCTCAGATCCATAATTTTTAACATCACTGATTGCACGTCACCGGGCGACAACTGTGGTGGTAAAAGCACCTTGTTCATGGGACTCCCGACTAGAGAGGGCGGGCAGGTTCAGCGGCGCGCTGCGGAGGGCAGACAGACTCACGTGATCAGTGGCATAATAAACACTGCTATAGACCAAAAGGATCTTTGGACCTGACCTCAAAATGTGTTTGCCCATATGCTTGTGTACACACACGTCCATACAAAGCATGTGCACATCATTTTTAAAGCAGAGAAGGTTGTCCATTCCTGGGCAGTTTCCTGCCTTCCCAGTACACGTAATCCAACCCCCCACCCCCACCCCCCGCCTGAAGAATCAGCTACCACCCATTTCCTCTCCAGCCTCGTCTTCTCCTCCTTCCCCACACGCAGGCACAGGCATTCTCTCCTACTTTGATGTCTCTTCCCACTTTCTGGAAGCTCTGGGTCTAGATCTGAGCATGTCTGGAACCTTCTCTGGTCATTCCAGGCTCTCTACAAATATTCTGCCACCAAACAGGCTCTTCCAAGCTCCTTTCTAAAACAGCCCCCTCCCTGTCACGCTCCAACCCTGTGCCTGTGCTGTTTTCTCTGTAACAGACACTACCTGATGTGGGGCACTTGTTTGTTTTATCAAAGGACCATGAGAACACCTCTCAGTATCTGAAATTGAGCCACTAGATGGAATTTATTGTTCACTATAATACAGATAAGCTGTGCTGGCCAAAAGGTCCCTCCAAGCAAAACAGATGGCCGATCTCATGGAAGGCTCTGGAACGCGTGGAATTCTGTGATTGGCAGATGTTCTGAGGCAAATGCGGGCCAACATCAGGTGGGTGCTCAGGTAAGGCTACTGTGGACTGGCTGGTGCTCAGAGGCAGGTTTTCTGGAGAGGATCCATCCCTGCTTGGGTGACTTTCAGATGTGAGGAGCTGACACTGGTTGGTTTTAAAACCAGCTCTCACCAAGACAAGTTGGTATTGACCCAATGAACAGAATTAAAATGGGTTCTGATGGTTACCTGTCACCATAGCTACTGAACAATCAGGCTTCTCCTCAGTCTGTGGGAAATCCTGTTTTATTATTCTATGAGGTAAATACCCTCCATGCGATCAGGTTTGTCTGCATGACCCATCCTATATCCCCAGTACCTACTACAGCACCTGCCACATTCACCATTGAATGAATAAATTAATGGTTTTTGGCAAAATGACTGATACTTTACTTTTAAGGTTTGCCTCTTTATTTTCAGAGCATACTATATAAGTGAAGGCAATGGCTTTGTAATAATAGAGTTCTGGCTTTGAACTTGGACTGCGATTGGTCTTATGGCCGTATAGTCCTTGCTTTGAACTTTGACTGCTGTTGGCCTATCTTATGGTCTTCCTGAATCTCCATATCATTATTTGAAAGAAGGGCGGGAAGAAAGAACACCTGTATCTACCCCCCAAGGTCTCTGAGGATTATGGAAATAATGCTCAGTTTCTAGCATGTTCAGTTTTCAAAAATATGAATCAGGTATATTACTACTTGGAAGGTCTCTGAAATGTTCAAAGAAAACATTTCAGATCATAAAACCTAGGACGCTCTGGCCTGGCCCTGTGGAAAGGGACAAAACCAGGTTTGAAATAAACACTCCAAGAGGTCCTCTTGACCCCAAATCCTCTCAACTCCTCTCCCCCAACCCCGACAACTACAGCCCCCATAACCCCCTGGAGTTGCACCTCCCTTCGTGCTCCCCACACAGGCCAACTGCTCCTGGTGTTCCCAGCATTACATCTCCCAAGCCTGCAGATACGTTAACTGAGTTAAATCATTTTCTCCAAAAAAAAAACAAAACAAAACAAACAAAACAAAAAAAACGCTATTTAGCAAGTGCACTATGTTGATCTACTTATCTGACAAACCCCGTCCAACTCATTGCAGCTTGTCATATAGCAGAAACCCCACACAGCAAGACAAACGATACGTTTTAAAGGGACGCACGGACACTGAACTGGACCTGTTGGGGCAGACGACTCTACAGGCCTTGAAGTTCAAGGTGAAGTCAATCTACGCTGTTGCTTTGCCCAAGTCCAGTCCCAGAAAAAAATGATAGTTTTCTACGTCTGCATAAGATTTAACACTCTCTCTCTTTCACACACACACACACACACACACACACACAGCGTTTCACTCAGCAGTATTGTCCCCAGCTCTTACCAGTCAGTATCTCTAATACCTTTAATTAGGTTTATGGGCACAAAGGAGCCTCAGGCTGAGTATTTATTCCTTTGTAACTGTCTGAAAACTGACAAGAGCCGACTGTATCTGCTCACACTGATAGTGAACTCTACTTCCTCTACAAGACATTGTTTCACATTATCTGAATTTTATTATGGCATTATTGTCATTATTGGATCATTATTGTCATTATTGGATCTCATTAATACAGATACATTAAACCGTGTTCTGTGTGAAGTGTAATAAAGACCACAGTAAGGCCTGTGGGGAGATGGCCCTGGGTTTGAATCTTCTCTCTCCCGCTTACTAGTTGTGTCACTCTGGGAAAGCCGCCAAAGCCTGCTGAGCTGATTTCCCCCCATCTTATGGAACTGTTCTGAGAATTTCAACATATAAGCCATAGGCACAGAGCAGGTACTCATCAGGTGGCAGCTTAAAATATGCAGGGGTGCCCAACACTTCAATCCGCAGCCGGCCAAATTTGGGTATAAGGCTGTCAGTGACTTTGGCAAAGAGTTTCGAAGAAAATACAGGATCGACAGGAGTGTATGTTCTCTTGGAGAACAGGGGACAATCAGGAACAATGGGAACCCACTTGACTCAGTGCAGGCCTGGGGTAGAACTGGTTTCACATCCCAAAGTTGAGCCACAAATTAAAACCTTCCCAAGAATTCTTATGAGTCGCCCCTGAAATTGACCCGAATAAAGAAAGCCAGTGTTAGCCACATATCTGAATTCTATATGCACATTCAACATCAGGAATAAGAAAGTGTGGTGAATTGCTAGAGGGCATGCATTCCATTGAGGGTTCTGAGAAAGACCACGTCTTCTCTCAAGTTAGGCACAGAAAGTCGACTTCATTTACCCCGGCTCTTAGGAAGGCACCACCTAGTGGCTGCTACCAGAAGTAACAGTGCAAAATTCACCTCTGGATCTCTTGGAGTGATCTATTCATTTTTTTAAAAATGTACTCATTCAGAAAATATTTATTGAGTCCTTATTATACACAAGACAAGTGCTAAATGCTGGATGTACAAAGCAGAATAAGATTCAGTGGCAGCTTTCCGGACTTCAAGCTCTATTACAAAGCTGTCATCATCAAGACGGTATGGTACTGGCACAAACACAGACACATAGATCAATGGAACAGAATAGAGAGCCCAGAAATGGACCCTCAACTCCATGGTCACTAATCTTTGACAAAGCAGGAAAGAATGTCTAATGGAAAAAAGATTCAACAAGTGGTGTTGGGAAAATTGGACAGCCACATGCAGGAGAATGAAACTGGACCATTTCCTTACACCACACATGAAAATAGATTCAAAATGGATGAAATATCTCAATGTGAGGTAGGAATCCATCAAAATCCTAGACGAAAACACAGTCAACAACTCTGTGACTTCAGACGCAGCAAGTTCTTGAGAGACTTGTCTCCAAAGACAACAGAAACAAAGGCAAAAATAAACTATTGAGACTTCATCAAGATAAAAAGCTTCTGCACAGCAAAGGAAATAGTGAACAAAATGAAAAGGCAACCCATGGAATGGGAGAAGATATTTGCAAATGACATATCAGACAAAGGGCTAGTATCCAAGATTTATAAAGAACTTACCAAACTCAACACTCAAAAAGAAATAATCCAGTCAAGAAATGGGCAGAAGACAAGAACAGACACCCAAAGAAGACACCCAAATGGCCAACAGACACATGGAAAAATGCTCAACATTACTAGGCATCAGGGAAATACAAATCAAAACCACAGTGAGATACCACCTCACACCAGTCAGAATGGCTAAAATTAACAAGGCAGGTAACAACAAATGTTGGCTAGGATGCAGAGAAAGGGGAACCCTCTTATACTGTTGGTGGGAATGCAAGCTGGTGCAGCCACTCTGGAAAACAATATGGAAGTTCCTTGAGAAGTTAAAAATAAGCTACCCTACAACCCAGCAACTTCACTACTGGCTATTTACTCCAAAGCTATAAATGTAGTGATCTGAAGGGGCAGCTGCACCCCAATGTTCATATCAGCAATGTCCACAATAGCCAAACTGTGGGAAAAGCTGAGATTTCCATTGACAGATGAATGGATAAAGATGGGGCGTATATACATATACAATGGAATATTACTCAGTCATCAGAAAGAATGAATACTTATGTTTACATCAGCATGGATGGACTTGAAAGGTTTGCTGAGCAAAATAAGTCAATCAGAGAAAGACTATTGTCATATGGTTTCACTCATATGTGGAATATAAGAAACAGTACAAAGAATCATAGGGGAAGGGGGGGAAACTTAATGGGAAGTAATCAGAAAGGGAGAACAACCATTAAAGACTCTTAACTATAGGAAACAAACTGAGGGTTGCTGGAGGGGTGGTGGGTGGGGGGGATGGGGTAACTGGGTGAAGGGCATTAAGAAGGGCATGTGATGGGATGACTGATGGCTCAGTCAGTTAAGCCGCTGCTTTCGGCTCAGGTCATGATCCCAGGGTCCTGGGATTGAGTCCCGCATCAGGCTCCTTGCTCAGCAAGGAGCCTGCTTCTCTCTTTGCCTCTGCCTGCCACTACGCCTGCTTGTGTGCTCTCTCTCTCTCTCCCTCTCTTTCTCAACAAATAAATAAATAAATAAAACCTTTAAAAAAAAAAAAAAAAAGAAGGGCACGTGATGTGATGAGCCTGGATGTTACACACAACTGACAAATTGTTGAATCCTACATCTGAAACTAATGATATATTATATATGTCTAATTGAATTTAAATTAAAAAAAAAAAAAAGATTCAGTGGCAGCTTTCAATGAGCACATGATCAAGACCACTGTTGGGTAATGCAGCTGCATGTAGCCAGAAGAGTAGAGATCACGATCCTGCTCTAACTTGGACCAAGCTCTGACCCTTCCTCTCCCCTGATCTTCCCCACTTCAGAAGAATTATTTGCAAATAGATGGCTCTCCTTTGCTTGAGTGCACCAAGGCCTTTCCACCTCCATTAACCATCCTTTCAACTGCACCAGGGACCGTCTCATTCCATGCTCAAAATGAAATTTCTTGCCCAATCCTCCCCTGAGGAAAGCCTGGATTTGGGGGGGAATGTTGTTCATTTTCTTTTCTGTACAGTTTAACTGCTTCCCATGACTCAACCTGCCTGGGAATGTTTCCCTTTTCATCCCCACGCTTCCCTTTCTCCCTCTCCTTCTGCTAAGAAACAGACAAGTGACAGACAATGGATTGAGAAATAAAAAGAACATTCTAGTCCTGCCTTTCTCCTAGTTTCATCCCCTGACATTTTAAGCGGACATTTTCAGAACTCTTATTTCAGAATTTCCTGTGGCACGTTCTAGTGAATATCTAGTTTTAATTCCTTGAGGGTAAATTTGATTTCAGGAAATAGTCAAATTTCAAATGGAGTCCCTACTGATGACTCAGATAGGTGACTGAACTGGGTTCATGTCATCATGAGTCCAAAAATGAGTCGTAGCTATTAAAGAAGGAAATTGACTTTCTTGGGTAGCTGGAAGGCAATTTAGAAAGGGAGCTCCTCCAAATGTATTTTGAGCTCTGAGAAGCTTCAGCGAAATAAGTATATATCTCCCGAGGCCCTTACTTAGAAAAGTTATACTCATTTTGGATGCATAAGTTTTCTCAGTATTTTAGGATCACATATGAAGAAGTACTAAGGAAATCAGTGGGGATGGCAGGTTGGTGATCAGGACTGGGAGAGTTACAGGTGCTCTGGGGATGGCCCAGCCCATCTTCTAAAGTTGTGATTAGCCTAGAACAGGCAGGACACCCTTTCGAACTGAGTGAAGGATGGAGGTAAAGACGGATACAGGTTGAGAGGAGGTAAGTCTGAGCTGGGGCATGAAAAGAGAGTGAGTTTACAAAGAAGGAATGAAAAAGTGCTCACCTTATGAGCCCAGATATATTTACCTAAGTGACACATTTATGTATGCCCAGCAAAGGTCACTCCTGGAGGAAAGTCAGATATAAAACTGGAAGACAGGTGGAGTACAGCCCAGTTAGGAAAGTCATTGAATACTACTCCGGACATTTCGCATGGATGATGGGAAGCATGGAAGAATTCTAAGCAAAGGACGTAAGAGATCAAAGTGGGGTCTTGATTACACATAATGGCAGGGTAGAGGCAGCCGGGCTCAAAATTGGGAAAGGCCTGTGGGTTTAGTCAGGTGGGAGTTCAAATTCTGGTTTTACCACTTACTGGATCAGTGAGCAACTATGAGAAAGTCAGTTTCCTCATCTGCAGAATGGGAATAATGCCAGGATCATCAAGTCCTTGTGAAGGTCCCATATCTGGCACCAAGTCAGCACTCAAATGATGGCCTCTATATTCCAGCACATTGATGGTTGTAGATCAGAAGACAGAGCCGACCACCCAAGAGGGATCACTTAGGAGGACACTGTTACCACAATTCTGAAATGTCATGGCAACATGTTCAACCAAACAATGGTGTCCTTCCCCCAAGGCAGTGGAAATGAAGGGTTTGTGGCCACACATATATCAAAGAAAGTCAAAGAAACTTGGTGATTTAGATAAGGAAACAGGAGGGAAGGGTCAGGTTCAGGCTTAGAGCCTAGGTTCTGGGAGAAAATGGTGCCACCAGCAGAGTCAGGGAGGGGAGAGTGGGACACACTCCACATGGGAAAGGACCTACGTCGGCAAGATGTGGGAAGGAAGGGGTCTGAAGAAAACTGGGTTTGCTCCTTCAATCCCTTGGAGACTTTGCTCTTCCCAAATATGCCGTCGTCCCAGAAGCTTTCCCTAACCAGCCCCTACACGCATTGTCAGTCTCCATCCCCAGTTCTTCAGAACAGACGGAACTACCTGATATGATACCTGTTTGTTTTCTGGTGGGTTTTACGGTCTGGCAGCTGGCCCAAGAAAACATATGCTCCAAGGGACACAGCCTTTGTTTCCTTTTGCTCCGTATCCCTGTGGCTAAAGCAGTGCCTGAGACACAGTAGGTGCTCAATATAGATTAGTTGTTGTAATTAATATGTTTTCAAGAGTGCCTGCCATATAAAACACATTCAATAAATTAGCATTTCTTGGTGAATATCTCAAAAAAATTATAAAAAGAGAAAGACAGATGGGAAGTACTATACCTTGAAGAAGTCACACTTACTCACCAGGAAGAGGAAGAAGAATTAATGAGCTGCTGGGGTTATAGATTAGCAAAGCTGGGCCTTTTTTAGAGTAGGAAAGAGTGATGAGATGTGCCCCAGGGAGGCCACACCACAGACCATGTAGCCAGAGGCTCTTCCACATGCTACTGCTGAAAATAGAAAAGGGAGGCAAGACTGGTTTTCCTTGGGACAGGTTAACGGCTATGAAAGGGGAAGAAAGGGTATATCCTGGCAACAAAGAAGCAAGGAGCTTGGGCTGAACAAATTTCTGACGATACGAAACTGACCTGCGATGGCCTCTTTGGCCCAATCTTTCCCTTTTCTCTTGTCAAATCATTTGGAAATCCAGATTCTGGCAGAGTTCACAAGAGCTCACTTAGCTGGGAGACCAAACATCAGGCTAATTAGCAGATTCATAATTGACTGCCCCAGATAGACAGGATTGCAACATCAGCTCACCCAGTAAATATGCCTATTAGGCATTGAGAACATTTTTGGCGAAGTCCTTAACACAACTTCACAGTGAAACAGGTCTACACTGCGGGTGGAAGAGAAGTTCCACCACTTCCCAAGCTTTCCTACATAGCAGATCAGAGCTCAGAGAGGCCACAACTGCTCAAGACCTCCTCTCAGGAAGCATCCGGTAACATGCAATATTCCAGAAGGCTCTTCCAGGCACTGAGCAAACATTTCCAAGGCCATCTTTCGATTCAAGTTAAGATGCTCCTAAATTTGACAGCAAACAAGGGTGAGTGGTGGCGGAGTGCTCTGGAGTCCATCCTCAAGCCATTAAGTGAGAGGACACTGTTAGCCGTCTTCAGTCCCCTAATCACAAAATACAATGGCCACAGTCTCCATCTGTATCAAGGCCTGTGATTTCAGAATGTGAATAAACAAACCAAGAAGGGACATAAAAACCCAACTCTCTGTGGCCTTCCAGAAACCACAGGCATGACAACACATCTTTTAAAACATGTCTTAGTAGACCTGGGAGAAAGATATATTCCTCCAAAATCTTATCAACACAGGAAACAACTGGTCCCGATTAATTCCCTCAGGCTTTGTCATGCTGAAAAGTAATATACCCATGTTCCTTCTTCAATTGTTGAAGAACCCTTAAAAAACCCTGCTTTTCAGATTAATTTAAATCTACTGAAATTCCAAAATCTCACAAATGCAATCATGATTCTGTTCTAGAATTACCAGGTGAGACAACTGTGTCAATATATTAGGAACATTAGATAGAAAAGAGTGCTGGCCTTCGCAGTAGTCACTCTGAGAAGGGGCACACTTAATACCCAGTGCTCCCACTGTTCAGGCCATTTAAGAGGAAAGAATGCCTGACAAATCTGAGTTCCTTGCTTCTCTCTGCCTCTGACCAACTGCTGGGCCGGTTACTTAACTTTTCTATTTAAAAGGAGTTATGAGGATTTTGTAAGAATTTTATGAGCTGATAGCAAAGGACTTTGCATGCTGCCTGGCTCACGGTTAGTTCCTTTAGGGATCCAATTTTTGAGGGTTTTTTTTTGTTTTTTGGGGTTTTTTTGCTTCATTGGATTTTGTTTTGCTTTTGTTTTTTGAATGCTACGGTTGCATTCAGAGGGCAGCCTCTCATTTCAGCAAGATGGTAAGCTAAGGTGACACATTCACATATTCTGGCCACAAGCACCTGGAAATATCAGTTTCTTCTTAAATGCATAACTGAACCTGCAATAATGAAGGAGAAATTAGCAGGGGCCAGAAATGAAGCAGCAACGGAAAAGCAGAACGAAGCAGAGGAAGGAACTGGGCAGCTTCTTCCGGAGGTAAAGGAGGTCATGGGGAAGAGGCTGGACTAGAAAAAGTATTGATCCAGGAAAAATAATGGTTTAGATGTCAATTAGCACAGAGGGACCAGAGCAAAGCCCAAAGGGCCTGCCCAAGGTGGAATTCTGGCTGCCCCATGAAGAGCTGCAACCACAGAGAAAATGGGTTGAAAAGCATCCTCCCCCCAACTCAGATGCCTTATAGACCTCTGTTTGACTTCAAGAAGGGAGACAAAAGGTCATCGAAAAATTTAAACCCCAGACTTCTGCTTCTGGGTACAATTTTAGGCTACCTGAATGGTCCAGAAATACCCAACCTGAGAAATTAATGTATAACCATCAATTCTGCGCCAAAAGAGGCAGAAAATCTAGAGCAAAAACTCCCATGCCCCATGCCCCAGACAATTCCCACAGAAAAATCAGCCCCACTGAGCTCATAAGTTACAACAGCACATTAGACAAGAGAATTCCAGTTCCAAGAACTGGAAAAAGAAAAATCTAAAAGAGAATATAACTAAGTATGTTTAAGAGGAGAGAAAAACAAATCTTCTCAGATGCTAAAAGCACATCTGATAAAATTCAACATTCATTCATGATTTTTTTAAAATAACAAAACAAAACAAGCAAGAAAACACTTCTTAACAAATCTAAGACCAGCAGGACATTTTCTTAACCCAATAAAAAGCACCCATCAACCAATCTATAGGCATATCATTCTGGCACAGCATTATGAGCTCTCCTTTTAAAGTCAGGAATAAGTCAAGAAGGTTCTAGCACTCCTCAGGAAACGTTATGTAAAGGGTCTGATAGCAAATACTTTAGGCCTTGCAAATTAGAAATCTGCTGCCCAAACTAGTGGATTCTGCCATGTCATGCAAAATGAGCCATAGACAATATGAGTGTGGCTGTGTCTCAGTAAAACTATTTATAAAGGCAGTATATTAAAAATCCAAGCCAGCACCTTAATACAAGAAAAATAAGTGAAAGTCACTGTGATATTGGGATGTAATAAAAAATTTATATTTGTCTTTGTTTTTTGGTTCCTGGCACAGAGCTCCTAAAATCCTTGGAATTTATAAGAGGAGTATCTTTTGTTATTCATAACCAGCCCCTTTGAACCATACCTAAGTTTATGTTAATGAAATGACTCCAGAGGAATGATCTTGGTTACCAGCGGGGAGGGAAGAGGGGTTGGAGATTGAGTTCAATCAGCAATTGCCAATGATTTAACCAATCATGCCTATGCAATGGAACCTCCAAAAATCCCCAGAATGATGGGGTTTGGGTTGGCGAGTACATGGAGGTGCCAGGAGAGTGGTGCTTTTAGACGGGGCATGGAAGCTCCATTTACCCCCACTCCCGTACCGTGCCCATGCATCTCTTCCATCTGGCTGTTCCTGAGTTGTAACCTTTATAATAAGCCAGTGGTAGCAAGTAAACCATTTCCCTGAGTTCAGTGAGCCATTCTAGCAAATTACCAAACCTGAGGAAGGATCATAGGCAAACGAAGTCATGTGGCAAACAAAGGCAAAAGAAAAAAATTAAATTTCCTTAGTACTTACAACCCATTGACAAGTCCTTGAAACAGGCAGAGTGCCATTCCTCTAGGAACTGCCTCAATGTTAATACTTTGCTAAGGGCAAAAGACAATTTTAGCCTGACCCTCAGGATCATATAAAAAAATTTTTTAACGTATAAAAATTCCTTTGGAAACTTCCTTTATCTCTACTCCCCAAGATACATATTGGTAATCATCCCCCAAGGATATGGCCCACTGATATACATCCGAAGGGTCTCATGACTAAGGGTTTACTAGACAGTAATAAGTGACCTTTTCCTAACAACATCCAGCCCCCTCAAGCTCCTGGAAACCTTGCGTCCAAAATTCCTTAGAGAATTTTGAAAGTATATAATCAGCCAACTTGAAAGTATATAATCAGCCACTCCTCACAACCCCAGTGCAGCTTTTTCTGGCCACCGGTCCTGTCCCTGTGCTTTAAGAAAACCACGTTTTTGCACCAAAGATGTCTCAGGAATTCTTTCTTGGACATCAGCTGCAAACCCTAACATCTTTCCTCCGTCCATAGGTGCTCCATTTTCTGGCCAAGTCAGCTAAAAGTATGGGAGACCCAAAGTTGTGATTGGTGTCTGACATGGGAGTGGTCATGTGGGACTGAGTTCTTTAATGTGTGGTAATATTAATGCCAGAATTGAACTAAATTGTAGGACATCCAATTTGTGTCTGCAAAAAATTAGAGAGTGTAATGTGGGTAAAACCCACACATTTGGTGTCAGAAATGTTCCAAGTAGAGAGATAATTTTCCTTTACTCATGCAACTTGGGTGGGGGGAAGGTCTGTCATTATCAAAAGATTATATATCTACATAGGAAATGTATATCTACACACACATATATATACATCTATCTATCTATATATATATATATCATATATATCTACTAGGAAATATAAGAGTGTCTACAGTAAAACATGAAAATTCAGGAGAATTCAGCAAGGTATACAAAAACAAATAATGTTCCTATGCGCCAGCAACAACAGGAAGGTATAAAAAACAATGCCATGAACAAAAGCAATACAGACTATGGGATACTTAAGAATACATTAACAAAGATACGTAAGAAGTATGGCAACAATTATGAAATGTTATTGAAAGACATTAAAAAAAGAACGAAATAAGTTGGTCCATATTTGTGGATGAGAAGACTCAGTGTCATAAGAGGATAAACTCTCATCATATATCTGTAAAACGTCTGAGTAATTCCAAAAAAAGCAAAATGAGGCCTCTACAGTCCGAAGATGAAAAGAGTCTGGTGTAGTCGAGAACGATTCCAAAGGTGGAACTGAAGCCCAAAATACGTAAAAGAGAGGCTGGGGCACAGTGAGCAAACACACGCTTCACCAAGAACACAGAGCCACAGGGCACATCCACGTACATACGGGAATGTGGTATCTGACAGCACCAAAAAGATTTGGTATATGGAACCGAGACAACTGGTCACCCATATGGAAAAAGAGTAGAGTCCGTTGTCATACAAATACATAAAAATTAATTCTAAGTCACTATTAAACACTGCATTTCAAAACTTTAAAAAGAAGGTATAAGAAATATTTTTACAAGAGTAGAGTAGAGGAGGATTTCATAAACAAGACACAAAAAGGCATTTAACACTGTAACGAAGAAATTAATACACTCTGTTAACATTTAGCACTGCTGTTGAATAAAGGACATCACTGAAAAGTGAAAATGCAAACCACAGACTAGGCAAAGACATTTGTCACCCATCAAACTGACAAAGAATATCTAGAATATAAATGATTCTTATAAATCATTAATAAAAAGGCCAAAGGCAGTATGAATGGGCAATTCACAAAAGAAGAAACTCGGGGGGCCACCAAACAGATGACAAGATGCTCTCCACCACACTAGTGAGCAGAGAAATGCAAGCTAAAATGAGGAGATACAATCGCATGACAATCAAGGGGCGCCTGGGTGGCTCAGTGGGTTAAGCCTCTGCCTTCAGCTCAGGTCATGATCTCAGGGTTCTGGGATCCAGCCCCGCACCGGGCTCTCTGCTCAGCGGGGAGCCTGCTTCCCCACCCCTCTCTCTCTGCCTGCCTCTCTGCCTACTTGTGATCTGTCAGATAAATAAATAAAATCTTAAAATTAAAAAAAAAAACAAAACAATTGCATGACAATCAAACAGGCAGAAATTTGAAATGTGATCCATCCAGAGAATGCATGGAAACAGTACCTGCCAATGGGAACATGATTACAATTGCCTTGAAGTGAAGTGAAGACCTGCATATTCTAGAACGAGGGATTCCTCCTCCAGGGCTTCGCTTTGGACAATCCCTAGCGCACACTCCTAGGCAGACACGCACCCGGTCGCTGCAGCACGTTCTGCAACAGCAAACGGGTGGAATCATCGTAACCCTCTCCCAGTGAGCAGACGAATACACGGAATGATTCGTGTAAAGCAATTAAAACAAATCGGCATGGATAACTCTCAAAAACGATGTCAGAGGGAGACCCACAGTAAAATACAATTCGTATGAATTTTAAAGCGCTCCCCCCAAAAGGCATAAGCCTACATGGGAATGAAGCACCGCGACTCTGGCGGAGGGCTGGCTGCAGAGGCAAGGGGTGTGGGCACCCGGCGTGGGGAAGGACAACGCTCTCGGGTTGTCCTTCAGTGTCTCCTGTCAAAGGAAGAACAGGGGAGGAGAGAAAGACGAAGGAACGCGGCCGACAAACATGGCAGAACGTCAGCCTCTGTTGAACATCAGGGCCGGGAATGTGCCTGCCATAGAGTGTCTCTGAGTGTTCTCCAGCCTTGACGCATTTTATAATTTGAAATATTATTTTACAAAAGAAGTCATGTTCGAAACACACCTGAGTCTCCTGACATCATTACCAGACGTCTACACCCCTGCTTGCCTTGGACAGAACCAGTGTTCTCAGCCCTCAGCACTGACTTCAGAAGCCGGACTCGAAGCCACTGGCGCTTTCCTTCCTCCAAAAAAAAAAAAAAAAAAAAAAAAAAAAAAATCAAAGCTTCCTACAAAGCATGAATATTTGTCAAACTCAGAAATATTCACAAGAACGTGAATATTTCATATTCATAGCTCTGAAGACAACTTGAAAAGGATTCCAGAAATGTTTGCGACAATGGCAACATGAATGGAAGCATTAAAGGATTACACCTATCCCAAGGTCACTACTTTGAAGAGAGTAAAATCCATTTACACTGTAAGTCTGATTTTCTCTTTTTTATTTCAGCAGGAACTAAGTCATTCCTCTGATGACTATTAACGTTCTCCCGAGTGGGAGTCCACACACTGCGCGGACTATGCCCTCCGAGGGTTACAAATGACACCACGTCCTTACAAAGAGCCCACGATTCGACCCAAGGCTCGCACAGGGGTTGCAAACGACTGCAGGGCCTCACCTCCTCCCAGAGGGATTTACCTAGGTATTTGGCTCAGAAAATGGGAAACATTGCTAGTCAAACATGGAACGCCATGGGTCGGCAGAAACGAAACGGTGTTTGCACGGTGAGATGAGATCCAGCAGCTGCGGAAAGGACAGAGCACCCACGCGGGGACAGCGGCGGAATCAGAGAACCTGACCCGCACAGCGTGAGGCACTCACCAGCCGCGACAGCCGCCGGCATCATTTCTGAATCTGCTCACTCTTGAATCCTAGAACCATCGGGAGAAAAGCCAGCAAGCCTGCAGCCCGCTCTGCAGCCAGGAGTTCTGTCAGTGCATTACACAGAGCCTTCATCATGTTGACAACATACCTGGCAATACGTTCAGTGAAGCATAGACATGTTTATTTATAAATATTATTTATAAATATACAAGTATTTATTAAGTGCCTACTACAGCCAAATGCTGGAGTGCCATACAAATGCTGAAAGAAGCCACATCCCTGCCCTCATCAGGTGTCTGAAATGAAGCACATTGTTCCCCCGAAAAATGACAAATTTCTTCTAACAAGACTTTAATTTCCCCTTCATTTGTCTCCGTATAAATCTACCTTCAGAAGGGCTCCTATTAAGCTTTCAAATCTACAAGATTACACCCTGTCCCTACAAACTACGACACATTAAGATTGCTATGTTCATGGTCCCTGCTTAGTAGAACTGATAAAATGAAGTCATTAAATATGTAATTCATCTTACAGAGGAACAGAACCATGTTTTATTTTACAGGAGCTACTTGATGATTAACTTGGCTTACTTGACAAGGGACATGTACTAGAAAAAATTGCCAAAATTTATTGTTTGCTTACTGTATGCCAAGCGATGTTAAATATTTTCCACTTATTAACTCATTTAATCCTCACTGCATCCTGGAAACATGGTATTCCTTTTATCCCCAATTTACAGATGAGGAAAAACGAGGCCTACAAAGACAACTTGCCCAAAATCACACAGCAAGTAAATAGATGAGGTACAACTAAAATTCTCATCCAAGCTCTTCACCACCGCACAAAATTGCCTCAGAGAGAGAGAGAAAAGATGGCAATAAAACCTCACTCCTAAAGAAACGTGTAAATTTCAGGGACTTCTAAAGAAATGCCACAGGTATTTAAGTCATGGCTAATAGCAGCTGCTTTACAGAACTATTTAAACAGCAAAAAGAGGAGTAAAAAAACAGAAAAGCCTAAAAATCCAACAGCACAGGCATTAAAGTATTTAAATCAATCATTTTTATGCTTTCATAAGATAAAGCCATTAAAATAAATGGGAAAAGAATGCTCAGTATCAAAAGAAACAGTCGTGACAATCTTCAAAATGTAAAAGGCAGTGTACAAAATTTACAAAAATATAGAATCTGACCCTTCCTTTTTAAAAGAAAATCATATCCGTACACATAGAAAACTAGCTGAAAGGAACATACGATAGAATTTTAATAGTTATAGGAGTTGTCTTATTATAGATGATTTTTATTTATTTATTTATTTATTTATTTATTTTAAAGATTTATTTATTTGATAGAGATCACAAGTAGGCAGAGAGGCAGGCAGAGAGAGAGAGGAAGGGAAGCAGGCTCCCCACTGAGCAGAGAGCCGGATGTGGGGCTCGATCCCAGGACTCTGGGATCATGACCTGAGCTGAAGGCAGAGGCTTTAAACCACTGAGCCACCCAGGCGCCCCAAGATGATTTTAATTTATTAACTTTCACTTGTCTGTTTAAAATTTTTTCTCTACAAAGCAGAAACCCATCTAATAATTAAATGACAGGTGTCAGTAACTTATAGCCCAGATTAATATCAAAGAGTATTCATAAAATGCCTAATGACACATAATTGTTATTGACCTCTAAATCTTTTGTGCTCCCCAGTCACTTAAAAAATGGAACATGTACTTCTAATACATCAACATTTCTTTATTCTGAAAATACATAAAAACAGAAATCTTAAAAGGTAGTATTTAATGGGTAATAGTTTCAGTCAGAGAAGATGAAAAAGTTTTGGAGATGGATGGCGGGGACAGTCACACAGCATTCGGAATAGGGATGTAATGTTACAGAACTGTACACTTAAAGACAGTTAAAACGGTAAATTTTATGTTATGTGTATTTTACCACAAACAAACAACCAGTAGTAAAAAATTGAAAATAAATAGCAATTCTACTATCTTTTTTTTTTCATGTCCTAATGGATTATCATTCATAAACCCTGAGCGCCAACAGAACATAAACACTCTGTGGCATGGGAGGACTGGAAATACAGCACAACATCAGCACAAGAAGGTGGGAGCCATCGCAGGGAAAGCAGGAAAGCCTTCCTAGAAAAAACTGCAAGCTTGAGTTGAAGCTTAAAGGCGAAGATAACTTCAACAGGCAAAAATGACATGCATGTACCTGTTTCTTAAAAAATGGACACTTCCTCCAAACTCCTGGTTTTTCGTTTGATCTCCAAAACTGCCTGTCAAGCTAGATTCCACTCACATAACCTAACTCAAGGGAAAGTCATGGGCAAAATAGAGGCAGGAAAGCCACGGCAGCTACGAGGGTGCAGTGAGCATAGGGGAAGAGGAGAAGAGAGGCATTTACCCTTTATTTGTCAAAAACAGACGCTTTCCAGATGGTGTCATGATGGAGAGAGGATTTCACTTTCAAAAGAGCCATCAGTCCCAAGTATATGGGACTGAAAGTAGGACTGGAGACAAAGGCAGAAGCTAGGAGACAGCCACAGTGGGACTGGGACTAGAAAGACAGCCAACAGAGGAAATATTATATAAGTAGTTCTGAAAGGACTTGAGGATTGTTAGGACACAAGGGTCGAAGAGAAGGATAAAAGGTGACTCCTATCGTAGAATCAGATAAAAATAGAGAGGTTGTAAGGAGCTATTTGGAGAGGAAGAAAAATGAAAACTTCAGTTTTAGTTAGAATTTGATGAGCTCATGGTACAGTTAAGTTGCTATGTTCACCTTCTGGTTGAAATACGAGGCTTGAAACGTAAAATTTTGGAGTCATTTCCAAATGGAATAAACAAGACTGCCAAAAACAGTACCTAGATGGCACATTCAGATGTAATGGTCTTACGTGAGCAACTGAACCCCTGGGAATTAAAAATTCTGGGGCGGGGACAGGACTTTTGCAAATGGACTATTCACTTCAGAAACCAATTTCTTCCAGCTTGGATAAGTCTTGATTGATTGGTCCATTAGTCAATAATCAGAAATATAGCTATAAAAGATAGGATGAGAACCAAGGCAAAAATGTCATACATCAAATAAAGAAGAAAAAGTAGTTTCAAAGAAAGTCACAACAGCAGAAATAAATGCTTCAGTAAGGTAAACAATCAGTTTGCAGGATGTGGGGGGCAGAGGGTTAATAGACAAAGTCATAAAAATACCTTGGAGGGGAACTGCAGAATGGAAAGGGTAACACAGTGGGTTTTAAGTGTTAAGCAGTGAGTGAATGATGAGGAAGTGAGGTAGCCAGCAGAAATGACTAATCTTGAGAAGCTTGGCAACAAAATAAAGGAAGTACATAGAATTACAGTTCCAAGAGAAAGCAAGGCAAAGAAAAGGGTGGTGGTTCTATTTAGAGTTAGAGAAACCTGAGCATCCTTATTGAAATTGGTAAGAAGAGGAAAGAAGAAAATGCAAAAATACAAGGCAGAATCAGAGATAAAATAATGCTTAAGAAGAGGGAGGGAAGACTAGAGAGAACCCTTTAAAGAAGGATAGATTTTTTTGATAAAAGAGGGAAAATATTTTTTTTTAATTAAGGAAAAGGAGATCAAATCAGAGAACTCCTATTAGATCACCTTGAGATTACCAGGAAAACTGGAATCACGGTCATCTGCTATGACTGGAATACACTTGAAGGGAGGGAAAATACTCAGTTAACTACCAAAAAGTAGGTCCTAGAAGTCAACTAGGGATGAGTATGTGTGTGTGTGTGAGTCTGTGTGCACATGCACACACCTATACACAAACACAGACACACACATTTTGATTAAAATACTTCTTTCAGAAACTATGGATAAATCTGGGAGGTCTACTTCTAGTTTATATTTTGGGTTTTTCTCCCACAGTAAAGTTATCTTAGCCTGAATGGTTGCTATCTTTGTATATAAGTCTATTTCAAGACAATGTGCAGAGGAGAGGACAATGTAAAACAAAAACGTTCATTTGTCAAGGCGATCATATGACAGAAAAAGAGGCAAGATTCAAGAGAGAAATATTAATATCTTATAAGGCCCTGAAACATTCAGTAATTAATTTTTCAGCAGGAAGGTTTTATTCCAATGGTAAGAATAGCAGTCATCACCAAGGCATAAAGGAGAAAAACAAACAAACAAACAAACAAACAAGGAAACTAAGAAGTAACAGAGAAGCACGGCCATACACTAATTCCTATACACATGAACCTCATCCAAAAAAGGAGATGGCAGAATCTAATAATGCCACTGGGACTGGTTCTTCCAGACACAAGAAAGGGAAGGTAAGCCAGTTTTGTAACATTAGGCAAGGATTTAGATTTCTCCTGCAAAGGCACCAGATGGACTGTAAAATTCTTCAAAGGCAGAAATGTCAATTCACTCAACAAATATTTAACACCTATGTTCTAGACACGAAGCTAAATGCTGGGGAGAGAGAAGTGATTTGCTTCATGTATTAGTTATCTGTTGCTCTAAAACTCAGTGCCTTAAAATAATAAGCAATTATTATCTCAGTTTGTGAGTAGGTGGTTCTTGCTCTGGGTGTTTGTGTTGAGCATCCCCAAGAACACCTCCAGGTTCAACGATCACTAGGAGGATTCACATGTGTACGGTATTACTCGTGCCTTTGATGACAACAAAAGGATATAAAGCAAAAACCAACAAAGGGGAAAGGTGCATACAGTAAACTCCATAGGAAACCAGGCACAAGCTTCCAAGAGTCCTTTCCCCATGGAATCCTACAGGACAAGCATAATTCCTCTAGCATCATATTGTGACAATAATTTGTGAAATGTTGTCTACCAGGGAAGCTCATTAGAGACTCCATGTCCAAGGGTTCTGTTGGGGGCTGTTCATGCATGCACCCTCTGCCTAGCACATACCAAAATTCCAGACTCAGAAAAGCAGGTGTTCACCATAAGTAATATTGTTTGCACACTTTGGGTAATGTCAACCAATCATTAGGGAATGGTGGGAACCTTCCCTAAATCCAAGTTCTCAGATGCTAGCCAAGAGCTGGTCTTACAAGTAGGCCTTTCTAAAGATAGCAATCTTGGGTCTGCTATGTTAATTCCTTTCCACACAGTGTCTCATGAAGTTGCAGTCAAGCTGTTGGCTGGGGCTCCAACATTTGAAGCCCTGTCTGGAGTCTTGACTATGCTTAAAAAAAAGTTTATTTACATGGCTATAGGCTGGAAGTTCTTCACCAGGTGATTCCTTCCACAAGGATGCCTGAATGTCCTCAACATACAGTGTATCCCACAGTGAGCAATCCAAGAGCATCCCCCAAATGGAAGCTACCATCTCAAAACTTATCTCAAAGTGACATACCATAGCTTCTGCTATTGGTCACAAAGACAAACCCTAGCACAATGTGAGTTTGGGGGGAACTAACAACTCTGAATGCTAAGTTATGGATTAATTGGGGCTATCTTAGAGGATGGCTACCATAGTCACTTTCAGGACCAATGATTCCCATCTATCCTACATGCAATATACACTAACCTCTCCCACAGTACCTAAAAGTCTCATCGTACCCCAGCATCAGATTCTGGGACAGGTCCCAGTCCAGATTCTTATGGTCTAGATCAGGTCTAGGCGTGGATGGGGTTCATTGGGTGTAGTCCCTGACGTAGAGCTCACTGACTACAGTTCCTCTCAAAGTCTTAGACATGTGCAACCAAAGCAACTGGCTATCTGCCCCCACACACTCAACACACAACAGTGGGACAAGAAGAGGATAACCAGTAAAAACACTCCTGCCCACAAACAGGGAAATGGGAAGCATGTAGGACTAGCAATTCTGAAATCCTACCAAGCACATGGGAGCCCTTTGCTGAGGTCTGAGAATAATTTTCTGTGGCTCTTAACACCACTCTCTGGACTCTTGGTTTGGGCTTCCTGGTGGTCCTTCCATTTCATGAAAGTTAGCAAGTGTTTGCAGCTGAGTAGTCTTCTCTGCCTGCTTCCTACTTGTGACACTTGGGGGTCCAAAGTCCACTTTTCATTTTGTACTATGTCCCTTTCATTTCAACCTGATGGTGTCTTTTCAAGTGTAACTCTTAAAAACTTTGAAGATCTTCTGTGATTCCTTTTAGACTTCATTCCATTAGACAGAAGCCATATCCACAAATCTTTGCAATGGATCCTTCCTCACCTTGGGCTTTTGCTGGGGTACAATATCCTTGAGCTTCCAAGAAGTCCTATCACTGACCAAGAAGGTCTAGGAGGCAAACCCTTATCTCCTGAAAGGGCTTCTTGGCTGACTGCACAGTTCTCTGCGACACCATCTTTGATTTTTGAGATTTTGAAAAGATCTTCCAGTCACACTCTTGGCATCATGTTTGTTTTCCTAAAAGTGCCCCCAAATTTGATCTTTGCTCAAAAGCCATTTCTTAATTTTAGTATCATGTGCCATCTGGAGAGGCTGTAAATCTTCAAAAAGAGCAGGTCCTGGCTCTTTTTGTTTATTAGTTCTGCCTTCAGTTTCTCTGTCCTGACAGTTTTACTATAACCAACAGGGAAAACGATGGAAGGCACAACACTGTTTCCAAACCTCCTTACCCGCATCACCCAGCTCATTAGCTATGTTTTCTACTTTCCACATTACTGCAGATGACGGTATTGCCAAGTTTTTGCCACTACATAATAAAGACTCTGCTTTTCCAGTTTCCAATATGATTCTCCTCATTTTCCTCTAAACCTTCCCTGGTAGCTTCCTTGGAGTCCAAACTTCTGTGAACAGTGTACTCATGGCACTTTAAGCTTTTGCTAACATGTTCCTCAAAATTATTACAGCTTTTCTACCACGCACTGCTTAGGTTCAAAGCCCCTACCATCCTTTTATTGCCTGTCATATCAGTACCCCACTTCTAGCACTAAATTCTTACTAGTTATCTACTGCTTCATAAGTTATCTCGAAGTTAGCACTTAAAACAATATGGATTGTCTCACATACTTTCTGAGGGTCAGAAATTGGGAGGCATTTGGATGGTTTTGGTGCAGGTTCTCTCGTGAGGTTGCACTCGAGCTGACAGCAGGGCCTACAGCATCTGAAGACTCAACAAGGGGAAGACCTGCTTCTAAGCTCAATCGCACGATTGTCGGCCAGCCTGCTTCCTACTAGCTGTGCTACATGAGCTTCTCCCCACACACTGCCTGTCTTTACAACATGGTGGCTGGTTTTCCATAGAGTGAGTGATTCAAGAGAAAGAACCCAAGGCAGAAATCTCAGTCCTTTTTTTTTTTTTAAGATTTATTTTATTTATTTGTGAGAGAGAGAGTCAGAGAGCATTAGTGGGGAGAGGAGCAAGGGAGAGAGAGAAAACCAGACTCCCAGCTGAGCAGGGAGCCCACCAAGGGGCTTTATCTCCTGACTCTGAGATTATTACCTGAGCTGAAATCAAGAGTCAGGCACTTAACTGACTGAGCCACCCAGGCATCCCGAAACCTCCGTCTTTTACAATTTAATCTGGGAAATGACATTTCATCACTTCCATTATAATTTATTTGCCAAGGACATGAATACCAAGAGGTAAGGCTCACTGGGGAACTCTTGGTGGGTGGCTACCACATTACCTATCTAGAGGTCTTAATGGGATGACAGCCGTCAACAACTACTTATGACAAAATTTAATGAGGGTCATAAAAAACATATGGAGAAGTCAGCACCAGTTTACCCTGGGGGAGCCAAGAAAATAGGACAGGGGAGGGGATGTTTAATTTAGAGCCTAGAGGGATGAATGAGATTTGTCAGACACATGGCAGAGCCCTGGCCTGCTGGACGGTTTCCTTGCATTTCTCTTTTTGCATATCCTACCTGCCTGGTAAATTTGATAACCTCAAAGCTCTTCCTAAGAGCAAATACGGAATGACTTAATTTAATATCAATATTTTTAGAGGACACATTACCATTTAACAGATGAAGCAGAAGTATAATGGTGGTGATAGATGCTAGGCTTGGAAATGCCTCCTCTAAAGGTCAAATTTACTTTAGGGGGGGAAAAAAAACCCAGAAACGATGAATAGAGTGAAAATGCACTGCTTGATAACAAATGTGCAGGTCAGAATAAATGCTCCTAATTTTGTAAAGCACACAACTATGCAACACATAATAGTGATTATTTAAATAAAAAGACAGGGAGAAAGAAATGCGAACCAAAGGACCCTTCATAAGAACTAAATGTAAGCACTATCTAAAGGGAGGGGGGTGGAAAAGTAGGCCAGGCAAGCACACTGAAATATTAAAACCTCCCTCTTTTAATTTCTCATTAAAGGAGTGTTACAATCATATAAAAATTTGTGAAGTATAAATAAGCGTAAGAAAGAAAACAAAAATCACACATGACCCCCATTTCTAGGGATTGCTGCTAATTAGGTTATAGACTGTTCCCTTTCAGACCGCTGGGGAGACGTGGGGATGGACACACAGACACAAGCATGGAAGGATGGAGGTATGTGTACATATTTTTGGAACAATGTCATTTTTGGAAATGGCTCTGTTTTTCCTGAATACAAAATTAATACCAAAATTAATATATGGGTAATGATTTCTTTTAAGTCTGAAGCATTATGGAGAGATACAGGAAAAACACTGTTTACTCTTAACATCTGGTATTTTTCTTACAGGCATTTTCAATGCAAATAGGATTTTAGTGCAAAAATAGGCTTGTGCTGTTTTGTTTATCCCTTCTCTCATTTAAAAATACATGGTGGTTATCTTCCTCTGTTAATACATGCACACTACATTATTTTTTTCAGTGACTGTGTTGTTCCAGAAGAGCTATCTACCAGAAGTTATTTAACCAATACCCTATGAGGGGCACCTGGGTGGCTCAGTCAGTTAAATGTCTGCCTTCCGCTCAGGTCATGATCGCAGGGTCCTGGGATGGAGCCCTGTATGGGCCCCTGCTCAGCCGGGAGCCTGCTTTTCCCTCTCCCACTCCCCCTACTTGTGTGCTCTGTCAAGCAAACAAATAAAATCTAAAAAAAAAAAAAAAAAACAACCCTCATTAATGAGCATTTGTCCTGCTCCCAATTTCCCACCACTGCCAGCAAGGCTCAGTAATTACACCTTCATGCACACATCTTGACACACTGACACACTATTTCTGCAAGATAAACTTTTGGAATCAGATGTGAGTCCCCTTTTTAGAATCTGTATGCATATTCTACCATAAATGCTACACCAGTGCACACATACCAAGAGTGTAAAAATGTCTCCAGTCTCCACCTTCATCATTACTGAGTGCTATAAGCAAATAGTTTTTAACTTTCACTTCTTCAGACATGAAAGGCAATTAATATGTTAAGACAATATACCTTCAGATGTTTAAGTTATTTGAACTTCACTGTAAATTATGCATTCTTTTTTTTTGCCAAATTTTCTTGAAAGTGTTTCCTGGTTTTGTATTGATTTGTAAGTCCCCTCCCACCCAGCCAAATGCACCTCCATTCGTATTTTTTTTAAGCCAGGCAGGACATAAATGAGAACTTACAGAGCTAGTCAACGGCTGAGCCACACGCAGATCGTCCTGACTCGGAAACGCAGGCTCTTCCCACCAACCTGCCGCCTCTTCAGGATGGAAAGCAGGTGCTCCCAAACTGTTGCCCTTTAGAGTCACCTGGAAAGCTCTTAAAACTCCTGCCGCCCGCTTCTCACCCCATATCAATTAAACCAGCCAGAGTATTTTTGAGGCAGCCCAGGTGATTCTAAAGGGCAGCCACGTTTGGGAAGCACTGGCTGAAGATGTCATCCCCCAGCTGCCAAGCATGTTGCTGGCTCGTAGCCCTCAGCTGTCAACTCTCCCCAGTTGCCCCTGGCTGAAGGAGTAACTTACGTAGCCTGGACTCACATATCCTCCCAGGGCCTGCTGGCATCTGATGCCTGGAAGAAGAAAGGTATGAAGACCCATCCTTGTTGCCCAGCTCCAGAGTCCCCAGTTCCAGAGCCCCAGTGGGTAGGCGGGGACCTTCCGACTGCAGAGCAGCACACCTTCTTCTTCTGCTAAGCCTGCCCCCTTATCTTCCCCGCCACCTCTCCCTGCCCACCCCCCCCCCCCACCGAGTGTGGACCCTGAGAGACGCTCCCATGATATCCTGCATACTCATCTCTAAGGCTGCTGACCTGAAGGTACCCGACCTATGTCATGTACCATATGGAGCTTCCACTAAAAGAATAAACAAAATCTTCCTCGATGGCCTTCCCTACACACGAAGGTAGCAATCAAAGCACATTCAAAAATCCTTTCAGGGGGACATATCGTTAAATGAGTACAGTGTTGAGGCACCTGGGTGGCTCAGTGGGTTAAGCCTCTGCCTTTGGCTCAGGTCATGATCTCAGGGTCCTGGGATCGAGCCCCACATCAGGCTCTCTGCTCAGTGGGGAGCCTGCTTCCCCCTATCTCTCTGCCTGCCTCTCTGCCTACTTGTAATCTTTCTGTCAAATAAATAACTAAAATCTTTAAAAAAAAAAAAAAAGATGAGTACAGTGTTTCCACTTGTGATTAAAAAAGCTTTGTGGGAATAGTCATGATGGTCACACAAAACTGTGATTATAACTAATGACAATGAATCGTACACTAAATATGGTTAAAACATCAACTTTTATGTTTTAGGTCTTTGACCATGACTAAAAAATTAATAATGTAACATACCAAAAACCACTGAATGGTATACCTTAAATGTATGAATCATTGGTATGTGAATTATATTTCAAAAATCTACTAGAAACATCCTTTCAGTGGAGTGTAATGACACAGCGGTCAACGAATGAGTAAATTAATCGTCTCGGCTCTGTTAATCCATAGAACAATGACAATAAGTTGAAGCCTTCATCAAAGGGTTTTCTCTCACTCAACGTCTCATTCCCTAAAACACAGAAACAAAATGCTTATTGATTTGTACTTTACGTATCTTTGGTCAGCAGTAATTCAGGATTTATATGCTGAGTGGTACGGGGAAGAGAATAAGAATTTCTTGGGCCGGCTCCCGGAGCTGAGAATATTTAAAGACTACTTGAGGGCTAAGATATTGGCAACATCACCAAAGTCAGTTTCGCAGCAGTACAAATGTTCCATTTTACTGGAGCCACCAGCTCACACGTCCAGAAAGCCACCAAGAGGCTAGATAACAGACCCGTTTCTAAAGAGAAGGAAAAGCAGGCGTGTTTACAAAAACAAGAATATCCCAAAGGCAGCAGTGTCCAGAAGATAACAAATGCAAATACCCATCTCCCCAGGATTTATAAAGTACTTCCCATCTGCAAACTCCTCCATAATCACTATCATTAGCTATCCCCAAGGAGCCCAGAAATTTCCATCTTTTGAGAGATTGGCAGGCCTCTTCTCTCAATGCATAGCTTTCCTTAACAAGAGCCCTCCATTTGATAAAGACCAAACCTCCAATAAGGGGAACTGTCACTTAACAGTCTGTGTTCCTGCTCCTGGCCCTCCACAATCAATGTACTCCCAGGAACCAACCTGATGGGGTACAAAGCTTATTTACTGAAGTGTTTAAGAATGAAAGAAAACATTCCTGTCAAAAATGCTACCCAGAGCAGAGTAGGGAAAAAAATGGGATCAGTTTGGAGCTGGGGACTTGAGCTTCAGCCTTGAATCTGGGGCTGGTATCCTCTGTGACCCTTACCTAATTAATGAACCACTCTGAATCTCAGTTCCTTTATCTGTCCAATGGGCTTAATGATCATACTGCCTATCTGACAGATTATTGTGCAGTCCAATGAAATCAATGGATGTCTAAATATTTCAAAAAATGAAGTTCTATACAAATATGAAGGAGTCTTAGAACACTTCCACTTCCTAAATAGCTCCAGGGCAACACAGATGAGGGCCTTGGAGAATAACATAGCAGCTTAAATGTGAGAGTACGGGGAAAGATAGGAATCCAGGTTACCTCTTCATGCATCCATTTCATAACCCACTTGAGACCCATGGTAGAAGCTCCTGGCCAAGTTATGAAAGAAAATAAGGCTTAGAATAAATCAAGAGACTTAATTTAGACTGATAGAATCATTTCCATTGAAGACTCCAAAGTTTGTGTGCTTTGTTGCTGTTATTGTTGGATATGTCTCGCTTTTGTTGATTACGGTTGAAGCATTGGTGTAAGATACTCCATTCCTTCTGGAACTTGGGCATTCCTAATTTCTTTCTAGAAAAGACCCTGCAGGGAATGAAATTTTCACAGCAATCCTCACTGCACAGCCAATTCTCTAGTGGATTTTAAAGGAATCCTGTGAGGTAAGACAAAAACCGTCGGTGCACTGATTTTATATTCCGCAAATGTACAACCTCTGAAATTTCAAAGTCAGGGACTTATTTTTTCGCCGCTGAATGAATACTTAGATTGGGACTCATGCGCGTTCCAAATTTAGCAGAGCCTCGGCGGCTGGGAGCAGTTGCTTAACAACGGCACACATTTGTGTATTACCTCACAGGTTGCCAGGAGAGGCCACCGGCAGGAGCCAAAAAGCAAAGTCAAGTCAGTCACAAACAACTGACCAAGAAAATGGATCCTGAAATCAAGAGAGAATCAATGATGCTCTCCCTTCAACCACCTTTTCTTTAGGAAGGCCTGGCGGGGGAGGGGGAGACAACAGGATACGTTCTGACCAGTGAAGTCACTAATGGTCTTTGGGCACTGAGGAAGTAATCAGCTCTTAAACAATTTCAATCTCCCATCTTCTCTCCTCTTTCCTTTCCACATCAAATTGGTCAAGTGAACAGTACACAACTTCTGCCTCCACTTCCTCTCCACACACTAAAGGGCTCTCTCAGGGTTCACCCGGCCTGGCTGTCTCATCACCAAGTCATGAACACTTACTGTCTCATGAATACTTACTGTCCTCCCGGTGGCATGTAACACTACCAGCCATTCCTTTTTCTGGAAATAGCTCTTCCCCCTGACTCCTCTGATAACACTCACCCTGGCCCTGTACCCTCCTTACTCTATTTTCCCAACCATGTGCCTCTCCTGGTTCTTGATGGCTTCTACTTTAGGATTCCTCTACTACCCACAACCATCAGAGACACGAGCTTTCCCGTGGCTCTGTCCAGCTGTATGTAACAACTCCCAGCATCTCTCTCTCTTGAAAATCAAACCCATATTTCCAATGGCCTGCCGCATATGTCCACTTCTCCCTCCCACCTTCTTTCCTACAAAAACAACCTCCTGCTTGTGGCTTTGCAAGTTTTGTTATTCTCATTTCTCGCTATTGAAGACATCCTTCTATCCCACCTGCCTTAACAAGTTTCCAAGTGCCACAAATGGCTCAAGACATCCTTCATATCCATGGCTTCCTTTGCGTGAAAAGATGTTGCAAACACTTCCTATGTAAATTCTTGTTGACTGTAGCTTCTGAGTCAAAAAATTTTGTACCACAATACTAGATAATTCTCCGTGTGGCAACAGGTGTATCACAGCCTGGTTCAAAAATTGCCAGGGCTTCTGCTTTTTAAATCCAGATTTTGCATCATAACATCCAAAGTTCTCCATAACCCAGCCATCCTCTTGCAAAACCTTAGAAGGTCACAATGCTCAGATGAGTTTGGATTCCTAGCCGTTTCTGTAAACTTGCTTTGAACTTTCCCACTTGAAATGCTCTTTTGCGCCCCACCTACTCCCCTACCATCTCCACCTATTAAAGTTATACCGTTCTCTAACACCTAGCTTAAACAACTTCCATAGTGAAAGTTATTCTGATTTCTTCTGTCAAACATGCCTTATATACAAAAGCACTTTGCACCATTCATGGGGCTTTTATCAAGGTCTATAATAGTGAGGGGCACATTTTCTTTCCTCTGAAGATCACAAGTCTCTCAAAGGGATGGACTCAGGATCAAGGTTTATTGAAAAGAGCATGAACTTTGAAACCAAAATAATGAGAGTATGTTTCCACTTACACTGGCTAAATGGTCCTAAATCTCTCTGGTTTAATTCCCTCATCCATAAAATGAACCCTTTATAATGATTGTGAATTGACCTTCTTACCCAAGGGGTGGGCAAACTATGGCCCACAGGCCAAATCCAGCCCACTGTCCATTTTTTTTTTTTTATTTCTTTTCAGCATAACAGAATTCGTTGTTTATGCACCACACCCAGTGCTCGATGCAATACGTGCCCTCCATAATACCCACCACCTGGCTCCCCCAACCTCCCACCCCCCGCCCCTTCAAAACCCTCAGGTTGTTTTTCAGAGTCCATAGTCTCTCATGGTTCACCTCCCCTTCCATTTTCCCTCAACTCCCTTCTCCTCTCCATCTCCCTATGTCCTCCATGTTATTTGTTATGCCCCACAAATAAGTGAAACCATGTGATAATTGACCCTCTCTGCTTGACTTATTTCACTCAGCATAATCTCTTCCAGTCCCATCTATGTTGCTACAAAAGTTGGGTATTCATCCTTTCTGATGGAGGCATAATACTCCATAGTGTATATGGACCACATCTTCCTTATCCATTCGTCCGTTGAAGGGCATCTTGGTTCTTTCCACAGTTTGGTGACCGTGGCCATTGCTGCTATAAACATCGGGGTACAGATGGCCCTTCTTTTCACTACATCTGTATCTTTGGGGTAAATACCCAATAGTGCAATTGCAGGGTCATAGGGAAGCTCTATTTTTAACTTCTTAAGACATCTCCACACTGTTCTCCAAAGTGGCTGCACCAAGTTGCATTCCCACCAACAGTGTAGGAGGGTTCCCCTTTCTCCACATCCTCTCTAACACACGTTGTTTCCTGTCTTGCTAATTTTGGCAATTTTAACTGGTGTAAGGTGGTATCTCAATGTGGTTTTAATTTGAATCTCCCTGATGGCTAGTGATGATGAACATTTTTTCATGTGTCTGATAGCCATTTGTATGTCTTCTTTGGAGAAGTGTCTGTTCATGTCTTCTGCTCATTTTTTGACATGATTATCTGTTTTGTGTGTGTTGAGTTTGAGAAGTTCTTTATATATATATGGACCACTGTCCATTTTTATAGATAAAGTTTTATTAGAACACAACCATGCTCATTCTTTTATGTACTTTCTGTGGCAGCTTTTGCACTGCAATAGTAAAGCTGAGTAGGTATGATAGCGACTACATGGCCCACTAAGTCTAAAATATTTGCTCTCTGGTCCTTTGCAGGGGGAGACCTCCTCTTTACCTCCGTTTCACTCTCTTTTAGGTGGGGAGGTAGAATAAAGATATTTTCTAGCCTTCCTGAATCCAGAGGTGTAGGGGTTAATTAGATGCATTTATGCAAGGAGTTGTAGAAGGCAGGTAAGATGGTGGCCATCTTCTGGGTCCCTGATTGTTCACAGCAGTCAAAGGATGTCATGGAAACATGAGACTTTTGAACCCCAGCAATATCCCAGTGCCCTTCTCCAGCTTTCTGAGGGTCGAGAAGCAACTGCAGCAACGGCAGCAGCCACAGAGATTTCTGATTCCAGCGTCTCAATGCCCGAAGGGCAACTGCAGGGGTGCATTTTGACCTTGGCTCCACATTGTTCTGGAAATCTTGTCCCACAGGCTCACCTGCCCAGTGATTTTCGTAAGCACCCAATTCTCTGTATTTAATCCCTTCTTGTTTAAAATTTATAGCCAAGTTTCTGTGTCTTATACCGAATTCTGACACAAAGCCAAATGATAAACATCTCGCTGAGTTACTGAGACATGAAATGACAGTGTCTGTGAAAGAACTTTATAAACAGTAAAGCTAATGTTTTCTGTAAATCCTCATCTCATCCCCCATAGACTGACCCCCACCGCTAACTCAGCACAGTGCCCTCGTCCCCAGAATGCTGATGCTCCCACAGCTCTCTTCCTCCTCCCTCTACTTGAGCAATGCCATGGTTAACTTATTTTGAAAGGCTGACGCAAAGCTAGCTCTCCAGAACAATGCACATACATTAAAATGTCAATGTAATTTCTGAGGTCCATGGGCCTTCTGAATTTTATCTATGGATCTCTAGGTTATAAAACCTTGATCTTCTACGCAAATGAGCATCTAAACCTGTATATTGAGAACCTGATTGTTCTTTTGAGGGTAAGCCTGATGTATGCATCTGCCCACTGAACCTCCCATAGGCAACTCAAGCTCAGTGTGTCCACATGTGCTTTTATCTCCCCACTGCCTTTCTTCTTCTGTTGTTTATCAAGTAAGTGAATGATGCTAGCATCCCTTACAAGATGTGGTGCCATTCTTCCCTTCCTTTTCTAGAGACAGTTGCCAGGTCTTAGTGAGTCTACTTCCTTAGCTGCTTTTGAATCTATCCATATCTCCATCTCCTCTGTCAGTAATTTGCCCAGCCATGCCCATCTCTAATCAAGATTGCTATGAAGCCCTCAGATTGACCTCTCTGCTTCCCCTTAGTCCTCTCCAATCTAATCCTTTTCCTATACCTTAAAACATGCATGTCAAATCCAATCAGCCTTTCTTGTTTAAAATCTTCAAGAATTCCATGTTATTCTCACCATCGGCCTTCAACATGCCTCCTGAATTGCCTCCATACCACCCTACTGTATAAACAGTTTCCAGAGCCTTCCCTGTGATGTCCTTCCTCACCATTTTATCTCCTGCTGCCACTCTTCCACCCCCACACACATACTTTCCTCCTTACTGACACCCATCCTTCCGTTCTCAGCTTACCATTTAATTCCTTACTGACCAAATGTTTGTTGAGCCTCTACCATATGCCGACTGCTGAGATAGCGCGGGTGATGGAACAATAAAAGGACAGTCACAATCCTTATCCTGTCCAAAGTCAATCTCGTAGGGGCATTAAATCAAAAATGACAAGTATGATGGTTCCCTAGTTTGCCCTCAGGCTGGGTCAGGATCCCCCACTCTGGGACACCATAACCCACATCTGTGATGCCCCAACCCCAGCACCACTATTGGCTCATCAGTCTGTCCCAACAACCGGACTATAAACTAGTTATGGCCAGGAACGTGTCTAGCTTATCATTTCATTTATCATCAACACCTAGTACTGTATCTGGCACTCAGGAATTGTTTAATAAATCCCTACTGATCATGAAAGTTCAGTCGTAAATATCAGCTGAATGAATCAGCTCAGCCTAGGAACGGTGCTATAAGGGGAATATGATGCAAACAACTGGCTTTGGGGGTCCTCGTTTTTTGTTTGTCTGGTCTCTGCCAATGCTTTAGACCATTGGTAACGTGCTTCTAACTAACACCGGACTTGCTGCCTGCATTTCACGCTCAGCAGCTATTGCCAGCAGCCCTTCTTGCCTCCAGGATAAAGAGCTGCGTGCTCAACAGTGTACCTAATTAGAGGCACCCCCTGGTGACTCTGGAGGCCTCGGAAGGCCAGTCACCAAGCTGTGCCCTTGGCCACTGGAACCTAAGCAACGTCGTAGACCGGTAAGCACAGGGGACTCGGCAGCCAGGAGAGGCCCAGGAGCTGGGCCAAGTTAGATCTCAGAAGCTTTGCTCCAAGTTCCTTGCTAAGCCAGCCCTGAGTCTGTGTGTATAAACTACCACTGCATTTCTTAATGTGTGTGAAACCGGTGGGGGAACAGGGAAGGCAAAGAAAAACTGAGGATTAACTATGTCCTTCTTTATGAAAAATAATAAGGTTATTTGAATAAATGTCAATGAGGTTTCCTTGCATATATAACAATACAAGTGAACATTAATGAAGCACCTGCCATGTGCCACGTTCTCCCCTCTTGAGGTGCATTGAATCATTTCATTCTCTCAATGCCCCTATGATGTGAGCTCCATCATTATCTCATTTACAGATTAGTAAACAGAGGCCCAGAGGGATTAAGGAGTCTCTCCAAGGCTGCTCCCCAGCCAGTAAGTGACACAGCAGGATGCAAACCTTCAGCGTGACTCAGCCCAGGATCAGAAAGTCTACACTTACGTCCCTGTGCGGGAGGGGCAGTATTCTCCCCTCATCCTGCCAGAGTCCCAGGCTCCAGTGCCAGCAAAGCCTGGGCATGTGCATCAGGTAGGACTGAGAACACATCCTCTGTGTTAGGGGCCTGCCGTTCAGTCTGGCCGATTATTGCCATCAGTAATGAGGATCTGATTTCTTTCTTTCTTTCTTTCTTTCTTTCTTTCTTTCTTTCTTTCTTTCTTTCTTTCTTTCTTTTTTTTTTAGAGAGAAAGAGAGAGCATACATTTATGCCGGAGGCAGGGAGGTGTAGGCAGAGGGAGAAGGAGAGAGAGAATCCTAAACAGGCTCCATGTCCAGCGTGGAGCCTGACCTGGGGCTCAATCTCATGACCCTAAGATCATGACCTGAGCCAAAACCAAGAATTAGATGTTTAACTGACTGAGCCACCCAGGTGCCCCAAAATCTAGATTTTTCCCTAAAATTTGGGATAAGAAAAGGACTACAGAAGGTTTTAGCCAGAGGGACTGATAGGCATATGGTAATTTAATAACTGAGAGAGGCTTATGAGGGAGGAAGAGGGTTAAAGTTAAGACTGTCCAGTTCTGATATGTTGAACTCCCAGTGCTAAGGATGCTCTGGGGGCCATAAGAACTGAGACTAGAGCAGAGGACCAGGGATACAAATAATAGAGAAGGTTCTGGCTACTTTGTTATCAGGCTATCCTACCTCAGTCCTTGGTTCTACCAAGAAAAGAATCATTTTAAATACCCCATTTTTGTTTTTCGGGGGATGGTGAAAATACAGGCTGGTATGAGTTTCCTGGGGCTGCCATAACAAAGCATCACAAACTTAGTGGCATAAAACAACAGAAATGTACTGTCTCAGAGTTCTGGAAGCTAGAAGTGTGAGGTGAAGGTGCCAGCAGGAAACTCCTCTCTCTTAATGCTCCAGGAAAAAAAAAAAAATCTTAATGCTCCAGGAAAAAAAAAAAAATCCAGGAAAAAAAAATTACAGTCTATCCTATCTAGTTTCTGATAGATCCTTAGATCTACAGAATTCCAGTCTTCACATGGTGTTTTGTATGTGTGTGTGTGTGTGTGTGTGTGCGCGCGCGCATGCGTGTCTGTGTGTGTGTGTGTCTGTGTGTCCAAATTTCCCTTTTTATAAGACATCAGTCATATTGGATTAGGGGCCTACCTTACTCCAGTATGACCTCATCTTAACTAATTACATCTGCAATGACTCAATTTCCAAACTAGGTCACAATTTGAGGTACAGGCAGTTAGGACTTCAATACAGTTGGGGCAGAGGCCACAATTCAATCTATATCCAAGCTCTCTATGGAGGTTTCCTTTCTTACAGAATCGGGATCCATAAGAACAGTTCTTTTAGAAAATCACTGTGAGGGGTACCTGGGTGGCTCAGTGGGTTAAAGCCTCTGCCTTAGACTCAGGTGTCATGATCCCAGGGTCCTGGGATTGAGCCCTGCATTGGGCTGTCTGCTCCATAGGGAGCCTGCTTCCTCCTCTCTCTCTGCCTGCCTCTCTGCCTACTTGTAATCTCTGTCTGTCAAATAAATAAAATAAAATAAAATAAATAAAATCTTTAAAAAAAAAAGAAAGAAAATCACTGTGTTCAAGAAATCATGCAAGTCCTAGAGGGAAAACAAAGATGAATTAGATCCTAATTCTCAAGGGCCTTCCAATGAAGCTAGAGGGAGAAGACATACACAAAAGCTATCTTACAAATAAGTAGGTTATAGTTGACTTGAAAATACACTTGAAAGGACACCTATTGCTGAAAGTGAAGGGATGGGAAAAGATATCCCATACCCGTGGAAACCAAGGGGGAGCAAGGATAGTTGCATTTATATCAGACAAAATAGATTTTAAGTAAAAAACTATAATAAGAGAAAGTTATTGTATAATGATAAAGGGACCAATTCATCAAGAGGACATAACAATTGTAAATACATACGCACCCAACATTGAGCACATGAATGTATTAAGCAAATACTAACAGATCTGAAGGGAGTAATAGACAACAATACCAAAATAGCAAGGGACTTCATACTCCATTTTGAACAATAGATAGATCACCCAGACAGAAAATCAATAAGGAAACATTGAACTTAAACTACACTTGAGACCAAACAGACCTAACAGATACACAGGACATTTCATTGAAGAGCAGTAGAACACACACTTTTCTCAAGTGTACATAGAACTTTCTCTAGGACAGATCATATTGTGAGCCTACAAACAAGTCTTTTAAAAATGTAATAAGATTAAAATCATATCAACTGTCTATTTCAACCACAATGGTATTGAAACTAGAAATCAGTAACAGTAGGAAAGCTGGAAAATTCATAAATGTAAAATTAACAACACATTCCTGAATGGCCAATGGATCACTAAACAAATAATAGGAAAACCAAAAACTATCTTGAAACACACAAAAATGGAAACACCACATATAAAAACCTAAGGGATACAGCCAAAGCAGTTCTAAGAGGAAAGTTTTAGCAGTAAAAACCTACATTAAAAGAAACAAGAAAGATTTCAAACAACCTAAGTTTACACCTCAAGGAAATAGAAAAAGAAGAAATAAGCCCAAAATGGGAAGATGGAAGGAAAGAAAGGTTAGGGTGGAGATGAAGGAAACAGAGACAAGAAAAAATAATAGAAAACAAATAAAATTAAAAGCTGATTTATTGAAAGACAAACAAAATTGACAAAACTTTAGCCAAAAAGCTTTAGCTTTTTGACAAAGCTAAGAAAAAAAAGAGAGAACTCACGCAAGTAATGTGGGAAATGAAAGAGGTGACACAGCAACTGATATCACAGAAATAAAAAGATCATAAAAGACCACTATGAACAATTATACGTCGACAAGCTGGATAACCTAGAAGCAATGGATACATTCACATACACATACAACCAACCAAGACTAAATCATAAAGAAATAGAAAATCTGAACAGACCAACAATGAGTCAAGAAATCAAATCAGTAATCAAAAAGTCTCACAACAAAGAAAATCACAGGACCACATGGTTTCACTGATGAATTCAACCAAACATTTAAAGAATTAACACCAATTCTTCTAAAACTCCTTCAAAAGATTGAAGAAGAGGGGGCACTCCCAAACTCATTTTAGAGGCCAGCATTATCCTGATATCAAAGGTAGACAAAGATACTGTAAGAAAAGAAACATCACAAGCCAATAACCCTGTTGAATATAGATGTAAAAATCCTTAACAAAATACTAGTAAACCAAATTTAACAGCACATTATAAGTATCATATGCCATGATGAAGAGCAATTTATCCCTGGGATGGAAGGAAGTTCAACATATGCAAATCAATAAATATGTTATAACATATTAACAAAGTGAAGGATAAAAATTGTATGATCATTTCTACGGCAGAAAAAAACACTTAGCAAAATTCAGCATCTTTTCATGATAAAAACTCACAACAAATTAAATATAAAAGGAATGTATCTCAATATAAGAAAAGCTATATATGACAAGCCCACAGCTAACATACTCAACAGTGAAAAGTTGAAAGCATTCCTTCTAAGATTAGGAACAAGACAAGAATTGCCACTCTTACCACTTTTATTCAACACAATACTGGTGGTCCTCGCCAGAACAATTAGGCAAGAAAAAGAAATAAAGACATTCATATTAGAAAGAAAGAAATAAAATTGTCTCCATTTGCAAATAATATGATCCTAATATATAGAAAACTCTAGACTCCACCCAAAAAAAAAGAAAAACTTAAGATGAATTCAATAAAGTTGCAGAATACAAAATCAACATACAAAAAGCAGTTGCATTTCTATACACTATAAATGAACTATTTGAAAGAGAAATTAAGAAAAAACCTACTTACAATAGAATGAAAAACATAAAATACTTGGGAATAAATTTAACCAAGGACATGAAAGACCTATACACTGAATATTATAAGACACTGATGAAAGAAATTGAAGAAGACACAAATAAATGAAAAAACACCCCATGTCCCATCATGGATTGGGACAATTAATATTATTAAAATATACATACTATACAAAAAATATACAGATTCAATTCAATCCCTATCATAAGTCCAATGGCATTTTTCACAGAAATAGGAAAAACAATCCTACAATTCATTTGGAACCACAAAAGATATAGAATATTCAAAGTAATTTGTGAGAAAGAAGAATAAAGGTCGGGCATCAGAATTCCCGATTTCAAACTATATTACATATCTATAGTAATCAAAACATTATGGTACTGTCCTAAAAACAGATACAGAGACCGATAGAACAGAATAGAAAGCCTAGAAATAAACCCGCACGTATATGGTTAAGTAATCTCTGATAAGGGAAACAAGAGCACACAATGGAGAAAGGATAATTTCTTCAGTAAGCAGAGTTAGAAAAACTGTAATCTATATCCAAAGAACGAGACTGGACCCCTATCTTACACATCTCACAGAAATTAACTGGAAATGGATTAAAGCCTTAAATATAAAACATGAAACTGTAAAACCCCTAAAAGAAAACATAGGAAAAAAGGTCTTTGACATTGGTCTGGACAGAGGTTTTTTTGACGTGACACCAAAAGCACAGTCAACAAAGTTAAAAAAACAAAAACAAAAACAAAAAACAAGTGGGACTACAACAAGCCAAAAACCTGCACAGCAAAGGAAACATCAACAAAATGGAAAGGCAACTTGCAAAATAGGAGAACTCATTCATAAACTATATCTCATAAGGAGTTATATCTAAAATATATAAGGAACTTATACAACTCAATAGCAAAGATAATAATAATCCAACCTAAAAATAGGCAATGGACCTAAGTAAACATTTTTCCAAAGAAGACATCCAAATGGCCAACTGGTACATGAAAAGATTCTCAACATCACTGATCATCAGGGAAATGCAAATCAAAACCACAATGAGATGTCACCTCATACCTGTTAGAATGGCTATTACAAAAGATAAAAAATAACAAGGGTTGGGGAGGATGTGGAAAAAAAAAGAACACTTGTATACTGTTAGTGAGAATGTAAATTTATATAGCCTTTATAGAAAACATTACGGAGGTTCCTCAAAAAAATTAAAATAGAACTACCATATGATTCAGCAATTCCACTTCTGGAATATATCTGAAGGAAATGAAATCAGTATCTTGAAGAGATATTTGCACTTCAATGTTCACTACAACACTATTCACAACAGCCAAGAATGGAAACAACCTAAGTGTCCATCAGTGGAAGAAGGGATAAAGGAAATGGATACATACATACACCACCACCCCCCAGAATATTCAGCCATAAAAAGAAGAAAATCCTGCCATTAGTGACAACATGAATGAACCTATAGGACATTATGTTACATGAAATAAGCCAGAGAAAGATAAATACAGTATGATATCACTTACACGTGAATTTTTTTTTTTTCTAAGTTGAACTCAGAACCAGAGTGGTTGCCAGGGCTTGGGAAGTGGAGAAAATGAGGAGATATTGGTTAAAAGGTATAAAAGTTCGGTTATAAGATGAGTAAGTTCTGGGGATCTACTGTATAACATGATGACTACAGTTAATGATACTGTGTTTTGTATATAAAAGTTGCTAAAAGAGTAGATCTTAAACATTCTTATCACACACAAAAAAAGTAACTATGTGAGGTGATGGATGGGTTCACTAACTTCATCATGGCTAATATTTCATAATATATGCATTCTCAAATGATTATGTCCTTATGTGTATGTGTGTGTACACATACACACACACACACACACACACACACACACACAATTTTGTCAATAAAGCTGGAAGGAAAAAAAAAAGGTTCTTCTGTCCTACTGCCTAGGATTTCTTATAACTCTACCTTTCCCCATCAGATACCCTCTTCCAATTTGATGGTCCTCAAGAGAAACCCAAGATAGAATATATTGGGTCAGCCACCCTTTGGGCTCTTTGAGTCTCATAACTCTGATCTTTGTAAGAGCATGGGTTCTGAATCCTGAGCCAGATTCATGGCCCATTGATCCTACTGTTATTAGAGTCTAGTAATGCTGACTCCACATTTGACCATCAAAACATCTGTTATGCATGTACATACAAGTAAGCATATACTCTAACAGCTTTCTGTAAATGAACCTATTAGTCTCAGACAGTAAAGCATCAGGGTCAAAGCCAAATTCCACTCCTACTTAGAAGGTGTAGAGTCTAGACAAGCCACCTAGGTTTTTGGTCTGTTTCTTCATGTATAAAACAGGGATAATACCGATATCTATGACCTAGAATTATAAGAAGATCAAATTAAATAATATAAAGCATTTAGCATTGTGTCTGGAATATGGTAAGTGATCAGTAGATAGTAACTGTTAATTTCACTATTTTTATTACTGTTATTATTATACAATTATTGGTCTACCACCCTTTAATTCATCTAGACTCTCCATGAATACACTGGATAATGAATTCCATCTAAAACCCACTCTCTAAAAAATATTTTGTCAAGGTGTATGTGGTTCATGGCAGCTATGATATGTTGCCATGGCCACAGCCAAGCAGTAGTTCCAATTAAAGAACCCAATCCTTAAAAAAAAAAAAAAAAAAAAAAAGTAAAATAAAATAAAATAAAAATAAAAAAGAACCCAATCCTAGTGACTTAAGAGATGAGAACTAAAGGGACAAGTTCCTCAGCAGCAGTAAGTTCTCTCTTACCTTACAGGGTTTTTGTTTGTTTGTTTAATTCCAGAAGTCTAATTAGTGCTATTATACTAAAACCAAACACTTTTCTGTTTCATTCTCTTTAACTATAAAGACAATAGCTTTTTAAAGTAAACATACCCTTTTCATAACAAGCCATGTAATATCAACTAAAACACCAAAAGAGTTCTGTATACAAGGCTCCAAAAAATCAGTAGAAAAGACACTGCTCTTATAGAATAATGAGGACCTTTCCTTCACAAATGAGAAATTCACCTAAGAAGAAACAGATGAGAAATACACCTAAAATAAATATTCATTTACAATTATGTTTTTGCATTTATAATTTGTAATGTGATTTAAAATGATGAAGTATTATTGCTAAGGTTTGTACCACCCAAGACATAGGATTTGGCCACACATATCAATCTGGAAACACAGATCAAAAGCCGTAAGATGCACTTTGTTACTCTAATTCTAGGGATTTAGCCCAAGGAAATAACCACCAAGGTGCACAAAAATGTAATGAGTAGTTAAAAATGGGGCTTCTAGATATCAAACAAATTAAATTTTGTCTTTTCTACTTAATAGCCAAGTAGGCAAATTGCCTACTTTTCTTTATCTAAGTTCCCTCATCTGTTCAACAGAAAGAATGATACCTATATTTCATAGAGTGATAGGTGAAAAGGGTGAAAAAGGAACTAAAACAAACCCTTCAATATACAAAACACAGTGTAAGGCCTCAAAGAACATTAGCTATTATTCAGATTGGTTGGGTAAATTATGATAGATTGATCAAATGCAATACTGTTCAGCCATTAAAAATGGTATTCTAGGGCGCCTGGGTGGCTCAGTGGGTTAAGCCTCTGCCTTCAGCTCAGGTCATGATCCCAGGGTCCTGGGATCAAGCCTTGCATCGGGCTCTCTGCTCAGTGAGAAGCCTGCTGCCTCCTCTCTCTCTGCCTGCCTCTCTGCCTACTTGTAATCTCTATCAAATAAATAAATAAAATCTTAAAAATAAATAAATAAATAAAAAACAAATGTTTAAAAAAAATGGTATTCTAGAACAAACATAAGCAAACCATGGCCCAACCATGAGCCAAACTTGGTCAACTGCCTGTTTTTGAAAATAAAGTTTTACTGGAACGTAGCCACACTCATTCATTTACATATCTCACTACAACAGCAGAGTTAAGTAGCTGAAACAGAAACTGGACCTTCCACATAGCCTCAAATATTTATTATGTGGCCCTTTACAGAGAAAGTTTGTTGACATCTGATCTAGAGGAGTATTTGCTATTATGGGAACATGTTCTCAACCTATTAAGTGAAAAGAAGTTTTCCAATAGCAAGTATGATACATTTACATCTTTTTAAAGATTTTATTTATTTATTTGATGGACAGAGACCACAAGTAGGCAGAGAGGCAGGTGGAGGGTGGGGGAAGCGGGCTCCCGGCTAAGCAGAGAACCTGATGTGGGGCTCGATCCCAGGATCCTGAGGTTATGACCTGAGCTGAAGGCAGAGGCTTAACCCACTGAGCCACCCAGGTGCCCCAATACATTTATATTTTTGTTGAAATGTGTATAGGAAAAAAAAAGGATGAAGTAGGTATTACATTAAAAATTGACTATAGCTCTCTGAGCGAAGGGGCTATACATTTTATTTCCTTCTTTGTGTTTACCTATAATTTGTAATTTTGTATAGTAAACATGAATCATTTCTGCAATAAAAAATGTTAAAGACACTAAGAAGGAAAGAAGCTATTTTAATTGTGACATAGAAAGAGAACAAGGAACTCATTTAATAGTAAAGCAAGATGGAAAGATATTTTTAATTAGTGAGAGAAATATGGGTTTGTAATCTTCATTTCTTCTCCTTCTCTCTCACAGATAGGAATGTGAAAAGTGGGGAGAGAGCAAAGAAAGAAAGCAAGGAGGGAAGTGTGACAGCAGAGTTGTTACACGATGTGGACAGCCGCCAAGCTCAATAATTCCTAAGATAAATAAGTTTGCAAAGCTCAAAGAGATGCTACCAATCTTTGCACCAAAGACTGAGTTACACAATCCAGCCAGTTTAAGAAGAAGTCATGTGGTAGCAAATCTCATCTGGGAAAGATAACAGGATGTTTCAGGAATGCTTATCAACAGGTCTGCCCACTGAACATTTATTTATTGCCTACCTGGTGGCAAGCACAAAATGTGACACATATAAAAATAAACATATTTACATGGAAAAGAAGGGTGAGTGTTGTGTCCCGTCAAGAAGAACCATGTTCAGGTTTTTACTCAGATGCTAACTGGATGAACGACGTGACACCAACCACTGAATTCCAGAGGGAGAACACTCTGTTATGTTCTACCTGTTGAATCTGCAGTAAGGAAGGAAGATTCAAACAGAGATGTCCTTTGGCAGCTGGATACAGGCATTTGGAGTTTGGAAAGGAGACAGCATTTTGAGGAATCCGTAAATCAGTGTATGCAGAGCATGACGTTGCCCCTGGGCTGCGTGCAGAAGAGAAGGGGGCCGAGGATTCACAGGGTGGGCAGAGATGGAGACTGAGAAAGAACGTGTAGGGACTGGGGCAAAACCAGGACAGAGTGCTTGTTAAATGCACGCAAGAACCATCTCCACTATTTAAAACTTGCTGAAAATGAGCTCTTTTAATAACTTGTGCAGCTGTAGCAGCAGTTGTGATTAACGCTATATTCCTAGGTCCCAAAGAACACAAACCTTCTCTGAAAGTGTGTTTTCCCACAATTTTTCAGCCTTTTTCTGAGCAGAATACATGCGTTATACCTTTCTTCAAGTGGAGCCATGTGGTAAGAGGAACATGAACGGCCATCCATTATTGGTTTGCTTTGGTTTGGTTTGGGGCTGATACAGTGATGGGGAAGAGGAAGAGACTGAGCACTACACTGTACCCAGCAGAGTCCTAATTTTAGGGTAATGCCAAAAAATACTTAGGATGTAAAATTTGTCTTTTGAGATCAGTTGGTGACCACCAAGAGGATGAACCCAAGTACCATATGCCTAGACTGTAGCACTGTCCTCTGCTAAGATTGGTTTGAGTGGCGTGGCTCTATGGCTGAAGGCCTGGGAAAGAGTATGCAGGACACCAGACCCCAAGGTCAGAAGGTCTGGCTCTGCCACTAAAGCCTCAGTTTCCTCATTTATAAAATTTAGATAAATAGTATCTCAGGACTTCCACATACATTATATGAAGGGTATGGAGAGCTGGAAGAAACTATAAAATGGAAGGTAACATTTTTTTCCAAATTTATTGAGGTATAGCTGACAAATAAAACTGTACATACATGAAGTGCCCCCCAAAATCATGATTTGATATACATTTTGAAATATTTGCCACAACAAAGTTAATTAACACATCCATCACCTCACATAGCTATCTGTGTGTGTGTGTGTGTATGTGTGTGTGTGTGTGTGTGGTGAGAATCTTAAGATGTACTCTACTAGCAAATTTCAAGTACACAATATAGTATTATTAACTATAGTCACCATGTTGTACCCTTGATCCTCAGAACTTACTCAACTTATAACAGAAAGTTTGTACCCTTTGACCAACATCTCCCCGTCTCCCCTACCCCTAGCTCCTGGCAACCACATTTTCTTTCTGGTTCTAGGAGCTCATTTTTACTTTTTTTTTTTTTTTTTTTTTTTGGATTCCACGTATAAATGAAATCATACAGTACTCGTTTTTCTCTGTCAGGCTTATTTCACTCAATATAATGTCCTCTAGGTTCTTTGGTGTCATCCCTAAAATGACAAGAGTTTTCATCTTTTTTATGCCCGAGTCAAATTCCACTGTATATACATACCACATTTTCTTTATCCACTCATCTACTGACAAACATGTGGGTTGTTTCCATATCTTGGCTACTGTGAATGTAAATCAAGACCACAATGAGATGTCACATCATACCCGTCAGAATGGCCTCTATCAAAAAGACAAGCCATAACAAGTGTTGGTGAGGATGAGAAGAAAAGGGAATCCTTATTCACAGCTGGTGGGAATGTAGGTTGGGGCAGCCCCTGTGGAAAACAGCATGGAGGTTCAGAAAATGAAAACAGAATTAGCATATGATCCAGCAATCCCACTTCTGGGTGTCTAGCCGAAGGCAACAAAGTCAATATCCCTAAAGGATCTGTGCGCCATGTTGTGCACTATTCCCAGGAGTCAAGATCCCGCAACAACCAAAGTGATGGAAGTTACTATTATCACTGAGTACCATAACTCAGTGATTTGAGCATTTTGTCGATGAGATTGTGATAGCCCTGCTCTCACAGAGAAAAGACCAGAACGAAGCAGCTTCCCAAGTGGCTGGCCTGCTCCTTGAGGGCTTGTGAAGAGAGCACGGGCAGTAAAGAAGTTGTCTCACACTTAGAGCGGCACCGCAGGCACAGGCTTTCCCACCGCAAGCCCCTTTCCGCCCAGGCAGAGTGGGAATAGCACCCGGGCTCTCGCAGAGGTGCTGTCAGTGTGAGCCATCATGTGCCAAAGCACTGGCCCGATGCCTGGACAAAGTGGGTCCTGGAGAAGCGAGAGCCATTTGGACATTGCATCTGAAACGTAGGTAGCTGGCACTTATCCTACTGGGATATTTCAGAACACACAGCCCAACACTTCCAGCAGCTCAATATGCTCTTCTTCATTTAAAAAAAAAAAGAAAGAAAGAAACAACAAACAATCAACCAAATAAATCTCTTCATAAAGTACAGGAATAAACCCTGTGACCCCTCGGTAAAGGAGACACACAATTCAAGGAGTGAATGACAGGATTTGTGTATTATTTATAGCATCCTATGAATATAACTGCTTTCCGGGTTAACTTATATATATACCCATTCTCCAGCTAGACTCCCTGTGGGTTCCTAGAAATGAGTTCCCACTGGGCAGAATCACTGGGTCTTGGTTCCTATGGAAATATTATCCCAACAAGGACATTTGCGGAGGCTTTTTCAGTACCCCCTCACCAACAAGTCCCCATAAGCTGAGGCTGCAAAATTCTCTGTAAGAGGTCAGTTAGTAAATATTTCAGGCTTGGTCAGTCACATGGCCAACGTCTGCCACAACCACTCAACTCCTCCGTGGTCACCATGGACAACTAATACACGAGCGGCATGGCTGTGTTTCTGTAAATCATGATTTATGAACACTGAAATTTGAATTTTACGTAATTTTCACACATCATGGAATAGTGCTTCTTTTTTTAATTTGTTCCAACCATTTCAAAATGTGAAAACCATCCTTGGCTCAAGCACTATACAAGAACTGATATGGGGATGTGCTAGGTCCCAGGGCAAGCAGTTGGCTGAACTCTGCCCTAAAATCGTAACATGTCATCGGCCACACTAGATTTTGTTTTCAACTACTGACCTCTCCTTCCCCAGAAGGCAGTGAAGGTAGTCATATTAACCAATCCTTTCAGAAAGAAAAAGCTCACTCCCAACCCTTGCTGACAATTAGGCTTTATCGTCTGTTTCCTTGACTAGCTCCTTGGAGGGGCTCATCCGCCTTGAGTCATTTTAACACCCTGGCTCCTGTGGCTTTGTGCCTCTCTAGCCAACACCATTACCTGTGCACCTTTTGTCTGCCCTTATGTGTTGTGACTCACCAGAACATGAAAAATGGTGAAAAGAGAGGCCTCAGGAGAGCTGGGAAGTGGACTGGCACATTCCTAAGCTAAGAAGACTGAACTTTTCCCATGCTCTCTTATTGCTTAAAAAAGAACATAAGATCATGGTCTTCTATCAAACTCTCCGGCCAGCCATGAGGAAAGTGTTTATTCACTGTATTGTTCAGTACCACAGTTTTTATATATTCTAAAATATAAAATAACTAGAAATGAACACTCCCATAGGAAAGCCACCATTAGGAGGCTAGAATAAAGGAGCTTTTCCTTCATTTATTTAGAATGCATCTGCTTGGGGGGTGCCTGGGTGACTCAGTCAGTTGAGTATCTGACTCGTGATCTCAGCTCCAGTCTTGATCTCACAGTCGTGAGTTCAAGCCCCATGCTGGGTGTGAAGCCTACTTAAAAAAAAAAAAAAAATGCATCTGCTTGGTCACTTCCCCTCAATGCTCTATGAAGAGCCTAAGATAGGCACCCAGTAAGGAGGCAAGGAAGGTCTTTAACTAAGACACCCACCCCCATCCTTGCTGCCAGTCACTGAAAGGCTCTTCTTTCCTGTCTTCAAAGGGACATTAGCAAGTACAAACGGATATCCTAGACTTAATTTGGGTTGCCATACATCTACCATCCCAAACACAGAAAGGAAAAACCAAGCCTTCAGCACACCCTCTCTGTAGTTATGAAAAACAGATAAAACTCCAAAAATTATTTTTCCTTCCCTTTTCTAAGATAGCGTAGTAGCCAGAATAAAGCCCTCCTCCCTGTCAAGATGTCCACATCCTAACTCCCCAAACCTGTGAATATGCTGCCTCACACAGCAAAAAAGGACTTTGCAAGTGTGAGTAAGTTAAGGATTTCGAGATGGGGAGGTTACCCTGGATTTTCTGGGAGGGCTCCATGTGATCACAGGGTCCTATAAGAGGGATGTAAAACGGACAGAGTCAGAGAAGAAGACACGATGGCCGAAGGAGGTCAGAGAGACGCAGGGTCATGAGTTGAGAAATGTAGGCAGCTTCTAGAAAAACGAAGGAAATGGGTTTCCCCCTGGAGCCTCCAGAAGGAATACAGCCCTGCCAAATCATCGGAGACTTCTGACCTCCGGGACCGTAAGAAAATAAATCTGTTTTGTTTTAAACCCCTAATTTTATGGTACTTTGTTACAGCAGCCATAGGAAACTAATACAAGCAGTTGCTAAAAATGTCCCAGATAAAATGTAGTTCCTTACAAGCCAGCCACTTTCTCTCACTCCACTTAACTCTGAAGAATGACAAGAAACTTCTACCTCTCACTCACGCAGGGTCCCTAAACTCCAGAACGACCGAACGCTTAGATAAAATGCGATATTAAAGGGAAGGTTGAAAGGGTGAGTGGGCAGCAAGAGAACACCGCAGTCATATACAAAAAGCATTATCCGGGAGGGCTGCAAAGGATGAGATAGAAATGGAATGTGCCTTATTTATAGCAAAGCCTGCCTCCCCTCGCAAGTGTGTGACAGAAGAGCTGTTTTAAAGTTTTATTCTTCAAACTTGGCTGCAGAACTTGGCTGCATCTCAGAACTGTGCTTTTGTATTTAGCTTTAAAATATAAGAAGCAACCCCATGGCTAAACTGGAGGCAGAGGTGGTGCGGGCAGGAAAAATGCAGGGGGTGGGGAGTGGAAAGAGGTTGAAACATTATTCTTATTGAGTTAGTTGCTTAAGAAAAACAAATAGAGAATAAAATAGCAAACGGCTTGGAAAAGTGCCAAGTTGGAAATTTCTCAATACCCAGGCGTTGAGGCTCTCCAGAGAAGGGTGGGGCTGCAAAGCCAGTCGGACATTAGGGTAGGGATCTGGTTTCGAGGTGGAGAGCAAAGAATACTCTAGCCCTAATTATTAGAGATCCCCTTCCTGGCCTGCTTGCTGGCTTGCTTGCTTTTTTAATTTATGTTTTAGAGAGAGAGCGAGCATGAGCTGGGGGGAAGGGCTGAGGGAGAAAAAGAAGACAACTCTGCACTGAGCAGGGAGCCTGATGCGGGACTCGATCCCAGAACTCCGGGATTGTGACCTGAGCTGAAGGTAGACGCTTAACTGACTAAGCCATCCAGATGTCCCTCTCACCCTCCTTCTTTCTTTCTTTTTTTTTTTTTTTAAGATTTTATTTATTTATTTGACAGAGATCACAAGTAGGCAGAAAGGCAGACATGTAGAGAGAGAGAGAGGAGGAAGCAGGCACCATGCCAGGCAGAGAACCCGATTCAGGACTCGATCCCAGGACCCTGAGATCATGACCTGAGCGGAAGGCAGAGGCTTAACCCACTGAGCCACCCAGGAGCCCCTCTCACCCCCTTTCTTAAGTTCAATGAACATTGACAGCAATCCTGGGAAGGCCAGCCTATATTTCCTCCTGGAAAACAAGACGTATCAGGAGTCATGATGCAGGTCATGCCCTCTGACCTAGAAATTCTAAATTTTGCTATTAATAACAAGGAACTGAATAAATTACAGTATGTTATCTACTTGTAATATAATACAATCTTCAAAACTTACAATTATGATGGCATATTGTGGCACAGATTAATGCTTAGGATATGGTAGAAACACATAAAATAGTATATATGCTATGATTACCCACTAGGCTAATAATATGTGTTAGTTTTTAAGTTTTTAATTGAAATATAATTAACTGTATCATATTACTTTCAGACGTACAGTATAGCTATTCAACAATTCTAGACATTGCTCAATAAGGTAAGTGTACTCTTAATCTCCTCTATTTTATCCATCTCCTTGCCGCCCCTCTGATAAATACCAGTTTGTTCTCTATATTCGAGTCCATTTTGTCTGTCTCTCTTTTCCTTAAAGATTTTATTTATTTATTTGATAGAGAGATACAGAGCACAAGTAGGCAGAGCAGCAGGCAGAGGGAGAGGGAGAAGCAGACTCCCTGCCGAGCAGGGAGCCCAATGTGAGGCTAGATTCCAGAACCCTGGGATCATGACCTGAGTTGAAGGCAGATGCTTAATTGACTGAGCCCTCTAGGTGCCCTGTCTCTTTTTTGTTTACAAGTTTTGTTTCTTAAATTCCATATATGAGTGAAATCATATGGTATTTGTCTGACTTATTTCCTTAGCGTTATACCCTCTAGGTCCATCCATGTTGCTGTAAATAGCAAGATTTTATTATTTTTTTATGGCTGAGTAATATTCTGTCATACACACACACACACACACACACACACACACACACACACACACATATACTGCATCTTCTTTAGCCAACCGTGGATGGACACTTGGGTTGCTTCCATATCTTGGCTATTGCAATAATGCTGCAATAAACATGGGGGTGCACATATCTTTTCAAACTAGTGTTCTCCTTTTCTTTGGGTAAATACCCAGTAAAGGAATTACTAGATCATATAGCAATTCTATTTTTAATTTTCTGAGGAACCTCCATACCTTTTTCCACAGTGGCTGTACCAGTTTGTATTCCTACCAGGAGTGCACAAGGGTTCCTTTTTTTCCACATCCTTGTTGACACTTGTTACTTCTTGGTTATGAGTCTAGCTATTCTGTGAGGTACAAAGTGATACCTCGTTGTGGTTTTAATTTGCATTTTCCTGATGATGAGTGACACTGATCATCCTTTCATGTGTCTGTTGGCCATCTGTATGTCTTTGGAAAATGTCTATTCAGGCCCTCTGCCCATAAAGGATTTTTGTTATGTTGTATGACTTCTACATACATTTTGGATAACAACCCTTTATCGAATATATCATTTATAAATATCTTTGTCCATTCAGTCAGTTGCCTTTTTTCTTTTGTTGATGGTTTCCTTCATTGTGCGAAAACTCTTTATTTGGGTATAGTCCCAATAGTTTAATTTTACTTTTGTTTCCCTTGCCTGAGGAGGCATGTCTAGAAAAATGTTTCTACAACTCTCAAAGAAATTATTGCCTATATTTTCTTCCAGGAGTTTTATGGTTTCAGTTCTCACATTTAGGTCTTCAATCTACTTTGAGTTTATTTTTGTATATGGTGGAAGAAAGTGGTCCAGTTTCATCCTTTTGCATGTAGCTGTCCATTTTCCCAGCATCATTTACTGAAGAGACCGACTTTCCCATTGTACATTCTTGCCTCTTTTGTCATAGATTAATTGGCCACATCATTGTGGCTTTATTTCTGGTTGTATTCTGTTCTATCGATCTATGTGTCTGTTTTTGTGCCAGTACCATACTGTTTTGATTACTACAACTTTATAGTATCCTGAAGTCTGGGACTTTGATACCTCCAGCTTTGTTCTTCTTTTTCAAGATTGCTTTGGCTCTTCAGGGTAGCCCTGAATATTATATATTATATATGTGTTAATATATACTTATGTAAAATAAAAGCCTGGAAGGAAATAGACCAAAATGTTAGCTGTAGTCATATTTGCATGGTAGGAATATGTGAGGGTTTTTTTTCTATAGTTCATATGTTCTTTAGAAAATGAATTATTACTTTTAAAATAGAAAACAATGAATTTTTAAAAGGAAAGAAAGAAAATCGGTCAGCAGAAAGCTCTGCATTACCAATATTTTACCAGGTGAGCTTCAGAACTAAAAATGTTTAGTATTTTCCTATTTCGGGTTCTCCATATGAAGAATAAGGCTATTATTACGCCAGGCACAGCTCCTAGATTTAGTGTAATAAAATACATTGCCTCCTACGTACATCTATGTTTTCTTATCACCAACCTTTGCTTTCAACAACTCCCATCACCTAGAATCATCTCTTGGCTTTTCCTCCAGAACAAAATCCTCCCCTTTCTTAAAGATGCAATTCAAGTAATTTCTCTTGAAATTCCTTCCTCCTCTGTAAGCTCACCAAACTTCCTATAATCAATGGCAAACAACTTTGAGATCTCCTTTGGTTTTTTTCTACATAACTTAATTTCTTTTAAAAAATTACAAACTTTAAGATAATATAAACCCAGATTCAAATCTCAATACCAGTCGTTTATCCCTTCTGATCCTGTTTCCTTGCATGTAATATAGGAGGACCACCACTTGCCTAACAAGCCATTCTGGTGGTTACATGATTCAGTGTGTGTGCAGTACTCAGCACAGTAGCCAGTATACAGTGGGTAGCCAATAAATCCCTACTATCTTCCTTAATCTTACATCAGAAGATCTGTGCTAAAGAAAATAGTGAAGGTAGTTCTCCAGACAAAAGAAAAATGATCCCAGAGCTAAGCACAGTGACATAGAAAACAATAAAGCAAAGAAAACAGTAATTTTTTAGTAAATCTATATAACCATTGTATTTAGCAAAGAAAACAAAAATTTTACAAAAGTGGCCAATTCCTGTAGGGTTTTTAAAGTAAAGAAAATTCAGTCAGACCATATTCCAGAATGTCAAGAACCATCTTCTTTTCAAGGCAATTAACAGGGACCCAGTAACCTAATTGGGGGGCTCATTCCAAATATAAATCCTATTTCCTATGATTATTTAATTCCTTTTCAACAAATATTTGATTGATTGATATCTTTTGATGTTATTTACCACAGAGGTATGAATATTCTTTTGGTGTGAATGTGTGTCTATATCTATATGTCTACCTTGTATTTTTTTTCCATTCCCTTACTGTAATACATTTTTAGAAGTGAGAATGCAGATCAAAAGACTTGTCCATTTTCAGTTTTGATTTCTATTGGCAATAATGTTTTTTTAAAAATAATGATCCTATCCCACAGTGACTGAAACACTTATTGTCCCTTCACAGATATCTGTAGACTTTTAGTTTTTCTTGCTCAAAATCCTGAGAATGAGGACTTCACTCCATGGCCATTCAAGTTCTCCATAGTGTAGGAATACCACAAAGAAGTGTCAATAGTGAGAGTAATAAATTGCCAAAATGTAAAATCTTAGACTCTTTGAAATGAAATGAGGGGGGAAAGATGGGAAAAAAATGAAATGAAGCCTTGAACACACCAAAGGCTTTCCAAATTAGAAAGCTATACTCATGGAAACACATCATATTAAACCACACTGAGCTATTCTTGACACTAAAAATACCATCCCTTTCATCTGCAGACACTGATACCACTGGTCGGGGACTTGCCCACACTCCTGTCTCTTGCCAACCAAGATAATGTGATGGGGAGCTTTTCCTCTGACAATTCCAATCCTACGGGAAAAGGAAAACAGAACAGTTTCTCCTAAGGCAATAAAAAACCTTCAAAATACTTAATGAAAGGAATCTTAAAATTCAGATTCAACAGTTAAATTAGTTACCCAGAATACTCTCTGATGTTAGTCCTTGGGAAAAGAGAAAAGAAGCCCTGAATGTTCAAGACCAAAAAGCATTTGTTTGAAACATACTGACTTATCTGACTTTTTAAAGTTTTGCTTGGTTTAACTTTTTAAAGAAAATTTAAAAGAAAACAGAGAAGGCTATAAAAAGAACATATAGGTAAGGAAATGTGGATATCTTTATTTTAGATTATGAAAGCCCTGGCATGTTAGGGCTGAAAATACTTTTGAAGTCCCCCAGCCTAGTGAACCCCTTACTTCACGAATGGTGGAACTAGACTTGAAACCGAGACAACTTGTGTGCAGCCCGAAATCAGCTAGTGGTGCAGCCAGAATCGATACAGAGACACCCTGGCCCAGTTACACACTCCTTCCATGACACTTGACTTCTCTGCACACAAGGAGGAGAAAGGCAGGCAACCCAAATTTCCAGTTACTTGGTTCAAAATTTTGTTATTCCCGGGAGATCTTCTGACATTTCCTAGGTGTAACCTGGTGAAATGATACCTACTTATTCCCTTCAGATTCGCCCTACATCTTACTGGTCACCCAGCCCAGTTGGTTGTACCTCCAAAACATCTCTCAAGCCCATCCCTTCAACTATGTTACCATTGCCATTAACAGGGATGTCATTTTGTCCTCACTCGAATTCCAGGAAAATTACTGAACTATTCTTCCCACTAATCTTACCATCTCTCTCATACCCTCTCTGTACAAGTGTGTTCTCCATACTGACCGCATGACTTCCTGGCTTCAAGTTCTTTCGCGCTCACTTTCCTTATGAAGAAAAACAAGGTTTCAGTGGCTTTCCTTTGCTTTAGGGTTAATACCTGCATGAGTCAGAGACTCATCAGGAAACAGAGTGCACACATAAGACAATTCAAGAAAGATTTATTTCCAAAAGGACCAAGTATAAGGAAGTGGCAGAGAATGGGAGAACCACAAGGGAACACTTAGAAGCCTCTGACTCGTGTGTAAACCACTCACTTTGCAGTTGACCTAGTCACCTGCTCCTAACAGAAAGGATATAGAAAGTTACATCCAAGATTGGGTTTTAAAAGATTGAAACTCCCACTACCACACCCCCCTTCTGCCTCTTTTTCCTTGCTTACTCTGATGAAACAAGCTAACTTGTTGTAAGCTACCCTGTGGAGAAACATAAGTGCTAAGAAGCCAAGAGTGGCTCCAGTCAACGGTTAGTGAGGAACTGAGGCCATCACTCCCACAGCACTCGGGGAACTGAATCCAGCAAACAGCCACATGAGTAAAGTTGGAGTGGGCCTTTCCTCAGGTGAGCCTTCAGAGGAAAGTGCAATTCTAGCCAACATCTTGATTGTGGGTCTTGTGAGAGGCACTGCCCCAGAGGACCCACCTAAGATTAACGACCCATGGAAACTATGACATAATAAATGTTGTGCTTAAGCCAATTAACCCCATTACATATTTGGGGCAATTGATTATACAACAATAGAGGACTATACAAATGGCAGTCGCCCAAAAAAGATGAGGAGAAGAAAAGGGTACGTGGACCCAGAGGAGAACTGTCTGACCTGGGAGAAACCATGACTTTCAGTCAAGGGGCACAGGCCGCGCAAGACCCTTCAGAGAGGGAGCCGTGGGAAGGAACACCCTGGCTTTGCTCTTTTCCCTCTCTCCCATCTCTCCCCAGGCTTCTCCTGACCAAACTCGATTCAAAGCCAGAGATCCCAAGAGCCCTGCAGATAAGTCTACCTCCTGGGGGAGGGAGCAATTTGGAGGGTGGGGGTGGCGAGAGGGGGCAGAATGTGGATGTGCAGGTGCAAAGGGAAGATACCTGCATAATGTCCTAAACCTTTGGAAATATATGTAAGGTCTTTTGTGATCCAGCCCTAATCTCCCCAGGCTACTTTATTTCTAACCTCCATCACATATACATAGCTCCAAGGAAACAGCCACTTGAAGTTCCCAGAACTCCGTTTATAAGATCACAGCTTTGTGCCTTTCCATGTGGTAGTCCTTCTGCCTCCTACACTGCTTTCCCCCTTCTCTGCCAGGTTAATTCCTATTCATCTTTCACAGATTAAGGCAGGTGCCAAATCCTCTGGATGTCTTCTATGACATCATCATCCTCTCTCTCGATATGGACTTCGTGACCCTTCTGCCTCCTTCCACATTCCTCAGCTCACCTCTATCAAGAGCCTCTTGCAATTGCCTAGTTACCCATCACTGACCCGTTAGCCTACAGGTTTTGTCAGGGCACAGACTTCATCTTGCATTCCCAGCATCTGGAATGCAAATGACACTCAATGCATATTTGCTGATTAAATTATTGCTAATCCCCCATCGTGCCTTGGTCACCAGGATCTAGAGGTTCCCTGTCTCTCAGTTGTGCTGGTCACTACCACTGTCTTCTGTGAATCCCATAACAATGTCCTAGTCTCAGCTTGCTCATCAGGCTTGCTTCTTCCAGGGTAGATTTTTTTTCCCCCTTCTTGCTGCATACCACTGCCTGTGTAACTAAAATAGTACTACATTTACTTTTTGGAAATATGCCTAAAGCAACTTCTGCCCAGGACTGCAAGGGCCCTAGAATATTAGGGAAAGTGACCTTGGAGTATCAGGGCAACACAAAGGCAAGACCCAAATTCCAGCAGAGAAGGAATAAATAACTGGAAACTAACAAGGGAAGGAAGCCAGCAATGACATACAAGAACGCTGGCTTTGTCTTCTTTCTCTAAGACTTCTAATTCATCCCTAACACTCTGTGTTACTGACAGCATCCAGTGCTACTATTTGAACACTGTTCCTGCTATCTGTCTAATGCACAATCAGTACCACCAAATAGACCTGTAGGAACATCTTAAATGTTACTCATGAGCCAAAGAAATGGGTCACCACCAAGAAAATACTTTAACTGCTGAATGTTAAATCATTACAAGCACAGTTTTTCTTTTGATGCCTAACTACATTAGGTCTTATCTCAATCCAGCGTAGGTTATGCAAGACTGTTTAAAATATTTCCAGAAAAGTTCAAAGACCCTTAAAGCACGTCAGCAGTCTCACAACATTGTTTTGACATCCGGGAAGTTTATTAACTTCTAATGACGAAAAACTTACAGAATGACACTTGTAAATCATTGCAGAAATGCATGTTTACAATATTTAGTCCAATCGCCTCATTTCACAGAAAAGGAAATGAAGCCAAAGTAATATTTTATTTATTACATTGATGGGTTGCTAGGTACACAGGGTTCACTTTATCATGCTTGTTTCTACTTTATGCAGACACTGAATATATTCTTTTTGTGTAAGAAGTATTTTGTGTAGGGAAGGAAGGAGGAAAAGAAAGGAGAGAGGGGGAAGTCAAAACAAGAAACAGAGCTAGGAAAATGAAGCTGCCCATCTGGAGTACCAAAGCAGTAAGTGTGGGGGCCGGGGCCAGACATCCAGAGATCTCTGCTCCCTGTCTGGCATATTCCATCACACTGTACTGCCTCCTGACCCAAGTCTGGGTCAAGTTAAGCTACAATTTTCTCCGTCCAACTACCATCTAATTGCCCAGAGTTCTATGAAATCAAATTACCAGTCCAGTTGGAAATTTCTCAAGAGACATTATTAACACCACTCAGAGAACTAAACAAAACCGGAATGCAACCTACTTGTACTCAAAAGAATTCTGAGTTTATTAAAGAAAGTAAACATTTTAGAAAATTTTTACCCAAGAAACAAGAGTACCAGCAAGCAGAAGGAAGCTTTAGCATTACAAATGTTCAAAGTTGACCCAAGTCAAGTCTCTGAGAATAGGGGTGAGAAAAGCAAAGATCTGCTGCACGGTATTTTCATTTATTTAATTCATCCCATGTCTGTTGAGCCCCAACTATGTGGCAGTGGTAATCTGCTGTTGATAACATGGTGGTGGAAAGGACACTAACAGGGGTAGTCAGGCTACCTGGATGCAATCATGGCTTCACTGGGAAACTGCTGAGTAACCTTACGCAAGTTACACACTCTCTCCATCCTTCAGTTTGCTCATCTAAGTGAGGGTGTTACAAGTAAAACCTTTACTTGTAAGTCTGTGTGACAGGAGACTGGTTCTTCTACATTTGAGAGAGCTAAAAATAATTATAAGATCAAAACCCCACTTCAAAACATCAACCTTCCCATTACTTTGCCGTGAACACTCTACCTGGATATTATAAAATATATTAATAAGTGTGTTTCAAACTCAGATTCTCCTGAGAAGAGTTTAAAACTCAGATTTCCAGGGTGTGCCTGAATGGCTGAGTTGGTAAAGTGTCTGCCTTTGGCTTGGGTCCCGCTCTCAGGGTCCTGGGATTGGCCAGTGTCAAGTTCAGTGGGGAGTCTGCTTCTCCCTCTCCCTCTGCCCTGCCTCCCTCCCTGCTCATTCATTCTCTCTCTCTCTCTCTCTCTCTCAAATAAATAAATAAAATCTTTTTTAAAAATTAAAAAATAAAATAAGACTCAGATTCCCAGGACCCAGTTCAGTCCTATGAAACAAATAAATCTTGGTTATATTTGGGGATCCTTTGGGGATCAATATTTTTATAAAACACCCCTAAATGATCTGATGTTCTGCCAAGTTCAAATATCATCCCTACATTGGACAATTCAATGACCCAGGATCTTTTGGATCCAAGAATATAAAAAAGGTTATCAGGGTCTGGGTGACTTAATGAATAATTAAATTTTTCTCTTAAATAGATTTTTAATGTGACCAATACATTTTTCATACACACCTCCAACCCCAGATGTGAATGTGAAGGATGAAAAACTAAATTAGGAAGTCTGTTCAACTCAATAAATAAATCATGCCTTGGGAAAGTACAACTTCTCACAGTTAATGACACAGAAAACATGAAAAGAAAATGAAGAAGATCTTGAGAGTGTAGGCTTAAGAAACCCACCATCATTACTCATATGTCAGAAGGTTACCATCCTAAATGGCATTTAAAAGTCACAACAACATCATGGACATAATCATCCCACTTATTACTCGGAAGTTTACCCAAAAGCTCCTTTTGTCTAGATTTAGCTTTTTAAATGTCAGCGTCTGAATCAACACAACACAGTCCAAGCAAAAACTTCACACTAAAAACATCTGACATGAGTAAGAAACAACAAACAAGAGAATGAAAACAAAAAGAACAACACTATTTGCACAATTTTTAATGCAAATTTCTGTTGTAGACCTCTAAAAAAGTTTGGTTTTAGAGCTTACAACCTTGAAAAAACCATTACAGAAGAGGACTTCCACAACATTTGTTTTGAATTCACCTTAATTTCAAGGTTTAATCTTTACTGACATCTTGAAGATAGTGTCCTGCAATATTGGTTGTATTGGTTGTAGCCAATGGCTGGTCTACAGCACTGCTTTGAGTAGAGAACTAGGTAAATAACCCATGGTTGAAACACAACAATGATTTAGCTGAATTAACTAGGTTTAAATGATTCCAGGTCCTAGACCCATACTAAACAATGCCTTCTTTCTCATAGATCAAACAGATGCAATATCCCTTTTATAGCAATTAACTAATGTAGCAAATAACATGAACACACGCATATCCCACATACACATATTTGTCATAAGCAAGATATATTTCCAATATGGAAAGCAAATGGCCAGTAGTCATATCTTTGAAGAACTACAGCAACTGACAACTTTGTATATAAATTAAACCAAAAAAGAGTCCGCTCCTACCACCTAAAAAGTAAAAATCAAGTTCCCACAAACGTGAAGGAAGTTTTCCTTTCAATATAATACCAAACATTTATAATACCCGAAAGGTGTTTGGGTTGCATGACCTCTACCTTTCCTACCAACCTTTAACAACTCATTGGTTTGCGATCTCCTGAATAATATAAAAATTATTGAATTTAAATTAAAAAAATTATACTGCTCTCCTGTGTCTTAAAAAAGCAATTCACTGTATAAACATATTTTAATCAACTTATTAATAGTATCAACATATATACATTTTATAATTTAGTTCCTCTCCAAATGATAGTCTTTATAAGACCTAAAGATAAAAGAAAAGAAGCATTCATTATGGACCACCTCCATGCAAAGCAAGATGTGAAATGCCTCATTTACTTACCTAAATGAATCTTCATAATGACCTTACGAGGTAGCATCCTTCCTCCCACCTTTTATTTTTCTTTTTAAAAATGAAGAAACTGAAGCTCACAGAAGTTAAATAACACAAGGTCACACCACTAGGAAGTAGTAGAGTTGCAATAATTTTAACCTAGGTCTGATTCCAAAGCTCATATTCCTATGAACTTGGCATAGGGTTTCCCAGCATGGGTGGGTTAAGAAGGTAATGATGAATAAACATCTTTCTATTCTGTATGCTTCACTAATTGGTTAGCCCTGTTAATCTCTTTTTTCTTTACTACAACTTAATAGGCATCTCTGTTAGAGAAGGGTTATCTAAGCCTTCTCTTACAAAGCAAAGGATTAAGGAATTTGAGACTCAAGGCAAGATTAGTTTGAGTTCCATCTTTATAAGTAAAGAGAAAAATTCACCATATTGATCATCCAGAAATATCTAGTTCAATCTTGCCCATGTGATTAGCAGAGATCAAACATACAGTCTTACAGAATACACAGAACCCAGCAAACAACTCAAATATTTAGTGAAATGAATGAACATTAACTCATTTTCCTTATTAATATGTAGCACAGGTTAAATTTTCACACATATGCAAGCCTTAAAAAGATGTGTTAATAGGAAGCAGTCATTCCCTCAGATTCAACATGTGCACAAATAAAACTTATGTGCCATAGTTCCTTCCTTTAAGACATTCTTCCAAATATCCCTATTTAAATTAATAGCGTCAAGGTCTTTCTATAACCCAAGGTCAAAGCACAGTCATCTTTTCTGCTCCCCTCTTAATTCTATATTCATTCAGTTTCCAAGTCATTTTTAATTCAGACTCTTTAATCCCTTTGCTCAGTCTCACTCAATTCTGAGGGGTACTTTCCCTGCTAGATTAGTGTCCTCCTTACCACGGTCACAGAGACAAAAATACCAATACTCTCCCTCCAGAGCCTCAAATCTGCTATCATAATAATGCATCTGGCACATTGGGGCAAGACTCATAATCCCAAAGAGATATTAATTTTACAACTCCTAGCACAAAAGTTTTTCATGATTAAATTGCCTATGATTCACCGTTCTCGAATCTGGCTCCATCCAGACTCTTCCCAAAACCTTACCTCCATTACTCCATGTAAGTCACCTCTGCCCCCAAGCTCACTGGTTCTGGTTCCTGCTCGCTTTCCTCAGCTCCTTCCCTTTGCTGAAAGCATCTCACCACCTGGAATGTTGTTCTTCCTTTCTGCTTTCCACATAAAGCGGTCCTACCCATCCTTTACAACAGAGTTCAGAGGCCACTCTTCTGCCAGTACACACCTGGCCTCTGAGCCTGGGAGTGATCACCTGTTCCTCTGATTTCATATAACACTCTATTTGCACTTCTCTTTTAGAAATTAACACATAGATTATTACATTTATTTGCATACATCTTATGCCTCCTACCAACGGCAAACACCTAATACATGCATACCTCTGTATCTCCCACACAGCATCTAGACCAGATCTTGTACGTACTATGGGCTCAAAAACAATCAACTGATAAATGTTACACAAAGGCTTTTACCTCAAAGGTGAATATATTTCCTCTGCATTGCTTAGGCAGTCTTTGCATTTAAAGAAAACCAAATCGGGGGCACCTGGCTGGCTCAGTCTGTAAAGAATGCCACTCTTGATCTCCAGGTTGTAAGTTCAAGTCCCACATTGGGTGTAGAGTTTACTTAAAAATAAAATCTTTAAAGAATAACAAATCATATGTTTCAAGTATTACAAACCTAAGTTCCTTGAATTTTAGAATTGGAAAATCAGAGGATGTGAGAAGAAAACTATATTCATTTATCAGTCAAGGCAGTTTAGGCAGAAAACATTTGTCAAGCTGTCAACCATCACTCAACCCTACACGCGCACACACACAGAGACATCCCAAGCATTTCACGAGAGGCCTTACTTTGCGGTAGACTATCATATTTGGAGAACTCTCCTCTGGGTCAGCAATTCCCACTGCTTTTTGATCCCCAGATCCCTGAGCCATCCTGGATGTCTTCACTCACGCTGCAAAAGTAAACGAATAGACCATTAAGACATGACAAAATTATATAAAGAAAGCTCTACAATGCAAAGAAGTAATTATCTTTTGGCAGGTGATACAAAAATAAATTATGATGAATTTATTTTTCCTCATTAATTTAAGCAGTATTTTTAAAAACTGTTCAAGGGATATTTGGGGTCTTGTTATCCACATATATTATTCTACTCCCAAAGCAACATGTTCTCTATTTTCAGCCCAGAATCATGCACCCTAGGGGTAAGCTTATGCCAGTCCCACATAATCTCCTGAAGATAGATAAAGCCAACCATTTTGATGTTGATTTTGTCTTACCAAACCTCACTTTCTGATTAATTCTATACAATAAAATCTGAATATTTTATCAGTTAAATGTAAATCAAAACCACAAGGAAATACCACTTCATATTCCCTAGAATGGTCAGAGTAAAAAAGACAAACCTCAAATAACAAGTGTTGACAATGATTTGGAGAAATCTGAACACTGTACCTTGCTGGTAAGAATGTAAAATGGTTCAGTCTCCATGAAAAATAGTTTAGTGGTGCCTCAAAAGTTGAAACATAGAATTACCATATAACCTGAAAATGCAACTGTACCCCCAAAGAACTGAAAACAAGTATTCAAGCAAATACTCAAGCACAAACGTTCACGGCAGCACTATTCGCAATCAACAAGACATGGAAACTCAATGTCCATCAACTGACCAAAGGATAAACCAAATATGGTCTGTCCCTACAACGGAATAAAATTCACCCATGAAAAATCATAAAGTACTGATACACCCTACAACATAGATTTATCTTGAAATCATCACGCTTTATTAAAGAAGCCAGACACAATGATCACTGCAATGGACTGAATGTTTATGTCCCCACCAAAATTCAACACGTTGAAATTCTAATCCCTAGTGTGATGGTGTCAGGAGGTACAGACTTTGGGAAGTGATTAGTGCCCTTATAAAAGAGACCCCGGGGAGCTCCATGTGAGAACACAGTGATAATACAGACATCCAAGAACCAGACACCACATCTGCTCCCAGACTCCAGAAATATGAGAAATTTCTGCTGTTTATAACCCAGCCAATCTATGATATTCTGTTATAGCAGCCTGAACAGACTCGGATAGTCACATATTGTATGATTCCATTTACATGAAATATCTAGAAGAGGTAAAGCTAGAGAGATGGGAAGCAAATCAGTAACTACCAGCAGCTGGGCTGAGGGCGGAATGGGGTTATTGCTTAATGGATATGGGGTCTCCTCTGGGGTAACGAAAACATGTTTGAACTAGATAGGGGTGATGGATGCAGAACGTTCTGGATGTGTTAAATGCCACTGAAATGTATGCTTTCAAGTAATTAATTTCACAGTATGTGAATTTTACCTCAATTAAGTAAAATGAATATTTTTAATTTGACCTTTTTAAAAAGCCTTTTTGAAAAGATATCAGTGAAATAATGACAGCATATGGAATTTTTGAGAAAAGAAGTTCAGTTCTTGGTCTCACACTATATTTGCTGTGCTACTTCACACAAGTTAAACAACCTATTGGGTTCTCTTTGTTAACTTCCTTTTAAAACAAAACGTACCTGCTGGGTACCCAGAACCATGCTAAGGCACCTCCCTCTACATTGTTCTCATCAGTTAAATGTGAATTCCATGGAGTACTCACAAGTAAGAGTCCAATAAACTGAGTGTAAATGTATCATATAAAGCCATAAAAGTCCTATACAAATGTTATCACTAAGCTAAGAGCCTGCCTGGATTATTTGCACAAAATTCATAGGCTTTTCATCAAAAAAACTTTTATAAATACCACACTTGACAGAAAAGGCCATTTCAATTCAAAATAAAAACTCATGAAATATTTTATTGTAAAATAAGTTGGTACCAAAGGTCATTCCATAAAAACAAATTTGGGTGGAAGATGGACAAGAGACAGGAATTTGTCATTTGTGCTAAGAATTTAAATGCCCTTAGTAAGTATCCCATTTGAATGTTGCTTGCTTTCTTCATCATTTGTGAATTAAGAGGCATTATAAAAGTTAGATTACATAAAGATATAAAGAACGTCATTCTCTTATCTCCACGCACTGTCATGTCAGTGTTTCCATGAATATAGTACTGCATGGAAATGCTGATTATTAATTCCAATCAGTGGCTTTTAAAGTCAATGAACAACATGCTGGTATATTTTTAAACAGCCACTTATCTGCCTATTCCTTTGCCTGAATACAGAATATGACAGAGCATGAAAAACAAAAATTGAGTCCATTTATGTCTGCTCATTTATCTATGTAATAGAGCCATTTTGGGTTTCTGGCTTTGTTTGTAAATGAACACTCAGGCTTTAATGAGCATATTATCTCCCACCTGGAAAACTGTGCTGTAACAGCAAGGTTGGGAATGACCTAGAAACAATCCTGTCAGCCCTGCCTTTGCCTTTCCCTGGCTGCCCCCTGCCCCCTACAGAAACAGTTCTGGTGTTACAACAGGGCTGCAGTTCCAGGACTGGGACGTGAGACCACCAACCGATGGCCGACAGTCTCCATGGCAGGAATTCCAGTAAGTCTCGTATGTAGTAGAAAAGTTTCTATTTCTGGTTCCTCTAGCAGCTCATTTTGAAACCCAATGTCATTTAACTTTTCTGTGTCTAGAAAGAATCATTTCTAAAATAGTGATCTAACCACTTTCCAGCCCATGCATCAACAGATGTTAGAGAAATGGGATGTAAAACCCATACAGGTAAGGAGGTTGTAATTATATTCATTGACTATGAAGTTAGGGTTCATGACAGTAAAGGGCTAGATTCTCATTCATTACAATACAGGATGAAATATTTATTTTTAAGTTACGCAAGACAGAAATGGAACAGGAATATTTTAAATTTCACGATAGCGAAAACCCAAAAACTTTTTCACGATATCTCTATGTACTTCATGTGTTTGCACACAGTAAGTAATTCAGGGCCTTTTATTTTAATATTTGAAAAACATCAGTGCTTTTCTGAAAACACACAACTACACTTCAACAGAAAGAAAACATGTTAATGATATTCTTTTCCTATCGTGGCTTACAGCTAACAAAGGGGAGAACTGAAAACGTATTAAGAGCTTGAGTTTTAAAGTCCCCAAGAAGAGACAGGTAGCTCAGTGTTTACAAGCTGGTGTCTGTCATCATCACACATCCAAATTTCGGCTCCCCCACTTACAAGCAGTGTGATCTGGGGCAATTTACTTCACCTCTCTGTGCCTTTGCTTCCTTATCTGTCACCAGAGTCCCAGTGCAGTGGAAAGCCTTGTGAACTGGGTGGCCTCATTCCCCGACCTGATCCGTAATTAAGTAGCTGTCACAACCAGGTCAAGCCACAGCCTCTCTGGACCCCAGCTGGACAACAGCTGGAAAAGCCTGCATCTTCACTATTCCTTCCAGTTCTGCCCTAGAGCCTCAGAACTTCTCATTTCCAACTTTCCTACGAATACTCCTCAGCATGTTCCATACCACCTCACTTCAATCATCACTGCCTATATCCTAGCCCATGTCCTCCGGTCATGGCAGGGCTCATGCTGGACTTGTCCTAGAATCACAGAACTGCTGGAGCAAAACATCCCCTCTCAGACTCAGCATCCCTCCCCTTAAAGCAATTTCTGTAATGCCACCCCCCCCACCCCCAGCTGCAGTGGGACTCCACATTTCTTGGAGCAAACACAACTGAGCATCCGTGCACACGGCTGCATGCTAGGCCCTGGAGATACAAAGATAAATCAGACACAGATGCTCTCATTAAAGTGTTCAGAGTCCAGGAGGGGGGGACAGACATGTCCACAGAAGCAGGACATTGTACCGTGTGGGTGTTTAGTTATGCTGGCACAGGGCAGAACCTGGCAACTGAGATCAGAAGGATCAATAGGAGTCTGGGGGAGGCAGAAGAGGCCATTCCAGCTGAGAGGAAAATACAAGCATGCCTCTCTGGAGCCCCCAGAAACAGGAGGCACCCAAGAGAAAAAAAACCATGAAGACAATCTGATCTCAAGATTGAGCAGAACAGTCAACTGTGGGGTGAGAAATAACAGAGCTTCGCACCTCTCTTTGTTTACTCATTTATCATGGATCTCTACTCAAGACAGTTCTGCTTGGGTGGTCTTTGTTGGTGGGGTTCACCCCTCTCTCCCCAGCACCTTGGACAGGGCATGGCGTATCGTAGACACTCAAATATTTTTGAGTGAATGATGAAACTGATGAGATTCTACCAAGATGCAGTGTACTCCTTCTGGAACATTCATCTGGATAACAAGCCTTTAAAACTGCCCCCACAAAGAAGGCTCTTTATTGACAAAGAGCTATGTGCAGAATCACACTTTTCCACAGGGTTTATTGGTCTGGGTCAGCCCTGAACTCAGGAATCCATGAGGTATTATTTACTTTTTTATTGGAGAGAAAGAGAGCACATAGACACAAGCAGGAGGTGGGGAGGGGCAGGGGGAGAGAGAATTTTAAGCAGGCTGCACACCCAGCATGGAGCTTGACATGGAGCTGGATCTCACGAACCTGAGATCATGACCCAAGCCGAAACCGAGAGCTGGACACTTAACTGACTGAGCCACCCAGGCGCTCCATCCATGAACAATTTAGATAAGAAGGAATATGTGGGAGGATGGAAAATATAGTGGGGAGAGACCCTGTGAATAACAGAACCATGGAGTGTCTATGACTCAAACTCTGATTAGTAAATCTTCTGCAAATCAGGACTGCAATTTACTCCAAACTTCTGTTGTGTTTGTACCTTGCAGTTACAACAAATGCCAGCTGTTTTCCTTTGTAATGCCAGCCTCTCCAGAGCAAGAGAAGCCTAGGGTCTAGCAGATTAACAACGCTGAGCCTAGCAGGGAGAAGGACCTCAAGAATGTAGAAAAGGAAGAGGCTCTGAAGTCAGATCAGAAATAGCATCTCGGGGGCGCCTGGGTGGCTCGGTGGGTTAAAGCCTCTGCCTTCAGCTCAGGTCATGATCCCAGCGTCCTGGGATCGAGTCCCGCATCAGGCTCTCTGCTCAGCAGCGAGCCTGCTTCCCTTCCTCTCTCTCTGCTACCTATGATCTCTGTCTGTCAAATTAAATAAAATCTAAAAAAAAAAAAGAAGAAGAAGAAGAAGAAATAGCATCTTGGCTCTGGCTACACCAAGACTGCTGGGTAGTCTTTGGCAATTGACTACCTCCCCACACCCCCAACTTCCAGCTCTTCACCTGAAAGATGTGAGCCCCCTACTTTGCAGAGTTGCTTTTGAAGAGGAAACAAAATAAGGCATGCAAATTCCCCAGTGCAGAATGAATGTAGTCACTGACCAGCAGTCTGGTTTCATGAAATCCCAGGCCACCAGCATCAAAACTGTTGGAGAAACACTTCACCCACCTCGGGGATTCAGAGATGAAGCCATCAGCTGTTTAACAAGCTTCTCTGGTGATCCTGACTCACAACTGAGAGACAGACCACTGCAGTGACCCTTCAATGCCACTGAGATCGTTGTCACATGCAACTAAAAGCCTTACACGTCATGCCTGCCCCTCTTTGTGTCTAGCTCTCAAAACCCCATTCAGGGAAATATCTTGCAGGAGAGGTAATCAAAGCCTGACTGTAATGTAGTCTGAATATTTGTGCTGCCAAGTAAGAATTTCTGTTGATGTTAGTTCCTCTCCTCCATATTGTATCAACTTCACATTGTTTGCCTCAGCCCATTAAGACCCAATGGATTTTTTTTTTCTGACATCAGCAATGTTAAGCACTTCAGGAAAAAAGATTTACAAGATGTGTGCTAGCTCAGTAGTAAAAGCTTGTTTATATAGCTCTAATCTGACTGAGTGGGCAGGAACCTCCAGGGGAAGAAGACAGAACAACAGCTCTGAAGAACAAATAACTCTTTCTGGTTAGAGGTCTGCCAGTGTGACATTTCCTACATAGACGAACTCAAAGTCCAGATGCTCAGTGGAAGAGGAAGAAACAGCTTCAGGTCCTACACCAAAAATTCTAAAGCAAGGTGCTGGAGCTCAGGTCCTAGGGGCCAATTTTGGTGGCCATGCCAGGCGCCCAGGATTCTACTGGGATATAATCACTTGATCATTTCAGGACATCAGTTAGCATTCGGTGGGACCCAAAAGCTGGTCCAGGACTTGAACCAGACTAGTAGCCACAGGATCGCCTGGGCTTGACTCTAAAGATACATGTCCCTGGGTCCCCTGATCCAGAAATCCAATGTGGTAGGCCTAGGGTAGCCTCTGGAGATGTATAAGTTGAACAGTTCCCAGGTGATGTGGAAGCCCAGTTGGGTCTGGGAACCACTGATCTAGATTCCACGAGCCTGCCTTCCCTTCACCGAACCCCTCCACCCCAGCCATGCCACCTACTGTCTGGGAAACCATGTGGGTGGGGTGAAGCTCCTTCAGCTTCCCTCGTATCTGGGCAAAGACTCTCTGTGCTGAAAAAAGCAAGGGTCCTGGAGTCAAAGAACAAGCTCTCAATCCTGGCCACACCATGTGATCATGAACAACTTAGCGCTATACTTACTTAGTCTCTCTGAACCTTGGTTTTCTCATCTATAAAATGGAACAAATACCAATCACTGGTATCAGGCATTCGGAGCTGCTTCTCAGAATTGCCCAGGGAAGGTGTCACAGCAACTCCAACAGGAGGCTGTTACTGTTACTGGAAATAGTAACAGCCTCCTCCTTTCATCTACCGATGAAAAAACTGAGGCCCAAGAACATAGGCAACTTGAAAAATTAAAGTAGCTTGTCAACCAAGAAACTAAAATCCAAACCCAGGACTAACTCCAATACCTGCATACTTTCCAACTTGTCAGTCTTGGCCTCCAGTGACATCACCTATATAAAGTATTCAAAACAAAGCAAAACAAAATTTTGTAAATATATAATACATATATAATATACAAAATTTATATATATACATGTAAAATTCAAGTATATACTTGAATATAAAGTAGTTAGCACCCCTCTGCTACATATAAAGTACTTAGCAGTAGGTACTTCTGGTACATTGTACAACTGGTCCTCAACAGATGTGTGGTTCCTGCCTTCCATTTCCTAGCGGATCTGTGAAGTTGACTTCCCCATGCCAAGCCCACCTTAAGACATACATAAATACAAGACTCTTCAAATTGCCACAGCTGCCTTACAGCCTAACCAAACTAATTTTTATTAAATGCTGCTTATAAAGATAAATATTTTTGCAGTCTCCATATTAAACAAAACTTCTAAAGAAATTAAACTGGGAGAAACAGGATGTTTTTCACATAACGGGATGGGTTGGCCATATGATGTGGCTCACTGTTCTATTACTGCTGAAAGTTCAGGTCCTCCCAGGCATCCTTTCTCACCAGTGCTCTTATCCCCACACTGCTCTGGACACCCCCAGACCCTGTCACCTCCCCATCTATTCTTCCTGCCTTTCGAATTCTTCTTCTATTAACAGTATGCCCCTATGGCCTTTCAATTTCTCTCTGAATTTTGACCTTCAGTAACCTTCATGAAAACCTGGCTTCCCCCCAAAACACTCCCCTCTCTGGGAGCCCAGCTGTTCTCACCCCACATATCTCAAACCAGAAAGTAAGATGAGCATCCTCCTGATTCCCCATTGCTGCTTCAAACAATTTCTCTCCCATCTTCCTACACAAATTCCTGCTCTTGTGATGCTCAGACCATCTAGCTATGCCACTTTCCATCTATCCTCACTACTGTTTCCTGCCTCCCTTCCATGAAGCCTTTCCATTTCCTGAGGACTCCCACTTTCAGTTCTTTGAGGTTTTCTTCATCCTTCACTCCTTCGTCAATCTCAATGACTTGAACATCAAAGACCTCTCTCGAAGGCTGGTTCTTTCATCCTTTTATTTTCCCACCTGAACCCTTTTCCTCCACCCCTCTGCCTCACCACTGACTCACATGGCCACGTACTGAACCCCATCATCAAAGGTGGCCATGCCACCTCAGATTCAAGCTCACTTACCAGTTCTTTACAGTTAACTTACTATACATTCACTGCACACATTTTTCCAAATTTATTTAGACACTTCAGTCCATGAAACTCATGAATTTTTTTACCCTCCATTACTCCTCCTCCTCACTCTGCCTTCACGTCCTTCTCTCAGAGGGCCCATCATCTTAACCACTCAGTCATACCCTTGCAAATATCCTCAACTGCCTCGATATGCCCTTTCCATGGCAGATTTCCAGGCAAAATTCTGACACCAATGGAACAAGAACATCCACCACACAATATCCACATAATATCTCAATATTCAAGCTCACACCCAAGCAGGTGTACTCTCTGTGGTAGGAGTGAGGGAGAAATCACATAACCAGACTGACCTGGCTTCATTTTAAATGCTTAAGCCCAACCCTTAAATTAGTCAACACTGCCTGTCAAATCTAAGATGTTTTCCCACCTAAGTTGCTGTCTCCTTATCTGATTGGCTATCTCATATCTTCTTTTTGTTCAGTCTTCACACACAGTCTCAGTGTGTGAGAGACTCACTTCAAAATTCTTTGAAGAAACAGAAGTCAGCAGAAGGCAAATCTCTCATCTTGAGGCACCCTCACCTAAACCACCATGTTCTTTGACTTTCCTCCTCTTCCAGTAGAGGAAGTATTGTCGTATTTCCTAAAGGGAAGTCACTCCACTCTTGCTCTTCATTGGAACATAATAGAATTTCCTGGGGCTTCAGCATGATAATAGTGGGTTATAGCTCAAACATCTGTAAGACACAAACTCTCTGAGGACTTCTCAGAGAAACCTAAAGTCAATAGAGGAGACACAAACAAGAACACAAGTGGAATTTGAAGTTTCTAGCACCTACAGCTAAAGCAAACATTAAACACAGCTCAACTCTTGGCCAAGATAAATAAAACCTCACACTAAATGTCTAGTTACCTTAAATCTCATTACTGGATACACCATGTTTGGCTTTTGACAAAAAATTACAAGGCATATATAAGACAAGAAAAAACACAGTCTGAAAGGACAAGCAATCATCAGAATCAGACTCAGGACAGAGATGTTGAAATTATCAGACAAGAAATTTTAAATGACTATGATTAAATATGTTACAGGCTCTAATAGAAAAAGTAGACAGTAATGAAAGTGGAGGAATAGAAACTCTTAAAAACCCTCAAAAAAGTAAATGTTAAAATTCAAAAACACTGTTAACAAATGAAGAATGTCTTCCAAGAGCTCATTGATAGAGTCAAAATGGTCAAGGAGCGAATCAGTGAGCCTGAAGGTCAACGGAATATTCTCAAACTGAAAAAAAAGAGACAAAAAGAAATTTCTAAGAACAGAGACAGAACATCCAAGAACTATGGCACAATATCCAAAGGTATAACATAGGTGTAATTGGAATACCAGGAGAAGAAAGAGAAAGGAGTAGAAATATCTGAGGGGATAATAACTGAAAACATTCCAAAGTTAATGATATACACCAAACCACAAATCAAGAAAGATCAGATAACACCAATCACTATAAATTTTTTTTAAGATTTTATTTATTTATTGGACAGACAGAGATCACAAGTAGGCAGAGAGGCAGAGGAAGGGAAGCAGGCTCCCTGCTGAGCAGAAAGCCCGATGTGGGGCTCGATCCCAGGACCCTGGGATCATGACCTGAGCTGAAGGCAGAGGCTTTAACCCACTGAGCCACCCAGGTGCCCCAATCACTATAAATTTTTTAAAAATACAACCCCAAGGGAGCCACCAGAGGCGACCCATTGGAAAGTAATACCCCAATACGAGAGTGCTCTGTGTCTGGGGATCAGCATTAACTTGGAGCCTGGTTGAAAGCACTCAAAAAGAGCAAAGGATCGTGCAGGGAAATTGTGGGAATCGGGGCAGTTAGGGACAGGGGCTTAAGTCCCCAGATCCAGGACAGCCACCCCTGGCGCTAAGCCAGGGAGAGTGCGGCGGAGAAACCAGATCTTGGTCCCTGAGCCGCCAGCGCACCTGAGAGTGCGTGGAGTCCGGCTCCCGTGAGGGGCTGGGTGCCTCGCCAACCAGCAGAAGCACAGCCTTTTTGCACTCTCCATGCGAGCGCCACACTGCGCTATCAGAGCCTGAGACGCGCGTGTCCCACACCCTCCCCTGAGAGAGGTGCGCGAAGGCGCCAGCTCAGTGCTCTCGGGACCAGGAAAGACCAGGCACTCCCAGCCCGGGCCAGCGGGAAAATCTTAGCGTGCAATCGCTGCTTGGAACCTCTCTGGTGCTCCAGAGCTGCCCAGACAGCCGCTGCTGTCATGGTTTTGGGTACAAGCAGGAGTTCCTGTGTCCCCAGGGACCACGACTGGGAACGTGCTCTGCCAGCAGCCGAGGGGGAACTTATGTGCTCTGCAGCACCACAGGGGAACAGACTGAGGCTTCTCTCTGAGAGGGAGGTCTGGGTGCAGTTTGCTTTCCTCTAAACCTCCAAAAACCATCAAAAGCTGTCAAGGCGAGAGAAAACAAAAACAAAAAAAAATCAAACAGACAAACATAAAAACCTCCAGAGAACAAAAGCCTGAAAAACCGGTTTCCTCAGAGCCCACCCCCTTGAGGGGGGCAGGAGGACTTAACTCAGGGAACATTGCCTGAAAACCCACGTGGCAGGCCCCTACCCCAGAAAACCAACCAGGAAAAAAAAAAAAAAAAGATGACAAGAGAATAACCACCACTACTTCATAGATACAACTTTTATTTTTAATTTGTTCCCACTATTCTGGTTCTTTTTCTTATATGTATATATAGATAATTTTTTAACCTATGTACCATCACCGTGAGATGTCCAGTACATCAAATTCCATAATAACCTTTTAACCTGAACTTTTTGATACATATACCTGTGTTTTTCTTTTGTTTTTCTATTTTTAAATTTTTTTAAAATTTTAGTTTAGTTTAGTTTAGTTTATTCTTTTTTTATTTTTATTTTTTAATATTCATATAGAGTTAAAGTTCAAGGTAATCCCCTTTCCCCAATCAATGCTACCCCTATAGGTAAACCAATTTTTAATCTCCCTTTATCTCAGGAAAGTTAAGTCCTTTAACAAAGATATCAAGATACATCCAGGAAGAATCAAAATAAACTTCCTCGCCCACACTGAGAATTTATAACCACTCTCCCATCTTTTTCTTCTGCCAGTGTTTCTGTGTATTTGTGTTTGTCCTGATAGTATATAAAATTATACTTGGGGTTCTTTTTGACAAGGTTCTTTTTTTTTTCTTTGCATATATATATATTTTTTTTTTTTTTCTCTCTTGTCATATACTTTTATCAGTCTTTTTGTTTGTCTGTTTTTGTTTGTATACTTGATAAATCTTACCTTGGGACCCATTTGGGCTAAGCCTTCTCTTTTATCTTCCCTTTTTTTCCTGTCTCTCTCTCTCTCTCTTTTTCTTTTTCTTTTCTTTTTTCTCTCATTGGGGTGGGGACTCCTGATTGCTCAGAAGCGATCCAGGGTGCACCTTGACTGCACCATAGTCGATACATCCAGCTACATCCATTCAGCAATCTCTCACCAAAATGACTAGGAGGAGGATTGCCCAATAGAAGAAAAATTCAGAGGATGGGCCTTCTGCAACAGAGCTAACGGCTATCGACATAGACAATATGTCGGAAAGGGAATTCAGGCTAACAATTATCCAGGCAATAGCTAGGTTGGAGAAAGTCATGGATGACCAAATGGAATTGATTAGGGCAGAACTGAAAGCCACCAGGGATGATATTCACAATGTTAGGGCAGAACCGAAAGCCACCAGGGATGATGTTCACAATGCTCTCAATGAGTTCCAATCTAATCTAAATTCTCTAAAAGCTAGGGTAACTGAGGCAGAAGATAGAATTAGTGATCTGGAGGACAAACAGATAGAGAGAAAGGATCAGGAGGAAGCCTGGAACAAACAGCTTAGAAGCCACGAAAACAGAATCAGGGAAATAAATGATGCCATGAAATGTTCCAATGTCAGAATTATTGGAATCCCTGAAGGGGAGAAGAAAGAAAGAAGTCTAGAAGATATAGTGGAACAAGTTCTCCATGAAAATTTTCCCAATCTCGTGAATGGAACCAGCATTCATGTACTAGAGGCAGAAAGGTCTCCCCCCAAGATCATAGATTATCGAAAGTCCTCGAGACACCTAATAGTAAGAATGAAGAATTATAATTGTAGGCAGGCCCTCTTGAAGGCAGCTAGGACAAAGAAGCTCCTTACGTACAGAGGAAAGCCCATCAGAATTTCTGTCCACAGAAACCTGGCAAGCCAGAAAGGGCTGGCAAGATATATTCAGGGCACTAAATGAGAAGAACATACAGCCAAGAATACTTTAACCAGCAAGACTGACATTCAAAATGGATGGAAAGATAAAGAGTTTCCAAGACCGGCAAGGCTTAAAAGAGTATACAACCACCAAGCCGACACTGCAGGAAATATTAAGGGGGGTTCTATAAAAGAGGAAAAACCCTAAGAATATCATTGAACAGAAATATAGAGACAATTTACAGAAAGAAAGACTTCAAAGGTAACACGATGTCAATAAAAACGTATCTATCAATAATCACTCTTAATGTGAATGGCCTAAATGCGCCCATAAAATGACACAGGGTTACAGATTGGATAAAACGACAGGACCCATCCATATGTTGTCTACAAGAGACCCATTTTGAACCTAAGGATACACCCAGACTGAAAGTGAAGGGATGGAGAAGCATCTTTCATGCCAATGGGACTCAAAAGAAGGCCGGGGTAGCAATTCTCATATCAGATAAATTAGATTTTAAACTAAAGACTAGAGTCAGAGATACATAAGGACACTACATAATTCTTAAATGGACTATCCACCAAGATGATCTAACAATTGTAAATATCTATGCCCCCAATATGGGAGCAGCCAATTACATAAAAAAATATTAATCAAGATAAAGAGTCATATTGATATGAATACATTAATAGTAGGAGATCTTAACATGCCTCTCTCAGTAATAGACAGATCACCCAAGCAGAAAATCAGTAGAGAAACAAGAACATTGAATGACACATTGGACCAGATGGACCTCATAGATATATACAGAACATTCCACCCTAAAACAACAGAATACTCATTCTTCTCAAGTGCACATGGAACCTTCTCCAGAATAGACCACATACTGGGTCACAAATCATGGCTCAACCGATACCAAAAGACTGAGATTATTCCCTGCATATTCTCAGATCACAATGCTTTGAAACTGGAGCTCAACCACAAGGAAAAGTTTGGAAGGAACTCAAACACCTGGAAGCTAAAGACCACCTTGCTTAAGAATGCTTGGATCAACCAGGAAATCAAAGAAGAACTTAAACAATTCATGAAAACCAATGAGAATGAAGACACTTCAGTCCAAAACCTATGGGATACAGCAAAGGGGGTCCTAAGGGGGAAATACATAGCCATCCAAGCCTCCCTCAAAAAAATTGAAAAATCCAGAATACACCAGCTGTCTCTACACCTTAAAGAACTGGAGAATCAATGACAAATTAAACCATCTCCATACATAAGGGAAATAATCAAGATTAGAGCAGAGATCAATGAGGTAGAAACTAAAGATACAGTAGAACGTATCAAAGAAACTAGAAGCTGTTTTTTTGAAACAATCAATAAGAAAGATGAACCACTAGCCACACTAATCCCAAAGAAAAGAGAGAAAGCTCAAATTAACAAAATTATGAATGAAAAGGGAGAGATCACAACTAACACCAAGGAAGTAGAAACAATCATCAGAAGTTATTATCAACAGTTATATGCCAATAAGTTAAGCAACCTAGATGAAATGGATGCATTCCTGGAAAACTATAAACTCCCAAAATTGAACCAGGAAGAAATTGACAACCTGAAAGACCGATATCTAGTAACAAGATTGAAGCAGTGATCAAAAACCTCCCAAAAAACAAGAGCCCAGGACCTGACGGATTCCCTGGGGAATTCTACCAAACTTTCCCTGGGGAATTCTACCAAACTTTCAAAGAAGAAATAACACCTATTATCCTGAAGCTGTTTCAAAAAATTGAAGCAGAAGGACAACTTCCAGACTCTTTTTATGAAGCCAGCATTACCCTGATCCCCAAACCAGGCAAAGACCACACCAAAAAGGAGAATTTCAGACCAATATCCCTGATGAATATGGATGCTAAGATTCTCAATAAGATCCTAGCAAACAGGGTCCAACAGCACATTAAAAAGATTATCCACCATGACCAGGTGGGATTCATCCCTGGGTTACAAGGATGGTTCAACATTCACAAATCAATCAATGTGATAGAACAAATCAATAAGAGAAGAGAAAAGAACCACATGGTCCTCTCAATTGATGCAGAAAAATCATTTGACAAAATCCAGCAACCATTCCTGATTAAAACGCTTCAAAGTATAGGGATAGAGGGAACATTCCTGAACTTCATAAAATCTATCTATGAAAAACCCACAGCAAATATCATCCTCAATGGGAAAAAGCTCACAGCCTTCCCGTTGAGATCAGGAACACGACAAGGATGCCCACTCTCACCACTCTTGTTCAACATAGTTTTAGAAGTCCTAGCAACAGCAATCAGACAACAAAGAGAAATAAAAAGTATCCAAATTGGCAATGAAGAAGTCAAACTCTCTCTCTTTGCAGATGACATGATACTTTATATGGAAAACCCAAAAGACTCCACCCCCAAACTACTAGAACTCATACAGCAATTCAGTAATGTGGCAGGATACAAAGTCAATGTACAGAAATCTGTGGCTTTCTTATACACTAACAATGAAAATATAGAAAGGGAAATTAGAAAATCGATTCCATTTACTATAACACCAAGAACCATAAGATACCTGGGAATAAACCTTACCAAAGAGGTAAAGGATCTGTACTCGAGGAACTACCGAACACTCATGAAAGAAATTGAAGAAGACACACAAAGATGGAAGACCATTCCATGCTCTTGGATCGGAAGAATAAACATTGTAAAGATGTCTATACTGCCTAGAGCAATCTATACTTTTAATGTCATTCCAATCAAAATTCCACCAGTATTTTTCAAAGAGCTGGAGCAAACAATCCTAAAATTTGTATGGAATCAAAAGAGACCCTGAATTGCTAAGGAAATGTTGAAAAAGAAAAACAAAATTGGCGCATCACGTTACCTGATTTCAAACTTTACTACAAAGCTCTGATCACCAAGACAGCATGGTACTGGCATAAAAACAGACACATAGACCAGTGGAACAGAGTAGAGAGCCCAGATATGGACCCTCAACTCTATGGTCAAATAATCTTCGACAAAGCAGGAAAAAATATACAGTGGAAAAAGACAGTCTCTTCAATAAATGGTGCTGGGAAAACTGGACAGCTATATGTAGAAGAATGAAACTCGACCATTCTCTTACACCGTACACAAAGATAAACTCGAAATGGATAAAAGACTTCAACATGATACAGGAGTCCATCAGAATCCTAGAGGAGAACATAGGCAGTAACCTCTTCAATATCAGCCACAGCAACTTCTTTCAAGATAAGTCTCCAAAGGCAAAGGAAACAAAAGCGAAAATGAACTTCTGGGACTTCATCAAGATCAAGAGCTTCTGCACAGCAAAGGAAACAGTCAACAAAACAAAGAGGCAACCCACGGAATGGGAGAAGATATTTGCAAATGACAGTACAGACAAAAGGTTGATATCCAGGATCTATAAAGAACTTCTCAAACTCAACACCCCCAAAACAGATAATCATGTCAAAAAATGGACAGAAGATACGAACAGACACTTCTCCAATGAAGACATACAAATGGCTATCAGACACATGAAAAAATGTTCATCATCACTAGCCATTAGGGAGATTCAAATCAAAACCACATTAAGATACCACCTTACACCAGTTAGAATGGCCAAAATTAGTAAGACAAGAAACAACGTGTGTTGGAGAGGATGTGGAGAAAGGGGAACCCTCTTACACTGTTGGTGGGAATGCAAGTTGGTGCAGCCACTTTGGAGAACAGTGTGGAGATTCCTTAAGAAATTAAAAATAGAGCTTCCCTATGACCCTGCAATTGCACTACTGGGTATTTACCTCAAAGATACAGATGTAGTGAAAAGAAGGGCCATCTGTACCCCAATGTTTATAGCAGCAATGGCCACAGTCGCCAAACTGTGGAAAGAACCAAGATACCCTTCAATGAATGGATAAGGAAGATGTGGTCCATATACACTATGAAGTATTATGCCTCCATCAGAAAGGACGAATACCCAACTTTTGTAGCAACGCAGATGGCACTGGAAGAGATTATGCTGAGTGAAATAAGTCAAGCAGAGAAGGTCAATTATCACATGGTTTCACTTATTTGTGGAGCATAACAAATAACATGGAGGACATGGGGAGATGGAGAGGAGAAGGGAGTTGAGGGAAATTGGAAGGGGAGGTGACCCATGAGAGACTATGGACTCTGAAAAACAACCTGAGGGTTTCGAAGGGGCGGGGGGGGTGGGAGGTTGGGGGAGCCAGTTGGTGGGTATTAAGGAGGGCATGTATTGCATGGAGCACTGGGTGTGGTGCAAAAACAATGAATACTGTTACACTGAAAAGAAATTTAAAAAAAAAATGGAATTAAAGACAAATAAAAAATAATACAACTCCCAAAACAAGATGTGATACACACACACACACACATAATAGAATATTACTAAACCATAAAAAATAAAAATTTGCCATTTTGCAACAACATGGATGGATCTAAAAAGTCTAAGGCCAAGTGAAATAAGAGAAAGACATATACCATATGATTTCACTCACATGTGGAATTTATCAAACAAACTTAAAAAAAGACAAAAAAACTCTTAAATATTGGAAACAAACTGGTGGTTGCCCGGGGTTTGGGGGGTGGGGATGGGTAAAATAGATGAAGGGAATAAAAAGTACACTTATGGTGAGCACAGTGTAATGTATAGAATTGTTGAATCACTATATTGTATACCTGAAACTAATATAACACTGTGTATTTAAAACATTAAAAAGTAGCAGACCTTAGGCCCAGCTAAAAAAACAAATTTTAAAAAAATTTTTAAAAAGTCTAGGTATATCATATGGTTTCACTTATTTCTGGAGCATAACAAATAATATAGAGGACAAGGGGAGATGGAGAGGAGAAGGGAGTTGAGGGAAATTGGAAGGGGAGGTGAACCATGAGAGACTACAGACTCTGAAAAACAACCTGAGGGTTTTGAAGGGGCGGGGGGTGGGAGGTTGGGGGAACCAGGTGGTGGGTATTAGGGAGGGCACGGATTGCATGGAGCACTGGGTGTGGTGAAAAAACAATGAATACTGTTATGCTGAAAATAAAAGAAAAGAAAAGAAAAGAAAAAAAAAGTCTAGGTATATCATATTTAAATCGCAGAAAATCAAAGACAGAGGGAAGATCTTGAAAGACACCACAAGGCAAAACCCTTACCTTAAAAGAAAGAAGCATAAGAATCACAGGTGGCTTCTGATCGGAAACCATGCAAGAACAAGAGAGTGGAGTGAAATAGTTAAATAGTGAAAGAAAAAAACACCAAATTAAAATTCTGCATCTAGTGAGATTCTTCTTCAAAATGAAGGAAAAGATAAATCTTCTCAGACAAATAAACAATGACTAAGTTTATCTCTAGTAGATCTGCCCTTCAGGAAATGCTAGAAGTTCTTCAGGCAGAGGGAATTGCATAGGTCAGAAACTTGGGTCTACACAAATAAAGAGCAAGCATCAGGGAAGAAATAAAGGGAAAATAAAATCCTTTAATTTTTTAATTTTTAATTGACTTAGGAGAAAGGAATAGACTCTCTTGAACAATGTTCATGGGACAGAAAAAAAAAATTTTTTTTAAAGATCAGCATATCAGGGGCAACTGAGTGGTACAGACGGTGAGTGTCTGGCTCTTGGTTTCGGCTCCAGGTCATGATCTGAGGGTGGTAAGATCAAGCTCCTCATTGGGCTCCTCACTCAGTGGGAAGTCTGCTTAAGTTTCTCTCTCCCTCTGCCCCTCCTCCCACCTCTCTCTCAAAATAAATTAAAAATCTTTAAAAAAAGAAATTAACATAATGAAGACATAACACAGAGCTCTGGAATAGCCTTTTGTAACCAACTAGTTCAAAGGTTGGCAAACTGAGGCTGAGGGAATAAATCCAGCCTGCTGCCTATTTTTGTATGGTCTGTGGGCTAAGGCTAATTTTTACATTTTTAGAAGGTTGCAAAAAGTTATAAGAAGAATACTTTGTGACACATGAAAATTGTACAAAAATCAAATTCCTGTGTCCATAAATAAAGTTTTATAAATAAACACTTGTGTTTACTTATCGTCTGTGCTGCTTTTGCACTACAACAGCAGAGTCGAGGCGCTGCAAGGGAGACCATATGGCCCATAAAGCTCAAAGTATTTACTATCTGATCCTTTTCATAAAAAATCTTCTATTCCCTGAACAAGCCCAACCATCTAATTTTTCAGAGGATGAACCCAAAGTCTGAGAGATCAAATTATATTCTAATGTCATCTGGCTGGTTAGTAATAGAGCCAGCATGAAAATGTAGGTCTTCGGATTCCAAATGTCTTTCCTCCCACGTGAGAGGACTTATATTTTATTAGTATGAGATCTAAGATCATAGTGTCTAATACTACTGACTGTAGGGACTGCAGAAGCAACTCTTGTTATTCTCTGATTTCACATGATAATGATTGTATCCCTGCCAGGGAAGAAGTAGGAGTGACAGAGATGCGTTGCCAATTTTTATACACAAGAAGGAGATGACTAAGAAATAAAGAAGAGGGCGTGTTCCCAGGGGACCCAAGAAGAAACGCACTCCTATTGGCTTTTTTTTTTTTTTTAAAGAATGTCAGTTATATTCCTTGAGATTTTGTTGGTTTTTCTTCTTCTTCTTCTTCTTCTTCTTCTTCTTCTTCTTCTTCTTCCTCTTCTTCTTTTTTAGAACTGGTAAAGTCATTATCTTTTACCCTCAAACTAGGCATTTAAATATCTCTTTTTTTTTGAAGATTTATTTATTTGATAGAGACAGAGATCACAAATAGGCAGAGAGGCAGGCAGAGGGGTGGGGAAGCAGGCTCCCCGCTGAGCAGAGAGCCCGATGCAGGGCTCAATCCCAGGACCCTGAGATCATGACCTGAGCTGAAGGCAGAGGCTTAACACACTGAGTCACCCAGGTGCCCTAAATATCTCTTTTAATCCACATAGAAAGTGCTTCTTTTCTATGACTCCATACTATGCCTGCATTTGGAGCAGCAGTAATAAGCTTTTCATCTTCTGGAGATAGCAAGATTTAACAAATAAACAACAAGATCTATTCAGGAAGCTCATCAGGCAGAAGCAAAATAGGTCAAAAAAATAACAATTGAATAGGTTTCTGAAGTTTTCTTATACTTTTACTTGTATTTGATGAAAGACAAAAAAAAAAAGTACAATTAGCATGTACTAGGTCCTACAAGGAGAGTCTACCTTATTAAAGAATGACCCTCAAGAACTAGGAAAGCCAGATAAAATTTGAAAAAGGAAAGCTCCTGAGGCAATGAGAACATATGAGACCAAGATCCAAAAAAAAAAAAAAAAAAAAGAGGGGAAGTGGGGAGTGTCGAGATGGGCCAGACATCCCATGCAACTATTCTATAAGCATCTAGTCAAATTCGGCATCTATTCAGGAAAATACTCTTAGCCAATTTTGAACATCAAGGAACTGGCTTAACCTAATAAAGGGTATTTATGAAACATAGCAACCATAATATTTAATAATCACACTTTGAAAACTTTCCCACTGAGATTAGGAATGAGACAAGGCTGCCTGCTATTCTCTGTTACAGTAGAAGTCTAAGCCAGCACAACAGGCAAGAGAAAGAAATGAAAGGAAGCAAAGGAAGATTGCAAAGGAAGAAGTTAGTTTGATTGTGCACATGGAAATTCCACAGTAATCTACACAGAACTCTTTGAATTAATAAGGGAATCAGGAAAGTCACTGGATTCAATGTCAATAAATAAAAATCAACTGTATTTTTGTATACCCATAGACTAATAATTAGAAAACATGTTGAAAAATGCTATCATTTATTTTTCTTATTTTTTTTTACTGTTCCAAGAATAAACTTTATTTTCTTCAAAAAGTTAATATTCACATTATGACATGTAACTTACTTTTTTTTTTAAATTAAATTTTTTATTTATTTTCAGCATAACAGTATTCATTGTTTTTTCACCACACCCAGTGCTCCATGCAATCTGTGCCCTCCCTAATACCCACCACCTGGTTCCCCCACCCTCCCACCCCGCCCCTTCAAAACCCTCAGGTTGTTTTTCAGAGTCCATAGTCTCTCATGGTTCACCTCCCCTTCCAATTTCCCTCAACTCCCTTCTCCTCTCCATCTACCCTTTATAATAGCATCAACTGATGTCAAATACTAGGAATATATCTGAAGAAAGATGTGCCATATCTTTACCACATGGAGAGAAACAAAACAATAACAGAGATGAAAGATTTAAATAAATGAAGGGATACAATATTAATGGATTGAAAGAGCCAACATTTTAAAGATATTAGTTTACTCCTAAATTAGGCTAGAGATTTAATGTTGTCCCAATCAAAATCTCATCAAAAGAGGATTTTAAAATTTATACTATAATGCAAAGGTCTAAGAATAACCAAGCTATTCTTAAATAAGAGCAAAACTGGACATATGCTATCAGATATAGACTTCTTATTAAGTTATATTAAGACAGTGTGGTATCAGAATAAGAATGCCAAATAGAGGGGGGAGACAAGATGGCGGGGAAGTAGGAGGAGGCGCCTTTTCAACCTGCACCCTAAAGTGAGCTGATTACCTACCAAAGAACTCCGATCACCCATGAAATCAGCCTGAGATCAGAATTATACACGTCTGGATCTCTACGGGGGCCAGAAGACGCCAGTGGGCAGGTAAAGTGGAGTGGGAACGTCGGACTGATATCGGAAGATAAACAAAAGGGGGAGGGAGCCACCAGAGGCGACCGACTGGAAAATAATACCCCAATACGAGAGTGCCCGGCATCTGGGGACCAGCATTAACTTGGAGTCTTGTTGAAAGCACTCAAAAGAGCAAAGACTCGCGCGGGGAAATTGTGGGAACCGGGGCGGATAGGGATAGGGGCTTAAGTCCCCAGACCCAGGGCAGCATCCCCTGGCGCTGAGCCGGAGAGTGCGGCGGAGAAACCTGGTCTTTGTCCCGGAGCCGCCAGTGCGCCCGAGAACGGGTGGAGTCCGGCTCCCGTGAGGGACTGGGAGCCACACCAGACGGCAGAACGCGCACCTTACTGGAGATGCGTGCGTGCCTCAACCTCCCCTGAGAGAGGTGCACGAACGCCCAGCCTGGTGTTCTGGGACCCACGCGGTGATAGACCCACGCGGCGATAGAGCCGATAGAGCTGGAGGCGCCGCGCCCCAAAAAATCCCCTGGGAGAGGTGCGCGCAAGCCCTGAACTCTCAGCCCCAGCCAGCGGGAAAATCTCAGTGTGCGATTGCTGCTTGGAACCTCTCTGGCGGTCTGGAGCTGCCCAGACAGCCACAGCTGCCTTGGTTTTGCGTACAAGCAGGAGATCCTGCGTCCCCAGGGACCGCGACTCAGAACCTGCTCTGCCAGCGGCCCAGCGGCTGCAGCACCTGCAGGGGAGCAGACTGAGGCTTCTCTCTGAGAGGGAGGTTGGGGTGCAGTTTTCTTTCCTCTAAACCTCCCAAAACCATCAAAAGCTGTCAAGGCGAGAGAAAAGAAGTGAACAAACATAAAAACCTCCAGAGAACAAAAACCTGAAAAAAACGTTTTTCTCAGAGCCCACCCCCTTGAGGGGGTCGGGAGGACTTAACTCAGGGAACATCATTGACTGAAAACCCACGTGGCAGCCCCCTCCCCCAGAAAACAAATCAGGAAGAAAAAAAAAAAAAAGACTACAAGAGAACAACCACCACTACTTCATAGATACAACTTTTATTTTTAATTCTTTCCCACTATTCTGGTTCATTTTTTTTTCTTTTTTTATATAGATAATTTTTTAACCTATTTACCATCACAGTGAGATGTCCAGTACATCAAATTCCATGATAAACTTCTAACCTGAATTTTTTTGATACATACACATGTGTTTTTCTTTTGCTTTTCTATTTTCTTAATTTTTAAAAAATTTTTTAATTTAGTTTAGTCCAGTTTATTCCTTTTTTATTTTTATTTTCTAATAGTCATATAGAGTTAAACTTCAAGGTAACCCCCTTTCTCCAAGCAATGCTACCCCTATAGGTGAACCAATTTTTAATCCCCCTTTTTCTTAGGAAAGTTGAGTCCTTTAACAAAGATATCAAGATACATCCAGGAAGAATCAAAATAACCTTCCTCGCCCACACCGAGAATCTATAACCATGCTCCCATCTTTTTCTTCAGCCAGTGTCTCTGTGTATTTATGTTTGTCTGGATAGTATATAAATCTTATACTTGGGGTTCTTCTTGACGAGGCTCCTCCTTTTTTTTGCTTATATATATATATATTTTCTCTCGTCATATACTTTTATCAGTCTTTTTGTTTGTCTGTTTTTGTTTGTATACGTCATAAACCTTACCCTGGGGCCCATTTGGGCTGAACCTTCACTTTTATCTTCCCTTTTTTTCCTGTCTCTCTCTCTCCCTCTTTTTTCTTTTTCTTTTCTTTTTTCTCTCATTTGGGTGGGGAATCCTGAGTGCTCAGAAGCGTTCCAGGGTGCACCTTGACTGCACCACGGTCAATACACCCAGCTACATCTGTCCAGTCATCTCTCACCAAAATGACTAGGAGGAGGAATCCCCAACAGAAGAAAAATACAGAGGATGGGCCTTCTGCAACAGAGCTAACGGCTATCAACATAGACAATATGTCAGAAAGAGAATTCAGGCTAACAATTATCCAGGCAATAGCTAGGTTGGAGAAAGCTATGGATGACCAAACAGAATTGATTAGGGCAGAATTGAAAGCGACCAGAGAGGAGGTTCATAATGTTAGGGCAGAGCTGAAGGCCACCAGGGATGAGGTTCACAACGCTCTCAATGAGTTCCAATCTAATCTAAATTCTCTAAAAGCTAGGGTAACTGAGACAGAAGATAGAATTAGTGATCTGGAGGACAAACAAATAGAGAGAAAGGATCAGGAGGAAGCCTGGAACAAACAGCTTAGAAGCCACGAAAACAGAATCAGGGAAATAAATGATGCCATGAAACGTTCCAACGTCAGAATTATTGGAATCCCTGAAGGGGAGGAGAAAGAAAGAAGTCTAGAAGATATAGTGGAACAAATTTTTCATGAAAATTTTCCCAACCTTGCGAATGGAACAAGTGTTCATGTACTAGAAGTAGAAAGGTCCCCCCCCAAGATTATAAATTCAAAAAAAACATCCAGGCACCTCATAGTAAAATTGAGGAATCATAATTGTAGATACAATCTCTTGAAAGCCGCTAGGACAAAGAACCTCCTTACATACAGAGGAAAGCCCATCAGAATAACGTCAGACCTGTCCACAGAGACCTGGCAAGCCAGAAAGGGCTGGCAAGATATATTCAGGGCACTAAATGAGAAGAACATGCAGCCAAGAATACTTTATCCAGCAAGACTGACATTCAAAATGGATGGAGAGATAAAGAGTTTCCAAGACCGGCAAGGCTTGAAAGTCTATGCAACCACCAAGCCGACACTGCAGGAAATATTAAAGGGGGTTCTATAAAAGAGGAAAAATCCTAAGAATAGCATTGAACAGAAATATAGAGACAATCGACAGAAAGAAAGACTTCAAAGATAACACAATGTCAATAAAAACGTATCTCTCAATAATCACTCTCAATGTGAATGGCCTAAATGCACCCATAAAACGACACAGGGTTGCAGATTGGATAAAACGACAGGACCCATCCATATGTTGTCTACAAGAGACCCATTTTGAACCTAAAGATACACCTAGACTGAAAGTGAAGGGATGGAGAAGCATCTTTCACGCCAATGGGCCTCAAAAGAAGGCCGGGGTAGCGATTCTCATATCAGATAAATTAGATTTTAAACTAAAGACGGTAGTCAGGGATACAGAAGGACACTACATCATTCTTAAAGGGACTATCCACCAAGATGATCTAACAATTGTAAATATCTATGCCCCCAATATGGGAGCAGCCAATTACATAAGAAAACTATTAATCAAGATAAAGAGTCATATTGATATGAATACATTAATAGTAGGAGATCTTAACACGCCTCTCTCAGAAATAGACAGATCATCGAAGCAGAAAATCAATAAAGAAATAAGAGCATTGAATGACACATTGGACCAGATGGACCTCATAGATATATACAGAACATTCCACCCTAAAACAACAGAATACTCATTCTTCTCAAGTGCACATGGAACCTTCTCCAGAATAGACCACATACTGGGTCACAAATCAGGGCTCAACCGATACCAAAAGACTGAGATGATTCCCTGCATATTCTCAGATCACAATGCTTTGAAACTGGAGCTCAATCACAAGGAAAAGTTCAGAAGGAACTCAAATACCTGGAAGCTAAAGACCACCTTGCTTAAGAATGCTTGGATCAACCAGGAGATCAAAGAAGAACTTAAACAATTTATGGAAACCAATGAGAACGAAGACACTTCACTCCAAAACCTATGGGATACAGCAAAGGCGGTCCTAAGGGGGAAATTCATAGCCATCCAAGCCTCCCTCAAAAAAATTGAAAAATCCAGAATACACCAGCTGTCTCTACACCTTAAAGAACTGGAGAATCAACAACAAATCAAACCAACTCCACACGTAAGAAGGGAAATAATCAAGATTAGAGCAGAGATCAACGAGGTAGAAACCAGAGATACAGTAGAACGTATCAACGAAACTAGAAGCTGGTTTTTTGAAAGAATCAATAAGATCGATAAACCATTGGCCACACTAATCCAAAAGAAAAGAGAGAAAGCCCAAATTAATAAAATTATGAATGAAAAGGGAGAGATCACAACTAACACCAAGGAAGTAGAAACAATCATCAGAAGCTATTATCAACAGTTATATGCCAATAAGCTAAGCAACCTAGATGAAATGGATGCATTCCTGGAAAACTATAAACTCCCAAAATTGAACCAGGAAGAAATTGACAACCTGAATAGACCGATATCTAGTAACGAGATTGAAGCAGTGATCAAAAACCTCCCAAAAAACAAGAGCCCAGGACCTGACGGATTCCCTGGGGAATTCTATCAAACTTTCAAAGAAGAAATAATACCTATTCTCCTGAAGCTGTTTCAAAAAATTGAAGCAGAAGGAAAACTTCCAGACTCTTTTTATGAAGCCACCATCACCCTGATCCCCAAACCAGGCAAAGACCCTACCAAAAAGGAGAATTTCAGACCGATATCACTGATGAATATGGATGCTAAGATTCTCAACAAGATCCTAGCAAACAGGATCCAACAGCACATTAAAAAGATTATCCACCATGACCAGGTAGGATTCATCCCTGGGTTACAAGGATGGTTCAACATTCGCAAATCAATCAATGTGATAGAACAAATCAATAAGAGAAGAGAGAAGAACCACATGATCCTCTCCATTGATGCAGAAAAAGCTTTTGACAAAATCCAGCATCCGTTCCTGATTAAAACGCTTCAAAGTATAGGGATAGAGGGAACATTCCTGAACTTCATCAAATCTATCTATGAAAAACCCACAGCAAATATCATCCTCAATGGGAAAAAGCTTGCAGCCTTCCCATTGAGATCAGGAACACGACAAGGATGCCCACTCTCACCACTCTTGTTCAACATAGTATTAGAAGTCCTAGCAACAGCAATCAGACAACAAAGAGAAATAAAAGGTATCCAAATTGGCAAGGAAGAAGTCAAACTCTCTCTCTTCGCAGATGACATGATTCTTTATATGGAAAACCCAAAAGACTCCACCTCCAAACTACTAGAACTCATACAGCAATTCAGTAATGTAGCAGGATACAAAGTCAATGTCCAGAAATCAGTGGCTTTCTTATACACTAACAATGAAAATTCAGAAAGGCAAATTAGAGAATCGATTCCATTTACTATAGCACCAAAAACCATAAGATACCTCGGAATAAACCTAACCAAAGAGGTTAAAGATCTGTACTCGAGGAACTACAGAACACTCCTAAAAGAAATTGAAGAAGACACAAAAAGATGGAAGACCATTCCATGCTCTTGGATGGGAAGAATAAACATCGTTAAAATGTCTATACTGCCCAGAGCAATCTATACTTTTAATGCCATTCCAATCAAAATTCCACCAGTATTTTTCAAAGAGCTGGAGCAAATAATACTAAAATTTGTATGGAATCAGAAGAGACCCCGAATTGCTAAGGAAATGTTGAAAAACAAAAATAAAACTGGTGGCATCACGTTACCTGATTTCAAGCTTTACTACAAAGCTGTGATCACCAAGACAGCATGGTACTGGCATAAAAACAGACACATGGACCAGTGGAACAGAGTAGAGAGCCCAGATATGGACCCTCAACTCTATGGTCAAATAATCTTTGACAAAACAGGAAAAAATATCCAGTGGAAAAAAGACAGTCTCTTCAATAAATGGTGCTGGGAAAACTGGACGGCTATATGTAGAAGAATGAAACTTGACCATTCTCTTACACCGTACACAAAGATAAACTCGAAATGGATAAAAGACCTCAACGTGAGACAGGAATCCATCAGAATCCTCGAGGAGAACATAGGGAGTAACCTCTTTGATATCAGCCATAGCAACTTCTTTCAAGATATGTCTCCAAAGGTGAAGGAAATAAAGGCAAAGATGAACTTCTGGGACTTCATCAAGATAAAAAGCTTCTGCACAGCAAAAGAAACAGTCATCAAAACAAAGAGGCAACCCACGGAATGGGAGAAGATATTTGCAAATGAAAGTACAGATAAAAGGTTGATATCCAGGATCTATAAAGAACTCCTCAAACTCAACACACACAAAACAGATAATCATATTAAAAAATGGGCAGAAGATATGAACAGACACTTCTCCAATGAAGACATACAAATGGCTACCAGACACATGAAAAAATGTTCATCATCACTAGCCATCAGGGAGATTCAAATCAAAACCACATTGAGATACCACCTTACACCAGTTAGAATAGCCAAAATTAGCAAGACAGGAAACAACGTGTGTTGGAGAGGATGTGGAGAAAGGGGAACCCTCTTACACTGTTGGTGGGAATGCAAACTGGTGCAGCCACTTTGGAGAACAGTGTGGAGATTCCTCAGGAAATTAAAAATAGAGCTTCCCTATGACCCTGCAATTGCACTGCTGGGTATTTACCCCAAAGATACAGATGTAGTGAAAAGAAGGGCCATCTGTACCCCAATGTTTATAGCAGCAATGGCCACAGTCGCCAAACTGTGGAAAGAACCAAGATGCCCTTCAACGGATGAATGGATAAGGAAGATGTGGTCCATATACACTATGGAGTATTATGCCTCCATCAGAAAGGACGAATACCCAACTTTTGTAGCAACATGGACAGGACTGGAAGAGATTATGCTGAGTGAAATAAGTCAAACAGAGAAAGTCAAGTATCATATGGTTTCACTTATTGGTGGAGCATATCAAATAATATAGAGGACAAGGGTAGATGGAGAGGAGAAGGGAGTTGAGGGAAATTGGAAGGGGAGGTGAACCATGAGAGACTATGGACTCTGAAAAACAACCTGAGGGTTTTGAAGGGGCGGGGTGGGAGGGTGGGGGAACCAGGTGGTGGGTATTAGGGAGGGCACAGATTGCATGGAGCACTGGGTGTGGTGAAAAAACAATGAATACTGTTACGCTGAAAATAAATAAAAAATTAAAAAAAAAAAAAAAAAAAAAAAAAAAAAAAAGATGGAGGATCAAGAACCCTGAGAGAACAAAAAAAAAAAAAAAAAAAAAAAAAAAAAAAAAAAAAAAAAAAAAAAAGAATGCCAAATAGAACAACAGAAGGGGCTAGAAAGTAGATAGAGACCTACGTATAAAATGATCACCTGATTTATAACAAAAGTGACATTTCAGAGCTGTGGAAGAGACTTTTCAATAAGTAGCATAGGAAGTTAACTGGATATACATATGGAAAACAAAATAAATATGAGTCTCTTTTTCATGTCATAGGCAAAAAATCAACCTCAAGTAGATCTTTTACCTACAGATAAAAGTCAAAACAATAGGGTTTCTACAAATCAAAATGGGAAAATAACTTCATGATCTGAGGGTAGGCAAACATTTCTTCAGCAGTCATGAAAACAATAACCGTAAAGGAAGAGGTTAACAACTTGGGTTACACTTAAAGCAAGATCTCTTATTCATCAAAGAGAGTCATATGGCAATCCACAGGATAGTAAATGATATTTTAAATACATATAAGTGGGGAAAATATTTGGATTCAGATTTGTTTTAAAAAAACTATAAATCAATAAGAAAAAGAAAATCCAGTTTTAAAATAGGCAATAAACTGGAACAGAGACTATGAAGATTAAAAAAAAAAAAAAGTGACCCAAAAAATATTAGAAAGACACAACACCATTAGTCACCAGAGAAAACTGAAACCACAATAAGACCCCACAATGTACCCACCATAATGTCTAAAATTACAAAGTCTGACAATCCCAAGTGTTGACAAGTATGTAGAGAAACTGAAACACTCATAAACCGATGGCAGGAATAGAAGCTGGTACAACCACTTAGGAAAACTCCTTGTAAGAACTTACTAAATTGGATGTATATACCCCACATCCCAGCAATACAGTCTTAGGTGTATACCAAACAGAAATGCTTTCATATGTACACCAAAAAACACACACAAAACAGTTAAGAGCAGCATTATTCATTATTCAGTAGCCCCAAACTGTAAATGTCCCAAATGCCCATCAACAAACAGCAAATAAACAATCTATAAAATATCACAAAGTGGGTTTTGCTATATAGCAACAAAAACTAGTTCTGCTAGTAACATGGAGGACCCTCTCAAACAATATTGTGCGCAAGAAGCCACAAAAAGGGAGGGGGATATACATATATTATAACTCCGTATATATCTGGAATACTCCAAATAAGTTGGAACACCATGGTATTAGAAATGAGGTTAATAGTTACCACTGGGGAAGGAGAGGGTGTAGTTACTAGGAGGGAGCATTGTGGGGCATCTTCCAAGGGAATGGTAATATTCTCTCTCTTGATCCAGGAGTGATAATATGGATATATTTACTGTTTGAAAATTTATTGAGCAATGATTTATGTACTTTTCTGCAAATGTCTTATTCTCTAAAACTGTATGTTTAAAAAAGAATAGTGCAAATATTCTGGGAGAAGAAGGATACAGCATCTTTCGTTCTCAAGGTGACAACAGAGTTGTCTCGGGGTTAGCAGCGCAAAAAGTGAGAGAACTGCAGGGTCGTAGGGATGGTGGGAGCCAGAGGTCATGTCTGTCACCACTATATCCACTCTCTCTGGCATTTGTGTGGCAGCTGTAGATCAGAAGCAGTAATCCTTGAATAAGAAAGATGGTATAGAAGTGAAGCGAGATTAGAAACACACAATTAAGGGAATGTTTCACATTATCCAAAAGCTTTATTTTGGATAATGACATTTTCTGACTCTTATATAAAGGGTCTCAGGATTCTCAAACAGTGCCTGAAACACTCTGCATTCATTCCACCGTTCAGCAAATAAAACCAGAAGTCCTTCAGCCAGGTGAGAAGACTGGGGCAGTTACTGTTTCTCATTGCCCAGTATATTTTTTGCTCTCAAATTTGCTTCTTCGGATAGGGAAGGGTGGGCCCAGGGAACTAACCTGGCCAGAGTATGCTATATCACTGGACATACTGATTGGATCAAATTAGATCAATCAGGGTCCTTCCCTGAGACTGAGATAAGGGCACTGGAAGAAAGAAGAGCCCTTCTGTGTGAGGGACAGTGTGAAAAGAATATGAGGACAGGGATATTAGTGATCATCTTCTTTTTCTCTAGTGTCACCAAAGAAAGAAATCAAGACAATGAGGTACCAAGTTAAGAATGCTGATAGTATCACTGAAGTCCCTGGATCCAGCCATGCCTGAATTCCCAAATGTATGAGTCACATAAATACCTTTCCTTGAGTTGGTTTAAATTTTGCTTTAATTCAGTTCTTTTAGTTTTTTTTTTTTTTCTCTATGCCAGAAAACCCGGAATATCCATTATCACCCCTACCACTAGGTATATATGTGACATTCAAGTCCCAAATAGACTGGACCCAATTTGAATTTCTAGTCTTGTCAATCACTGTCCATCTTCCTATGACCAACAACATATCTAATCTCAGCCCTAGGAAATTTACCCCAACCAAGAATTTCCAATAAGCAAAGTTCTACTTCCAAATACACATTTGAGAGCCAACAGGTCATTCCTGGTACAGATAATTAGAAAATACAAGAAACTGGGGCTTAGACACAGATTTTGTAAAGTGGGGGAGGGAAGTTGTAAGGCAGATGGCAGGCAGGGGAAGCAGTTTTCGCAGAGAAGCTTTTGAAAGCTACAGGAAGCCAAAGAAATGAAAACCTGGAATTGACAACATATGCTTTGGCAAGAAGCTGAATACGCTACGCGTTGGGGTGAGACATCTGAGAACTTCCTAATCAGTTCTGCCACGCAAGTTAAGTAAGGTTTATCCCAGATTCATCCACTTTACCCTTGAGCCACAGGAAGATCCGAGAGTCAGCGGTCAAGCTCGCAGTCAAAACGTCTGAACGGCATTGAACCTTTGGACAGACAGCCTGACACCGGGCAAGGAAATACCCATTTATTTGTAGGGGAATTTGTGCATTGACTCTAAGAAGCAAAACCACTTATGAGCATTTCAGCAGAGGCGTGATCTCCTAGAATATAGCAAGAACTAGAAGTTCACTGTGGCACACCCTCTATTACCAGCAGAAGGTGGGGAAAATGTTACTCACAATGCCCTGTTTTCTCTTTTCACTTTTGACAAGCATAAATATTCATTAAACAGTTTGCCTACCACCTAGATTTCCCTTGTCCCCGTCTCCCCTTAAATTTTCAGCTCATCAACATGGACTTCTCCTGCCTGATAGGTTTTTAAGGACCTGATTCTCAAGAGGGGGATATTCTTTGCACACTTTGTCACCTCTATCCTTTTACCTACGTTGAAATGCCTCAAGAACACCCTTGCCAACTCTGCCCCCTGCCCCCATCTCTGCAGGCCCCAGAACCACTGGTTATCAAACGTCCAATTCATCCACCAATGTCTTCAGTGAAATCTCCCAGTAATCCCTCCCCCATCCTTATATGTGCCTGTCTTTCTTACCACATTCTGTTTCTCTTTTTTCCCCCCACAGAATTTTAAACTTCTCGAAAACAGGGGCCATCATACCTGATTAATCATGATCTAGAAAAGGGTGTTAAGTAGTGGGACCTACTGCCAAAGAGGACAAACCAGGCAAAAAGCAGGGAATAGCAGCAGAGACCGTAGACAAACTGTGCCCTGGGGTAAGAACCCCACCCGCCTCCCTCCCCCCACCCCAACTAAGATTTCCAGGAACAATCTCTCTTTCAGTAATGCCCTCGGAGCACTCGCAATTTCTCAGCCCTATTCTGTATTCGGGGAGAACGTGGATCAATAGTGTTGAGCTACTTTGTCCAATGTCACAGACCCCAGGGTTCTGGTGGAAGCCAGCCAGCAGACAAGCCCCTAAACTATCTGCCATTCTAAAAGGTAAAGTGCCTTCCCCTAAAAAAGAAAAAAAAAATCTAAAATATAATCAATAAATTTATTCTTTGTGAAGGCATCCTTTCTATTTTGACCAGCTGCTGAATCAGTCTTTGTTTTAGGATGTATGGTCAGCAAAATGATATAATGGCATCTTCCTGCTTGGTTTGGAATCTGGACACAGTAGCACTTACATAGCAGCTTAAGGGAAAAATACTTTGGACATTTTTTCGAGTTGTTGTCTGTCTTCCAGAGAGGTCACAAACATGAAAAACAAAGCCAGCTCAAACATGTGTTCAGGTTGGTCCAGGCAATGTACATCTATACAATATTTTTCCAACTGAAATTAGTTGCTTATGATTAAAAATGTATGGCAACAACAGGGCTTTCTGAGCAGCACATACCCTTTGCTTTAAGACAGTCCTCACCTGTCCCTAATGCCTTCCCAACCCGGGAGTTCCGTGTCACACACCATTCCTCATCACACACGGGTGGATTGTTTTGCTTTTAGAAAAAAAAAGAAAGTGTTGTTTGGTACCCATGTTTCTATCAAAAATGGGTCAGAGGTCCCCAGGTTTCCCCAAAAATGGGCTCTTAACTCTGAAAGCAAACAATAATTGCTTTACTCACCAATTATCAACTCCTCTACCTGCACAGCTTGCTGTTATCCTTCTCTTCACCTATGAAATTTCCACCTGTTTCTCAAAGCCTGTCTCTACCAGGTCCGATTATACGGTGTTGTCTCTCTGCACTGAAATGCTTACTGTTTTTGTTATCTATTTGCTACCTAATCTGACTTATGAAATCCCATGCATTTTCCCCTAAACTGCCCTTTAACATCCTTCATTGTTAATTTTCTATTTATTTCTATTGTTTTTCCAAGATAACTGATGTGATCTCAAGGGTAGGGCCTCAGTCTACCCTTTGTTTGTGATATATCGGAGAGACTTGGAACTTTGTGGTCAGATGAGATTGGAGTTTAAATCTCTCAGTTTCTCTCTAGTCAATAACTCTCTGACATAGGGCAGGTGGCCGAACCTCTTCTTCAGCCTCAGTCTTCTTATTCATAAAATGGGAGTAATAACACCTAATTCTTGTTAAGAGGCTGTGATCTACAAAAAGCTTTACAAGTGCTGAGTATTATTGCTTTGTTATAGATCCATAGCTTTGTAGGCCTGGCAACTTTTTATTTAGGAAACCAACAAGTGCTTTCCCAAGCACTGACTACGTGTGTGGCCCTGTGCTGGGTGCAGGATAAAATCATGGTTAAAAAAAAAAAAACAAAAAAAACAAAAAAAAAAAAACAGCAGACCACAGACAGGGGGAGAGACAAATGCTAGTGTATAATTACAAATTACAAACCAGGATGAGAGCCTCAGTGTAACATCAACCCCAGGTTATCTAGCCAGGCAAAATCAAGTGAACAATAGGAACGGAATAACCACGTGCACCTTGCACCTACACCTGCTCCAGCCTATGCCCCCATACCCAGACCAGTCCATGCATCTCTACCCAGACTCGTTCATCCTCCCTCCCACATTCACCCACCCAGAGCTGCCACCCTACAATAACTCTGCAAACGTTCACCAAACTCCTACCGTGCTGAACACTGTAAGAGACACTAAGGACAGAGAGGAAAAATACCACACAGCCTTGCTTCGAGGGTAGCTCACATTCTGACACAAGAGACAGCCAGACAGCAGCAGTCCCTCATTTTCACGTCTCTTCCTGCTGGGGATTAATGGCCTTCAGGCTCAAGGAAACAGACACATCCTTGGCTACTGCCAAGGCAGACCTTTCCCATTCCACCCTCTCCACCTAGTGTCTGGCTGCTTGTTTCCTATGAACCTTCTCAAATCTACGGAGCAGGGTTCTCCAAGGGACTTGGGAGTGCCTCAGATGTTGGGCTGATATAAGCAAGTCCTCAGGGACAGGAGAAGGGGGAATCATTATACCGAAACATTTACTTCCCAAAAGACTCACTTTGGAAGAGGTCATCGAGAGGACATGACCACCGGGTGACCCAGGAGCTGGACCTGGGCCCTCAGAGGCTCCCCACCCCCTCTCCTGCCCTTGGAATGTCTGCTGGCCCACCGTTCCCATAGTGGGAGCCATCTGCAAGGACACAGCCCTGAGAGAAGAAGGGGTTGTTGAGCTCCCTCTGGACTGAATACATACGTGAACCCCTTCAAGGCTGCTATAAAAACCTAAAGATTCTGGCAGGCAACACATTATGGAGATCTATTTAGCTTGCAGCTGCTGGAGACAAAGCTCATATGTAAATTTCCTCACCAATTAAACCTGCAACTACCAATCCGGTGTGACCTGTTTTCCCAGACTCCTTGCCCTCCTGTACCCAAATAGGTTTCCGATTACACTCAGGAAACTCCCAGGGCTGCAGACCAACAATAAGTAATCAAAATTATTACAAAATAGGCAATTGGTGTGACAGGGTCCAGCCCCTGGCATCACTGTGCCTCCTCCATGAAGCACGCTATGTGAGTTCTCTTTTCCTCCTAACCACTCATACTCCAGGAGCACTTCGTTATTCCTATTCTACAGATGAGGAAATTGAGGTTCAGAAACCCCAATCAACAGGGTTCCTAATTGCCTGTTCTATTACTTTAAGAGCCACCAGTGTCAAGTCTCTGTCTGGGCTCAGGGCTGGCCAGGTCTCGGGGAGCACAGTACAGGGGTCCCGGGTCCTCCAGAGGGCAGCCACTCTAGTTCCCGTTCACGCAGGTTCAAGCAGCACTCATCGGAGAGGGCTTTGCTTGAGGTGTGCAGCCCTCCTGGCAAGAAAATAGCTTCCTGGGTAGAGCAGACACTAGGGAATGAGAGAATAAGGGGATAAGAGGACTTATTCCCTAAAAACTTAAAGGTGGTTTTCCTTTTACGGTTTTCCTAAGCATTTACAGAGACCAAGACAGCGGATCTCCACAACTTATTTGCATAGCCTGGTTATGTGAACATTAACTTTGTTCCTATTCAAATATTTACACATTTTTAAAGTCTCCATCCATAAAAAGTGGGTTGTCTGCACTCTCCGTTTCTAACACCTAGGTAGAAGGATTAATTGTCTAATCACCAGGCAGCCATGCAAGGATGATCAAACATTGTAACTGGGGTATTTCGGCCAGCTGGACTCTCCTGGCCCTCAGATGCATTCATTCAGTGTCCGTAGAGGGAAGTAATGAAGAACACCCTTGGGTGTCAGGCAGAAATCAGGCCTGGGTCTGATTTCTGGCACGGCCACTGATCCGTTTCGTGGACTGATGCAGGTGAATGTTTTCTCCAAGTCTTAGGTCCACATTTTGTGATGTTCTAATGAGCATTGTTCTACCTTTTGGATGCAGTTGGGGAGAGGAGTCTAGGCCACTGTTTCTCTGACCTTCTGCTTTTGTAGTTAAGATAATTAATAGTGAATTTACACACATACACATACACCCTTTTGGAAATGTACATGTGATAGAAAATGAATTGCTTCTTACAGTTGTCAGGAAGGCAACAGTGAAGCAAATAAGCTTTGCAGTTTGTAACATTTCAAGCAGGTACTCTGAGTTATTTAAGATAACTCATTAAATGTTCATTTTAATGGCCTACTTGTAAGCACTTTTGCTTTCCTTGCTGTCTGAAGAACTGGGTTTCATGACTGAATATTACTCTTACTATAGACTTAATGGTTCCAAATTTTGGATGATAACCTTTTTTATCTTGACCAAATTTAAGAAATTTTTTACCCACAGATAAAACTAATATTGATTCAACCGATGCTTACTGAGGTCCTACTGTCAGGTGCGTTGCCAGGCACTAGGCAGATAGATGCCAAGAAAAGTGAAAAAGGGATTCTTCCCTCAAGGAGCCTATCATCTAGTTCTGAGTGTCATTCCCAGACCATTAGAGTCAGCATCATCTGGGGACTTGCTAGAAATGTAAATTCTCAGGTGTCACCCCAGACCCGATTACATCAGAGACTCTGGGGTTGAGCCCCAACCATCTGTGTTTGAAAAAGTACCCTTTGAACAACTAGCATCATCGTCAAATATCATAACAACAAATGGTTAGTTTATTAACTAAATCTCAAAATTTCATTTATCTTTTGAGGAAACAGAGGCCAAGGGGCAAAGGCCACATGAGGTGCAGAAATTAAAACCAGAATTCAGGTATCCCCCCCCTCCAAACACACACTCACACCTACACACGGCCAAGGTTCTTTTTCTTTTCTGACACTTTAATCCCTAAATCTGATGGGGATCCCTAAGTATTTCCAACCCCAAGTGAAAACCTTCATTTTTCAAAGAAAACAGAAAAACAGAGAAACTACTCTCTTCGAAAATAAGGACCACTAACAAAATTCAAATCTGATCTATCAAAACCATCCAGTAAACTAGCAGTAATTTCCCAAACCTTTAACAGTCCAAGTTCCATTTTCAACATCTGAAAACTAGGAAGGCTGGGGGAGAGAAGCATAAAAATACAATGAATAACGTGGTCAGAATAAAATCTGGAAAAATATACAATATGCAGAAATGTCAACTGTGGTTCACCTTCCATGGGAGAATTACAAACAATCTTTTTTCTTTGTATTTTTCCGAATTTTTCCCAATGGTTACATATTACTTTGGTAATTGAGAAAAAAAGTAAAACTGTTTTTTGAAATGTTACCTCCAAATCACTCGACATGAAGGTTTATTTTGTAATTCCATTTCTCTCCATACAGCAGGATACTGTGTGTGTGTAGTAATTATTTATATCATGCCATATGTTACGATGAAGATGAAATTCAGTAAATATATTCCTTCCAGCTGGCACTAACATGAAGAGGTTAAATGCTTTCCTAGGTTCAAAGCACCATGAATTGAGATAAGCTAACTGCGAAGCTAAAGGAAACATTTATTGAAATCTCTGAGAGCATCCCTTTTGAAAAATGTTGATGTGACACATAGCTCCTTACTCATACCGCCCTGATGTTTAACCTCTGGCACAAAACAGAATGTTCAGCAATTCCTGGCAAAGTCTTAGGAGTTCAGGGGATAAAATGCATGGGGGATATTAGAGAAATAAGAAACAGAATGATCCTACTTTCACATAAAATTCTGTCCCTATGGATAAAAAGATATCCAAAATTACTGGCAAATTTCATTGTCCTCAATACCCTTTAGAAAATGTTTTTTTTCTTTATCAAGAAATGTTTGCTCACTAAAAAATATCTGTATCGGTTACTTTATTTGAGAAGTCATAAATAAACAGATAAATAAATAAGGACCGTTTCATTTAAAGAGACGTTTCTGCCGCAAAAACACTGCTGTAATGTTTCACTTTATAAGATAAATTCATCGCATGAAGAAAAACTAGCATTGCTTTACTGAAACTCTGAGCAAAAGAAATGCAGTGAGTGTTAATTCAAGTCTCTTAAATGAAGCAGGGAAGTAAAGTTAACCAAGGTAACGACTACAGAAAAGGAAATCCTAGTGGCTACCTGTTTTACCAAAATATCTCACAACAGCTGATATTTCTAGAATTTACAGACGCTTTCAGAAAAGAATGAGTTATGAGGTGTATATATTATACCCCAACATTTATAGTATCTAAGATCACCAGACTTATGCAACAATTTGGCTTGACAGTAGTATCTGAGAACTCAGAAAGAACTTATTATCTTAGGTTTGGCTGTTTAGCACGCAAGCTTTCATTTACAGAGGGGCAGCACCCAAAAGCCTCAAACTTCCCTCAGTCCTCTGCTTACTTTCTTTCACAGAGCACTCTCACCCACTGCAAAATTAATGAATAATAATAAATAATATGAACGTACAACTCACAGAAAGTTTCTCCAACCCCCAGCTCCCATTCCATATAATTCCCCATCTACTTATGGAAGCTGATCTGTAGAAGCCTTGCTGTGAACATACGAAGCTAAAACCTACAAGAGTCCCCTTTTAAACACTTTTTGACAGAACACACACAAACTTGTGGCTCAGTCTGTAACTCCCTCCAGACACTTAGAAGCCTGGATCTTATTCTTCCATCTCTCAACCCCCTCTGGTGAGAAAAGGGTCCAATGTTGGGTTTTGCCTAATAAAGACTGCCTATTTCTGCAGTTTTACCTTGGGGCTGCTAAAAGGTATTGATTAGAAATTACAAATCCAGCTTCTAACCATTGATAAATACTGAGGGAACAATCCCAAGCCAACGAGCCCCAAATATCTTCAATCTGTAACACAGAAATATCACTCCTCTCAAGAAATAACGTCCCTACTCCATCAAACTTAAAATAATAATAATAAGATAAGATACAGCAGCTTTCATTCTGAACAACATTAAATTTTCTGGGTCACTGTTTCTATCTCATCGGGCCACGTTTACAACCTGACGGGGACGGCAAAGACGGTCTCTTCACGCTGCCAGGGCGGTTGTCACCCTCTGAGAGCGAATACCTGACCGTCCCCTTCCTTGCAGCGGTTCCCCAAGGACAGACCTCCCACCCGCCCTGCCCTCCACACCTCACCACTCTCTTTTCTTTTCCTCCAAACCGCAAAAGGGCGAGCTTCTTCAGAAAAAAAGTTAATGAACCTCTGCTTCTGGGGTAAAGGTGCCCCACCTGCGATCACAAAATCGGAAGACTGGAAATTCCTAAGAGCACGTCCCCTCTGCGCGCTGGACCCACTCAGTGAGCGCTTCACACCCAGAAACCCGGGAACATGATTTATATGCAGACCTGCACCCATCCCACACAAGTCCGCACGCCAGCTTGCCTAACCACTTATGTAAGCTCGTGCCTCTACAGTCCCAAACTGCACACACACACACACACACACACACACACTCACCGACACCTGTCACGCATCTGAAATGGACAGCATCCACACCCAGAAGATGAAATGAAATCAACACATATGAATTGGGGGGAGGGGGCTACAGTTTTAAAACATCTTTTCCCCCCATTTGTTTCTTGCCCGTTTTTGTCACAACTACAATTACCTTAGCAACCAAAGAATTGCACTGACTCCCCCTCCGGCTTCTGAATTTCTCCTAAAGCCAAGCTTGCGCCAGGTTCATGGAAAAGCTAGAGAAGCCCAGGGAACGAGGGACCCGCAGCCTCTGTGGGGCGGAGGGGACGTCCGAGGCGGTGTCCCCGCTGCTCTCCAGCGACCCGCCTCGTCTTTGCGACTTGCCGCGGTGGCGAGCGCGGGGCTCAGCGAGCGGAGAGCGAAGCCCGGGGCCGGCGAGGAGGCGCGGCGGGTCGCATGGTGCCTGGGGCGCGGGGCGCTCGGGGTCTCCGGCGCTCGGCCCTCGCCCGCCTCGGCCGCCCCAGGACACCGGGGTCCGCGGTGATCGGTCCGCCCCCTCGGCGCCCGCGGGTTCCCGCAGCTGGGGGAAGCCGGAGGCGGGCGGAGCTCTCGCCGCGAGCAGGGCCGGGCGCAGGAGCTGCCCCAACTCGCGAAGTCGCTCGGCTCCGCCGCTCGCGAACGGCCGCAGCGGCGCCCGCTGTCGGGTGTCGAGCAGAGCTGCAACCCCGCGCCGCGCGCACCTGGGCGCCGGCACCTGGGCCCCGAGTCGCACGGCGCGGGGCGGGGCAGGGGCGGGGCTGGGGTGGGGCCGGGGTGGGGCCGGGGCGGGGCCGGGGTGGGGCCGGGGCGGGGCCGGGGCGGGGGCCGAGAGGGGCCGAGGCACCTGCGCGCGTCCGGGCTCACCTGCTCCCAGCGCCGCGGATGGTGCCGACTGTGATTGTGCTGTACACGAGCCAGGGAAAGCTTAGAAATTCCTGCACTTTAGCTGCCTCGGAGAAAACTGGCAGACTGGCTCAGCGACGCGGAGTCTCCTTTGGTCAGTCCCGAGAGCTGGTCGCGTCTGGAAACTTCAGTGGCGTCAGGGTTGTCTAAGGGATTCCAGGTCCGGAGTGATTTTGCCCGGTAGCTTGGAATCGCCGACATGTGCCTGGCGCCCCCTAAATTAAAATGGGCCACCGCGATCGTCAGGGATATTGTTACTAACCTCGTTATTTTTATCGATTCAACATTTACACGCATGCTGTATTTGGAATATTTTATGATCATTCGTATCTGGAACACCACAAAAGAATTTTTAAGAAAAATTAACTCTGCAAATATTCTTGGGGAAAAAAGAAAAAAGTTGAAGACAGAAAATGAGGAAGGGTAATTTGAACTGAAGACATCCTTTAATGTGGGATCTTTGAAACTGGATATTTACCTAAAACCTCAGGAAGATGCAGGTGAAAACAGAACAAGATTGTGGGTGCTGGATGGTAACCATGGGAATGGTGTGCAATATCGATGTAACCAATATCAAGAGTAAATTGAAGATTTATTCTTGAATTGTATTGTGTTACCAGGAAAACAAAAACTTGAAATAAAAGGTTTCTAAGGACGGATGACCTGGGCTGTCTTCATCCACGTGGGTCCAGAGGTTGAAATTTAACGTCTCCTTCCCAATATAACAGCTCCCTTCCCACCGTCCTATACTGATTAATGGATATATTCACTCTTTAATCCAATAAACAGCAATTAGCATCTGCCCTGTGTCAGACCCTCTGCTAAGCACTAGAAATTGATGAAATAAGTCCCTGGCCTCAGACTCTTTTGCCTAATGGGGACAGTGACACAAGCAGATATATGTATACCTCGGGCTAAATCAGGAGAGCTGTGCCACAAAAACCTGGAAGAAAACCTGCAACCTAAGGGAACCACACTTAAACCTCATGAGTAAAATATAATTTCAATTGATGTCCCAGTTATTTCGTTTATTAAAATTGAAATATAAAATGTTTCCTTCCCCAGGTTTAGCATTTGGCTTAAGCATCTTTGTGGAGCTGGCGGCAGTTGTGTAACACTTGGAGAACAGGCTGCTTACCCAGAGATGGGTGGTGATTGGGGCTCTTCCTCCTCGTGGAGCTCTGCATTTCTGAGACCAGCAGCTTCTTGAGGGTCAGTCATGAGGGAACATCTGAAGAAAGGCCTCACTGTGTATTTCCCTTGATACAGTAGCATCGGAAATAAAATACTTCGGAATAAACCAAGGAGGTGAAAGAGTCACATACTGACAATTGCAAGGCACTGAAGAAAGAAATTGAAGAAGGCACAAATAAATGGAAAGATGTCCCATGTTCATGGATTGAAAGAGTTAATATTATAAAAAAATATTCATACTACCCAAAGCCATTTACAGATTCAGCATAATTTCTGTCAAAATTCCAATACCATTTTACACTGAAGAAAAGAATCCTAAAATGTATATGGTATCATAAAAGACCCCAAATATCCAAAGCAGTAAAGAGCAAGAAGAGTAAAGCTAAAGGCATCACACTACCATAGCTGGTTTCACAAAGCTATAGTAATCAAAACATCATGGTATTAGCATAAAAACAGACAAGTAGACCAATGCAGAGCCCAGAAATAAGCCCACTCATATACAGTCAATGAATGTTTGACAAGGGAGCCAAGAATATTCAGTGGGGAAAGGATGGTCTCTTCAATAATGTATATTAGGAAAGCTGGATAGTCACTTGCAAAAGAATGAAAATGGATCCCTATCTTATACAACTCACAATCAACTCCCAATGGATTAAAGACTTAAATGTGAGACACAAAATGGAAAAACTACTAGAAGAAAACAGAGGAAAATCTCTTTACTGTTGGTCATGGCAATAATTTTTTGGATATGACTCCAGAAAACACAAGTAACAAAAGTAAAAATAAACAAGTGGGACTACATCAAACTAAATAGCTTCTGTATGGCAAAGGAAACAGCAAATGAAAAGGCAACTTATAGACTGAGGAGAAAATATTTTCAAATCATCTAGCTGATAAGGAATTAATATCCAAAATGTATAAAAACTCAAATAACTCAATAGAAACCAGTTTAAAAAATGGGCAAAGGACTTGAATAGACATTTTTCCAAAGAAGACATACAGATGGCCAACAGGTACATGAAAAAATTTTCAACATCACTAATCACTAATTTTAAGGAAATGCAAATTAAAACCACAATAAGATATCACTTCACACCTGTTAGAATGGTATTTTCAAAAAGACAAATGACAAGTATTATTGAGGAAGTAGAGAAAGGGGAACCCTTGAACACTGTTGATGGGAATGTAAATTGGTATAGCCACTATGGAAAACACTGTAGAGTTTCCTCAAAAAATTAAAAACAGAACTACCACATGATCCAGCAATTTCACTTCTGGATATATATCCAAAAAAAAGTTATATGCAACCTCATGTTCATTGCAGCATTACCTATAATTAGCCAAGACATGGAAACAACCTGAGTGTCCATGGACACATGAATGGATCACACACACAGATACACACACACACTTACTATTATTATCAAAATTATTATGAAATTCCAATTTTTCACAGAAATAACCAGGATTAGCTATACCAAAAAGAAGGAAATCCTGTTGCTTGCAACAATATGGATGGACCTTGAGGGAACTACACAAAGTGAGATAAATCAGAGAAAGACATATACTGTATGAATTCACTGTGGGATTTAAAAAAGTTGAACTCACAGGAATACATAGTAGAATGGCAGTTACCAGGGAATGGGAGAAATGAGAAGACATTGATCAAAGGGTACAAACCTAGTTATTAGATGCATAAGTTCTAGGGATCTAATGCACAGCATGGTGACCACAATTAACAATACTGTATTATATTTAAAAGTTGTTAACAGAGTAAATTTTAATTGTTAAGCACACAGAAAGTGGTAATTATGTGAGGGGATGGAAGTGTTAACTAACCTTATTATAGTACTCATTTTGCAATATATACATGAATCAAATAATCACAAAGTACACCTTGAACTTCATGTTATATATATCAGTAATATCTCAATAAAGCTAGAGACAAATATTTATATAAAATCAGATATCATATATGTACTTATATTGATTTATTTTATGTATTATATTGGCTTTCTAATACATGATATATAATTTCTTTTATAAATACGGAAAATATTTTATTTCATTGTGTTCAATTTCATATGAAATATTTAATTACACACATATACATATATCTATAACACACACATAGACATATATGCTATATATTTTTATAATGTATATAATTTATATATAATTTAATATAACACATTTATACTATAAATATAATTTTTATATATATATATATATATATAAAATAAAAATAACTAACTTCATAAAGACAGGCCATATTTTTTGCTACCATGTCCAGCACATTGGTTTACATACCAAGAATTGAGCAAGCAATACATATATTAAGGATATAGGAGGTAGTTTTCTCACTGTTGGAGAAGGGAATTATAGGTATAAAAAGAAGGAAGATTAAAGGAAACCCGTAATGTGACTTGAAATTAGAGGAGATGGTATGAAATTATTTTTAATTTACATAGATAAAAAGATAGAAAAATATATGTAGAGGTATATGTGTGTATATATGTTGATATGTTTCCTAGTTCTGTCCACTGAGAGAGTCTAAATCCAACAGTACCCCAGTAGCTATGAATACACCTAACACTCAGACTCTGATTTATTTTATTTTATTTTATTTTTTCAGTGTTCCAAGATTCATTGTTTGTGCACCACACCCAGTGCTCCATGCAATACGTGCCCTCCTTAATACCCACCACTAGGCTCACCCTACCCCCCCACCATCCTCCACTCTAAAACCCTCAGTTTGTTTCTCAGAGTCCACAGTCTCTCATGGTTCCTCTCCCCTCCAATTTCCCCCAACTCACTTCTCTCCTTCACCCAATGTCCTCCATGTTATTCCTTATGCTCCACAAGTAAGTTAAACCATATGATAATTGACTCTTTCTGTGTGACTTATTTCACTCAGCGTAATCGCCTCCATTCCCATCCACTTTGATACAAAAGTTGGGTATTCATTCTTTCTGATGGAGGCTTAATACTCCATTGTATATATGGACCACATCTTCTTTACCCATTCATCTATTGAAGGGCTTCTTGGCTCTTTCCACAGTTTGGTGACTATGGCCCTTGCTGCTATGAACATTGGGGTACATATGGCCCTTCTGTCAGACTCTGATTTTAGCTCCATGACGTAGTGGGTGAAACTGGAATAATTTGTTGTGCAAGAAAATAAGAAGGTACTTAAAGAATTATGGAGCTATGTCAAAAGAATGTAGGAGCCTGAAGAGGTCTCCACTGGCCAAATCTAGGACAATTTAAGCATCAAAATAAATAATGACATTGACAAGTTATAACTTTTGAGTAAAATAGAAATCAATGGGTCCATTCTGGTAGAAAGAAAAAAAAAAAGGAGAAAGGAAAGTTCTACTGGTAGAATACCACTAATAGATGAAGAAAGAAAAAATTAGAAAATCACCATTTTGCTGCTGCTGTTATAACTGATTCAAGCCAGAATCATCAATGGATGTTAAAATTTGTGAGTAAAAGTTTGATAAGGAACAAGAAATTACAGAGTCTCAGTGTGTGTCCCTAAAAAAACTCACTAATTCTCATCAATATATCATTAATTATTAATTAATAAGCACAGCATATTTACCAATTAACATGACCACTATAATACTTGGGAGATAGCATCTTAATCAACCAGCAAAAGCTCACATTAATAAAAACTGGTAATGGAAAAAACCAACCTCATGTTGCCTCCTGATATAATACAGTGAGAACACAGCAGTACTTCTACATAAATATATAAGCCATGATGAAACATCAGACAAATGCAAATTGAGAGAAATTCAAGTGACTGGCATGGACTCTTCAAAAAATGCCAAGGCTATGAAGGTAAAGATTGTTCCAGATTAAAAGTCACTATAGAGACAAGACAACTAAGTGCAACAGGAGATCTTTAATGGGATCCAAGACCTACAAATGACAATAATAGCATAACTGGTGAAATTTTAGTGGACTTAATTAGATTAAATTGGGTCAATGTTATTTTCCTGTTGTAAGATTATACTGTGGTTATTTAGGAGGTTTTTTTTGTTTTTGCTTTTAGAAGATATACACTGACGTACAATGGGGTAAAGTAGTGAGCAAGGGAGAAAGCAAGCACAGTGGGGGGTGGGGGTTGAGTTGTAACTTACTATCAGTTGATTCAGAAATGTTAACAACTCCAGAGTATGAGGGAGCTCTTTGAACTATTTTTTGCAAAAAAAAAAAAAAAAAAAAAAAAAAAAAAAAAAAAGTTTATAAAATATTTTCTAAAATATTTTATGATTTAAAATGATTTCAAAATAAAAGTTTAAAAAAATCAAGGGGTAATTATCCTCTTTGCCAAAAACAAAAACAAAGAAACAAAATGACAACAAAAACCGCCTTTGCTTTCAAAAGTGTTTGCCATGGGTTTTCTTTAAGAATCAGGTCACTGTTAGATGTACTGCAAATATGATTTGATCTACTATTTTGTGAATATACAAGATAATGTGATTCAGCCTAACATGTCATTCATTCACTCAGAAATTATTTAATAAGGGCATGCTGTGTACAGGATCTTTCCCAAAACTCCTCCATAGTATAAAATGAAATACATTCATAGGTAAACTCCTAAATCTTTTGATCACTTCATTACCAAGTGAGAAGGTGCAGGGAAGTATGTAATAGAACTGATCGTGGTGTAGCTCTCAAACGGGTTGACAAATTAAACAGAATGAAAACAAGTTGGCAATTTAGTTGCAATGACTGAATTGGCAGGCGAAGGTGGGAAAATATGGTTAGTGTCAGTGCATTTGGTGCATGTGTGCATGGCAATGAATTTGGAGAGCATAAGGGCTTTGGCACTATGTGGTCTATTTCCCAGGATGGTGAATTTGTGACAGTTAACAGCTGATGCTGCTTTTTTTAAGACCCCCACATTTTCTTTCCCTCACTCTGTAGTGTAGTCTTTTTCTTTTCCTCAGAGTTAAGGGCTATTTTCTTTACACTCTGACAACAAAAGGAAAAAAGATTCTAAGTAAATGTTGCCTCCTGTTTAGTCCTGAGAGGAAACAAATTTCCTGGTTAGGTATTTTAGAAAAGGGTCTTCCTCAAGGGATGGCTTGAAGGCCAGAGCATCCATATCACCCGGGTCACTTATGAAACTTAGCAATAAAGATTCTAGAAGCCCATGGGACCAAGGAATCTGCTTTTGATCAACAATTTGCATTAGTTTGCAAACTGGCTTCTGTAAATGGAGGGCAAGGAGACTGAGAAAAGGGGCAGGACACTCCAGATTGATAGGTAAGAATTGTAATAAGCAAGGGAACTTATATATGAGTCTTGTCTTGAGCAGCCACAAGATAAGTAAATCTCTGCATCCACCTGCCAGAATCTTAAAGTTTCTGTAGAGACCTCAGCAGGGTCCAGCCCACGTATCCAGTCCAGATGGTCTCAAGAACACATTATTCTCACAAGGCTGCGCCCTTGAAATGGCCCTGAGTGTAGGAAGAGAGGACAAAACGTACATTCCGAGGATGGGGAGGGGGTGAGAAGCCTCTAGTTGCCTACATCCAGCTTGAGGGTCAACCAGTGGTCATGTCTTCTCGACTACCTCCCTCTGACAGTCTGTGACTGACCCGCAACCTGTGGGATGCTTCCTTCTTAGAATGCCCAGCATTTCTGTGACTCCTAATTGCATAATCTCTTTCTCAGGAGAGGACTGTGGCAAGCAAGCTCATTACAGCATGAAGTGGATTTCATGATGGTAGTTTAGCACTGAATCTGAGGTTTTGAAAATCATATGTTGGGAGATGGATGTGTTTATGTCATGGTGCTGGAATGGTAATGTCTGCAACTCAGGAGGAGTGTTAGGTCAGGACAGAATTCATATTTACAAAGGACCAGTGCTTCACAATCGAGATGCAGGGATACGTCCATATATATAACCAATGCACATAGGAGAAAGTTTACATCAACAACATTCTAAAAAACCTACACCAAGGGGCACCTGAGTGGCTCAGTCATTAGTGAAGCATCTGCTTTCAGCTCAGGTCATGATCCCAGGGTCCTGGCATGGAGTCCCACATCGAGCTCCCTGTTCAGTGGGAAGACTGCTTCTCCCTCTCCCACTCCCCCTGCTTGCGTTCCCTCTCTCTCTCTCTCTCTCTCTCTCATTCTGTCAACTAAATAAATAAATAATCTTAAAAAAAAGAAAAAAAGGAAAGAAACCTACCTCAGCCCCCAAAATAACCATGAAACCAGTTGTTTGGGCCAAACATCTTCATCAGATCATCTCAGAGACTCTCTTTTGGATACCACCATCCAGATGTTGTGGTCAGAACTGTCACAGACTAGGCGGCTGCTTGTACGATGTGACTTGAAATGTTTGACAGGTCCCCTCAACCAAAAATATCTTTTCTTCACCCTTCCCCCAACACCCTCCTGCGGGGTGCTGGGATTCCCACAGTTTATCAAATTCAGTTATAAGTGTATTTGTTTGGGACCATGGTAAATGGTCAGGGAGGTCCTTCAACAAGAAGGATCCTTCGTTGAGGCAAAAATCTGTCAGTTACAAGCTTTATCAAAAGGCTCCTAAGACCGCAGGTACCTCCCCAAAATAAGAAGATTGAAGTTGAACATGTAACACTCTCTGTAAAACACAGCAAAGCTTTCTTCTTAAGGAGAACCATATTTTAAACCAGAAGAGGCCATTCGCAGGTGTTGAGGAACCAGAGCTCAGCTCCCTGGGTATGCTCGGCCGTCTTCAGAATCCCGTGCTTGCCAGCCATCGATATTCTAAAGAACGTAGAAATGGAATCTGTGCCATTTGCCCAAACCAAAGCCCGGGCAGATAACCCTGTTTCTCGGGACAGTAGAACTGTATGCTCTGCTCAAAACAAACTTTCCTGTAGTGTCTTTTGTCCCTTTTCACACCGTCACCCAAGACCCAGTAGCAGTTTTCTCTTTAGTCTGTAGAACATTTTATGACCCGGAAAAGTTCCTTCTTTCTCCTTTGTACCCAGCCACCTCCCTCCACCCCCACTAGGAAGCCACGGATCTGTTTTCTGTCCCTATGGCTTTGCCTTCCCCATTATGTCATACAAACAATATCGTACAGTACACAGTTGTTTGTGTCATGCTCCTTGGCATAATGCCTTTGAGATCTATCCACGATGGTGCATGTCGCCTCAGTCCGTTCACTTTTACTGCCGACTAGTGTTTTCATTATATGGGTATACCACCATTTGTTTATCCATACCAGCTGCCTTTTGATTGATAAGTATCATGCTTCTGATAGGCTCTTCTCCCAGGAGGCCATCACCCATTTGAAAAGTACTGATCTATAGAACATGCAAATAGACTCTGCAACAGACACTGTTTATTGTCTACTAAACCCATTCCCCCTGCTCTCCCCATCCTTGACCCTTGAGTACTCTCTCCTTCTTTGCTGGTTTCCTCCACTTCTGGCAGCCATAACTAAGAGGACCTAGTCCCACTTCCACCAGAGTGGATCTTCATCAGGACTAAACTACTCATGGTAGATCCATTTCTGTGGCCATGTTGTAGTTATGACCAATGAGACCTGATGGAAAATCTGGTGGCAGGGGGTGCGCCTGCAATGCTCAAAGGAATCAGGGCTAGAGATGAGAAACAGGTGGAAGTTAAAGCTATGGAACTTAGAGAATTTTCTGTAGCAGCGACAGTGTCTGCAGACAGCAAAACAGGTTCAAAATCGGGAGACTCCTTCAAGCACATAATTTGTGTTAATTATACACATTCAAACACACACACATATCCTGCTACAAGCCCATGGACCTTCCCCTCCCACTGAAAATCACTATTCTAGTCCTTCTTATGAGGCTTCCAGCTGGAACCTCAGGAACTAATGGATTTTAGCCTGCATCTCAGCAAGATATAAGTGTGTCCATTAGATTTAATATACACACAAGCAAGTAGTTAGCATCTAAAATACTCTGACCAGAAGAAATGCTATTTTAAGGGGGAAGGAGTGGCACCCCAAGTTGATCTTCTCTCCATTCGCAAGAAAGAATTATATGAGAGGTCTTTGAGTCTTTTCCAGTAACTCAAAATGTCTTCTTATTCCTCTTTCTCTCCATTCTGACCTCCTTTCCTGAAGAAGTCGTTATTTCCTCTCTCGTTCTCCGCAGTAGACCTCCGCTCCATCACGCACACTCAGCCATCAGCCCTCCTCACCAGCGTCCCCTCTCGGTGCTTCAATGTGGGGGTTTTCCTTCCATCTTCTCCTTCCCTACGTGGTTGACATCACAGCTCTCATCATTTGTAAGGAACATGATTATTCTACAGCAAACTGGGAACATAACAGCAACCAAAGGTAATTCCTAAATCTTATGGTCTGGGTAATCATATTGCTCAGCTTTCTTGTGTATGTTAACCACTGAGAAGCAACAATTAGTACTCAATCTCCTCCTCTCCTCAGCCCTAGGGGCAACAGATGGCAAAGACCTGGGTATGAATTAACAGGTGTTATGGGTTTTCCTAAACCTAATGCAATTAGTTTATCCTGTTCATACGAGGGTGGGCTACCTGTGTAATATTTCTAGCCTTTTTATGTATTTTGAGTCCTGTTTATTTCTCCAATGAAAAATATTTCTAACATGCATTGTGCTAATTAACAAATCCTCTGGTGTTGATGGGATAGAAAGATAACTGAAGCTGTGTTTATTAAGCCCACCCCCTCACACACACACACCTGGGGTTCACGTGAGAGTCTCTAGGAACTCCCTAACTACTCCTAGGATAGGCACTCCTGACTAGGATATTTCAAATATTAAGTAACTGCCTGCTTCTCTGTTCATTAAACTTCTCTAACACATGAACATCTTGTTGACACACAGGTTAAAAACACAGGTGCCTCATCCCCAAAGATCTGTTGAATCAGAAGCTTACAATAGTACTAAAAAGTCATTGAGGTACCATGCTCTCAAGGTAATTCAAGTGGGTCAGATACAGCTTAGAGTTTGAGGACTCCCACTGTAGAGAGGAAGAGGAGGCAGCCCTGTCCTGGCCCTTAGGTGCACTCACTCTGGAAAAATCTAAACAAGTCAAGGGATGAACCAGCCCTCATTCTCCTTCTCTTTTGAGGCTCAGACTATCCTAGAAGCTGTGCAGAAGTTGGGAGCAACTCTGGAGGATTTACGAGCCACAGATGACGGAATCCACTCCTTTCCTTATCTGGAGTTCCCCAAGCTTTTCCTGGTGCATGACCACAAAGGAAATGGGCCCTTATCTCTTTCCTATTTACCCCAGCACTGCGGCGGGTCATAGTTTGGTTTCGAACATCCCTTTTTGGAAAAAAGAAAAATTCTTCTCTAACCAAGAAGAGGAGAAGAATTTGAATACATGTAACTGCTCAGAATCCATACTGTCCTGTACCTCAGGTGGGGTTCAAACAAGCCTTTACCATAGTAACTCAAGCCCCTTCGGACTTACTATATTTGCCTTTCATTTAAATATACATGTTAAAATGCAGTAAAATTGTATTATCCCTAAGAAATAGAACAATTGACTAAAATGAAGATTAAAAACTAATCCCCAGGGGAAATGATTAGAATGCTTAGTTTCGAGATGATAGGTTGTTTAATAGAATTGCATACCAGGAATGAAAACTATTTCACGTAATGGAAAAAGATCGAGGTTTAAGAAAATATACACACATAAATATTTATATTGAGAGAGTATTTTTAAGTAGGAGATTTTTTTTCTAACTACTATATCAACTCAAATGGGAACACAAAATTATTTTAGGGTAAACCAGCTCTCTGTTTGCATCTTTTTCCTCGCAATTAAAAAGTAAAAGATTTCAGCAATAAAATCCCATCCCAATAAACTACGCATTTTCTTTCTCTTGGGAGGCCTCTAAAATTGGGCAAAATTAAGAGAAGGAATCTATTAACTCATCCTTTCATGGGATCAGGGTTCAGCATGTGATTTAGTGTAGCAAGGGGAAAAAGCCTGTCGATGGTGAGTAGTCTCATCTTTTAATTGCCCTGTGTTGGTAAACATGGTAAGTGTTCTCCAAATGGGATAAACCTAAGCTGAAAAATCTCAGAACCACAGTATAAAATGTTCAATTAAAGCATTTTTTCCAAGTTGGCCTAAGAGGAGAGAAGCTGGAATTGACAAGAAAGCACCTGACATTGGATGTCCTACCTGAGAGCATTTGCAGTGAGCCTGAAAAACGTATTTTGCAGATGAGGAAATAGGCCCAGAGAGAACCATGAAATGCTGAAGGATTACAGCTGGAACAGACTCCACTCTCTAATTCCTGCCCTGCTTTCTCTCTAAAGGTGCCGTTCAAAGGTTTTGCTGTTGTTTGCGTTGCTTTTTTGGCGGAAGAACACTCAGGACTCACATAATAGAAGGAACAGCTGGGCCCTATAGCTAGGGTGGGGGGACTGCTGCCCAGGTCATGACTTCTACTGACTTTGAGGGCTCCCAGAGTCACCGATTGAAGGCACTGTGCTTCCCATCTCTCCCAACTCCCTGTTGCTTGACCTTGGAGAAGTCTAATAATTCAGTACTTCTGTCCGCATTTGTAAACAGTGGTGGTGAAAATCTTTTGCCTGCCAAGCTGCTATGATGTATACTTTTTAAAAAGCCGCGGCAAGAGCAGGGGTTGTGTGACATCAGCCTGGAACCCTCTCTCTGATGAGGTCTGTCACTGGGACTATGAGACCCCAACACAGGCGAGGGGCGCTCTGCCAACATGAGGGCCTATTATCCCATCACCCCACATCTCCACACATCAAAGCTGGCAGGAAAATCCTGTAAGTTAAGTGTCTAAGGCCACTGGCTACACTGAAGACATTTTCAATACCAGAAGCTTTGGTAATTAGCTCTGAACTCCTTGCAGATTGACCCTGGCTCAGGATGTTAAGCCTGACCCAGGGGTGTGTCACCCAAAATGATGACCTATGGCATCCTATTTCTGCATCTGCTGGAAACTGACCCTGGGCTTTCTTGCCACCTGTTTTCACCATTCTCCTGCCTAGAGGGGAAGGCTGAACTAAGTTTCCTCACCTTAATCTTCTGGATGTTCTTAAGGCATGGGTTCTCAAATGGACCCCCCCCCAATAAGCTGGGATGCTTCTTGAAATGCCTGTCCCCAGGCTGTGCACCAAGAGGTTCTGATTCTGTGACTTTTGTGGGTGTCCCAGGAATGTGGATTTTAACAAAAAGCATGACCATAGATCACTGGTCCTCCATTCTTCACCCTGCAAGCTGACCCAAGAGGCAGATCTGTGAGGCTTACGCCAGCCTCTGATGGCTTCATTGTCCAGTTCCTTCAGGTGCCTGCTCTGCCAGGTCCCTTAGAGACCCACACCACAGAGCACTGCATCTGAACGCATGTGGGCTTTTTACCAGAGAACCGGTTCCAAACTCAGGTTTGGCTGCTCGCCGCTCAAAAATCAATACTCGAGACAAGTGATGGTGGGAAAAAAAAGTTTGCTTTATTCGGGAAGCTGGGAAAATGGTGGACTGCTGTCTCAAGGGCCTTCTTCCTTGTCCGGAGGAAAGCCAGAGGGTTTTAAAGAAAAAGGAATGGGTGGAGGGAGGGGGCTGAGTGCAGGAATCCCAGGTGCCCAGGTGGTTAGTCATACGTCGGCATGACCCTCAACAGACGTGCTGGCATCGGTGGCCACTGTTTTTGAATGGAGTCCGGCCTTATCTTCTGGGACAGCCGCGTCCTTCATGCCTGAAGACCAGGGGTCTGCAAATCTCAGAGAAAGTAAGTTAGCTCTGCTACAGATCAGGGACTTGGTCAGCATGGAAGGAGTGCATAAGCTTGAAGCAAGTTACCCTTAATTAAGCCCGGCTGGAGTGCTGTTAGAGGCTCAGCCCCGGGAGAAATCCTAAAACATCACCATCTCCCAGGCTAATGTTCTTCCCAGTGCTCAAAACCCAGAGGATTCCTGCCCCCTCCCCCACCCCTTTCTCTAGCAAGACAACTTATTCGCCTTGAGGAGCCTAGACTTACAGAACACACGGGCCTATTTACTCACGTTCCTTGAGGGCAGCTTCTTCCCCAGCCATTCCATCCGCAGGGCCCTTTAGGCGGCTGCTGATGGGAAACCTCAGTCAACAAGAAAGAGACATCTTGGCCCAGGCCATTGGAAGCTCCAGAGCCACGTCAAGCCTCAGGCGTGGCTTGATTCCCTTTCTTTCTATCTGCTTTTGTTTTGTTTTTGGTGCTACTTGACCTTCCATACTGTGAACATCACTCATCTCACGCCCACGCAGCACGGAGGGAGAGTGCACGAGTCCGCTGTTGCAGTCAACCAAATCTTAGGAGTCGTCCTGATTGGACTACGCCCGTCACGTGCTTGCCCCTCAACCAATGATGGCAGACGTGCGGACTGACCCATCCCACCCTGACGCGGGGGCGTGGCCTCAGATTCCCCCAATAGCGCAGGCTCTTCGGGGGAGGAGGTTGGGGGGGCGGGGGGACGCTGGCTCCTTCCAGGGTGGAGGAGGGGAGGAATCAGGTGCGCGTAGCCTCCTGACAATGGCCGGAACCAGCACTGCTGGCTCACGGCTCACCCAGGGGATTCGCAGGCGTCTCTCTGACTGGGAGCTGCAGAAACCTCGTACGGAACAAGCGCGGCGGTGAATCCGCCACACGTGAATACAGGTGAAGGCGCAGCGGGGGGACTAGAAGGGCAGGGCTTCCGTCGAATGAGAAGGGTTTACCTGACGCACACATTTCTCTTCTCCACTGGCTCCTCCAAGTTGAATCTCCAGGTTTTCCCCAGATAAAAGTCGCTTCACATTTAATTGCTCTTATTCCTTAAGTAACTTTGTATTGATTTAAAAATCTGACAGGTATCTACTCTTAAAGGCGTGGTGCCTATTTGTGAGCATAAAAATATGCTCCAGCAGAAGAACTAATGGGAATGATACATTTCTAACCATGAAAACAGTAGCACATATGTCTAAATTCTTTTTTTTTTTTCCTGGGAGGACATTGGTAGCACATTATTTTTTGGGTTTTTTGTCATTGTTGTTGTTGTTTAAGAACATCTGTTTTATGATTAGGACATTTAAGACCCAGAGACAAAAAGTATTGATTCTTTTAAGAAAAACCAACTGGCAAAATGAAAGAAGCACTTGTAAGCTAGGGGGAATCTGAGTGAAGGTGCAAAGCCAAGATTAAAAAAAAAATATATATATATATATATATATATAAAATGTGCATATTTTTTTTTCTTGGCTTATCATATATATATGTATATATTATACATATACATATATATATATGATCAGTGAGGGTTCCCACGTGGAAAACAGCTCACCAAAGTCTACGAAAGATCTCCAAGAAGGGACAAGAAAAGTGACACCTGGAGTTGGTCCTTGGTGTAGGTTTCCCTAAATCCATCCCACCCCAGCCCAGGTAGGAGGTAGCCAGTGAGGATTGCCGTAACCCTGCTCCCAGGGTAATCTGGGTACTGACTTAGAAAAGGATGAATATGGACTGGCTGACAAAGAACCTCTCCTCGCCTATCTGAAGAGACAGGGCAATGGACAATCCGTCATCTTCCACTGGGCATTGTCTCTTTGGGATGTGGTGCCTAGAACTTGGCAGTCACCTGGCCTGAGGACCGAACCCACCCACCAGGCAAAGCGGGATGGGAGAGTCTCAGGGAAGCAAACAGGGCATGGGTGCCCCCTGAAGCCTGCCCTGACTCTGTTCTTCCTCTTACACAATGTAATAAACTTCCCTATATTGAGCCAGCAGGAGTCAGGACTTTGAATTACTTGCAGCAGAAAGCTTTCTTGCACAGTGGGGTTTTGGTGACCATAAGTTCTAAGAGTTAAATTCAAGCAGGTAAACTTGACAGTTCATTTGAATGATGGGTCAAGGATGTTTGGGGCTGCAAATGACAGAATGTACGACGAACAGGCTTTACCCAATAAGGATATTTCTTGATCTCACCTAACAAGAAATAAGTACCTAGGTACTTCCAGGCTATGCACCTAATTAGAGTCCAGATCTGTCATCCTCAGATAGCAGTGTCAAAAAGCAGCTAGGGAGACATGGAATTATTTTCTTCATGCCTCTGCTTCGTTCAACAAAGAAAACTTCTGAAGCCCATTAGGACGCTTCCTCTTAAGTCCCATTGGCCAGAACTGGGCAGATTACATGGCCACCCTCCCTTTACCACCTCCCTGGTGGTAGCTTCCAGCATCTCTCTCATGGAGATGGCTCTGCCAGGCAGGAGCATATGGGAGGAGAATGACGTAGGGGGGCCCTGTCTACTTAGCCATGTCCCTCGCCCAACTTCCTCCAACCCAAGTTCTCTGAAAGGAGAATTTCATACTCTTCTAGCAGAAAATGTGCAATAAAGTATCACTTTGGTTCCAAATATTATATACTTAATGAATAGTTGGATGTCAAATTCTTAGAAACACCTGCAAGCTGTGCATTGTGTGATATGTCAACCACAGAGAGCAGGCGAGGAAGAAGCTCTCCCTGCCAGTAAATCATTACAGAGCTCTCTTTCTGGGCAGAAAGTTAGTGAAGGTAGCGTGGGTCCCCCCTAGGAGAATCACGTGTGTTCAAGTCCTTGGCTTGTTAAGAGGGTCATTAGACAGCAATTTGATCCTTGAAGTATTTAAAACTATGCCTGGATTTTACTGTGTCTTCGCAGTTTCCTACGTTGTTCTTTTTTCCCTGCCCCAATACTAAGACCTTTGTCTGGGATCTGGTCCAAGACATTTTCTACCCATATATATTTTACAGAAACAGTAAAGAGGGAAAGGAAAGTAATATGATTTCAGGATCTAATATATGCTGTACACTGTATGTGGTACTTGCCCTGTTTTGATTACATTCAAGGAACAGATAAGACAGTCTAGTAAAAAGGATACAGGCTAGCTGTGTGTCCACACACAAATCCCTTCCCCTCACCAAAATCCTAAAATAGGGATAATAATAGTGACTACCTCAGAGCATTGCTACAAGAACTAAAAAAGATCACCCAGGCATAGGGCTTAGCAGGTTGTAAGTGCTCCAAGTACAGTCAACACCCCTGTGAGCTTGGTATCACTGCCTCCGGTGATGAGCTGTATCCGGGGGTTTATGAGAACTGATTTTTAGATTTGCTAGAATTTTGCAAGGAGCTGTAAAACAGTTGTTAACTTGGATGTGAATATTTACACCACAGAAATCAGCAAGTGCTGCAAAGCAGAGCTTTTCTTCTTCCTGGAGAGCCAGTTGTAAACATGTATGCCACTGATCAGCTCCATTTGATAAATGAGATTCAGAGAGGTTAAGTAACATGGCCAAGATTACACAGCAAGTAAAGGGCAGAAATGGAATGCGACCTTAGTTCTCTCATTTCAAACCCAGCCTCTTTCTCCTCTTTTGCAAGTATCATTGTAAAATACTGTGCAATTTTCCCAGCCCATCATTCTTTCGTTCAGGAATTCTTTACTGAGCACACACATATGTGAGGAATCTGTTCTAGAAACTGCATACACTACCCTCAGAGGGCCCTCATCATCACATTACAAATAAACCTTCAGATCATTTTCATTCAGTCCCACTCAGGCCTCTGCACTAGGTAAGGGTTACTACCCAAGGACACTCTCCACTGGAGAGTTGGATGAAATTGTGAGCCTGGTGATCTGTCATGGGGCGGGCTTCTCCTCACCCCTGCTGCAGCCCCACTGCAGGGGGACTCTCCTTCCAGACATGTCCAGATTGGAGTGTAGACAGATCATTTAAAAACCTGCTTACCATATGTTTAGATATGACCCTGTCCTTGGATTTTTTCTGCTTTCAAAGAGCAATCTTCATGAGAAAAAAGCCTGTGTCATGATCTTTCCTCCATTCACAAGAAAGAATTATAAGAAAGGTCTTTGAGTTCTTTTCCAGTAACTCAAAATATCTCCTTATTCCTCTTTCTCTCTATTCTGACCTCCTTTCCTGAGGAAGTCTTTATTTCCTCCCTCGTTCTCTGCATTAGACCTCAGCTCCATCATGCACACTCAGCCATCAGCCCTCCTCACCAGCGCCCCCTCTCGTGCTTCAGTGTGGGGCTCTTCCTTCCATAGTCACCTTCTCCATGTTGTTGACATCACAACTCTTTTCATTTGTAAGGAACATGATTATTCTACAGCAAACTGGGAACATAACAGCAACCAAAGGTAATTCCTAACGGTCTGGATAACAATGCTGCTGAGTTACTTTGGGTACGTCTTGATATTTCTTGGGTATGGGTACCTGAGTCCCCCCTTCTCCACAGCACTAAGGCCAACAGATTGCAAAGACCTGGTCTGAATTAACAGATATTATGTGCTTTCCTAAACCTAGGACAATTAGTTTATCCTGTCCATGAAAGGATGGGCCACTTGTGTGTTGGGAACATCATCAAAAAAACCCCAAGACCACCAATTGACTCACGAGCTAGACCCAGACCCTTGGAGGCCTCTCCCTCCTTCCCTTGTCCTGGGAATATGCATTTTGCTTGCCTTTCCCACTCCCAGAGGCTACTTCAAGGACATAAACTTGAGGTAGTAATACGTTGTTGAGAACACCTGTACAGTATATGTGATTGAACCCAGTGATAGCCTCTTTATAAACTTTTAAGCTTTGGCATTCAACTTGCTGCCACCCAAGACAAGCCTCATAGGTGAGTTCCCTTTGCTATTATTGAAATTGCCACCCCCAACCTGGAGTGGCCCTCCTCTTTGCCTCTCCCTGCCTTCTGAGTACAGAGGCCAGTTTCAGATTATACCAGGAAAGCTCCTGAGAGGGTTGCAAGCCAACACTGTGTAATAGTTCTAGCCTACATACATGTCTCACACCTCACTCATTTCACCAGTGAAAAACGGGATTTTTACATGATCCAAAGGGAATCTTAATTTTGGCTGAAGACGGATGTTTTGCCCACCTGGGCAAGTGGGAATAGAAAAGGGATTTTATAAGATTTAGAAAAAATACAGAGACATAAGGTCTGGTGAATTGCTGTGTTGCAGAGCAAAGTAATACCTTTTGTCTCCAAGAAATGAAGCCATCTTTGCTAAAGGACAAGCAATGATATTGGCAATTCTGTGGAGAAATGTCTGCTCTGCGCTCTGCCTCAGTGCAAAGAAGCAGCATTCTCTGCCTATTTACAAGCGAAATGTGCTGATGACTCTGCTTTTTTACACCTTGCACTTCCCTGAAGGCGTAAATATTTACATTTGTGAAAACATTTACAAAGTGCTTTCACATATTTCTTTTCCTCAAGACTTCAAATCAAGCCAGAGCAGGCAATTTTTCTTAGGGACAAAGAGCTCAGAAATGATGGGAAGTCACACAAGGTCATAGCAACAGAGCTGGTTAAAGAACTCCGGTGTCATTGCTCCATACCCTGGCACTTTGCCATTCAGGCCCCAAGGGATACAATTCCAAAGGAAATCCATGTTTCCCCAGATTGCCTCTTCCCCCTGGGTTCCCACTCTGAGAAGGGCACCACTACCCAGTCACCAAGCTGGTGATTGGGATCTTCCTAGACATCCCCACTCTCACCAGCCTATACTACTTCTCAAAGCTGTTCCCTCCTCTCTTTTCACCGCTGCCCTCATCACCTTTCTCCTGGACCCTTGGAAAAGTGTTTTAATAGGTCTCTGCCTGTGGTTTGGGAACTCTTCCTTATCCAATCGTCTACCACCCAGCTGCCTGGGTGAGCTTTCAGTATGAGCTCTGCACATATCACTCACCTGCATAAAAGTTTTTAACAGTTCCTCCTTGAGCAGAGAAATCCAGCCGCTAGAGTCTAACCTCTGTGTCTGTCTTTCTCTTTTTCTTTCTCTCTTTTTTATACACAGAGAGGCAACTCTATGTTCCACCCCTATTGAATAGTATTCAGCTTTCTGGATATGCCAGGAGATATTATCACTGTTTATTGTCCCTGGGCAGGCATTCCATCCGTCACTGCCTATTCACCTGGCTTATGAGTTAAGACATAGCTTATATATTAAGTTACATCCACTAAGAAGTTTACTTGATCCAAAAGAAATGACACTACCCATTTTGTGGCACACTATATGCTGGACATACTTTAAGGGTCTGTAATGCCTTATCATGCTTACCTATTTACTTTCTGTCTCCTGCAAAACCTGAGCTCCTAGAGGGTAGAGAAATATCTTAATGATCTTTGTGTGTCCAGTGCCTAGCATGGAAGAAACACATCATGCATTATAAATAAATGAATTAACAAATTCCTATATCAAATAATGATTACTCCCAAGTGTTTGAATCAGATCTTCTTTTCTCTACTAGAAGAGTTTGAAGAAGTCCAGGGGATACTCAAAACTTTGTCTAGTAAATTTGTCCTATGAATGGATTACTCTCTTTTTCGAGGAAAAGAAATAGTCCATAAATGACCAATCCCTCAAGTCTTTACACTTGACCTTGACCCAGCAACTGCCACCCTAAGGATTTTCTTGGCCTTCTATTGACCCAGTCATGTACTTTTCCAATTTGTTCTTTCTTACTTGGGTCATGGTTTCTCTTTCCTTAGTAGATTATTGATTTTAGATGAAGGGACTAGCTTGTACAGACTGTTTGTAAGGAATAACACGGACATTGAATTGGCCAAACCTGAGGTTTTATTTTAGGAAGCTATGGGAAATCAGTCTGGGTGATAGGGGCAGATGTGAATGATGGTACGTTGGTACTGCTAGGAGTCAGCATGTCCAGAGTTTCCTAGAGTGGGGTCTATGTATCATCATGGTGGAGTGTAGTTTGATTTTATATAGATATATGAAAAAAAATTTATACGCTTATTTATGTGTACTAGAAGGAAGGTCATTATTACTTTAGTTGCACAGTTTCACATATGTCATTGCCAAGAATTTTTTTTAAGGACTTAAGTAAACAAATGAATCAATTTAGAGAATAAAATAAGTTAAAGTTAAAGTTAAAAAGTAAGTGAAAAGTCAACATGGGGAGGATTACAAAGGTGATACCCAAATGACTGAAGCTGGAGAAATGCTGAGTCAGTCTAACCCCTCTTCGTGTCTCAGGTGGGGACATCTAGACCCAAAGAAGCTAAATAACATGTCCCAGTCAAGCAGGTAGAAGGCCTGAAATGCTAACATAAAGAACAGCTCAGCAATAATTCAGACACTGACTATACAGTTTGAACTTATTGAATAAAAAATGTTTTTTGTTCTTATTAAACGAAAATATTAAAAAAATAATCTTAACTCCAGGAACGCTTGAGGGCAGGGAGGATAAGTTGAAAGAGGAGTAAATCCTACCTTCATTACCATGGCATCTCCCCAGAGTTGCCATTCCCCACCACTCCTAAACCATGGAAAATGCCAACATTGGAAACCTGCTAGAAGAGATCCTGAAATGATCAGTCACTCCGTGCTGTCCTCCCTGTTCCACTTCATCACACTTGAAGTTCTGCCGGCCGGGATTTTTGCTGTCTTGGCAAACATGATGATGGTGTCAAACCTAATGTTTGCTAAATTTTTGCAGAAATGCTGAGAAGACTTCCATGGGGGCCTATTGTCAATTATCTGGAAAAAGAGAAGTTTGCAGACATTAGAAACAAGAACTGTGTGGGGTTAGGCTCTGGGTTTTAATGAGAAGAATTCAAATTAGAATGTCGGCTATTTCCTATAGCTTGCTAAAAATAACCTGGGTGCCTGCTTCCTTCCCTTGCACTTCATTTTCTGTGCCTGCTCACACTGAAGATGCAGTAGGGAAGAAAAATGCTCCTTGGGATCTTGCACCAATGCTGTTTGTTCAGATAAACATAATTTAGCTTTGACCTGCCCTCTCATACACCAGTGGGCATGCTATCTTCAGGCTCCCATCAGATTTTCACTTGAGGAAGCTTGAAGGTGATAAGGGGAGCACACACACCACACACTCTTGATTTTACCTCTTGGATGTCTCTTTCCATCACTGCCACCAACTTTGCCCAAGCTACCATCATTCCTTGCTTGGGCTGCTACAAAACCATCCTGCCTGCTCTTTCTACTTGAATCTACCTCGTCCTCACCCAGTCACACTGTAACCAGAAAAATCTTTTCAAACACAAGGCTGAACATATCCCCCCACTACTTCCATGACCACCACCACCAGTTAAAATCATTCAGCGGCTTCCCATTGCTTATATGATAAAGACAGGAATCCTTGACATGGTCCACAAGCAAGGTCCTTCCTGATCTGTGCCCTGGAAACTCTCCAGCCTCACTCCCTCTCCCCTTTGCTCTCTCTGCTCCAATGCACAGTCCTCACTCCAGTGCCTTCTTCCCACCAGGCCCCCATAGGGCCCCAGCTCATGCCCTGTCCTTTCTTCTTTATCTCCCTAATTTTTGCTCATCATTCAGATCCCAACCCAGTCATCACTTTTTTTTTTTAAAGGAAAGCTTTTCCTGACCCTTTAGCCCCCTTTCTCATGTTTCCTCTCCAAGCCCAGTAGAGACCTCTCCTTCTCAGCACTCATCACTGCTTCATTTGCACATTTACTTAATGATTAATTGATTACTAGTGTTACCCCTCCTGATGGTGGCTCCTTGAAGGCAGGGATCACATCTGTTTGCTCATCCTTGTATCCTCCATATCTAGTACTGTTCCTAGCACACAAAAGAGACTCCATGCTTCTTGAAGGATGTAAACATTAATCCCCTGGAGGACCCAGCCTTCTCTTTCTCGCAGAGATCCTTCCCAAGGGAAAGGAAAATATTACCACATTCAACTATAGCCCTTTCTCTTCCTCAGTCTGGACCCATAAACTTTCTTGTTTTCCATCCTTACCTTAACCCTCCTGATGGGATACCCTCTGTAGACAATAGGTTGGTCGAGGTGAGGGGTATTCCTGAATTTTCCTGAAGTGCTAGGATTACATTAATACTATGCTTTTCATCATGACCCATCTGATTTCAGCCTGGATCTTCTAAAGGAATGGCCCCCGAATAAATCACAGTGCCTCTCTCAATTCTTGATTCAAAGGGAAGATCTCATATACTCATATATCATTTTACCCATTAAGTTAAAAATACATATTTTCTAACCTCTCAGTGCAGAGGAGTCTTAGGTGCTCACTGGTATTATGGAGCAGGTTTAGGGAAGGAGGGCAGAGAGGAAAAAATAATGGTGTCAAGAGAGGTGACTCAAAGCTTTCTACATGAAGCTTTAAAGAATCTGTCTTCATGAGGAATAGGGGGAGACAGAGACGGCAAGACAAGCAGCAGGACCTTCAAGGCAAAATAAGGTTAAGAAAAGCTAATTGTAAAGGTGAGATTTCCTTTCTTGTCCACTCTGCCCCACCCACATCTCTGTGCCTTGCAGTGGACTAGTCCTGTGCTCTGCAGTAAGGTGGGGTGGGGGTGGGGGGGTGTGGGTGAGAACAGTGCCCCCTGTAGGGTCCCCACGGTTACCCTGCTCACGTCTTGCCTGGTGCTTTGGAAATCTAGTCCAGCCTGCGAAGAGGAGTTGTTTTTGGCACATTCTTGAATTTTATCAGTGTGTTTAAACAGCGATTACTGTGAGGACAGGCAGAAGACCAAGAGAAGGCTATAAGCACTGGGAAATTAATCTGCTTGTTCTGTGACAACTGGGCCAGCTTCCACATGCCAAATGTTTGGGGCAGGGTCAGATCAAGGCTGCAGATGGCCACTGGTAGAGAGCTACTATTTTGGGGGCACAGGTCATGGGAAAGGCTTACAGTTCAAAGTTGGATTCTATGTCTGTCCCATGACTTTTCCTTCAGCCTCATGTATCGCAATCATCAACAATCCATCAAATTCGAGGAAATATTTGGATATTTTGCTTAAAGGCCTTGATATTATGCTACCATAGAAGCTCAGAGGATAAATGGATTCACTGGACAGAAGAGAGGGCAGGCAGCCTTAGACCTGTCCTGCCTCTCATAGAAGGGGAAAGAAAAAGGAAAACATTTAAATTTTGTGTTCTATCTAAGTATGTATTTTTCAATCTCTTATTTGAGCTGAGTTTGGGGAATTCTGCATTTCTTTCAAAAACTACAGCTGTGGGGGCACCTGAGTGGCTTAGTCGGTTAAGTTCCCAACTCTTGGTTTCAGCTCAGTTTGTGATCTCAGGTTTGTGAGATCAAGACCTGTGTCAGGTTCTGTGCTTAGCATGGAGTCTGTTTGAGACTCTCTCCCTCTCCCTCTGTTCCTCCCCCTACTCTCTCTCTCAAAAAAAAAAAAAAAAACTCTTAAGAACAAAAACTAAAACAATATCTGCAAAGAATATAGAAGACCACATCAATTTATCTTTTTTAAAAAATAAATATTTATTTTTTAAATTTCTTTTCAGTGTACCAGAATTCATTGTTTATGCACCACACCCAGTGCTCCAAGCAAAACGTGCCCTCCATAATACCCACCACCAGGCTCACCCAACTTCCTATCCCCCGCCCCTTCAAAACCCTCAGGTTGTTTTTCAGAGTCCGTAGTCTCTCGTGGTTCATCTACCCCTCCAATTTCCCTCAACTCCCTTCTCCTCTCCATCTCCTCATGTCCTCCGTGTTATTTCTTATGTCCCACAAATAAGTGAAACCATATGATAATTGACTCTCTCTGCTTGACTTAATTCCCTCAGCATAATCTCTTCCAGTTCCATCCATGTTGATACAAAAGTTGGGTATTCATCCTTTCTGATGGAGGCATAATACTCCATAGTGTATATGGACCACATCTTCCTTATCCATTCATTGAAGGGTATCTTGGTTCTTTCCACAGTTTGGCGACTGTGGCCATTGCTGCTATAAACATTGGGGTACAGATGGCCCTTCTTTTCACTACATCTGTATCTTTGAGGTAAATACTCAGTAGTGCAATTGCAGGGTCATAGGGAAGCTCTATTTTTAATTTCTTAAGGAATCTCCACACTGTTCTCCAAAGTGGCTGCACCAACTTGCATTCCCACCAACAGTGTAAGAGGGTTCCCCTTTCTCCACATCCTCTCCAACACACGTTGTTTCCTGTCTTACTAATTTTGGCCATTCTAACTGGTGTAAGGTGGTATCTCAATGTGGTTTTAATTTGAATCTCCCTAATGGCTAGTGATGATGAACATTTTTTCATGTGTCTGATAGCCATTTGTATGTCTTCATTGGAGAAGTGTCTGTTCATATCTTCTGTCCATTTTTTGACATGATTATCTGTTTTGTGTGTGTTGAGTTTGAGAAGTTCTTTATAGATCCCGGATATCAACCTTTTGTCTGTACTGTCATTTGCAAATATCTTCTCCCATTCCGTGGGTTGCCTCTTTGTTTTGTTGACTGTTTCCTTTGCTGTGCAGAAACTTTTGATCTTGATGAAGTCACAAAAATTCATTTTTGCTTTTGTTTCCTTTGCCTTTGGAGACGTATCTTGAAAGAAGTTGCTGTGGCTGATATCGAAGAGGTTACTGCCTATGTTCTCCTCTAGGATTCTGATGGATTTCTGTCTCACGTTGAGGTCTTTTATCCATTTCGAGTTTATCTTTGTGTACGGTGTAAGAGAATGGTTGCGTTTCATCCTTCTACACATAGCTGTCCAATTTTCCCAGCACCATTTATTGAAGAGACTGTCTTTTTTCCACTGTATATTTTTTCCTGCTTTGTCGAAGATTATTTGACCATAGAGTTGAGGGTCCATATCTGGGCTCTCTACTCTGTTCCACTGGTCTATGTGTCTGTTTTTATGCCAGTACCATGCTGTCTTGGTGATCACAGCTTTGTAGTAAAGCTTGAAATCAGGTAACATGATGCTGCCAGTTTTTGTTTTTCAACATTTCCTTAGCAATTCGGGGCCTCTTCTGATTCCATACAAATTTTAGGATTGTTTGCTCCAGCTCTTTGGAAAATACCGGTGGAATTTTGATCGGAATGGCATTAAAAGTATAGATTGCTCTAGGCAGTATAGACATCTTACCAATGTTTATTCTTCCAATCCAAGAGCATGGAATGGTCTTCCATCTTTGTGTGTCTTCTTCAATTTCTTTTAGGAGTGTTCCGTAGTTCCTCAAGTACAGATCCTTTACCTCTTTGGTTAGGTTTATTCCCAGGTATCTTATGGTTCTTGGTGCTATAATAAATGGAATTGATTCTCTAATTTCCTTTTCTGTGTTTTTATTGTTAGTGTATAAGAAAGCCACTGATTTCTGTACATTGACTTTGTATCCTGCCACATTACTGAATTGCTGTATGAGTTCTAGTAGTTTGGGGGTGGAGTCTTTTGGGTTTTCCATATAAAGTATCATGTCATCTGCAGAGAGAGTGTTTGACTTCTTCATTGCCAATTTGGATACCTTTTATTTCTCTTTGTTGTCTGATTGCTGTTGCTAGGACTTCTAAAACTATGTTGAACAAGAGTGGTGAGAGTGGACATCCTTGTCGTGTTCCTGATCTCAACGGGAAGGCTGTGAGCTTTTTCCCATTGAGGATATTTGCTGTGGGTTTTTCATAGATTTTTATGAAGTCCAGGAATGTTCCCTCTATCCCTATACTTTGAAGCATTTAATCAGGAACAGACGCTGGATTTTGTCAAATGATTTTTCTGCATCAATTGAGAGGACCATGTGGTTCTTTTCTCTTCTCTTATTGATTTGTTCTATCACATTGATTGACTTGCAAATGTTGAACCATCCTTGTAACCCAGGGATGAATCCCACCTGGTCATGGTGGATAATCTTTTTAATGTGCTGTTAGATTCTATTTGCTAGGATCTTATTGAGAATCCTAGCATCCATACTCATCAGGGATATTGGTCTGAAATTCTCCTTTTTGGTGTGGTCTTTGCCTGGTTTGGGGATCAGGGTAATTCTGGCTTCATAAAAAGAGTCTGGAAGTTTTCCTTCTGCTTGAATTTTTTGAAACAGCTTCAGGAGAATAGGTATTATTTCTTCTTTGAAAGTTTAGTAGAATTCCCCAGGGAATCCATCAGGTCCTGGGCTCTTGTCTTTTGGGAGGTTTTTGATCACTGCTTCAATCTCGTTACTAGATATCAGTCTATTCAACTTGTCAATTTCTTCCTGGCTCAATTTTGGGAGTTTATAGTTTTCCAGGAATGCATCCATTTCATCTAGGTTGCTTAACTTATTGGCATATAACTGTTGATAGTAATTTCTGATGATTATTTCTGTTTCCTTGGTGTTAGTTGTGATCTCTTCCTTTTCATTAAAAATTTTATTAATTTGGGCCTTCTCTCTTTTCTTTTGGATTAGTTTGGCCATCTATCTTATTGTTTCAAAAAACCAGCTTCTAGTTTCATTGATGCATTCTGCTATATCTCTAGTTTTTATCTCATTGATCTCTGCTCTAATCTTGATTATTTCCCTTCTTGTGTGTGGAGTTGGCTTAATTTGTTGTTGATTCTCCAGTTCTTTAAGATGAAGGCAATGAAGAAGTCAAACTCTCTCTCTTCGCAGATGACATATGACAGCTGGTGTATTCTGGATTTTTCAATTTTTTTTATTTTTTTTTAAAGATACTTTTTACTTATTTGACAGAGAGAGAGAGAGAGATCACAAGTAGGCAGAGAGGCAGGCAGGGAGAGAGGGGGAAGCAGGCTCCCTGCTGAGCAGAGAGCCCAACTCGGGGCTTGATCCCAGGACCCTGGGATCATGACGTGAGCCGAAGGCAGAGGCTTTAACCCACTGAGCCACCCAGGTGCCCCAGGATTTTTCAATTTTTTTGAGGGTGGCTTGGATGGCTATGTATTTCCCCCTTAGGACCGCCTTTGCTGTATCCCATAGGTTTTGGACCAAAGTGCCTTCATTCTCATTGGTTTCCATGAATTGTTTAAGTTCTTTGATTTCCTGGTTGATCCAAACATTCTTAAGCAAGGTGGTCTTTAGCTTCCAGGTGTTTGAGTTCCTTCCAAACTTTTCCTTGTGGTTGAGCTCCAGTTTCAAAGCATTGTGATCTGAGAATATGCAAGGAATAATCTCAGTATTTTGGTATCAGTTGAGCCATGATTTGTGACCCAGTATGTGATCTGTTCTGGAGAAGGTTCCATGTGCACTCAAGAAGAATGAGTATTCTGTTGTTTTAGGGCGGAATGTTCTGTATATATCTATGAGGTCCATCTGGTCCAATGTGTCATTCAATGTTCTTGATTCTTTATTGATTTTCTGCTTGGATGATCTATTATTGAGAGTGGCATGTTAAGATCTCTTGCTATTAATGTATTCATATCAATATGACTATCTTGATTAACAGTTTTCTTATGTAATTGTCTGCTCCCATATTGGGGGCATAAATATTTACAATTGTTAGATCTTCTTAGTGGATAGTCCCTTTAAGAATCATGTAGTGTCCTTCTGTATCTCTGACTCTAGTCTTTAGTTTAAAATCTAATTTATCTGATATGAGAATCACTACCCCAGCCTTCTTTTGAGGCCCATTGGCATGAAAGATGCTTCTCTATCCCTTCACTTTCAGTCTGGGTGTATCCTTAGGTTCAAAATGGGTCTCTTGTAGACAACATATGGATGGGTCCTGTTGTTTTATCCAATCTGCAACCCTGTGTCATTTTATGGGTGCAATTAGGCCATTCACATTGAGAGTGATTATTGAGAAATATGTTTTTATTGATTGTGTTACCTGTGAAGTCTTTGTTTCTGTAGATTGTCTCCATATATTTCTCTTCAATGCTATTCTTAGGGTTTTTCCTCTTTTATAGAACCCTCCTTAATATTTCCTGCAGTGTCTGCTTGGTGGTCACATACTCTTTTAAACCTTGCCAGTCTTAGAAGTTCTTTATCTCTCCATCCATTTTGAATGTCAGTCTTGCTGGATAAAGTATTCTTGGCTTCATGTTCTTCTCATTTAGTGCCCTGAATACGTCTTGCCAGCACTTTCTGGCTTGCCAGGTTTCTGTGGACAGGTCTGACGTTATTCTGATGGGCTTTCCTCTGTACATAAGGAATTTCTTTGCCCTAGCTGCTTTCAAGAACTCCTGTCTACAATTGTGATTCATCATTTTCACTATCAGGTATCTCGAGGTCTTTCTAGATTCTGTAATCTTGGGGGGAGACCTTTCTGCTTCTAGTACACAAACGCTGGTTCCATTCACAAGGTTGGGAAAATTTTCATGGAAAATTTATTCAACTATATCTTCTAGACTTCTTTCTTTCTCCTCCCCCTCAGGGATTCCAATAATTCTGATGTTGGAATGTTTCATGGCGTCATTTATTTCCCTAATTCTGTTTTCGTGGCTTCTAAGCTGTTTGTTCCAGGCTTCCTCCTGATCCCTTTTCTCTGTTTGTCCTCCAGATCACTAATTCTATCTTCTGCCTCAGTTACCCTAGCTTTTAGAGAATTTAGATTAGATTGGAACTCATTGAGAACATTGTGAACATCATCCCTGGGTGGCTTGCACTTCTGCCCTAATCAATTTCATTTTGTCATCCATGGCTTTCTCCAACCTAGCTATTGCCTGGATAATTGTTAGTCTGAATTCCCTTTCTGACATACTGTCTATGTCCATATCCAATAGCTCTGATGCAGAAGGCCTAGTCTCTGAATTTTTCTTCTGTTGGGCATTCCTCCTCCTAGTCATTTTGGTGAGGGATGGCTGAACAGATGTGTAGCTGAATGTATCAACCGTGGTGCAGGCAAGGTGCACCCTGGAATGCTTCTACCCACTGGCGTCTTCTGCCCCCATAGAGATCCAGAAGTGTATAATTCTAATCTCAGGCTGATTTAATGGGTGATCAGAGTTCTTTGGTAGGTAATCAGCTCACTCTAGGGGACAGGTTGAAATGGCGCCTCCTCCTACTTCTCCGCCATCTTGTCTCCTCCACAAGTCCACATCTATGTATCTTATTAGAAGATGTAAGTTTATATTTCCAAAGGGCAAAGAGCTTAGTTTTGAGATAGTTCATCCAGAAAAATCTTCCTAGCTAAGTGAATGACACAGAAAGCTCAGAGTCAAACTGGCTAATGAGAAGTCCATGTAGTTCTCTATCCATGATTGGAAGAGAAACTGATCAAGGGCAGAGAGTGACCTATGGGTTTGGGGGAAGAGCAGAAAAGAAAGAAATCATAGACAAGAGTCTGTGGATTCTAGCATTAAGACTCTGTTTTTCAAACTTTACAACAGAACCACCTGGGAGCATTTTTAAAGTGCAGATTTTCAGGGGCACCTGGGTGGCCCAGTCAGTTAAGCATCTACCTTTGGCTCAGGTCATGATCCCAGGATTCTGGGACTGAGCACCATGTAGGGCTCCTTGCTCAGCTGGGAAGTCTGCTTCTCCCTCTCCTTTTGCCCCTCCCCTGCTCACACTCTCTCAAATAAATAAATAAATAATTTTTTTAAAGTACAGATTTTCAGATCTTCATGGCATGTGGTCCAACATTTGCTCTTTCAGTAGGCATTGCATGTGATTCCAAAGTAACTTGAGGAAAAGCCATGCTAGAATAGCTAAAATCACAATAGGGGGTGGGGGAGAAAGGACGATGATATCTAGAATTCACTGTCACCATTAAAAGCCCAGGAAGAAAGACAAATATTGAGTATAAAGCCAAGAAAAATTCAGGATCTTGAATAGGTGGTTTTCATTCAGACATCAGACAGGACCAGAGTTAGCTTACCAATAAGTAAAAGCAGCTGCAAATTAGTAAATGAGGTACCAAATTTCAGTTAAGTGAGAGAAAACCCAACTCAAACTGGCTTAAGCAAAAAAATCAAGAATTTGTTAGTTCATGTAAATGGAAGTAGCGGAAGTGGTCTCCAAGGGATTCAGCGGGTCAAACATCATTGAAACTCACTTGCTCTGCCTTTGGCTTCTAACTTTGTTTCTCTTTTCTCCTCTTGTGGAAGAGATATCTGCCTGAAGTTCTGAGGGCTCATACTTGTTTCCAAGTCTATAGAAAAGAGAACTCCTTTTTCTAGGTTATTCCGTTAAGAAAAAAAAAAAGTCCCAGGATTACTTCTGACTGGACTAGCTTGGTCACATGACTACTCAAACAGTCTCTGGTCAAGGATTAAAATAAAATATTTCTGAGACCTGGATCATTTTCCCACCCCTAGATCTGGGGAGGGAGTTGGTGTAGGGATGACCAAACCCCATGCACTGAAAGTACAGCAGAAAGGGGCAATAGTTCCCTAAGAAAAAACTCAAGATCTTCCAAGAGAAAAAGGAAATAGATTCTGGATAGCAGAAGCCATGATTGTCTGCTACAATGGCTGAAAAATATTTTTGTCTGTTTAATTACACAAAACTGTTGTGTTAACTTTAAAAATAAATCTGCCAGTTATTTTACCAGGAAAAAAAAAAAAAAAAAAAAAGGAAGGGTGGTTACTGGGGGAGTAGTTGAGAATTGTAATCCAGGACCAGTAAGCTATTGCAAAACCATAGACAAGTTCTGCTGAGTAAAGAAGAACACTGTTTTATAGAGAAAAACGGAATTTGGGACGGCTGTCATAAACCAAAAGTCCGTTGGAGTAAATTAGGAGTTGAAAATATAGTGGCTTCTCATTGGCTAAGTTATGACAGTCTTTCATTGGTTGGGCTCTTGCCAGGGAAGGAGGTAAGTCTTTCTTCTTCCTTCTGGGATAGTAAAGTAGAATCCACATGTACCATCCCTGCCTTCCTGTTGGGCCTAGGATTGACCAGGAGTACTAGGGTAGTAAGAGCTCCCCCTGCCGGCCCCCAACTCCATTCTAAACACATTTTCTGTTATTAATCTCCACAATATCTATCAGTTAATATTCACTTATTTTAATATTAAGTACAGAGTCCCGTATTTGAATATAGATATTATGTTATATTATTGTAATGGCCTGTTTGTCACTAATCTTCCCGAGTGGATTATAACCCCATGAGGGCAGAGACTGTTTATCTTATTCATCCATGTGTAGACAAGCAGTCTTTACAGTGGGATGTGCAAAAAGTTGGTGCATGAAGACAATAGTAGAATTTTTATTTATTTTTCTTACCTAATTTTTGAGGGGATTAAATAAGCCTTATTAACATTTAGTATACAGATGTATGGATTGGCAATGACACACTCATTATGTTCAGAAGTGGTAATGGTAATAAGGGGTCCAAAGAGAAGAATGTGAACTCCACTTATTTATTCATTCCTCCAGTTCCTGGCCTCCCACCCTCCACTCTCTCTTCCCCCACCCAGCATCATTAAGACCCACTGCTTGATGCTATGATTTGTCTGACTAACCCCAGGACCTATCTCTCAGAAGCTGTCCTCATCAAAGTGGGACACCCACATTCTTTCTGACACCAGCTAACTCAATGTCAGACAATAGTGGTCCAGTCTCTTAATCCTGGTGATCTTTATCTAGAGCTTCACTGTTAAAAAACCCAGCCTTTCAAAATGTAGGTTGGAGACATCAACAGTCAGCCAACTAGGATTTACCAAACACCAACTCTGCCAGGAAGAGTTAGATAAAGGGATTCATAAGGGAAAGGGCTTTCCCTCAAGGAGGTCAGATAGTTAGGAAAAGAAGTCATGTAATTATAAAGGTGGCTGACATGTAGAGAGGGGAAGATGGCTATAGCATGTGCTTTCTTCAAAAGGCATTGTTTTCCTAATGCAGTTTTAAAGGGAGCATTGCTTTTTACAGGACAAAGACTTCCTGCATCCCAGATTCTTGGAGTTCTTTTCAATATAGGGTTGGAACCCTGCCATGCCTAGACCAATGTCAGTATGTCTTTTGTAGTTAGAAACAAAGGAGACTAGATACATACCTGGCTGATCCAGTGAGTCAGGAAATCCAAGGAGTAAAGATTAGACTCTCAGACTAGGAATCAGGCACATCACCTTTCAGGGCTCATTTCAATAAGGTAAACAAGCTGGCTGCATTATCTGTCAGTCTACAATGGTTGCAGGCAATATCGTCAATGCCCAATTTTATGTTTCATTAAGATTTCAATTAATCTCTTCCTCATTTAGCCTGGGAGAGGGATTGATCTGCCTTTAAATAAATACCACACAATCTTTTACTTTCCAAAGGCAAATAAGCTTATATATTTGATTTATGTCCTTTGTCATGTCCAGAAACAGCATCTATTTGATTTCTCTAACTATAACGACTTTGCCAGAAGTTGCAGTTCCAAGAGTTTTCCTCTCTGTCCCTAAGACGAGAATTTTTCTCTACCTGAATCTTATATTTCCCAACGTTCCACACCTCCCTGTGAGCATACAGACTTTCAAAAACTGTACTAAATAAAATGCGCCAAAGATACCCAAAGTTCCCTTGGAGGTACCCAAGTCTCCACATATAACATGAACAAAAGGTTTTGCTTTTTCTTTACGCCAATAAGATATGATATCACTCAAGTGGCTATGAAAAGAGTGAGTTACCAAAAGAACCTTTGGTAGTATTTTTTGTCTACAAAATGAGTGGGGCAATTCATGTTTTTCCAAGCCTGCTTCTCTCTGAATAAAAAGAACAATATCTAAGAGGAGAAAATAGGTCGTTCATGTCCTATAGTTGAACCGTTTAGATGTTTTTTCTGATGCAAGTAACAAAAAACTCCGCTCTCAATGGCTTAAACAATAAAAGGCTTTAATCTGCCATGCAACAAGAAGTCCCGAAGCACTTTAGTTTTCCATTGTTCAACAATGTCTTCAAGAACCAACATATTTTCTCCTCAGAATCTGGGTTCTGGTCTGAAGCTTGACCCGTTATGATAGAAAGATGGCTGCAGCGACCTCAAGCATCACTTCCTCACATATCAACATCCAAAGACAGAATGTTCCATCTCTGTTTGCCTTTTAAGATAAAGTTTTCTTGGGGCGCCTGGATGGCTCAATGGGTTAAAACCTCTGCCTTCAGCTCAGGTCATGATTCCAGAGTCCTGGGATTGAGCCCCGAGTTGGGCTCTCTGCTCAGTGGGGAGCCTGCCTCCCTCTCTCTGTTTGTCTCTCTGCCTACTTACTTGTGATCTCTGTCAAATAAATAAAATCTTAAAAAAAAAAAAAAAAAGATGAAGTTTTCTTTTCCAGAAGCCCTGTGGAAAGGCTTTCCTCACATTTCATTGATTAAAATTGTATTACACATTCATTTCTTTTTTTTTAAATTTTATTTATTTATGTGACAGAGAGAGAAACAGCGGGAGAGAGAACACAAGCAGGGGGAGCGTGAGAGGGAGAAGCAGGCTTCCCGCGGAGCTGGGAGCCAGATGCAGGGCTTGATTCCAGGACCCTGGAATCATGACCTGAGCCAAAGACAGATGCTTGATGATTGAGCCGCCCAGGCACCCCCCCCATTCATTTCTAAACCAATCACTGACCTAGAAATTGATATTATCAAGATTTAATCCCCACGTCAGCTGTATGACCAGTAAATGTACAAATTAGCTTTGTATTAGCAAGAAGGAATGACTGTTATGTAGGCAATCAACAACTTCCTTGTACAAGATCAACTGAAAAAAACAAGGAGATGGAGATGGGATGAGGATTGACCCAGGCAGCTTTGAAGAAGTCATACAACACTTTAGGATTGGCCTGAGCTTTCAACCACTGGTCATTTCATTAGCGTCTGAACGGAGTATATTATCTCTAAGATGTCTTTGTTAAAATGTATATGAATTAATTGTCAAGAAGAAAAACCAGTAGGTAACCCATACCTACTGGCATGTAGACAAGAATTTATCAATCAGATTAACTGTCAGATAGGAAACATGTTAATAATTGGTTACACATTATCACCCTTACCATGTGCTTGCAATGTATGGGGTGCTTTACATGGTTTATAGGTTATACAGATAAAAACTGAAGCCAAGAGAAACCAAGTAATTGCCAAAATTCAAACAAATGGTTTGAGGTAGTCAGGACTTGAAATCAAGGCAGTCTGATTCTGAAGTCCATATTCTCGATATAGGTAGTTAATTCTTGAATTGCTTGGGGCGAAGCCATGAATTTAGAAATGTATGGACTGCAGGATCTAAGTTGCTTGTACCAATCACATCAGCAACAGAAAATGAGATTACCTGGGTTGGCTCAAACCACATAGTGTCCACCCCTAAAACTAAGGGGTTGGGCCAATTCCACCTAAACAACATAGTTGTTACTTACTGGGGAGGAGTTAAAGTCCGTGTTGGAGGAATAATCACAAGTTCTTAACAGCAGGAAAGTGGGGGAAATTTGAGAAAGGGATGCAGTTTACAAAAATACTTACTCAAATTGGTGAAACCCTACTGATATTCTAGGGAGGAAAAAAAAGTAACTCTGCTGGAGAATTTTCTTACTAAAGCCTATAAAGAAAAAGCTAAATACAAACTCATATTTGAAAAGTTTGATTCTGGGTCGGTTTTACATTTTTTAATTGTTTTTGCTCATCTGTATTTCTTACTTTTTCTATAGTCAACTTGTATGATTAAAAAAAATTTAAAGGCCACTTAAAAAAAAAAAAACAAAAAACAAAAACGGAAAGCAAACTTTACTGACACATACTTGGAAAGGCAGCCCAGAGGACATCACCAGCATATGGGTTTTCCCAACATCAACACCACTTAAAGGAAATTGGATTTAAAACAATAATATTGGGGTCATTCTTCACCTTAGAGGAAAATTCATCATTGGATGAATGCTCTTAATGCTTTTAAAATGTGTTATAATCAATAAAAGTGTTCCTGCATATTTTAGGAACATTTCTATTGCATATACCATGCCAATTTTATAGAATATCCTATTTCACGGATTTTTAAAGGTTTCAGACTCAGCTGAGTATATTTCTACTAGATTGTACCAAACACTGGTGACCAACGATCATTTAAAAGAGAAGTTTCAATAAGCTTCAAAAAGATGAAGCCTTTATTTTATATGCCATGCCCTTGGTTATTCCTTTGAGAAAATTATTTTTTTAATGATCATTACTCTTTTGAAAGGCATCCTCCCTTATTGTAAACATGCTTTTATGAAAACTAACAGTGGTGATGAGAACAGCAGCAGGTGTCCCTCTAATTCCTAACTGCCTTCTTTCATGTTCCCAGCCCTACTAGACAACAGTGTGTCTGATTCAAACTTAAGTGAGTAAATTTAGGTGGGCACATTTTATAACCACCATATTATAGAGGAGGAAATTGCAGCTTTGAGAGATTAAGCTTTGCTAAGTCTTCTCAACTCCGAAGTACAGCCAAGATTCAACACCTAATTCTTCCTTATTCCAGCGCCCACACTCTCCCCACTTCACTAAGCTGCCTTGCTGACAGTCATTCCTTCATTCAGTAAATAATAATTACCAAGCATCTGTGATGTGCCTAGCACCATGGTAGGCAGTGTGTAGAGAGATAAACCTCTTGGTCTTCATGGATTATGGTCACTGAATGGAATGACAGGCAAACAAATCAACAAACTCATGAATATCTAATTGTGAATGGCAACAAGTATGATGAGGGAAAAAACCCAGAATGTTTTCTGTCTGAAGATGTGCAAAGTTTACCTAATCCAATCTAAGTATGAGGTATTAAGAAGAAAATCTCTTCCTCCTAGCCACCACTACTTAGAGGTAGATGAAGCAGTAAGCCTCCTACCAGGTGGTGAGTTATCATAAAAGCCGGGTCAGACCAATTTCTGCTGCACACACTGAGAAAGAAAATTGTCCCTGAACTGGAGCCGAACTTTGTGGTCTGAAGTGATTAGTTGCTCCTTTGGAGAGGTAATTACTTGCTCCTGATAAATCACATAAGCTATTTTCTGATAGACTTCAATGAGCTCAAGAGTCCTTTCTAGAAAATTTACTGTGCTGGATCTTCTGTTTGCTCCTCCATCTCCACTCCATACCTTTGTCCAGCCTCCTAGGCACTGGGAGCTAACCTGCATGGACTGCATTCTGGGCTTCCTGGCATTCCAGTTTGGGTTGATTCTGGTTCAGTGAGGAGCACCAGCAGGAGACTGGAAGGTAAAGGGCAGCAGAATGGGGGTGGGTTCTCCACACGCTGGTTCTCTCCCTGCAGAGATGCCATGGGTGGGCTGTCCCCTCGACTGAAGGCCCTCGCCCTGGCAGACAGCACCTTCTATGTAGCTCCCGTCTTCGAGTTTACCCTTCTGTTGCCCCATCAGGCCCAGGAGTAGAAGTGGCTGCCACTGTTGCTTAACTTAACACTCAAGTTAATGTGCTCATAGGACTCCTCCCTGGCAGCAAGTTTGAAAAATACCTTTGATACATGCTTGCACGTAATTTGTCTGAGATGTTACTGTAATAATATAAGCACAAAGAAAGTCACACATCCTATTCTGTACACTCAATAAAGTTCTGAGTTTCTGCCCTTTTGGGTACTGAGATGGCATCTTTCATGAAAAGTTTATTGGAAGTAAATGTGAATATTCTAGCAGCCAACTCAGCTGCCAAGCCAAAGCAGGGTCACAGAAATTTGCCCCTCAGCATCTTAGCACAAGACAAGTTTGGAATCAGAATCCTAGAGCGAGATATTGGCTCTGTTACCTAGACTCTATACTCTATTTAAAGGTGGAACTACCCAAACAACACTTCTAGCAAGTCCACACATTTGAAGACCACTCATTTCAATGATGACAAAATTCTAACATCCACTCAATTAATCAAAGCCTTTAGTGCAGATCAGACATAAGGAATGTTTAAGTCCCTCTCCTACCAGCTGTCTCTAGAGTGTAGACTTTATTTAGAACTTTCAGATGCCAATTAACCATCCTTTTGGTGTATAATTTGTGATTAGAGTACTTCAAATATTAACTAACTGCTTCTGAAGTACAGATAAAAACCAACTAACACAGATTTTTCAGTGTAGAAATGTTTTAAAGGAAATAACAAACAATATAGCAAATAGATACCATTGGGCAGAGCATGGCCTCCTAGGACGTTGGCTCAGGTCACTTCCTCATCTGTACATGAAGCACATTATATTGTCCTCCTACACTATTTCTGTAAGACAAACCTGCATACAAAACAAAACATTAATGCAAAATCATCATAAACAAACCATAAAATGCCATCATATTATAGAAACCATATTATATTTGTAGATCTCTAATTACCCATTGTCTTATAAAACCTACATTTAATTTCTAAGAAAGCATTCAGCTTATTGAATAACCCTATTGGCAGCTCAGCGGCATGCTATTCTTTCTAAATTTACCATTTCCTTTTGCTTCCTAGAGCAGTTTAAAGGGTTTGCAAATCGAAGTCCATGCCCTTGGAAGCACTCAGTGCAAAGCACTCTGTGTCATTATACTGTGACATTTGCTCTTCCCTGACACCATCCACCTTCAGAACGTCTTTCTGCAGGAAGAGAAACCTTTCTACAGGAAGAGAAACCACTCTCACACCCTTACTCAGGAAGGGGTCCAGCCTGTCAATCTCAGTCCATTCATTATGAGCCAATGAATGCGACCATAACTTTCAGGCTGCCCTGGGAAGACTTGAGAAGGAAAATCTAGGGTGACTGTAGGAAGGCTGTACCCATCTGGCTGAAGATTATTGGCAATTATCCAGTTTTTAAAGCAGGGAAGAATCTATTTTTATGAGGCTTATTGGTGGCTAATTGCTTGAAATGTTTGACAGAACACAATTTCTCAGGCATTCAATCAGCTCTCAGTATCTTTCCTTTTCTAATGTGGGCACAACCCTTTACAATTGTTTCCAAAGGACTGTCCATAATATTTTATCGGGAAGGAATTTCATTGTATTGTTTGAAATAGAAGGGCAATTAGATGCCGTTAAGATGAAAAACATAGGCACTTCACTGAAATGATTATTTCAGTGTATTATAATAAGATTCATGTGTAATGCAGTCATTTGAAAGATCGTTCAAAAACTAAGCTCTTCTATTAAAATCTCTGCTTTGTAATAAATACAAAAATAAAATTTTATGACTGACATCTTACACATAAGTTAGGAATCCATTAACTGATTAAATCAGCTAGAAAGTGCTTTAAAAAAAAAAAAAGATGAGATACTTCAAGTGATTTATCCAAGTAGAAAGAAATGGAAAAACATGACAAGAAGGTTCTGGGAAGAAGCTGGAGAAGACAACCTAAGTGTATCTCAGAATGCTAACCAAGTTAGGTAGGAACTAGCTAGAATTCCTAGAATTCTAGGAATTCTAGAATTCTAGGAATCCTATCTAACCAAGTTAGATAGGAACTAGCTAGAATTCCTGGAACGGTGCTCAGAGAGACTGAAAGCTATCCGTATAGGACTATAGCAGTTGGGTGGGGTTTGTTTTTGTTTAAACGCCTACAAATTATCTGATACTCCTCTCATCAAGAGGGGTGTCTCTGCCTCCTCTCCTTGGGTGCAGGTGGGCCTGACTGCTTCAACCAATACCAGCACCATGTGACTTCTGAGGTGGGCTGGAAACAGCCGGATAGCTTCCATCTGGTTTTGTTGGGATGTTTGCTCTGAGGGAAACCAGCTGCCTTTAAAGAACTCTGATGACTCTGGGACTGTCCCACTGGAGAGGCCATGTGTAGACGCTCTTGTCAGCCAATAGGGAGCATTAGTGGCCAGCCATGTGACAAGCCATCTTGGACATCTTGTCCAGTTGAAATTGCAAACAACTGTGACTCCAGTAGACATCTGACCAATTACCTGAGAAGTGCCAAGTGAGAACCATCCAGCCAAGCCCTCAGAATTTCTGTCCCTAGGATAATTTGTCTTACAGCAAAGGTAACAAGAACAATGATGATTCATGGACCTACAAGAAAACTGGGTACAAATGTTATAAACTAGAATATTCTGTGAACTACGTTAGGCAAACTTAAAAAAAAAAAAGAAAAAGTCGACTTGTCTGGTTCTGGCAAACTGTCCTAACAACCATGGAACCTTCTTTTCTTTCCCGATCCAGAAAAGTCTTTCTGTCCTCCAGACATCAAATAAAACTGAAGCAAATTACCCCTTAATTCTGGAATCATTTTTTTCACATTTCATTTTACTAAAAGTCTCTCTGAGGACTAACATATTTTCTCAAAACATATAGATTTGAGATGGGAAGAAAATTTTTATTTGAAAGGAATTTACTGTTTTCAAGCCCAAACTGAATCAAATCCTCCTCAGTTCCTCCTGAACTAAACCTTTTTCACTAATAACAGTTTTATTCTTAAAGGTTTCACTAGCTCTGAATCAGGTTCTATTGTGACTCATGTGGTGCGTGGGCAGGAACTAAAGACTTTCTAGAAGGGTAAGTTACTACAGGGAAAACATCCCAAATGCTTTTGAAAAGGAAGTTGTAACAGTTATAAAACATCCATGGCACAATCCGCAGGCAGGCCTAGGAGTACTGTATGAAGGATTAGCAGCAAGTCATGATTAGAAAAGGAATAAACTGGAAAATAACATTTTATAAAGAGGGTTTGAACAAAGATCTTAGGCTCACCAAAAAACATCTGACAGTTGGCCTAAGAGGAAGATAGTTGCTGTAGAATTGCCAGGGGTTGAAAGGAAAGCTGAAGTACAGAGCCATAAAATCAGACTAATACGGCGTCCTGTAGTGCTTGAAGGCAGACCTCTCCTGCGTGATTATGCTGCCCACAGAGCATTAGAAGGACTCCAGATGAATCAGGCTGACCAAGCCTTTGGTCTGTGCAGAGCAGAAATGTGGCAAAACGGCAACATTGAAAAATTATCTTTCTTGTCTTCCCTGCTTTTCCTTTCTGCAATTGACCACCCTCCCCCCCCCACCCCCGAAATACACGGACCCATGTGCCCATTCCACTTAACCATCCCCTCTGACCAAGTGGGTATGACTTATTTGGTTAACAGTCCTTTTTAAGGGATGGTTTCCATAATGGAATTTCTTTCCAACTCTGCCCCGTCCCCACTCATCACAAGCTGTTCTCCAATATCCCCTTCTCCGAGTGCTCAAATCCCTTTGCAACTCTGTTAGGGAAATGATCCAAATTCTTTATCTAAGTATTTAAGAATATCCCTAACTTAACCCATCTTATAGCTGTTTCTCAATCTTTCCTTTAGACAAAGCAGATATTCTTGTTTCTTCTGCTGTCGTTCACCGTGTTTTTGTCTGTGCCTTGCTCACAACATGAAATGCCCCCCTCCTACTCCACACATACCTAAGTCCACCTTTCTCTCAAGGCCCACATCAAATCTGACCACCTCCATGAAGCATTCTCCTCTCCTGGCAAACGTTAGCGGTCATGTCCTCCTCTGAATTCTAAATCGCTCACCTAGCACTGAGCCTGTGCTGTGTTTTAATGTTATTTCCGTATTTATATTGTTCTTTCTCCATGTGGGCCAGTGACAATAGTATGCATCTCTGACATCTCTGATGCACCATGCTTTGCACTCAACCTCTAGCAGACAACAATAATGCTTCGATCAAGAGATCATCCATACCAAAAGTTCGTAGGTACTCTTCCTAGGGAGGTAATACATTTAAGTCCTACTGTTCTTATTGTTTTCAACAATACAGTAACTCTTAGGGGTATGTCTAAGGAGATTTTTTTTAGCCCCTTAGCAGCCAAATGGAGATAGATTGGGGCAGCTCAGCTCACCCTTTAGATCAGAGTACATCTTCTTGAACAATTTATGGTCCCATCATGGCATGTATGTCCTCATGATTAGGACAGAAACCTGTGCATTTTCGCAAATTCCCTCGACCACCTCCTCCTTTTTCTCACTTGATTGGCATCCTACCTATATCAGGTCACCCTTCCACTTACGGACTTTAGAACATTGTAGTGCAGAGTATGGAATCTGGCCAATCTGAGTGGCTGTTGAGGGGGAAGCTGGTGCTTCCTGTAGAGTGAACCTTGATGAGTGAGAAATAGATCTGAATGGGATGAAGACAGATAAATTCTCCCTCCTCTTTTTTGCCTCTTAGCTACTCCAGGGTGTGATTTCTCTTTATAACTCTCCCAGGAGATGTCCTGGATGTTGAATGGGCACACCTGCTGAACAGCCAGCTTTGTCCCTTTTCTCTTTGTAGTTCAGTGAAGTGGTGACTGGTGTGGTGATACATTGTATCACTTCCCATCATCCTTGCTTATTTCTTTTTCCTTTACTCTTCCTGCTTTGGGTTTGCAGCTCCCTTAAAAAAGGGTTAGCACTTTAATCCTTGTCTCAGGCTCTGTTTTCTGGAGTACCCAGGCTAAGATAGTTCCTTTTATTAATCATCACATTTTACTATTGAGATTTGGAGTTTCACTTCACAGAATGGGGTAAAAATAAAAGCCTTCCTGTACTATCCAGTAGTTAAATATTTATCCAGTTTATTATTTATCCACTAGTTCAATACTCGAGCTCCCATCTGCCCATTTAATTAAAAGTCTGCCTTTTTTTCTGGAATCTTCATCCTCTTATGGACTCCAGATCTTGCTAATGCACAGAGAGCCAGACCTTGACATTCCTGAATCACGAATGGAATCAGGATAATCCCTTGAAGCTAGGAGACCTCATAAGTGTGGGAGGTTGTTGTCTGCTAAGATCCATTCTCCTCTTCTTACTTAATTATGTAGTTTTAGTGGGGTACATAACTGTCTTAAGACTGCCTTTCCCAGGAGCACCTGGGTGGCTCAGTTGGTTAAGCATCTGCCTTTGGCTCAATCATGATCCCAGAATCCCGGGATCAGCCCATATTGGGCTTTCTGCTCAGTGGGGAGTCTGCTTCTCCCTCTCCCTCTGCTCCTCTCCCTGCTCATGCTCTCTCACTTCTCATTTACTGTCTCTCTCTCTCAAATAAAGGAATAAATTCTTTTTTTTTTTTTCCAAAAAGACTACGTTTCCCAGCATCTCTTGCATCTGGGATCTGGATAATCACATTACTGTTCTGGCCAATGGGATATGAGCACAAGTAATATGTGTGCCATTTCCAGCCCTTGCTTTTAAAAGAATTGGCATATATATCTCTGGCCATTTTCTCTTCCCTTCTGGCCAAGACATAAAATCGGAGTAGCTTTCTTGTCCTGAGATGGCAGCCACAAATTGAGAATGACAGCTGTTCAAATAGCCCTGGACAGCTTACCTGTGGAATGTTACATATGAGAGAAATACATTTCCATCTTGCTCAAGATACTGTATTTTGGGGTTTCTCTTATGACAGCAGTCTAACCTATCCCCTGTTTAATATAATACACACCAGATCCTGGTTGCTGCTGTCACCAAACTTAGAGGTGCATTTTTGTGCCATGTCCCCATGCCTGCTGCTGGTGTTTGAGTCTGTTGTCAGCATCTGCTGAAACCCAGCATCCTGAAGATGTGTTCCCCTGTGCGACTCACTAAGTTCTTATTTCTGGTCAGGCCAGCTCAGTCCTTCTAAACAAGCTTGGGAAGAAATGAGTCCTCTGTGGAAGACTCTGCTAGTGGCTAGTTGTTGGACCATTATGTATTCTCCCCCTTTCCCTTAGAAATAGAAACCATTTTGTAATGGAGTGGCATTTGCCATTCTCCCTCAACCCAATACAGATTTTGCCCAAAGTAAAGAAGCTCCTTGCATCTGAGGATGAGCATCTGATACGGTTTTGGAAGAAATCTTTGGAGACTTCAAGGAGATTTTAATTTCCCAATATAGGCACCTCCATTTCCACCTTGTCACTTCCTTTTTCCTTCTTGGAATGGAAAGCAGATATGAGGCCTGAGCTGGAGCAGCCATTTTGCCACTTTGAGGAATCAAGTCTGATGCTTGGGATGGCAGAGCAGGAGGATAGAAAGATCCCGAAACACTAATGGCATCAGGAAGCCACTTCACCAGTCTTAGACTGTCTGGCCAGCCTGTTTCCATATGAGGAAAAGTAAATCCCAATTTCGTTCTGCTTCCAGAGTCAGGATTCCATTACATGCAAGAGAAGCAACCTCTAATGCCCTGCCAGAAGCCCTGGGTTCCTTTCAAGAATTCGTCAAGTTGTACCCATCAGCCTTCAACTTATACTGCAATTATTTTCCCCAGAACAAAACAGGCAAACAAAATTAAAGTTCTACCTTATGAAAAATGCAGTACACTGAAATTACTTGTTTAATGCTTGTATTTCCTCCCAGACTCTAAGCCCCATGAGGCAGGAACCATGTTGGTCTTGTTCACTGCCTTATTCTCAGTGCCTAGCACTCTGCCTGGCATATGTCCCCAATGATATTTTAGATGGAACAAGGACTAAATGAAAGAATTTCAACACACTAAATGTGTTAAATTCACATTTGGATTTCATGAAGGACTGAATGAAAGAACTTCAACACACTAAGTGAAAGAATTTACTTTTTTTCACTATTACTGACTTACTTAAATTACTCATTATTGAAAGGCCACTCATTCATACACTTATTCATTCATTCATTTATCCAACATTAATTGATGTGATATGCACAGTGGTATAGGCACCATACCATTGAGGGCAAAGTCACTGCCCCCAGTGAGCTTAACTTCTAGTGGGAGGAACAAACCAGTAACTCTTACACAGAAAAAGAAGAGTTTCAGAGAGTGATAAGTAGAGTAGGCAGTGGAACTACTGCTAGTAGTAGTAGTAATATTACTATTTCTACTACTTCCTGGAATATTCCAGGAAGGCCATATTTCAGCACAATTCACGGTCCTCAACATGGCTTATACCTTAATCAATTCAACCTCAGCAGTTCAAGTCCTGAGAGTGAGTTGTTTTCTAAGGGATGAAGTGGTCAGTTTTCCTTCTGAAATTTAGGATCATATGCATTTCTGAAGAAAATAAAAGGCAGAGAAAGAGGAGAGAGAAAGAGAGAAGGAGGGAAGAAGGAAGGAAGGAGAGGAGTGTGGGAGCGAAAGGAGGAGTTTCATCCTACTGGAAAGCACACCTCCTCCTCTGTAGCCACAGAGAGATGCTCTGGGGGTGAGAAACAAGGCCAGAGGGGAGGGTCTTTGAAAGGAGCTGGTACTGGAAACAATAGCTAATACCCCACAAGAACAGCTTTTGAACTCTCCCATGTTCTAAAGAATGTACTACATTATTAATGCTGCAGCCCCTGTTTATGTTTCAAACCCTTCAAAAGCCTCAATCCTCGTTCCTCCTCAAATCCACTCTGAGCCCTGCTGACCCCCCAGGGGAGCCCTCAAATGAAATATGAGGAGAACCACCAAGATTTTCCCCATGGGCTCTGCCCTCTTTCCACCACTCGATCTCCCCAAACGGTAAGCTGCCTCCCTTAGAACTAGCTCTTGCAAGAATTGCAGGGAAGAATATTTTTCATTTCTAACATCCAGAGATGGCTGTCCTATGGCCTTGCTCAGGCTTTCTAGAAATCAATGTCATATATCTTTAGTATATACCGAGTTAGTTCAGCAGCTTCATGAAGGAAAGAAAAATGGACTTGGTCATGTTAGTGAAGTAGAAATATTCATTTTCTTTAGTGTTGGCTAAACCACTATTCGTTTACAACGTCAGTAGAATTTCTTCCCGTGGGTGAGTTAGAATGGCCAGGGTTAAGGGGAATGGATGAAACTGAGCTCAGCTGAGGGTCATACTGAGGGAGGGAGATGGCACTGGAGAGAAAGTTGCGACTGGCCATGTGTCCGCTTCCACGGGATGGGAAGAGCAGAACCAGGGTAAGGCAAGTGAGGCAGCTAGGACACACCGAGTAAGGAGACATCTCACTCCTGGGCGCTGGCCCTGCTCTTGTACACCCTGGCACGGTGTGTCCAGGCACCCCTGCCTCAAGCTCCTAGTTCTGGCTCCTGGGAATCGAGTTCTGTCGGGGCTGCAAGAGAGTGAGAAGAGCCAGACACAGATTGTCTTGGTCCTGACAAAATGGGTATGAAGAGGTGGAAAACAGGGTTGGTGAACAGCTGCTCAACAGCTTTACTATGAAAACAGAATAGACCTCATTCTCTGGCTGAGAAGAACGAAGTACGTCTTGGCTTCGAAGGGACAGGACCACTCTCCTGAGAGAAGAGGAGGGCTGGTTATAAAAATGCAGCCTTGGAGGAGGAGTCTAGATGGCAGAGAAGTAGCAGGCTGAGATGACATCGGGTAGCAGGAGATCAGCTAGACAGCTTATCTAACCATTGCGAACACCTACAAATCCAACGGGAAATCAAAGAGAAGAAGAGCAACAATTCTAGAAACAGAAAATCAATCACTTTCTGAAAGGTAGGACCTGCAGAGAAGTGAATCCAAAGCTACGGGAAGACAGACCGCGGTGGGAGGGGCCGGCTCCCGGCAAGCAGAGGAGCAATGGAGCACAACATCAGGACTTTTAAAAGTCTGTTCCACGGAGGGACATCGCTCCAGAGGCTGAAGCGGGGGGAAGCCCCCGCGGGGTCAGCGTAACCCCAGGTCCCGCGGGGTCACAGAAGGACCGGGGGTGTCTGAGTGCCGCAGAGCTCACAAGTATTAGAGCGGGGAAGCCGGCTATAGCAACAAAGCCGAGGAGTGAGCTCTCAGCTCGGGGTTGCAGGCTGGGTGGGCTCAGAGTGTGGCTGAAGGCCACGGAGACAGCAGCAGCCGGGCACTTTTCTCCAAGTGCGAGCGATTGACTGCTTTCCTCCAGGTGCGACTGGAGGCCAGGGAGGCGGGGGCGGTTGGGCGCTTTTCTCTGAGGGCACACTGAGGAGCGGGACCCTGAGCTCTCGGCTCCTCCAGGCCGGAGACTGGGAGGCCGCCATCTTCATTCCCGTCCTCCAGAACTCTACGGAAAGCACTCAGGGAACAAAAGCTCCCCAAAGCAAACCTGAGCAGATTACTTAGCCCGGCACTTGGCAAGGGCAGTGCAATTCTGCCTGCAGCAAAGACACTTGAGAATCACTACAACAGGCCCCTCCCCCAGAAGATCAACAAGAAACCCAGCCAAGACCAACTTCACTCACCAAGAACAGTGGAATTCTAGAGGAGGAGAAAGCAAATCTTATCTGGACAAAATGACAAGGCGAAAAAAACTCACCACAAAAAAAAGAACAAGAGGCCGTAACAAAGGCTGGGGACCTAATCAATATGGACATTGGTAATATGACAGATTTAGAGTTCAGAATGATGATTCTCAAGGTTCTAGCCGGGCTCGAAAAAGGCATAGAAGATATTAGAGAAACCCTCTCTGGAGAGATAAAAGCCCTTTCTGGAGAAATAAAAGAACTAAAATCTAACCAAGTTGAAATAAAAAAAGCTATTAATGAGGTGCAATCAAAAATGGAAGCTCTTACTGCTAGGATAAATGAGGCAGAAGAAAGAATTAGTGACATAGAAGACCAAATGACAGAGAATAAAGAAGCTGAGCAAAAGAGAGACAAACAAATACTGGACCAAGAGGAGAGAACTCGAGAGATAAGCGACACCATAAGATGACACAACATTAGAATAATTGAGATTCCAGAAGAAGAAGAAAGAGAGAGGGGGGCAGAAGGTATATTGGAGACAATTATTGGAGAGAATTTCCGTAATATGGCAAAGGGAACAAACATCAAAATCCAGGAGATGCTAAGAATGCCCCTCAAAATCAATAAAATTAGGTCCACACCTCGTCACCTGATAGTAAAATTTACAAGTCTTAGCGACAAAGAGAAAATCCTGAAAGCAGCCCAGGAAAAGAAGTCTGTAACATACAAGGGTAAAAACATTAGATTGGCAGTGGGCCTATCCACAAAGACCTGTCAGCCCAGAAAGAACTGGCATGATATATTCATAGCACTGAATGAGAAAAACATGCAGCCAAGAATAATATATCTGGCTAGGCTATCATTGAAAATAGAAGGAGAGATAAAGAGCTTCCAGGACAAACAAAAGCTGAAAGAATTTGCAAACACCAAACCAACTCTACAGGAAATATTGAAAGGGGTCCTCTAAGCAAAGAGAGACCCTAAAAGTAGTAGATCAGAAAGAAACAGAGACAATATACAGGAACAGTCACCTTACAGGCAATACAATGGCAATAAATTCATATCTCTCAGTAGTTACCCTGAATGTTAATGGGCTAAATGCCCAATCAAAAGACACAAGGTATCATAATGGATAAAAAAACAAAACTCATCAATATGCTGCCTACAAGAAACTCATTTTAGACCCAAAGACACCTCCAGATTTAAAGTGAGGGGGTGGAAAACAATGTACCATGCTAATGGACATCAGAAGAAAGCTGGGGTGACAATCCTTATATCAGATCAATTAGATTTTAAGCCAAAGACTATAATAAGAGATGAGGAAGGACACTATATCATACTCAAAGGGTCTGTCCAACAAGAAGACCTAACAATCTTAAATATCTATGCCCCTAACATGGGAGCAGCCAACTATAGAAACCAATTAATAGTAAAATCAAAGAAATACATCAACAGTAATACAATAGTAGGGGACTTTAACACTCCCCTCACTGAAATGGACAGATCATCTAAGCAAAAGATCAACAAGGAAATAAAGGCCTTAAATGACACATTGGACCAGATGGACATCACAGATATATTCAGAACATTCCATCCCAAAGCAACAGAATATACATTCTTCTCTAGTGCACATGGAACATTCTCCAGAATAGACCACATCCTGGGTCATAAATCAGGTCTCGGGCGCCTGGGTGGCTCAGTGGGTTAAAGCCTCTGCCTTCGGCTCAGGTCATGATCCCAGGGTCCTGGGATTGAGCTCCACATCGGGCTCTCTGCTCAGCAGGGAGCCTGCTTCCTCCTCTCTCTCTGCCTACTTGTGATCTCTGTGAAATAAATAAATAAAATATTTTAAAAAAAATAAATCAGGTCTCAACCAGTATCAAAAGATTGGGATCATTCCCTGCATATTTTCAGACCACAATGCTCTGAAGCTAGAACTCAATCACAAGAGGAAATTTGGAAAGAATGCAAATACATGGAGACTAAACAGCATCCTTCTAAAAAGTGAATGGGTCAACCAGGAAATTAAAGAAGAATTGAAAAAATTCATGGAAACAAATGATAATGAAAACACAATGGTTCAAAATCTGTGGGACACAACAAAGGCAATCCTGAGAGGAAAATATATAGTGGTACAAGCCTTTCTCAAGAAACAAGAAAGGTCTCAAATACACAACCTAACCCTACACCTAAAGGAGCTGGAGAAAGAACAACAAAGAAAGCCTAAACCCAGCAGAAGAAGAGAAATCATAAAGATCAGAGCAGAAATCAATGAAATAGAAACTAAAAAAACAATAGAACAAATCAACAAAACTAGGAGCTGGTTCTTTGAAAGAATTAATAAGATTGACAGACCCCTGGCCAGTCTTATCAAAAAGAAAAGTGAAAGGACCCAAATAAATAAAATCATGAATGAAAGAGGAGAGATCACAACCAACACCAAAGAAATACAAACAATTATAAGAACATACTATGAGCAACTCTATGCCAACAAATTAGACAATCTGGAAGAAATGGATACATTTCTAGAGACATATAAACTACCACAACTGAGCCAGGAAGAAATAGAAAGCCTGAACAGACCCATAACCAGTAAGGAGATTGAAACAGTCATCAAAAATCTCCAAACAAACAAAAGTCCAGGACCAGACGGCTTCCCAGGGGAATTCTACCAAACATTTAAAGAAGAACTAATTCCTATTCTCCTGAAACTCCCAAAAAATAGAAATGGAAGGAAAACTTCCAAACTAATTCTATGAGGCCAGCATCACCTTGATCCCAAAACCAGACAAGGATCCCATCAAAAAAGAGAATTACAGACCAATATCCTTGATGAACACAGATGTGAAAATTCTCACCAAAATACTGGCCAATAGGATCCAACAGAACATTAAAAGGATTATTCACCACGACCAAGTGGGATTTATTCCAGGGCTGCAAGGTTGGTTCAACATCCGCAAATCCATCAATGTGATACAATACATTAATAAAATAAAGAGTAAGAACCATATGATACTCTCAATAGATGCTGAAAAAGCATTTGACAAAGTGCAGCATCCCTTCCTGATTAAAACTCTTCAAAGTGTAGGGATAGAGGGCACATACCTCAATATTATCAAAGCCATCTATGAAAAACCCACCGCAAATATCATTCTCAATGGAGAAAAACTGAAAGCTTTTCCACTAAGGTCAGGAACACGACAAGGATGTCTGTTATCACCACTGCTGTTCAACATAGTACTAGAAGTCCTAGCCTCAGCAATCAGACAACAAAAAGAAATTAAAGTCATCCAAATTGGAATTGGCAGAGAAGAAGTCAAACTATCACTCTTTGCAGATGATATGATACTATATGTGGAAAACCCAAAAGGCTCCACTCCAAAACTGCTAGAACTTGTACAGGAATTCAGTAAAGTGTCAGGATATAAAGTCAATGCACAGAAATCAGTTGCATTTCTTTACACTAACAACAAGACAGAAGAAAGAGAAATTGAGGAGTCAGTCCCATTTACAATTGCACCCAAAACCATAAGATACCTAGGAATAAACCTAACCAAAGGAAAGAATCTATACTCAGAAAACTATAAAGTACTCATGAAAGAAATTGAGGAAGACACAAAGAAATGGAAAAATGTTCCATGCTCATGGATTGGAAGAACAAATATTGTGAAAATGTCTATTCTACCTAAAGCAATCTACACATTTAATGCAATCCCTATCAAAATCCCATCCATTTTTTTTTTCAAAGAAATGGAACAAATAATCCTAAAATTTATATGGAACCAGAAAAGACCTCGAGTAGCGAAAGGAATATTGAAAAAGATAGCCAAAGTCGGTGGCATCACAATTCCAGACTTCAAGCTCTATTACAAAGCTGTCATCATCAAGACAGTATGGTACTGGCACAAAAACAGACATATAGATCAATGGAATAGAATAGGGAGCCCAGAAATAGACCCTCAACTCTATGGTCAACTAATCTTTGACAAAGCAGGAAAGAATGTCCAATGGAAAAAAGACAGTCTCTTCAACAAATCATGTTTGAAAAATTGGACAGCCACATGCAGAAAAATGAAACGGGACTATTTCCTTACACCACACATGAAAATAGACTCAAAATGGATGAAGGACCTCAATGTGAGAAAGGAATCCATCAAAATTCTTGAGGAGAATGCAGGCAGCAACCTCTTTGACCTCAACCACAGCAACTTCTTCCTAGGAACATTGCCAAAGGCAACAGAAGCAAGGGCAAAAATGAACTATTGGGATTTCATCAAGATCAAAAGCTTTTGCACAGCAAAGGAAACAGTTAACAAAACCAAAAGACAACTGACAGAATGGGAGAAAATATTTGCAAATGACATTTCAGATAAAGGGCTAGTATCCAAAATCTATAAAGAGCTTAGCAAACTCAACACCCAAAGAACAAACAATCCAATCAAGAAATGGGCAGAGGACATGAACAGACATTTCTGCAAAGAAGACATCCAGATGGCCAACAGACACATGAAAAAATGTTCCACATCACTCAGCATCAGGGAAATACAAATCAAAACCACAATGAGATACCACCTCACACCAGTCAAATGGCTAAAATTAACAAGTCAAGAAATGACAGATGCTGGCGAGGATGCGGAGAGAGGGGAACCCTCCTACACTGTTGGTGGGAATGCAAGCTGGTGCAACCACTCTGGAAAACAGTATGGAGGTTCCTTAAAAACTGAAAATAGAGCTACCCTGTGACCCAGCGATTGTACTACTGGGTATATATCCTAAAGATACAAACGTGGTGCTCCGAAGTGCACCCGAATATTTATAGCAGCAATGTCCACAATAGCCAAACTATGGAAAGAACCTAGATGTCCATCAACAGATGAATGGATAAAGAAGATGTGGTATATATACACAATGGAATACTATGCAGCCATCAAAAGAAGTGAAATCTTGCCTTGCGATGACATGGATGGAACTAGAAGGTATTATGCTTAGCGAAATAAGTCAATTGGAGAAAGACAACTATCATATGATCTCCCTGATATGAGGAAGTAGAGATGCAATGTGGGGGGTGAGGGGGGTAGGAAAAGAAAAAATGAAAGAACATGGGATTGGGAGGGAGACAAACCATAAAAGACTCAATCTCAAAAAACAGACTGAGGGCTGCTGGGGGGAGGGGGGATAGGAGAGTGGTGGGGATATGGACATTGGGGAGGGTATGTGCTATGATGAGTGCTGTGAAATGTGTAAACCTGGCAATTCACAGACCTGTACCCCTGGGGATAAAAATATATGTTTATTAAAATAAATTAATTAATTAATTTTAAAAAATGCAGCCTTTCAGTTTGGCACAGTCCCTCTCACTCATGATCTCTCTTTTCCACACCGCACCTATCACCAGAATAAAATAATACGAAAAAGTCATAAAATGAAGTGGGGGAAGGAAATATGTCTGAACTGTTGAGAGAGGGAGCAGGATTCTCCATAAGAGATTAAGACTCCACGGGCACCCAGGTGGCTCAGCCCTTGGGCATCTGCCTTCAGCTCAGGTCATGATCCCAGGATCCTGGGACTGAACCCTGCATCGAGCTCCCTGTTCAGCGAGGAGTCTGCTTCTCCCTCTCCTGCTGCCTCTCCCCCTGCTTGTTCACATTCTCTTTCTCTCTGTCAAATAAATAAATTATCAAAAAGGGGGGGCGGGGATTGAAGAATCCAATCAAGAATAAGGATTCTTAACCAAAAAACCTCCAATCCCTAAACAACCACCCTCAGGTGGAGTGCTCACGCCCTCTTGAGAACCCCGCCCTCATGCTCTTGACCTTGAAGACACTGTGCTTTCTTCTTTACCTCTTCATGTAAGGATTTGTGTTTCTCCTGCTGGATTGCAAACTCCTGGAGGGTAGAGACCATTTCACCTTTGCCCATATTCCTTTGAGATACAGCAGAGACCCTGACACAGTGTGTGCTGTGGGACTTACTCCTGGAGGGTAGAGACCATTTCACCTTTGCCCATATTCCCTTGAGATACAGCAGAGACCCTGACACAGTGTGTGCTGTGGGACTTACTCCTGGAGGGTAGAGACCATTTCACCTTTGCCCATATTCCCTTGAGATACAGCAGAGACCCTGACACAGTGTGTGCTGTGGGACTTAATTTCAATGGTGGGACGCAGCACAGTGACACTAGGGACAAGAGAAAGCAGACCTCTGTGTTACAGGCTGGCCATATAGAGAGTTGTACCCAGGGACAGGGGACAGGGTAACATGGAGTTGGAGTTATAAGGGGCAGCTTATATATGACAAGTGGGATAGGCTTAGCTAGGTTTCTCTGGCTCCCTGTGGATTGGTCAACTTGAGTAATTTCATGGGCTCTGGGGCACAGCGGCTGTCCTTAGTACTTGCCTGGTACTTGTCCTTAGGGCAACAAGGCCAGTACCCAGCACCATGGAGTCTGAGAGCCCCTAAGGGAAGTGGCTGACAGGGTGGATTTAATGAGCTGCTCAAAAGGGGGAACTGACAGCCTCTAGCTAGAGCCCCAATACAAGCTGAAGACAGCATTCAGAATAAAATAAAAATTATATTATAGGTGCTTAATATTACTTTAGTATCTGCTGAAGTCTTGCATTGATTTATAAAGCCTGAAATCCCTTTCTCTGAGCTTTGTCTGAGCTGACTTAGGCCAGAGTTCAGAAGCTTGAATCGTAAATGCCCCTGAATGAAAGAAACTGCGTCAAACTCAGCTGATTAGAAAAGTAGAAGCTCAGACGAGAGCCTGCACAGGAAGAAACTTTGAACGTAGCTTTTACACACAGACAAGGGCTTCTTCACTGTTTTGCCCAAGACCAAGCCTGGCCTAAAGAAGGGCAATTTAGGGGCAATGTCTGGTAGAATGAAGGGACAAGCAAGTCCAACAAACACTATTGTGGACTCTTTGGGAAGAAGAACCAGAGAGTCCAAGGAGCAAAAACCATCCTTATTCAAATTATACAGATTTTCTATTTCCTTCACTGCTTCCATTAAACCTGCCAAAAGATCCTACCAGGCATTAACTATAACCTTCGGGTCAACTTTCTTTTCTCCTGGGCAGAAAGCATTTGCACTGCAACAGCGTGAGATTCATTTGTAATGCTCCTGGTTTTCTACACCACAACTTCCACCTTTACAGAGTTGTAAAATCACGGAATCAATCAAAATAGGAAAATCAAACAAAGGCAAACATCCCTAGCAAATCCAGTCATCCTGACACAGGATAGACTTGTTCAACCACACCCAGCACAGCATGGAAAGTGCATCCAGTAATCCCATTTGCCAATTTCCAAATTTGGAATAATTTTTCATGACAAACTACGTCTTTTAAAAGTGCTGTTCAGAAAGCGTAAACTCAAATAGACATTTGTACACCAGTGTTTGTAGCAGCCTTATTCATAATGGCCAAAAGGAGGAAACAACCCAATGCCCATCAGTAGATGAATGGATAAATAAAATATGATACATTCACACAATGGAACATTATTCAGCTATAAAAAGGAAGGACACAGGCTACTCATGGATGAACCTCAGGGACATTATGCTCAGTGAAATAAGCCAGACACAAAAGGACAAATACTGCAATATCCCCCTTATATGAAACACCTAGAATAGTCAAGTTCATAGAGACAGAAAGTGAAATCATGGTTACCAGCTGCTAGGCAGAGGAAGGAATGCGGAATTAATGTTTAATGAGACAGAGTTTGAGGTGCTGAAAATATTCTGGAGACGGGCAGTAGTGATGGTTGCTTGACCACATGAATGTATTTAATGCCACTGAGTTATACACTTAAAAATGGTTAAAATGATAAATTTTATGTTGTGAATATTTTACCACACTAAAAAGGAAGGAGGAATGAAAGAACGAAGGAAGAATGAAAAGAAGGAAGGAAAGGTAGGAGGGAAGGAGAGAAAAAATTGCTGTCCAGTTGCTGGGCTCGCTCTTAGTTTTGGGAGGATTTTTTTGTTTTTTTTTTTTTTTTTTTTTGTCTGCTACTGTGTGTCAGGCTGTGGGCGAAACACCTGTCATTTTATCTTCACAGCACTGTGAGGACTTACTCTTCTGGTTTTCTAGATGAGAATACAGCGATCAGAGAGGTTAAGTCAGTTCCCTTTCACCACACAGCCGAGCGAGCTCTGTCTCCATTCAAAGCCTCTGCTCTTCACCAGTCCCCTTCACTGCCACCTGCTCCTCTTTCCAGTCAAATCTTTCACTTCTGAATAAGGCAGATTTCCAAATTAGCTATTGTATTTCCAAGTTCTTTCATTTTGTGCTTTCCGAGAGGGGGAATGAAAATAACTTTCTCCCCTGAATCCACAGTGAGTTTTTCCCCCATGAGGTCTTCCAGCTACGAGGCTCTAGTCTTGGTTTTTTTCTCCCCTTTCATAAGCTTCAGGCTCAGCATCCTTCCTAGTTGAGAACCGAGACAAGGGGTGTGTGGGGGGCGGAAAAGAGAAGGGACCAGGAAGTGGACGACATCCAGAAAAACCGATATTCCGAGTTATGTCTGGTAAAAAGATGCAACACCAGATACAGAAGCAGAATCTTGGTGGGATTCTAAAAAATAGAAGCTTAAGTCAATAGCCCTGAAGAAAGGAAGTTATGGCAAGGATAAAACTGCTGAATTTTAAAAAAAAGAGAAGAAGAAGAAGAAGAAAAAGAAAGAAAGAAAAGAAAAAAAAACCTCATTTCTGTAAGGGTTTGGAATAGATTTCATACATTTATACATAATATCACTTCAATTTTGCTAGATTCTGCCCAATTGTTACCATTTGATCGAAAACTCCCTGTAAGATCTAGAACGCCCTGGGGTTTTCAGAAAAAGGAAATGAATGGTTTGAGACCCCTCACACCAGGCGAGCCCCCCACCTCGGGGGAGATAAAGCATTTGAGCTGGAGGGAAGAGGCATGGCTCCCCAGTTCCTCCTGATTAGAGAATCAGCCCCAGCCGCTGCCACCGGGATCAGGCAGGCACAATCCTGGGAAACTGGGTGCCCCTCAGGCGGGAGGGTGGGATTGTCAGTGGGAGAAGGAAGCCTTGAGTCACCGAATCGATTCTTCTTTTATCCGATCCCGTGGGAGGAAGTGTGGAAAACTGCTCATTTTTCAGCTCCTCTTAGTGAGAGTACCAGGAGCTAGTGGCTGAGGAGAGGGGGCGGCGCTGTGTTCACTTGTAATTAGAACCAAAGAAACCTCCGTGTAAACCAGAGCCAGAGCCCCGCTGGGCGGCTGCCCACGACTGCTCCCGGCACAGCTGTCAAGGAGGGACGCCTGCCCTGTCGCTCCGCTCTCCTCCCCTCTCTCCTGCGCCACCCCCCGCGTCCCCACGCAGGTGGGGCTCAAATATGGTGCATCCGGAAAGAGTTGTTCGGGTTCAGCTGTAAGTGGGTGGTGGCAGGACATGATGAAAGATGCCCGAGGACGCTTCATCCAAGGGTGAGAAGTAGAGTGAGCGGGAGAGGACTGGAGGCTGCCAGCGAGGTCCCCTGGCACAGTAATTCAGGGGTGAGAGGAGGTCAGGATGACAGGCAAGGGAACAGCAAAAAAGAGGAAGGGGACGAAGGCAATCACCCAACCTGACGGCCGTCGCATGCGGTGGGGGACGAGACATATCCCGGTTTGGAGTTCGTGGGTGGACACCTGGGTCACAGGAACGTTCACATGCACATGTGCACAGGGAGGCAGGAGTAGAAATGGATTTTGAGAGGTGTCCAAAGAGGTGATATTTGGGGAGTGGGCTTCTTGAGAATGAGCTCTCAGAAGAGAAAAAAATTCAGAACGAAGAGCTATAAAGACCAAACTTTGGGATACCCAGTGCATGGTCTGAAGGGAGAAGAGTCGCCAAACACACCAAACACAGAGACAAATGAAGGAACACAAAAGCTGTTCAGGGACCAGCAAGAAAGGGATTTGGGTGTCTTGGGGAGGCAGCTTGGCTTCCATCAACTACACGTCTACGGTCTGGGTTGGCCTCCATTCTCGTGAGTGGAAGAAATGTTCTGCTTGGGGATTTTTCCCTTCCAGTCACTGGTTTCAGACTGTGGGTCTGGTTCAACCATTCTTACTACTGAACTCACCAAATAGCTCCTCACCCCTAAAGAGCACAGCCACTGAGAACAGTGTCTTGGTGGGGAAAGTTTTATACCTGGGCCATTCCGCCCTGACGGGACCAGCGGGAAGCCCCGGGTGGGGAAAGCCTCAGCAGAGCTGGGAAGCCCCTGAACCGTCTTCTCCGGCACTCCCACCTCCTCCCAGGGGGACTCCTCCCAGGAGGCAGTGCAGCCCTTAGCTGGGCCTCTCCGTGGACATTCCTGGCATCCTGAGCACACCCGGCAGTGGGCTGGACCCTGGCAGCTGCTCCTCGCATCGCTGCCTATAAGGTCTCCCCCTCCAGATTTTTTATGTCAGGGCTCCAGTGGGCCTGCAGGCCCTGGACGGTGACAGCAGCCAAGACCTGTAGCCTCTGAATCCTTTCCTCTGGGTACTCTTGGCACTTTTGATGTGCTTCCTGGATCCCGAGCGGGTATCACGCATGAAGGCACAAACCCAGCATGTTGGCTCTGGTGAATCTCAGACCCTCCAGACTTACTAGCAACAACTCCTTAAGCTCTTGCGTTGGTTACCTGGGTAGTGCACAGGGGCCATCTGCAAACATCACCTCCTACCCTTGCCTTTGAAGAACCTAGGGTACCTCCCAGGGAGGTAACGATGTCAGTTCCCTTTACTAACACTGAAGACCCTTCCATTTGGTTTTCCTCCCACACTGGAGGTGAATGAGACACATGTCATTGTTATCCTGACTCTACTCAGCTTTCTTCAGCCTTGTTGCAAAGGGACTAAGAGTTGAATGGGAAGATAAGGAAGGAAAAAAGTTAAAGATTAGTAGAGATGGTTTTGCCTTCTGTTGTATGGGATCGGGCACTGTGTCCTTGCAAAAGAAATCAACTGAGTGGGGCTCAAAGACGTGGGCGTGGACTTTATTCTTTGGTAAACCGTACTGCGTTAAGTTTTGATATGCTAAAGTGGTTTGAGAGGCTTTATCTAAAGGTTTTGCCTCAGTTTATTAGCAGGCATTCTATAACTCTCTTTCAAAATGGATATTTTACTTTTAACTTAGTACGTTGTGTCATTTTCCTTTGTTGGGAAAGCTTGTCAGGTTGGGTTTTAGTCTCAGCAGTGACTCTAGCAACAATGTCAAAGGCATCCTCCGCGCTACTGCTCACAGCACCAAGCTGATTTTCAAGGCAGATCTGGCACAGGAGCCCAGGAAGCAATACTTCCAAAATCAAGGCAGGTTTGCACACCTCTCCCAGCCTGAGTTCCCTAGAAGCACAGCCCGAGGCAAAAGCTTCTGTGCTGGTCCTTATTAAAGACTACAATCTCAGGGAAGTCAGAGTGAGGAGGATAAGGGGGAGCAGGAAAGGAGGAAGTGCTGGAGTCAGGCACTATCAACTGCTCAGTCTCAAACACTTGCCTTCTGAGGGGTGTAGGAAACCGCAGCTCAAAGCAGGCTGTCCCTGGAGGAAAGGAGGGCGTATCCACAGATCCCATCTCCTGTGAGTCAGAGGGCTGTCCCACAGGACATGAACCCCCATGCTTTTTTGGCCTTGGCACCCCAGCAGGTCTCACAGCAGAGCTCCTGCTCCCACCAACCAGGCTGCTGCAGGGCAGGAGTTAGAAGGAGCGCAGTAGAGCAGAAGGCTAAGGGACTGTGGAATTGTGCCCTCCTGAAAATAACTGGTGTCCTTGAGATGTTTGCTGGAGCTGTGGGGCCGTCAAAGGTCCCACAGACAGGAGAGATCAAGAGAACCAGAAATGATTCATGAAATGTATCTAACACAACATACCACAAGGTGTCTTTCTAGAACTTTCTTCCATACCTGCATTGTGTGATCACTTCATTACAAGGTCGAGATTTCAGGATGGCATGCCATCTGGTTTAAAACAGTACAATCAGCTGGATAAGTTTTCTGAAAAGGATTACAACTGGTTTAATAAGGGGGAATCCCTCACTGGAGTGTAAACACAAAATGAATCTGCTTTCCCTACCCGCTCCTACCAGGCTCTGGGGAATACCCCTTCCCATGGAGGAGTGAGCTTCTTTCATGTTATTTCAACTTAGCCCACACTTCTTCAATACTTTCCAGTTATCAAAGTCATCTTATTCTAGTCCTTTAGTTCAGTCCTGTGTATTTGAGTCTTTCCATTTCAAATTCAGTTCAAAGCTCTCCATCCATCCACCCCACCTCCACCAAACCCAGGTTGGATAAGAGTGTGACGGGGGCATTGTAGACTCTCCTGGACACCTCCACTCCTTTCCTGTGCTCCTGCCCCAACCCCTCCAGTGTCAGGGTGGAAGGAGGAAAGAGCAGGGAAATGGCATTGTCTCCATGAAGGCCTAGTAGACATATGACCCTGTCCATGGTTTGTTACAATTAGTGTTCTAGCTGTTTTCTATGTTCTGAATGGGGATGGTTGATGATCTCAACAGGCTTCATTGATGCGAGACACAGTTTCCCAAGGTGTGGGGGGGTCCCTTAAGAGGAGTGATCCCATCTTCAGGATGACCCCCCCAGGAGCAGTCCAAGCTGTACTTCTGGGAGGCCTGGGCTCTTTGCTTCTTGCTGTGATGGACCCCAGTGAGCCCTTTGCCCAATTCATCAATTTGAGAAGGAATCTGCCCCCATAAGGGGAACCTATTTCCTGTACCTCCAGGAACGGAAAATTTAAAAAACTGTCCTTGTTCCTGCCTTGCTTAGTGATCTGTCCTCCTCATCTCATCCACGGTGCTTTCTCTGGTCCCAGCCAGAAGATGAGATGTTGCACCGCCCTCCTTGACGACACTCACAAATTGTACAAATGAGCTTCAGGTCCGGGTTCTTCTCCTTGTCTTGGAACTTACTTCCCATCCCCAGGAGGGGGGAAAGAAAGGTGAGACATAGCTGCTCTTCATCATGTCCTACTAAGAAGATAATTTCTCTCCCTTAAAGTCCTTTATTAAGAGATGGCAGGGAAGTTTAGGATGGGGTTGGAGGGACACGGGGAGGTTGGAGTTAGTGGTGGGATGGGATCTTCTGTGTTACCTCTCAGCAAGTCATTTTGGAACATTGCCGTCCCCAACAGCTGGCCATTCTCTGCACTTACAATGTGGGAAACTTGAGATATTTGTTTCTAGCAGTAAAGTTACTTATCAGTTCCAACCAATATGAGAAAAAACTGCCACTTGTTACCTATCTTCATCTTGTTACATAATATCCCCAGTAGCTGAATTTTTTTAATAATAGCAATTCTAGTGCCTTTTGGGGTGATGTTACAACCTCTATAAATTCATGTCTGTTTTTTCTAAATATCTTCATGTTCTGGCCAGGGAGGTTTGCTGCTTTTTCCTCTATTATTTAGTTCATTTTCAGTCAATTATTTCTGGTCTTAATTTTTGGAATATCGGCCATCACATCCCAGCTCTGGCAGCAGGACAGAAGAAGGGAAGGCCAAGGGCCTGTCCACCCTGTTCCAGAAGACATTCTGGAAGGATCAAATAGTCCCTTGGCTAAGTTCAGAACTCAGTCCCATGATCCATACAGTCACAGAAGAAAGGCAGCCCTCTGGCCAAGTGCCTTACTGCCTCCGATGCCACAATGGTGACATAAGGCAATGGTCTCTACCACATCCTCAGAGCCAGAAAATTCCAGATCATTCTCTTTCATAGTTTATTTTATTGAGAACATTCTTAGGGCACGTGGGTGGCTCAGTCAGGTAAGCATCCGACTCTTAGTTTCAGCTCAGGTCATGATCTCAGGGTCATGGTATCAAGCCCCACATTGGGCTCTGCACTCAGCATGGAATCTTGTTTGAGAGCCTCTCTCCCCTTTGCCCCATCCACCCAAATAAATAAACAAATAAATATTTTTTTTCAAAAAACACTTCTCAAATTATTTTATTAAAAAAGCAGTGAGTGTTTATTAAAAAAGAAAAAAAAGAAAAACCAAAAGTAAACAAAGAACCCCCATAAATCCAGCCATCAGAAATGATCACCAAGGTATATATCTTCCAGATTTTTTCTATGTGTGTCTATAGGTCTTTACTATAAGAATGGGTTACACATCGGGGCTCCTGGGTGGCTAAGTCGGTTAAGTGTCTGCCTTCGACTCAGGTCATGATCCCAGGGTTCTGGGATAGAGCTGTGCATCAGGCTCCTGGCTCATCACAGAAGTCTGTTTCTCCCTCTCCACCTTCCCCTTCTGTGTGCACCCTCTCTCTCTCACTCTCACTAACTCTCTCTCTTTCAAATAAATAAATAAAATATTTTTAAAAATAGGTTACACGTCTATGATCTTGGTAAATAGGCTATCAAGGCTAAATCTTTTTTTTTTAAGATTTTATTTATTTATTTGACAGAGATCACAGGTAGGCAGAGAGGCAGCCAGAGAGAGAGGAAGGGAAACAGGCTCCCTGCTGAGCAGAGAGCCCAATGCGGGGCTCGATCCCAGGACTCCGGGATCATGACCTGAGCCGAAGGCAGAGGCTTTAACCACTGAGCCACTCAGGTGCCCCTCAAGACTAAATCTTAATCAATAGCTAATTTGGGGGGAATAGCTGAGGATTTTCATATTTCTTTGAAATACAACACAATTTATTTGAGCAGCCCACCTGTTGTTGGACATGGAGGTTATTTCAACTAATATTCTTTTGCTGCACATTTAGGAGGTTTCTAACTTTTCATTATCATACACAGTGGAAAGCTGGAGTAACTGTTTGAAAATTAATTCCAAATTTTAAATATCCAAAGAATAAGGGGGAGATCTCCCTATATTTGAAAAGGAAGGGGAGGGGCACCTGGGTGGTTCAGTTGGTTGGGCGACAACCTTCCGCTCAGGTCATGATCCCGGAGTCCCGAGGTCGAGTCTCGCATCAGGCTCCCAGCTCCATAGGGACTCTGCCTCTCCTTCTGACCTTCTCTGCTCTCATGCTCTCTTCTACTCTCTCTCTCTCAGATAAATAAATAAAATCTTAAAAAAAAAAAAAAAGTAAGGGGAGGAGAGACCCCAAAAACGCTAAAAAAAAAAAAAAAGTATTCTGAGTTTCAAAACCTTCTTCACAATCTGCCAGAATGACTAATACATGAAAAATCAATGACTGAGAAGAATTAATTTTAACCAAAATTATCGTATCAGCCAGCTTATGTTTGACCAAATTGCTTTGCTTAAACTGCTTTCAGCTAAATCACCTGGAGCTGAGTTAAATAATTAAACTCTCTTGGAAAGGATTAAGGGTGACCCACTTAACCTACATGCTCGTCTTTAGCAAGTGCGGGTAAAGTTGCTAGAACGCACTAGTGCCCTTTCAGGCAGAAAAGAGAAGTAGACTTTTAAGATCCAACTTTTTATTTCCCCATCCCTGGAGTTTTGCTCAAACAAAATTCCAAAAAGTTTAGAGCACTCTTCAGAATATTTAATTAGAGATGTTCTGACATTCATCAGACATAAAAGAGAGGCTGCCCAGACGCCCCACCCAGCCCTGATTTATTAGAAACAAGGAGGCCTTTTGCATCCACTTCTTTTGATTCCTGTGCCAGAAAGAGAACAGGAATCATTGCTTTCCTTCAGCTTTTCTTAGGATTTCTCTGAAGCGAAGTTGAATGTACGTCACAAGATTGTGTACATGGATTCCTCTCTCCAAGGGGTTCTTCCCCCTCGAGGCGCTAAAATAATGTCTTATGGCAATGAAGGACTGGTTCCTTTGTCCTTTTCTGACTTTAACCCATTAACTCCAGCAATAGGACCCTCTGCAAAGATAACCAGGGGTCAGTGTCGGGAAGCAAATGGGCAGCTCTGAGACCATTACAGTCCACCCACCCAGGATCCCTTAAAAAATGAGCTCTGCAGGAGACCCATTGCTTGGGCCACCTGGGTGGCTCAGTGGGTTAAGCCTCTGCCTTTGGCTCAGGTCATGGTCTCAGGGTCCTGGGATAGAGCCCTTCATCGGGCTCTCCGCTCAGCAGGGAGCCTGCTTCCCCCTCTGCCTCTCTGCCTCCTTTTGATCTCTCTCTCTCGGTCAAATAAATAAAATCTTTAAAAGAAAAAAACAAAAAAGGAAACCCATTGCCATGAACATCCGAATCTGAGAGGGCACCCTTTTAAGTGTCAACATCTTTGTTTCTGTTTTAGTCATTTGCAATGGCAATCTTCTCCAAAATACATTTTATAGTTTCTGGCTTTTGAAGCAGAATATGTAGAATATAATTAAGCCTTTTCTTGATGGGGTCACATTATGGTGCCATCATTTAAAACTTTTATTGGGAGCCAATTTTTGTTCCAGGCGCTATGCCAAAAGGATACAAACATAAATAAGACACAAGCCCCACAGCAAAGACTCCACAGCCTCATGGGAGAGACAGAGGACTAATCAACTCCTTACAAAACTTCCTGATAATTAAACGGATTGTGAAAAGGGTGGTTTGAGAACACAGAACGTAACATCTAACTCTCCCTGACTGTTCGAAAGGGAAATGTTTAGAGAGAAATTGATGTCAAAGATTAAGTAAAAAATGCTTCCGTTCCCAAATGGTCACAAATGATAGAACAACATTCCAGGCAAAAAGAAGCACGTGCAAAAACCCAGAGTCTGAGGACATGTCTAAGGAAACTTCTCATAGTTTGGGAAGGCAGTGTGCATTGCCGAAGGGCAGGAATGTGGACCAAGCCTCAGAGAGGCCAGTGTTTAACACTGAAGGATCAAAACAGGACTCTGGAATGCCCTTTACCGAGTTCTGCTAGGCTTGTGACATTCTTGTTTTTTTTTTTTTTTAAGATTTTTATTTATTTATTTATTTGACAGGCAGAGATCACAAGTAGGCAGAGAGGCAGGCAGAGAGAGAGGAGGAAGCAGGCTCCCTGCTGAGCAGAGAGCCCGGTTCGGGGCTCAATCCCAGGACCCCAGGATCATGACCTGAGCCGAAGGCAGAGGCTTTAACCCACTGAGCCACCCAGGCGCCCCAGGCTTGTGACATTGTTGGAGGGTTTTTAAAATCTAAGGTCATTGATATGTAGTATATGCTAAAGAAATATTTTTGAGTTAAAAAACATTTTCAGATTAGCATATTACAGATTAGAAGTTTCTCTTTTTTTTAAAGATTTTATTTATTTATTTGACAGAGAGAAACAGCGGGCAAGGGAACACAAGCAGGGGGAGTGGGAGAGGGAGAAGCAGGCTTCCCGCCGAGCAGGGAGCCCGATGGGGGCTCATTCCCAGGACCCCGGGTTCATGACCTGAGCTGAAGGCAGACGCCTAACGACTGAGCCACCCAGGTGCCCCTGCAAGTTTCACTTTTTAATAAATCTTTGTAACTTTTTTTTTAAAGAGATACTTCTTCTTTGTTCCATTAATAAGCAACACATGCTCCTTAATTTACCTTATTAATTATGCATGGAAAGGCATGGTCTCTTGATGAATACATTTAATATGAACATCTTGCCTTGTGTGTTTTGAGATGGAACACACCTAATATAGAATGATTTTGAGGACATTTTACAGTAGCACAAATAGATGAAAACTCCTTTCATGACCTAATGTTGGAATGCTTGCCTTTGGTAGGAAAAAAAAATGCCAGTGGGTTTATTTTTGAAACATTCATGTTTGTTTCTGAATGATGAAATTAGAAAAGGCCCTCAGGCTCTCTTGTCCGCTCCTTCCTAGCAAGGAACATTTGATAGGTATTGGGTACTGGACACTCAACTGTGTATAAGAGTCACAAGGATCAACAATACCTTGATATACCATATAAGATGTTTTATTATATAACTGCAACCTCTAGATCTGGTGAAATCATCTTGAAAAGACTTAGAACATTTCTTTCTCATGTTTTCTCTTCGTTTATTGCATTTCACAGAAGTACCTACATGCATCCCATCTTTCGCCTTTAATCCATTATGGGCATACATTTTAAAATATAGGACCTAAAATACAAATAACTTAGAATAGAATAGCAGCTCAGAGCCCCACCATGCACCCCAGTGGTCACTGGATATCCCAGCTGAGTAACTGTTTCGAGAGAGCTTCCTTTCTTCCCACCTCTTAACCACTATGCACACCCACACTGAAGGGACCCAAATGCTTCAGCTTTAACAGGTGGAAATAATTATGTCATTCTAAAATTTGTATTTCATATTCAGGAAAATAGAAACTGAAGCAGGAAATTAAAAAAAAATTTTTTTTAGAGGCATAAACCCCTTAGGACATCTGAGGCATTCCCTGGACTGGGAACTCCTGAAGGGTTTGAAGCATAACTTAGTTGGCACTTTTTTTTCAGACTTTATTTATTTGACAGAGAGAGACACAGCGAGAGAGGGAACACAAGCAGGGGGGAGTGGGAGAGGGAGAAGCAGGCTTCCCACTGAGCAGGGAGCCCGATGCGGGGCTGGATCCCAGGACCCTAGGATCATGACCTGAGCCGAAGGCAGACGCTTAACGACTGAGCCACCCAGGCGCTGCTAGTTCTCATTTTTAAATGATCTTTCTGGCAACACCATTGGGGATGAGTTAAGGAGAGGTGAGGCTGAGCCGGAGAGACCATCTAAGTGGCTGTTACAATAGTCCAAGCAAGAAATAAGAAGTTTCTGGGCACCTGGGCACCAGCAGTGGGCAGTGGATTACTATTACAGGTCAAGAGCAAGGAGTTAGAAATTAAAACCATTTCATCTGTAATTCTGTGAACACTGACCTATTAGGGCCACACCTGAACCGTGTAGAGCTGCTTGTCCTAAACTAAATGGGTGGCCGCCATGTGCTGCGACTACCAATAATCATGACTGCTCGTTTTTTTGTTTGTTTGTTTTAAAGATTTTATTTATTTGACGGAGAGAGATCACAAGTAGGCAGAGAGAGAGGGGGAAGCAGACTCCCCATAGAGCGGAGAGCCCGATGTGTGGCTCGATCCCAGGACCCTGAGACCATGACCTGAGCCGAAGGCAGAGGCTTAACCCACTGAGCCACCCAGGCGCGCCATGTCTGCTCATTTTCAATCACGTTTCTGCCCTTCCCTTGTATTCATCTTTTGGTTCTTTCTATGCCTTCTGGAGCATAAAACTACTCCCTTCTATTTTTTTTTTTTTTTACTTCTAATCTGTTCTGGGTTTAGAAAAGAGATATCTAAGATTACTAGAATTGATATGCAGTAATGATAGCTAAGTTATTAGTGTGAGACTCAGTGGTGGTCCCTCAAAAAAGAAAAATGCATGAAATTAGTGATGTCTCTTTTGTCTGCTTCTATGTGCTGTTTCTCACAGTACTCTCACGGGGACCTGTCTTAGTTGGGGTTCCCTCAGAAGAAGACCCTAAGACAAGGTCTCTAGGGTAAGCCATTTCTGGGAGAAGTGAAGGCAACACCCGGGGGAGCTAAGGGTATGTTATTGCGGTAACGGGCACGTGGATGCTTGTTGCTTATCCCCGCTGGGAAGACTCCGGCAGCCCACACGAAGTGTGTGCCTCTGAGTTAACCCACACGAGAGGGCATTTACACACCAATTCACATAAGCTGTTGGTTGAGGGCTGCTTCTGGGGAGCATTGACTCCCCGGTATTCTGGCCTGCTATGTAAGCAGCAAAGTGGGCTCCAGTAGAAAGAGAAGGTCCTCAGGCAGAGAAATGCAAGTGCTACCAGTGAGAAACCTGGGGGGTGGAGGGGGCACAGGGGCCAGAAATTGGCAATGTCTGCCCCGGGGTCTAGGGGGTTACCTTTAGAGAGTGCTGGAAGTCTGTGTGTTTCCTCATTGTCATTATCATTTGACCACTTTAGAGCTCCCCAGATTCACTCAGAGCCCTGTGGCTTCTCAGTGTCTTCCAAGGCTGTGCTCAAATACTGAATAAACGGAGGTCATGATGGCCAATTCTGTATGTCAACTTGACTGGCTCAGAGATGCCCAGAGAGCTGGTAAAACCTTTCTGTGTGTGTCTCTGAGGGTGTTTCTGGAACCAATTAGCGTTTGAATTGGTAGGCTGGGCAAAGAAGAGTCCTCACTCCAGCAGGTGGACATTATCAAGTCAACTGAAGGCCGGAAGAGAAGAAAACAGGGGGGAGGGGTGAACTTGCCCCTGCCCAAGCCAGGACGCTCATCTTCTCTGGGACATCAGTGCTCCTGCTTTTTCAGGCCTACAGACCTGGACTGAACCATACCCCTGGCTTCCCATGTTCTCCAGCTTCCAGATGGCAGGACATAGGACTTCTTAACCTCGGTAATCACGTGAGTCAAATCCTATTATGTATTTCCCCTGCTTCCTTAGGGAACAAAACTCTGATTTCACCCCGGGCCGCAATGGGCCTGCTAAAACCACCTTTCTCGACCTCCCCTGCAGACTGCTATATGTATGGCCATGTGAGCAAGGTCTGGCCAGGGAGACGAAGTATATCAGGAACCCCAAAGAAAACTCTTTAAAAGGACTTGACTCCGTTGGAAGGTGTACCCTTTGGAAATCCTTCCCTCCATCTTTCCTGTTCCCTTGGAGAGTAAACACAGTCGTTGGAGAGAATCGGGTCTGGTCTACTAGGTGTCCTTGAGGAAGTAGGGGTGCAGGAGCAGAAAAACAGAAGGTCAGGTCCCTATTATATATATAAGCCACTGTGGTCAAACCAGTTCCTGACTGAAGCGCAAAGGTGTTCTAATTAGGTTAGAATGACTCTTCCTCTATTCCCACCTATCTTCTTGCTTCACACATGAACAAAAATGACTATTTCTGTGATAAATAAAATACCTACTTTTAAAAGTCTCTATTATTCTGTAATTAAAGATTGGGTATTTAATCTTCAGTATTCAAAATTAAGTTTTGACCCAAAACTATGGTATTGGAAGCAATTAAATTAAATACAGGTGAATCTCTCCCTTGGTCTTTTCCAAAAGAACTGCTCCATACAAATCAGAGCTAGAAGGATCTTGATGGGCCATTTAGTTGAACTCCTGATTCCCAGAGGTTTGCAGAAATTATCTCAGAAAACTAAATGTCTGTAATTATTAAAACTCAAATGTTATCTTTTAAGTTAACATACGATGTAAAATTCTGTGAATGTTGACACATGTATAGATTTCTGTAACTACCACCACAGTCAGGAATCAGAACAGTTCCATCATCCAAAAGGGTATCCCAGGGTAATCACACCTTCACACCACCCCAATCTCTTGTCTCTTATTATACATCAGTCTTTTCAAGAATGTCATATAAGTGGAATAATACTGTGTATCACATTTTAGCATAATGCTTTGAAGAGTATCCAGACTGTTGCATGCAGGAGTGGTTCAGTGTTTCTTACTGCCGCATAAAATCTCATTGTATAGATGTACCAAGTTTGTTACTTATTCCCTTTTTAAATATTTTATTTTAATTTATTTATTTATTAATTAGGGAGAGGGGAGGGGCAGAGAGAGAAGGAGAGAGAGAATCTTAAGCAGGCTCCACTCCTGGTGCAGAGCTGAACGCGGGGCTCTATCTCATGACCCTGAAATCATGAGCTGAGCTGAAATCAAGACTCAAGCGCCTGAATGACTGAGGCACCCAGGTGCCCCTACTCATTCCCTTTTGATGGACATTTAGGTTGTTTCAGGTTTGGGTAGATTTTTGATAAAGCTGCATGGACCAGTTTCCACTTTCCTAGGGTAAATACAGAGGACTGGGATGGTTGGATCAATCCTGATCTTCCTGTTACATTTTGAGAGCTTAGCTTTTTATATACTCAGCATGCAAGAACTTTGTGTGATTTATAAACATCCCCCCCCTCCCCAGTATGCCATATGTATTTTTATTCTCTTAACAATATTCTTATCAGAGCAAAAATTTTTTTTATTTTGTTGGAAACTAATTTAGCAATATTTTCTACTGTGGGGTCATGCTTTTGGTTTCCTGTCTAAGAATTCTTTGCCTAATCCTGATCATGAAGATTTTCTCCTCCATTTTCCTGTATAAGTTTTATAGTTCTATGTCTTACGTCTAGATCTATGATCTGTTTACATTCATTTTTGTATCAGTGTGAAGCTTAGGTTTTCTTTTTTTTTTTTTTTAACACATGAATGTCTACTGTTCTTACACTGTTTGTTGAAAAGATAACCCTTTTTCCATTGAATTGCCTTTGAACCTCTGTCAAAAATCAATTGGCCATATTTGTGTAGGTCAATTTCTGGTGTCTCTATTCTGCTCATTTTTTTTTTTCTATTTGTCCCAACACCAATACCACACTGTCTTGATTTCTGTAGCTTTTTATAGTAACTCTTAAAATTGTACAGTGTGATTCCTTAAACTTTTTTTTTTTTTTTGCAAAATTGTTTTGGTTATTCTAGTTCCCTTGCCATTCCAAATAAGTTTTAAAGTAAACTTATCCACATTGGCAAAAAGTTCTTCTGGAATTTGTACTGGAATTCTGTTAAATTTGTAGATCAGTTTAGGAAGAACTGACGTTTTTACTATGTTGAGACTTCCAACTCATGAACAAGATGTATATCTGCATTTTTTTCTTGGAGATGTCTTTAGCTTCTTTCATGACTTTGTAGTTTTCAGCTTACAGAACCTATACATGTTTGGTCAGATTTAGACCTCAGTGTTTTTTTCTTTTTTTTCTTCTTTTCTATTGGGGTGGGGGGGGGACCTTTGTATTTGTATTAAATTGGGGGCTCCAATTTTTCATTGCTAGTATATAAAAATAAAACTGAATTGGGAATTGACCTTGGACCTGTCACTGAGCTCACTTATTAGTTCTAGGAGGGGTCTTTGCTTTTTGTAGATTCCTTGGGATTTTCTTAATCATTTAATCTATGAATAGGGACAGTTTCATTTCTTCCTTTCCAATATGTATACCTTTTTCCCTCTGCCCTATTTCACTAGCTGGGACTCAGTACTACGTTGAATAGGAGCAAAGAGAGTGGACATCCAAGTCTTACTTCTGATCTTACAAGAAAAACACTGCACCATTAGGTATGATGTTAGATGTAGATTTTTTTATAGATGCTTTTTATCAGGTAGAGACTGTTACCATCTATTTCTAGTCCACCAAACGTTTTCATCATGATTGAATGCTGTATTTTGCCAAACGGTTTTTTTCTATACCAATTAGTATAAGTAAATGGTTTTTCTTCTTTAGATTGTTAATATGGTATGTAACATTTGTTGTTGTTTAAAAATTGAGCCAGTCTCTTGCATTCCCAGGATAAAATCCACTTGGTCATGGTGAGATAGATGGTGGATGGATGGATAGACAGATGAATAGATAGGATGTGCTGGATTTAACTTGCTAATGTAACATTGGGAATTTGGTGCCTATGATCATGAGGGATATTGGTCTGTGGCTTTCTTTCCTTGTAATCTCTTTCCTGGTTTTGCCATCAGAGTAATTAAGTAATCATCTGAGTTGGGAAGTGTTCCTTCCTATTCGATTTGCTGAAAGAGATTGTATAGAGTTGGTGCTATTTCTTCCTTAAATGATTGGCAGAATTTATTAGTGACGTCATCTAGGATTGGAAATTTCTGTTACAGAAGGTTGTTAACTGTGAGTTCTTATAAGGCTTTAGTTCTTTAGTTCTTTAGTACTTATAAGGCTATTCAGGTTGTCTGTTTTATATGGGTGAGTTCCATGTTGGGTGAGTTTTGGTAACATAAGGCTTTCAAGGAATTAGTTCATTTCATCTGGTTTAGTTGAGTTTATATGTATAAAGTTGTTTTTAGTATTTCCTTCTTATCCTTTGCAGGGTCTATAGTGAAATTTGCTTTTTCATACCTGGTTAATTTGTTGTAGGGTAACCAACCATCCCAGATTGCTAAGGACCGGGGCATTTCCTAGGATGCGGTACTTAAAGTGCTAAAACTGGAACATCTGAGGCAAATCAGGATGAGGTGGTTACTCTTACTTCCTCTTCCCCCTATAGCAGTCCTGCTAGAAGCTTATCAATATTATTGGTCTTTTCCAAAACCCAGCTTTCTGTTTTAGTGATTTTTCTCCATTATTTTTTTTCCTGTTTTCAATTCCATGAATTTCTTCTTTTATCTTTATTTCCTTCTTTATGCTTGCTTTGGATTTATTTTCTTTCTTTCTTTCTTTTCTTTTTTTTTTTTTTTTTGGTTCCTTAAAGTGGAAGTTGAGATTATTAATTTGAAACAAGTATTTAATGCTATAAATTTCCCTCTAAATACTGCTTTAGTGGCATTCCAAAATCTTAATATATCATATTTGCATTTAAATTTAATTCACAATATTTGTGAATTAAAAAAGACTTTGAGACTTATTCTTTGATGCATGGATATTTAGACATGTGTTGTTTGAGTTTTCAAGTGTTTGGGGATTTTCCTATTATCTTTTTTCTTGATGGATTGTAGTTTAACTCCATAATAATTACAAAACATATTTGTATGGTTTCAATTCTGTTCAGTATCTTAAGGTTTCTTTTATAATCCCAGATATGATCTATCCTGGCAAATAGTCAAAGTGCGCTTAAAAATATGTGTAAGCTCCAGCACCTGTCTACCACTGACCTAGCAGTGGGACATCTGGTAAATCACCCCATCTCACATGGCCCTCTGTTCCCATGTCTATAAAATTAGAATGAATTAGATAATCTCTAGAAGTCCCCCTCTATCTTTAATATGCACCCCTCTTCCATGAGTAAATAGGAATGAGACAGCTTCCTTTCTGTCCATCCATCAACAATAACAAATGAATTTTATCTGCTCCTGATGAATGGACATGGGAGATACAACTGGTTTGCAAAGACTTGTCTTTAGTTTCCCAGAAACCATGAGGAATTTAAAGAACTATATACCAAAATTTCATTCTTACATTTTCTTAATAATATTAAGAAAGGAGGATGTGACTGTTCATTTTTTCTGAGCTTGGAAAGATATTGCAACTTCTTCGGTCTCTTGCCAGTAAGTCTAGTGATAAGATTTCTATTTAGATCTGGGGTCAGAGAAGTGACTCCATAACCTCTTTGGTGAAGAGAGCTGCACACATAGTCCCTTCTCTTTTCCTGGTCCATCTCAAATATTTCACAAACATCACACCCATGAAATCGAAGATCAAATAAAAACAGAAAAGATGGGTTTTCAGAAACCTATCCCAGAACACATCCTCAAGTAGAGAACTGAAGAAATCAGAGGAATAAGAAAAAAAAATGGAAAGCATCAACTCCAGGGAGAACTTTCTGAATCTTCATCCTCACAGCATGAACAGGGCTTAATGTCTCTTATATTTCCACACAGGCCATTTTTGAGGGGCCATGGTACTTTATAAAAAGCAGACATTACGAATTTTGGAATAGTAGAGATACTCACTTATTAAATATCACCTGAAATCAAGAGACAGATCTCTCCCTGAACACGCTCAGTAGAGAGAGCTTACAACCAGGACTCTCTGACATGATTGGAAGGACAACATGGCAGATGCCAGCAGGGGGCAGCAGCTTGGCAGGAACATGGAGAGGCCTGGGTATATGGTGAGGCCGGTGAAACTCTACCAACAGGAAACCAATGTGTTCTGCTCTTGGAACAGCTTGATTGTGAGCTGGTGCATCATATGATACTCAAGATGGGAAATATTTTGAAGTCTGAAAAATTTTTAACTTTTTATTATGAAAGTTTTCTTTCTTTTCTTTTTTTTTTTTTTTTAATTTAATTATTTGAGAGAGAGAGTGCTTGTGCCGGAACACAAGCAGGGGGAGGGACAAAGAGAGAGAAAGGGACAAGCAGGCTCCCTGCTGAGCAGAGAGCCTGAAGCAGGGCTTGATCCCAGAACCTGGAGATTACGACCTGAGCCAAAGGCAGATGCTTACCTAACCAACTGAGGCACCCCAATTATAAAAATTTACATACACATGTACACATGTGTGTGCACAAACACGCAAACACACACACACACTCAGAAGTAGAAAAACAGTAAACCCATATATCCAGTCTTTAAATCATTTATCAGTGTTCTGCAATACTTTCTTAAGTACATCCATTTTCTTTCTTATTTTAGAGACACTTGGAGTTTTAAATTCTAGAATGTATGCTCTTCAAAGGTGAGGTTCAGTGAGTAGTCCAACCCTAGTACAGTCCAACACTACCATTAAGGACCTAAGATTCCTTCTCTCTTTCTGCCCTGATACCCTTAGGTTACAGTTAAATCGGCACGATGACAAGATGGCTACTATACCTCCACCATCACATCAACACTGCAGGCAGGAAGAGGATCCAGGTTAAGAGGCACATGCTAGAGATCACATTTTGCATTGGAAATGAAGACAGAGTCCCAAGGAGAGCAGTCAAATTTGAGAGTGAAAAATAAGCTTTCCAAGCCTCCTAAGAAATAGGGGAGAATACTAAGAAGTCCACCTGAGGAAAAAATGCAGCATTATTGATCACTTTTTACAATGATCACACTGTATTGATACACTTTCTCCAATGAGACCCGGTTTTTAGACAAATTATCTCATTAAACCTTCATAGTCACCCAACCGAGCAGGTGAAATCATTTTACAGGTGATGAAATGAAGCCTTAAGAGACCTAGTAGCTTTCTCAAGGCTACAGAGCTGATATATGGTAGTTTCAGAGCCATCTCCTTTACTCTGTCCTCATTTCTCTTTTATTGATCCTCCCAGAAAGGTGGTAAATGTCCCTCTAGACTGAAAAAATCCATAATCCTCATCATCAAAAGCCACTATTGTATATACATGATTTCAAACTCCAGAACATAAAAATGCAAATTCTTCTCATGTCCAGTATGCAACGCTGCCCATCCAGCTGCAAGCCTGGCTGTGCCTGCCCCGCAGGGGGCCCTCTGGGTGCTGGTCTGTGCTGCCTCCAGACAGAGGCCCCCCAGCTCTAGGCCCAGATGCATCTGCTTCAAGAAATGGAGTAAAACCTCCACAAAGCCATGTTTTTCTTTTTCCAATAAAAGAAAATGCACGTAGATGCACTGGGCTCAAAGTAACCTTCTGTCAAGGGCTTCTGAATTGTCTTCAAAGAAAGAAAATATCACTTTGTGCCTAGCTCTTGGGACAGATTAATCATGAATGGAACTTCACATAAAAGCAAAGAGAAGAGATTTGATGAAACCCAAAATTTTTTTTAAATTTTTTATTATGGAAGTTGTCAGAAGTACACAAGAGAGGGGAGAATAATACAAGGAACCTCATGTGCTCATCCCCCTGATTTAACAGTCACTCACTTTTGGCTCTATTTTCTTCTTTCCTTTTTATCTGCCTTCCTTCCCCCCCCCCCCCGGGTTTTTTTTTTTTTTTTTAAGCCAGTTCCTATCATCAGGTCATGTTGCCCCTAAATCTTTCCATACATATTTCTAACAAATACAGACTTTTTCCTATATAACCCTAGAGCCATCATCACAGCTAATGGTATTAACATCTACTCTGTATTCAAATGTTCAGTTGTCTCAAAAACCGATTTCTTCAAAACAGGATCTAAACAAAATCAAGTCACTGCATTTGACTATGACTTTCGTTAACTCCCTTCTACCCTGAGTTAACATGTTACCAGTGCCGGTGAGGCCCTCAACTCCTTCAGGTCTTCAAGCACACTCTCTCCTACCTCCAGGCCTTTGTACTTGCTATTCTTTCTGTCTGAGACATGTCCTCGGGCCCAGACATATCACCTCAAAACAACCTACTTGTCCTTCAGCTTTCAGATCATATGTTCCTCCTCCTCTGTAGTGTGTCCCACCAGACCTTCTGTTACTCAATGCAGACTCTGATTCAATAGTTCTGGGATAGGGTATGAGATTCTGCATTTCTAACAAGCTCCATGATGATGTCCGTCCAGCTGGTCTGCAGATTGGACTTTGAGTAGCAAGGGATTCAATTATTCCACACTTGATCATAGCACGTATCATATTATATTGTCATGGGCTCCTTGAATCTCTAGACCAGGGGGTGGCAAACTCCTGGAGCTTTTAGAACACAGCTAGATCCTTTCTTTTGTCTTGTACGTGGCTATTTTGGGGCTATAACAGCAAAGTTGAATGCCTGTGAGACTGTATACCCCACAAAGCCTAAAATATTCGCCTTCTGACCCTTCATGGAAAAAGTCTACTGGGTTTGCTCTAGGTTGTAGTGCAAAGATGATAGCTTTTTCACTAGCATGTCTCAGAACCCAGTGCAGGGCTTTGTATATAGTAGTTACCCAATAAGTACTTCTGAGATAATGAATGATGACAGTAGTTGGCAATAACTAAGAGCTTACTATATGCCAGGCACTGGAGTAAATGTTTTACATTTACTCAGCATCTCTAATTCCCCTATTAACCATCTGTGGAAAGTAGACTGTCCTGTTTCAGATGAAGAAACAGAAGCTTAGAGGTGCTGTCCAAGTTTAGCGCACCACAAGCCCCTGTAATCTAACTCCACTACACTTTCAAGAATGAAAAACGTTAGCTATGGAAAGCCAGGCAGAAGCTGAGTTTTCTGGGTCCACTTAGGGTAGCCTGAGCCATTGTCTCTGTGAGCATGGCTACCAATGGGACCTGGGCAAAAATTCAAAGCATTTTTAGTGTTTATATCCAGGTAAGCTAGGTTGGTTGAACATATATACAAACACACAAAAGCACCTTTTTATATTGGATAATTCTATCCAATTGTAATGGGTCGCAGCATCTCTTCTGAGTCCAAAGAAAGAGCTGCATCTAAGAGAATAGCACTTCAAGACTATATACTACCTGGGAGCTCCTTTCCCTACAATTGCCCTCACTTGAGAGGGCAGTCCTGAGAGTTTCCAAGCTGTGGTGTGGGGAGGGGAAACACACACACAGCCCAGCAGGCTCCTGATTTGAAGAGATAGAACAGAGCCTGGTGGAGACCAAAGCAGAGCTGGCAGGACAGAGTACCAATAGAAGAGCATTGCACAGAGCGAGAATCCTGGAGATGTGCGGGGGGGGGGGGGGTGTCTGTTTTGAGTACTTAGCAGTGTAGTGATCATCATAGTCATGTGAGGAAATTACCCAAGGCCAGGGAAAGAACCCCTCTAAAAGATGAGATAGAAGAGTGTAAAACCTCAGAATTGGCAAGGAAATGGATTGACTACTCAGAAGAGTCTCTAGGTCTTACCACTTACAGAATCTTAAAAGCAAAACTGGAAGGACCAAACTATTTCCAAATAGTTTAATTGTATCTCACAATTAAATTTAGGAATATTTTTTAGGAAGATGAAATATTCCACACTCAATGTAAAATTCACAATTTGTAGCATCCAATCAAAAATGACCAGCTATCTAGGGGCAGCTGAGTGGCTCAGTCAATTAAGTGTCTGACTCTTGATCTCGGATCAGGTCTTGGTCTCACAGTCATGAGTTTGAGTCCCACACTGGGCTCCACAATATAGAGCCTACTTAAAAAAAAATTACCAGCTATCTAGAGAAGTAGGAAAATATAACCCATAATAATAAGGATAATCAATTAAAAAAAACTGACACAGATGTAAAACTTAGCCAATAAAAGCATTAAAAACAGTCACTATAACTACATTCTCTATGTTAAAACAGGTAGACATGTAGGAAATAAAATGACCCAAATTGACCTATATATAAAAACTACAATATCTGAGGTTAAAAAAAAAAAGAAAAGAAAATTGGATGGAATTAATGGCAGATTACTTATTTCAGAAGAAAAGATCAGTGAACTTAAAGATGTGACAGTAGAAGGTACCAGATGAAATAGAGAAAAAATAATTCTTTTTTAAATGAGCTGAGACAACTTTAAGTGTCCTAATAAAAATTTAAAGTTGGGGGCACCTGGGTGGCTCAGTCAGTTAAGTGTCTGCCTGCAGCTTAGGTCATGATCCCAGGGTCTTGGGATCCAGTCCCACATCAGGATCCCTGCTCAGCAGGGAGTCTGCTTCTCCCTCTCCCCTTGCCCTCCCCCAACTCATGTGCTCTCTCTTTCTTTCTCCCTCTCTCTCTCTCTTAGAAGTAAATAAAAATCTTCAAAAAAATTAAAATCAAAAGATAAAGATTGTCAGATTGATGGGGAGAAATAAAATGCCTCTAAATATATGTTCTATATAGTGAATGGTCATTCACTATAAAGACATAAGTTAGACACAAGTTAATTGTAAAAGAATGGAAAAATGTATATCATGCTTATCAAAAGAAAGCTGGAGTAACTTAATTAATATCAGAAATATTCAGAGCAAAGCATATTACCAGTGGTAAAGAGGTCATTTCATAATAATGAGGGACCAATTCATCAAGAGGACATAACAATAATAAGAGTTTATGCATCTAATAATAGAGCTCCAAAGTCCATGAAGTAAAATTTTTTATAATTTCAAAGAGAAACAGGCAAGTCTGTAACAATAGCCAGAGATTTAATTGCTGCTTTCTCAATAACTAATAAAATAGACATAAAAATCAGTAAAAACAGAAAAGGCTTGAACAACACCCATCAACCAACATGACCTAATCAGCATTCCACCCAACGGTAGCAGAATTCACATCCTTTTCAAGTGCACAGGAAAAATTTACCCTGTTAGGCCAAATTCTGGGTCATAAAATATGTCTTAGTAAAGTTAGAAGGATTCAGTTCATCTAAAGAATGTTCTCTGACAGCAGTAGAATTAAATTGCCAAGGCCTCTGGAGACTTTCCAATTATTTGAAAGCTAAATAACACACTTCCAAATAATCCATGAATCAGAGAAGAAATCAAAAGGAAAATTAGTAAGTATTTTCCTCTGAACAAAAATGAAAATACAGCAATCCACATTTAAGGAATGCTACAAAGCCATCACTTGTGAGAAATTTATAGCCGTTTTCTTTTTTAGGAGAATTGACACATAAATGTTGCATGAATTTCAGGTACATTCAACTTCTCTATAGTTTATGCTATGATCACCACAAGAATAGCTGTTATCTGTCACCGTAAAATGCTATTACATTATCACTGACTATATTCCCTATGCCCTGCCTTTTATTTCCACAATTAATTTATTCCATAACTGGACGTTTATATCTCTTACTCCTCTTCACCCATTTTGCCCATCCCCTGACCCTTATCTTCAAATTCTTGTATTAGGAAAGAAATAGAGGTATCCTAGCAATGACCTCAGTTTTCACCTTAAGAAACTAGAAAAAAGCAGAAGAAATGAAACAATATTAAAACAAAAATCAGTGAACTAGATAACAGAAACACAGATTGAGAAACTCAGTAAAATTAAAAGCTAAGTCTATAAGATGATCAATAAAACTGATAAATTTCTAGCCAGACTGAGCAGGAAAAGAAAAAAAAAGCCACACACAAATTTCCAAAATCGAAAATGAGAATGGTATCCATTCTAAGATATTAAACAATAAGGAGATATGGTGAACAACTTTATAATAATTTGATAACTTAGATGAAATGGATCAAATCTCAAAATGAAAGAGACAAATTGAATAACTTTATATCAAAAAGAACTTGACTTTGTAGTTAAAACCATTCACACAAAGAAAACCCAAGGCCTGGATAGCTTCATTGATGATTTCTACTGAATATTTAAGGAAGAAATAATGTTAATTCTACACAAATTCTTCCATAAAATTGAAGGGGAAGGAAAACTTCCCAAGTCATTTATGGGGTTAACTTTACTCTGATACCAAAACCCAGACAGATTATAACAAAAGAAAACTAAAGATCAAAATCCCTCATGAGCATATATGCAAACTTTTTTTTAAAGAGGGAGAGAAAATCCTAAGCAGGCTTCATGCCCAGTGCAGAACCTAATGTGGGGCTTAATCTCACAACCCTAAGATCATGACCTCAGCTGGAATCAGGAGTCAGATGTTTAACTGACTGGGCCACCCAGGCACCCCGTATATACAAATCTTCTAAATAAAATTTTATCGAACTGGATCCAACAATATATAAAAAGCATAATACATCATGACCAAATATAATTCATCCCACGAATGCAGTGTTGTTTTGATGCTGGAATATCAGTGAGATTCACCTCTTAACACACTTTTTTTTTTAAGTTATTTAAAAAGAAAGGTCATGTGATCATTTCAATAGATGTAGAAAAAGCATTGAAAAAGTCCGACATCCATTCCTGTTAAAAGAAAAATAAACTCTCTAAAAACTGAGAACAGAGGAAAATTTTCAACTAGATATTAGTAACTTAGAAAAACTTACTGCTACCATAATACTTGGGGGAAAACATTCAGTCTTTCACCATTAATAACCCAAACAAGACAAGGATGTGCACTCTTCCCAGTTCTAGTCAACATTGTACTGGAGATTCTAGTCAGTAGAGCAAGAGAAAACTAAGAAATAAAAGCACCCAGATTGGAAAGAAATAAAGTTGTCTTTATTTGTAGCCAATATTTGGTATGGTTATTAAGAAAATTTGTTGGAATCTATTTTTTAAAGCTACTGGAATTAAATGAATTTAGCAATGTTACAGTATATAAGATCAATATTAAAAACCAGTAATATTTCTATTTACTAACAATCAAAAATTGAAATTTTAAAAAATTATCACTTATAATAGTGTGAAATACATAGGGACAAATCTGACAAAGAATGTTTAAACCATGGGAATGGAAAGCTACAAAAGTAGCTAAGGGAAATCAAAGAACACTTGAATGAATAGAGATGATGAATTGTTCATCAATGAGAGACTTAAAATTGTTAAGATGTCAGATTTCCTCTAAACTGCTCTATAGATTCAGTGCAATCTCTGTCCAAATTCCAGCAGGTTTTTGTTTTTTTTTTTTTTAGAAATTCACAAGCTGATTTTAAACTTGGTAGATAAATGTAGATGATCTAGGATAACCAAAAATAACTTGGAGAAAGTCGCATTTGGAAGGCTAACGCTATCTGATTTAGAGCCGTGTTATAAAACTACAATAATCAAGACAACATGGCATTGACATAAAGATTAAATAAATGAATGGCACGGAACCGAGTCCAGAAATAGGCCCTCACGTATATGGACAACTGTGTTTTGACAAAGTTGCAAAGACAACTTGGTGGAGGATGGACAGTCTTTTCAACAAATGGGGCAGGAGCAATTGGAAATCCATAGCTAAAATTTAGAACTTCTATCCAGTCCTCCAGCACGTGTAAAAATTAATTCAGAATGGATCACAGACCCAAATACAAGAACTAAAATTATAAAATTTCTAGGAGAAAATGTAGAAGAAAAATCTTTGTGACCTTGGGTTACACGGTTTCTTAGACATGATACCAAAAGCATAGTCCATAAAATCAAAAATTGGTAAATTGTACTTCACCAAAATTAAAAATTTCTCTCTGAAAACATTGTTAAGAACAGAACAAACCAGGGCACCAGGGTGGCTCAGCGGGTTAAGCCCCTGCCTTTGGCTCAGGTCATTGATCTCAGGGTCCTGGGATCGAGCCCGGAATCGGGCTCTCTGCTGGGCCGGGAGCCTGCTTCGGGCTCTCTGCTGGGCCGGGAGCCTGCTTCCGCCTCTCTCTCTGCCTGCCTCTCTGCCTATTTGTGATATTTCTCTCTGTCAAATAAATAAATAAAATCTTAAAAAAAAAAAAAAAGGAACAGACCAAACCAAACCAAAAAACAAACAACTGGAAGAGTGAGGAAAGTATTTGCAAAGCATATATGTGGTAAAGACCTTATATCCAGGAAGTATAAAGAACTCCTGAAACTCAAAAATTTGAAAGCAGTGCAATTTTTTTTTTTAATGGGCAAAGGATTAGAAGAGACACATCACCAAAGAAGGGATGTAGATGGCAAATAAACACATGAAAAGATGCTCAACATCATCAGCCATGCGGGAAATACAAATGAAAACTACAAGGAAATAGCACTCCACCCTTATTAGAACGGCTAAAATTAAAAAGTGTGGCCATGCCAAATGCTGGCAAGGATGCCAGAAAACGAGCACTCTCACAGCCTGCTGGTGGGAATGCAGCATGGTACAATCATTTCAGAAAGCAGTTCAGCAGTTTCCTAAAAAGTTAAAATATTCCTGCCACGCAACCCAGCCATTCCAGTCCGTGGTATTTACCCAAAAGAACTAAAGGTGCATGTCCACACAGAGACGCACACAGACTTAAACCTGAAGGTTTGTAGCGGCTTTGTTTGTAATAGCCCAAAGCTGGAGACGATCCAAATGGGCAACAGGTAAATGAGTAAGCAAATTGTGAAATATCCGTGCAATGGAGTGAAAAAGTAACAAACTACTCATACAGTCAATATGGACGAATCTCAAAATAATTACGCCCAATGAAAGAGATACATACAACGTGATTCCATTTGTATAAAATTCAAGAAAATGCATAGTAATCCATAGTAATAGAAAGATCAGTAGTTGCCTAAGAGAGGGTGGGAAGGGGGAGGAGGAAGAACTTACAGCTGGTGGATGTGTTCATCATGTAGTTTGTGGTAAGAGTTCACAGGTGTATTCATGTAGCAAATTCTGTAATTGTCTGCATGAAATATGCGCGGGGTATTGTATGCCAGTTATCCTTCAATAAAACTGTCTTTTAAAAGAGATCTCTTCTTTCAGACTAAAAGGGGTAGGATAGAGGTCATTAAGCAAAGCTGAATGAAAAAAGAAAAATTTGTCCCTCGAAATGTTGTGAGCGAATGCAGTTTCTTCGTGAAGCTTCCCTTCCGGCCTGCATGGGACCCGTGTCCTCCCTCCCTGGCATTCTATGGAATTCTTGCTGAGCGGGCGTCCAGGGTTTGCCATCCCACTTCCAAGAAGGGTCACCCTAGCAGCGACTCCTTCCCTTGCTTTCTCTCTCCCTTTTCTTCTTCATGGAACTTATTTTCAACTTACCTGTCAGTTGGGGGAGGAGACGATTTACTAATTCACACAAAATTGCAGGGGAAAGAAGGAAAGAAGCAAACATGAAAAGCAGCTCATTCTGCTACCTCCTTTAGCTCTGCGCCTCAACCCCTGGTGATATTTGCATTGTTTTAAACGATATTTTTTTATTTAAGAGAAAGAGAGGGAGAGAGAGCACGTACGTGCGCTCAAGCGGGAGGGGGAGGAGAGGGAGAAGCAAACTCCCCGCTGAGCATGGGTAGGGGGTGGCTCCATTCCAGGACCCTGAGATCCTGACCTGAGCCAAAGGCAGCTGCTTAACTGACTGAGCCAGTCAGGTGCCCCGATATTTGCATCTTAAAAGAGGCAGTGGAGGGGCACCTGGGTGGCTCAGTAGGTTAAGGGATCAACTCTTGGTTTTGGCTCAGCTCTTGATCTCCAGGAGTCATGAGATGAAGCCCCACCTGAAGTCTGCTCCACATTCTTTCATCCTGCCTCCCCCTCTGTCACCCCCTCTGCCCTGTTCACACTGTTGTGTGCGTTCTCTCTCTTTCTCAAGCAAATAAATAAATAAAATCTTTTTTTTTTTTAAAGAAACGGGCATTTGCTTTTATCCAAAATAAACAAATGTTGCAAGAACTTAAAGGCAACATCAAGGAAATACTTTGGGGTATGGGGGATTTGCTGACATCTATTTCATACTTTAATTCAATCCCTCTATACACAAGTTCCCTATGCCCTCTATTCATTGGTTAAAACAAATTTATTTGGCATCTGAAAAACACAAATTATTTCACAGCTGTAGCCATGTGCTGCCTCATAAGTATACATAACTTTGCATTTGTAGTTTCCAGATGGGATTGGAATGTATGAGGTCAAAATACCAGAAGAAATGCTTCTCTAAAGGAAGCATTTTGTAAGGCAAAATTCCCAAACATCTCATCTCCTGAGGTTTGGTCCCAGGAGAGTACTAAACTGATTTTCAGATAATGAATTATGTTCTGGATATAAGCCCTATAAAGTGCCTGAAATGTTTATTAAGATACACGAATTCTCAGAGACCATGGGCCCAGAGAGAGGACATTTTTTTTTTTTTAAGAGATGCCAGTTTTACTTTGGGACTTAAAAAATATTTACTGTAGAGCTCTTCTATGTCAAGCCCTTTGTTAAGCAATAGGGACCCAATCACGAATAAGATAGTTACCCTCCCTGGCTTTATTGAGTTTAAAGCCTAGAAGAGAGGACATATACCCAACAAGCAGTTCCAAGCATGATGAGTGTTGGAGATTGCTGTAAGCATGCAAAGCTGGAGAATCTAACCAAGGAGGGAAGGCTTCCCGGAAGAGGTAATATTTGAGACTTAGAGGATGATGAGACAAAGATAGAGGGAAAGAGAATTTCAAGCCAGGGGTCCAGTATATGTCAGACTCTTAGAGGAGAAAACATATTACACTGGCAAATCTTAGAAATGATTTGATTAAGTGGTATGAATGAAGTAGACCAAGGGAGAAAGTAACTCAAAATGAAGCTAGGGAGGTGGACAGGAGATAAGTCTTCCTTGAACAGGTAAAGAATTTTAGTCTTCAGCCTAAGAACCATGATAAGCCATTAAAAGGATTTGAGCAGTCAAGCATCATGATCACTTGAGCATATCAGATTCAGAACCTAACAGTTTATCTGAGATCATTCTATCACTGTATGTCCATAGTGGTTGAGTTAGGTCCCTGAGCATCACTGCCTGGGCTCACCTTCTGCCTCTGCCCTGTTCTAGCTCTACAAGGAATCTAGCTTCTCTGAGCTTCCATTTTGCATTTATAAAAAAGAATAGTTTATAATGTTGGGGAGGGGAGAACCTGGCTGGCTTAGTTGGTAGAGCAACCAGTTCTTAATCTCAGGATCATAAGTTCAAGCCCCACATTAGCTAGAGATACTACTTTAAAAAAAAGAAGAAGAAAAGAAAAAAGAATAATAATGTTATTGTCAGAGAGCTGTTACAAATATTAAATCTTGGGGTGCCTGGGTGGCTCAGTTGGTTAAGGAACTGCCTTCAGCTCAGATCATGATCCTGGAGTCCCAGGATCAAGTCTCATATAGGGCTCCCTGCTCAGCAAGGAGTCTGCATATCCCTCTGACCCTCTCTCCTCTCATACTTTCTCTTTCTCTCAAATAAATAAATGAAAATCTTTTTTTTTTTTTTTAAAGATTTTATTTATTTATTTGATAGACAGAGATCACAAGTAGTCAGAGAGGCAGGCAGGGAGCGAGGAGGAAGCAGGCTCCCCGCTGAGCAGAGAGCCCGATGTGGGGCTCGATCCCAGGACCCTGAGATCATGACCTGAGCCGAAGGCAGAGGCTTTAACCCACTGAGCCACCCAGGCGCCCCAATAAATGAAAATCTTAAAAAAAAAAAAAAAA